>NC_141699.1:1005217983-1006427983 GCF_964263255.1 Lissotriton vulgaris | reverse complement strand
AGTGGCTGAAGTGGGCTGAGCCGCCGCCAGTGGAAGTAAAACATGACTGGCACAATAACAGACCAATTGATGAAAGGCTGGCCGAGAGACCTCACAAGCCAGTAAGTTATATCAATAATTTTAGTAAAATCAATAGGTCTAAGCTACAGTAGTGGCCCGCGCAGGTAAGAGCGGTTGGCCAGGTTGGGGGGGAGGATTCGACAGACGACCAAGAGGGAAAATTAAATAAATAATTAATTTCCCCTTGTTGTCGTCTGTCGAATTACCCGGCACCACAGCCCTTACCTGCACGGGCTGCGGTTGCTCAGCTAATGCCAGCCCTAAAAAAGCAATGAAAACTGACTGGGGTGGCATATACGCCCAGGTGTGGTCAGTTTCTTGCCTAGGAAAATTACAGCATGCAGGTAAACAGCCCAGGAAGTGAAATATAGGTTCCAGGGGAAAAAAAGAGAAACTAACACAGGACATCAATGTGGCACGCATACGGGTTAACTGTTAATCCAGCAAATACTCCGTTAGCACCCTGAATCACAGCCCTCAGCACTGGTCTTGAGGACTTAGGCATCATCAGTGGTGACGTTTTGCAGGTGGTTGCAAGTGGTGTATACCTGCAATCTGTTTTGGGGGCTGGGACTTATTGTTCATCAACTGGCTTCGACCCTGAGCAAAACAGAGAAAGGCTGAGAAGGAAGAAGATGGAGGAAAAGAATGATGGGGAAACAGTGACAAAGTGGAGAAAGCTGGGACCAAAGAGAACCTGTGATAAAGAGACATGAAGTCTAAGCAGTGAAGAAAGAGGCAGGTGTCACATTAGGACTAGGCAGCCTTGGTCTATCAAGACCCAGACATTTGACAGCACTGGTGGTGGGATCCAAAAATAACCTTTGAGACCCTGCACTTATTTTTTTTACAGGTTAAGCACTTCGCAACATAATGGCATTTATTAACATAACTAAAGATAAAACTATTGCTAGCGCAGAGTTGTGCGCTGCCGCACCACCCTCTCAAGGATACCAACCCAATAAATAGTTGGCTCATTTTGTGTGTGGGTGTGTGTGTGTGTGAGAGAGAAATCCGACAGGAAACTTCTGTTGTTGATACAGAAAAAAAAGGATACACGGAATTATAACAAATTTGGCAAAAAGTTAAAACTTTACTCATAAAGGGTGCTTTTTGTGATTTGGTGTAAATCCGTTCAACCATGTGAGAAAATTGCATTTTGCATTTAAAGTAGTGCTTGGGGTGGTTATGAAGGGGTTGAAAATAGATATATCTGGATGGTTGGTCCTGTGGGAGATCTGTGGTACCAAAAATGTAAAATAAAATAGGGCCCTCTGGTTGGTCGATGGAGCTTTTTCTCCTGCTGGCCAGTTCAGTATAGTCCCATGGTATAATCTGATTGGCTGCCTGAACCCCAGAGAAAAATGTTGCAGCTGCCATTACAAGACTCGGGGAAAAACACAAAGGTTGAAGTGAAGTTATAGTTATGCCCCGCCATGCACCGTTTATCAACTGATATATTAAATCACTAATGATAGGCTAAATGAATCAATGATTAGATCACTGTTGACATTTCAAATGACATAATTGATAACACCATTGTCATATGCAGCATAGGTTTACTGTGTAAACATGTGTAGATGCATAACATGGTAGCGGAAGTCCTGGCGCCAAGTGTGCTTGTGCAATGTGATAGTTATATGGCAGACCGTTTACAAATCACTTAAGTTTGGAGTGCAAGTATTACCCATGGTAAACAAGGCAAAGGCTGAGTGCACTGAAGTGTTACCTTTTATCGTATTATAAGATATTTCTTTAAAAAATGAGAAGGTGCAGATAGCTCACGCCTGTAACTCAAATTATATCCTGATTGCATTATGGGTTCACTTTACAGCCCCAAAGTTCAAAATATGTAGCTAGTCTATATTTCTATACATGCAAGACTAATTTCAATAATTGTCTCCCTACCAAGAAGTCTGGGCAGGAGCTATTTGGTTACAAAGTGTTGCTCCGCAACCATGCGGTACACTCGCCACACCCCCGCCACACGCGTAACCTGCCACAAATCGTTATCCATTTCTCTAAGTCCCTTAAGATCCCGCTGGCGTGCTTGGATACATTTCTCTGCAAGGAATGTGACAGATGAAAAATGGAGGGCCCTGCAGGTTTTGGAAGGGCACTTCTACATTGACTTAAACACAGACCAGCATAAATCCCATGAGAATTTGGGTAAAAGAATACGAGAGGGGGCCAAAATATATCAATCCTTGCCGCCCCTCTTGATTTCTGCTGCTTGCTAGAAAGGGCCTACTCCAGGAGACCTCTGCTTAACCCCTTCGATGCTGATGATGAGCTCAGCTCGTCATCAGCCACGGGTGACGTGTGCGGATGACGAGCTGAGCTCGTCATGTAACGCGGTAATTAGAAAACAGCCGCACAGCGCAAAAATAACCGCAGCAGCGATGCGGTTAAAATCCTAGAAATTACACCACTTCCACACGAGGAGATGCAGAAAGACATTTTGACTTATGCAACACAAATGATGTTTCTCCTGAGGATTCTGAGCTGAAAAATAGTTCGAAATGTGTGAATGTGCAGAATTCGGATACTGTTGTTGGGAGTTTTGTGCACTAATTGAGAGGGTGCGGACTGCAAGGCTCGTGCAAATATGTGACATTCTGGCTCCTCCCTCCTCATGACAGGGCCACACATGCTCTTTATATGTTTCATCTGCTACTGCTTCTGGTGCAGACACGGTGCCATATCATAGAACTCACGAGGCGGAAAAGAAGATCAGCTTGGAGTATCAGAAAAGCATCAGTGCAAATCTTGGCTTGATCACTTTATACACTTGTGACTCTGAGCAACTCAGCTATTTCTCTGTGCCGGAAGATACTCATCAAGGAACGAGGAGTATTTGGAAGTAGGAGGGGGTGGGCACACGCTGCCTGACACCCCAGCAGTCAGTTTGCCCTGATGCATCATAATAAATGCAGTGCATGATAACACTTTCTTTGGTGTTAGGTTTTCGTTTTTCACCCTTGTTGGTGCAGCCAGTGCTGTGCATCTCTAGATTTAGTATTTGGAAGTAGTTAAAGCTGCAGTGTGTGTTCTATGTACAATTCCACTTTCTCTCTAACTGTGCACACACTAGTGCGAATATAAATTTGCACACAAATTAACACAAAAACAACACAGTTCCATGCGCACCTTAGATCAGCACAATAGAATGTGCATTATCTGGGGGCAGAGCACTGAATTCAGTGGCGATAAAAGAGACATTCAAGTCAGAGTTCATTACTTGAGGGCTTAGGTGTTTATAAGCAGTGCTTAGTTTGAGCAGGTGGTTTTCAGCGCTGAGCACCGGCAATTAACCCCCAACACTAGTGCTTTTTAGGAGCCCGAGTTAAGAACACATTCATTTTCGGGCAGATTAATTGATTTGCGCAGAATCACAGGATGCGGAGACTAGAACCTGGTTTTCCTGCTCCGAAGTTGGCAGGTCTGGACATTACGGCACATCCTCTCCCCAGCTTCATTGTTAAGAGTTGGTTCTGTTTTAGAAGGCGCTAACAGGAGAAATGGGCTGGTCCAAGCTGCCTCCTGACGAGAGCCCTGGCACATATCTTTTTACAATTTAGCCACTGTTTTAAGAAAATAAACTCAAATTTAAAATTTCTGTGACTCATTGTTTTTTACCCGATTCTCTCCCACTGGAAAACAGGCTGCTTTTCTCTGCTACATATGACATATAGGTGTAGGCAATGCTGTCCCAAAGTTGCTGGTTGTAACCTCTTTGGACTGTTTGCTGATGATAACTGCTAACTGACAAGGGCCACCCTGATATAGAAAATGCAACAAGGACAAGGGCCCAGATGTACGAAGTATTTTTGCGTGCACAAACGGGCTTGTGACCCGTTTGCGCATGCAAAAAAAACTAAGGGCCATGTACAAACCTTGATTAGCGAGTCGCAATTTATTCGCTAATTAGGCTTTGTGACTTGCTAGTATGAAGGTGTGTTTCAAGGGCGTCCCTTCCTAATAGCGAGTCTGAGCCCTATTGCGACTGCTTTGTGACCGCAAACAGTCGCAATTTACCACCTACTTCAAGTAGGTGGTAAATCATTCGCACACAGAAAGGGGACCCCCTCCCCTTTGGGAATGCATGGGAAAATATTGTTTAAGCCTTCAAACATGAAACGAAAAAGTTTCTTTTTTTTTTTTTTAAATGCATCCAGTTTTCCTTTTTGGAGTACGGGCTGCATTTTTAAAAAAACACTGCTTTATTTAAAAGCAGTTCCAGATATGATGGTCTGCTGAGCCCAGCAGGCCACCATCCCGGGGAGGGTCTGCCATTCCCAATGGGGTCCCAAATTGCGAGTAACTCATTAATACTCATGAGCATCGCTTTTTGCGACCCCATTGGCAATCGCTAACAGTGTCTCTGAATACTGTTGTACATTTACTTTTGCGACTCGCAAATTGTGACTCGCAATTTCCGCGTCGCAAAAGCAAATGGTCGTCATCTGGCCCAATGTTATTTTAGCCTCTTTGCTAAAATAAATGTAGGGCACATGTTTTGGTTTTCCTCTCAGATTGCCATGGAGCTATTTTCCGATAAATGCAAACTACATAGTGTCAACAGGATGAATCTGAAATGAGTTGCCACTGTGCTTGCCACATACAAAGTATGAAAGGCTCAATATGCAGATAAGGTTGTACCAGTGCTGGGAGGGGAGCAGCAATCTGGTGCAGGTGCCTTTATGGTGCCCGTGTTGGTTATCTGTGTGCCTTCTGCAAGACATGACATCTGAATGACTACAAACTGACCCATGCCTTCTCAGAGGGGAATACAAACTGTGCTTTAATTGTAATTGAGAGAGGCCTAGGTAGATTTGCAGATGTCCTGATCCGATCTGGTTCTTGTTGCCTACTTCCAGAGGGTGAAACCAGAAGTTGCACATCCCTCACCGTTAGTGCTATGTGTAGAAACCAAATCGCTGGGCTCATATTTTGAATTCACTGAGTATGCAGTACTGATTTGAAGCAGCCAGTCAGTAAAAATGGAAAATGAAGACCACTGGACAAATTTATCTTTCTTTCATCACGCAGTTCAACACAGCAAGCCCCCTTGCTGCAATGCACGGTAGGAAACGGGCAGGAATCCTCTGTATTTACCATTATACGGCGCATTCCTGTCTTTTCCTAGTGCTGGCGCATTTTTTGCTGCCTAGTGCTAACACCTGCACACTTGCGTCATGTTGCAAAAGTGACCTCATTGTAGGCAAGATTATTTTGAAGGAACACGTTCCTGCATAAAAAAATCATGAGGGGCATTTTTCTCTTTCTATAAATTCAGCACACATAGAAAGCGAAAAAAACCATTTGAAATAAAGCTATTTCTTCTCGTTACGCCTCGACTTGGGAGGCATGGTATTTTGAAGCATTCTCCGGTCTGTCACTAATGGTAGATCTGGGAATGCGTCAAAATCCATGGGTGGATATGTGGGAACATCCACGCTGCACGCATGGAACACCTCCATGCTGCAGTAAAGCAAGGCAACAATTTGCACTGTCTTGCGTTTCTCTAGATTTATCAAGCCATGCAGGGCCATTCAAGGTGGCCTTGCGTGGTTGATACATTTCATTTAGGTTTTGCTTTTCCCTTGCCTGCTCTTCATTGGCGTGAGGGCGATGCAAAACCTTGATAAATATGGGCCACATTCCCAAACCTATATCGCCAACAATGATTAATGATAAGGATCCTAGGATGCCCCTTTATTTGGTACGGTTGAATAAAATTGCAGCCATTAGGATTCCACAATGTGACATTGTTTGATGAGGTCTGCTTGCATTTGGCAAACATTAGGATTCTAGAATGTTGCTTTCTTTGATGATCTCTGGTTGGGTTTGACAACCATAAGGATTCTAGAATGCTGCTTTGTTTGGAGAAGTCTGCTTGGATTTGGCAACTATGAGGATTCTAAAATGTCCCTTTGTTTGATGATGTCTGCTTGGGTTTGGTGACCATTAACATTTTAGAATGTTTCTTTATTTGAAGATGTCTGCTTGGGTCTGGCAACTATGAGGAGTCCAGAATGTCCCTTTGTTTGATGATGTCTGTTTGGGGTTGGCAACCATTTGGATTCCCGAATGTCCCTTTGTTTGATGATCTCTGCCTGGATTTGGCAACTATTAGGATTCCAGAAGGTCCCTTTGTTTGATGATCTTTGTCTGGATTTGGTAACTATTAGGATTGGGAATGTCCCTTTGTTTGATGATCTGTGCCTGGATTTAGCAACTACGAGGATTCCAGAAGGTCCCTTTGTTTGATGATCTATGCCTGGATTTGGCAACTATGAGGATTCCAGAATGTCCCTTTGTTTGATGATCTATGCCTGGATTTGGAAACTATGAGGATTGCAGAATGCCCCTTTGTTTGATGATCTCTGCCTGGATTTGGCAACTGTGAGGATTCCAGAAGGTCCCTTTGTTTGGTGATCGCTGTCTGGATTTGGTAACTATTAGGATTGGGAATGTCCCTTTGTTTGATGATCTCTGCCTGGATTTAGCAACTACGAGGATTCCAGAAGGTCCCTTTGTTTGATGATCTCTGTCTGGATTTGGCAACTATGAGGATTCCAGAATGTCCCTTTGTTTGATGATCTCTGTCTGGATTTGGCAACTATGAGGATTCCAGAAGGTCCCTTTGTTTGATGATGTCTGTCTGGATTTGGCAACTTTGAGGATTCCAGAAGGTCCCTTTGTTTGATGATCTCTGTCTGGATTTGGTAACTATTAGGATTGGGAATGTCCCTTTGTTTGATGATCTCTGCCTGGATTTAGCAACTACGAGGATTCCAGAAGGTCCCTTTGTTTGATGATCTCTGTCTGGATTTGGCAACTATGAGGATTCCAGAATGTCCCTTTGTTTGATGATCTCTGCCTGGATTTGGCAACTTTGAGGATTCCAGAAGGTCCATTTGTTTGATGATCTCTGTCTGGATTTGGTAACTATTAGGATTGGGAATGTCACTTTGTTTGATGATCTCTGCCTGGATTTGGCAACTATGAGGAATCCAGAATGTCCATTTGTTTGATGATCTCTGATTGGGTTTGGCAACCATTAGGATTCTAGACTGTCCCTTTCTTTGATGATCTCTGATTGGGTTTGGCAACCATTAGAATTCCAGACCGTCCCCTTGTTTTATGATCTCTGATTTGGTTTGGCAACTATGATGATAATGTTCGGTGGATAGCCACTTAGAAGAGCCCACAGGGCTTTGGCTTGCTTGCATGGTACTGAGGGGCAGACACGTACACACACTTCCCTCCCAGTGGATACTCCAGGTGTGAAGGGAGACATCAGAGTCAAGAAAGTTCTCCCTGTTGCGTCTAAAAGGATAGGACAAATTGGATATTCTGCATTGCAAATATGACATCCCACATGTGATTGACTTGGATGGGAAAACAGGTGCAGTTCCTTTCCTCATGTAGTGGGTGATATATCAAGTAATGGGGCGAAGAAGAAACTGCATAATGCAAAGATTCAAATAAGGCTAAATTCAAGATAAACATCTAAAAATATAATACAACAGATCTGGTAAAACTACAGGTGCCATTAATCCCCATACACGAGGAGTTCTTTATGTTGTTGAGACCTAGAAATGTAATCAATTTAATTTGAACACAATTGCCTTAATTTATTGGGAGTTGGGAGCACATTTGTTATTTTCTTAAAATGTATAGTGTTGTGTACATGTCACATGTGTGCATGTGGACCATGTTTTATTATGATGTATACTGTTCTGGAGAAACTGACCACTGACTTAATCAGAGGAGCTCATTGCCTTTGAAATAACAAACCAAACCATTTAGCTCCAACTCCTACAGGACACACTATGACTTTTTAGCATGAAAATATGCTTTGGGTGATGAAACCCTTTTAAACAAACAGAACCCATTCTGCGGTTTAAGGTACATCAAAAGACCCATAGTGTACAACGAGGGTTGACATATTTTTGTTCTTTCAATGCTTAGGTCGGCCATGTTGAAGGTAATATTGTCTGTATTTTTTCCTATATACAGTTATCACATAGCTTTTCATCTATTCAGAAGCTAATGTCTACAAAACTCTGAACAGATATTACTTGGCCCAGAGATTATGGCATCCCAACCAAGGCCTTTTCAGGGACTACATACATTTTTCTATGCGTGGGAATATTTAATGTATTTGTTGCACATATATAGCATGAAAGTATGCAAATGTCTGTTTTGGAGCATTAATAAAAACATAACATGTTCAGGACCTTCATACACCACTCCATACATCTTTAGGAAGTATTTTGAAGTTAAGTTGATAAGTTTGAAATATAAATGACAGCAACAAATGACTACAGAGCTTCTTAATATGATGTTACTATTCATTAATTTGTTTCTCACCATGACATGCAGGGATTACAATTAATCAATATTTAGAGCTATGTAAATAATAAAATGTACACTTATTTGCTGCCTTGAACATTCAACAAGAACATATACATGAATATGTGTCTTATGTCTAAATATACCGCTGGTTTGGTAGCTCATACGATATACATCCTTGTGTGCAAGTATACCTGGATACATATATTGTATGTGTATTTAAATGGAAATGGAAAAAATCATGATTCAGCTAAATGTGTACCTCCACTTTGATCATTTTCTTCTACAACCCTCTAATTGATCCATTCTGTCCAATGTATTTCAATAGATTGAATTAGGGCCAGCAATTTAATATCCATGACGAGAACCAAGAGTGCAACTATGAAAGGTTAGGAACTTCAGGAATGAAGAGGAATGGTGGTGGTGTGGGGGTGGTTTGCTGGCATGCAGAGGCACCAGTGCAGTAGCTGACCTACTGGTACGATTGTGGTGGTGGTTTTTATTTCTGTTGGGATATGATTGCAAATGAGAAGCGATGGAGTATGCATGTATCTTGTCAAATATATTATTGTAATGGCCCCACATTTAATTAAAGTTATAAATAACTTGTTGCTTTGCCTGGTTGTGTAGGGCAGCAAACACTATTGGTTCAGCCATGTTGAGACCCCACACAAATAGGACTTGCGCTCCTTCAAAGCGTTCTACGGAGATAACAGGATACAGTAAGTGAGGTCGACAACACTAGAGGGCTTATTTACAAGCCCCTTGCACCCCCCCGGTACGCCACTTTTCCCGTACTAGAAGTCATCTGACATTTCTTAACTCCAGTGTACAAAATATGAGGCACAACAATATGGACATTCTCAAGATCCATTGGACAATGCCATCACTCTAAAGGCATGTTGATAGTAGTACAAAAAATGTGGGATACTTGTCACCCATTGGGTGTGAGGGAGGTGCAATCAACTGCATATCTACACAACTTGTATCATCATCAAGTCTTAACCCCTCATGTGCCAGCACTGTTTACCTATAGGTATATTGCCCTAGAAGTGCTAACTAACTCCTCAATGCTGTAACTTGGACAGCAGCACCCCACCCTCCCAAACATTGGTGATCTACCACTGTGCCCCAACACCCAACACATAATTAGTTGGATGCTGGGGCACACCACCCTGGTTGCTGTGCAAAACAATAAAACTGTGCATAGGTTCTTCTATCTAGACTTTGTTATACATTCCTATCACAAAACCTAAATTGACGACAGACGGGTTAGATGTCCCCCAGGCTGTGACCATTCAACATTAGAAGGACACATTGGACCTTTCTTTTTTAATGTGACATGTTTTAGCGTTAATCAGCATTAATCAGGTCCTACACATTCTCCACTACTAAAACAACACACCCCACACCCGGCCAGATGCATTAAGAGTAGTCAATTAATCTGTCTTTAGGGGGATCTCCTTTGGTTGAAACAAATTGTGCTTGCTCTGCCATGGGGTGGGAAGCTGATGAAGCCTGGCTGGCGATTCAGCAGACCTTCTGGGAACAAGCAAGAAGAGCACATTAAAAAGCAGAGACATCTTGAACGCTACTGACAAACAGGGCAATGGGTAGTGCAAGATACAGCACAGCGTTTCCACCACACTTCAGAGAAAAATGTGCACTGCGCACGTGCCTGGCAGATGTCTAACTGTGAGCAACAAACTACGGTTGCTGCCAGGCAACACTTTTTACTTCCGCCACACAGACCACTACGCACGTGCTTAGCGCCGGTCGCAAGGCATTTTTCAGTGAAGGCTATTGCTTCACCGCCGTAACCTCACAAACCTCTAGCATGACACAAATCAGCATCTCCACTATAGGCAAACTCTGGTCAATAGACATAAACAAGCGGCATTTTCTATAACGTTTACACAAGTTACACCAGGGCACAGCTTGCAGTAATTCGCCATTTGTCTCTAAGCCCAGTCCTTTTGCGATTGGGGGCGTGTTTTGACATTCTTTCTCGGCTGTAAACAACAGTCAAAAACACGCCCCCCAGTCTGAAAAGGACGGCGCTTACAGACAAATGGTTCTTCTTTGTATCTACGTCCCGTCCTTTTCAGACTGGGGGGCGTGTTTTTGACTGAGGACGTCACTGTGAGAAAGAAACGAAAAAAACACGCCCCTCAATCCGAAAAGGACGGGGCTTAGAGTAAAAAAAATGACATCACTGAGTCCTCTTCTCCAATGGCTGGCCGCCGTTTAGGAGGCCAGCCAATGGAGAAGAGGGCGGGGTTTACCCTCACTACTGAGAGACATTAAGTCTCGCTGGCGAGACTGCGCATGTGCGCAGCCTACGCCAGTCTCTACCTAAAAAGCATGATTTGGTACCCGTTCATTCACCCTGATCCATATAACAAATTTTCTAGTAGCACGTCGTGTCCTGAAGGCAACATGTCACTATTAATGAATCAAGCATTGGCAAAGCCAATAGGTCTTTCCTTTAAATGGCAAGTGGCAACTTACTGACTTTGTCCATGCTTTTTATTTTACCATTCTATAATGGCTGTTGCTCATGTCTGAACAATAAAAAAAGACACAAGCACGGTCAGTATGTTGGAATGCTTTAACTAAAACTGTTTCTAATGAGACTTTAATAGTCATGTTTGGAACCGGTAATGAGTAGAAATAGGCGGGTGAACCCAAGAACCGGGGTAGTATGAACATAACAAACAGGAGGTTCACTCAGTGGAACCAAAGTGGGAAAAGGTAAGCCAAGAGGTCGATAAATACAAGTACAAACCAGTAAATAAATAAGCCAATGCCCACGAAGAAAAGAGTGAATGAATACATTGAAATGTATGAATCTCAATCATAACAATGAATGAATACACTGACACTATTTTAAAATTGATATATTGAAACCAGTTCTGAGCCACTGGTTGTTCTTAAAGTCTGTGACGTTGGAGCAGTATGGACTAGATAGTTAAAGGGCTTGAGCTCTGTGAGTTGCTTTTCCTACTTTTGCTGTAGGGTTAGGCTGGCTAAAGTTTTGTTTTGACTTTAATTGATTGATGAAGCAGCGGAATTGCCTTGACTCATAGCTGGACAGTTGTGTTACTAGTAGCAGCAGGAGAACTCCAAATAACAAAAGAAAGCGAGTTTCAAAATAAAAAAAATACACTCAATAAGTTATGAGCATCCCTCATAGTTGCAAGGCGTGACAGGTTGAATCGTATTGTTCAAAAATACAAATTGCCAATAAATTAAATGTATTGAGCCTTGTAGTCAAATCTAAACTGTAGAGCTGCATTCTGGGAATGTATGTTGTACGCTGTATTGTTCCGTTCCAGGATCTGAGTGACAGATATTTGTGTTTGCATTGCAAATATTCAAACCAGTGATGGACAATATACCCCTGTTTCAAAGAGCTCAAGCTCACATAAACCAGCACTGTACATTGATACATTAATTCCTTTCTAGAGTAATAATGGGAAACACCTTCTTCCCCTTCATCATCTGCATCTGCATTCTCAAAGGCCCTTTATCTCAAGAAACAATGGACGAGCTGAAGTTTCCAATAAATGGGGAGCTAGGGAGCAAAGTAAGTATTCATCCACACTGTATGTCTTGCCACCCGAGTTAGATAGTATCATGTTTTTATAGGGTGTGGTTATGTATTACAATGATTCAAATACATAACCTGGGCAGATGAATATGATCAATGATCAAAAACCAGTTGCGGCATCTACGGTAGCTTGTGGGGGCAGTGGATGGAAAAAAGAGCGATGGCCGTGTCATTTCTCTTCTTTTTCTGGTGGGAGGAGTGGCAGGGAAGGGGGAAAAGATACCGGGAATGGGGGGGACGGGCAAGCAAGGACAGGGGGAGGGGAGGGCTATGGTTCAAGCTACAATGGGGAGAGAGAGGCAAGTAACAATAGGGCAAGCAGTAATGGGAACAGGGAGTGGGTCGGTTGACAGAGAAAGCCAAGTGTGGGAGAGGGCAAGCAGTGATGGGAGGGAGGTGGTGGGAGGGATAGGGGCAAGCAACAACGTAATGCAAGCAAGGTGGGAGGGACCGGTAGTGATGGCTTGAAAAATGATGCACTTTGATGGATAAAATAAAACTATGGAGTGGAGGGGCAGGTAGGTAATAGTGGGGTCAGCAGCATCGGGGTCGGTGGACAGGGCAAGCAACGGAAGGGAGGGGCAAGCAGTAGCAGGAGGGAGGTGATGGGAGGGATGGGGCAAGCGACAACAGAATGCAGGTGGAGTGGCTGAGGCGGTTTGAGACGACCAACAAAACGATACACTCTTATGGAGTGGTACACTAGAAAAAAAAGTGCCTCTGCAAGCTTGTGGCAAATGGAATGACATTGGCACAAGACTTTCAGCTGTACTTGCTCAATGCTTCATGTAACCCGACATACAGTAAGAGAATGGAAAAGCAGAAGGAGCTGACCAATGAGAAGCAACAAAATGAGAGTGATGTCGAAGCCAGCCAATGGTAAGTGATGGGAAGGCTCTAAACCCTTTGTAAGTTTTTGTTTTATTAAGAGACTTGCAAATGACAGCGCAAGCACTGTCTTTGGCGAGACCTAAAACCAGTGGCGGCCGGCATGGATGGGGGTGGTGTGATGTAAACATTTTTGGGGAAAAAACATACCTTATCACTGCCACGTCCCTCCTCCATCAGGACTCAGGAACCATGAGGGACCTAAGCTCCCCTGATCAATCACAACGCTGCAATGCAGTGTTGTGGTTCGACGCTCAGCAAGGACAGGGAGCATGGGCATGTTCTTCATGCAAGCTGCAATGCAGCCTGTCCGGAGAACAGGGAAAGTGCGCATGACTCTTTGGCTGGCCCGAGAAAGCTGGCCAAACAGTCAAGTGCCCTTAGGAGTGGGAAAACCACTCCTCCCCTGCCCTGCTCTTTCATCGGAACAGCCCTGCCCACCCCAGCCACAGGAACAACTAACATGATAATAGCGCTCAGTTATTATCATTTTATTTTTCCATTGTTACAGTGCTTAAAAGCAGTGGGGCGAAGCACCTCTGCCTTAGCGGAGAAGCCGCCACTGCCTAAAACATATATAAAAAAATATTGCTGAGATTAAGATCTTTGAAATACACTGGCAATTTTTTATCACAAAAGTTCATCACTAAGCCACCCAAAGTTCTGAAATTTCCTCAATGCCCACAAAAAAGGCTTTCCTCCACTGGCAGGACAGAACTGCAATTACCATCATTTGACGAAAGTTAAAGCTCAGATGTTACCACGCTAAAGGCTGAATAAGTCACCCACTGGAGTGCCCGCTGAAATGCTTTTATCACGGTATTAGCCTAATAGGTGTAGCAGAAATTGACAGACTGCCATGTACATGGTTTATGTAAATAGAACACGAGCATAAATGAGCTCTTTCATTATCACAATTAAGACCATGAATAATACATACACTTGTAAGCCATGAGAGGGTTCAGGAAATGCTCTTCGGAGTAAAGCAATCTTAATTATGGTATTAGTCGGTGGTTTATCTATGGAAAGCGCTAAACGACGAATCTCTTAGCCCGCAGCATCCCTCGAGTTAGTGAAAGGGATTCATTAATAGAGGCATTGCCTACTTCCAGTGTCTAGAAATTGCGGGGCATATTATTAAGGCGGCGATAGGCAATTATCGCCGATTAGCGGCGATAATTCTATCGCCCTATTAGCAAGCTGTCGCTAACTGATGTTAGCGACAGCTTTTAGGCGTTAGCGAGCGGTTTGGGGCCCGCTTTGCATGTCAGCTATGTTTATCGCTAATGACATGCAAAGTGGGCGTACCCAACCAGTTAGCGACTGAAAGCAGTCACTAACGTCGCTATCGCCTATTAGCAAGGCAGGTGTAGCGTTGGAATTATTTGCGCTAAGCGCGAATATCTCCAAATACTAACACCTGCCCAGACCAGTTCTTAGCAGTGTTATCCAATGGGAGGTGGATAACATGGCTAAGAGCATTTCGTCGCTAATGCGTGAATATCGCTTTATTCTCAGCGATATTCACGCATTTCGCCGCTATCGCTGGATATTTTAGCACAATAGAGAAAAACGTTGCTAATAGCATGTTTTCTCCGCTAACATATCCAGCGATAGGCAGGGATAAAAAAAATTGTCGCTAAGCCAATTTAGCGATAAATATCGCTACTTGTTGGTAATATGCCCCACCGTTTTCTCATTTGTTACTTTGTAAGGTGTGATTACTCCATGGTGTTTCCTCAAGTCACTAAGGGGCATATTATCAAAGGCCTTATCTCTGCTTTTTTGGCTTTAAAAGCAGAGATAATGTTTTCGCCCTGTTATTAAGGCAGTGCTAACATGCATTAGCGCATGTTAGCAGCCTTGTTACCGACGCCTCGCTTTGTATCTCTAATGAGATGCAAAGTGGGCCTCACTGGGCAGTACAACCTTGCAAATATCGCTGATGTGCACATAGAGATATTTACAAGACTGCCCCAGCATTTAAGCAGACTTTAGTTTTTGGAGAAAACCGCTGTTTTCGCCAAAAACTAACGTCTGCTAAAATGCAGACTTACCTATCCCTAACATTGGGGTGGATTACGACCCTGTGCTCGTATCAGCAAGGTTATCGCCATTTTGCAGGGAACATCGCTGAAAAACCAGCGATGTTCCCTGCAAAACGGCGATTTCCCCGCTATTCCTGGAATTTTTTTTGCCCTGAAGAAATGCGTTGTTAATAACGCGCTACCAGGGCAATAAATTCCAGCGATGGACGGCGATAAATATAAAAGCGCTAAGCGCGCTTTGTGTTATTTATCGCCGTCCCTAGATAATATGCCCCTAAATTAATAAATAAAAATAGAAGAGGCTAGAGTCATAAAGATTTAGATGTGCAAAATATGCGGAGAGTGATTTACGGCCTACCACACCAAACTCCACCTACTCCAGTACATACGGGGCATTTCTACCATGTTAAATATTGGCATGTTTGACTTGCTGATTTTTAGAGCAAAACTTATTGCAATATGGGTGATAAAAGCACTTACAGCACATATAACAATTTACTAGTCTGCTCCTAATGATGGCCTATGCATAGACACATTTTAAAACCGCTCACACATTGGATGTGTTCTGTACAATGCAGGACGCATGCAATGCTCTAAATATAAAGAGAACATGCAAGATTTCTCCAACTTAGCGCCTGCCTCAAGGAGGCATTATTTTTTGGTCCAAAGCCTTGTCAACCATTGTTAGCAGATGGAGCTTTCCGTCAAAAACCATGGGTGGTAACGCCCAAGTGCCACGCACGGTTCACCCCCAGACGCAAAATAACGCAAAGTGCTTTTTGCGACTCAGTCTTCTTTTCAGTGCAAATAAAAGTTTCACACTGGAAAGCAAATAGTTTATCAACATTCTATGCCACTTTTTTGTGACTTTGCACCTGTGCAAAGTGTTGATAAATCTGCTCCAGAAGGTTTAATAAACACTAATCTTTGCTGCAAAGTTCAAAGTTCCCCAACACAGACCCCACTCCCCTTTGTACCCAAGTCCTGTAATTCCAGGACAGATTGGAGGACTTCTCCATTTTCTGCAGCACTCACATCTGATCCATTTGTAAATAAGTTAGGTGAGAATATGAGTATAAGAAATGCTTGAAACCCTTTTTTAATACTATAATAAACAATGTAATTGCCACTTGCATAGTGCATGTTGTGCCAACACTAGAGCCTTGTGGCACTGTTTGCAGCCCACAAATGACTTTCCACATGATTTCTTGGTTTCCATCACGGACCAAAGTCATATTGGGTTTCTGGTGACATGTCACAGGTATTATGCTCTGGGCTGCTAGTGATTGATGTGTTTTTCTCTAATGAGTTATGTTGAATGTGTGGTGGGACCTTCTGTTGCACTAGCCTAACCACAGCTATCTTCAACTGACATATCATGTAGTGAAGATACGGTTCTGCGGGCAGACATTGATATGTTAGTATAAGTGGGTTAGTTGCTCAAATGGCATTTTGCCGCTTTTACACACAACACTATGGGCCAGATGTAGGTAGGCTATTACCGGTCGGTAATGGACTAATTCGGCCGTTACCGACCGGTAATAGACTTTTCCTATGTAGGAGGCTTTTTTACCGATTCGGTAAATAGCGAATCGGTATTTACCAATACGGTATTTACCGAATCGGTAAATGAGATGTAGGAAGGACTGTAAACAGTGCTTCTGGGCTTTAAGGATTCATTATTTACCACCAACAATTAGTTGGTGGTAAATAACAAATTCCTATGTAAATGCAAATATGTGCATTTACACCTGTACCATGTGACAGACATACATGCCCTTAGGGCATGTATGTGTGCAACATGTGCACACAAGCACTAATCAGGGGTGCAGCAGGGTGTCAAAGTGACACCCTGCCACCCTTGACTTTGTTCCAATTTTACCGAATCAGTAATTACCGATTCGGTAATTGACATTCATTCCTATGGGCCTCCAGGCCCATAGGAATGAATGGCAAATACCGAATCGGTAATTACCGATTCTGTAAATACAGAATCTTAACAATTCGGTATTTTTTACCGAATAATTACCTACATTGCATTTACCGATTCGAAAATACTGAATCGGTAAAATTCGGTATTTTCGAATCGGTAAATCTAAATTACCTACATCTAGCCCCATATGTCTCACTTTAACACAAACTGCTTGATTTCCTTCACATGAGGACAGTCTGTTTTTCACATCTCTAGACTCACACTGTGACCTCAAGTCTGCACAAAGTGTTCAACGTTAAATAACAATGTATGCTGTTGATGCAGGGTGATCGGCCCACGCTCTAGACACAATATTCACACAGCTGCTCATTTCTGAAACTCGATGCTTTTAATATTGCACTGCATGCATTAGAGAGGCATCTTTTGGAGAACATCTTTCCATCGACGAAGAGCTGTGCAGATCTGGGATGTGATTCACTTCACCTGATCTTGGAGGTATGGGGTCCCCCATTTTAGCCTATAGATCTTCTATTATTATAATACATGGCTTCTAGCAAGGGAGGGTGGTACACAGGCATTATAAACCTAGTTCCACTATCATTATAATATGATTTCTCCTTTTGTATTTTATGGAATTGTAACAATGCTGATTGTATTGATTTTATGCATCTTTTTACTTATGTTAGCAAAGATACTAAATCTTAGAGCACGTAGTTGAAATAAAAAGTTTAAACTATACCGTGTCTCTGATTACTGATGTTGTGGACATTTATGAGAATAAAAATGAAAGAGTGTTCTTGATTCCCACTATTCCTGAGAGGTACCTAAATTGCTTGTTCTGGGTTGTCTAATAATTGGTAGCTTTGCTGTGGTACGGAGAACGAATGAGACACTGATGCTAGTCGGATTGGGGTTCTGGGCACTGAGGTAGGTTTTTGGTACACCACAATACACCAAGTTCCTGTCATGCCCGACTTCCCTACGACACTGTACCTTTAATTGTATCTACTATTTAAGACGCCAAGAACAACAGAATGGCGCTTTACGTTCTTCCGTCTAGCTCCTTCCGTTTTGGGTTCCGTCCCGTTTCTGCATTGCCTGACTTCCGGTTCGTGATTTGGTTCCGTTTTCGCTGCTGGAGTGATTCCTGCCCTCTCGTCAAGGTTTTGTGGGCTTCGGCTTCCATTGCTCCTTCAGCGGAATTTGTGGTTAGGTGACGTCTCTCCACCTGACGTCCACATGTGCAGTGGTTACAGTGTTTGCTGTAATCGTCGATATTTCCCCCTTCCTTGAGCCCCGCCCGGCGGCCGGGATCTTCTCCGCCATCCGGCTGGGTTCAGCCTCTGTTCTCCTTTTCGTCCTCAGGTGCTCCGCCCGGCGGCTGGGTTTGATCTCCGCCATCCGGCTGGGCTCCCTTACAGTTCTTTTAGATAGTTAGGGTCCTTTCTTCCCCTCCTATTTCCTCCTGGTGTTTCGCCCGGCGGCCGGGATTATCTCCGTCATCCGGCTGGGCACTGCTATTTTGGTCATAATATTCCTCACTTGTTGCTGGATTCTCCTGTGCACGTCTTCATTTCACCCATTCCTTGGCCAGCTTCATATGTATTCTGGGGTTCTTGCGTGGACCTGAGTGTGGTGCATATTTCAGGCAACTCTACACAGAATCACGGTAACAGCGCTGTGCGCTGCCTTACGATATATATATTTATTTTGTGACTATTGTGGAAGACCTGAATGTATGTCCTGTTTAACAGATAATAATGCAAGATTCATGGTGTTGGCTCCAGCGCATTACCATATCTACAGGAATATTGGATGTTCTACCAGTATCCTCCTAGAACATACAGAGTGAGAGTTTACACTTTAGATACTTGACACTCACCAGCGCAGTTAGAAGGAGTTATTTACTATTGTTTTTTGTCATCTTTGTAATAGCTCAAGACGAACACCTTATTATATCCTACTTATCAGTTCTACAGTACAAGCAAACAAATGTGGTATGTAGTGGTCATATATGTATCATAGACATGGTGTATATTTATATTGTGGTTAGCAAAGATAGACTGTAATACTTATCTTCCTTTCCAGCCTACCTGTTGCCAAGTATCCACTCTGAGTTGCCACGCATCCACTCTGAAGACCACCATCAAGCTCTATTATTTCTCCCCCAACCTTTCCTTGTTTTGTCTCCCTGTTTTTCCCTGGCGAGCCTTTCGATACTCTAGTGTTTGATAGAGTCGGAAGGCCGTAGGGGAAGGCTGAGGATTACTCTTCGGATTCCTGACGCTCCTGCGGAACCTGCTTGGAAATATTTACAGTTCCTGGTTTCCTGCGCATAGTTCTGTGCATGAGCAGAAACCCCGCAACAATCACAAATAGCGTTATTGTACATATATTCAGTTGGAGGCTATTAAATGGTCTATTTGAGAATAGGTGAGTGTCTGTTATAGACCGTGTAAAGGCATGTTTAAGGCTTTGTGAGGGCCTTTTGGAAGTTCAGTGAAAGTAGCATATCGGCACTGTTGTTCCTTCAAATGTGTTCTGCTGATATCTGTTTCTGCTATATATGAGATGGATATGATTTTGGGGAACAGATATGTCCTGTTGGCCTACAATTGGTGTGGTTTTAAATGTGTTCTGTTAGATGTTTGAGTGTGGTATTTCACTGTGGTTAGTGCTGTTGGAAAATACTTGGCAGTCAGCTCTCTCCCTATATGTGCCACCATGGATGAATGCAGGGTTTTAAGTGGGATGGAAAAACTGGGGGGGTCTCTCAAAGGGGCATAGCTGTTGTAACTAAGGGCGTGGCTTAAAACACTAAAGCTATAAATCTGTGCTTAGCATAGTGTGCTGCCCAACTGGTATTTTGCTGCTTTTGTCATTGTATCCAGATATATAATGCAACAAGTAACATTATACCTACAATAAGCCAGGACTGTTGACTTTGTCAATGGTTTTTAGTTGAATAGTAAGAAAAAGCAACAACTATGGCTTTGCTGTTTCTATGAGATTGAAAATGCTTTAGTTTTGAAATGATGAGACTGTGGAAGAACTATAACAAATCCGTTTAAAGATACAATAAAGGCAGTGAAGGGTAGTATTGCTGTAGAGTTAAGATTTTTTTTACTCTGAAGGTGACGGCAAAAATGGAGAGCCCGACAGGGACCCGTCTCAGCACCTGCTTTTAGGACCTGCTGCTGCTGTGCACTAGCAACACCCGGCCCACTAAAAAGCCCTGGATGCATGTAAAACGTTGCATGTAATGTGTTCTATTGCATGGTGCCATTTTATAAGAATCCAAACAATGCATAACTTCATCTAAAATGCACTTTATATAATTGACACTCCTCTGATTGCCCATGAGATTCACAAATTTTCAATACATAGATATAGAATTTAAGGGAAATGGCATTAACAACGTGGTGTAAACCATGCGTGCTGTTTCAACGCAAGCCTTACCACGCTTGCCTTCACCATGCATATACTTTTTCTACGCATATGCCTTTACCACGCATATTCCTTTACAATGATTTCTGTTGTAAAGGCAGTAAAGGCATATGCATGGTACAGAAGTCTAGCATTAGAGCGAGTGAGTGGGGGTGGGAGGTGCTGAAGTCATTCTGGGGACGACAATTTTTAATTTTTTTTATTGCGATTTTATATAGTGCAAACATTACCCGAAGGTGTCAGAGCGCTTTACAAAAGAACCAGTTGCTTTACATAAGGACTTTGGATTACATGAGTTGCATAAGAAATACAAACAGAAAAAGTTGCAAATGTACAAGTTGTAAAGTCACACAAGGAAGAGATACAAACAGAAAAGTTGCAAATGTACAAGTTGTAAAGTCACTCAAGGAAGAGATACAAATGGAAAAACTCTAAAATCACATAGGAATGGTAGTAAGTACAAAGGTGCTTGTTTTCGGGCTCACAGTGGGTGAGGCTGGGGTGTTTTAAGGGTTTGGGCATGGGACGTTTTAAGGGCTGAGGCTGGGTTTTAGGCTTCAGGGCGGGCGGATGCAATGTACATTTTACCACTCATTTACCTTTACCAATCATGCCTTTACAACAAAATTTGTTGTAAAGGCATGCGCGGTAAAGGTATGCGTGGTAAAGAAGCAGTCGTGGTTATGACCACGTTTTGAAGGCATGCAAAGTAATCACCTGCGCTGTTCCATCCTATAACCAGAATTTATGTGTTGATAATATCTGCATGCATTGTGCACAGTACACTCACTCAAAATACACATTTGCCAGGTCATTGTACTTCATTGACCCATGTAGCGCATCCTTGTCTAGGCATGAAACAGGTAATCACTGCATACAAGCTTTGTGAATCTGCCCAAGAAACATTATTTTTCCATTCCTTTAAGAAGTTTGATAAATTTATCGATAAACATCAAATGTCATATTAAAGGTGTTAAATTATATCTAAGAAGAGTACGGTAAAGTCGCAAAAACGTGTGCATATGCAAGCAAGAGTGATATAATACTGCCAACGATACGCAGATTTTGATCCAGATTGAACACTCATCTATGGCTCACCTGAGAATGCAAGACATTCTCAGGTTTACTATCAACTGGATGTCGGACAATCCTTTAAAAATAAATCCGGATCAAACTGAAGTCCTGGCAGTTACTAAAGCTGCCAATCCGTGGAGTGATCTGTTCTGGCCGGCCGAAATGGGGCCTCTGCCAGAACCGGTAATAGTAGTAAAGAGTCTGGGCATCAGAATCGATGCCCTGCTATCCATGACCCAGCAGCTGTCGGCGGTGGTGGGCATATGTGTTAGTCTACTGCGCCAACTCCGGAATTTATCTTCACTGTTGTCGTTCTCCACTCTCAGGCTGGCGGTATCTGCCATGATTCTGGCACGACTGGACTACGGTAATTCCTTATATTTTGGCCTACCAAAAAACCTCCTGGCTAGGCTCCAGGTTGTGATGAATGATGCTGCCAGACTTATTTTCAACACACCTATGCAATCCCGGGCTACGCCCCTACTACAGGACTTACATTGGCTGCCAATCATCCAGAGAGCGAAATGTAAGAGCCTATGTATTGTACACAAGGTCATCTATGGCTCAGCCCCCACTTACATCAAGGACCGACTTACTAACTACAGGCCAAGTAGGACCCTTCGGTCTGCTGAGGCATGTAACCTGATATGTCCTCGGTTCAACCTTGTTTCTAAGGGTGGCAGAGCCTTTTCCAGCACTGTCCCTCTGGCGTGGAACCACCTGCCAGCTAAACTTAAGATAGAGACCAATCTCCTCCTCTTTAGGAAGAATCTGAAGACTGTGCTGTTTGTAGAGGCATGGGGGCCCCTCTGATCGGGTGGTTCTGTGTCCTTACTGGTGTTGTGTGTCCGCTGATAGCGCTTAGATACCCCTGGGTGATAACGCGCTCTACAAGCTCATAATAACATAACATAACATCAGCAAAGTAACACATTACATTATGTTATATGAATTTGTATACTGCATTAACACCATCTGTAAGGTGCCAGAGGACCTTTTGGAATGTAGCCACCATTTGTGGCCCTAGGATCCCCATCGATCAAAGTCAAAATCATCTGTTGATATTGTTTTGTCTGTTTTTCATCTTGTTTAGAGGTGAACCTTTTAAGACAGTAGTCCGCAAGGTTGGAGCAGACTAATTTGCTGTTTAGTGATGAATTGTATCAGTGCTTAATTTGTAAAATAATAGGTGCCAGGGTCCTGACCAGGAGGCCACTGAAGCTTGCACCACCAATTGCCGGTCATCGCTTCCAATGATGGTACCAAAACAAGTGGAAGTGCGACAGTTCAGATTATTTCAGGTCCCCAAACCTAAAGGAATGGCTGGGAGACAGGTATTAGTATTTTTGAATGTATATTCTATTCATAAACAACCGTTGTTCTGCTCATCTTTAAATTAGATGAGCAGCGCCACCATGTGCAGAGTGTCATAAATGTGGTGATGTCAATTAAGTGCTGATCCCCGGAAACCAATTAAGTGCCAGTGCTGAGCACCGAAAAACACTGGCTCAAATTAAGCACTGATTGTACTGGATATTGGGCGTCTATTTCCTTTTATGGATCTGTGGGGATCATTATGTGTGTAGATGCCAAGGCTGAGTGAAATCACCTTAAGTGGGTGTGGTTAACCTTTTCTGGATGGTTGAAGTAACAAACACTTAGCAAACTATATGCATGCAAACATGTTGTGCCCAAGATGGTGCCAGGCAAAGAAATTGTGTCTAATATGTACTGTTGTTGTACAACCGGGGCAACTCTTTCTGACATTTACAGCGGCTGCCTCAGTCGCGAGCTGCACCGCCGCTGAGAGGCGGTTCCGTGCTGTGGGACTTTAGCAGCGAGATACGGACAATAAAGGTGGTTGCTGGCACTGGGGAGACTGGCTGTGTGTGCTTGAGATCGTGATTTCATCACTGCATATCACTGGCAGCCCACTGAGGTAATGATGTTACTTTGGACTTCCTGTCCCAGAATGCTCTTCATTGTACTCACCTGAGCTTGTTTGAAAAAACTCAATAAATGAAAGGGGAGATACTGGAGTCCGTTGCTGGTGATTATGGGCAGATTCCCTATGAAGAAGAGCGCATGCTCGAAACGCGTCGGGAGACACTGGGCACATCCACAATTTCCCTGACCTACACTTACCTTGCTGGGGTGCGGCTCAACCGGGGGCAACTCTTTCTGACATTTACAGCGGCTGGCTCAGTCACAAGCTGCACCGCCGCTGAGAGGCGGTTCCGTGCTGTTGGACTTTAGCAGCGAGATACGGATAATAAAGGTGGTTGCTGGCACTGGGGAAACTGGCTTTGTGTGCTCGAGATCGTGATTTCATCCCTGCATATAACCTGCAGCCCACTGGGGTAATGATGTTACTTTGGACTTCCTGTCCCAGAATTCTCTTCATTGTACTCACCTGAGCTTGTTTGAAAAAACTCAATAAATGAAAGGGGCGATACTGAAGTCCGTTGCTGGTGATTATTGGCAGATTACCTATGAAGAAGAGCGCATGCTCGAAACGTGTCGGGAGACGCTGGGCACATCCGTAATATCCCTGACCTACACTTACCTTGCTGGGGTGCGGCTCAACCGGGGGCAACTTTTTCTGACATTTACAGCGGCTGGCTCAGTCGCGAGCTGCACCGCCGCTGAGAGGCGGTTCCGTGGGACTTTAGCAGCGAGATAAGGACAATAAGGGTGGTTGCTGGCACTGGGGAGACTGGCTGTGTGTGCTCGAGATCGTGATTTCATCACTGCATATCACCGGCAGCCCACTGGGGTAATGACGTTACTTTGGACTTTCTGTCCCAGAATGCTCTTCATTGTACTCACCTGAGCTTGTTTGAAAAAACTCAATAAATGAAAGGGGAGATACTGGAGTCCGTTGCTGGTGATTATTGGCAGATTCCCTATGAAGAAGAGCGCATGGTCGAAACGCGTTGGGAGACGCTGGGCACATTCGCAATTTCCCTGACCTACACTTACCTTGCTGGGGTGCGGCTCAACCGGGGGTAACTCTTTCTGACATGTATATATATATATCTATATTGTAGAACACAAAATTATGGGTTTTGCCTAATTCAATCCGCACATCCGATTGTTGTCAATTTCAAGGCAAGACCAATCAATATTTTCAGCAACTCAGGCCAGGGTGCTCTGCAAGGTGTGTGACACCTACCCACCAAAGTGTCAATCTGTCCACGGATTCAAATGAATCCTAGTCACAAAATTAAATACATAACACCTGTGCACACATTCTCATTATTTCCTTGATCCAATATGTTTGTATTACTCTCCACACAATACCACAGTGTCTCTACACCCTATAGTCCAGAGTTCGTATTGTCCCAAAGAAAGATGCAATGGTCCAGTCACAATCTTCTGTTAGATGAAAGCTTTTAATTTCAAGTTAACAGTAAATAGTACCCATCTAACAGAAGGTTGTGACTGGACCATTGCATCTTTCTTTGGGACAATACGAACTCTGGACTATAGGGCGTAGAGACACTGCGGTATTGTGTGGAGAGTAATACAAACATATTGGATCAAGGAAATAATGAGAATGTGTGCTCAAGTGTTATGTATTATTTATATATATATATATATATATATATATATATATATATATATATATATATATATATATATATATATATATATATATATATAGATATATATATAGATATATACATATTCATATATTTTAACTGATAAATTAAAAAAGTATATAAAGCGATGCAGACATCGTATCACAGATTCTCTTTTGCGATGGCTTCTTCTCAATACCCTAAAGCTAAACATGGGGCCCAAATCTATTTGATCCTTTCTAACCCACTGCAAAAATATGTATTAAATTTGACCCAGTGTTTTCCATCTACATAGAGATTTGTCTTTCCCATGTGTTCATTTTCTTTTTTAATTTCACCGTGAGCATTGATTTGTTTTAGAGCAAAAAAAAAAAACAGAAGTCCTCTCTTTAGGAAAGCTATACATCTGTGATCAAAGCAGCATGGCGGCTACACGCTGGAGCAGGGATTCTGTCGGATAGACAATTAAAGTGGCCGAGGACTGACACATCCCCTCTTGCCAACATAATTAAGGTGTATTATTTGTCAGCCAGGTCAACGGTGAACAAATGTCCTAGCAAAGTGAGACTGAAAGACAGGGAAGGGGTAGATAATGAAATCCAGGGATGACAAATGGCTCTGAGCCTGACACTGTGGCATCTGACAGAGACATCCAAGCAGGCTGCAACTTTTACTTAAGCCGCATTCAGTGGCTTTTATTCAGCAAGGATGGATGCATATGTTTCACTAAGGGCCTTCCTTCTGTTTTTGGGGCAATAATCATTTGAGCGAAGCATTAGATGTGATTCCTGGCATTAAATGAGGGGTGGGTGTTAAATTAATCAAGCTCATTATAGTCGACCACAAAACATCCCCGTTCAAAGCAATTTCCTTAATTTCACATGTAATTTATATTCAGGTATTTTGCATTAAAAATCCGTCTGTATACGTGGGCTGCCCATCCCCCTTCCTCTTCTTTTCCAGCCTTCACCCGCCTTCTCCTGTGAAAAGGAGTGTAGCTTCATCTGGTGCAGCAGGTGCAGTAGTGCCGGGGCACTGAGGCCCGAGGGGCCAACTGAAGCCTGGTTATTGCTGTATTTTATAATTAAGGCTCCCAGTTTTCCGTTTTTACTGCGTTTTGCAGATAAATACAGACAGAAATCAATGTGTTCCCTGTCTGTATTTATTTTTAAAAGCGGAAAAATATTGAAAATTGAGCTTCTTGTGAGAGACACTCCATGCTGTCTTTCATGAATTCCAGGCAAAACCAGGCAGTTACTAAACAGGGTCAGATTTCCTTAAATACAGGCGTATGTTAACATATATTTGTAGTATAAAGCTAGGAGTTAAATAACTGTGGAAATATACAATTTTACAACTTCATTCATTCTAAAAACACAAAATAAATATGGCTAAATAGTAATAAGGTGGCTAAAAATAAAATATAGATAAATACAGATGGAAATTACAAAAAAAAAATACCATAAAACCGGGAGCACTATTTATAATCCAAAGAGAAGTCTAGGGCCTAGGGCCCTTGATGCACTGGCTAAGCTACTGCTTGTGAAGCTTCACCCCAGCCCCCTTTTACACCACTCTTGACTTCATAGTTCACCTCTTCTAACCCCCCATAATTATTGATTATGTGAGGATACCCAGTGCTTAATTTGAGCCGGTGGTTTCCAGTGCTCAACACCGGCACTTAATTGCAAACACAAGCACTTATGACAAACTGGCACATGGTGGCGCTGTTTGTCCGATTTCTAGATTAGCACCACAACAGTTATTAATTCAATATGCATTACAAATTACTGATACTTGTCGCCCAAGCCATTCTTATAGCTTTGGGGGCCTGGAATAGTCTCAGTTATCACATTTGTATGGTGTGATGGAAGTAGTTGTATTAGTACTGTCATTGGCAGCACTGGCAAGGGCAACGGGTGGTGCAAGCTGCAGTAACCCCTTGACGAGGGCCCCGCACTTAATCTTTTTACAAGCTAAGTACTGAGGATGCCCAAACCACTTTTTTCGATCTCCTCTTCTGCATATACCTGTAATTCTCTTGCCAAGCCCCACTTCTCTGCACCAGCTTCCAGGCCTCCCCAGGTAAACCGTCAGTCAATAGCATATCCCTGATTTCCACTCAGCCTGCCGGTGACTCTATCCTCCACCGCCCTCCTCATTTCACCTTCCCGTAGCAGTGTGACCTCCCCACGTGTAGCTTCCTCCTCTGTCCCACGTACTTTGTAAAAACAGATGAAGGACTTCACTCCAAGAAGGGTTAGAAGAAGAAGGCATGGAAGAAGAGAAACCTTCATATTATGTCTGGCAGCTCACTGGACTAATGCATCCACTCCTGGAGTCTGTGTTTGACCTCATGGTTATTGGTAGATCAATGCAGCCTTTCATCCTTCTGAGGTCAACAAAGGATGGAGTTAGGTAACAATAAACATGTTACTCAGCACCTGGATGATTCAAGCACTGTTCATAGGATTTACAGAAACATGTTATTAATTATTAATGACCCTCACCATGGGTCCCCCCACCCAGCCGCGGCCCATGCTGGTAAGAGCGGTGGGGCGGTTGGGCCGGGTGGGGGGGATTTCGACAGACGACGACGACGACGACGAGGAAAAATGAATTATTTATTTAATTTTCTCTGATGGTCGTCTGTCGAATCCCCCCAACCACCTGGCCCCACCGCTCTTACCTGCATGCGCCGCGGCTGCCCCCGCCGCTCAATTAATTGGGGGTAGAGAAAACATAGAACCAAGAAATATAGAAATATCGACTCAATTTAATTAATGCTTTTTGCTTTCTCTGCTGTAGGTGTCAATCTGCAAACTAGATGAGAAAATGACATATCCATTTTCAGCATCAACTCTCACCTGGCTAAAGGTTGCCAGATTGAGCATGCCTGGGCATAGACTAGGGAAAGGCAGGAACGTTTGCAAACTATAGGAAGGCCAATAATCAGGATTTAGGTAAGTATTTGCACATGTAAGCACAAATGTACCTCTTGTCTCACACTTTGAATTTCTGTCCACACTTCAGTTATCACTAAACCAATGGAATCGTCCCCACGCCTTCTTAATAAGAAAGTAAGAACCTAGCAAGGTCTCCTTTGTACTTTGTATTTTAGTGTTCAATACAGTAATTTCACACTTTAGTAAAACAAAGGCAGAGATAATTTGGAAAAGAACAGACACAGAGAGAAACAGAAAGAGATGGGCAAAGAGCCTGGTTTCGAATGCCCCTTTATTTGGTGGGGTATACTGCACCTGGTAAATACCAGTATGCACCCGCGGGCAGTGCAGGCTAAAGCAGTGGGGCCAGGTGGGGGGGATTTTAACAGAAGACGGCTCTGGAAAAGTCAAAATGTATTTACATTTTCTCTGTTGTAATCTGTTGCACTCCCCCAACCCAGCCCCACTGCCCCACCGCTCTTACCTGTGGGGACCAAGCAGGGCCGGACTGGCCATAGCGGGCACCAGGCAATCCCCCGGTGCGCCGCACGGGTGGGGGCCGGTTTTGTGCCTCTGGGGGCCGTTTTTGTTACAGGGTCGGTATCGGCCCTGTAACAAAATCGGCCGAAAACCGGCCCCGGCAAAGTGCTCGACAGCACCTCCAACCCCCCCGAGTGGAGAGGGGGGCCGGCCGAGCACTTTGCCAGGGCCAGTTATGGTTCCCAGTCCGGCCCTGGGGCCAAGGCTGCCAGTATGTTAGGGTGTGATGATTACCATGTTTAACATCACTATCCCATTTGCAGCTGGGAATGAGGCTTAGCTTACCAATACTGCATGTTTTCAAAGGGCCGCTGGAATCATGTGATTGTGCTGCTGTGATTTTAACCACAAAAAAAATGTGTTTCTAGCTCAAACAGTTCAAACGTGATTTGAAACGCAGCAACATGTGTTGCTGTGCAGTGAAAGGCCCTGTGCAAAGCTTGACTTATCACCTTTCTTTGCCCCTTGCTAGATGTGGGTGTTAAAATGGTACTACTGAGGTGCAACCAATGCCCAGACAGTGTTAAAAAGTGTATATGTGACAATAGAATGGAGTATTATTATCACAATATGTGCCACATTACGCCGCAAAATTTGCCTTATCTTGCCTCATAATCAAGGCCACTGGAATTATGCGATTGTGTGGTCGCAGCGATTTTAGAATTGTTGTAGATGTGCCAAATTTGCCACATAATCCACTATCTTCCACATAATCGGCATATTTTTTTAAAGAAAATAGTTTATACCCCACACGGTTCAAAAGTTATTGAAAATGTACTGACACGTGCTGCCGAGCAGTGGAAGGCTCTTTGCAAAGCCGAACTGATCACCTTTTTGTTGTTATTGCTAAATGTAGGTATTAAATTAGTACTTATGAAGTACAACTAATGCCCAGACAGTGTTACCAAGTTTATAAAGGACGAAATACTTAAGTAAAAGTATACAAATTGTGCTGCATTTTCCTGCATAATTAGCATTTTTTTCCACATATTTTACTTAACTCTGTTGCATAATTTGGCCCTCTCCTGCCGCATAATTCCAGTGGCCTTATTCATACTTTACTCAACCCTGACTCATAATTTGGTCCTACCCTGCCTTATAATTCTAGTGGCCATGGTTTACACCCATTCCAAAACGTAGAATGTTTTCTATGCATATAACATACACCGATGGCCGATTCCAATTCGGGGAAAAAAACGTCCGTCCGAATCTTATCCGGAGCCCTCTCCGTACGAATCGTGCACGTCTGTCCGAATCGCGTAGTACGATCCGTATCTCGTCAATCTGTCCGAATCGTCGAGAGCCATACGAATTGCAAGGGTGAAACCGTACGACACGGACCCTCACAGTGAGCCGTACGATTCGTAAACATGCAGTACGACCCGACGAGTATGATCCGGACCGGGGTATGAGGAAGCGATTCGTACGGTCCACGTCAGGTAAGGGCGATTCGTATGGACAACCACACAATCACATACACACCGTACGGTGCGTTCAGCCCATGATGGCAGGGGTACGGTGCATACCCCTGCGATCATGGGGTGTACGCACCATACCCCATGATCGCAGGGTGTGCGATCATGGGGTACGGTGCGTACACCCTGCGATCATGGGGTACGGTGCGTAAACCCCATGATCGCAGGGGTATGCACCGTACCCCTGCCATCATGGGCTGTACGCACCATAACGTGGGGGAGTGGGGCGTTCCGTACCTGTTTCGAGGCAAACTCTGCTTCTCCGGACGTTTTGCGCTCCTGTAAAAAAAGCATTGTACAGCGCGTACCCGACACGAATCGTACTTGCTGGGTCGGGAAAACCTGATTCGAACCGTACGGATGTCGCATACAGCGGGTTCCGAGGGAGAATCGTGCGGAGATTAGAGTCGTACGGTCTTTGTACGATTCATACGGAGTCCTGCTCCTGGTACAAATCGTACTTCATCGTACGTACGGGGACGTTGCAGGGTACGATTCGTACGGGAAAAATGCTCCGTACGGCTATTCGGAGTGATTTTTCCCGAATCGGAATCAGCCCCCTAGTGTTTCTTTGCATATTATAGCCAGATGTTTCTAGGGCAACTATGCATGGGGAAACAATGCACATCATATAATGGTGATTTGGCTACAAAATCTTATTTGGACACAAATTGACATTAATGTGCCACTCAGAATGAGTTCCAAAGTGGTATGTTCCATCACACTGGCCGACTGTTTATCGGTAACTGGGGCAACCTGATGGTCTTTGTCACAGCGGCGTAGACTTATTTGGGACAGCATATTATTTAACTCACCTGACTGCTCATCTTTTAAAATGAAGTTGTTTTTTAGGTCGAGCCTGGGCAGCGCATGCGCTGCTCTGTGAGGCATGTTGTATTGGGGTATGGAATATAAGCTCCGTTCATTTCCCTCCCATCTTTTCAACTGGCTCCTGTAACAGTCCTTTCAAAATTGTTGCCTTTCATTGGTGAATAGGCTTACTACTCCCTCCTTGGTACCTCCTTGTCTGCATTTGTAACATCCCCATATGGACTCAACTTTTTTACTTGTCGTGTTACACGGTCTGCTTTATCTAGTGGATGAGCACTATTTTCTTTAATGAGCTTCCCCTATTCCACACACCATGTCGCAGCACACTGCCCGCTTTTATATTGTTATTATTAATGTATTTATTTTTTAATTTGCAGTGTAGTCCTTTTTCGCTTTAGCGGTCGCGCTTCTTTATTTATTTAATTTGCAGCGCAGTCTGCTTTCACTTTAGCAGCTGCACTTATTTATTTATATAATTTACAGCTTTTTTAAAATTTGCGGCCAAGTTATTTTATTTATTGAATTTACAGTGCGGTTCGTTTTCACTTTAGCAGCCCGCTACAGAAACATTATTTTTGGGGCCGAGTGAAAGCGCCCTACACCACGGTTTCAATTTAATGTTGGCCATGCCCATTTCTTTAATAACTGCTCGCTGTAACCTGAATACGGTGAGCAGCGTCTTAAGAGAGGAGCGCGGCCACTATGAAAGTGGTCCAGCATTTGCGAGAGTATGAGCTATCGGCATTATAAATGACAATACCTTTTATATATGTGCTGCTTTTAAAAACACATAATTAAAAGACATTGTCATTTACAATGCACCTAGCTTAAACTCTTGCAAATGCGAGACCTATTGCATTGAAAATGCTTGTTTGTTTTAACTGCCTCCTTGTGCCTGTTACTAATCGCCATTAACAAAAAAAACAGCCTTGATATTTTGTTTTTATCTAATAAAGGGGTATATTATCAAGCAGTGCGATAGGCAATTATCGCCGCTTAAGCGTTCGTTTTCGGCCGCTAAGCGGCGATAATTCTATCGGCCTATTAGCAAGCTGTTGCTAACTGATGTTAGCGACAGCTTTTAGGTGATAGCGAGCGGTTTGGAGCCTCTTTGCATGTCAGCGATGTTTATCGCTAATGACATGCAAAGAGGACGTACCCAACCAGTTAGCGACTGAAAGCAGTTGCTAATGTCGCTATCCCCTATTAGCAAGGCAGGCGTAGCGATGGAAATATTCGCGCTAAGCGCGAATATCTCCAAATACTAACACCTGCCCAGACCAGTTTTTAGCCATGTTATCCAATGGGAGGTGGATAACATGGCTAAGAGCATTTCGTTGCTAATGCATGAATATCGCTGTATTCTCAGCGATATTCACGCATTTCGCCGCTATCGCTGGATATTTTAGCACAATGGAGAAAAACGTTGCTAATAGCATGTTTTCTCTGCTAACATATCCAGCGATAGGCAGCGATAAAAAAAATGCACTAAGCGCATTTTTGCGATAAATATCGCTATTCCTTGGTAATATGCCCCAAAGATTGTTGATTTTTCTCCCAAACGGTTCCGTGCCTCCTCTACGAGAGCAATTGTTGTGTGACGTCATGTGCCCACAGCCTCTGTGATTGGATGACAGCACAGGTTACAGGAAGCGCCAAACCAAGAACGGCCTTTTGACAATGTGCATCTGAAAGTTAGTGCCCTTCTCAAACTAGGAAACATAAAACTGCCTGCAAACGCTTGCAACCGGTAGATTTGGTGACAGTTATTAATTTATTAGATGACAATGTTGCCAATTTAAACAGAAATCCAAGGGGGAAACGAACTGGCAGGTTTTCAGCCGTTGATTAACTAATCTGGACATCTTACAACAACTCACATTTCCCAGAAGAGATGAAAAAAGGGTCAGCGTTCTAATGGCGGAGAGGAAATCATTATCTGAAAAAGTTATGTTTGTGTGCAGGATGACCCCAGGCACCCGGTGCATGCTGGGGCTCTTTCAAAGGGCAGCTCTGGAGCTTGAAAGGGGCACATCCAGGGGCTGCTAGCTGCACCACCAAGGGTCTTTCCTTAGGACAAGGGTTCATGAGAATTCCTTTTTTATTAGAATGGTGATAAGATGGGTGTGTGAAATGTATTATAATGACTCAAACTGCAAACTCTTTCACTTTTGGATGACACTTATGAACTCTGTTAAAAATCTCATTGTTATGAGGTGCATCTTAAATCAGATTTCTGCATGAACAGAAGTTTCTGCCTAAACTGATATTACAAGTCACGTGGCATTACTACATAGGGTATAAACACATCTTAGAATCCCACGTTTACTGAGAACAAATGGCACAAGTATTAGCAAAGCTAAAGGTCTTTCCCATTAAGCCTCTTGGCTTTGCCAATGTCTCCCATCCCCAGCCTCCAAAAGTGGGCTCCACACTTGTGTGCACATGCCCGTGAGGCGACCATCTTATAATGAACATCTGATGATTGCTGCTGAGTACAGTTGAATGACTTTTCCTTTTGCTTTAAAAATAATGCTTAGAGGAGGCAGCTGTGCATGAGAACAAAAGTATGGTGGCCATCTTTGAATGAAATTTCCCAAACCAAAAGAAATAAATCACTCTAAAACAGCACCCATGCATGCACACGCATATGCAACGGCCATATTTTAGGGTATTTATATTTTTAATTTACTGCCCAAGATGCTGGCAAATTAATAAAAATTTAGGCATGGGCATGGCACACATTGGGGTAAAATTATCAGCTCTTAGCAGTGTGAAGCTGCCAGGCCATGGCCCAAAGTAATACAAAAAAGTAAAGAAAAAACTGAGAAAGAGAGAGGGGGATTTGAGGATAATGGAGCAGGTGCTCAAAGTGTGCAGCTGCTTGACCCTCCCAAATCGTTTTTTTTAAAATAAGGAATAATATTTAAAAAAGCAGGCGCAATAAGGGAAGGGGTGGGTACGAGTGTTCAGGCCGCAATGGACGAGCAGGCAAATGTTGGGTTTTCTGAGCAGAGGACAGAGAGAAAGAGAGGAAAGTGATGCACTCCAATTGAGTGCTGAAACCTAACAAAAATAATTCCCTCACGTCAGCAGTGGAAAATTACAAGTCTTCTAGCCAGAATTAATGAAAGAAACAATGCTCAAGGGGCACCAAATACAGGTATAGGGAGGAAAGCTATTGAAGAGCTGGGGGGTGGGGTGTGCAATTTATAATTGCTTGTCAAAACTATAAGTGGCAGGTGTATTTCAGTGATTTTTGTGTTTTAAATGTGAGCCCATTTCTCATTCCAGCATCAAACTATAAGGTGAAGTCAACCTTTGTTGATATATATATATATATATATATATATATATATATATATATATATATATATATATATATATATATATATATATATATATATATATATATATATATATATATATATATATATATATATATGAAACAATCCCAGCTACCTCTCGCCCGGAGCCCAATGCTGGAAACCGCTGCGCAGGAAGAAGGAAGGAGACCTCAGGTGCAGTGAGCAATCTTTTCTTTATTGTACCCTCGAGGAAGCGGCACACAGCATGACGTTTCGGCCTACACAGAGGCCTTGATCACATGACGCACGCTGGGAAAAAGGCAATTTTTAAAGTGCTAGTGCTAAGTGGGAATACATTCCAATTGGTAGGTTTATGGTCACATGATGCCCATGCTCATAGATACAGACAACAGACTGTGAATTTAAACACATCTCGGGATAATCCCTGAATTAACGCCATGTTGTAACGGTGGGCACTGTATCAATAAAGTGCAAATGCAATTACATATATATACACAGTGTAAACAAAATCACTGGATAAATCCAATTGTGCAACCCAATAACGATGTGCAAAGTGCAATGTGCCTCATGAATATCATACTTAATATATATATACTATATACAATATATACTCTGTACAAAAAGTCATGTACAACACCCAATTAATGAGCTAGTATATGCAAAAATATATAAATTAATGAATCATATATCATAAATATATAAATATATATGTTAAAACCATGACTGTACAGTGCATTGTAAATAAATATACAGATGAGCACAACACCGTTCATTCGGGATGAGATCTATAGTACACGAAAATGATATTATAGCGTAAATGTTTTCGCTCTAATACCCAGATCGCAGCATCCCATTATTAACACACAGATTTGTTTACACATACGCTGAGCTGGAAAGTTCACGGGCAGAGGAGATGTTGACCCCCCCCAAGAAAAGAGAGGGGAAACCATCGCAGCCTCTGCCCCGCTACCATCCACTATGCTTATAAATTGCATGAATGGACCAATACCTAGAACCGGATGTACCTTTGTGAATAGTGAGTAAAAAGAAGATAAACATGTGCACTTTTTTTATGTGATAATTTTCAGGTTTTTTTTGTGACTCTGTGACATTGTTTTCTCCTACTCTTTCTCAATAGAGCTCGCTGATTAGTTCTTATAAAAGTGAAAGAAGCTCTTAGTACATCTTTGTGCAACCTAAGCCTAGGCTGCACACCACTTGAGAACCATCCAACCCTCTGATCTGTGCAGTGTTAAAAACACCAATCTCAATTAGAAGACAGACAAGTACACCAATATTATCTATTCAGAAGCATCAGACTGCTCAACAGGGGAAGCTAACGACAGTACACGGCAGTATAATATTGTCATAAACACGTGTAAAAATCTTCGGTGGAATTCAATCCCCCCGGAGCTCGACAGTCCATTTCCAGTATATACCTGGTTTCCAACTTTCTCAGGGCCCCGTCCCTGTCTCCTCCTCTCCTAAGAGGACCAACACAGTCAATAGCGTAGTAACGCAACAGGGAACTATCATTGTTATGGTGTTCCTTGAAGTGACGGGCCACCGGATATGATGGATCACTAGTATTGATGGCCCTAATGTGCTGGAGTATCCTCTTGTGCACCTGCAATTTGGTGCTGCCAACATAACGGAGGGCACACGGACACTCCAGCACATACACCACATATTCACTCTTACACGTAAGCTGTTGTTTTATCTTGCGTGCCTCAGAAGTGAATGGGATAGCATATTCTGTTTTATTCAATCCATGCTGGCAAGCCTTGCAGGATGAACACTTCCTGAAGCCCTTACTTTTCCCTAACCAATTTTTGCTGGTCAGAACTTCTGGGCTAGATTTAACTAGGGCATTCTGCATAGAATACGCTCGCCTGTATGTGATGGATGGGGTACTAGGTATTCTATCCCCTATCACTGGGTCACATTTCACTAGATTCCAATGTTTGGAAATTATTTTCCTCAGCGCGGCCTGTTAAAGGCCCAAATCAATCTGACTGGTTGATCATTAGTGGTGGTGGACTTTTTATGGACCTTAGGCTCAAGGGCCTGGCTGCGTGGGATGGCATTAGCTTTGGCTATGGCTTTGTCCACTGTTGCAGCCTGATACCCCCTAGCAAGGAATCTGGACCTACTGGCTTGCTGAGCTAGTTGGCACTGGGCTTCTGTGCTGCTCAACCGTCTTATACGCAGCATTTCTCCGTACGGAATACTGCGTATAAGGTGAGCAGGGTGATGGCTGCTGGCATGGAGGATCGTGTTTCCTGCCGTCTCCTTGCGGTACAGCCTCGTTTCTAGACTTGTTGCTCCTGGTGTAACTGTCATGTCTAGAAAGTGCACCTGATCCCTGCTGATGTTAGAGGTGAAGTGCAGATTGTAATCATTCTTGTTGATGTGGTCAACAAAGTGTTCAGCCTCCTGGCGAGTGCCCTTCCAGACTAGGAACACATCGTCTATATAACGATACCACCTAACAATAGATTGTCTGGAAATGTCAGCGTGCGTGCCATGGAGAACCTGCCTCTCCCAGTAGCCCATATGAAGACAGGCATAACTGGGAGAGAAACAGGCCCCCATAGCCACACCCCTGACCTGCTGGTAATATCTATTGTTGAACATAAAAAAATTATGGTGTAAACAAAATGAGATCATTGACAGTAACATGCGGTTGTGGTCAGCCATGATAATAGGTCTCAATCCTAGGTAGAATTCTATGGCTCTAAGTCCGTCTTGATGATTAATGCTCGTATATAAAGACGTGACGTCTAGTGTGATGAGCCACAGATCCATACCCCACTCTATATCCTGTATCTTTCTTACAAAATCATTGGAATCTTGCACATATGATGGTAACTCCTGAACAAATTCCTGCAAGAAAGAGTCCACATATATAGTTGTCTTCTCTAATAGGCCCCCGCATGCTGCAATTATCGGTCTTCCCGGGGGCTTGTTTAGATTTTTGTGGATCTTCGGGATTAGGTATAGGACTGGCATGACTGGATGGTTATTCTTAAGATATTTCAGCTCATCCATACTCAGTAGGCCAAAAGACCTCCACCCCATGAGCAAGGAATGGAAGTCTTCCTGAGCTTTTTTGACCAATGAAATGTCACTATGTCTATAACAGTTCAGATCATTCAGTTGGGAGAGGGCTTCTTCTAGGTATAGTTTTCGTGGCCACAAAACTATATTCCCTCCCTTGTCAGCCTGTCTGACAATGACATTTTCATTGGCCTGAATTTTTTGGATAAGACGCATGTACTGATCATTTTGTGAAAATCTTTTCCGTTTAGAGTTGAGCACTTTGGAGTGTAGTGACTTAATGTCTTTGACCACTGCATCGTGAAAAATGTCAAGATTATCATAGATCATAACAGGTGTGAACGTTGAGCGCGGTTTAAAGGACGTCAGTCCCCCCACCCTACTTGGCTCACCTCCAGATGTAGCTTGTGAAGATGACTGCTCCGATCTGAGAGACTCAAGGGCTTCCAAGCCTGGCAAATCACGGGCCTGTAATCCCTCCTCTCCCGCTTCAACCCTTGTGACACTGCTGCGGGTTTTTCCTCCAGCAAAATGTTTCTGTAGCTTTATTTTGCGGACAAATCTATAAAGATCAATTCTTGTGTCCGCATAATTCAGATCGCATGGCGGACAAAATGTAAGACCTTTAGAAAGGATGTTAGTCTCAGAATCGGACAAGACCATGTCAGTCAAGTTGATAATGGAGGGGGCAACGTCCTTCGCTCCAGATAATAAGTTCACTTCCTGTTCCATCTTTTTGCACTTTTTTTCTTCCTCTTCTGCTGATTTGGCTCTTGCTCTGGATCTGGCCTTGCGACGTTGGTAGCGTTTTGCGTTGATTTTTTTGTTTCTGAGCGCGACTGCGTTCTCGGGCGTAGGGTCCCTCGACAGTCTTTCCTCACACAGTCCAACTCCTCTGCTGGCGTGAGCTTTGTAAACCCCAATTGCCTTCCTGATTGAGCAGAATTGGAGTCTGAGTCGTTGTTCATGCTAGAACTCAGGTTGGACTCCGAGGAGTCATCCTGCAGTACTGTTCCCTGAACTTTGTTTGAGTGATCCGTGGTGGTTGCAATTTTTTGGCCCCGTGAGGCTTTGATGGCATCATACTTTTTCGCAAAGGTGAAAATGCGACCTTCAGCATAATCTGCCTTGTCACGTTGGAATTTCCAGGCTTTCCTTTTGCTGATGGATTCTTCTTCCTTCTGAATCCTTGCCATCATGTCGCCTCTGAGTTTGTTGCATTCATTAGGACAGTCTACACTGGCTGCTTCGATGACCAGGTTAAGCTCCTCAATCTTTGCCTGTGTTTTTAACCGGTCACTCTCCGCATAGCGGACCAGTATTTGGACTAGTTTGTGTGATGATTCTAAGTTGCAATCAGCCCATTCACGGAGCATTTCCGGATCTGGATCCTCATAACTTGGGGCCAACATGACCCGCAGGCCACGTGGTATCCTATTCACTTCCAGGTAGCGACTCAGTGACCGGTGCTCCCACCACTTGGAGAGTTCCCTTTTCATCAACTTCTCCAGTTTTTTAAAATGTTCACGAACGCTAACAACTTCGACTGCTGGTGTGTTAGAGCTGGATGGTTCAGCTGACCCCCCGGCCGGGGAGTCATCAAACGCATTGAGCGCTGCCTGTTCCCTCGCTTTAAGTGCGTCTGCCGACATGCCGCTTCCTCTTAGTAATTACTGCACGTGATGCGCTCTCACAGCTGTTTTGGCGATCGCTACGAAATGCACGCCGCCGTACAGTAGCGCACACTCTCTCCTTACCGGTGTTTTCTTCTCTGCGCCACTTCGCTGGTCCCAGCCGAAGAATCTCAGCCAAAGCAGAACGCTCGGCAGGCTCCGCGTCGGGTTCACTAGCAGCGCAGCGTTGGCAGTAACCGGGGGCAGGAACAATTACTCCCTACCGGGAGAGACAAACGACTTCCGGGTCAGCAGAGGTCTCGGCTTCCTGTTGTTCCGCCCGAGCAAGGGGAGGGGTCATCCAAATACCGGCGAAGCACACTGCCGGTCTGGCAATATGAAACAATCCCAGCTACCTCTCGCCCGGAGCCCAATGCTGGAAACCGCTGCGCAGGAAGAAGGAAGGAGACCTCAGGTGCAGTGAGCAATCTTTTCTTTATTGTACCCTCGAGGAAGCGGCACACAGCATGACGTTTCGGCCTACACAGAGGCCTTGATCACATGACGCACGCTGGGAAAAAGGCAATTTTTAAAGTGCTAGTGCTAAGTGGGAATACATTCCAATTGGTAGGTTTATGGTCACATGATGCCCATGCTCATAGATACAGACAACAGACTGTGAATTTAAACACATCTCGGGATAATCCCTGAATTAACGCCATGTTGTAACGGTGGGCACTGTATCAATAAAGTGCAAATGCAATTACATATATATACACAGTGTAAACAAAATCACTGGATAAATCCAATTGTGCAACCCAATATTCAAGGTGCCTCTGATCTCAGGAACGCCACTCCACACAGAACAGGTTTCCAACCTTTTATTTATTGCATCTGCATTTCAAAGTTCGGTAATTGAGTCCCCGACACGTTTCGAAGCAACATGCTTCTTCCTCATGGGGTGGGCAGCCACTGACGAAATCAAACCACAGCGTCATTTCCCCTTTTAATGTATGCTTTCTCCAGTGATGCATACTGGGCGCTGTAGTTGCAACAATTTTTTTTTCCCTTTCAGTAGAGTTCGTCAAAAAGCCTTAATTTAGTTCATGCCTTCTTTAAGTATTTTTCGTGGCCCTCCGGTGGGCCCCAGACCTTCAAATGCAGATGCCACAATTTCGAAGTTCAAATGCGCTGTATCTTGACTGAGAGTTCACAGCCAAGCAGACCCATTTCATGGTGGTTGGGCGGTGCATTCCCCGCGGCTGAGGCCGCCGCGTCACAAATCCATTCAAGGTGCCTCTGATCTCAGGAATGCCACTCCACACAGAACAGGTTTCCAACCTTTTATTTATTGCATCTGCATTTCAAAGTTCGGTAATTGAGTCCTCGACGCGTTTCGAAGCAACATGCTTCTTCCTCATGGGGTGGGCAGCCACTGACGAAATCAAACCACAGCGTAATTTCCCCTTTTAATGTATGCTTTCTCCAGTGATGCATACTGGGCGCTGTAGTTGCAACAATTTTTTTCCCCTTTCAGTAGAGTTCGTCAAAAAGCCTATATATATATATATATATTACCTACTGGAGGTCGCCAGTAAGTATATATAGTTAGGACCTAGTTTCCATAGGAAATCTGCAACATTCTATTGGGAAAATAACTTTGGCGCCGGTTGAGGAATTTGCGTGTAATTTTCCAAAATTTAGGCCAGCTCCTAAAACCGTGTTTTCCACATGTTAATTTCCATAGGACGTTCAGATACGGCTACAGGCTGAACCGCTGAATGGAATTACACCAAACTTTGCAAAATTGTAGGGACTGGTACGCAGAAGTGCCTTTTCTATATTTGTTGAAAATTGCTCCAGTGGTTTTTACAAAAATTAACTTCAATAAAATGTATATATCTCTATGCGCGCTTCGAGCGCTCAGGGTACGCGTACCGGTAAGCGCACCCGGCGCGCCACGGAAGTGCGCGAGCGGAAAGCTGATTGGCTCTCGGGTGTCTGTCAACATTCCAAACAGTCTGGAGAGTCCGCCATCTTGTGTCTCGGTAGAATCGAGACACAAGTGGTGAATAAAAAAGGGGGAAATGAATAAAAGGGGGCAGGGTAGACACCCCCTGACCCCCTAGGTTTTCTGAGGGGGGCCTAGAAGGACCCTTAAGGGCAAAACAACGATTTTCTTTTGTTGTTGAAATTTTCGAGGGGTAAGCGCTGGGTGCGTTCCCATGTACGCTTCCAGGTATGCGTACCCTTAGCGTACCACAGGGAAAAACAGTGAAAGAAAATAGTGTAAAATAAGAATTTGGAGTGCTTAGAGGTAGGGTAGCTCTAAAAAGAGCTGTTGTGTTATGTGGGTGATTTAAGTACCTACATGTAGGTACCGATGCAGAGTCTAAAATTCAAGAGAAAGACCCCTCATCTGAGAAACGTACAAATAAAATTGGGGCCTGGGGGGTCCTTGTGGGACCCCCTGAGCAGGCCTAGGGGGTCAGGGTGCTTCTACCCTGCTCCTTTTGCGTGTTTTGCACCTTTGTTTCACTGCTTTCTTGTGCCTTGGTTCTACCGAGGCACAAGATGGCTGCCAACACTTCCTGGTTTGGAGTGTTGACAGACAGTGGCAGCCAATCAGCATGCCTTCCCGAGAAAGCTAATAATAATAATAATAATAATAAGTCATTTGTAAAGTGCCTGGCTACACAAGGAACTGTGTGTCCCCGCGCTAACTGCTGATAAAATGCCCAAGGGGCCGAAGATGCCAAGGCCGCAGGACTTACAGAATAGGAAACAAGTGTGTTTTTAGTTTCTGCCGGAATCTAATTTCAGACGGCTCCATCCTAAGATGCAGAGGGAGAGCGTTCCAGTGTTTGGAGGCCAGATACCTAAATGAGCGTCCGCCCATTCTGGCCCTAAGGATGCGGGGAGTTTTAAACAGCATCACGCCAGACGATCTTAGGTTCCGGGTTGGGCGATGAATGACAAGGAGATCTTTTAGGTAGTCCGGGCCTTTGTCTTGGGCAATGCGATACGCAAAGGTGAGGACTTTAAATTTTATTCGCTCCCTGATGGGGAGCCAATGGAGTTTCGCCAGGGCTGACTTCCCCGAGGCTCTGCGCATGCTCATTGGCTGTCAACACTTCTAACCAGGAAGTGTTGGCATCCATCTTGTGCTAGTGTTGACAGACAGTGGCAGCCAATCAGCATGCTTCCCGAGAAAGCTGCATGCTCATTGGCTGTCAACACTTCTAACCAGGAAGTGTTGGCATCCATCTTGTGCTCGATAGACAAAGGGAAAAGAAAGCAAAAAAACAAATGTGAAGAACACAAAAAGGGGGCAGGGTAGATACACCCTGACACCCTAGGCCTGCCCAGGTGGTCCCACAAGGACAAAGAAGGACCACATATTTTTTTTTAAACCTGGTCTGTTTTTAAAAAAATTACCCCTGGGGGGCCAAATCGCAGGGGCATAGTGATAAAGAAGTGTGGGGGGTCCACAATCCTCCCCACACTTCCCCGGGGACTGCCGCCCCCAGGGCAAAGCAACGCAGCCCCTTGGCGCCTACTGGAGGCTCCTGGTGGGCTAGTTGGCCCCCAGGGACCCCCAGTATGCAAGGGGAATTAGTTCCTACTCTGCAGACACGCCAGGGGTTGCGCTGCAGAGAGGTGTAAAAAAGGGTGTGGCCTCATTACACCTCTCTGCAATGCAGCCCCTGGCGCATACTGCAGGTTCCAGGTGGGCTAGTTGGCCCCCAGGGACCCCCAGTAGGCAAGGGGAATTAGTTCCCCCTCTGCAAACACGCCCGGGGGCTGCGTTGCAGAGAGGTGTAAAAAAGGGTGTGGTCTCATTACACCTCTCTGCAATGCAGCCCCCTGGCTTATACTGGAGGCTCCTGGTGGGCCAGTTGACCCCAGGGACCCCCAGTATGCAAGGGGAATTAGTTCCTCCTCTGCAAACGCGCCAGGGGTTGCGCTGCAGAGTGTTGTTAAAAGGGGGCGTGACCTCTGAACACCTGCCTGCAAAAATGTAGTAAATCAGTTTTAAAAAAATGTAATACATTTAAAAATTCTCATTTAAAAAAACGTCAAAATTCAATGAAAAAACCATAGGTTTTAGGCCTTATATAGTTAGGAATTAGCATTTAAAAAACCTTGCAAATTCAAGTAAAAAACCATAGGTTTCAGGCCTCATATAGTTAGGAATTAGCATTTAAAAAAACCTTGCAAATTCACTGAAAAAACCATAGGTTTCAGGCCTTATATAGCTAGGAATTAGCATTTGAAAAACTTTGCAAATTCACTGAAAAAAACATAGGTTTCAGGCCTTATATAGTTAGGAATTAGCTTTTAAAAAACCTTTGAAATTCACTCACAAAAGTATAAGTTTTAGGGGTGTTATAGTTAGCTGGACATTTCACTCATACAAAACCATTGAAATTGCTCCTATATAGTTAGTTGTACTAACTATATTTCGCGCACCCGCAATCCACTGCTGATGATGTCACATATTACATCATTCATGTCATGGTCAGTGACATCACTGATGACATCTCAAATCACATCAATGATGACATCACTGATGACATCACTGATGACATCATCCAGTGAATGTGGTTTGCTTCGTTATTTAAGTATGCATTATATATATTTTCCCCCTCATCACCCTTTTGTCTATACCTCTATATTTCCCTATCACTCTGTCACACCCTTTCTGTCTTTTATTTTTGAAGTCATTGTTAAAGTCTTTTTGAGATTTCTTTCCCCAATTGGCAGATGATTCCACTACTTAAAATGGTAGCTGTCCACATCATAATCCCATTTTGAGTTTTGAAACATGCACATTTTTCCTCATTGTTTGCTGGTGTATCAATCAAGTTGTCTATGTATTCCACAAATCCTACTAGTACTACTTGCTCCTACTCAAACAATTTGGCTAATCCACCTAGAGGCAATTTCCGAACACTGTGTCTGGACTTGTACATACCTTTTTAGAACATTGCAGATATTGGAGGGAAGATCAAAGATAAGTTATGGCTGTCATTAATAAAAGCCCAACAGATTATTTGTCCCCAGGAAACGTGGTCCCAAACTAATTCACCCCTACATGGTTTTAATTCAATGTTTACCTTGGCTCTTAAACTGCCTTCTGGGCATCAAAGTGGGGTCCTTTTGACTCTCATAAGCGTCGCAATGGGTGTGACTAACTAAAATCTTATTCAGATTCTCCTTTCTTCCAGATCATTTGTCTGTCCTTGCCAAACGTTCCACAAGTGGTAGTTGTAAATTTATTATCACAAAAACTTTGTTATCAACAATGTTTAAGTTATTGAATCATTTGCTTCTGCTCTAAAGACAGAGACAAATGCAAAAAGAACAATTGATGGGCATAATGCAGAACAATGTCATACATTCAACCCAGTACAGAGATCTGGGCCTAAATCCATGATTTCTTTGCTCACCAAGTCAATCCAGTTTGGACTCAGCCATATGCAAATCAGTCCTGACCCGTGTCCAATGGGAACAGTCCAGCACGAACTGCCAGGCCAGGTCCTCCCTGGACTGGAAACGAGCATCCTAGGACCGGTTTCGGACTTTCAGCCCTTATCCGCCAGGATAGCTTCACTCCAGTGGCATGGAGAGCACGGGTCTCATGTCTGGGCATACCAGTTTCACTTGGGGTGACAAATGCAAAAAGAACAATTGATGCACAGAATGCAGAACAATGTCATACATTCACTAAGTACAGAGATCTGGGCCTAAATCCCTCGTTTTTTTGTTCACCATGCCATTCCAGTGTGGACCCAGCCATATGCAAATCAGTCCCGACCCTGTGCCCCATGGGAACAGTCCAGCCCGAACTGCCAGACCAGGTCCTCCCTGGACTAGAAACAGGCATCCTAGGACTAGTTTCGGGCTTTCAGCCATCATCAGCCAGGATAGCTTGACTCAAGTGGCATGGAGAGCACGGGACCGACGTCTGGGCATACCCGTCCCACTTAGGGTGACAAATGCAAAAAGAACAATTGATGGACAGAATGCAGAACAATGTCATACATTCACCCCAATACAGAGATATGGGCCTAAAACCATCTTTTTTTTGCTCACCATGCCATTCCAGTTTGGACCCAGCCATATTCTAATCAGTCCTGACCCTATGCCCAATGGGAATAGTCGAGCCCAAACTACCAGGCCACAATGGATTTAGGCCCATATCTCTGTACTGGGGTGAATGCATGACATCGTTCTGCATTCTGTCCATCAATTGTTCTTTTTGCACTGGACACAGAGACAGCAGGCTTGAAACAGGACTATGCAAAACCAAAGGGGATGATGGACGGAATGTTGAACATTGCAAGCACTCACCCCCAGTCAACTGATCTGGGTTTAATCCATCATCATTGTTTAGCTCAGACCGCCACCCCAGTTCAGACATTGCCATAAGCAATTCAGTCTGACCCTGTGCCTCATGGGAACAGTCCAGCCCGAACTGCCAAGCCATGTCTTCCCTGGACCGGAAACAAACATCCTGGGACCGGTTTCAGGCTAATCACCCGTCTTCAGCCCGGCTTGCTTGAATCCAGTGGCAAGGTGAGCAAGGGACCCACGTCTGGGCATACTCTGCCAACTTAGGGCGAACAAAGCAAAACCAAAGGGGATGATGGATGGAGTGTTGAACATTGCAAGCACTCACCCCCAGTCAACTGATCTGGGTTTAATCCATCATCATTCTTTAGCTTACTCCGCCACCCCAGTTCAGACATGGCCTAATGCAAATCAGTCTGACCCTGTGCCTCGTGGGAACAGTCCAGCCCGAACTGCCAAGCCATGTTTTCCCTGGACCGGAAACAGCACTATGTCATATTGAGGGTACAGGACTTTATTATGAGGCTGTGTCTCATCTCGATGGATATCGTTTGTGGTGGGGATAACACTGGTTTTTGTGACCTTTCTCATTTTAATCATAATCTTTGCGAGGACTGACTGAACCTGCTTCTGAAAACTTACAACTTTATTCTTACTATTGATTTGGTCGATAATGAGGCTTGCAGTGAGGCAACATGCACAGGGAGAGGTACTGAGTCTGTGATGGACTTTGTTCCACTCCCACAGATATGGGTGGGGCTGGTGTGTGGGTTCCAGGTTTTGCCGACTCTGCTGAGCAATCATAACCCACCGGCCTTAAGCCTTTACAAAGGCGTGTCTGTAACACAATATAAATTGCCTGGGCTGAGTAATTATACCAAAAATGTGTAGGCTCAGAGGTGAGGGTGAGATGTGGAGCCAGGCACCTTCTTCAACCAACTTAGGGTTGCAAAGAATGACCAGTTCCATATTTGTCTTAATCCGGAATCTGATCCTGATTCTGTCATAGTAGCGTGTGGTGAAATGTGCAAGCAGGCATCCTCCTAGCTAACGGCCCCTAAGCACCCTCACGCTCCAAAACCAAGCAAGTGGTTTGATAAATCCTGTACCCAAGCTCACTCCAGTCTTATGAAAGCAATATAAATATCCAGAGGGACCAGGATGAAATTAGAAGGCGTAGGAAACTCTACAAAGTAGCTAAAAAGAATAAGAAAATCACAATTAGGAGTGACGCATGGGGACAGCTGATTTCTACATCTGCTAGCAATGACTCTACTCCTTTCTGGAAGAGAGTTAATGCACCTTTTTTTAACCCCAAGTCACCCTCTAGCATTGAAACAAACATCACTGAAAATGCCTGGGTTAGTTACTTCACCAAGCTATTTGACACACAGGACACAACATTTCCTGGCAGCCTTAGTGAGGCCACAATAATGAAGCTGGCTAAGTGAGAACCTAACTTTCACTGTTAAAGATGCCACCTCAACAATAAACAGGTGTCCGTGTCATAAGGCACTAGGCTAGATGGTGTTTTCGTCGATATATTCAAGGGCAATCTGCCATTTTGGGCTCTTTATTGACAAGACTATTCACCAGTGTGTGCCTGGTTGGCCCTCCTAAATCCTGATCTAGGGCGATCATCTTTCCAATCATTAAGAAGCGGACAGGAGCAAGCCTTATTGCTACCGGCATATCTTTAATAGATGCTACGGCCAGGATTCCGGGCAGGCTACTCCTAGATAAGCTTGAATTTTGGGCTCTTGAGAAGAACATTTTAACTACTGTTCAATATGGTTTTAGGTCTGGATTGGGTGCAGTTGATCAGTGCCTGAACCTTCACCTAATTATGTCCAAATACGTCCTCGCCAAAAGATGTCTCTATTTGGCCTTTATGGACCATAGCGCAGCTTTTGACAATGTAGTTAGCGCTAAGTTGTGAAATATGCTATTATCAAAAGGCACAATTCCATAAATGAGTCACCTCCATGCTCCGCTGCATGAGGACATTGAGGGTAGACTCCGATTTGGCAGGCAGGGTTGCATTTTGGCCCTTTTTCTATTCAGCTTCTACATCAATGCCCTGGAGGAGAAAAGTATTGCTGTCTCAGCTCATCCCTCATTAGTAGGGACCCACCCGCTCCCAGCACTGATGTATGCGGACGACTGTGTCCTTATGGCCAGGACAGGTTGGGGTGTCCAGAAACTGTTAGATACCAAATGGGACTTGGCACAAATACATCTAAGTCTTTCACCATGGTTTCTGGCTCACTCCAGAGAAGGATTATCCCTTTTTACATTGATGGCATGATTCTTAAATGTGTCCTTATGTATACCTATCTGAGGGTCCCGTTAGATAAGAGGTCCACTTGGAATCATCTGAGTATGGTCAGATCAATGCAATCTGAAGCAGCCACCTCCTTTCTGTCTAAATTTGCCTCCAAGTTAGGGACTACCCCAGTGAATTCTGCAGTGGCAGTCTACAAATCTAGACCTTTCCCAATAGTTTAATATGGTGCGGGTATTAGCGGCTTTATTGACCAGTCACAACTACTTTTGATCCTTTTATGATCTTTTTTGGTTCAACACAAACCGAATAAAGATTTTTTGAAATTAAAGTTGCCCATGCCTCCTATGATTGCTCCAAAGTCAAATTGTTGTTATAATGCTTCCCCTTTCCTTTGGATTTTTTCACAAGTATATAGTTATGATTAAAAAACGATTTGAGATTAAAAAAATAATAATAATTCTACAGAGCCCTTCACCAGCTAATCATGTTAGTCTAACAACTCAAATCTGATTGACAGGCATCATCAATCACTGAATAATGACTTCAAATGATAAGATATACAAAAGAGTTAAATCTTTCAAGCCTACCCAGCAATGTTTCTCAAAAACTATTGAACCGATTTTCACCAAACCAAAAAAAGCTTGGTTTCTGAGTAGAGTTCTTCTTTCATGCCAAGTTTGGTGTAAATCCATTCAGAAGGTTTTGCTGTAAGGGGGAGCAAAAAATTCTTATGGCAGCCTAAAGAGGTCAAAAACACATTGCTAGAAACTAGCTTGCTGTTTGACTGGGCTATGATCCCTGGTCAAGCAGCAACCACAATTTTAATCAGGGTAAGGCACAAACAACCCACAAATTAACTTGTGCTCACCCTCTGGCAGCTTGGCACAGAGCAGTGAGCCTTAACTTCAAGGCAATGTGTAAAGTATTTGTGCAACACGTCAAACAATAAGAACTGTGAAAACATCCCACACCAGGTTTAGAAAAAAGAATATATTTTAACAAATGAACAACAAAACACAATAATGGAAACTGGAGAGTGTGATTTTTTTTTTTTAGCATAAAATAGTTCCAAAAAGCACAAAGCTCCAACAAGGAATATCTGGTCTCATCAGATCAGGACAAAGTCAGAAGTTCAGGTTGAATGGGATGCAATGCAGCGTGGCTACAGGGACCAGGTTAGGCCCCCCCAGAACAAAGTACCATAAATCAGGGTTGGGAGTAAGCATGGGCGAATTTTGCGAATCTGGCGTTCGCGAATTTGTGTATTTGCGAACTCGCAATCCGCAAAATCCGCGAACTCTCGTGAATTAGCGGATTTTTTTTTTTGTGTTCGCAAGGGTTTCTGCCAGTTCGCGAGGGTTTTGTACAAGTTCGCAATTGCGAACTTACTTGTCGGCTCGCAACGGTCGCGACTTTGTTGTTTCTACGTCTGGTTCATCATCACAGGATCACAGCACCCTCTGTTTCACCACTGCCACCCTCTGATTCACCCATGCCACCCTCTGGTACATCACTGCCACCCTCTGATTCATCACTGTAGATTATGGGGGGGGGGGAAAGCAAGCACACCTGCCCTGCTTCAACTGACATGAATTACTTTGGGGTTGATTAATGTGTCACTGAATTTAAACTTCCTGTCTGGCACCTGCTTCCTTATCTGTAATTTGCTATCTGTTGCAGTGCATTTTTTTTTCCCAGGACCTTTGTGGCCTACTTCTAGCTATTCTATGAGCCTGCTGTGAGGGTCAGAGCAGGGTCATAGAATAGTTGCAAGTAGGCAACTGAACTCTGGACGGGCCCCTCAGGAAGCACTACAGGGAATGGTTACTAATGATGAGTTTGAACTTTTGCACCTGCTGAGTGCTTTCAGTTTTGCAAAACTCGTTTTTCTGCAGAACAGCAACTGTACGTAGGCAACGGAACTCTGGAGGGGCCCCTCAGGAAGCACTACAGGGAATGGTTACTAATGATGAGTGAACTTTTGCACCTGCTGAGTGCTTTCAGTTTTGCAAAACTCGTTTTTCTGCAGAACAGCAACTGTAATGCCCCAAACAAACTTACTTGTGAAAGTTGATTTCTAATCCAAAAGTGATCCAAAGAAAGTCAAAAAGGCCTCAAATCCAAAAAAGTGCAGGCAAATGTCAACCTGAGGAGTTATTCTGATAAAAAACATCATTTTCAGAAGGTTTATGCTGCTTGCTGGTGGATTTCTTGTGCAGAATTGCAAATTTTGTAATTTCACGAGTGCGAGATTGTTGCTGCCCGCCGCATCTACATGTTCGCAATTGCGAACTCTCGCGATGCGTCGCCAAACTCCCGCGGGATCCCGCAGCAAGATCCAAAATGGCGCAGCACTCGCAAAATATCGAGAAAAACAACTCGGCAAACGCTGAATGACGGTAAGTGAACGCCGCACGCCGCAATATTGTATCACCAAGCAAAAAAATCTGCTGCGTGCGAATTTGCGGATTTTCGGTAAATTCGCGAGAGTTCGCGGATTGCGAATTTACCGAAAATCCGCAAAATCCGTGAGTGGAACGGATTTTCCGCCCATGCTTAGTTGGGAGTAGTGCATGGTTCGGAGGTAAAGAAGCATTGCGCAGTCCAAGCGATGCGTCGGTTCCAATATATGGTGAGACTGCAGTGCGAAATCGTGTTGCGTCGTCATCAAGGATCCCATCAACAAGACTTGCGATGCAAAGTCCGAGCATCGAGGACGCAGCGTGTAGCTGGTGATGCATCGATTCCGAAGATTTGCAAGGCGGTGATGTAGACCCTGTTGTCAAGCTGCCATCAAAGAGAGTTGCGAGGACCTGGGTTGGAGATGAGCCATGCGGTTGGTGATGCGTCGGTTCTGACGAATGCGTGGGCGATGCAGGACTTCTGCTCCAGGTCCAATCCACAAAGAAGCAGTGATGTGTCCATTCTGCTCGAGAATGTGACGCTCAGCAGAGGAGATGTGTTGGTTCAGCTTGGGGATGTGCCACTCAGCAAGGGAGATGCCTCGGTTCGACCTTAGGGTGCACTGCTCAGCAGAAAAGAATCCTTGGTTCTCCTGGTAAGCACCTTAGGTCCACTTCCAAAGGTCCAGGACTGGGGTGGCACCACTTGGCAGGATAGGCTCACAGATGGTATTGTCCAGGAGCAGATGCAAGGTTGTTGGAAGCCTGCTGTGTCCCTGAGGCTTCAGATCAGGAGGCCAACCAACTAGCCTTTGGAGTCTCTCTGGGTTCTGCGTTTAAGAGATGCAGCTCCAGCCCTTCCCATCCAGGCAAGAGGGCAGCAGGCAGCTGGTCAGCACAGTAAAGTAGGAGTCCAGCAGAGTGGCAGACCTTTCTGCAGGTCCAGAAGTGTACTCAAGTGCTGGTGTCTATGGTATACACAGTTGTGCCTTTGAAGTGGGGAGAAACCTCTAGAGACATGCCTTTGAAGTGCACAGATGCCAGCCTTGGATCAAGACTGACTAGAGGTGGTATGCAACCCTTTGTGTGGGGACAGGACATAGCCTTTTCATGTGTAAGTGAGGCTGGATCCAGGTCCTCCTTCCGATCCTGTCAGGATAGCCCACTCAGTCATACCTAAGCTCCCATTTTGTGTGGCTGTCTAGGTGGACCACACAAAGCCCAGCTGCCAACTACACAGAGTCATGTGACCAAAGCCATGCTGTAGACTCCAAATAGCTAAGGCAAGAAAATGGCAACTTTCTAAAAGTGGCATTTGAAGAATTGTAATTTAAAATCCAACGTCACCTTGAATTAGGATTTTAAATTAGGTTTCCAGAGACAACCGTTAGCTCACATTAACTACAGCCTTTTATCTTCCATTTTTCGACAAGACTTCTTTTGGCTGCCTCTCCAGAAATGCCCCAAAACTATTCCCTAACTTCAATGCCTCTATTGTCTCCGTCTTTTAACTGAATATCCTCTTCATCTCTTCATCCCTTACAACACTTAAATGTTTTTCCTCCAGAGTACTTTCAGCACCAAACCTGTGACCACCCAAATTGCAACTACGCTTCCCTTCACTCTCTCCCTTGACTCATATTTTCCATTCTCAAGCTTCTCTGAGCTACATAAAATCTCTGATTGGCCAAGGTTTACTGGGAAATCCTCACTTTCCTTTAGACACCTTTACTCCCTTCTAAGTGACTCCCCATTGATTCACTGTTACAGCTGAACCTGCAGTCTCTTTTTTCTGCCACAAATATCACCATACTGCCGTGTGAACCATTTCCCCATCAATATATAATTTTTCTTTCTTTGACTATCCCAGCCAGCCTCCCATTATATTAGAGATTAATACTTGATCTCTCATAAGGTCAAAAGGCAAAAAACAAAACCTGAGTTGCTTGGATGTTTCTTTAGGGACAAGTGCCCACATAAATCCTTCCTTCCAGGTCCCTGTATATTATGTGGTATTAATATTTATTGTTACGTGTGTATATATATATATATATATATATATATATATATATATATATATATATATATATATATATATTTTCACCAATCCTGTTGTCTACACATCGTAAACAGGCGCTGACTCCGTGGGGTCTTGTTTCAGAAACAAGTTTATTTCACCAAGTGCAAAGTTTGACGCGTTTCGACGAATGAAAGCGTCTTGCTCACAACAGAGAATTTTAGTAAGTGAATACATTTTAAACATACTGAGTGCCCATTGGTGTACAGGGCGGCTTCATTGTTGTCATAGCAACCATTGCTCCATGGCCACGGAAAAGTTACAACATTGTCTTAGTTTTAGTAAACGCGCTGTACATATTATATTCTTTAAATGCTAAATAATTGTAAAGCAAAGTTGACATAAAATACACATTTGCAACGATTGTTAATTACATTGTCACAATGTTTTGATTTCATTTACCGAATTCAGTGTTTGTCAACATTTGTAGCTGCCACCTTTGGGTTCGGGATGGCTCAGCGCGATGTGTGCATCATCATTGCTAACAAATTGTTCATGTATGTAAAAACTTTTTCTCTAGTTTGATTCTGTACATGGATGCATCTTAAACCATTAGGTTTGTACAATGTTACTGCGATACTTTCAGTGTCTTGTGCTGGAGTTGAGAATTGGTTTGAGGGTCTAGTGCCCGTTTAACCACCTTTTCTAATAATTTAAAGGTCCCCCTTGTTGTGGATTGTTCTTAGATATAGCCCATGTGGGCAATTAAGTGACTATCCAATTTGCAGTTTTAGACCTAGTGAGAATATGCAGTTATTCTACTAGGTATCTTTGCATGAAAGCAATGATTACACCGCCCTTACCATTATGAAGCCACCAATAAAATCACTTTGGTCATGTTTTTTGTTTAAGTGTGTTACTTGCAGCTTACGCCGAAAGTAATAGTGATACTAAATTTTACTTTCTCATACGGAAGAGTGGGTTCGGGATTGTTCAGAAGTCTATTTACATTAAGTGAATTATACTTGCTATAAGTGCACACTCAGTGCCTCATCTGCATTCAATCCCTGTGGGGCCTTGGTATCTAGGAGAATGATGTACCGTGACTCTAATCTCCGGAGGGCTAGTTGTCTATTCCCCCCTCTGATGTTTTTCTTTACATGGTCGATAACGAAGTACTTGATGTTCTCCGCTTTTCCCCCATGTTTAGCATTGATGTGCCTCGCCACTGGATATGAGGGATCATTGTTTGTAATAGCCCTTAAGTGTAGCAACACCCTCACGTGGGCAGGATGAATAGTGCTGCCCACGTATCTTTTATTGCAGCTACATTGCAAGACGTAAACTGCGAAGTCCGTCTTGCATGTGCAGTTTGCACGTATTTCCAGTGGTTTTTTCCTGTATGGGACATCAACTTTGGTAACATTTACTCCATACTGGCATGCTTTGCACTTAGTGCACTTATAGAAGCCATTCTTTGTTTTCAACCATGGTGATTCTTTTTTCTTTAGGACAGGGACATTCGCTACCAATTCTTCCTTCATACTTTTTGCTTTTCGAAAAGTAAACTGGGGGATTTTGTTGCAATCCTTCCCTATCACTGGGTCGTTTCTGACTATGGGCCAATGCCTATAAATGATGTTTCGAAGTTGCTTCTGATAGGCATTGTACCCTGTGATTAGGCGTGGGGTCCCTGTGTTTTGTTTTGACTTTGGTGTTCCTGCTTTGGGAGAGGATAGTAGATCCTTTCTATCCTTAGCATCGCATTTCTGTTCCGCTGTCTTTAATGTATGTTCAGGATAGCCTCTGAGGCGCAATCTCCCAAACAAATTTGCCTTAGAATTTTTGTAGCTTGTGTTTGTGCTGCAGTTTCGTCTCATTCTAAGACACTCAGCATAGGGGATACTGTCAATTAAATTTGGGGGATGAAAACTGGAGGCGTGCAGGATGGTGTTTCCTGAGGTGGGTTTGCGATAGGTGTTAGTCAGAATTTTACCTTCTGCCACAAATAACTCTAGATCTAAGAAATGTATCCTGCTCTTGCTGGTTTCGCAGGTAAACTTGAGATTTAGGCTGTTTTGGTTGAGTTGCTCTGCAAACTCCCTTGCACTATCCTCACTCCCTTTCCAAATTGTAAAAATGTCGTCAATATAGCGACTATAATCCGCCACATTTTCTGACATTTCTACAGTGTGTGTCTTCATGAGTACTTGCTCCTCCCACCAGCCCATATGCAAATTAGCATAGCTGGGGGCGAAGCAAGTACCCATGGCAGTCCCCTGTGTTTGTTTATAGAGTAGCTTGTTAAAGGCAAAGGTGTTGTTCTCCAAACACCACAAGGTCATTTGGAGCAGCATCTGTGTGTGTTGGTACAAATCAATGCTTCTGCCGCCTAAATAATGCTTAATAGCATTCAAACCATCTCTGTGCCTTATACTCGTATAGAGGCTTTGTACATCCAAAGTCATGAACACAAAATTTGTTTCCCATCTTATATCAAAGATTTTTCTAAGAAAATCCCCACTGTCTTTTGTGTAGGAGGGTAGTGTTTTTACAATGGGTTGTAGGAAAGAGTCCACGAACCGGCTGGTATTTTCGAACAGTCCACCTATGGCGGAGATTATGGGTCTTCCTGGGGGGCAGGCTGAATTTTTGTGCACCTTAGGGATGAGGTATAAGTTTGCAGTTACTGGATAGTTATTTTTTAAAAAATCAAATTCATTCTTTGAAATTGTTCCAGCACTTTTCCAGTCGTATAAACTCTTACGGTACCTCTCTTGTATGCTGGAGATGTTGGTCTCACTGATCCTATGGTAACATTCTCTCTCTGATAACTGAAGTAGTGCTTCAGAATTATACATTTCCAGAGGCCAAAGGACCACATTCCCTCCTTTGTCAGACCAACGTACAACCACATCACTTCTTTCTTTGATTTTAGCCATGACATTGTCATATGTTGATCTCTCATTTGCATGTGTTTTGAAAAAGTCGTTGCTGCTTGTCCACGACAGAGATTTTAAATCACGTATGACTTTGTCTGAAATGATATCGATGCAGTCTTTAGGCATGATAGGGCAGAATGTGGATCTAGGTTTAAATTGCGTTTTAGATGTACCTGCAATGTAAACTCCCGCATGGTCTGCCACTTCTTGTGTGTCCATCATACCACTATTTTCATTATTGTCCAGATCCGCCATTTCCCTGATGAATGTCATATCGTCAATTCGCCAGTTCGTGTCTTCCGTTAGTTCTTTTTCACCGTTGTTTATCTCTTTGTAATTAAAGAAATGTTTTTTTAATTTCAGTTTTCGTATAAACTGATGTAAGTCTATCCTTGTTTGGGTGTAGTTGAAGTTTGTGCGTTTACAAAAGGATATATATATATATATATATTACCTACTGGCAGTCGCCAGTAGGTAGTAATAGTTAGGATGTAGTTTCCATAGGAAAAGCACTTTTTCTTTTCCTAATAACTTTGGCGCCAGTTGACGAATCTTCGCAAATTTTTTAAAACAAGTGGGGCGCTCTGGTTCGCTCCTATGTTGAAAATTTCGGGGTGATTCGGTAATCGGGGGCCGAGAAAAAAGGGGGGTCCCAAAACGTGTTTTCTCCATGTTAATTCCCATATAAAACTTTGGACACGACTACAGCCCGAACTGCTAAACAGAATTACACCAAATTTGGCAAAAAGGCAGCCTTGGTTCAGAAAGAGCCCTTTTTGCTCAGTGGTGAAGGGAGGGGGCGGGGCCCGAGGTGACATGTGTGCAGACACATCCTGTGGCGCGTTTTAAGTTGGGGAATTAATTCCTCTTCAATCCTGAAGCTCCCTGGGGGCCAACTAGCCCACCACTTACCTCCAGTAAGTGCCACTGTGCTGCATTTCAGAGAGATGGCCCAGGCCATGCCCCTTTTTACACCACTCTGCAACGCAGTTCTGTGGCTCTTTCTGGAGGTAAGTGGTGGGCTAGTTGGCCCACAGAGACCCTCAGGACTCAAGGGGACTTAATCCCCCAATATACAATGCACCAGGGGGTGCGTTTGCGCATTGGTGCAGGCAGGGGGCGTGGCCTGATGTTACAAGTGTGCAAACGCACCCTGTAGCGCGTTTTAAGTTGGGGAATTGAGTCCCCTTGAATCCTGAGGGTCCTTGGGGGCCAACTAACCCACCAGGTACGTCCTGTAAGTGCCACAGAGTTGCATTGCCGAGAGGTGTAAAATGGGGCATGGCCTCGGACCACCTCTCTGCAACGCAGCTAGCTCTGTGGTGCATACTGGAGGTACATGGTGGGCTAGTTGGACCCAGGGACTCCCAGGATTCAAGGGGACTTCATCCCCCAACTTAAAACGTGCTACAGGGTGCCTTTGTACAGTGGTAAAGGGAGGAGGCGGGGCCAGAGGTGACATGTGCAAACATGCCCTTTGGTGCATTTTAAGTTGAGGAATTAAGTCCCCTTCAATCCTGAGGGCCCCTGGGGGCCAACAGACCACCAGGTACCTCCAGTAAGCACCATAGGCCTGCAATGCAGAGAGGTGGTCCAGGCCATGCCCCTTTTTACACCTCTGTGCAACACAGCTCTGTGGTGCTTACTGGAGGTACCTAGTGGGCTAGTTGGACCCCAGGGACCCTCAGGATTCAAGGGGACTTAATTTCCCAACTTAAAACGGCCACAGGGCGTGTTTGCACACATCACCTCAGGCCCCCCTCCCTTCACCACTGTGCAAAAACGCCTCGTGGTACGTTTTAAGAAGTAGTTTTAATCCTCCTGCTCTATTATGTACTAGGGCCTTACAGAGGAGGTCATGCTAATCACAGGGGTACCCCAACGCATTGTGTTCCCTAGTGTATGTAGGTGTTTTTACTGTATTCTAAGTGTCTTTTAGCACAGCACTGGCTCTAGGCCTGGTTAGTCAGAGTCCGTTATCACCAGTACCCGTCTGAAAAAGTTGTGGGTACAGGATGATTTTGCAACAAGGCCTTTTTCTGCTCATCTGTTGGTTCGTTTTGCACATGTCTTGCTTCTTCCTGCACTTTTCTTCGTCTTTGTGGACTTCTGTTGCCCCTTTCTGCATTTCTTTTGCTTCCTTCTGTGCTTTCTTTCTTTTTTCTTCACATGTCCAACCTCTGTAGGCATAGTTAGAAATTAGCATTTAAAAAACCTTTGAAATTTACTGAAATAACCATAAATTTCAGGCATGTTATAGTTAGAAATTAGCTTTTAAAAAACCTTTGAAATATACTGAAAAAAACATGGGTTTCAGGCACGTTATAGTTAGAAATTAGCATTTAAAAAACCTTAGAAATTCACTGAAAAAAACCATAGGTTTCAGGGGTGTTAGAGTTAGTTGGACATTTCACTCGTACAAAACCATAGAAATTCACCCGTTATAGTTAGTTCAGCTAACTATAACTTGCACGCCACATATTCCACCAATCATGACATGGTCAGTGACATCACTCATGACATCACTGATGACATCTCAAATGACATGACTGATGACATCACTGATGACATCATCCTTGTGATAGAGTGGCAAACCTCCTCTCACCCTAATATAACTTTTGATACACACACTCAAAAATGCAAACTAACATTTTCTAAACAATGGACATACCAATACCAGTTACAACACACCTATTCAGTAATTCCAAGATCTACACACACATCCACTCATTCACCAACAGTCCTATACAGTCACTCATACATGTAATCACTCATCATATCTACGCATACACCCATACATCCTGTTACACACCGCCACTCATCCATAGAGTTACTTACACACATCGTCACACATGCAAACAAAGTATCAAACATCCATTTACTTGCATATACAGTTATACATCCTCGGGACTCCGTGTGGGCATCGGACAGGTATTCCGGCGGGCCGCGATTAGCTGACAAAACGCTCACTAAAGGCCCCCCCACGGGATCCATGAGGCCCAACTACAGTTAGTTTTTAATTGTCCTTACTCAGAATGAATGTAAGCAGGCCATAACCGTGAGTAGACGGTCTGGCATCTAATAGAGCCTGTGATGGGTGCACCTTAGCGTGTGCAGACCTCTCGACTCTACCACTTGGTTCTGACGAAAACCTAAAAGATTGAAAAGGTTGAAACATGTTGACCATATCCTCACATATTTAACGGTACTTTTTGGATAATTGCTACCATTAGAAGTACCTGTTTTTTGCTTTTAGAAGTGGCGCATGATCCTAGAATAAAGAATTAAGGGAGTACATGTAGCACACTATTTTAACTTCACTATCACCAATTCACAAACCGCCAGCTCCGCTGCAGTTGCAAGCGTCGAAGCACTCCCGAATGACATTCGGTCGCACGGGTGGACCTCGATAATGAAGCATGTCACCAGCCAGGCTGGTGAGTGAGGGGTTTCTTAAACGAAAATATTTTTTTCTTTTTGTTGCATTCCTTCCCGACTTTAGTTTAAACCACTTGGACCTCTGCGCCCTGGGGATACTCCTCCATTTGTTTTGTATATACAGTTATACCACACCACCATACTTACTTCTACAGAAACTTACACATACTTACTCTCTTAAACATCACTTATAAAAACACATACTTATTTATACAGGAACTCTTCCAAACTCTCACTCTCACATATACTCACATATATATACAAATACTGACATATACTAATTTAAAACATATGTAGTTACTCATAAAGACACTATTGAGACAGTCATTCCCTCACTAACACACCCATTCACACTCTCATCCACCCACACAGTCCTGCCAACATACTGTCTTCAACACATACAAAAAGTGACTCACTCATTCATGCATCTATGCACTACCCCCAGCGAACCACACAGACACTCACACACTCATACTGATACTCAAAAAACCAACTAATAACCCATATAGAAACTCATGTAGCTACTCACCAACCCATGCAGTTACTTCTACACAAAGTGAGAGACTGATACAGATATTTACATATTTAAACATTACCCACTAACCCATGTATTCACTAAGATACACTTAATCAGTCAGTTATACAATCAATTAAAAAAATAACCATTTAGACACTTATATACCCATTTATTCTTCCATCGACCTTGAGATGTACATATATAAAACATATTTAATTTTCAGAAAAACACACATTTACTGGATGATGTCATCAGTGATGTCATTTGACATGTCATCAGTGATGTCATTAGTGATGTCGCTGACCATGTCATGAGTGATGTGATATGTGACGTCATCAGCTGTGCATTGCAGTCGTGCAAGTTATAGTAAGCTGACCTAACTATAACGAGGGAATTTCTATGGTTTTATACGAGTGAAATGTCCAACTAACTATAACGCCCCAAAAACCTATGTTTTTTCAGTGAATTTATATATATATATATATATATATATATATATATATATATATATATATATATATTTTTTTTTTATATATTATATATATATATATATATATATATATATATATATATATATATATATATATATATATAGATATAGATATATATATATATATATATATGTATATATTAAAAAAAGTCCTCCTTACACAGGCAGACAGGGGGCACAACGGTGTTTAAAATTTTTAATTTGCAGGAAGGATGTGGCATAACGCGTTTCGCCTTTCGCCTTCGTCAGATGCATTTCCTCCCCAATTGCCACTGCCGCTGAAATCCAGAGTGTCTTTTATGCTGGCGTTTCTGAAGTAGAATGTTGCGCACCTGAGCCTCGTTTCAATCAGGAATCACTTGGATGTTTCACAGTGGAAGGACTGCCACTCCCAGAATGTAGTTTGTTCAGTTCGCGGTGTCGCAGTGAGTGTTCCTGGTAGCCAGCCGTTTGTAGAGCATCCAGTTGAAGGGCTGGCTGTGAGCGGGGTCAGGTAAGAATTGCAGCGTATTTTCTGGGCTGAAGACTGCTCTTAAAACCCGCACTTCCCACCTCGCAGTCCCATGGACGTCAGGTCTGGGACACCATTGAAGTAGCAATGTCTCTCTGCGAGTTCGCAGACTATCGTTGATACCAGGATCTCTGAGCCATGGGGTGCTTGGCGGTCTGGGTGGTAACCATTACCCATGACACTTTAGGGAAGGGCCGCCCTTGCGTGCAATGGCTATGCGCTAAAATACAAAAAAAGTCCACCTTACACAGGCAGAAAGGCGGCACAACAGGGTTTAAAATTTTAATTTGCAGGAAGGATGTGGCATAACGCGTTTCGCCTTTCGCCTTCGTCAGATGCATTTCCTCCCCAATTGCCACTGTCGCTGAAATCCAGAGTGTCTTTTATACTGGCGTTTCTGAAGTTGAATGTTGCGCACCTGAGCCTCGTTTCAATCAGGAATCACTTGGATGTTTCACAGTGGAAGGACTGCCACTCCCAGAATGCAGTTTGTTCAGTTCGCGGTGTCGCGGTGAGTGTTCCTGGTAGCCAGCCATTTGTAGAGCATCCAGTTGGAGGGCTGGCTGTGAGCGGGGTCAGGTAAGAATTGCAGCGTATTTTCAGGGCTGAAGACTGCTCTTAAAACTCGCACTTCCCACCTCGCAGCCCCATGGACGTCAGGTCTGGGACACCATTGAAGTAGCGATGTCTCTCTGCGAGTTCGCAGACTATCGTTGATAGCAGGATCTCTGAGCCATGGGGTGCTTGGCGGTCTGGGTGGTAACCATTACCCATGACAGTTTAGCAATGGCTACGCGCTAAAATACAAAAAAAGTCCACCTTACACAGGCAGAAAGGGGGCACAACGGGGTTTAAAATTTTAATTTGCAGGAAGGATGTGGCATAACGCGTTTCGGCTTTCGCATTCGTCAGATGCATTTCCTCCCCAATTGCCACTGTCGCTGAAATCCAGAGTGTCTTTTATACTGGCGTTTCTGAAGTAGAATGTTGCGCACCTGAGCCTCGTTTCAATCAGGAATCACTTGGATGTTTCACAGTGGAAGGACTGCCACTCCCAGAATGCAGTTTGTTCAGTTCGCGGTGTCGCGGTGAGTGTTCCTGGTAGCCAGCCGTTTGTAGAGCATCCAGTTGGAGGGCTGGCTGTGAGCGGGGTCAGGTAAGAATTGCAGCGTATTTTCTGGGCTGAAGACTGCTCTTAAAACTCGCACTTCCCACCTCGCAGTCCCATGGACGTCAGGTCTGGGACACCATTGAAGTAGCGATGTCTCTCTGCGAGTTCGCAGACTATCGTTGATAGCAGGATCTCTGAGCCATGGGGTGCTTGGCGGTCTGGGTGGTAACCATTACCCATGACACTTTAGAGAAGGGCCGCCCTTGCGCGCAATGGCTACGCGCTAAAATACAAAAAAAGTCCTCCTTACACCCTTAAGGAACACCCTCTGCTGCACACGGGATGTCACTGTGTGCGAGGAGATCTTGACGAGGCTACACTGCTTGCCTTGCAGCACGAGACTCTGCATCAAACTACAGCGCCTGCACCCTGCTTTCCCTTCCTACTAAAGGCTCAACAAATGTCAAATTAATACACGAGGCAGAAACCTACTGAAGGACTAATGTTGCCACCTTCTTTATTTGGACTACGTCAACCAGCATGCTGTTTGACGAACAATTAGCCACACCCATTTAGGCCGGAGTAAATCAATAAATTTGCATTGATTACAAAAGGTGAGCCCTGACGCCTCGTGTGCGACGAATCCATGATTAAGGGGCGGATGGCCCAGAAACGCGTCGGATCAGGCTGCACATGGAGAGGGGGTGAGGAGCTGTGCAAGGGCTTACAGGCCGGATGGCAGAGGACCGTGGTGTGCCCTTTCGAATTGCTTCAGGGAATTTGGTGGCGTATATATATATATATATATATATATATATATATATATATATATATAAACTCCCCCTCCAGTTTCCTCAATCAGAAACGGGCACCGACACAGGGGCTGGATTTTTGATCTGTTCTGCATTTATTCATTTAGCTGTTACGCGTTTTGACATTTCCTGCCTTGCTTGCTATATATATATGTATTCCTGTATTATTGTTATTATTATTATTATATAAAGTAATTTAACTATATTAAATGTATTGATTATTTTTTATGTAATAATATTTGTTTAATTGAGATGTTATAGTGTTAAATGTGTAAAGTAATTTATTATCAATTGATTAATAATTGGTTGTTAAATAATTTAAATGAATTAATTGGTAATTAATCATGGTAATTGTGTAATTAATTTTAGGTGTGTGTTGTGGTGTATATAGGTGTTAAGGGTGAGAAACGGTTTCTTAATTGATGAAATAATAATTGGCTGTTAATTAATTTTATTTCATTATTTGGTAATTAATTATGGTAATTGTGTAATTAATTTTAGGTGTGTGTTGTGGTGTTTATAGGTGTTATGGGTGGAAAGTCATTTATTATTAATTTATAAATTAATAATTGGATGTTAATTAATTTTAATTAATTAATTGGTAATTAATTATGGTAATTGTGTAATTAATTTAGGCATTTGTTTTGGTGTTTATAGGAGTAAAGGGTGGGAAGTAATTTGTATTTCATTAATGTATATATAGTTGGTAATTATTGTGAATTATTTGATATGTATTTTGGGTAATTGCTTTTAAAGGGGTAAAGGGTGGGAATTAAATACATTTTAATTACTTTATTATTAATTGTTAATAGTAATAGTTTTTAATTCATAAAAAAGTTTTAATTGTATTTTATTATTTAAGAGTTTAATTTAGGTGTGTGTTGTGGATCTCATAGTGTTAAAGTGCCTGTAGTCAATTAATGTTTACTAGTTTTTCTATCAATAATATTTTTTAAATTCATTATTAATTGTGTTCATTTTGGAAAAAATGTAATTAGAAATGTTGAAGTATTTTGTTGTTGGGGTGGTGTTATAGGGTAGGAAATACAACAAATACATTTATGTATGAATTAATTAATTGATTTGTAAATATTTTCTACTTTAAAATATTTTTATTTTATAAATGTATTTAATACTTTATATTATATATTATTTGTAGTCTTTTATATGTAATAATATTATAATATTTAGAATTTTTATATATTTATTATATTAGATTTTCATTTCTAAATATTGTTTTTTTAATGATTTTTATATTTTTTTATGTTTTTTATTTTTCTTATAACTGTTTGTGTTTGAATACAAATGTTTATCTTTCCCTACTGTTGACCTCACTGGAGTGGAAATAGTAATATTTACCCCTTGGCTATCCAACACTTTCCCTACTGTTGCACTCACTGGAGTGTAAATAGTATTTTATACCTCTTCGCTATCCAACACTTTCCTTACTGTTGCATTCACTGGAGTGGGAATAAAAATGTTTACCGCTCTGCTATTCAACAATTATTCTACTCTACTGTTGTATTCAGGGGCGTGGGAATAGTAATTTTTACCCCTCCGCTCTCCAACACTTTCCCTACTATTACACTGTTTGGAGTGGGAATAGTAATTTTTACTCCTCCGCTTTCCAAGACTTTTCCTAATTTTGCACTCTTTGGAGTGTGAATAGTAATTCTTCCCCCTCCGCTATACAACACTTTCCCTTCTGTTGCTCTCCCTGGAGTGGGAATAGTAATTGACCCCTCTGCTATCCAACATTTTACTACTATTGCACTGTTTGGAGTGAGAATAGTATTTTTTACCCGTCTGCTATCCAACATTTTTCCTACTGTTGCACCACTATGTTTTATGAATTAGGAAATATATATTTTAGTCCTGTTTTTAAATGTAATGTCTGTCATCAAATTACTGTTACTATTTTCTATTGTGAAAGCTGTATCCTGTTTTTTAACTGTATACTGTGCATCTTTGTACTTTTATGATCTTAACATTTTTTAAGTATCGAATAAAGTGATTTGACTGACTGACTGACTACTGTTGCACTCTTTGGAGTGGGAATAGTAATTTTTACTACTCCGCTATCCAATCCTTTTCCTACTGTTATATTCTTTGGAGTGGGAATAGTAAGTTTTCCCCTCCGCTATCCAACAGTTTCCCTACTGTTGCTCTCAATGGAGTGGAAATAGTAATTTTTACCCCTCCACAATCTAACACTTTCCCTACTGTTGCACAAACTGGAGTTGGAATAGTAAATGTAATTATTTTGCTGCCCAACACTTTCCCTATTGTTGCACTGATTGTATTGGGAAATGTAAGTTTAAATATTTTCTAATAGTTTAATGTTTTAAATTATTGTAGAATGTGTTTTTTATATTTTGAATTATTGATATATATATTTTATTTGTATATAATTTTAAAGTTTTAAAATAAATTAAAGATAATAGTTAATTAATTTAAAGTAAATATATATGTATAAATTATTTTTTTTTAATTAAGTTTGTTATATTTTGTTCAAATGTAGATTAAATGTAATTTATTTTGTTAACATTAATATTCATATTTAATATATACTATTTTATTTTACATATATATATATATATATATATATATATATATATATATATATATAAAATATATATATATATATATATATATATATATATATATATATATATATATATATATATATATATATATATATATATATATATATATATATATATATATAGCAGCCACTGGTGGTCGTATCGAGTTGAAAAGCAGTTCTGGATTCTCCTCCCCTGTTTTTATATTTATAGAAACAATAATTTGTTTTGGACGGTTTTGGCATTTAAAGATAAACGCCTAACTTTAAGTTCCAGTAGGCGGTTGCGTAGAAAATGAATTGGACATTTTTCCAGCGCAACGATATGCCTCATTAGATGAATGCTAATCCGAGCCTAGGGTACAGGGATTTTTGTGTATTGATGCTTAGTGAGTGGAGGGCTATCCCTATTGTACCCTTCTTTTCCCTCTTGGCTCCCTATTGTATTGCATCTAAATCCTACCAACCAGGTTGGGGCATGGTTTCTCTCTTCAGAGGCTTTCCTGAGAGAGGGAAACCCTGCTCCTCTCCAGAATACACTTTGGTGAAAACTACCTATGTTCAACTAGCCATGTACTTTCTCTCAGAAACTTGGTGTTCTGAATAGAAGAACAAGAGGAAGAAGACATTGAGGATTAACATTCCTTGTTTTTTTCTGTGGGCAACAGTCAACCTCCACCTTGCACTTACTGTTTGCTGCAAAACAATGCTCATGATCATTCAACAGTATCCCTAACCACAAGTGTACAACAGGCGATTGCAGACTTTTTCTGATGTTCATGATCAATATTGCCAAAGCCATGGACACATTCATTGGAAACATTCACATTCATTAAAACAAAATAACAAACATGAAGGGGCCCGATTTGCCTCGCCCACTGGACTTAATTTAGAAGAGGATCTCACTAGTCATCTGCTCTGGATGGAGCTACTGCAAATCATACAAAAGTTGCCTACAGCCAGAGCTATACAAAAAGGGTTAATGGTGGAGGGAGGCCAATGGAAGGCCTCTCCAACCCAAGAACGCCTAGGGTGTCTTCAAGGAGTATCAGATCTGAATTTTGAGTAGTGCTTTGAGGGCACCCACAAAATGTGACAAAATAGAAAATGTTTTACGACCTTAGGATGACTGAACCATTGAGGGGAACAAATCAGACGTTTGTCCGTAGATTGCTACCCCAATGGCCAGTACAACACAGTGGGTGATTCAGACAGTCTTTGATTAAGATGCCCTAAATCCAGATTCAGAGACAAGAAGCAGAGTGAAAAAACTGAGGCTTTCACTTTTGCTCATTAGAATTCAATGAGGTATGTGATGTATTTGATGGTAAAGGGATCTTTGTATCTTAGACCTCTGGGGAAATCCTTAAATAACCCCAGCCACTGGTTGTACTGATCTTTGTTCATCAACAAGGAGAAATTAAAAGGAGCAATCCAATACAACAAACACCATGAGCAGTGAAGTCCATTTGGGGCTCTCCAATAATCGATGAAGAGAGTTTGTGTGAGTTAAAGGGGTTTATTAGCAATTCTAATAATATTCAATTTATTTTATTAAGTGCATTTTAGTCTTTAGTCACCAGTTTTACAAGTTCAAATAATCCACTAGTCGATATTTTAAAACAAGCTAAAATAACAAATTAGTATAGATGACAAATCATATTGAGATGATACAGCAAGCGTGTTCCATAAATGAATTTCCCTAATCTAAATTAAGGATTAAAATGATTGTTTCATAATCAAGCCTGGTAAAATAAGGAGTCCGTTCAGAAACCCTGTAGTGAGCTCTGATGAGAGAATAAAATGCATAAGGATGAAGCCTTTGCAGTTGAGCACTAAAGAAATGCTAAAGCTAGAAAGTATTCTCAGCTTTAAATTAGCAGACATTGTGAAGTTAGAAATCTCTCTTAAAGAGAGTGATCCTATGAATCTCAGAGAGTCCAGAGTGCTAGGGAGAGAGAGATCTAACTAACTCTGGAATACACACAAATATATATATATAGAGTTCAAGTTGCAACAATCAACACATTGCCCTTTCTCAGCATCCCATAGGATTTCTACAAACCCCTGGGAGCAGGTAAACCCCAGTTTCTCACATCTTCACAAAAGGCAACAGAAACAAGTCATTGAAAAGATACGTTGTCCTATTTCGCATTTGTTATACCTTGCTTTTACAGCGGGTTTATCCCCAGATATTTGCTTTGTGGCTTTCTGCTTCTGACCTGTTTTTGTTGGTTTTATGACTCTGGGCACTTTACCACTGATGATCAGTGCTAAAGTGCATATGCACTCCCTGTAAATTGTATGTTTGGATTGGTGTTTCCATATTTGGCTGATATGATTTACTAGTCAGTCCCTAATACAGGGGCCTGTGTGGGCCCAGGGCCTGTAAATCAAATGCTGCTAGTGGACGTGTAGCACTGATTGAATTTACTACCCACATTAGCAGCCTGTAAATGTAACTCAGGCCTGCCATTGCAGAGCCTGTGTGCAGTCTGGTACTGCCATGTCGACTTGGGAAGTGCACACACTTGCCAATCCCCAGCCTTCCCTTTTCTTACATTACAGTCACCCCTAAGGTAGGCCCAAGGTTCCCCTGTGGGCAGAGTGTAGTGTATGTGAAAGATAGAACATGCCCTGGTGTGTGTTTCATGTCCTGATAGTGAAATACTGCCAATTTCGTTTTTTCACTATTGCAAGGCTACCTAGTCCTATAGGATAGAATGGGGAGTTTGTTTATAACATCTTATAACCATAACTACCCCTGGGAACAAGGTCGGAAAATAAAGTTTAGTATGCCTGAACTCTGAATCTTAAAATGCATCCTTTAGTGAGGGTGATTTTTACATTCTGTGTTTGAAAATACCACTTTTAGAAAGTCGTTTTTTTATTGCTTAGCCTTAAAGTGTGCCTCTGCTAGGATGTGTATTGACTGTCTGGGTTTGGAGTGACAGGGGCTGGGGATGTGCAGTGGGTCCAGAGAGTCTGGATGAGTCAGTGCTACGCTGAATAGGCCTGGTCTGCATTTGGAGTGGTGGGAGGAGTAGCACCTGCACCTGAATAGGGCTGTGCCTGCCTTCCACAATGACGGCTCCGCCTCTTTGTGGTGTGTCTAGAGCCAGGGCTCACACTGACAATGGAGGTTGTTGTGCACTTGCAAAGTGCCCCCAGAACTGGTTTGGGCTGGGCTCAGAGCCCTAGGCTAGGAGAGAACAAAGGGATTTATTGTATAAAAAGAGGGGCCCAGATCCCAGACTTTTAGATCACTTCTATGAATCAAGAGGAACCTTTTCCAAGGAGAAGACCTGGAGAAGCTGAGGAGGACTACTGCCCCTGTGCTGTTTGCTGTCTGGGGTTGGCCTGCAGCGGCTACTTGCTGCCAAGGAAAGGAGAAAGAACTTTGCTGTTTGCTGTGTCCCCTGCTTGAGGAAGATCTCCAGGGACTTGAAACTGAGCTTTCCTCTTGTTCTGAAGTCTCAGGGACACAAAAACTTCACCACCAGCTTCCCTGAACTTCCTTGCTGGGAGTTGTGACCTTCGAAGAGGTGCCTGCTGTTATTTTGGACCTCTTGAGGCTATTTGCCGCTGGGAGCTGGGAAAAGTAATGCAACTTTGAGAAGCGCGACGCATAAGCACCTGTTTCTGATGCATCGCCGAAGAAATCGTTGCAGCGCCTGCGCGGGCTCGAGAAATCGTCGGACACTGCATCGAGTGCTCCGATCTCCTAAGTCCGAGACAACCACACTGATTCGGGCGCATGGCGTGCTGTGTAGCTGCAAGAACCCACGCATCGTCATAGATCATGGCATCGAGGCGCCAAGTCTGTCGCATCGATGGGGGACGAGCACCCCCCCACGCAGTAAGAAACCAAAGCATCTCCTCCTCACGGGTAAGGAACCGAAGCATCGCCTCGCCTGCGCAGCAGTAAGGGCCCGATACATATCCTCCCCTGGAGCAAGGAACCGACGCATCACATTCCCTGAGTGTAAGGAACCGTGCATCTCTTTCCCTGCGACCCTTTTTGTTTGTGCGTGCGGCGCAGCCAAGGTACTTTGTGTGAAAAGTGTTGCATCTGCTATTTGCTTTGAACTGAGCTATTTCTACCATTTGAACGTCATATTTTTATTACTGTATTGTGGATTTTTGTCGTTTTGGTTTTGTTTGCTTCAGATAAAGATTACTTATTTTTCTAAACTGGTGTGGTGTTCATTTGTAGTGTTTTCACTGTATTACTGTATGTGTTTACAAATGCTTTACACACTGCCTCTGAGGTAAGTCTGTCTGCTCGTGCCAAGCTACCAAGGGGGGGGGGGGCAGGGATTATTTTTGAAGTGTATCCCCCTTACCATGTCTAGAAGCAAGGTTCCCTATTCGGACAGAGGTACCTACCTCTGCCAACTAGAGACCCCCACTTTTAACAGCAGCCAAGACAGTTCTTCCCATGAGTCATATTTCCTGCCATCTCCTCTCCTCCAGGTAGGAACGTCACTATCAGCTGTCTCATATATAAATAGCCTTTTCACTAACTAACAGAACGTTTCTGGAAAGTTACATTTGCAGAGGGAGAGAAAAACATCTTGTGCAAAACAACAGTTCAACGCGAAAAATAGGTTTTTCAATGCTAATATATGTCACTGTCAATTAGGCATCTGTAGTTAGGCTAACTTAAATCATTACATTATGTTACTTCATGTGTATGCTTGCACTACCTAAGCATGATTACCTACTACTCCAAAATGTGAAATTATACGTGTAATTTTTTGTATAGACTTTTGCATTTTTCAGTTAAATGCGTCTTCGTTTACAACATGAGGGATTCCCTCCAGCAAATTCAACCTGTGTAGGAACACAACAGTTCTGAGCGCTTGTCTACTGACACAGGCAATGCAAAGGATGTTTTTTTCCCAGCGTGGAGATATTAGCCAGTGGACATGTGCCATTTGAAATGTGATTTCAAAATTGCTTATTTTAATGGCTAGTCTAATGAGACTCATCCAGAAACTACAAAGAAAACTTAGATTTTGTGCAACCCCTTGCATTAGTCAACAAATATAATATATTGTAAACCTTAATGTCAGTTGAACATTATGGTGTACAGATCCCTCCCCCCCCCCCCCCCCCTCGGCATTGTCATGACCAATGTATGAGCACAGGTGATTAATTACATTTAAATTTAGCAAGGGAGGAAGATCTACTACCAGTGTAATCTTATTGCTTTGAAGTTTCAATGAAAATACTTATCACCGTGTCATCAATGCATCAGTGTCTGTCAGTTCAAAGCCCATGCCCTGAATTTGAACTGCAGTTTAATGAATACGCTAAGAGTATCTAACAGGGTCTGGCTTCCTGGCCACAGGTCTCCCAAGATCTCTTACTGTAACTCCTAATAACTAGCGAATAGTGTTGCACGGCCATTACTAACAGATTGACAAGTCAAAGGCAGTGTGGTTTCCAGTAAAATGTTATTAAGATGGATCCCAATTACAGGCAGGCACATGGGATGCAAGTGGAAGGTCACTTTAATCAGTTTCACCATAAGGGGATGCAAGCACACAATTCTTATTAGTGGTTGTACACACTCCCATATGATGCATAAAGGTGCATAAGCAAGACTGTAGTTGCATGGTTTCCATTTCAGAGAGATGTCTTCTCAGTTGGGGATCGACTGTTTCTTTAGGGGTAGGACCATGGCTTATTTGCATTCCTAGAATATAGCCTAGAGTAATTACTAGTGGCTGAGATTAAATCATTTATTTAACATAGCACCTTTTTGTTTTGCTCAATGAAAAACCCCAAATGTGACAGGTCACCCTAGTACTAGAACATGTAGTTTACTTTCCCAACTACTCAAGTTGCACCTCATTGAATAGCCCCAATGACCCTGAAACTGCACTGAGTATGCATATGTTTCTGTTCAGAGGGTTGCTGTCTTAGTTTAGATTTCTTATTTTGGAGCAGGACCAAGAACGATGTGCATATTGTCTCACCCCGTCTACAGTGGAACAGTTGGCACAAACATGATGGATTGGACTGTGTCCCCGCGTAAATAACAATTTCTGAGATGAACTGAAGTGTGCATCCTAAATGCAAAATATGGTCCAGGATCCCCACTGAAACCAGGAAGACGGTCACCCAGGCACTCGTCACCAGCCGACTGGACTACGGAAACACCCTCTACGCCGGAACCACAGCCAAACTTCAGAAAAGACTCCAGCGCATCCCGAACGCCTCCGCACGACTCGTCCTGGACATCCCCCGACACAGCCACATCTCCGGCCATCTGAGAGACCTGCACTGGCTCCCCGTCAGCAAGAGGATCACGTTCAGGCTCCTCACCCACGCACACAAGGCACTCCACGACCTGGGCCCCAAGCACCTCAACAACCGCCTGACCTTCTACGCACCCACCCGCCAGCTACGATCGACCAGCCTCGCCCTCGCCGCCGTATCACACATCCGCAAAGCCACCGCCGGGGGAAGATCCTTCTCCTACCTGGCAGCCAAGACATGGAACTCCCTCCCGATCCACATCCGGCTGACCCAGGATCATCTCTCCTTCAGGAAGCTCCTCAAGGCCTGGCTCTTCGAGCAGTAACGGACCCCCCCCCCCTCCCCCCCCCCCCCCCCAGCGCCTTGAGACCCTTCCGGGTGAGTAGAGCGCTATACAAATGCACATGATTGATTGATTGATTGATTGTATCACACTGTGCCATAGGACTCATGATGCACCTCACTAATGGGGCCCAACGAGGAAGCAACCAACCAGGGGTTCCTCGTGTTCCTGTTCTGAGGTGGGCCTAACAGCTCAAAATAGACGTTTCCTATTGGAGAAGGGCCAAGACTGATTTGCATATTGTTGGTCCCCCTCTGTGCAGGTATATGTGGCAGAAGAGAGATTAGGACTACAGATAGCTGAAGAATAAACCCAACTCTGACAATACAGACACATTATCATTCAGAGGACTAATGACAGAGTGTTTCCTTGCTTTCAGTGCATATTCTCAGGTACAAGTCAAAGTAAACAGTATAAAGCTTGCCAACCTTAAGCTTCTTTCACTAAGGCAAACAGGCAGTGAAATGTCCCTTGAAGTGAACTATTGTTTGGTTCACATGCTGACAACATAGCACTTCCTTTCTCACAGTTTTCTCTTGTGCTTTAAATACAATGTACTGATGTGCAGAGGAATGTGGACTTTGCTGCTTGCAAAAACATGAGCTGATAGAATGAGATCAGCATGTGATTGTCTCTTTATATTCTCTGCTCTAAGATGTACCTTTCAGATCTTAATAATGCACTCCCGGGAAGAGAAAGCAGAACACGTTTTGGTATAGCATTATAGATAGCATACAATACATAGTTGGATAAATATGCGTCTCTGAGGTGCACAATCTTGGTGTGGCAATATGGAAGTTGCACTGTCTCTCAGGTTCAACTCCAGGTTCATGACACCATGACCATCACAATCTTAGCAATACGCGGGAGCACTGACCACAGGGTCATATGGACGCTTGGACTCTCTACAGAGAACCACGCAGCATTGCTCTCTATTTTTAGGTTGTGCTTATGGTCTACAAAATATTAATGTATGCAGTAGGCTTTGGGTCAGCCCCTAACCTATGATTGGATAACTATATTGTTTATCACAGTTGATGTTCCTGATTGGATAGCTTTCCTCTCTAGTTTTGTTTTTATCACTCCACCCAGAGCATAGCTTCTTTACCATTATTTTGATTTGACAACTTGCGCCCATCCTTTGCTTACATAAAGGAACTATTTTTTTAGGGCTTTTAGCGCTGCAGAGTAGGAGATGGCTCACCCCGCCCCCCGGACAGACCTCTACACCTTCACTGCTCCCCACAGGATATTTCTCTTCCATTCCTTTTTTCTTAGCAGTTGAGACTTATCTGTTTATGTATTTAGAAGGTCTGTCAATCAATGGTCCACATCTTAAGTTTACTCCCTCCCCTTCTTTTTTCAGTCACTCATTCTTCATTTCCACCCATTCCTCCAGCTCCTATTCTAAAAAAGTGCCCACAGGAAAATGTATTGGGGTCATAAGACTGAGGGATTGATTCACAAAGATCCTCCGCACTCATCGGGGAGGCCCCACAGTCGCGGTGGAACTTCTGTACTGCAGTTACCCATTGCGGGGTCCCGCCGCAAGTGCGGCCCCCCGCCATGACTGGGAGGCCTTCACCATGAGTGCGGAGGCCCTTTGTGAATCAGCCCCTGAGTGTCAGCAGCATGGCTGGTGCAAGGGTCATTCTACCTTAGCGTCTATCATAAAATCATAAGGACTGTGATAATGCTCTGTTAGCGTCTAGAGGTGTATGTGGACTCTGTAGCTCGGTTAAGTGCAATGTCTGAACCCACAAGAACTTTAGTAGGAACAGTCAGGGGTAATGCGGATTTTGCTATCTCCACATTGAAACCCCAGGTGATTCCTCTTTAGGTCAGTGGAGCCTACTAGGCTGTGTAGACTGATAAAGAGTATAATGTTGGGAAACATAACACAGGTTTGCTGTGGGGTAAGTTCCAGTACTACGCAATATTTAATCTTCTAAAAAACATCTAATAAAAACACTTGTTTCCATGTCTGAGAGTTTCCACCAATCTTTGGATGTATTCCACACTAATTAGTCAAGATCTGTTTTACATTTGCTCAAAAATAATAACTATTCATAAATAAGTTATTTATAACAATTCATTTTTTTCTTCTTTGTATTGTATACAAATATGCATGGAGACATCATTAGAAAACAATACACAAGATATTACATTCAATTATGCACATTTCTTGGAACAACCAAATGCATAATGATGCAAGGCTCTGGGATTAAAGAATACCTAATAAAAACAGAAATGTTGGCTTAAGCATTCTCATAGCCGCTTAGTAATCTTGCTAGCATGTCCCCTTGTAGGAGGGGGCATGATCAAGATGTAACCCTCAGTGCACATAGTGACCCGTGATTCTGAACTGCATCCAAGGTCATTAGTAACATAGTACACGGGTGGCATGGCCTAGCCGTTTGTGAAGGCCTGATCCTTTAATGGGCTGGACAGTGCTTAATTTGAGCCGGTGGTTTCCGGTGCTCAGCACCGGCTCTTAATCATCAACACCGGCGCTTTTCAGGAGCATGAGTGAAGGAAGTGATTTGCCCAGAACCACAGGATGTTGAGCCAACGCCAAGACTTGAATCTGGTTCCCCAGCTCCGATGTTGGCAGCTCAGGTCATTACGCCACATCCTCTCCCCACTTTCATGGTTAGTAGTTGGTTTTGTTTTAGGCGGCACAAACAGGAGAAATGGGCTGGTGCAAGCTGCGTCCCGAGGAGTGCCCAGTAAGATTAACCACTGGGGCTGGAGCGGATTGATTTTCGTAAAGTTAGTGCGATGGATAATTAAATAGTTATTATTGGATGCTGCTCCGTAAGCACACACAAAAAACATAGGTCCTTGTGAAGGAATTTTCATTTGCATAAATAATTGCAAATTGCTCACTGGCTTTTTGTGAATAGAATATAATTTTGCTGACGATTCACAAAATTCCGAACCATAGTTGGTCATAATCTGACCTAACAATGTTCATGAGATAGGTCATAAATTACGACTGAGTATGATTAGATGCCATCACAGGGACTGTGGCCTGCCGGGGTCAGCTGATCACCATGTCTGTGATCCCAACTTACTAAAGTAAATCTTTTTTTTTTAGATCCAGCCCATTTTTCCCAAAGGAAACAGGGCTGGTTTTTCTGTTTGTTTGTTTGAGAGTTGGCAGTGGTCCCATGGACCACTGCCTATATCCCCAAAACTTTTTTTAACATTCACAAAGGAGAAGGGGTCTCAAGATAGGATGTGCTAACACCTCCTATTGTTTCAGTGAAAAATATTGAAACATCACCTAACGAGTTACTATTTGAAAAAAATACCCCAAAATACACTCCTTCCAAAGAGTGAATCGTCACAGGTTTCTAAACCCATTTCGTGATTGGGGTAACCTGTTACGAGTCACAAAGAAGCGTTTAATACATAGAAAACAGCCGTTCTGCGGTCGCAACCCATCTGATTTTGTAAATCACAGGCTTGGCAACAGCAAAATTGCTTTCTACATCAGACCCATAGTCCTTAGAAGATAGGGTGGCCAGACGTCCAGGATGTGTCCAGACAGTCCCGGTTGTCACCAGCTGTCCTGGCAGATTTCAGCAATTTTGGCTCATGTCCCAGTTTTTAGAGGGGGTCGACTGAAAACAGAGAGAGGCTCTTTTTTGGTTGTTCTAAAGCTGTGCCAGTTAGCAGCTCTCATAAGTAGGCAGTTTAATTAATGGGTATGATGTTGCTTGTAGAAATTACATTGTATTTATTTTTTTAACGCATCTTTTGTGATCCTATGTTGATGAGAGCTGTCATTCTGCGCCAATCCGTGGATGAAAAATTGTAGTCCTTCTTCTATTTTTCCAAAATGTCCCGGTTTTTGGTTCTCAAGATCTGGTCACCCAGTGCTCGAGTCGGGGTACCACGCGGGTGGACGGCGTCCCACCACTTATTTTACCGGGGGGGGGACGCCGTCCCCCCTGCCAAACAGCTGGACTTTACTCTTTGACCTCTCTGGGACGAGGAGCTCGGCACCTTTCTTGACGTCACGTCATGTCGTGACGTCACTTCCGGTGACAGCGTTCCCCCTCCACTTCTTTTTTTAGGACTTGTGCCCTGCGGTCACCCTATTAGAAGTGCTAGCTCCGGCACTTAAATCGCATTTTAGAAAATGCCTTGTGTAACAGCAGCACAATGAAGTGAGCATGCGCGCTTACTCAAGACAATAAGAATAAAGTTATTTTGATTTTATGAGCAGAGCAAACGAAGACGTCAGTGGTCTGACAGCTTCCGCGCGCGCACGGAGACACACACGCACATTAAGCTGTTGAAACTCTAACAAGATAAAGTCTGACAGAAGAGCGGGCTCCTCCGCGAGATGAAAATAAGGCCCCGAGGGGTGAAGTGATAGCGGCCTAAACGCTTCGAGCCCGAAGACGAATGTGTCCGACATGACAGTAACATGTAGGTAAATTAATCAGAGCACATATTGGCCTGAATAGCACCAAAGCCTCTCCAGGCCTTTCGGCGGTGATCAGTTTTGACAGCGGATATGATGGATTAAATGCTCACAAAGGGGGTTTCCTCCAGGAGAGAATTTATGTAAATAAACTCATTTCATTTCGCTGGGATTGAAACCCGTGAATGGCCTGAGGTCAGGGAACTCCCCCGTTTGCCTCCCGCCGCTCTCAGTGTGAAAGTGAAAGCTTGGCATGGGAATCTCGGCCGCAAGAATATATTTCGCAGTGTAGTATTTTGTTTACAAAATTACATCTGCCTTATTTTAATACACAACAATTTTATTTTTTTGGGTGGGGGTATTTAAAAAGAATTATTGTCAGTGTGAAACAATTAGGGCTGGCACAAATAGAGGGGGCTAGGAGCAAAGTGAATGGTAATCAGTCACTCCAGCATATTGTGATGATTTTGAGCGCACATAAAAAAAATGCTAATTTTGAATTGGCAAATATCTCCCAAAATGTCTAGAATGTTGCTAAAAAAAGAACCCACCCAGTGGCGTTGCTAGGCCTTCTGCTGCCTGTGGCGGCCCCAGCTTTTGGAGCCCCGCGACGGGCGCAAGAGCAGAGGGGGCAACTGGCGAATGAATCCCCCATTTGCTGCCCGGCGTGGTCGCAGAGAAGAGCGCGAAGGGAGGCCGCCGCCTCCAAAACACGTGCCGCCCGCGACTGACCGCCACTCCAGCTCCCCCTTGCTACGCCACTAAATCCACCTGGACCCCATTTTAATTAGCATAATGGACAAATCATTTTCTAATTTTCATGTCCATTGCCCACAGCGCCCGTGTCACTTTGGAACACTCACACAGTGGGGGGCAGATTTACAATGAACTTACGCATCTGCATAGATGCGTCAGTTTCCTTGCGCCAGTGTCAAATTTCCTTGCGCCACCATGGATGCGCTGTATTTACAATACAGTGCTCCATTGCGCAAAGATTAACAGATGCTACGGAAATTCTGACGCATCTGTTGGCCTAAAAGTCACACATTGTTGGAGTTGTGTCGCAAGCATGACGCAACTCCAGCATTGTATTTTGAGGCCTATTCTTACTGTACTGCACTACTCCTTACACCTGCTTCAAGCAGGCGTAAGGCTTTGACGCAGTGGCGTCCTAAAAGTGGTGCAGTGAAATCTTGTAGATTTCACTGCGTCACTTTTACAAGGCCTTCCTGCGTGGGAACGCCCACCCTGCATACAATATACCTGACGCAGGTATAATGTAATGCAGGGCTTTACAACATGACGCATCTCCTTAGATGCACCACGTTGTAAGTAGGCCGCATTGTTTGCACCGCCGTCGCATCAAAAAAAGTGATGCCATGGTGGGGCAAGGAGGCGCAAGAGGCTTTTAAATCTGCTCCCGGATTCTTAGCTTATAAGCCTTTTAATAGTTTGTAGGCAAAAGCCTCTTGTGGACAATACCAAAAAACTTACACTGGACTTGCAGCGTAAGTGTTTATGTTTAGTTGGCTATACATTCACTCTTATTTACTTGCTTCTTACTTGAGGGCTTGCCTTCTCTCATTTGTTTGTTCCTTCCCTGTAGTATATCCTCTTTACCATCCTTTTGAGAGACTGGCTTGTGTCTTTCCACTGCTTACATTTAGGGAACTATTTTGTTTGTTTTTTTTACGCACTCCAAGAGAGTCCATGTTTTTTTGTACGCTCTCCGTGTTCTTTTTATCCTCCTCCAAAACCCACACTCCTAAGCTTCGCTTTCACCTACCCTCTGTTGCTTCCCTACCTCTCGCAGTCATACATTAATTTAATGTGACTTTTTTCTTTTTCATGTACCAATTATTTTATTGGTAAAAATTAAGAATTGAGAAATAACAGCTTATACCCATATTGAGATGCAAGTGTTGACTGTGATACATGCACCAATAACAAACAATTCATATATATAACATTTAAGAGAGATAGAAAAAGGAAAAGAGGTGTGAGAGAATTAACTATAGAAGGAAGAAAGTAAAGAGATGAAGGAAAGAAGGACAGGGAGAAAAAGGAAGAAGGAAAGACGGAACTACAAAGGTAGCTGCCATTTGCTGACTGGCCCTACCAGTGCAGAGTCCTACAAGTGCTTTCGCGCATCTCTATTTTTTCTCACCACACACACACACAAACTCCCCTTTGCTTCCCATCACCCACTTCTACATTGCTCCACCAACCCCTGCAGTGATTTTATTTCTCATTTTCAATGTTAATTTTTTTGAAGTCCCTGGCAGCTGTCATTTGCTGCTGAGCACTCCGCTAGAAAGAAAGTGATTTTGCACACTTAAAACAGTATTTTTTATTTACTAATCTAAGTGGCAGAAAATGATGTACGGGTCATTACACGCAATGAAGAATGACAGCACCTAAAAAATGGTGTGGCCGGCAACAGCAGCTTTGTCATTACTCCCATTTTTTTAGGTCTCGCCTGAGCTGAGGCTTCTAGTAAGGACTTTCAACTCGGACCACACGCTTGTGCATGTGCTTTTTTTGTTTGTTGCTCACACGCTATTGGCCTTTGCGTGCAACTTTCTAAGAAAGACAGCATGCAATTGGCAAAAGGCAGGTGCATGTCCCGCCTTCTCTCTCCTCTGGCCTAGGGAGCTCGGGTGCGAGCAGCAGTGCGGCAGGGCGCCAGGTGCATACCTCACATTCATTGCAGTGCGCGCGCACTGCGCTTGTTTATATTACTGTCTCCAAAGATGATACATTTTACAAAGCATGTACGTGTACAATCCTTTAATAAAGTGCTACCTTTATCATTTTACTCCTATCAATATACAAGATAAAGCGATGGGCTCTATAAAAAACCTGTGACCACAGGTGCTAAATTTGATTACCTGAGAGCATTCATTCAAGTCCATTTGAGAATCGCGAAGATCATGGCCCAATAGAAACCAAAATCCAAAAGTGAACGTGCGCCATTCTCGCAAAGGAGCTGTATGGCCGAGTCTGTGGAGTATACATGCAAATCCAAAAAACGCTCCAGTGATGACGGCCCTCACAAACACACAGCCCTCATTGCCAGTCAGAACTCTACACATTGGCTCCCTAATACGTCCGCTGGCAAAATTGGCTGGAACGGGCAACTAGTTGCAGGTAAAGCAAGAGGTGACACAAAAGAGACAAATCAACTACCAACAGGTCATGGTGTAAATGAAACCACTTCCGGTGTCTTGTTAAAAACAGCGTTCCATGCCATGTGGGCCAGCATCGGTCGGCTCAGTGTGGCACGAGTTACGGAAAATAACCTGCATTAAAGAAGGTCAAGGTATTGTTATGATGTGGCAATAGCACTACGTTTTTTAGATTGCACATCTATACAATGCAGATGGTTGCATAACCCTACGGGATTCTGAGAGTCTTACCATCATTAAAAATGGCTGCACTGTCAACAAGACGCACTGGCCTTTTTGGGTGAGAGTACCTTCACAATCTGGATTTGCTCAGAGGGCTATGGGAGCCCCGTACAACCTACAGCCTGCATGCTTGTTCCCGTATTTGTTAGAAATGTAAACACATTTTCAAAAAGTGATGATTTTTTAAAAATATACTGCACGGTCATTCCTCATCCCATTTCAGAATTATATTTCTTCGATTTTTACATGTTTCAAACACTGGCTGAAAGAGAATTTTAGCTGGCACTTTCATTGTATGATAAAGGACTGACAATTTCTACCAGGTCTTTTAACTTTCATTGTCCTATTTCAGTGGTAGGGATAAAGTAGACACTTTAAGCAAACCAAGCATTGGAAAAGTTAAATGGTCTGGCATGGCCACCCTTCTTTTGTGCTTGGCAATTTTTGAATGGTTCTGTCATAGTTTTTTTTGCAAAGCTTTATTTTTGGGGAAGCCACTGGGCTCTCATCAATCAAAACAAGCATTGGCATAGTCAATAGCCAATAGGTTTCGCTTTTGGGACCTAATGATTATTTAGTTATGCAGCACAATATCCTTGGTGCTACAACATCAACTGTTGCATGGCTAAACATTTATAAGGTCCCAAAGGCGAGACCTATTGGCTATGCCAATGCTTGTTTTAAATCAACGTTGCACAGCAAAAAAGCACTGGCCATTTACCGAACATAGCACCTCAAATCGCATGCATTTACGACGCATGCAGTTACAACGACCACGTTGTTACATCGCAGTACATTACAACGCAAGTTGTTACATCGACTTGCTGTAGGGGGCATGCTGGACTTCGGAATAGTATAATTTACTATTCCAACTCCAGGGGGCCCAACAGTAGGGAAGGTGTTGGAATAGTAAATTATACTATTCCTTAGGTTAGCACGCCCCTCACAGCAAGTTGATGTAACGACTCGAGTTGTAATGTACTGCGATGTAACAACGCAGTCATTGTCACGACTGTGTTGTAATCGCTTGTGTTGTAACGCATGCAATGTAATGGCTGTTTCCCCCATGTACCTAGCCAAGGTCTAGAAGACTAGACATATTGGCTTTGCTATGTATCCTTCCTTATCTTAATCAATGAAAATTGTGGCAAATGTGTCACTGTGTGTCAGAAATGTCTTCTTCTTTCCAACACAACTTTGAAACCACCGAAATCTGGAGGGTCTGGTTAATATGTGGGTGAGGCCTGATGCATGGGACCTTGTTATTGACAGAGCTTGGGTCATTTTAAAAACTTGAATTTTGCCTTAAAGATGGGTCTATAACTCAGTGTTAGTGACTACAATTAATCAGGTGATCACAGAGTGAGTCAGTGGGACAACTTAGAGAGTTACATGCTAACAGCGTCATTTGAGATCTGTCAATCATGATTTCGAAACCTAACAAGGCAGACTCAACCTTCAATCCTTCCGGGAGGGGTAACATGAGTAACGTTATTCAGAGTGCTAGTAGAAGCTATTATTAAACTAATTATACATAAGGCTCACACCTTTCAGTTTTTACAAATTTTTACAGAAAAATACAGACAGAATAAAATGTGTTTCCGGCCTGTATTTATTTTTTAAAGTGGAAAAATAGAGATAATGGTGCTCCTTGTGAGTGACTCACAGCCGAACAGATAGATACCATGGGGAGTTAAAAGAGAGGATGGAATATTCCAAAATACTATTATATGTTAACATACATTTGGATATCATGCTAATATTGACCTGTGGCTATAGTGTTTTGTTATATTTGTCTTCTTAATTTGCTAAAATGCGACAGGCATCAACATATGAGTGCATATTTTTCCGTTAAATAAATGAGAAAATATACCATTATACAACTCCATTTATTCTCAAAACACAAAATAAATAAGGATAAATACCAATAAAAAGGCCCAAAAATAAATATGGATAAACACAGACGTAAATGTTAATAAAATAAATACCATAAAACCGGGAGTCCTAATTATAAACAACATCTTAGTATGAAGTCCTCATCAGCTATCCTGGCTGATGAGGGGTGAAACCCCAAAACCAGTCCTCGGATGCTTGTTTCCATCCAGGAAGGACCTGGTCTGGCAGTTCTGGGTGGACTGTTCCCATTGGGCACAGGGTCAAGACTGATTTGCATGTGGCTGGGTTCAAACTGGAATGGCATGGTGAGCAAAACAACAATGGATTTAGTACCAGATCTCTGTATGGGGTGAATGTATGACATTGTTCTGCATTTTGTCCATCAATTGTTCTTTTTGCATTTGTTACCCGAGTGGGACGGGTATGCCCAGACATGGGTCTTGTGCTCTCCATGCCACTGGAGTCAAGCTATCATGACTGATGAGGGTGGAAACCCAGAAACCAGTCCTAGGATGCTTGTTTCCAGTCCAGGGAGGACCTGGCCTGGCAGTTGGGGCTGGACTGTTCCCATTGAGCACAGGGTCAATAATGATTTGCATATGGCTGGATTAAAACTGGAATGGCATGGTGAGCACAAAAACAATGGATGTAGGACCAGATCCCTGTACTGGGGTTAATATATGACATTGTTCCGCATTCTGTCCATCAATTGTTCTTTTTGCATTTATATGTTCTATATGTTCCATTTAAACACCCAGAGCCCTATTCTCAAAAGTAAATATACATTTTTACATTTACAACTGCACATAGGTATAACTCTAAACGTTGTTGCTATTCACCATCACCTACCATAGAGTTCCAGGTAAAGACTTACATGTCTCAGTCCCATTAAATCAGTTGGTGAAACCTCCTACAACAGGATTTTACAAGTGTGAAGTTACTACTAGTAACTTTGTGGACGTATTAAAGTTGGTTATTATTTTTCTCAAAAATCATAATTTTTTTAACATAAATACATTTTATATAAAGATAGATAGACAGATATATAGATAGATAATATATATTTATATATTTGAACCAAGAATGAATAAAATAAAATGTGGAGTAATAAAATAAATATTTACATGAACTAATCATAGTAAATGTGTATTAAATACCTAACTATATAAATATATAAATAATACTTTGTATACACTAACTAAAAGAAATACTTTGTAAACACTAATTTAAAAAAAATCCCACAATTACTAATATTTTTCTTTTTTATATAGTAAATTTTGTATAACAAAATATGAATTTAATTAATTTACATTTTTAAAGATGCTTTAATAAAATTGTGTTGGCTTCAGCGTTCTTATTTAGAGACGAGAGCGACTGTTGTATCGGAATTATGGTCCTATTTATTCATACTTTTGAGTAATGAGTGCAAGGCCAGTAGGGGTTGGATAAAAAGAGAAAAGAGCAATTGTGGCTGAAAGTTCCAATTTTTAATGTTTTCTTTCCTTGTGTGGACCAGGTCTCTGGGAAGGGTATTTTTCTCTAGATCATGAAGCCTTTCTTTTTGTCTTTCACCTTTTACGTCAGAAAAGGGTATATGCCACAGGTAAGTGATGTGACAATTAAATTCTTTTTTGTGTTCCTATTTTTTCTTTTGTTTCACCTGGGGCACTGGCTCTCTTATTCTCTCAGTTAAGTTGTGTTGCTAGTCGTCATTAGCGAATTTAGTACTGAGTAGGAGTAGAACTCATAACAGGACACAGTAAGGAACAAAAAAGTGCAAAAGGAAAAATAGACATACATTTATTAGATATTTTGTGGCCCCCTTTTGGTTAGCATTCCCACTCACTCTCCTCTAGCGGGACTTTCAGTGAAGGTAACCACAAAAATAATACAATTCTATCTTAACTTCCAAGTACAGGCTTTTCATGATAAGCCAAGGGAATGTACAATTATAGGCGTTTTCTTTATTCAAAGTATGTCCCCTTCCCATTTCGAGCAATTGGATTTCAGTCTTAGACATTCTCCACTCAGTATGCCCTGCTAGACCTCTTAACCAACTACGGACCAGGTCACCCACCAGGGAAAGTCACGTTTTCCTCCAGGTCCATTGTAGAAGGTGGCGCTTTCCAAGTTCAATTCTAATGTGGGAGGTGTGTTGGCTGATAGCGAGATCTTCCTCTGGCAACTTCTTTGGCATTCTCCTCTGGCGTCGATGCATCTAAGGATTCAGTGGTTCTTCCACACACTTGTCTCTTGTAAACGTTCTCTGTCCTCCGCGTTTGTCATCTCAGTCCCGCACTCCGCAGGCTTCCTGTTCCAGGCGGGCATCCTGGGGAAGACAAAGACAGGTCTTTCTTTGATCTCTGTTCTTTCCTTCTCATGTATTTTCTGTTATCCTTCTGTGCTGTTAACTTTTCTCTTTTCCTTTTCAGCAGGTCAGGAGAAGTAGGGAGAGAGATGAAGGGTGAAGTCTTCCAATAAGTACTCTGTCTCCTCACAAAGTGTAAAAGTTTAATTAATTAATTTACATTTATTATGAACTTATAAAATAACTAATTAAAGATTATAGATTATTTTTAAACATAAAATATATATAAAACATATAATTCAACTATTGAAATTGTTAAATTAATTTAACGTTAGTTCCACTGGGGTGTTATTTTAGTTCCCTACCTTCCCTGTTTTCTATGGGAGTGTGCCACATTTCCAGCAAGTGTCCATTTGCGGTGCTTGGTTTGTTCCAAGACTGGCCTGGAGAACATTGAGATCTGTTTTGACACTTCTATGGTTGTATTACCTTTAGAATTATAGTTTGTGAAGAGCAATGGTCTTACTTAATTGTGGGTGTGGCTCTGTATTAGTATGTCTCTCCTTAAACCCCTCCTTAAATTTCCCAAAACCCTAGTAGTAAGCATTCACCATTTTCCCACCACTCCCACTTGTCCATCCCAAAATTACTACTAAAACGCATACCTAAATATGAAATGTCCATCACGGTAGAGAAGATCTATGCACAGGCAGGATAGACGAGGGTCTTGGATTTTAGGTTTTTGAATAGTAGTTGGTAGTACTACTTAACTTACTATAAAATGCAGTTTGTGAATAGACCCCCAAAACATATGTTACATGGAGATCGTAGAGCCCATAAGACGATAAATGTCACAACTGTGAGTCGGATGAATGTGATAGTGGAGAGAATAGCAGCAGCTCACAATTTTCTCTATATCTATAACTATATCAAATTGTTGTGGCAACATGATATTGCATTTTCTCTTGACAGTGATCACTTAGGTTTTATATTTTTTGTGTTTATGAACAAATGTTTGATTGTTTTCTCTATGATTTGTATATGATGTAACATGAGATGTAATATATTGTCTTGATATCTTCTAATGTATGTTTTAGATATCAACACGTTTGGGTGGCTCCTGAAGAAGGCGTCCTTACTCCGAAACGCGCGTCGAGTTGCACTCGCCACAATGTGATTTTTATAAATTGAGTGATTTTTATTTTAAGATGTATAAATAGCAATGAAATGTATGTTTTTTAATTGTTATGTCTATATTGTATGTTTATGAATATGCCATGTATGTGTATGATTTTTAATTGTCTACATTAAAGTTCTGACTATTTTTAATTTTCCTTTCTCACCTTTAGTTTTTACTGTCATTTGATATTACTTGTTGTGCCACTGTTATTGACAAACAAAACAGGTGATGGACAGAATGTGGATCAATGTCACACATTCACCCCAGTCCAAAGATCTGGGCCCAAATCCATCGTTTTTTTGCACTCCACACCACCCTGGGTTAGACAATGGCGATATGCAAATCAGCTCTGACCCTGTGCCCCATTGGAACAGTCCAGTCCGAACTACAAAAGCCATGTCCTTCTCAGAACGGAATCAAGCATCCGAGGACCGGACCGGTTTCGAGGTAACACCTCTCATCAGCCCAGCTAGCTTGACTCCAGTGGTGTGGAGTGCCTGGGACCCACGTCTGAGCATCCCCAGCGCACTTATGGCGGCAATTGCAAACAAAACAGGTGATGGACAGAATGTGGATCAATGTCACACATTCACCCCAGTCCAAAGATCTGGGCCCAAATCCATCGTTTTTTTGCACTCCACACCACCCTGGGTTAGACAATGGCGATATGCAAATCAGCTCTGACCCTGTGCCCCATGGGAACAGTCCAGTCCGAACTACAAAAGCCATGTCCTTCCCAGAACGGAATCAAGCATCCGAGGACCGGACCGGTTTCGAGGTAACACCTCTCATCAGCCCGGCTAGCTTGACTCCAGTGGTGTGGAGTGCCTGGGACCCACGTCTGAGCATCCCCAGCGCACTTATGGCGGCAATTGCAAACAAAACAGGTGATGGACAGAATGTGGATCAATGTCACACATTCACCCCAGTCCAAAGATCTGGGCCCAAATCCATCGTTTTTTTGCACTCCACACCACCCTGGGTTAGACAATGGCGATATGCAAATCAGCTCTGACCCTGAGCCCCATTGTAGTTCGGACTGGACTGTTCCCATGGGGCACAGGGTCAGAGCTGATTTGCATAAAGCCATTATCTGACCCAGGGTGGTGTGGAGTGCAAAAAACGATGGATTTAGGCCCAGATCCTTGTACTGGGGTGAATGTAAGACATTGATCTACATTCTGTCCATCAAATTGTTTTTTGTAATTTTCTCCCTGAGTGTACTGGGGTAGCTCAGACGTGGGTCCCAGAGCCTCCACACCACTGGAGTCAAGCTAGCCGGGCTGATGACAGGTGTTACCTCGAAACCGGTCCGGTCCTCGGATGCTTGATTCCGGTCTGGGAAAGATATGGCTGTTGTAGTTCGGACTGGACTGTTCCCATGGGGCACAGGGTCAGAGCTGATTTGCATAAAGCCATTATCTGACCCAGGGTGGTGTGGAGTGCAAAAAACGATGGATTTAGGCCCAGATCCTTGTACTGGGGTGAATGTAAGACATTGATCTACATTCTGTCCATCAAATTGTTTTTTGTAATTTTCTCCCTGAGTGTACTGGGGTAGCTCAGACGTGGGTCCCAGAGCCTCCACACCACTGGAGTCAAGCTAGCCGGGCTGATGAGAGGTGTTACCTCGAAACCGGTCCGGTCCTCGGATGCTTGATTCCGGTCTGGGAAAGATATGGCTGTTGTAGTTCGGACTGCACTGTTCCCATGGGGCACAGGGTCAGAGCTGATTTGCATAAAGCCATTATCTGACCCAGGGTGGTGTGGAGTGCAAAAAACGATGGATTTAGGCCCAGATCCTTGTACTGGGGTGAATGTAAGACATTGATCTACATTCTGTCCATCAAATTGTTTTTTGTAATTTTCTCCCTGAGTGTACTGGGGTAGCTCAGACGTGGGTCCCAGAGCCTCCACACCACTGGAGTCAAGCTAGCCGGGCTGATGAGAGGTGTTACCTCGAAACCGGTCCGGTCCTCGGATGCTTGATTCCGGTCTGGGAAAGATATAGCTGTTGTAGTTCGGACTGGACTGTTCCCATGGGGCACAGGGTCAGAGCTGATTTGCATAAAGCCATTATCTGACCCAGGGTGGTGTGGAGTGCAAAAAACGATGGATTTAGGCCCAGATCCTTGTACTGGGGTGAATGTAAGACATTGATCTACATTCTGTCCATCAAATTGTTTTTTGTAATTTTCTCCCTGAGTGTACTGGGGTAGCTCAGACGTGGGTCCCAGAGCCTCCACACCACTGGAGTCAAGCTAGCCGGGCTGATGACAGGTGTTACCTCGAAACCGGTCCGGTCCTCGGATGCTTGATTCCGGTCTGGGAAAGATATAGCTGTTGTAGTTCGGACTGGACTGTTCCCATGGGGCACAGGGTCAGAGCTGATTTGCATAAAGCCATTATATGACCCAGGGTGGTGTGGAGTGCAAAAAACGATGGATTTAGGCCCAGATCCTTGTACTGGGGTGAATGTAAGACATTGATCTACATTCTGTCCATCAAATTGTTTTTTGTAATTTTCCCACTGTTATTGACTGCCTAGGGTGTTCACTCACACACAGATTTCTGTGTGCTACCAGACAACTGAAGTTGTCTGTAGAAGAGACCTAAAATGATGTGGCTTTCTCTCAAGACCAACATCAACAGGATATCATAGGTGATTCTAGAGACCAAGCAGGGTTTGTGGTGTGAGGAGTTAGCCCCAAGGGTAGCCAGGCAGGATAGGCCCATCAGTCTATGAATTGTATGGGCCCAGTTCACAAAGCTAAACTGAGCCGAAAGTTTACATTTATGACTTTTAGTATTCACAAAGGGCATTTATGAGTAGCAAAGTTAGACTTTTGTCTAATTTTAACTTAAGTTTTGGTCTTAAGTTTAACTGAGACCAAAACGTAAGTTCAACTGAGACAACAATCTAACTTTACTACTTGTTAATGCCCTTTGTGAATACTGACAGCCACATGCATCAAGTGATTTAGGAATCGCAAACGGTGCGAATTGCAAAATTTGTCCGTTTGCGATTCCTAAATCACTGTTTGGGATGTATCAATCAAAAACTACACGAAATCGCTATTTTTTGCGATTTCTGGAAATGCGATTGCATTTAAGGAATCGCAATTTGCGCTTCCTTAAATGCAATGCATGACACCTAAAAGAAATTGCGAATTCGCAATTAGGAGGGAAAAATTACCATGAGGTTGGACCTCATGGTAATTTGCGAAAAATCTTAAAAATGCTATTTTGTGCATTTTTCTAACTGTCATGTTGTGCACACACATGCCCTAAGGGCATGTGTGTGCACAACATATGTACATAGATTGATTTCAGGGGTGCAACAGGGTGTCCTTTGGACACCCCTGCACCCTTGAAATCGCAATCTCAATTTGCGATTAGCTAATTGCGAATCGCAAATTGAGAAAGGCCCATAGAAATGAATGGGAAGGGATTCCTTAATTGCGATTCGCAAATTGTGAATCGCAATTAAGGAGAAATAAGGAATCGCTAAATAAATTGTGATTTTTTAAAGCATTGCCGTTTTTCGATTCCTTAATTGCGATTCCCTAATTTTCGCAATTAAGGAATCGCAAACGGCCACAATGCATGTACCTGCGAAAGTAGTAAAGCTATAGTTTTGTCTCAATTTACCTTTGTGAATCGAGCCCTATGTTTTTATATCTATGTGAAGCTACTTTGTACAGAGTGATCAACGTTTCTGACAATGCTTGATATCTCTGAACTAATACAATATGGTGTTAAAACATTAATGGGTGAAGGTACTAATTACAAGTAAATCCAGCCTCAGAGCCGAGCATGCACAATTTTTATAATTGGTTCCGGATTTTGAGGCTGTGCTAATCGACATATATGCCAGTCTTTTCCTTCCGCAGCTCTCTTTACTCCTTCTTTATCCCTTTGTCCTAGTAGATGCTCAACAGCCTTCTACCGTTTTGCATTTTTAGAAGAGGAATGTTAACATGCTTTGTGATGAAAACAATTCTTGCAATTTCTTTTGCTTTATCTTTAAGTAGATTGCATCTCTCATTCCTCTTCTAGACTTTATCTTGTCACTTCTCAGCCCTTTTGTACAGTTTTGACGTATTATGTATTAATCTGCATCCGTATTGCATACATACACCTACAAAGGAGCTTCTCTTGAGAAGAAGGATATGCTTTGACACAAATATGTCAAAACATGTACATCTGCCCACATTGGGTACTCTACAGACATTTCAACCATCCAGGAAGCTCTCCAGGGAGGGAAATACCAAAGTTCAAATCTGGTTCTGCTAGTACCAGGTAAGGTTGTGCTGCATTACTCTTCCTTTTAACAAAAGGTCAGTCAGGGGCTTTAAAAGAAAGTGCTTTTGTCTTCAGCAAGACTTCATTTGTAAACTTTTGAATAGTGATTGCATCTTAAGAGTTCATTTAGAGTGGATGTACAGCAACACATTGGAGTTAAACAGTATTTTCAACCATTTCTGAACTTTCAGTCTACTTGGACACAAATGGAGCTTGGCTGCATATTTTTTTGCACTGGCTTTTAGTACCACCTGTAAGCCGGTGGGAAAGCTGTGTGCAAAACAGGCACAATTACTCATACCAGAGTTGTGTCTCCTGATCTAGGGCCTCTTTGTAAGGTCTCCAGATATTTTGCTAATTTAACTCTAGGTCCAGAGTTATCCAGGGTGCAAATAACATGGGAGAGGAATGAGTATTTAAAAGAGAAACTGTTAATTCCATGTCCAATTCCCACTACATTTCCTCTCTTTTCTCTGGGATTTCCTAGAGATGCGGCTACTTTTAGCAGCTAGAGTTCCCCAGTGAACTCACCAGTTCTGCAGATTTACTGATGATCTTGTAATTCCTTTTTTTTAAATGTTTATTTTATTTTTGCAAAGGAGACATAGACAGAAAGAAGAAAAACATGACATCATCATATGACATTCTTTGAAAATACATATATACATTCTAGTAACGAGGGGGAGAAATCAAAGCAAGTAGAAAAAATTAACAGAAGAAAAATGCCAAAGATTTTTCAAAATCAATCCTGATTCATACCATGCCAAATAGCGTTAAATATTCGCATTGACTTAGACACCCTACCTGATCTTGTAATTCCAATGGGGATGCTAACCATACAGGCCAACAGACAGGATTCAGCCAGATGGCTCACAATTTTCTAAGCCAAAAAATGTTTTTATTTTGGTTGTCTCCTGCCGAAACTGCCCTGTTTCAATGGGGAAATTAAATGTTCTCAATGTAGTTTCATTTTCACCCTCTTTACCATTTCGAAATGTTGTCTTATATGATAGTAACTGATGTTACTGGCACCATCAGAATTAAAAGGGACCTTACAGTCGAGGGTTCAGTGTGAAAATCTAAATTATGCTCTTAGGGCCGGATTCACAGAATGAACTTAAGACTCAATCCTAAACTTACTACTATTTTGGTATTCACAGAATGCCCTTACTACTTTTGGTATTCACAGAAGTTAGGATTTTTGTCTTAAGTTTGTCTTAAGACAAACTTAAGACAAACTTAAGACAGATTTAAGACAAAATCCTAACTTCTGTGAATACCAAAAGTAGTAAGTGCATTCTGGGAATATCAAAATAGTAGTAAGTTTAGGATTGAGTCTTAAATTCATTCTGTGAATTGGGCCCTTAGTATTTTGACTGCATATTAAACTGAATGGGGTCTTTGAACAGTGACACCATTAAGTAATCTACCTTTAGACACGATGAAACATAGACCACTTGATTAAGCTCTATACTACCCTAATGGATTTGGAGAGAATGAGATTTTCCAGATTGCGTCAAACGATATGTCAACTTTTGGTTTTATATAGGAACTCTGGGGTGGGGGGAATTGGGAAAGTAAATGTATATTTTTGGTGGGTCCACTTGGCCATACTTCTTCTCCAAGTGCACTGACACTACATGGACATTTTAGGGTTCCCACTTTTTTTTTCCAAAGCCAAATATACATATTACACTATCTCACAGAAGGATACATATTATACTGCAACCACTGCAAATCAGCAATTGGAATCATGTTGAAGAACAGTTTTCTAGGGCTTATGGCCCATTATAGTGTATCAGGAAATAAGACGCACTGGATGCGCTGGTTGCACAGGGCGTCATCCTACATAGTTGAGATCTACACAGCAAATCTGACATGGCGTATAATCCCAGAGGAACGATCCATACATATACATTTCAAAGGAGAGCCACGCTTTGTCAGATTTATCAACCTGAACATGCAGAATGACTGACAACTTTTCCATAGCATAAATATTCCAGACTTAGCTCCACCTTACATGCACAGGAGGAGTATTCGGTAGCCTCCAAACCTGAGCAAGCGAAAGCCTGGCTGCCAGCAAAAGGAGTGATGTCAGTTTACTAGCGGGTGTTGTTAGAGGATAAAACAGCTGTCTGCCGGGTACTCGAGCCGCGCAATCAGAGACTGCATGCACAGTAGGATGCCTGTTATGTGTTATATTTATTTATTTTATAAAGTTTTAAATAGCGCAAACTTGACTCTAGAAGGGTAGGTGAGCAGCCATCACAACGCGGGCATTACCACGCGCTGCCATTACCACGCTGCTTTTACAAGGCAAGTCGTTTCAACGACCTGTCCTGGAGGGCGCTGTTGGGAAAGGAATAGTTTAATTTTCTATTCCAACACCTTCCCTACTGTAACGTGGGCTGGAGTTGGAATAGAAAATTAAACTATTCCACTATCCAGAGCTTACAGCGCAAGTCGTTGTAACGACTTGCGGTGTAAAAACAGCGTTGTAATGGCACACGGAGTAAAAGCCCGCGTTGTAATGTCATACAACCGAAGGGTATCAGAGCGCTTTACAAATGGTTCAATAAGTAGAAAACAGACAACCAAGAAACAGAAATGCCGACACTACCCGTTGTAAATGAGGAGTAGGACCGTGAATTAGAAACCAGAACGTAGGTGGGTGCTAAAAGGTTAGGCCAGTATTCTTTAACCTGGGAACAGGTCCACCGCGTATTAAAAAAAAGGATTTGCTCTCGCTACAATTTTTGTAGCATAGGTCCGAACTTTTATGTAATCTTGATGGGGACAGATACCATCGGGTTAAGAGTTTGTATCCCCTTTCTTTGTGCTGCATGCAAAAAGATGAATAACCAGTTTTATACTTTAAGAGAGACCTTACCCACAATCCACATATGTACTCATGTGTGCTGTGTGAATTTGTCCCTGGGAAACTGTGCTAGTCAGAGGAAAATGTGTGCAGTACCCCTCTCTTGTGCTCCCCCAGCGAGGACAATCATCAGACCTTCCTGTTCAGAAAGGAAAAGTTAATGTAAGGATCCATGGAAATCTTCCACCAAAAATGTTTGTGGTAGTGAGTTCAACCATTTTTGAAATAACTAGAGGTGAAGGGGCATATTATCAAGGTGGTTTATCTCCGCCTTTTTGGCTTTAAAAGCCAAGAAAGCGGAGATAAAATTATCTCCCTATTACCTAGCTGTCGCTAACACCAGTTAGCGACAGCTAGTAGGAGATAGCGACCATCTTGGGCCCCACTTTGCATGTCAGTGATATTTATCACTAATGACATGCCAGTCGCTAACATCGCTATCTCCTATTACCAACTTTTGGAGATATTTGCGCTAAGCGCAACTATCTCCAAAAGCTAACACCTGCCCTGAGCAGTTCTTAGCCATGTTATCCAATGGGAGGTGGATAACATGGCTAGGAGCATTAGCTCGGTAATGCATGAATATCGCTGACTTTTCAGCGATATTCATGCATTGCGGCCCATTTTTATCGCATTTGCGATAAACCTTGGTAATACCAAGGTTTATCTGTGATAAAAATCGCCGCAGCTCAGCGGTAAATTTTTGTCTCTAACCAAGCAATAGTGATAATTATCGCTATTGCTTGGTAATATGCCCCGAACAAACCCTGCCTAATTAAGAAACAAGATGTCACCACTTCAGATATCAAATAACTCTGTTGAAACCTTTTGAATAGCAACTGAGATAATTGTATGTTTATCCAACTGTGACACCACTTTAGTCTGCTTATTTATACTTGGACTTATTTGAAACATAGCAAGGACATACTATATTTTGGTAAGAATTCAGCAGTGTGTCCCTTACTGGCACCTTTCGAAATGAACATTGTGTCTTCTTTCACATGTAACTACAGGACACCTCCATAGACTTCAACGTTAGGGAAAGAGTTGAGGACTGGCATAAATTCGAAGCTCTTAATAGAATACAACTAGAGTGAAAAATCAATAAACCTTGCTTTCATATCTGGTTTATTGGACAAGATCAGAAATGCTAAAATATTCCTTAAGTTGGATTTAAAAACCCCAACGTGGCGCAAATGGTGGCTGGATCTGAGTGAGTGGTCGGCTGCAGAGGAATGTAGGCTGCGAAGAGTGTGTATGGATAATAACGCAGAGAGAGATTTGGAATACTGTGAAGAGAGGTAAACACCCATTACGACGCGGTAATGACACCGTGGTGCCATTACAACACGGGTTTTACAATGCAAGTCGTAACCACGACTTGCGCTGGAGGGCGCTCTAGACTAAGGAATAGTAGATTTACTATTCCAGCACCTTCCCTACTGTACGTAGGCTGGAGTTGGAATAGTAAATTATACTATTCCTAAGTCCAGCACCCTACAGCGCAAGTTGTGGTAACGACTTGCGTTGTAAAACCTGCGTTGTGATGGTACTGCAGTGTTTTCTACCGTGTTGTACCATCATACATCCGGGAGAGATGGTGGAATGTGTGAGTACAGTGACTGAAGCTATTGATGGTTCTCTGGGCCTTCACGTGTGGTATCCTCGACTTCGCCTTAGACATGGATAAGTCCACATGGTGAATGGAGCTTGCTGTGGTGAGCACTGTGCCAGAGAATATGCTTGATGGGGTGCAGTGGACTCTTGCTGGACACCCCACGATTTGTACTACTGTGCCGAGTGTTGTTAATTGGGTGACACGCATCCTCTTGGTCGGGGCTTTGCGAGACATCTCATGCACAATGCGATTCTGGCCAGCTCCTTGTGCTTAACTTTGCTGCAATGTTTTGTTGTATTGGTAATTTATGTATTAAGTATGAAAAATACTTATAAAGACAACTTTAAAAAAAAGTTGGATTCAAAAGGAAGTTATGATCTCTTCAGGGTGTAAGAGGGTGATGAATAGAAGACAGCTTTGGATTGTTGGAACACCAGACCTTTTGGACTCTAAAACTCCCACCACATTTCAATATTTTCCGTTGATCAGGTATTGAGGAGTTTTTAGATGTGTTCTGTATTGCCTAGGTAAATGATATTTTGATCCACTATATCTCCAGGGGAAATCACAAATCACATGTTAAGGAGTGTTGCAATGTTTAAGAGAGCACCTTTGTGCTAAAATGGGTAGGTGCCTTTTTCACTTATTATGGCGTTTAGGGCTAGATTTACTAATCTTTCATGCAACTCAACACAGCAAGGCAAATTGCAGCGCTGTGTTGCATGAAAAGGAGAGAGCAGAAATGAACCATATCTATGATATGGTGCACGTCTGTTCTCTCATAGTGATGGCGCACTTCAAGCAGCCTAGAGGCACTGCTGCAACTTTGAACCATGGTGCACGGGCACATATGTTACGAACATGATTGTTTATGAGCAGGAAGGTATACCTTGCAGCACAGACATATTCCTCTATGTTTGGTGCAGCATACAGCACACAGAAAAAGGAAGTAACGAGGAGAAATTAAGATATTTCTCCTCATTAGACCAGACGTGGGTAGGCACACCATATAGGCACAAACACAGAATTACTGCCTTCAGTAAATCTGGCTTTGCGTTATTATCCATGGGTGGATGCATTAGAAGGTACATACTCCACCCATGGAACACCTTCCTGGTGCAAAGTAACACAAGGCAGTGCTAAGCGCTGCGTTACGTTACTTTTTTGTAAACATACCACGTGAAGCCACATAAATCGGGCTTTGGTCGCTTTTGCAACAAATCCCACCCAAGGGCCCAGTAAGAGTGCACTGGGGCTCTCTACAACCCAAGACATGATAGAAGGCCTCCCGAGCAAAAAAACAGGTAAGATGCAGGGGGGTGGTACATGACTTTGAGTATTAGCCCATCCATGCCGCCATGATTGGCTATAATTGTTATTGCACACAGCATTCACTCATTAATCCCGTTATTCCCGTATGCTTTTCCATACATGCGATGCCACTATCTGCCCCACATTAACAGACAGACTCACGCTGATGGAGGGCCATAGCTATCCAGTTCCAGCATCAGTGTAACCTTCAGAATTACTCAGTTGCAGTTTAACAGCCAGGGATGGTTAACAGAAAACAATCAGTAGTGCATAATGTTACAACATGTTTCGGCAACTATCTCATCATCGGACATCTGAGTCACAATTGGACATTCAATACCATGCAATCCAAATTCCTTCTCAGCTGATTTCAGGGGTTCAGAGTCAGATGTCAATTCAGCGCTCAGAAATGGGGAGTGTGCCTGGTCCCACTAACCAGTCACTTCCAGAGCCTCCTGCTGTAAAGTTGCAACCGGTTCCGTGGTCGACTTGAAGAAGCTCAGTTACTTGTCTTTTTTCCTCCTGTTGGGTCTTTGGGGTCTTTGTGGGAATGATCCTGGGAGCTACACCCCTTCCTCCAAGACCCACCGCACTGTCTGATACCAAGCCTCTCCAAGCTCAGTGAAGAAGAGTGATTCATCTGCTATGATCTTCAGGTCTGCAGGAAAGAGCAGCACGTATTGTAAGTTCAGCTGTCACAGCCAGCATTTAAGCTCCATGATAGAGTGCTTCTTGCCCTGCACTGCATCAGTATGATCAGGGAAGATGGATATTTGTTGATTGTTAATATATAGATAACCCTGTCCTCGTCCTAGCTGCCTGCAGGATTATGTCCCTGTCTCGATATTAAGGTGCTGGGCCAAACTGGATCTGGGAGGGCACCATGGATGGGGAAAGCCGCAGGCACCCTGTGCACCCTTTCATTGAGAAAATGTGTTGATAAGCCCTTCACTATGATTTCCTGAGTTGTCCATGCTTCTAGAAATTAAACCATACTGCATCCGTCTCCACGCTGTGGCAGGCTCACAATTCAGATAGTACTGCATTCGGACCTCCCTTCTGCCTACTTTCCCTTGGACTCAACACATGGACCTTTTTTTGGCATGTTGGACTTCTGTTAGCGAATGCATTTAAATATGGGCTGAACTTCATCCAGGATTTTACAGTGGAATTAGATGTTGGCCTTTTTTGCTGTTCTGAGCAAGTTAGAATTTATTTATTGCATCTATTATGTTCTCTAGCAGTGCTCTGGACACTCTGTGCTGAGCAGTGCTGTGTCGGCTCTCTGCCAGCACAGCACCACCAAAGCCACACAGGCGGTGTTAAAGATTAGACTGCAAAACGTCAACATTATCGGCGCCATCTTGCCCCCTTTCCAGGCCCATTCGTGCGCGTAAGCGGCAGCCATTTTGAGCACCATGGCCTCCCTGCCCCTCACTAATAGCCAGCGCGTCTCTCTCTCTCTTAACCTCGCAAGCATTCCCCCGCACGCTGACAACCCCCCCGCTCTCTCATGCCTTGGGTCATAAACCCCTCTCCAGCGCAGCTTCACCACGGAATCCCATCCTGTTCCCAGCGCGACACCTCCCTTCATTCCTTTCATGGCCTCAAACCCTTTTTGATGCAAACCCCCTTTTCCTGTGTCCCCGTTTGTCTTCCTCGTTCCCAGGCTGCCACCTGACCCTGCGGATACTGTTTATTATCCCGTACAGTAGGAAGCTTCCCCTCCCCATCAAAAGACCCCCGAACCGATCAAAGCCCCCACCCCATGAGATCCGATCAACCCCATGCATTCCGTGAATCGGCGGAATGCCCTGCTGTGCGACCACCATCACCTGTTGTGACCGGGGTGGGGAATCCAACTGTAAATGTATGTGGGAACGGGTCTGGAGGGGAGATTCCGAGGATGTTCTTTCAAGTATTAAAATATTACGAGAATGTGTTATGTGCAATAAAGGTCGTAAACTCTAGTATAAGAGGCCCGGCCTCAGAGATGTGGTTAGAGCACCTCGTGACGATACTTGCTGTCTGAATTGATGTGTTCTCCTCCGGAGAGAATAAAATCCTCGTTTCCCGCCTTCCAGTCTCCAGCGCCTGCTTCTTCATTGATTAATATTGGTGGGTCATAGAGGCGATACCGCCGGGCAACATAAAAGGGTCTTTGGTTACCGGTTGTCTTTGGAACCCTTTTTAACAATTGGCGTCCCAAACGTGGGGCCCATCAGCGACTCGTGGATCCAGTGGGAGAGGTCCTGACGACAGAGTGAACGACTGCAACGATCGGAAGGTACCCTGTCCGATAGACCCTCGTCTGACAGCCGATCATCCGAACTTCACTGGTTCCGAACAGACCTCTCTCGAGTGATCTGCGGTCCTGACTGGGAACCATCAGGAGTGCCACGAGAAGTACGAAGAGAAGAGGACGATCGGGCGCTGGATTCGGAAGACGAGAAACTGTCCATGCGGTCCGGGTAAGGTCGTGTAAACACGACGAATTGCGAAAGTGATAGATAATTGAAAGAAATTGATAATTGTTGTGAAAATACTAGTATTACTCTTTGTTAATTTATTGGAGATTCACTGTCTACAAACGGAGAAACAACAGGCTCTCCCTTTATAAACAGCGAAGGATAGGTACGCACCCGTCGGACCTATTTTTCTCCCCCACTGAACAATTGCCCCTTCGCCCCATTGATTAACTGTTATAGATTGTTTTCTGGAGATTCTCTGTCTGAAAACAGGGAAGATTAGGTCCCCTCTTTACAGATAGTGAAAGGGTAGGTGACGCGAACCTTTGCGAGCCTACTTATTCTCCCCATTGACCATATTGATTTTTTATTTTTGACCTAACGTTGATCGATTGCTCAGAATTGGTTCATGAGGTATTCACTACGTGCAAACAACGTAGAATAGAAATATTCTGTCTAGTCTTTGCGCGCAGTGATAAGATAGGTAGTGCTGATTATTATCCCATTGTGATCCGTCATGCCTGTCTTCTCCCCACTGGTCAGTAGCCTGTTTAACCCGGACCGCTTATTAGAGATGAACCATCCGGCTCCGCTGGAAGGCACCCCTAATAAGGACATGTTCACAAAGCATGGATTAGTCGCTATAGCCTATAGCCAACTGTGGCATAAATATACGAAAAAGGATCGAGAAAGTCAGTGGCCACTGATAGGATCCTTCGAAGACGATAGAATAATCACACTAGAAACAGCTCTTGGTAAAAACAAGACGACGTCCACTATGCTTGACAGCTTCGGCATGTGGCGAAAAGAAGCCGAACAACGCAAAAAGAGAACTGAGAGTAGGTTGGGAAAAGAGCTGCGGAAAGCAGCCCACCTAGCAGCCCAGAAATTAGAGAAAGAGATAAAAGAAAGAGAGGATACCAAACAGAAGCTAGAAATAGAAACATCAAGCCAGTGCCTGGTTAGAACTCCCTCCACGCTCTACCCTGATTTGCACTCGAAACAGCGAACCAACGATGATCTGCTGCTAGGTCCTCCGATCATCCACATGCCCCCTCCATATGCCCCTTCCCAACCCTTAGCCCAACACCCACTATCCCCAGGTACCAGCGAGAGCAGCCCCGCGGCTTCAGCCCCCATGGCCTCCGTGCCGGCTGAACTCCTCGTATTAGATGTTACGCAAACGACAACGCCGGGCGACCCAGAAACCCGAAGGGTTGGTCCTGTTAGAGCATATAGACTAAGCAAACATGAACGAGCAGGGGTCGATAAGATAGCGAAGATACTGGTAGAGAAGAGGGAGGATGAAGAATCCGTCATGGATGTGTTTAATTCTTATACTGGGAGTCACAGACGACACTTTACTGTACAACTGTGTTACCACGTCTTAAACGCATACGAGGACCGATATCAAGAAAAAGGTCCACAGAGCCTAACGACTCTGTACCGGAAGGTTGATATCGGGGATGAGAGTGAGAGTGATGTGACGGACCTCCTTACGCGTACGCTTGAGGTTTTCCGCCACCTCACTGAACAAAAGCCAAAAACCGAATCCACTACCTCCGTAGCAATCAACCCACAAACTGAACGACCTAACACTATGATGCCGATACGAGAGGCTGCCCCTTACTGGGTTCCTCCACGAGGTGAAGGGACTCACGATGATGCAAACAACAAAGACGCAAAGGGAAGGGTAGTGTACAATTGGGTCTACCAACCATGGGACCGGCAAGAGATTCTGACCTTCCGGAAATCTCTGCCAGACCTACGTAAAAACCCCACCGCCTTCTATACTGAGTTGGGTACGGCCCTAGGATCGACGATTATGACTCTAGCCGACATCGACTTGTTTTTCGGGTTATGTCTGCCAGCTGATGTGTGGAAGCAAATCCGGAAAGTCGACCACACTGAGCTGTTTGGACATAACTGGTCACAACTTGATGGCATAGATAGACAACGAGAACCCGGACAAAAGCCTTTAAAAGCCATTTTGGACCTCCCGGATAAAATTGTGCAGAAATTAAAAACCATGATCCCAGAAAAGAAAGTGGACTGGTCGATAGTAACGGCTTGTCGCCAGAAACCCCAGGAAGATGTATCGGAATACTTCTCCCGGTTTGAAACGGTGTTCTCCGATTACAGCGGCCAGGACCTGACCACTGCAACCGGACACCATCTGTTTGTCCAGAATTACGTTAAGGGCTTATCACCTGAGGTCTCGCAGAAACTGCAGGCCAGTGAAAGTAGTTGGGCAGCCTCCAAACCTACGGCTATCCTTCAGATGGCCCAATATTATGAACATCAGAAAAACGAAAACGACAGAACTACAGAGAGAAAGAAGAAAGAATTAAAGGAGAGGGTGATGATAGCACAACTGCAAGGGGTTACTCTGGGACGAGACCAATACCGGGGAAACCATCAGATGAACGTCCCTAAAACGGCCCCTCCCAAAGACCGTGCTTCAACTCCCCACATTGGACGTACAGACATTAGGGAAGACCAGTGTGCCTTCTGTAAAGGATCGGGCCACTGGAAATCACAGTGCCCGGTTCTTTTGGAACTTATCAGAAATAGGGATCCTAGAGATTCAGCAAACGAACCAAGAAATAGGGGACCACAGCGAGGGCCCCCAAACAACGCAACTAATGATAGATCCAGTAGACCGAACACATTTGATCGACCCCGACAAAACCAATGCCAGCAATCTGACTACGATGACGTTCATGACTTTGCATAGGACTGCCTAGGGCAAGGGAGGGATCCAGTCGAGCTCCATGTTGACCAGCAAGGCCCTTATGTCACTGCTAAGGTCTTGGGTACAAAGTCACCATTCCTGGTAGACACTGGCGCAACACGTAGTGCATTATCTAAACGACTGATTCCAAGGGCACCCTTGTCTGGCTTACTAATAACATCGACAGGTTTCGATGGGACGCCCTCCACTAACCCTTTGTCCGCCCCAATCCTCTTTGACTTAGAAAACAACACCACTGACACCACGTTTTTACTCTCCTCCAATAGCCCTGACGCAATTATGGGACTCGACCTATTGAAACACTTCCGAGCAACGATTAGATGTTCTCAAGATGGAGTCCGAGTTTTTCTTTACGACAATCCTGTTCTGCTTAGACAGTGCCCCCCCAGACACATGTTTTCCATCACCGACGCCGACACTTCCCTGCTCGACACTCTGCCTCCGTATCTGTGGGCCAAAACGGATTCGGATGTAGGGCGCATGATGATCGACCCAGTACACATCACTGTTCGACCAGATGCAACACTCCCAAAACTTCCACAATATCGAATATCACCCGAGGGCGAGAAGGCATTGGTAGAAATCATCCAATCACTGATAGACGCAGGAGTGGTAGAGGAAGTAGTTAGCAACATTTGCAACAGCCCAATCTTGCCCATCATTAAGAAACAGGGAGAAGGAGATGAGAAAGCATACCGCTTCATCATTGACCTTCGAGAGATCAACAAAGTGGTGGTACCCCAGTACCCTGTGGTCTCAGACATTACCACCATCCTGACTTTGATTCCCTCCACTGCCACCACCTTCACTGTCATTGACCTCAAAAATGCATTCTTTTCTATCCCCATCCACCCAGACAGCCGATATCTCTTCGGCTTCACCCTAAAAGCCCGCTCATATAGGTTCTGCCGAGCACCCCAGGGCTACACAGAAAGCCCTAGCATCTACAGCCAGGCCCTCAAGAGACAACTGGATCAAGTCCAGTTACCCGATGGAGTGGTATTAGTACAATATGTCGACGACATCCTCTTGGCAGCCGACACCACCCCACTAGCTGTCACAGCCACCATTCAACTCCTGCATTTCCTTGCAGGAAATGGCCACAAGGTCTCTAAGAAGAAGTTGCAATTCTGCCAACCCCAGGTCACTTACCTAGGCCACCTTTTGTCCAAAGACGGAAGGAAACTGACTCCTGACCGGATCCAAACCATTCTCGACACCCCCGTCCCTAAGACCCAGAAACAGGTCCGCTCCCTACTAGGCCTCACCTCCTTCTGCCGACAGTGGCTGCCCAACTTTAGCCTCGTAGTAAAACCACTGCTTTCATTGTTAGCAAAGGACGTCCCTCTCCCACTCCCTTGGACCCCTGAGTGTCAGGCTTCTTTCGTGCAACTACGAGATGCCCTCTGCTCAGCCCCTGTGTTGGGTACCCCCGATTACACAAAGCCCTTCTCCCTTTACACCCATGAGAGGGAGGGGTGCGCTTTATCTGTCCTGACCCAGTCCATTGGCCCAAAGCAACGACCATGCGCTTACTTCTCAGCCACTCTTGACCCCGTAGCCAGAGCCCTGCCTGCTTGCCTTCGAGCCGTAGCTGCTGCCGCGATCTCTATCCGACAGAGTGAGGGGATCGTGCTCTCGAATTCCCTCACAGTACTGGTACCCCATGCAGTTGACACCCTCCTAAACCAAACCAAAACGCAACACCTGACAAGTGCACGACTGACAGGGTACGAACTGACTCTGCTCGCACCCCACATCACACTGAAGAGATGCACCACACTGAACCCAGCAACCCTGCTGCCCTTACCAGAAAACGATCCCAATGCGCACCCTGTACACGACTGTGTGACCCTCACAGACGAACAGACCAGAAGTAGGGTTGACCTCAGAGACACGGCTTTCCCCGACCCCGACGGAGAGCTGTGGGTGGACGGTTCTTGCATCAAGCTCCCCGATGGCACCACTTCGGCCGCCTATGCAGTCACCACGGCTCGAACTGTAGTCGAGACAGCCCGCATAACGCAACGATCTGCCCAGGCAGCGGAACTGATTGCCCTGACGCGAGCCTGTATTCTAGCAGCAGGTACCACAGCAAACATTTACACCGACAGCCAGTATGCCTTTGGGGTGGTTCACCATTTCGGGCTCCTTTGGAGGGAGAGGGGATTCTTGACCTCGCACGGCACCCCCATTTTGCACGGGGACCTAGTCTCCGCCTTGATCGAAGCCGTCCTTCTCCCCAAAAAGCTTGCAGTCATCAAATGCCAGGCACACAAAAAGGTGACAGACATTATTGGACAGGGAAATGCACTAGCCGACCTCACTGCCCGAGCGACAGCTGAAAATAGGACGACAACACGCATGTACGTGACCAGGTCACAAGCAGAAAAATGGACTGACGCTAGGGACACTATCAGAGACATTCAAATGGCTAGCACACAACACGAACTGACTGAATGGACACGGGTGGGATTGAAAGATGACGAAGGCTGCTGGCGGACAAAAGACACAGACAAATGGTTGCTACCTGACTCGTATCTGATTCCCATACTGACTATGGCGCACTCCCCTGCCCACATAGGATCAGCCCCCATGATTGAACTTGTCTCCAGAGTTTGGCACAATGATAAGATCACAGAGTCCGCCAAACGCTTGGTCCAACAGTGTTTGATATGCCTGCAACACAATCCCGGGAAAGGAACTGTAGTACCCCGGGGAGGGTTTGGGGTCCCAAATCACCCGTTTGAAGTCCTGCAGATGGACTACATCCAACTAGACAGATGTCAAGGCCTGAAATATGTACTTGTGGTGGTATGCGCATTTAGCAAATGGGTGGAAGCATATCCAACCCGTGACAACACTGCTATGGCCACAGCAAAGGTACTGTTAAAGGAGTTTTTCCCCCGTTACGGCCTTTGTCGAATTTTGTGGAGCGACAATGGCCCCCACTTCGTAGCCGAAGTTATCCAACTCATTTTGAAGGGGTTGGGTGTAAAACAAAAGTTCCACGCAGTCTTCCACCCCCAATCTGCTGGACTAGTTGAACGACATAACGCCACACTGAAACTAAAATTGGCCAAAATAGTAGCTACCACAGGACTGAAATGGCCAGACGCACTCCCCCTGGCATTGCTCTCAATGCGTTCCACCCCCACCAAACACCACCTGACACCATACGAGGTTGTGTTCGGCCGGCCTATGAATGTTTGGTCTGCGCCGAAACCAACTTCCATTCATGACGTCCCGGACGTCCTAATGTCTGATTACTTATGCCAGTTGACTAAAACACTGTCTGTTATCCATCAACAGGTGCTGCATGCCATCCCTGACGCTTCCAGGGGTCCCGGACACACCATCCAACCTGGGGACTTCGTCCTGATCCGGAACTTCCAGCGTGCCAAGAGTCTGGAACCCCGGTGGACGGGCCCCTGGCAAGTCCTCATCACCACCCGAACAGCACTCCGGGTGGAGGGAAAACGCAACTGGCTGCATGCACACCACTGCAAGAAGATCTCCTCGACCCTGACCTCGACCGAAACCATCAACAGTCAAGAAGAGCTCCTGAACAAGGACCGACCGTCACTATCCTGCTATCCCGATACCGAAACACTTGAACTTTCAAAATTCTCTGATCCCACAGTGCCATCAAGAGAAGGGTATTTCCTGCGTCGAAAGGAGGGAGTTACGGCTAAGTAGACCACGGACTGAGTTAAATCTCAGAACGGTGACCTAAACACTACCGAGGGTTACCCGGAGAGAAGCAAAGCAAAGTCTGTGGTTCTGCCCGCTACCGAGCCCCTTGAAGATGATGGAAGCGCCAGATAAGAAGATGATGGAAGCGCCAAATAAGAAGATGATGAAGGAAACAGGAAATACCTACCGCAGGAACCCAAAAGCAGACAGACTCCATAGCCCAAAGACTATTGCGCTCTTCATCACAATCCTCTTCTGCTTTCTCCTCATGACCACACTCTGGATTGTGGAAGAAAATGCACCTGCTCACGAAACATTCCTGGCCACTGTCCAGCCTACCACCATGAAGGAACATTATCTGATCTCGCTCTCTCCCCAACTCAGAGAGAGGCGAAAGGAATTTTGGAATAACTCCTTCGTACAACTACTTCACCAGCACAACCTTGCCACCAATGCCACCAACTGTTGGATCTGTGGGTTGCTACCCCACGCCACTGGACACTCGATACCATTCATCCCTTCACCTTTCTCAGTTCACGGTTCCTGTCTTGCCTGGCTGATGCTTCTGCAAGAAAGCTTTAAGGACAATGCCACCTCCAGCAAAACGGTAACGCATTTCTACCACGGGGTCTGGCGGAACAGAACAAAGACACACTTCTGCCCGCAGACCAACAACAACACCATCCACTTGGACATCCCTGCTAAAGAACAAGTTGAAATGCAAGTGTTCAATAATCCAACCAGAACCACCTTCTCCTACCTGCGAAAACGAACGGCTGCCACTCTGACTGTGGCCCTGTCAGTCATCAACGTCACAGGCCACATGTGCATGGAAGGGCTTGGGACTCAGCTGGTAGGCCACAGTGCCTGCCGGTTTTCCAGAACTCTGGACTCCATCGACCCGCCTTCCTTTGTGGCATCTCCAAACACGTATTTCGTCTGCGGCACAAAGGCTTACACCTGGCTCCCCAAAGGCTGGGGGGGCACTTGTTTCATTTCCTTCATTCTTCCTCCGACATATGTGGCACCAGCAAATCATCACAGACAAAAACGAGCCAAGGACATCGAACAAGCCGATTCAACAGGAGCGCAATTCATCGATGCTATGAAAGGACTGGTCCCCCTCTGGGGCCCGATGGCAAACAGCCGTGCCATCCGACATCTGACTCAAGCAGTTGAGACAACAATGAACATCACGGCTGGTATCCTTGCTAACAACACCGCTGAACTTCAAGCGGTCCGCTTGGTGGCTCTCCAGAACCGCCTTGTCCTGGATGTGGTTCTTGCGGACCGTGGTGGAGCATGCCGCATCATTGGGTCCAGCTGCTGTACATACATACCGGACAACTCACCCTCAGTGTACAAAGCCATCGAACATCTCCACAGACTCTCTTCAGAAGTACACCAGGAACAAGAAGAATGGTCGCTTGGTGGTTGGTTCTGGAACACCGTTAAGAACTGGGGTTGGAGACTGTTCACCATTATCCTGATTCCTGTAGTTGTGATATGCGGTCTATGCTTAGGAATTCAATGTCTGCCACCTCTGTGTTCATTATGTGCAAATTGTATTTGCCCTAAGACTGTGGACTTTGAAAACGAACGCATGAGAGCAATATATGATGCCGAGGTTAGGAATTTGATGAAGATTGACATTGAGTAAGCAAGTTGGCTAAGATATGTTGAAAAGGGAGGACTGTTAAAGATTAGACTGCAAAACGTCAACATTATCGGCGCCATCTTGCCCCCTTTCCAGGCCCATTCGTGCGCGTAAGCGGCAGCCATTTTGAGCACCATGGCCTCCCTGCCCCTCACTAATAGCCAGCGCGTCTCTCTCTCTCTTAACCTCGCAAGCATTCCCCCGCACGCTGACAACCCCCCCGCTCTCTCATGCCTTGGGTCATAAACCCCTCTCCAGCGCAGCTTCACCACGGAATCCCATCCTGTTCCCAGCGCGACACCTCCCTTCATTCCTTTCATGGCCTCAAACCCTTTTTGATGCAAACCCCCTTTTCCTGTGTCCCCGTTTGTCTTCCTCGTTCCCAGGCTGCCACCTGACCCTGCGGATACTGTTTATTATCCCGTACAGTAGGAAGCTTCCCCTCCCCATCAAAAGACCCCCGAACCGATCAAAGCCCCCACCCCATGAGATCCGATCAACCCCATGCATTCCGTGAATCGGCGGAATGCCCTGCTGTGCGACCACCATCACCTGTTGTGACCGGGGTGGGGAATCCAACTGTAAATGTATGTGGGAACGGGTCTGGAGGGGAGATTCCGAGGATGTTCTTTCAAGTATTAAAATATTACGAGAATGTGTTATGTGCAATAAAGGTCGTAAACTCTAGTATAAGAGGCCCGGCCTCAGAGATGTGGTTAGAGCACCTCGTGACGATACTTGCTGTCTGAATTGATGTGTTCTCCTCCGGAGAGAATAAAATCCTCGTTTCCCGCCTTCCAGTCTCCAGCGCCTGCTTCTTCATTGATTAATATTGGTGGGTCATAGAGGCGATACCGCCGGGCAACATAAAAGGGTCTTTGGTTACCGGTTGTCTTTGGAACCCTTTTTAACAGCGGGCGGTCCTTTTGTCTTTCTGAAAAAGGGCACTGCAATGGGAACTCAAAAAAGATTCCAGCAAGGAAAGGACTGTGAGGCCATGCTGCAACTGGGGGTTCAAGAAGACAGGAGGGCACATGTTGTGTCCCCCTGAATGCATCCCCATGGTAGAGGGGCCCCCTTTGTTTCCCCACAACCAGCCTTTTCGTGGCGGGCACACCCCCACGTAAAGGCTGGCAGTGGAGGAAGTTGAAATATGCTCGGCCTGACTGCACCAGTCCCCCTCAGCATATTATATTGCCCCTCAGCTGCGCCACCGCCAGGGAACCGTTGTTCCCTGATGCAGCTGGTGGTCCACTGCTGGATCGACGCAGAATGTCTTAATCACGCAAATGGACCACCGCCATTGTGAGTCTGGTCCATGGACCACCAGACTCGTATCAGGCCCATAGACATTTCCTACATCCCAAATAGCCACACAATGTCTATAACCTGGTGATGCACAAGTTCTCAACCCTATATACACAACTGAAAATAATGCCTTCTTTGTGATTTTAAATTGCTCTAATTGTGTGTTCGAAGCAGGAAAACTCTCAAATCTTAATTCAGAGCATTACATTTATGACTTAAACCAAAAACATTTTTACAGTGATTAGCTGCATCTATGGTTTAACTGTGAGCTGCATCTATGAAAGCTAAACGTCCTTTTTGAAAAACATTTTAGAATAACTCAGATTTGTGTCCAAACATGTTAAAAAGAAAAGCTATAAACACTATGGATGAGATTTAGCTTATAACTACTAGAAATTCAGAAAGAAGGGCCAGATGTACAAACAATGGGCCTAAAAATACTGGTTGCAAATAGTAACCTGTATATTTGTGACCAGTAAAGAATTTCAAGACCCGACCTCAGTACTAACAGGACAGTTCTTACAATTTTGAATTATAGTAGGTTCAATTTCATCAAACATCATCAATATTTATGAGATGGATTGTAAAGTGCACCTCGCTATGAAGGAAATCATCAGAGGCATAAAGGCCTCCATACCTGTGATCAATATATATATATATATATATATATATATATATATATATATATATATATATATATATATATATATATATATATATATATATATATATATATATATATATATATATGTGTAAACAAACCCTTCTCCTCGAAAAAGGGAAACGAGCCGCAACCTCAGCAGTGAGGAAAATTATTTGTTTAATTGTTCTTGCAGGCATACCTGACGCGGTTCAGTCAGCATAGACTTTTTTCAAAGGTTTGAGCCTGACGCATTGCGTGTAACAGGGTTCCACAAGCCTTCAACTTTATTCAAAAAGTTCCACCCTCTTCTTGTTCATGGGCTCCCTTGTCCTAATTTGACAATGATCGGGTTAGTGTTTATCTCAGCTACACAAATTCTTTCTTATCTTGACCACATTTGTGGAGGCCATTTTGTATTACTGGCTTCCATTTTCATGAACCTGCTGCCTCGTGGTCAGTATGCCCTTTTGTCCTTCCTTTGTACCAATGCCCTTCCAAACTTGCCCAGCAACAGGCTCTTTTTAGTACTGGTCAAGCTTGCGCATGCGTAGTCAAACCCTCTGTATTAGTGGATGGTCATCGCTTAGGAATGTTCCCCAAACTGACCGTTAGTACTGAAACTCCTCCCATGAGTTGGCTCTGTTCCAGAAATGTCCTTATATGTACCTAAACTGAGCAAATGTATCCCGCCTACTCTTTTTATTACTGTAAAACTGTATAAAAGAGGCCGCTCACCGATGTTCGTGTGATACTTCTTGCATTGCCGAAGGGTGCTTTAGGATTGTACCACCACCCCATGGGGTCTTAATAAACTTGACTTTTGCATTTCCAGTTTCCGTGCCAACTTCTATGTTACGGTGTCATGGAGTTTTGCAGAGTATGTAGATCTGAGAAAACACGATACCACACCCTCAGTGGGTCGACATGCTGTATATATATATATATATATATATTCATATTCTTTGAGCAAACGGCGTTCCAGCGAGCACTCAGGTCAAAAAAACACCACAAGGTCAAATCCATTAGATCAGTATAACCAGGTTTATTTAATTCATACTGTTGTGACGCATTTCGCGCTTCCAAGAGCGCTTGTTCACACGTGATATATATATATTTTGTTTATTTTTAATGCAAACCTCTTTTCCTTATGAGAACCGGGCTAGCGATTAAAATATAAATAAAAAATGTTTATACGTTTTGAGAATAGATAGTGGTCTCCTGAAACGCTGTCTTCTATCCAGGACATTTATTTTTTATTCACAAAAGGCAAATGATTCCAAATGGAATGTGAATGGATTACCACCCCATAGAGTATGAAAGAAAATGTGATTGGGTTATCATCCCTTTTTGGGGGTCAGTAACTTTTCAATGCATTACAATTGCTATTTCATTAATAAACGATTGGCACATTTGGACAGCAATCACTATTTAGAATGGGTGCCTACAACATGGTCCTTCCAAATAGCATTTGGTTACTCATTTCCAATCCCAATTTAGGAGTCACAAATAGATTAATGAATCTTAAAATGGGTGCAATACATTGCAAAAAGCATTTTTGTGGTTGTAAACTCCAAATTAGAGCATGTGTGACCACAACATAGATTTGTACCTCTGGCCTAAATTTACAACAAAGGACCTGCTTCTCAAAAAAAGTCGAAAAAATGTTATTTTCTTCAACGTTTGAAGTAAATTTGATACTTTTTAGTCACTCAGGAGAAGATGTCAGGAGAACTTTGTGGCAGCCGTAATGGTCAAAATATTTGAGGAGAAGTCCTGCAATTCTTTTGTAAGTTCCATTTTACTTCCATGAGAATATGTTTTTTCAATGTGTAAATGTAACGTGCACCTTTGTGCAAGAGTAAGATACGTCACAACAGTGCACTTGCCCTATAAAACATGTTTATCCTGTACAGAAAAAAATACTTTCCCCATGGATAGATCCCTTTTCCCTAATACCAAGCTATCTTTGCAGAATTCATTCACCATTCCCAGTATTGATACAGATAAAAGGCCTCAATTTGAGGTCTCTGGACATGGCCCAAACACTCAGTTCATTCTACTGCAGGAATTATGGCTACTTGAAGAATAGGTAACTCGAAGGGAAAATGTCCTAATATTATGTGTGAGACCTGGAATGTCCACATAGATATTAGGAATTAGCAGCTCCTCTGGAATTCCAGGGACATTGTTAAGGAGGTCCTTATTTCTGTTTTGTGAGGAGTAAATGTCTGATCATATTCCAGGTGGGTTTGTGCCTTGCAAAAGTTTGCGAATGCCCTCAAACTCAGAGGTTTGCGTGTGCTCACTTCGTTTCCATGGCATTCCTGTTCTGGAACATCCATTTACTGCACATGGGTACCGATTTACCCTTACATACCTTTACACTAGTGTAAACTTGAGTCTGGGTAAATCGTTTTGCAAATGTACATCCACTTTTGTGAATACAAAATGTGCATGCAGTGGTAAAACAAGCCCTTTGTACACCCAAGTCCAACTTTGTGAACCAAGGCTTGGATCAGACCCTCCAGAGCAGACCCACACAAAGCTGATTCTCAAGACTGAATGTGCACCTTGTAAACAAAAAAGTCTCAATTTCTGTTAAAAACCTTGCAGGCTAGGGGCCAGCAGTAAGCATCATGCATTCAATTACATATTTTTCATTAAATGAAAATCAATATTAATTAAAACTAGGTAACTATTAAGAACACGGTGGCGGCATGTACACAAAGGATATATTGTTCATTAAATGCATTTTATGGGGTATTAGTTGAAAGATTTTAAACAAAGTCAATGCATTCTCTGTCCCCGAGGAGAGCTTAAGAACCCTCTGCAGCAGAAAAAAAACATATTCAACTACAGGCAACACCATCAAACAGGACGCCATTACGTCTCAAACTGTGAAATTGCACGGGTCGCCGAAAAGAATGTATGTTTTAGGCCACTTAATTAAACATATATATTGAAAAATAAATCCTGCGGTGTTAATCGCTCAGTACCGGTATTGTGCGTTACTAGGGAAGTTGAGGTGCGCGTTCCACTCATGTTTATTATCAGGAAGATGCAATTTGCATATTTTGATCGCGTATTCCCATTTCGCGCCTCTTTTTTCTCGACGCACATCAGTCGCTGGAAGAACTGCCACCACAGGCCATCATTAACCTTCCAAATCTGCCTCAAAACAAATGGTACAAGTGCTCACTAATTCGAAGATCAAAAAGCCACTTGTCCATTATATAATTGGAATGAAAGGCAAAATGTTGCCGTTCTGAAGAGCACAGTAATTACTAGCTGTTAATTGCTCTCTGGTGGTGGCTCACTTTTAATTAAAAAGAACAGCTCGTCGCAGGCCGATAAGCAATGGCGGGCGACCACCGGTTTAATCAACAAAGCCGAAAAACCCGTTTCTGAGGAAGCCAACAACAGCTTGAGCGATCTTCAGATGTCCAATTGAGATAAAAAAATTGTCCACTTAGAGCAGTCAGATTTTATTTTAAGGCGAGGAAGGGACTATTTGAAGTCTTCCGCCGCGAGTGTCCCCAGCACTTCCCCGCTGGTGCGGCGGGGACTAATCACCCGCTTGTGGTTGTGATCATTCAAGGAAAGAAATTCAGCTACTTTCCTCTTGACTTCATCTTTCTTGGGTAATTGGCCTGTCTGAGGTGAGCACCATTCTCCTTCTTGCAAAAAAAAGTGCTTTAAAGTGTAGAAGGCCCACAAACTGTGCGCTTAATTATTGTTCATATTTCATCTAGTCAGAGTGAATTTCGCTTGAGAAGGAAATCATATACCTATCATGAAAAAAAATAATCTCTGGAAGTAGAGCTTATTTTCTTCCATTGTGGTCACAGATTTACATGCCAAAGAAGTTTATCAAAGACCCTCTGTTAATTCCTTAAGTGGCCTTTGTCCTCTCCCCTTCTTCTCACAGAGGCGCTGAATTATACATTTTGGGCACCACGTCCTCTTTTGTGTTGGGAAAAGTGTCATTATTTTGTGCCACAAAGTAGAGGACAGTTGGGGCCAAAATGGCAGTCAAAGCATATGCTGCGCCATCCTTAAGTTGAAAAAAGGAAGGGCTTATTCACAAGCCCCTTGCGCTGCCAGTGCGTCACTTTTAACCCTTTAAGTGCTGATGACGGAACCGCTCCGTCATCAGCTGCGGGTGCGCTGCGCTGATGACGGAGCGGTTCCGTCATGGCCCGCTCGCTGCTCATGCGCGGCGCGAATTACGCGCCTGCGCTGAGCGTTCTATTGAGCGGGGCGGGCCATGACGGAACCGCTCTGTCATAAGCACAGCGCCACCGACGCTGGTGACGGAGCGGTTCCGTCACCAGCATGCGGCTGCCGCGCGGCCGCCCCGCCCCCTTAGCACTGCGGCGGAATAGCCGCTGCAGTGGAGGGGTTAACATGGGAAAATCTGATGTACTGGTGGCGTAAGGGGCTTGTGATAAGCCCTATGGTGTTTTTGAAGCATGTACTATCCACCCAGGTGTATGCACTTGAAAAACCACTGCTTATCGCTGGAGAAGCTCAAATCTTCAGAACAAATACGTGGAAATTTGCAGAATTTTTCACACCCCTGCAAGGAAAAGACAACTCAAGACATTTGAGATGTCGCACATCAAAAAGTGCATGGATGCTTCTCAATATAATGCCAAACATGACAAAGAAAAATACATTTAACTGCCCTTAATTACTGCCCTTTTTTTATATTCAGCATTCTTGAATGTTTAAATGTATTTAAATCTGCAGAGACTATGCATCCTCGTGTGCATCCTCATTTTTAACCCCTTCCATGCTCGTGACGGAACCGTTCCGTCACGAGCCTCGGGTGGGCTGTGCTGGTGACGGAACGGTTTCATCACGGCCCTCTCACGGCGTCTGCGCGGCGCGAATTCCGCACCTGTGCTTACGTTCTCTAGCGCGGGTGGGGCCGTGATGGAACCGTTCTGTCACAAGCACAGCTCACCCCCGTGCCGTGACGGAGCGGTTCCGTCACGAGCACGGGACCGCCGCGCGGCCCCCCACCCCCTTAGCATTGCGGCGGAATAGCTGCCGCAGTGAAGGGGTTAAGGGCCAGGTTTAGAGTGTGGCTGGAAGGATACTTTGTCCCACAGGTGAAGGAGTATCTTATTTAGAGAGGGCGAACAAACGACAAGGGTTAACTTTCACTTATTGCCATCCTAAACGTCGCTGTAAGTAAAAGTAAGAACATTTCAATTACCTCCACGCCATGGGAAAAAAATTCCAATGGCGAGAGGGTCATTGTTTTGGGCCTTTCTTTTCGAAAATAAAAAAAAGAAATTTAAAGTGTGAAGTGGAGGAGCTTGGCACACTTTAAATGCTTCAACTGCAACATGGGCATTGGAATCTCTAAATTTGAAGTGTTATGTTGTTATGTTATGTTATGTTATTTATTTTTGTATAGCGCTCGACTCGCCAGGGGGCATCTCGGCGCTGACTGGCAATATTCCTGCTGCTGAATGGGAGCAAATGAAACTAGAATAGGAAGGGTTTGAGCTGTTTACTGAATGCGCTGTAGATGTCCATTTTGCGAAGGAAATCTGGTAACTCGTTCCAGTATCTTGGAGCTAGGTACGAGAAGGATTTTCCTCCAGAGCGGCACAGCCTTATGCATGGAATTTGTAGGAGATCTTGCGCCCCGACCTAAGGTTTCTATGAGGTGCATATATGTGGAATCTCTTTTGGAGATATTTGGGGCCTCTTCCTTTAAGTGCTGTATAATTAAGACAATCAAAGTAAGAGATGTCTACAAGGGATTTCACTTATTCTCAAAATATTTTTTGTTCCAAATTATTTGTGAGTCAGTTAAATGCAATCAGACTCCAAGGTGTCCAAATAGTCAACCAAAATAAATGTAATTAACAAAGCACAAAGAAAACAAAGCACACAGAAGATTCTAGTCATAAAAAATGAATCTATCTGATTTTGACATGTTAAAATTGAGAAGGGTACAGTTAGACAAAGTAAATATCAGCAAATAAAGTTATGACAAAGATGTACAAATGAATTTAGACACACAGTTCATAACCTACGTCAGCCCCTAAAGATAACAAAGCAAATATTATCCTAAAATCAATAAATATTGCTTGAGAAAGAAAAATTCTCTTTCTCAAGCAATATTTATTGATTTTAGGATAATATTTGCTTTGTTATTCAGTTGCTGCGTCATCCAGTTAGAGATTACAAGCATACCTTTGGCAAACCGTGCTTTCTCAGCTACTGTATCCGTGCCGATCGGGAACATAAGCTGAGTATCATCTGCAGAAGAGATGATCTCAAAGCCCTGTTGTTCTGCAATCCCTGCCAGAGGAGACATATAAATGTTAAACAAGGTAGGGCTTAGGCAGGAGCCCTGTGGTTCCCCCATCAGGGAAACTGAGTCACATACTACGTCCTCCTGATGGAGTAACGGAGCTCTACATCAGGTCCAAAGTTTCTGTCTCCCTTGTGTACATTTCTTATCAGGCTGCCTACATCTTGAAGCCAGGAACCCTGTGTATTCCAGAATACCTCACCTCAGCCCCTCCTTCCATGATTTCTACCTGTCAGAAAACGCTTTTGCTTTCTTTCGAGGCACAAGGGATAGAAGAGAACCTCTGCTGGAGAGATAACTACTCATTTGTACAGCTTTCTGCCAAAGGCTTCCCGTTCGAGGTCCATAGCTTTAAGTGAAGGGTCAGCATTATGTGGCCATTTGCTTAACTGATCTAATGGGATGTCCCATGATTGGAAAACATATGAAACAGAGACTTCACCAGGCATGCCCTCAATAACAGGTGTGGCATTGAACCACAACCAGTAAGCTTCCTACTTAGACATGTTGAGCATTTATTGCTGATTCAAATATTTTACTCCAAAATAACATTTACCTTGATCCGCTAGATATACAGCAATAGTGGATCAACGTTGTTTACTGTACACCAGTTGCACTTAGCTTGCTAAGCAGACTCATACACACTTAATGTCCCACGGGCAAATGATTCCTCAAAGTATATAGATCAGTCTGATAACAGCTCAGAAGCATTTAAGCCAACCCAAAATGTTCAAATGCCCAAAAGACAGATTCCTTGATCTCCATCCAGTTGAGATTGACTTTGAGGACGGCATAGAAGCTGAAGTAAAAAAGAATAAGAATTCAAAAATGTATAGATGGTTTCGGCAGATATCGAGCTTAGGATAATCAAAAACGGCATCATCACAGAGCAATTGTTGGTGTACCACAGACACAACAGCTGAAATTCATGGTGAAAGGAGGAAAGGCATGTCAGCTTCTTGTTTTCTAATACTGAAGAAATACATTTGTGGCCAGTCGGCCTTCAGAAAGATTCAATCTCAATGCAAAAAGATTTAATTGAAAAGGTCACAAACACTTGTTATCTCCAGTTAGTGCACATCAGAAAGTATGTAGAAGGTCAATCCACTACAGTGCTTCAAGTATCCGGACATACATACATCTGCACAGGTACCATAAATCCAGGTAAAAATTCCAGAAGCTTTTGGTTGACCATTTATATGGATAGGGGTGAGTCCCGCAGGAGGGGTTGCAAGATGGAACCCAGCATGCATTTACCTTGCATGCCTTTACTACGCAGGCTCTACCCCAACTGCGACATTACCAAGCGTTCTTTACCATGCAAGTCATTACAGTGACCTGCTCTAGGGGGCACTGGATTTTGGAATAGTATAAATTACTATTCCAACTCCAGTCTACGCAATAGTAGGGAAGGTGCTGGACTTAAAAATCCAAAACCTGTCCAACAACGCACCCCCTAAAGCAAGTCATTGGGGGTAGTGACTGCATTGTAAAGGCAGGTTGTTGTTGTGGGGTAAAGGATGTTCCCCCCAGGACGTTAATTTAAAAGACTGCTGAGGGAATTTACCTTCATGGAAGCCTGACAATTTACTAATTTATTTGGAAAACTCATGATCGAAAGGATGTCTGCAAATAGTTCTAAACAACGATGTAGGAAGTGGAATCCTTCATCAACAATGCCCGTCCCAAACAAGACAGGCCGAAATGAGGTACCGAGTCAAGCTATTAACATGCGAAATCCAGCTGTAGACACAGAACATGTCACTTATAAGGGTTATGCAATGAAGTGTACCTTGACAAAGGCTTCAGTGGATGAAGTGTACAAGCCCACCACTAGGCCAATCAGTGAAGCAAAATGTAGCATGGGGAAAGAATATTCCACTGTTCTCATTTGACTATCTTCAAGATTACCTCTGTGAGCTTTATAGAAGATGAAAATATCTGCACAAAGAGCCCCAAAACCTCTGCTTACAAATTACGGACAGATCTATTCAATTTCTCCTCACAAAGACAGTCCTGACACAGACTTGAGAATTGAAGTCATCAACATCTTATCACCAAAGTAAAGAATGGTAAAAATGAGGACAACTTCAATTTTAGCATCGTTGCCTAAGGTCCTAACAACATCATGACACATCACAGGGCTGACAAAAAGACTGAATAGCAGAGAGTTAACTGCTAGATTTGATCCAAGCATAAAAACTGATAATACTGTTGAAATGAAAAATCAGAGTCAAGGGCTAGGTATCTTTGAATCCAAAATACACCAACCAAACAATAAGGTAGAAATTTATTTTGCAGCAATACATACTTGTTAATGGTGTGTGAAGACCAGTTGACACTGTGTTAGAGAACCCAGGACAGACAGCAAAGATTGGGAAGTAGGTACATGTAAATGGGCATTACTAGGGGTGGAAGGAATGTTTCAATCCACCTGCGGAACTGGCACAATTTGGCGACTACACATTACTCTTGCAATGCAGAGTACCGGCCAAAATCCAACAAACACCACTGGCTGACTTTTTTCTCACGAGGCTCCAGAAATGTGAGTGAGATTTGGCGTCCCCTGGCTCCATTTTCTGACATGGGCAGTCGCAGGCAGTCATGAGTAGTTGAGGTCAGAGGGCTGCTTCTCGAGTAAATTTGCTACCGTTCTAGTAGATTTTCTACTCGAGCATGCAGAATAGTACATTCTTTTAGCCTTTGCGGCATCTGTCCTATTTGTTTAGGTTTGCACAGGTTCCTCAGATTTTCTCACGTACAGAAATCGCTAAGTTTTCTATGATAACTGCGGATGCCCTAGCGGGAGAAGGCTGTGGCATATAGAGGTACAATGTAAATCCGTATTTGTAAAGCGTGAACTACTCACCCGTACGGGTCTCAAGGCGCTGGGGGCTGTCATGGAAATTAAGTGAGCATTTGCCCAGAGTCACATGGTGCTGAGCTGAGCTGCCCCTGGAGCAGGGATCGAACCGTGCAACCTGTGCTCCGAAGTCAGCTGCCGTGGCCGCTGCACCACACCTCTTCACTCCAGGTTCCAAGCGCCATGTCAGGTAACTGAACAGACTGAAGAATAGAGCAAGCATCCATTCCATGTCTCAACTTAAAACCAATATGACTTCATATTTTTTTGGCTTAATTAGCCTAGGGCTGTCTTAGTACTTTCACCATTGCTCATGCTATTGTCAACAGCTGAGTTGGCCAAAGGTGAAATTAAATGTTCATATGCTAGTAGTCAAAATAGTTGCAGCAACATTGGCATTAAAAGCAATGGCACCAGTAGGGATGTATGTCGTTACAACGCAAACTTTTACAACGCATACCTTTACAACGCATTTTTTACACCGCAACATCCATTACAACGCATTCCATTACAACGCATGCCATTACAACAAAATCTTTGAAACTACCTTTACAACGCATTCCACTACAACGCATACTACATTTACAACACATACCATTACAACGCATACCATTACATTGCATATATGGTAAGTATTGGATAGTGTAGGGGTAAAAAATACTATTCTAACTCCAGGGGGTGCTACAGTAGGGTAAGTGTTGGATAGTGTAGGGGTTAAAATTACTATTCTAACTCCAGGGGGTGCAACAATAGGGTAAGTATTGGATAGTGTAGGGGTACAAATTACTATTCTAACTCCAGGGGGTGCAACAGTAGGGTAAGTGTTGGATAGTGTAGGTATGCGTTGTAATGACTGCGTTGTAAAGGTATGCGTTGTAGTGGTATGCGTTGTAGTGACATGCGTTGTAATGGTTGTGTTGTAGTGGCATGCGTTGTAATGGATGTTGCGGTGTAAAAGTTTTGTTGTAAAGGTAGTGCGTTGTAAAAGTTGCGTTGTAAGTGTTGTTTCCCCACCAGTAGTGGTATTGTTAGCATCAATAAGTGGCTGTAAAGCGTTCCTGTGCCCATGTTGTCTGTCTATGTGCCCAATTTAGAGCATGTCAGCTTAGTAGATGCACACAGGATTGAGTAAGCTTTGTTTTCGGTTCCTTTTATTTTCTATGCTTTTACCTCCTTGTTTCAAGTCACTTCAAGATTACTTCACAAGTTACACAATTAATGTCTCAACTCACAAGTTCTCAAGCCTCCCTAAAGTGGCAAGGAAGGTCTGAAGATGTATATTGCTTTTTAAACAGCCAACAGGTTACAGCACCCTCAAATTTAACTCCCACCCCCATTTCCCTCAAAACTGGCACTACGCATGCAGAAGTCTGAGGAGGAGTCGGTGAGCAGAACCAGCTGTGAAAGAAGAGGGGCAAATGATTGTAAACTGCACTGTGCGCTGCCTCCCTCCTCTACAGCACCTAGGTGAGATGCAGCGGCAATTGCAAGGAACCACTAAACGCACCACCAACCATGCTAACATCAGCTACTGCCATCTGCTGGAAAGCATGCCTGAAGATAGTTCCAAAAAATACTCTTTAGCCACCAGATCAGACTAATGGCTCCACTCCAATTGCGGCAGGTGGTTCGCAGGCACGGCCAGCACAAGTAACAGCGGTGGGCCGGGCAGGGGACGGGGTAAGTTGAGAGACCACTTGATAGGGAAAGTAAAATAAAATAAATAAATAAAACCTCACGCATCACTGAGTCGGTGAGTCAAGGGAAGTGGTTACATTTTTTTAAAAATTTATTTTCCCTATCCCGTCGTCTGTCAACATCCCCCCTGCCCGCCTCACCACTGTTACCTGTGCCAGCCGCGCCTGGTCATTAGTACTTTTAAACTACACTGCAATAAGTGGTGCGATTCAGAGGGGGTGTGGTGCAGTACAGAGGAGATACGGTGGGATCAAGACTGCAGGCTAAAGCTAGGAATGACACACAGGCTTTGCAGCAACAGCAGGGAGATAGAGAGCATGTATGTGGTGCATCACAGGACCGCTGTCAGGTGCTTCTGAGTTTTGTGAAAAATTGAAAATTGTGCATAAGTGAACATTTTATCTCTGGGCCAGTGAGGAATAGCACTTCAATGAGTGCAGATGTAAAATTTCCTTTGTGAATCAGCACATAGAATGTACAAATCTAATTGGACAGTTCAAAAACAGCAAGTGTTCGATTAGATATTTTAATCCTGCTTTGATGAATTTGCTAATATCTTAAATTCCTCCCATTTCTTCACCTTGCAAAGGAAATCATAGTATTCAGTGAATTACTTTAGCTCTGTCCTTTCCGCAGGTCACAAAAAATTGAAAGTTGACTGGTCTGTAAAAATCTCCTGCCATCTCTCCTGGTGAGGGATGGTCATTTGATCAAACCTTCAGTTTCAAAGAAACCTAGATGAGGTTACTTGGTGTTAGTTTATAAATATTTCACGATTATTAGATGAATAAGAGCCTTAACCGATGGCTCATCTCTGAAACTTGCAACAATTCAAAATGATATTTCTTTGATATGTCCTCATAATTCAGTGTGTGGGTATCACTAATAGACAGCTCACTTATTTGGCTAGGAGGACCAAATGTAACTCACAAAGTAAATAATGTTTTTTCAGACTATCCTAGATTATGCATAAATTATTGCTTATGGTTCAGAAGAAAAGTTTAAGCCCAGACATCTCTAGTCAATTGCCCATTTCTTTCTGGCAGCTGCTGCATTCTTCGGGTTCCCCTCCAACTTTAGCCTCTTGTCCGAGGGATGCAATAGGGTTGGAGTCATTATATCATATTTAAAGTTAATTTCTCTAAGGAGGCTATGACAGTTCAGTATTTTTGAGGCGGTGGTGGGCATAGGTAAAGTGTTCGATCAGCAGGTCGGTATTACATTATAAATTCAGAACTTTGCAACACAACATGTCAGCATCTACGGTGTCTAGAAATTACACTGAAAGAACCACAATAGAGTAACTCAGGTCTTTGTATAATATGTGTTAAACATGGCACCTGTGGCATGGTTTCCACTGACTTTTTGCCTTCAGTCCGCCTGTTTTGCTGACTTTGTTTCTGCCTGCCTTAGGACTCTGGGTACCTTACCACTGCTAACCAGTGCTAACGTGCATGTGCTCTCTGCTTAAAACATGGTAACTTTGGTTTCTCCTCAATTAGCATACTTAGTTTACTTATATGTCCTTAGTTTAGTGCACTAAATGTGCCTAGGACCAGTAAGTCAAATGCTACTAGTGGACCTGCAACACTGATAGGCCACCGATTTAAGTAGCCTTTTAAATATGTCTCATGCCTGCCACTGCAGAGCCTATGTGTGCAGTTTTTAACTGCCATATCAAACTGGTAAGTTAACCCTCTTACCAGGCCCAAATCTTCATTTTTAATACATATGACACTCCCAAGGTAGGCCCTGGACAGCACTAGGGCATGGTGAAGTGTATTTAAAAAGTGGGGCTTGTACTTTTAAGATTTATATGTCCTGGTAGTGAAAAACTCTCAAATTTTGTTTTCACTTCTGCAAGGCCTATCTATCCCATAGGATAACATTGTGATTACATTACTACATTTTATAAGTGTAATTTCCAACTGGGAAGGGTTTGGGCCCCCATGTTTGGTGTCTCTGGAATCGGAATTCAAAATCACAACTTGTGGTTAGTCCGATTTTAAATTGTAATTCTGAAAATGCCACTTTCAGAAAGTTGGCATTTTCTAACTTAGTCATTTGGTGCCTTCTGCCTGTCTTATTGAACTGTGAAACAAGATTTTTGAATTTTCCGTTCCAAAATTGTGAAAGCAGACTTTTGATCACAAGTAGACCTCTAAGGCCACTTTAACTCGACAGTGAAAACAGCATTTTATAGTTGTTCACTGTTGGAATAAACATTTCTCTACTACTTATCATTCCCCTTTTTAGCATATTAAGTACTCAGCCTTAGGAATTACAGGACACAGCCAGGGAATACTTACCTAACATATAAAAGTAGAGCTGTGCATTTCCAGTCATACATGTGGTTGGTGTAAACATGCATCATAGCGCACATATTACATTTAATTTGCATGCAATTGGTGCACCTTCTGCACCAGTTTGCTGTGGCTATACATAAGTTAAATTAACCAATGGAGGGTAGCCAATTTTCATCTAATGTTATGATAACAGAGAACATGCACCGTGATGCTGAATAGCAGTGTCACAGTACCCAGAGTCATAATGTCATCAAAACCCAGACCAGGCAGAAAAGTTAACAAGTCACTATGTTTCTGATGCTGATGTGGGTAGATTCAGTTTGAGGGTGAAACATACTCAGCAAGGCCTGCCTATTTAGAAAGGTACATTTACACATGATTAAATCTACACATGTAAATCTACACATTTTTACTAGTCACAATTTCTAAGTGTAAATTGACGACAAAGTGTAGACTTCCATGTCTACGCCCCAGAAACAGGAAGTGCAGCCAACTTGATGAGCGTTAAGTTAACAGTAGTAATGTTTCACAGGTAAGAGGAGATGTCTACCACTGGGGCAAATTAAAAAAGTGTATTCAACTTTAAAAAAGTAGTAAAAAACAGGAGGAGCTACGACACCAACTAAGATGGCCGCATAGTCTCCCGGCTCCGCTGACCTCCGTCCTATGCTTTACTATCCTGCTGACAATCCTGCTTTCCTGAACCTGATCTGTGTGGGTGATCCGTCCCACACTCCAGTGGTGTAATCCCGGAGTTTTTCCGCCGTCGTGGAGCCAAGATACGTCGAAGAACGTACTGAGGCCTAACCTGCCTGGGAAGCCGGGATCTCTAGTGCTGGCCCTGCCGGGTCCGAGCTGAACAACAACGGGCTGCTGCATGCAGTTGGGCCCGGTCTCTGGTCCACTCAAACTTCTTCTCGATTGTTTTGCTACCATCAGCTGCCTGGTGCCCTGTAGCGTGTGAGGCGACGAGTGACGCAAGGTACTGTCTTGTGAGGGTCCCTGACAGGGGATCCGGCATACATAACGCCGAGCCCCCCGGATCGGCGCCTCGCCTGCGTACCACTGCTTGCTAACCGCCGTTCCCTCCTAGCTTATTCCTGCTCCGTTTCACTTTGCCCTGGAGAAGGCGCCTCTCCGTTGGGATCACCATGCCTGAGGACAGAATAAGTTTAAAGGAGCGGGTTCGATCTGGCCCGTCTTTGTTAACGGTGATGGAGGCACTTATGGCGCTTCAGGGCACTATCAAAGCTCGGACTCGCGCCTTGTTGTCTGCGATGGATGAAGTCACAGGCTCGAGACCGGACCCTGACTCAACGCTTGCGACCCGGCAGCCAGCCCACTTTGCAATGGATGCTTCGGAGGTGTACTTAGACCCGGCGGTGGAGACAGTGTTTGCTCCCATTGTGTCGGATTTGCCAGACTGGAGTGTGCCTGGACACCCGATTGAACTGTTGGAACCATCGATCCTGCACCCTTCGGAACATTTATACGTCCCCACTGTGGTATTCTCTACTTTGTACTGTATGCGGTTTTGGACTTTGTTTATCCCCCTCCTCCACCGGTCGTTCAAGATGGCGGATGAGACACAGCTTGGCCTCGGAGATGGGGAGGGGCAATGGTGGTACCAGCAATCAACATCTCTGTGCTCCTGTTCTGCCGACTTATGGGACATTGTGTGTAAGGGACTTCCCTTAATTACCGATTTCAGTACATTTGATCGTAGGGGTCAGGGTTGAGATCTTTGTCTGGGCTTATCGAGGTGAATTTATGGTTGACGGGATTGCTTCACTGTCCTAACGGATTCCGGTGGCAGGGTTGGCTAGTTTGGGGGAAGGAGACCGGGAGTCTGTAGTATTATGCCCTCCTCCGATTTCCCTTTTCGATTGGGGCTTTCTTAATTTTTTCTCTTTCCCTTTCTTCTATATTTCGGGCTTTGGTTGCTGGGCGACAGGCACGCTGCGTGGGGGGTGGCCGTAGTCATTTGCAGGGGTGCAGGGTGGGGGGGTGTGGGTATTTCGTTTTTGTCTTTGTTCTATGGCCTCTTTTTCTTCTTCTCTTCTCTTGCCTTTCTTTCCTTTCTTTTCCGGGTTAGTGTAGTGGGTTCGGCTTTCTTTGCAACCTCATCTCTACACCTGTGCATAGACCTCTCCGGGGCCTGGGTGCTGGGGGGCGGACAACAAGGACGGTGTGGATATTGATAATGTGCTGTTTATCCTGATGTCGCATGTTTAAACGCCGTTGATTGCTAGGGTAGCGAACTTGGTAAGGACGCATCGTTTTCCTGTTCGCCCCCATTCCCATGGTCCGAGACACTATATGATACCTGATCCTTTCTATTTTATATCGAAAATGAAAACCTCCTATCCTGTTTCGCATCGAACTGCACTCCCAACCACTGTACTTGGTAAACTGAGCTACTATGATCCCCAGGGACAATTGCTTTGAAACTGACTGTGATAATATATTGAACTGCTTAGCGGCCAGCCCTGGGGGTTGTAGGACCGGTTTTGTATATGTGTGCAAATGTTAAATAAAGGTTTTCAAAATAAAAAAAAAGTAGTAAAAAATATTTTTTTGAAATATTCTTTTTTAACCTTTGTTTTATTGATTTTGTCAGAGAAACACAGTAAAACAAGCAGTGCAGGGCCCCAAGTACACATCAGAAGGAATACCATAATTTTTTATTAAATATTTACATATATTAATTGTATTGATTTATTTTAAATGTACAACAAAACAAAAACATCTGCAGCACTATTAACATAATTTATAATTAAATATTTAATTAATTTAAAAATATGAAATGTACATAATTTGTACGTTTTATTTAAAAAAAATCTAAAGTAAAATGTTTATATTTATTTGTTATGTATTGAAAATACAAGAAAGCTATCTACTGAACTAATTTAAATTAGTTTGATTATTTGTAAATAAAACAGACTTACATTTAATTTTAAGTACAAAAGGTTATTAAGAAATGTCAGCATAAAATATGTATTTTTAAATATATACGTTTTTAACATTAAATTAAACGTGTGTGTATATGTATATATATATATTGGTGGAGAAGGAGATGGCTTTCTAAATAAATCTTTATTGAAATAACAAACCCTAGGAGAGTGCAGCGTGTAAATTTAGTTGGCGGAGAATTGGAGCTCGAGGCTGATCCAGCCTCGCCGCAAACACCAGCTGAGAAAAAATGCGCCCTAAAGTCAATATAAATGTATTTATTTTGACATTATTTCGAAGGGATTTATTTTTAGTCCCTGCCTCCTTTATTTTCTATGGGAGATTGCTGCAATACCAGTGGGTGGCCATAGGTGGTGCTGAGCTTTAGTGCTGAGCTGGAGTATGTTTGCTGCGGTTTTGGGCCCTTTTTTGACTGTAGTAACTTTTGAAGAGTAGTTACTCTTTTGTGAGTGGATGTCTGTCCCTCCATTAAACCCTCCATACTCATTACAAAACCTCTCCTTTTTAGTATTAGTCTTTCCCCAGTTTCAGCTACTTTCCTGTTCCCTTTCACATTTACAACTAAGGGCCCGATTATGATGTCGGATGGACCTGAGTACGACATCGTTTGGGAACTAAGACCAAACGACCTCCTGTTGTTGGTCCCAATCTAGCAATTAGGATGCGACCGAGCACTGTTTAGTTGCATTCCGATTATTTACAATGGGAGAAGGCATTCCGACCGGAATGCATGCTCCCATTGCAAAGAGCTGAGATGCAGTTCATCCCTGCACCCTGTGGCAGGCACCTGTTGCTGCCTGCCATGGGGTGAAGGGATCAACAGGGGGGCACCATCGGTGCCCCCTAGGCTGCCATCCGGAGGCCTTGCACCCATGGAGGCTCTGCTGGGGGCCCCAAAGTCAAAATCCCACAGCCTTTTTGTGCTGGAAAGGCTGGCACAGAAGGTCTGTGGGAATCTGCTATTGTAAGCCCTCAGGCGGATAGAGCCACCTGAGTGATTACTGGAGGCTTTCCGAATAGCAGACAGGCTCTCCAATCCCGTTGGGGGCCATTCGGAAATCCTGTTCGGATTCCTTTCTGACCAACCCCATCAAAATGGGCCTGTCGGAAAGGAATCCGAACAGCCAATTACGATGCTGTAGGAACGGCTTCAACCGAGGGTCGGAGCTGTCTACTACGGCATTGTAATCGGGGCCTAAGTAGTAAACCTTTATATGTAAGGATCACCCGTTAGAAAAATAGGAGAGTTGGAGGTGGAAATTCCCATCTGTCCGTTTTTTAACTGAATTCTGCAGTAAGTAAATGGTATTACTGCAGTGCTACACTATGTAGTACAAGATGGGAATCTGTTTCTCTGTTGCTAGCTTTTGAAAAGTGTGTATTAGACTTTTAAGTGTGACCGAAACCACAATCATGTCCTCAGTGATCATTATGATTGCTATTGTTTTTTAGTTTTTGTTGCTCAGGGGCAGTGTACTTTTGTGACATTCTGTCAGCACTGATTTCTTTAGCATTTAGGGTCATTTAGATCCTGGCAGGAGGCCCACCTCCCCAGGATGGGAGAGGCCATGTCTTCTGGCCAAAGAGATTGAATGCCAACCATAATTCGAGATCATTGCCTGCCTGTCGGGTATCTCTGCAATGAAAATTAATCTGGCACTACAGTATACGCCGAGTAAGTCATCATGTTTTTAGCACCCCCCTTGACATTTGTTTATTTTTTTCCAAACAAATCCATAAAGTGGGATTTGTTTCTGAATAAGAAAAACTCAGTGGCGCTGACATGGGTGGAGTTTTATGCGTGGGAGGGTTTCTGTGAGTTCTCCCTGCCTGGTCTACCCTGCCTCGCTTGATGCTAATCATCCCACTCACAACAGAGGGTGGAAACAGTCCCTGTGACCCAGAGCCCGGAGGACCGGACAGGGACGGCTTTAGAGCAGTGCGACCAGTGTGCAGGCACACCTGGCGCTAACTTTGGTGGGGGTACTGTGTTTAAAAATAACTTGTAGGTTTAAAAGCAGGTTAACTTCCTTGTACTGCAGTTTTCAGGCAACAATAAAAGTGTCAAAACAACTCTGGTGAATAATGTTCCTGCTAGTGCGAGATCGGAATTGTGTCTAGTGGTGGACAAGGAGGTCATGGGAGGGGGTGCAAAAAAGACTGCTGCACTGGGTGCCACCAGTGCTAAAGCCTGCCCTGAGACCAGTGCTAGATGAGTCAGCAGGTCAGGCTTTTCCACCAAGGCGAGCTGAGGCTCCACTTTTAGAAAACATGCTTTCCCCATCTCGAAATGGGGAGGGCAGCCATGCAGCTGATGGACTGTTTTTCCTCCATTTTGTGGTGGGTGACCCTGCATCAGCTAACCTATAAATGAACCCTTTTATTTGTTGATTTAGCGTGTGTTACATGCAGTCTTAATTTTACTCGAATTATTTATTCAGCTATTTTTGACTTACTTTCTAAAACTGTAAATGTATTATTAACTTTACAATAAACAATATACTAGAATACTGAGTCCAGGTGCATTCTGAGTTCAGTAAAACAGAAGTACCTGAGACAAAACGAATTTGCCAGATACCAGACTTCGTTTAGGGTTACTTAAGAGCTATCCAAGTGAATGTTTTCACTACAATGTTTACATCACTACTTGGAATGGTCTTGAAAGAAATCTACGCTCCTTGTTGGGTTACCTGATCAACATACACCTCTTTAAGAGACTAAACTATGAAGGAAGCCCCAATGAGTACCAATGTCCAAAATTATGGAGCATCTCATCTCTCATCCTTGTCCAGAAAACTGACTACCTTCAGTTTAGTAAGCTCTTGAAAACTGAACCTATTAAACAGACTTTCGGCTAAGCCCAACTTTTTCATGCAAGAGATAGAAGAAAGACTGACCCTGGTTCATCCTATGCTGACCTTTAAATATCCTGGTGTATCTAAAGGGCATACTACAAGATAGTGACGCAGCACGGTGCTGCAAGCCATCTTGCTGCGCCAAGCAGTGTCATTAGGAAAATGCAGGGATGCATTGTATTTACAACAATACGATGCATCCCTGTGCTTTCCTCTGCGCTGATACACAAAAGGCTGCCTAGTTCCAATGCAGTGCCTGCGTTGCAGGGATGATTGTTTTTGTGCAGGAAGGAACAACTTTCTGCACAAAAATAATAATTGATGGTGTTTTCCTCCCTTTAGGTGTGCTGCATAAGGCCTCACACCTGGAAAGAGTAAAAAAAACATGGAGAAATAAAGGTATTGTGCCACTTTTCACCTGCTCCGGGGAGGCGTTAGAATCTGACTCCTTCCCAGGTTCATGAAACTTTGTAAATCTGGGACTGCATCAGGATCCATCAGTGTTGTGTGGAAACACTCACAGCAACACCCGTGCAACGCCCTTTCACGCACAGTTATGCATGAAAGGAGGCCATACTTACAAAGCAAGGAAAAGCCACGCAGGGTGGCTTTGCTTGGCCTTGTAAATATGGGCCAGCACACCTCGCCACCAGAGCGCCCAAAAAGTTACGCTCCAGTGGCACAAGGGCCTTGTAAATATGCCCTTAAATCTCATGTACTCAGAGCTTTTTTGTCGCATTTTCTGTTTCTGTTCCAGCGCTCTGAAGTGTCTGAGGTAAGAAGTAGTGCTACACAAACTTCCTGAAACAAAAATAAATTGCCTTATAAATACACAAGGGGAAAAAAAATAAAAGCATGTGGAAGTCAAGTTGATTTGATTCAGAGCAATCATCAACTGATCTATGAGCTGCCATATGCATAACTTTCGGATCTACCAAGTTCAATATTGTTCCTCATCTAGGGCTCCCAGCATCCCACGCGCACATTCCACTCGATAACATTCAGCAGCAACAATGCCTTTATCTGGACCGTTTTCTGCACTCATCTTCCTGTGCTCGTTCACGCCGGCCCCTCCCAGCCTGGAGGTTTGCTGTGTCTAGAGCGCCTGTGATAACACCCTGACCCCCCTGCCTTCGCCCTGAGATAAGCCAGCCCGCGAAGACGTATTCTTTCTACTTCCTGTTTCGAATTCTCAGTCAGCACCTGTCACCGCGGCCGCGCCTCTCACAGCTTTCCTCAGCGCCATTTTCTCAGACATGGGCGAAGCTTTATCAGAGGAAACACTTGCGCTCACAGGGATGGCCTGCGTACTGTGACAGATTAATCCTCCGTGAGCGAACTTCCTTCAGACAGAGGACACTAATTATTGCGAAGGCACTTAGGAGCACAATGAATGCTGACATCTGACAGACCCTTCCCTGCCAGCCGGCATTGTCTTACTGCCAGGCCCTGTCAGTTCCCAGCCTTAATTACATCCTGTTTACAAACATTAGGTCTAACTTCAGATGAAGCCTTAACAAAGGTTGACAAAGGTCAGGGTCACATCACAAGGATGTTATCTGTCTGTGCTTCCCTGCTGATAAACAGTAGCCCAAGTCCCTGGGATATTGTCGACAAGTTAAGCAGCAGAAGCAAAGATCCACCAGTTTATAGATATTTTAATATAATTTAGTATATCGCTATTATTTTATATTTGCTTTTATCAGATACTTATTTTATATTCTGTAGCAAACGTTTTATTTATATGGCTAAGTCTTCTTATATTATATATTTGTATCTATATTATATGTTCATCTCTATATTATATTATATTTTTATATATTTTATATTTTATATGATATATATTTTATCTTACTTTCCTTTTTCTTTTTGTTTCCCTTTTCTTTCTTTCTTCCTTTTCTTATCCCTTCGTTCCTTACAATTTTATATTAAATATTCTTATATATTTGATCAGATTTAGCATATCTATATAATTCGTTAGTATTTAAATATTGAGAATTACTGCATTACTATTAAAAGTATATCCTTATTTTCACATTTTTAGTAATATCTATTGCTATGCGAGCTCTGCTTAATTTAATTTCCATCTACCTATAACATATTTTCGCTATTAGTTTTATTTCTTTTCTATTCATTCTTAAACTGTAATAAAAGTTTTAAACTTAAAGATAGCAGAAATGGACTGCAAAATCAAAACAAGAGCAGTGACCTATGTATAAAATATTAAAGATTAGTATGACAACAAAATACATCTTAACATAAAGAGTAGAAAAGTGCTCATTTTTTGTAGGAACAAAAGATATTGGATAAAAATGTGACCACAAATCTAGCTAGAACATAACGGATAACTACAAACAACATAAACAAACAGTATAATATATTGATAATATGTATATGTCCAGATAGTGTAGCAGTAGATTAATGTGTTAGAATCACATTCTGGTCTTTTTCTAGAAAGTTGTAATTGATTGCACTACCGTGAATACCCAACAGAACATACAGTCATAATTTGCTGGATGCCGGTACAACTTGGGATAACAGGCAATTTCATGAAATGAATGGCTGTGCCTCGTATATTAGTATATTTATTAGGCACATCCTACTGATGGTCAACAGTAATGGCTATTCCCCTAAAGTAGTATCCACCCTATATATAACCCCTTTGATTATGGCCTGAGTAGTCTACCATTTGGAAAAAACACAGCCCACACCTGCTCACATTGGACTCATATCCAGGGCCGGACTGGCCATAGTGGGCACTGGGCATTTCCCCTGTAAGAAAAGCGGGGGCGGTGCTTCTTGCTAGCAAACCTCGCCGCGTTCCCCGGGCTGGTCCTGCTCATATCTTTTGGATAAGGGAATAGCTATGAAAATCAGTCCTGCCCCACTACACTGGTGCCAGATCAGTAAGGGCTCAGCTTATCCAGAATTAGAGGTACATCCTGCTTGTGTAATTTTCTGCTGTGATAGCTGGGGCACCAGTAGGATCCCCTCACACTGGCAAAGAATGTGAGAGCCCCGAGAAACCCACAACACTCCACTCTAGAGAGTCAAAAGGGCTCTCTCTTTAGAGAAGGGATCCACACAGACTCCTTCTTCCAAGCACAGACAATACTGCCTTGTACTCTGTTCAAGTGCTCGGGGGAAATGAGACAAGAGGAAAAAAATAATTGGCTTAGCACTTTTTTCACCCGCCTATGAAGAGATTGGGTCTCTCCACACCGGGACTTTGTCTCCCATGAACATGTCTGCCTTCTAATTTAGCTCCTTGTCCTAAAAAGCACACAATGGTAATGTTTCTTCAACTGGAATTTATGTTAAAAGAAGCAAAATGACCAGTAAAAAACAAGCAGGGAAAGGATTTATATACAACACAATCAAAAATGTTGCATAAATTCGCATTTTGTAATGAAGTGCCTTATTTAGATTTTGGCAGGCAGGATGCTCCATCACAAATGTGGTGGATGTACCATTCGCCACAAAACAAAATCATTATAGCCTATGCCACATACGTGTAATACTGTAGAAGGGATATCTGCTACATTTTGACTGAATATCCCACTCTTTAAATTCTTAATAAGGTCCAAAGTATTTATGGAGTAAATAGTCCTGTTTTACAACTGTTTAGTGTTCTGATTTATGAAATAAATCGTTGTCATAAGTTGATTTTTACATACATTTATTATACATGAACCTGCATGGTGGGTCCAGTTCCAATAACGTCAAGTAAAACACATTGTCATTTTCCATAACAAACATCAATGCACAATCCTGAATACACAATGCAGTTTCCATGATGCCCAGTACTGCACAGCGCCAGGTTCTACAGTTCCAATAGTACACCATGCCAGGTTCCATGATGTCCACTAACGCACAATGCAAGTTTCCTTAACAGCTGGCTCATGTGTTAATTTACACAATGCACTATTCTGGAAAGTTTCTGCAAACATTTGAGGAGGTGATGTGCACCTTTTGCATTACCATAAATACTAAGGGCCTGATTCTGATGCGGTTTAGAAAGCTTCCCGACTGAATGGGTTTGGGAATGGTTTCCAACCGACTCGGATCGGGAGAGTCCGACCGACCGAGTATGATGCATCCGGATCCTTCCAGATACGATTTGGTCAGACTCCCATTGACTTCAATGGGAGCCTATGTACCGACTGAATGCATAGGCCAAAAAACTCTTGTTTATTTATTTTTGATAATTAACCACGTTTTTTTTACAATCCCGTAATTTTCAGCATTGTTTCCACCGAGGCGATACCGCCCCCCTCAGAGACCATGATGTGCTATTAAGCACCTACAAATGTAAATATCTGGCATTTTCTCTGGTTGTGTGTTAAATGTGTGTTCACTGTCTTTGTCCTGCTAAGTCACTTCTGGATGTTTGTATAAGATATTTCACGTCACTTTCACTTCTCGTGTAATTTATTTAGCAGACACCGGACCTGAAAGCGTGCACGCACCAATATGGTGAAAACAACACCATATAGAGTGTGCATATGTATGTACGTATATTAGAAACGTGCAACCTGAAGGACGCAAATGCCCCCGATCTCTGCTGGGATAGGGGCGAGGTGTTTTTTAACTTTGCTTTATTCATTTCTTTTGCAGGTTCATCAGTGAGCAATACATTCGCCCAAACAGTCACGCATATGTATTCTGAACCACGCATGTACCTAAGAGGAACAGCGTCAATCACTGTAAATATTTTTCACTAACAAATTCCTTGACCCTATTTTTAGGTTTCTAGGAGTAGCACATTACAGGGCTGGTCCCTGTATGGTCCTGACGAAACGCTAGGGGTAGCGTGAAACATGTTGACCATATACTGAACCTACCCACATTATTGGTCGGTGTACAGTATAACCCCATTTTTAACATACCAGTCTAGGAGCAGAATAAAACATTGAGGCCCACTAACACGGTATTTTTAACTCACACACTCACCCACTCCACCTTATCTACACCACACATAGTCCTTCACTACTACAGTGCTGCTACGTAGTTCGCAAGTCGCAGCACGCCCCTTTTCGTAGAGAACTGGGATGGCCCCAATGATGAAGCATGTCACCGTGAGGAAACTCCGGTGAGTGAGGGGACTAAAAGAAAGACATTTTTTCTTTCTTTTTTGGCTACACTGAAACTTTACTTGGTAGTTAGCCACCACACAAGACAGGTTTCCGAACCCAGATATTGGGCTCTTCTTCTTCATAGGCCTGACCTTACACATTTGGAGACCTCCCACCTTCTTTAATGCTTCTCCTCGGGTGTACTAACAACAGCGGCATGAATGCACTTGAACCGCCATATCCAAGCTGCCTGGAGGAATCTTGGAACCGCAAAAACACCAGCCTACAAGTGTCAGATCTTAAGAGCCTGTTGGCAACCAAGTAACTCCTTACACCCAGGCATTTACACAGGGGTAAAATCAATTTTCCCCTCTGGGCATCATACGCTGGGCAGAAGAATAAAAAGTGAGATAGGCCTTCTCTAGGCCCCTTACACACAAGGCATTTTGTAATCTGGAAGATCGTATTTGCCCACTTAGCACGCAAGGCCACAATGGGTAAAGATCAGAGGTGGAGAGATCTCATTGATCCTATACTCAATGGGGCATATTCTCAATGACGTGTGATATCCATCGCAAAAGTTACTTAACGCAGCTCCCAACATGGCAGTGTATCACGTGAAAATGGCGCCGTGTTAACCAAGGATTCTCAACACGGCGGTACCATGTGATAGTCTCCAGATAACGCGTCAACTGACCATGTTAAAATCAATGCTACACCTCAAAAATGCAAATGCAAAAAAAGCTGCGATGACGCTAATTGCAATACTAAAATCAGCGAAAACCAGCAACAGGCCTGCAATTCGCAAGCATCAGATGAGAAAAGTCACCATAAAAGTTAAAAAAACCAAACTGTCAAACAAATGCCAAACAACAGCGAAGGACAATGGGTGATGCTGGAGCAAGTACGGAGGGGAACCAGAACCCCACAAGCCCCCCGGAGGACCTGCCTGGGACCTCAGGGTCAGTGAAGGCCATGGAGAAGAAGAGTAGGAAGAAGCGCTTCAGTCTGCAGGAAAACAGGATCCTGATAACGGAGGTGGTCAAACACCATCAACAACTGGGTGTCACCTCCACTGTTTCATTGGAAAGCAAAAATGGAATACGGCAGTCGATCGTGGACAAGGTGAATGCAATGGGAGTGCTGAAGAGGACAATGGAAGAGGTCAAGAGGTGCTGGAATTACGTCAAGCACAAAACAAATCTGAAACTCGCCAACAACCAGAAGGCAGCAGTGCAGACTGGAGGTGGGAGTCCTGTGCCACAGGAGGAGCTGGGCGACATGGAGGAAATGGTGTCCACAGTCATCAGTGGGGAGATGGTGACTGTAGTCGGGGGACCTGACACTGCTCAACATGACCGGATACAACAGCAGCAGGGTGAGTAACGACCAGGGACTGGGGGGACGGGGTGAGATGGGCACATTGGCACACATGCACAATTAAGTATAGCACATCTGCGGACAACCATGCTCCAGACTCCCAACTCCCACCAAGAGACCAATGTACCCAAGTATGCAACATCTCAACACTGTATAAGCATAGAAGGCAAAGGCACATCACAGAAAAGGGATAAGGGGCAGCGAAACAGAGCAGCAGAGGCCACCCCCCGAAATGCAGCACACACACATAACATGAGTACAGCAACACTGACAACAATGTGGCACAAACCGCAACACATCCACAACAGAACACAGGACACAACTGGTGCTGACTGGGTGTAGACACTGGCCAATCACAAGTGGCATTGCAGGGAAACGTGAAATGACTATGTACAAGTACAAACACACACAAGTCTGTTGTCGAAATGTCCACTGTCCCCCATCAAATAGGTAGATCCTCCCAAACAGTTACGATGTACACAATCATGCAGTCTGTATGCAAACATGTACAATGCGACAACACATATGTGAATACATTGTTAAACTGCATCTCCCCTTCACATTGCAGAGGGACAATCAACACCTCTTGCAGAGAACACCGAACCTATCTTCTCTGTTGACGAAGAGGACCACCACAACTTCGACTCTGACACTCTCCATGAGTACATTGACAGCCTCCGCAGCCCACCTCCAGGAGCAGGGCAGCCCAGCTGCAATGAGGAGACCCCACCCCCTGCACAGACCACACAGCAGGCCGCACCCACCACCTTGGCTGCCTCCCAGGACCCCCACGAAGAACACATGGCCTTCCAACGCCGTGTGTTGGTATGCCATAAGGAGCTGGCTGAACAGGTGCGGGTGGGCTTCGCCCACATGGCAGGCAAACTAGATGCCATACGTGGGTGTTTGAGTTTCATCAGGGACCACTCACAGTCCCTGTCGGACACCCACAGTCCGCTCCATGCTCTCCAATGAACCATGGCTGACATCGCCAGAGTCCTGACTCAGATACGAGAACGACTGAGTGGCTCCATCAAGCTCGCCCGGGAGGTGGGAAACATGCGGAGGCTCACGGAAATCATGGAGCAGGTCAATGCGGAAAGAGCGGCTGCCACGGCTACACACCAGCGAGTGGTAGCTGGGTTCCTCAATGACCTCAAAACCATCCTCATGGCATTGCTGCCACAAGGCATAAGGCATGATGCATGCTGCTGCTACCACTACATCCACATCTCCGTCCCCTGAAGTGTCAGTGCCACACAGTGCAGCAAACATTCCACCTCTGGCCCCTGAGATGTCACTGCCACACAGTGCTGGAGAAAGGCCAGCACCACCCACACATGAGGCACATGGAACAGCAGAGGACGAAGAGGCGGATGAAAGCGCCATTGTGGTAAGAAAGACGCTGTAACATTCATCTCCGCCATATGTCCGGTTTCAGCTTGGTTCTGCCCTCTACACCATCACTTACCCCGATTCACTCTGCAACACTCACCTTGAACCTCGCAATGGACTGACATATTCTGTTTGATCGCCAATGACACAGCAAATAGACTGCAGACTGAACTCTTCCTCTACCTTTGGACTTGTCATTCCCTGAAGGACCTTGGCTGGTCCTCCACGTGTCAACATTGTAAAGTAGGGTTTGCATGGCCCTGTACTGCTCCATATGCTACACTCCTCTGAATGTGTATTAAACATTCAGAATCACACAGATGTGTTGAGTCTATGGTCTTTCACGTGTGGCAGTATTGACGAATGTAGGGTCAGTGAATTCCCCCAACATCCATGTGGCTCATGTCATTGGATTTTTGGTCACAGGGTGACACATGTCCGGGTGGCGCCAACGCAGCAACAGCGGCACACGCATTAGTTACTTCCTTGTCCAGCCCCGTACAGAACTAGAGCCCCGGGGTCATTGTTCAAACCCTTACGCTGGACTGGCATATGCCAGGTCAGCCCACTACGCTTACGCTCCAGGGGGGACAACAGCGCTACATGTGCCAGGTCTTCCATGTAATGATCTGCTGCTCACAGGTCTAGTTGTCAGCATTCCACTGCCACTCCCTCAAGGCTGGTTTACACCCACATCACACCCATCCAGCACATGCGTCATAGCACATGTGACCCTGCCAATAGAAAGGGCTGGGCACGCATGCACAACGCCATTTCTAACCTCTCTCGGGGTGTATCTGTGTGGTGTGCATGTAGGCATGGGGGCCCAGGGGCCTGCAACATCACATTCCGCAGGCCCATATGTGACATGATGGCGTCCGCACCAATACCTAATCATAGAGGGTCCATGACTACCGGGGCACAGACTTTTAAAAAAAAATCTTTTTAGTGAATCATATTAGAACATACATTCACTACCAACAGTGGCAGTGCCCATTAAATGAACATGAGACGGCAGAAGCATAATAACATGTACATTTACAATGACCAAAGTGTGTTGTAGTTCCTTAGCACATAGCCTTCGCAGACACAGCACAGTGAGCATGACTACACAGTATTATCACAAGTCACTCAACCGTTAGGGTGTTATCATAATCACTTTCAGGTGTCGGAGTAGCAAGACATTGTTCAAGGGGGCCCCAGATGTCCTTGGGCCTGGATGTTACAGGCAGCTCCTCAGCATACATTGCTAGATTCTCTTTGCAATAAACCATGTCTTTCAACCAGCCCTCTAGTTTTGGGGCAAGGGCACTATCCAACGTGAATACAATACGGCGCTTTGCTAGGATGAGGGCAACTCTGACAAATCTACCTAAGATGCCTTTAAGCTGTGGAACAAGGTGTAGCAAGCATATTAGAGGTGTACAGGGTATTAGTGTGCCTGTCATGGTGGGCAACCGGGCCAGCACTTCCAGTATCGAAACGCCTGGCCACAACTCCAGGCTAGATGTAGAAAGTTCGCATTTGGTTACTTAAATCGTTTGCATCTATCCGAGTCCCTCAGGCCCATTTTATATAACTTTGAAGGGGTATGATATATATGGTGTATGAATTTAAAAAGGATAATGCGTAAATTCCCATTTGGGGTGAGACGGTCTGTCAACTGGCATATGCGCTCCCAATCATCCCCCGTTATCTGTGGATCTAGGACGTGATTCCATTTATGTAAACTTTTGTCAGGCCCTCTGCTTGTCTCCTCCTAAACCGCTTTGTATAGTCTGGTAACTCATTTTTTCCTTGTAGGCAACACCAAAATCAGCTGCAGGGACTGGAATGTTGGGAGCTCTGTCGGGAAGTCAGGATAATGGTCTTGTATGGCCCGCTTTAGACGGTAGCAGGTATATTGAAATAAGGAGGTAGGTTTTTGTATATATTCGAGGTCGCTTTGTGTAAGATACTGCCCATTAGTGTACAGGTCGCCCATCTCTGTAAGAGATTTCATAGAGCCTGCCTCCTGCGTAACTGATAGGGCAGTGTGATGAGCCAGGGGGAGCACGGGTGCATACAGTGGCAGCTTACGTGCTCGGTATCCCATTGCCTGCCATGCTGCCACAGTCGTGTCTATCGTGTTGATTTCTGTCTTTGGCGTGTGTCTGTTCACATGTGTCAGTACGCTGCCAAGTGGGGTTGGATAGTCGTCCCCGTCTTCCACCGCCACGTGCGGTGTACAGGAGTGAGGTCTGACCCAGTAATATGCATTTTGCGCTTGAGCACAGAGGTAATACACATACAAATCTGGCTCTGTTAAGCCGCCTTTGTCATATGGAAGCATCAACGTTTACCAGCTGATTCTTGGCTTCCCTGCACCCCAGATCAATCTCAGGAGAAGAGTCCTCAGTGTTTTAAAAAAGTGTTGGGTTAGTTTGATCGGTACATTGCTCAAGAGATACAAAAAGCGGGGCAGCACAACCCTCTTTATTACAGCAATGCGGTTGACTAAGGATAATGGAGACTAGCGGGGCACAGGCTTGGTGGCATTGGATACAGTGTGGCAGGCACAGGCACACCGCCATGGGACAGTGACTTTTGGTGTGCTGAAGTAAGGGCACCTTAAGTGTTGAGCAGGTGTGCATCCTGCGATGATGCCCCATCCCGGCAGTCCAGACGGCTCAGGTTTTGTGTGCTGAACCGCAGTGTAGGCCTGAGCCAGCGGGCAGCGTGGGCCTACCGCCACGTGGCGCCGCCTCATGGATCACAGAGTTAGTGGCACCTATGAGGCTGAGTGGGTGTGCAGCCTTCGATGATGCCGGGTGCACTGGTATGTCCTCTTCCATGGAGAAATCAAGACCCAGCACCAAATGTGAGACCTGGCAGCCTGCGGAGCGGAGCTGCATGATGTGGAGTGTGCCATGTCCGTGGACCCCGGGCTTGTGGCTTGCAGTGGCATGTGGTAGGCCCTCTTTTCTACACGTTGGTGGCGGAAGGTGAGCAGTGAGGCCTGGGAGCGCAGGTGCGGGCATGCACTTTTGGGTGGCGGGAGGCGCTGGGGTGCAGCTGCCTGGGTGCTCTGGGGCGGGCATGCACTGCTGGGCAGTGGGAGGGGCTGGGTTACAGCTGCCTGGGTGTGCAGGGGCGGGCATGCACCGCTGGGCAGCGGGCGGGGCTGGGGTGTAGCTGCCTGGGTGCGCAGGGGCGGACAGGTGATGATGTTGTGTGCATTTGTATGTACTTTGCCATTCATGTATCTGGACGTTTCTTCAGATGACAGGTCTGGCTCAGATATGGGACCTGGTGAACTGCACTACATACCTGAACATGGTTGGAGACACACCAGTGGCAGCAGGTGAGCAGTGTGGCCTGGGTGCGCAGTGTTGGCACTCTCTCTCCCTGTCCTCTCTTCTTTTCTATGTGTCTCTCTCCCCCTCTCTGTCTGTCTATTTCACTATCCCCCTCTCTGTCCGTCTATCTCTCTCTCCCCCTCTCTGTCCGTGTATCTTTCTCTCCCCCTCTCTGTCCATCTATCCCTCTCTTCCCCTCGCTGTCCGTCTATCTGTGTCCCCCCCTCTCTGTCCGTCTATCTCTCACCCTCTCTCTTACTCTCCTTCGCGCTCTCTCTGTCCCTTGATGTGTGCAGGACACAACTTATCATCATGATTTTTGTCTTGCAGGCTGTGACCTACGGAGTGTCCTGAGGGGTGCTGCCATGTGTCTTCATTTCTGTTCTGTGTTTGTTTTAATACATTTTCATTTGTTGCTTCGAAGGTGAATGTGTGATGCTCATTTTTGTGTCGACACATGCATGTAACCAGATGTGATTGTGCGACATCAGGCAGAATATTTGGTACATGATTCCGTGTAGTTGTTGTGACATGTCTTTGTCAGGGTGGGGGCCCGGGGAGGGGGGTCCTGGGTGTGGTGGCGATTGGGCGTTCGGGCTGCACAATCAGTGGCTCCATGGCATCTGTTCTTCTTCAGGTGTGGTTCTGGACTTGGTTCCCGTTTGTGGTGCAGGCTGTGGTCCGACTTTACACCAGGTCAGAGCAGGTATTAGTTTCCTGCTGCTAACGCACCTTATGGCATGTTTTGTGATCTTATCTCCGATGTGGCTGGTGGTTGAGAATGTTGCGGAGTGGTGTTGTCGCAACTTTTTGCTCGGGAACGCCTACTCTGCATCTCATTAGTTGCGGAGGACATCTGTGGCGATGTTTTTTGCGGCTGCTATCGCAGCCAAACTGGTGTTATGGGCTGTTAGCACCAGCTTGTGAATGGGGCGATACATTTATCGCGACTTTGGCTGTGATACGGTGCTGTTAACTCGGCGATTGCTCCTTGAAAATATGCCCCATAGCTGGGGGACAACTTAAACTTCCAAAAATTCAGAGTCAAAGTGCCTCTACCATTACCTATGACCTCTTGGTGTACCATCTACCAATAGGCCAATTAAATTAACATTTTGGAGCCAGAATTGAGGGGCTCTGGTGCTTCCTAGAAACTTCCCAGACCCAACTTCCTAAACAAGGACCTGACGTGCAGAAGCCACAGTGTCTGTAGGTGAGGTCCAAATCGTATGCCAATACAGTAATAGGCGAAGATCAACCTTCCAAGAAGTGCTCTTGAATGCCAGATCTAAGTGTAGTGGGACCAATTGAGTGCTATTTGGAAGAGACAACAGGAGCCTGGAAAAACTATTTTCGGAGTAGAGGAGGAAGCTACAGTTAGCCTAACCCAAAATCTCTGCTCAGTATATCCTGGATTTTGTGAGCAGATAAATCAGCCCAGATTGACTATAAGGGTATAGGCATACATTTTCCATAGACTATATGTACTGTTTGCACAAATCAGTGACTTCAGAAGGATAGTGGTTTATTGTGAAAATACATACGTTCTAAAATGCACCATTAAACTCCAATCTTAGCTAAAGAATATTACCACAATTCCAAAATAAAGAAATCAAATGTTAATTGCCGCAGTCTTCCAAAAGAGACAGGTGAAGCGGAAAATCTGGTTTACTGTACTAGTCCCACTCTTAAATCCAGCCTGGAATCAGATAGGACATTTTTCTCCTTTATTTATTCTAGAATATAGTTCAAAATTGTGTATAAAAGATTTTCTGGCTGGCATCAATTAAACTAATCGGTCTGTAGTTGCTAGGGACACTATGATGCCCCTTCTTATAGATTGAAATAATTTCTGCCTCCCTTCAAGAAGCAGGGACTGCCATGCCTTTCAAGATGGCATTTGAGAGGTGGTACATGTTAGGGCCACAGATAGCCTGGTTTAGTTTGTAGAGCTTATTAGGGATCTGGTCTGGACCAGGTGCTTCCCCATTGACAAAGAACTAACAGCCTCTTCTGTCTCCTAGAGGGTTACCTCTAAGTTTACTTGGCCCTTAAGTTTTTCCACAGTCTGGTGATCCACAACCACCTACCCCTGGTCATCCAAACGTGAATATAATTTACTAAAATGAGTAACCGAGTCCTGGGATTGTACAAAGTGCTCCACGGGTCTCTTACCACCATGAGAACACAAAGCTAAGTTAGCCCAAAATGTTATGTTGTCCTTGGTTGTCAGAGCATGAGACTTCTCATCCCAAAGAGAGTATTCCTAATCCTTCTTGGCCCTTTCCACCTCTTTCTTATAACTAACCCTACAAGCCACAAGCTGCCACCTATCTCTAGTCTTAATGGCTTGCCGTAGTAGAGTTTTGGCTGGCTACCCTATATGCCTTATTATACCAGGGTGATTTTTTCTGGCTTGTGTGTTATTACTTAGGGCCTCATTATGGTATCGATCAGAAAGCATTCAGACCAACTCTGTTTTGGAATGGTTTCTGAATGACTCAGGTTCGGGGAGCCCGTCCAGCCGATTACGATGTTTCCGCACACCGTTCAGTCGGACTCCCATTGACTTCAATGGGAGCCTGTGTTCCGACCGACAACACCGGCTCCCATTGAAAAAAAGGGTGGTCGTGGAAAACCTTGCACCCTGTGGCGGGCACCCCATGCCTAGTTGGAAAGTGGAGTCCCTTGGGTACCCCATGGGCGCCAACCGGAGGCCTCCGGGTGAAGGGGGCCTGCCACAGTCCCCCAAAGTCAGATTCCGACAGCCGATCCGTATCGGACAGACCGATTCGGAAAGGCTGTTCGAATCTGACATTGTAATTGCAACCCCATTTGATGGCCTTACCATTGTTGGAGAGTTTGACATTTCCTATTTGGAGACATCCCTGAGGTATCGGCGTGTTAGAGAGGAAGCCCACCTGGGTCAGACTAAGGGCATTGTGGTTGCTGCCCACCCTTTCAAGGACTACCATATCTTGGACATAACACCAACTCTTCAGGCTAATTAGAAAATAATCAATACGGCTGGTGTTGCCATTGTACCTCATGTACAATTATGGTGTCAACTATAAAAAGCATGCATGTGGGTTGTGATTACAGTGCTAAGGATCTTTCCTGTCTGTAGCCATGGCTAAGATGTCAGTCACCATAAGGGCCAGCTTTTGACATTGGCAAGTCTGCATTAAGGTCATGCAAACAGAAGCGTCCCTCTGAGGCAGAGTGAGATCAAATGGTTTGCCCAGGACCACACAATTTGCCCAAAAGGGGAAAATAGAATTTGAGCCAAGTCACTCAGTCTGAATGCGAGTTATAGGGATCATCACCTCCTTTCTATAGTTTTTGGAGGAAAGAACTTTACTTTGTGTATAGTTGTTTTTGAAGCGCTAACTTAGTGCACTTGCAAAAAAGAAAACAAATTCAAAATCACCCTTGCATGATACAAGAAATATTTCTACACATAATATAGGCAAACCAAGTGTAATGAAATCGCAACAATGGCACAGGCGCAAAGGACACTATTAGTAAAATTATTATGCAGAAATTAAAAAAATGATATGGGCCAAAAATACATTTGAGTAAACCTTCAAATGATATTGTTAAATGTAAGCCAATTGAGCACTTTATTTGTCTGTTAATAACATTTGTCTCCCTAAACTAATCAACCAAAACAGCCTAACAAGAAGGTGGCTTCAACTAAGGTCCATTCAAGTTTGCTTTGTTGAAACAAGGGTCTGGATCAGAATTTTCTTTTTACTAGAGCTATTTCATGCCTTGGTGGTAAGTTAAGGAAGTTCTTGGGGCAAACACCTTTTACCTCCATATTAGGAAAGCAATTTTCTGGAGATGGTTATGAGTGACAAGAATGTTTGTGCATATTTGTTACGAAGCATTCAGTTGTGGTAGTGATGTGTTTTGTTGTTTTATTTGTGAGGCTGTGCTCTTGTGCTGCATTATTACAATGTGTGGTTGCTGTTTTGAGCTGTTAACTGCTTCGACGCTACTGACGGAACCGTTCCGTCACGCCCCTCGGGTGGGCTGTGCTGGTGACGGAACGGTTCCGTCACGGCCCGGCCTCCGCGCCTGCGCGGCGCTGATTTCGCGCCTCCGCGGCGGGTTTCATTAAGCGGGCGGGGCCGTGACGGAACCGTTCCGGCACAAGCACAGCTCACCCGCGAGCTGTGATGGAACGGTTCTGTCACCAGCGCAGGTGAGCCGCGCGCCAGCCCGCGACCGTTAGCGCTGCGGCAGAATAGCCGCCGCAGCGAAGGAGTTAAGACTACTTTGTTGTTTTGTGCCCTGTTATGTTTTAACCTCATGCGCGCGAGCGGAATTCCGCTCGCACGCTGAGATTTTTAAAAACGCACTTTACATGACGAGCTGGGCTCGTCATCAGCGTGCGAGAAGGCTACGCCATGACGAGCCCAGCTCGTCATCAGCGTGGAAGGGGTTAATCCCCTGTAAATGCTGAGCACTTTTTAGGTCTGGCTTGACAGTGCAGCTATTGCCTTATCTTAATTGATCAACCTAAAATGAACTTTCGGGAATACTACTAGGAGAGGCTTTGGCTCCACCCACATGTTGGCAGCCAGGACGGCGTATTTTAACAGGGCAGAGTTTGTGTGCTTCTACAGAAAACGTGCTTACCCTCCAAGAGCTGTGATCATTTATTAAGTTCTGTAACTGAGAGCTCTTTATCAAGTCTGGTTATTGTGTTACACCAAAGCTTGACCTTTAGGTCAACAAAATACCACTGAAATGCTGTATGTTCCCAGATAATTAGATAATTATGAGGTTTGTTCTCCTCTGGCAACCGCACGGATAGGAGGAGGGTATTGAGGAGGAATGAGTTGCTGTATTGAAGTCCCAGCCACTGCCCCTTCCCTTTACATGATCAATTTCAGGGATACCTTAGGATAGCATTAATTGAGAGAATGGCATTTTTTCTTTTACATTTCTAGTTTTAAGATTTATTGGCAAGAGGTAATTTTTGTATGCACCTCGGCTCTCAAAAGTTCATTGAATTATTAATTTTAATTACCAATATTATATTTAATTTACTTCACATTTAATACTTATTACATATTCAATTCAATTAATGTATATAACCATTCTGTAATATGAAATTACTCTTCCCTGACTCCTAAAACTCCATTATGCCACTGAACACTACCATTGTCTGAACTCTACAAACTCCTTGGTACCCCTTAAAGTTTCACTTCACTGAACCCTACAAACGCCTTACTGCCCCTTAAAACTGCCCTTCCCTGAGACCTAAACCCCTTTATTAACCTATACTGCTACCCTGTACCCTCAAAACTCCTTACAACCCAATACTGCTACTCCTTGGTGAACCCTAAAAATGCTCACTCCTGCTTAATGCTACTCTTTCATGAACCCTAAAAACTGCTTACTACAACTTATCACTTCCTTTCCATAAACACCAAAAACCCTTACGATCTGCGACACTACCCTTCCGCAAACCGTAAAAAACTCCTTTTATTCCATAATGCTACTTATCCCTGAACCATAAAAACCTTTACTACCCATTAATGGTACCACTTAATGCCACTCTTCCCTGAAACCCAAAAAACCTTACAACCCATTAATGCTACCTTTCCCTGAAACCTAAAGAAACCCTTACCATCCCTTAATGTTACCCTTTCCCGAACATAAAAAAAGCCTTACCACTTCTTACAACTACCCATTTTTGAACAGTAAAAGCCATCACTACACATTACCATTTTCCTTCCCAGAACCCTACAACCCCTTGCTATCCCTTAACACTGTCCATCGTTGAACCTTAAAAAATCCTTACTACTCCACAGTGCAACCCTTCCCTATATAAATACTAGCTTCCCTGAACCTTTTAAACTCCTTACTACATCTTAGCGCAACCCTGAACTGTGCCCTAAATACTCCTTACTACCCGTTAATACTACCATCCCCTGAACTCCACAAACCTGTTAACCCTTCCCTTCCCTGAACCCTGAAAACAATTTGCTACCCCTTAAATCTACCTATCCCTGAACACTAATACTCCTAACTACCCCTTACTGCAACCCTTTCTTTCACCCTAAAAACCCCTTCCCATCTATTAATGAAATGCATCCCTAAACCCTAAAATAATTCCTTCCTACCCCTTAAGTCTACCCTGCCCGAACCTTAAAAAACTGTTCTACCCTTAACACTACCCTTCCCTCAGCCCTAAAACACTTTTACTACCATTTGATGCTACATTTTCCTGAATGCTACAGAGTCTTGCTACTCCTTAACCTTATCCTTCCTTGAACTCTAAAAAGCATCTTACAACCCTCTAACGCTACCTTACCCTGAACTCTGAAAACCCTTTATATCGATACGATAACCTTCCCTACACCCTAAGAAACCTCACATTACCCATTAACGCTATAAGTCCTGGAAACAGAAAAACATATTACACCATACCGCTACCCATCCCGAAACCCTAGAACCCCTTATAGCTCCTTAACACTAACATTTCCTGAACTTGACAAGCCCCTTACTATCTATTTATACTACCCTTCTCTGGTCCCTGCAAATCCATATTACCCTTTAATGCTATCCTTACTTGATCCCTAAAAACCCTTACTATCCCTCATAACTATCCACCCCTGCCGCTTAATAAAAACCTTATTACCCATTAACACTACCTAACCCTGAACCTTAAAACCCTTTCCTACAACTTTATGCTACCCTTCCCTAAACCCCACAAATGCCTTGCTACCACTTTAACTTTTCCGGAACACTGCAAACTCTTTTCTACCACTCAAAGTTCACTCAGCGACTTTGCCTGCTGAAAGCAAGGAGGAGCCTAAGGTTGAAACTCTGGTAAGAATTCCGAATCGCATAACTCTGTGGTTCCCAAACTTTTCACTCCTGAAGACCCCCATTGAGTTACTATCGGGAGCTTGGGACCCCCAAGCAATTTGTACAGTTAAAATTTCAACAATAAAAAAACAGTAATTCAATAAAAATAATCACACTCATGAGCATGCCAAACAAATACTCCAATTACTATTTTATATTGAAAAAATTTGCAAACATTGAATCATTTTAATGGGAAGGTTGGAGCTGCATCTCAGCGACTAACTTTTCAATGTTTGTTTTTATTTCGCAGTACAAGCTTCCTGGTCTTGCCAGGGCCAGACTGGAAACCCAAAGCAGCCCTGGCAAATGTTGTCAGACCAGCCCCCATATGGTGCACACCAAGTGAAGCGAGGGAGCCTGACCACTACAAAAGAGGCTTTGGGGGCTCTCCCCTCAAGAAAATCTAGGAAAAATGGTGCATTCTACAACACATTTGTCATTATATATTCTGATTCTTCGGGTAATCCCGGTTATTTCTATCGCCACCTCCCTCCCCACAGTTATCAATGCTCTATAAAATGGGAACTCTGGGGAGAAGTTAACTGGGTGTTAATAATAATAATACCAGCATCTGTAAAGCGCACACCTACCTCAGGCGAGGTGTCCTGGCACTGGGGGCCGTTGGGAAGATTAAGCAAGCTATTGCCCAGAGTCTCAAGGTACCGAGCTAACCTGCTGCTGGTGATCGAACCGTTAGCCCCGTGTTCCGGAGTCAGCCACCCTGGCCTCTGCACCACACCTCTTCCCTTAATATCAAGTTATAAGGTTCTTAGTGGTATTGATCAACATGGAAAATATTACCTCTTTAAAGAGTTAGAAGTACACTTTTAGGTAATCAGTGAAAACATTATCAGAACTATATTCTGTTGTATATGTACAGTAGAGCTTTGCTGCATTGCCATTTGGGAGAAACGAGCAAGTTACAGAATGTCAAATGTTTTACTGTAATACCGTTACCACAACCAGTTATCATGACATTAAAGCAAATTTAGAGATAAATATGGGAAACATCCTTTACAACGGAACCGTTACAACACGGTACCGTTACAATGCAGGATTTACAACGAAAGTCGTTACAACGACTTTCGCTGGAGGGCGCTCTAGGATAGGGGATAGTTTAATTTACTATCCAACACCTTCCCTACTATCCACGGGGACTGGAGTTGGAATAGTAAATTAAACTATTCACTATCCAGCGCCCCCCAACTCAAGTCCTTGTAACAACTTGCGTTGTTAAACCTGCATCGTAAAGGTTCGCGTTGTAACGGTACGCGTTGTACCGTCATACATCCGATAAATATACAAGCATTGTTTCTGTCTCTTCTTCCACAATTATTAGAGTAAAATTAGCACCAGCTTTTTGCTTGTGCTAGGCTACTAATTGGCATGGAATGCAGAACATTTCTCGTAATGCAAAAATAGTGTTAAATGCACAGAAAATCACTTTCCACACATTTTACTGGATACATTACAGCTATCTACATATTCTAAATGATCCTCAAAGTAGTACGTTTTGGGAATGATAAAATACACAAAATATCAGAGCACACCTATTCTAAATTTGCCATAATAATGGCCTATCTAGGCAAGGTAATCTTCCCTTTTCGGTGTAATTTGACAGATGATCTACCTGGCTGCTATATTTTTAGCAATTCTTTAAAATATGCATAGAGTGGGCTTTGACTTGGTTCCACCCAAAGGAGAATTATTCTCTCACTTCATGCTACCAGCTGGCAATGTATCATTCCGCCTTACAGGAAGTGCTTCCATTAGCATGCACATGGGGTTATTCTAAATCCGAAAAATTAACTAAACTAAGCAGCCTGTCACATTCAGCTCTTTTTCTCCTACATGCTCACCTCACAGAAAGCTATTTCTTGCTATATTAACCCATTACACTGGAAAAAGAATTAAGATTGGCTTTAAGGTGATGAACAGCATCTGCATACAATGTATTGAAACCGAATTGGTGAATGCCTATGTTCACATTTGTTGGTACATTATCACCAGATTTATTGGATTTGCCAGTGCTTGTTTGCTGTTTGGAGCAGTATGTGCTTACGGTTTCATGACTTTTTTCAGAAAAGATATCCAGGTGAAATTCGTATCTCTTTTCCCTCAATGTTATTGGATTGTAAAGTTACCCCGGCATAATGGATAACTCCAAAGGGAATCAAGAAAATAGCCAAAAGGTAGTTTCATTTTGGAGGTGGTTGGAAAAATAGGAAAAAGTGCTGTGCAAAGAAGTGCGTTAAAAAAATGTTTTTCTTTAACAGAAGGTTCCTTTGCTAGGATCATCCTCTTCCCAGCTTTCAGCAAAAGGTACAGTTGAAAAATAAATCTTTTTTACCAGTCAATATTTTCTGTTTTTGTGGTTTATATCTGTGTCCAGTTTATGGGGGAAAAGTGTGAAACCCATGAGTGAACCCTGAAAGCTGTACATTATTGGAACAGAAATAAAAAAAATCAATTCAGCAAGGGGTAATTTTTGTAGGTTGCTCGTGGTTTTCCCAGATAAACTAATTGTTTAGATCAAAAACGAATGAAAGTGAATAGGAAAAACAGAAACGGGTGACAATGTTTTCAACTGTGATGTATTGTCATGAGGCTGGTCTACAAAAAAAATATAGTCATGCCAATCTAACTCTTCATGTCACAAGCATATGTGGATTTTGTTGTGAGTCCAAAATACGCACCAAGCAAAGCCATCAACTGGGCTGCAGCTTATAATGATTTTTCACTGCATCATGCATCAATTAATTTGAAAAATTAATTTAATGGAAAATAAATATGAAGGGCACATGCATGTCTGCAGTGTTCTCCAGATAAAGAGTTTAGGAACAAATTAGTTATTTGTACAGATCTTAATTTGGGTTTACATATAATATCATGTGATTCAGATGACATTTTTCAAAATGCTTTCTTTCTTGCACACCGGCTATTATTCTGCCTTCCCACACTTTTCCAACTAAAAATGATAAACCACCTGTGTGGATAGGCCTACTACATGTGACAGAAAAGACCTTAAAGGATAGCAAAGAAACATCAATATTTTTTCTTTGGTGTTCTGGTGAGTAGATAAAAACTAGACACCCAGGAAAGTCTGGGATGGTGTGTCTTGCAGGGATCTTATAATATTGTCCTACCCTACAAAATAAAACTTTGGTTAAATACAAAAATATCCTCAACATTCTGCAAGGGGAAGTTCTGTAATCTGTGCACCTTGACAATATGTATATTCTAGTTATGTAGGTGTGAAGTTAAGAATAGTAAATCTATACTGGAGTGAGAAGAATGTAATTAGAAATGAGTTGTAGAGAAAAAAGAGGTGAAATAAAGACACAGATGTTTGTCAAATAGGGAGAGGTGGGGATGATACAGAGGTAGAGACAGATAGTAAGGTGCAGGAAGAGGCAAGGTATAGGCATGTTAAAAAGAGAGGTACAGACAGACGTGCGGGAGAGATAGTGAGTTGAAATAAAGAATAGGTGCAGAGAAAGATATGAGAAGACAGAGAGTGTGGCAATAATTATAGATAAAATAGGTAGAGGTAATGAAAGAGAAGTCGTGAGAAAGAAGTGTGGTAGTGGGGCAGGTGGAATAGAAGAAATATATACAAAAAGAGAGTAGAGGTGAGATAATTAATGAATCATGAGGTACAGTGAGAGGTTACGTAATGATAAATAGTGGGAGACCTCAGAATGAGATATGAGTCCACAAAATGAAGTAGAGATGGGTGGGGATGAGTTGGGTGATGACATAAAGGGAGAGAAAGGTGTTGCAGAAAATGTTGGAGAAACATAGAATCCAGAAAGAAACAGATGAGATTGAGAGGTGAAATTGATGAAAGAGAGACCGGGAAGTGAGATGAGAAGAAAACAGCAAAGAGGCAGGGAGAGAGAGATGAGGTAGAAGAAGTTACCTGAAACAAAGAGAGAGACATGAGACAGAAAGATAAGTGAAGAATAGAAGGAGAGGTGGAAGGTGGTACTTAATGGTAACACAGAAGAGCTTCAAGAGAAGGATAGATAGAGAAATGAGGTACCCAGAAGTGCTGGGATCTAGCGATTAGTGAAGTAGGGAGAGATGAGGTACAACAAAGATTGAGAGGGGATGAAGTAGAGAATGTGAGGTAAAAAGACAGGGGAGAAGGACTGGGACGGCAGACAGAAAGCAGTAAGGTGAAAAGTAATTTAGGGGTAGGAAGACAGAGAAGTATAGAAAGAAAGAAAGATCGGAGAAGTCAGGTGGGGAAGAGAGAGGTGAAAGAGCATAAGATACACGAGAAAAGAAAGAGGGGGAGATAGAAGGTAGAGCGTGTTGAGGTTGAGCTATGGAAAGATAGTAAGATGCATAGATAAACAAAGACAGGCAGGTTGAGATAGATAAGGAGAAAACATGAGACAGAGAGATAAAGATCATTTTCTCTGATATTTACATGAACTTGAACTTTTTGCTTCTCAGCAGGCGCAGTCTTCCAGTGAAACAATGTTGGGACAGAAAACAGTCACCGAAAACAATGCAGTTTGATTGCTCAGGGTTCCGATCAAAAGACCATTGATCTCCCATTCTTACTGTCTGGTACTCAGTGTTTCTTGAATTTAAAAAAAGCACTATTCTGGTTAATAAGGCACACCAAATTTGATTCACAAAGCTAATTCTGTGATTTAGTTGTCTTGATATTGTCACATATTGGTATTTTTCAGCAGCAAGTCCTCTGCTATGGCGGAGGAGAGTCACCCCCTGCCAGTAGCATTACAACAAAAAAAAATTATAACAACCCTTGGTTTATTATTGTTTTATGTTGTTTTCAGGCTGAGTCTTTGGGGGCGGGGCCAGGGGAATAACAGGCACCACAGGGAATGGCGTCTCAGGCCGGCCAGACTGTCATGCGCAGTGAAGCTCTCTCCAACCCAGCTGCGTTGCTGGGTTGGAGACAGCAAAGCACAGGCTCCCAGTCTCCCAGGCAGCGCAAATCCTCGGCTGCCAGGCCAATCCTGAGGCTACTGACATGCATGAGAGCAGCTTCAGGATTGGTGGCAGCGGAGGCTGGGAACCTGTGCCTGCAGTGGATCCACGAGAGGAGCAGAAGACCCGTGATGCGGCGGGTTTCAGGCAAGTAACTTCTTTCCCCTTTTTTGTTGTTGTTGTCAATGTCGTCTCCCCCCCCCCCCCCCTCCTCTGATACTGGCTGCTACTGGTAATATTCTTCCATTTGCAGACATAATTCATGGAGCATTTTCTGTGAGCAGGTGTCTATTAGTCTAGGTCAGTAGTCGTCAAATTTTCCAATGCTGCCCCGGCCCCATGTAAAAAATGTTTAATTAGACCCCTCAGAGTGGCAAACATGTTTCACAATTATTCCATAAAATTGGAAGCGCTAAACATATTCAACAGTTTGAACATTGCAGTTGTGTTCAGTTGCCACTCTTAAAAATGTAATCAAATATATGATTGTCAGCATGCTAAGGGGAACCTAGTGTCTTTGAAGGGGAACAGTATCTGCAGTGTGATTGTTTATCAGAAATGGTGGGAGGGACTTTGCAGCCTATTTGGAGACCCTCCTCACTTTGACATCTACTCCCAGCCAGGACATGAGTGCGAAAAGACTTTACTGATGGCCGATTACAGAGTGACTCACTGCCACTTTGTTTTTTCACTAATAACGCATTATTTTCAGCATGATACTCCTCTAGGTCAGTTTGGCTCCCCCCCCCCCCCTACTCTGAGATCAACCTGCCCCCCTGCGGTGGCACGCCCTCCAGTTTGAACATCTCTGGCCTAAGCTTAGATGGGACTTACACATGATTTTTCAAGCGCTAATCCTACTTAAGCCTGGAATGAGACTAGGCCTGGGTGATAAATTCCGTTCCGCTCGCGGAATTTGCAGAATTTGGGTAATTTCGTGTTCTGCAGAGAACTCGGAATTGCCAAAAATTCCACGATCCACGGCTTTGCAGAATTTTTTGCTTGTTCGCGCTTTCAAAATGCGTGTTCGTGAGATATTTCACCCCGAGCACGCAAACAGCGTTCGTGAACAGGAAAAAAGCATCGCGAACGGGCGGAACAAGAAATTCCGCGTGTTTGTGAGATTTTTTACAGTTTCGCGGAGCTTTGCGTTGCGCGTCTATGCAAATTCCGCCAACCCCTGAATGAGACATCAGTTCTCACAGACACATCTTTGAGAAGCATACCTGCAGAGCTCTGTTTGTGTGCTGAAAAAAGCTTTAAGTAACTCAACACTGGAGTTTGCATCCTGCCGCATTGAAAGCATTCTCTTGGGGCAGCGGTGGGGATGTGTTTACTTGATCAGGTGCAGCACAGTAGGTGTGAGCAAGAATTCTTTGACTGTATGAATGTAAAATGTCTCCTTGTTCCAAAGAGTAACCACAGCAGTGAAGCGTTAAGGAGGTTGTGATGTGTGTGTGTGTGAGTGTGAGTGGTCCAAGGAAAAGGTAGTGAACCTCATCTGCACACCAGACATTGCAGGACCACCTTATTAATGCATTTAATGGCCCTGCAATGCCTGCCTCATATTAAAGTAATGAAAGAAAAGCAGTGGGTGGGTCGTGAGCAAATGCCTCCATAATGAACAATACACGTCAGCCTGTCACTGCCACCACTGTTCGTATTGGCATACTTAAGTGGTCTGGAAGCATTTTTATCACATTCGAACGACTTTACACAGCTGTTCCTGCAATGGGTAACTTTCACCAGGTGGAGCCTTTGATTAAATGTAAAATGTACTACCAGAAAAGAACACAGTTTCTTTGTTTACAAGACTTTTATAACTCACAAAAAAGAACGCTAGTCTGCATGGGCAAAAACCCTGGCTCTGTGCATGCTTTGAAATGTCAGTCGTTTCTGCGCATGTCTTTAAACCAATTGCATTTCCAAAAACAAACAAATGTAAACTTCAGGAGCGTGTGCAGAGTTCCCTATCATTGCTATGTAAAGCAAGCCCACAGGCTGAGTGGATGTGAGAGGTGCCATTCAGTAACGGTGATTGGTTAGGAGGAAGTCCAATAGGACTCAATTAAAACAGAACACAGCACCTGGCTATGATGGACAGCTGCTTCTGCCAGTTAGAAAACAACTTCCAATGTGACCCGTCAAAATCAGCAGGTGGGCGAGGAGGTGGGACCTTTCTTACATTGGGCAAAACCCACACTAAGGCTTCGTTGCCTCTTCATAACTCTAGGACCAAATATCAATTTGGTAGTGCACTACCAGTGCTAAATAAGGCAGACTTTCCGATGCAGTACAGCTGGCAGCTCTGTGGCCCATTGCCCACGGGCTGAGGGTTTCTGATGGTCAGTGCTTAATTTGAGCCGGTGGTTTCGGGTGCTCGGCATCGACACTTAATTGTTAACACTGGCACTCATGAATGCTGCCACATGGTGGAATTTGTGTAATTTAGAGACATGCTGACTAATTCAATAAGTAGCCTTATGGCTAGAGTGGTCGACCTCGAAGCTGGGAAACAGGGTTTGAGTCTTGGCGACGGCGTTCAACGTCCTGTGATCCTGGGCAAATCAGTTAATCTACCTGTGCCTAACAAAAATGAACGTGACCATCTGGAAACAAAACTGGTGCTCATGTAAAGCGCTCTGATACCCGATTTCTCTTGTCTAGTTCGCGCTATATAAAACTCAAAAAAAAAGATATACATTAAAAAACGAATACCTGCTGCACAAGCCATTTTTACAGCTTTGGGGGCTTTGAACAGTCTGAATTGTCACTTGTAGCAGTGTGATGCTCAGTTGTGTAGGGACTGTCATTGGCACCACTGGCAGGGACAATGGGTGGTGCAAGCTAATGTGGCCTACTGAGGAGGGCTTTGGCACTTAGGGTCTTATTTACATATCCGTGTGCTGCCGGTACGTCATTTTTTCCCATGTTAAAAGTGATTCACAGTTGGGGCAAGGGGCTTGACGCAAGCCCCTTAGTTTCTTATAGATGAAGCAACGCACGGCAGAGACATCTGAGAATCTGCCCTTTGAAAGCCACTGTTTCCCAATCTTTAAATGAGTAAAAGGACCTGAGAGTGTGATGGAGGGGACATCTGCTAGTCTACGAAAGATGCTGTACATCTACCACATTGTAACTGAGCCCTACACTCTGAGTTGTTGTGGCCACATGCTTCCTTTTGAGGCAGGACCGATGGAATAGTTTAGTTTTTGGGCAGACCCTTCTTTAATATCACAATGTGGTAAACTGATGGAACACTGTGGCAATGGCACAAAGTTAATAGCAACAGGACTGGTTCACGCACTCCCATTGCAAAGCAGTCATCTGTTCCAAACATATATCTGTTAGGCAAGCAAAATTAAATTAAATGTTAACATTTCATTTTTTTGCCTTTCCAAAAGACTGGCCACAAAAGATCTCTCCCAGCAGGATTCAGGTTGCATAAACCACCTTCAGACACACAAAACTAGTGCTGTATAAAGTAAATACAAATATGTAACATGCTTTCTTCCAAAATGAGAATAGGTTTAGCGGCGATTTTTTTATCGCCGAGCTGCAGCGATTTTTATCGCTTAGGAACCTTGCTATTATCAAGGTATATCTCCTAAGCAATAAAAATCGGCCGAAATGCATGAATATCGCTGAAAAGTCCGCGATATTCATGCATTACCGAGCTATTGCTCTTAGCCATGTTATCCAACTACCATTGGATAACATGGCTAAGAACTGCTCAGGGGCAGGTGTTAGCTTTTGGAGATATTCACGCTTAGATCTCCAAAAGTTGGTAATAGGAGATAGCGATGTTAGCGACTGTTTCTGGTCGCTAACATCTTGGCACGCCCACTTTGCATGTCATTAGTGATAAATATCACTGACATGCAAAGCGGGTCCCAAGATGGTCGCTATCTCCTACAAGCTTTCGCTAACTGGTGTTAGCGACAGCTAGGTAATAGGGAGATAAGTTTATCTCCGCTTTCTTGGCTTTTAAAGCCAAAAAAGCGGAGGTAACCCCCCTTGATAATATGCCCCAAGGTTTTTCTCCTGCGAAAGTCCCGTATTTCTCCCAAATATGATTTCTGCCTTTAATTTGCAAGGTTATTTCCATGTGGATGTTCATGTCAAAATCAGGACTTTTGCGCCATTTTAAGTTGAGAAAAAAGATCGCCTACATCCATCTAGCTTCAAACTAAAGGGGAAATACATTGTTAAAAGATAACTTGTGCGAAAGCAACACTTATCTTTTCAACCCCTATTAGCCAGCTAGCATTCACACAACCAAAGACTAACATTTTGTGGGGCAAAACGACACCAGTATGTAGATATAATGACATCTTCAACTGTAATGGCATTGATGTACATGTCATGGAACATCAGGGGTTGAAAGGCATTAACCCAAATCTATAAATGGGTAGACATAGATAAAATATCTTTTAAGAAATCCACTTATTTTTTTAATTCACCTGCACAGAGAAATTGGGCTACAAAAACTGCCCAGATTCGCTCCACAGGCAAACCTGAGAAATTGGTGGATCTTGCATTAATCTTTGTCCTCCCAGGTTCCACACTGACACCCCTTACGGGCATCTTATGCCCTGCAGCAGGCCTCTTCCAGGGCCTGAAAATACATGATCACATAACCTCCATTTTGATGGAACTCGGTTGGCTCCCCTTGCCTCTCACACCATCATCAATTAAGCTGCATCATTTAGAAAGTCATCACAACCAGCAGCCCACTGCTTAATTTGTAAATAAATAAGTGCTGGGGCTCTCATCAAGAGGCCAGTGCAGCTTGCACCACACATTGCCCCTATGAGCTGGCAATGACAGTACAAACACAGCTAATAACCATTAGCACCGCTGTTGTTGCGCTCATACCTAAATGAGCCAGACAGCCCCACCATGTGGCAGACTGTCAGAAGCCCAGTGCTGGAAATAAGGTGCCGGCAGGGCCGGACTGGGAACTGAAACCAGTCCTGGCAAACTGCTCGGCCGGCCCCCCCTGGAGGGAGGGGGTTGCAGCCAAGCTGTTTGCGAGGACCAGTTTCGGGCGATTTTGTTACAGGGAGCCGATATTGCCGACCCCGTAAAAAAACGGACCCCCCAGGTGCCCAAAACCAACCCCCCACCCTGGCAGCACACCAGGGAAACACCCAGTGCCCGCTACGTCCAGTCCAGCCCTGGGTGCCGGTGTCGAGCACCAGAAACCACCGGCTCAAATTAAGCACTGCAGCAGGCCCGCTTATCTTACAGACAAGCTCACCATTTTCGGTGGTTCTCGGCTCACCAGCAGCCAGGATACCATCAGACTGTAGGCTAAGCTTTGTAAAAAAAGAAAAAACAAGGATCATTTCTTTTCCATCTATGCATACATGATCTGGAACAACATCCCTTAATCCATCAGGACTGTCCCAACGCTGTTCCAATTTAGGACAGATTTGAAGACTCACCTCTTTAACACCTCGATCTCAGCGCGAATTCCGCTGCGGTGCTGGTGATTTATTGAGTGGGCGGAGTTCGGATGGCCCCCAGCCGTCCTCCGCACACGCCCACTGTGACGTCGGATGGCTGGGGGCCGTCCAACGCATGGAAGGGGTTAAATAACACTACATCACAATGGATTACCTGTTCACAACCCTGCTTCCTCTATTATTCGCAGATTTTATGCTTGTCTAAGACCATGTACAGCACTCTACTGCCTTTTGGCTAGGCTCGCTCTATAGAAATACCAAATACATGCATATATACGTTTGTGGTTCGCTGACTTTGTGTGGCTTACTTTGGCAAAACAAGGCCCAAAGAGACCTGCCCAAACTGCCCATGAACTGGTAGTTCATATGGATTTCACTGGATTCTTTCCTTAGGGAGAGCTTGACAATATACATAAACTGGTAAATTTTTGCTTTGTAGGCTTCGCTTCTGTACTCGGCCGAACTGAATTTCGTGGAATTTCAGCAGAATTGACTTCTGCGTCTAGTAAAATAAAAAGTGTGCTCGACTCTAATAATGGTATGTTCGTCGGCGGTAGAATCAATGGGCAAGAAGCATTGTAGAAAATTGGTCAGCCTGAAATTTGCCACCATAGTAGTCTGAGTGTGTAAATGAATAGACATACACTGTTCCAGGCTTCTTTGTTTGTAGATATCATTAATGTTTGGAGGTGTCCAATGTTCACAGGAGTATCCTCAAATAATACTATAATACTAAAATCGTCACTGGGTCTGAGGAATATCTCACAATTACGTTTAATTCAGGGCCTCAAAAATGGCAAAAGCGTCATTGCCCACACACAACATGTGCTGTAGTTGACATACAGTCTTAACAAAGCAAAGCACGATTCTAGGGCTGGGAACTGATCCAAATTAGGACACGGAATGCTCCAGAAATTAACACAATGACAGTCCCACTCCATCTACTGTTTTTATTATCTGAAGTTCAAAGTCAAAAGTTGAAGTACAAGTCAGCCATGTTTGTGATGGAAAGAGACGCCTCAACTCTCTCTCTTTCTGGTGCCCTATAGGAGGGCACTGGAACACAACCCCAAATTAGGCATAACATTTAACACATCTGGTTGTACTCTCTTGAAATATTCAAAGTAATAAAAATACAGAACTACAAGAAAACTGAGATCTGCAGCTAATCCATTCAGTAAATTAGATTTGCTTGGAAAGACGTGCCTCAGATGCCTGGTGAGCCTTTTTGTTGGGCATTTGGGAATACTGTGTTTACAAACAGCCATTTATCAGCCAAGTATCTGAGGCCGCTGTAGTAATCAGTTAATTAATGTTAATTATAATAGAGAATACAATTGGTGCATACAGATGCCTTCGGTGCCTCTGCAACTCACCTTCCAACGTCCTATGGACCTCCGTGCAGAAATCGAGGAATCCGGCTTTTATGCGCAGGTACGTATATAACTTTTACTCCAAGTCTGAGGTGCTCACCTGGGCTCTCAAGCTAACCCTGAGTTTTAAAAATTGGGCTACAAATATGTGTAGCCAGAATATTGACTACCAAAAATTGTACCTAGATTTATTATCCTTAGCTTGACACATTAGTACCCTAGTTAGACAGGCAGACAGGCAGACAGACAGACAGACAGACAGACAGACAGACAGACAGACAGACAGACAGACAGACAGACAGACAGACAGACAGACAGACAGACAGACAGACAGACAGATAGATAGACAGACAGACAGACAGACAGACAGACAGACAGACAGACAGACAGGCAGGCAGACAGACAGACAGACAGACAGACAGACAGACAGACAGACAGACAGATAGATAGATAGATAGATAGATAGATAGATAGATAGATAGATAGATTGATAGATAGATTTTTTGTGCTTAATATTCTGACAATCATTGGCCGAAACTGGGGATTGTGCCTGTATTTATAGGTAAGGTGGAACTCACAGTTATGTAAAATTATTATACAAAATGTATATAAATAACAAACCATGGTGCTTTACTTGCAGGAAATTTGTGCTGATGTGTGGGCTCATTAGAACTTGCTTGTACACCACTTTCTATGACATTGTCACATCATACTTTGTATAGAGGCATCGGTTTGTAAAAAGGGCGTTTATGCCTCATTAAAACAATTTTATGTTGGATAAAATATACTCTGCGACAAATTATACAGGTATTGAAAGTCACCAAAGACATCTGTGACCACATTGAGCCATGAAGCCGAAGACCGAGTTCCTTTATAAGATTATTGAACTCCACAATGACTTGCACCATCTTTTTAACATATATCAGAGGGTATTTTATTTCTTAGAATACATGGTCACACTGTTACTCTAGTCAAAGAACTATGGTCACTTGCTCTTTGATTTGAAAGAAAAAGCATGGCACAAAATATGTAGAATAAAAGAGGGCTCTATGGTATCAAAATTAAACACAGTAATGTGCAGGCAGTAATTTGTTGCAAAATCACATTATAAAAAGGTTCATTTAAGTCACTTAAAAGAGTTGCTGTCATTTTGAGTTTAGTAACAGACAAAAATGTTTGCTGTCTACTAATCACTTCTCTGAAACATGGGTCGAACTTATCAACACTTTGTGTTGAATTTGCTTCATAAAAGCGTTCATTTTATGTTTTATTTTCCAGCACAAAACATGTTTTGCACTGGAAATTAGGCCCAAACTATCACAAAGTAGCATTCTGCACTACCTTGCGATACTTCCGTCGAAGGTGGCATAAAACGAATGGTAAATCAACGTTTTCATTCAACCACCCTTAGCACTAATGCTTAGCAACTAAAATTGACAGACATGGGTTTATGCCTAAAATTTACAACTCGTCTAGGCTTGCACAATGTTTGAGAAAACTCTTCTTTTCGAATATCTTTTTCAACTTTGCATGGGTGCTGCACTGTACACTTATCAAGGTCATTTTAACACTGTGAGCATGGTCTCCGATGCGACATACTAGTACGTAGGTCCACCCACGGTCCGCGCAGGCAACAGTGGTGGGGCGGGTATGGGGGATTTCAAGGGACGATGCAGAGGGAAAATTTATAATAATAATAATCCACATTTGTAAAGCGCACTATCACCCATAAGGGTCTCTAGGCGCTGGGGGCCATCGGGAACATTAAGCAAGCTATTGCCCAGATTTACATGGTGCTGGGCTAATCTGCCGCTGGTGTCAGGTATCGAACCGTGATCCCCAGATTCCAGAGTCAGTCACCCTAGCCGCGGCGCCACACCCATTCCTATTAGCTTCCTAATAATTTATTTAATTTTCCTTCTGCATCGTTCCTCGAAGTCCCCCTTTACCCAGCCTCACCGCCCACCGCCGTTACCTGCACGAACCGCGGCTGCGTAGGTCATGCTGCAAAATGGCAAGTTAGTTGCACAATGTCGGCGCTCATATTTGTGCGGACATCAGTCCGGAGATTTTGTAACGATTTTGAGGTAAGAGGGAGAGCTGAGCCAGTACCTATGCACTTGAAGAGACAGCAGTAAGGAAAAGGACTCAGGAATATCGGATACAAGGGCACACTTTACACCAGCATACATATCAACTGAATTTTCACTAGGAGACCAATCGTTTAAAGGAGAGGAAAAAGGCAAAAGGGCGTGGTTTGCAAAACCAACCCAGCAAGAGGAGTGTCATGGCCGCCTTAATAAAGTATACAACACCGCAGTAAAACCAAATAAATACAAATTATTGTATAGATTTTTCTATGTTCCCAAAGCAAACCCCTCACTACCTAGTTCACACTAAAAAAAAGCAGTGTTAATAATTTCTCTCTATGGAAAACATAAAGCAAATGAAAATTTCCTAGATGGTGTGTTTTAGTCTGATTTTGCATCCTGTTTGAAAAACATGGGCTATTGTGATAGTAAACAGAGAGAACGGAAAACATTAGAGCAGACCCTTTTAGTGAGCCATGCGGGTACCTTATCGTGGGCTCTGATCAGGTCTCTGCAGTCCAGGGTTTTTATTTTATGCACATCCTTAGAGCAGCAGGAAAGGGGCCTCATCTTCTGTCTGACAGGAGCCGTGAAAGACAATTCTAGCCACAACCCACTTTCGGTCCAAAACTAATAAAAGAAGCACTTCACTCAATGGGAAAGCAGGGTGCTGCCTTTTAAAGAATAATACAAGACTGTTTGTCTAGTTATGAAAACAACCACTTGTGTTTTGCCAGACTGGGCCATAAATGTATTTGTGTTCGTGCCTTTCCCTTTCTGTCCGCCATCCTAGCACACTTTAATGTTGTATTTCTTACAGGGTATTTTTAATTCACTGTTCCTCTTAAAAGTAATGCAGAGCCAAACATTCACAAAAAAACACTTGAAATAGGCCTTACCGCCATAAATAAGGTAATAGAAAATGTCCCAGCTAACATTCTAGTAACAGTTAGGGCAGGACTGGTCGTAGCAGGCTCCGGGCATTTTCCCGGTGGGCCAGAAGGGCGAGGGCCGGGTCGGAACCCCTGATGGCTGCTTTTGTTATGGTTGGCCGGTTTCGCAGCAGTGATGCAATATTGGCCGCCCGTAACAAAAGCAGCAGCAGGAGTGGTGCTTCCCACTCGCATCACCCATCTCCCCGCCGAGGCCGGTTCCGTTGATAGCCAAGGGTCTTCCCAGTCTGGCCGGGGTAACAGTGGATTGCATATACTACAAAACTGAAGTGGTTACTCCACAGCAAAGGCCGATTGTGTTTTGTGCCCAAGGGTGAGCCGGAAGGATCAGCCATTAAGCTAGTCCACGAGTACTTATCAACAATGGCCTGTTATCAACAGAGGGGGGTCAGAGTGACATCATTGGCTAGAAGGCTGGGAATTTATCATGAACTGTTTGCCTATGACTGAACTAAATAGGAGGAAGTGTTATTTGTTTGCCCTTCCTCTTTGGGCTTACTGCAGATAAAGGCACAAAAACAGTTTGTTCCCGTTTAAGCCCTCCCGCCTACATCTTAGTTACTCTAATATACTTTTAAGTTGTGTATTCTACACTGTCCCTTCCACACACAACCTGCGTTGCCCTTTTGAGCATGTAGAGTAATTGGTGAGAGTTGGCGCTCTAGAACGTCCATAAATGTAATTACCACTTTGCAAATTCACGCCACGCAACCTCCATAAATACCCAACACTGCCAATGTTTCATGACTTCTTTTGCGTGCGTGCTTGAAATAACTATAAAGGAACCTAACCTCATGTCAATCCTACAGACACCCTGTGGTGATGACCAACGGTGTTAGATGAAGAAGGCAGGCAAGAGTTGATGGTAGATCTTTATTGTAGGATCTTAACAAGAGACCTCATCCTTCAGTTAGCAGATGCAACTGCTCTACAATTCAACATCAAACACTCTACACTAACCATATTCTATTGCAGAACACTATGAGGTAAGTATGCAAGGGAGAGGAAGGAAGGACTAAGAAGTTACAAGAACACTACACACCCCTCAAAGGTTCCAACCACCACTCTCCACTATACATTGAAAAAAGTACATGTGGTAACCAGGACATCTTGTGGTCGAAGTTGATCTTTTGAGTTCCTGAATGGATCCTTCCTTGAGCATTAGACTCTCTTAAAGTTGCTTGGGTATAACCTTCTGATTCGGAAAGTAAACAGAGAGGAATCAGATGGGAGGGGGTACCTGTACGCAATACAAGTGACAGTTAACAGTGGCGATTATGAGGGATATGGTGTGTAACTGATAGATATATGAAATTAATAGAATGAGTTAAGTTTATAGATTTAAACATGATGTTAAAATATGTCTTATTGTCATTTACAGTTTTCCCCTGACGAAGGACCTGACAGGTCCGAAATGCATTGGGTTTAATAAACTGCTTGAATAGAACCTTGCTTTTGTACGTGTTCTTGGGGAGAAAAGGTTCGGATGGCAGACCAGAGCATGAGAAACCTGGAAAATTGCATTTCCTTGCATGAGGGCGCACTTTGAAAAAGTTCAATGAAATGAGAGGAAGAAACAATGTGCATTAAAACAAGGATTTAAAAATGAAGCGAAGATAATGACAGATTAAGTAAACTGATGCAAATGCAGTTGTTAAAAAATGGCTGTCGCCACTGGATTGGGGCTATAAGAAGCCCCATAATTTTGGAGTCTCAGTCTAAGAAACGTATATAATTTTGAAATTGCACAGGTGAAATCCATGCACGTTATTTAGGGGTTGCCATGTGTTTGTGCTGGGACCCCTAACTTTCCCCTTGCGACCCCTGGCACTGAATTTGAGACCCCTGGCCAAAGAGGTGGCAAAATCAGTGCCAGGAACACAGGGGCAACTTGTACTTACAGACATTGGTTGGGGCTTCAATATCCTTGCTCTTTGTCATTTTTGGACAGTACCCTAATAGTGACTAGTATTCCCTGTTTGAAGAATAAAAATCGTGTACATATAGCTGGAATATGATTCTCCTTTGCGGCTGGGGTAAGGAATGCTTTTAAATGTCAGTTGTGTGCATGTGTGTAGAGGAGAATGTGTTTATGTGCAAGAGAGAGTGTATGTGTGATTGTTTGTGTATGTGTAAGCAAGTGTGTGCGAGTGAACGTAAACGTTAAGGTCAAATAGCATGTGATGTCACTTCCGCTACTCCTGGCCTTTTAATGAATTGACATTCATGGTGAAATCTATGGAATCCTGCCCTTTACACATGACTAGGTTGAATTTTAGTAAGTTGTATTATATTCAAAATGTTGTCTCTATAAAGATGTAACAGCTGGAAGCAGCACTGGATGAGTGGAGATCAGAATGTTTGAGGGCAGATTATAATCACAGAGAGAGAGCAAACGCTCTATGATATCAAGGGATCAATAAGAGACAACTTAACTGGACTTAGTTCATTGATTTTAGGTTTTATGTGGACATCCATAGTGCATCACTCATCTGGTAATTTAAAATATTGAGCTGGCCATAACAAAATGTCAAATGCAAGAACAGCGGACTTGTGTACACAACAGATAAACGAGTCCTTACTTCCGGAAGCTTGGTGCTCCTGAGCGGCGCAGGCGCCCAACCTGGTTGAGTGTTTATGTCAGTTTAGTGCCATGCTACATCATGTATGTATGTAAAACTCAAACCTAGTTGAGAAGCTATGCTCATTAAAGGTAGGGCATGTGCTTTGTCATAGCTGTAGCATTAAAAAAACCTCTGATGGAGCATGATTATTTGAAAATAATCTTGATTGATCAAATCTGCTCATAAGAAATGTTTTAATAAACATAATTTACAGTGTGGAGAAGTAGTAACATGGGAAAGCGTCCGGACCACCAGTCTTGCAGGAAATGATGTCCGACCGCACCACGGGGAAACCGGCGGTGCTATTAGGATTCCCCTCCAGCAACATCCGACCGCGGTGGACTGATGTCTCCAAAGACCGCCGACCGCGGACGGAGTGGCCGCGGTAACAGGCGCAACCGCCGACAGTGCAGCGGAGTCCGTCCGTGGGCTGGCTGTGGTGTTGCGTGGGCGGCGTGTGCTTGATGCGGGGGTGATTGTGCTGAGGGGGGACTGGTGTGGGTGCACTTGTGTGTGTTCCTATCCCCACCAGGGTGTCTGGTGTGGACAGGTATCAGTGTTCATGCATGCTGTGGCGTGGTATGTGTGTATTGCATGCTTGAGTACCTGCGGCAGCGTTCACGACGGTGCATGACTTGCTGGTAGTGAAGTAGGAACAGGGCCGGGAAGGAGTGTAGGGCTGGGTCCATGGCGGTCAGGTCCGTGCGGTGGGTCTCGTGGCAATGCTTTCCCTCTCTGTTGTGGTGCTTCCGCCATCTATGAGATGGAGGTGTTTCCGCTGCGGTGTTCTGGTTTGTTTGCGGCATCGTAATATTGCGGACGGTCGGGACGTCATTCTGCATGGCGGTTAGCCTGGATTAGTTCCGTCCGCCGTAGTGTCTGGTGTGTTCCCGCGGCGGTTCACGTTTTTATGTGGCGGACGGTAAATGTGCCCAGTTCCCCTTCCTAATATGGCGGACATAAGGCCCGCTGCTGGCAGACGATGAGGTGCATTTTCCGCCGCCTCCAGCCCAGCGGTCATGCATCCGTCCACCATCCCAATCGGCCCCTTAGTGATCAAAAGCTGCAATGAAAAACATGCAGAAAGCATGAAAACTAGTGTTTATGAAAATTGGTTATTACACAAGAGAGAGACTTAATAAATATATTAAGTAACTCACAAGTAGAATTATAAAAATATGATTATGAAAATGCTTAAAGAAAATTTTTCTTTCTTATGTTTTCTCTGATCATAAGGAGTTACAGTAGAAAAGTGATTGCTTATAATATTCTCTTATTTGAATAATCAATATCAGAAGATGGTTATGAGTTTAATTGAAATTATGTTTTTCCTTATATCGTTTATTTTTGCTTTTACTATCTTTTTTATACATTATTAATGATAGTGTTTTTTTTTTTCTCTAAATAACGATGATTTATGGTTTCTCTGTAAAAGCCTCAAAACCTGCTAGTGTTATTTTCCTTTCTAAAGTAGACCTCAGAAGAATGTATTTTTTCCTTCATTATTTCTAAAATGCTGATTTATTAGCTGTAGATGTGCACATATAATAGAATTTCCTTCCAACGGTTAGAGTATTTCTTTCTATGAATAATTGTGTCCACTATGTTGCAAGCTGTTGTGGAAACAAGCTGGATATGGAGGAGAATTAATGTGTTTTCTGCTTCCGAGGTGCGATGACGTCTTGCAAAAGAACAAGGACTATCTTGTGGAAGTTCCAGATGAACTAGGCTGGAGAATGATCACCTCATAAATCATAGCCAAAAGAATTGTGAAAAACTGTGGAAATGAAACATTTAGGGGTTGGAATTGTGAACATTTTGGGGTACAATTATTTTTGTGGGAAAAGAACTGAGCAGTAGCTGTTTGATGATGAGAAGAGAGCCTTTTGCTGCTGCATTCTCTATGCTACTCTAGCTGGCTATTATCTTTGCAATCCTGGGTGTGACATGCTGTCAGTCCGAATTTGATTCTCCCTTGAACTGAACTATCCTGATTTTGTTGAACTTCATTGGCTGGTGATGGTGCACAAGCTATACCTTTTCGGCTGAAGGATTGGCTATTTTCTGACTATTGCACGTAATGAATTAGCTCATTGATCTTAGCTTTGTATGAATCTCAAATTGCATACTGAAATTGCAATGTATATCTTCTTTTTGTCTCTCTCACTCTCCTCTCACGCTAGTTATAGATTTATGATGTAGTTGCCATGATCTGTATTTCCTTATTGTGCTTTACCTGTATCATTGAAATAACAAAATAATTGACATTCTAATGTGTTTTGTATATTTGTCTATTTAGATCAAAGAAATCTTGATGAGTATACAGAGTTTGTCTTTATTGATTCATTATTTTGACATGATTCATACTTGATTATTGTTGTTAGTTAGCTATTTTCTTCATTATAGGTCCTCAATAGTATCTGTCTCTAATTATCTGAGTGCCTATTAGCTCGTCCAAAGATCTGTCAGAGGACCTCATGATTGTAAGTGGTTACAGAGTTTTTATGGGTCTAAACTCTCAGTGATAAAAAAGTGTCTGAACATGATATATTGGAGATAATGTAGATGATTATACATTTTTTCAACCGCTTCTGCTGGATCACTTCCATTGTTGAAAATAAATGTGGTCATTTCAAGCATAGCCGGTGCGCTGAAAAACTGTAGACCCCTGAGGCTCCGCCTCCACCCCTCTGTTGCCTATACAGCTCTCTACCTCTGGTAAGGCATTATTTATGAAAGTGTTTCTGTAGAAAAGTACTTTCAGCAAAAGTTATAATACAAGGCGGGCCACCATGTGATTTCAAGCCACACTACATACATTTTTGTACTTCAGAAACAAGTCCAAAGCGGAGTTTTGTTACTGAAATACAAAAAAGTTGCTATACCCGCATAGTGGAACATAGAAGCAACATCCGATGCAAACGAGCGTCCACCAAAATGACAAACCACTACATAGAGCAGAACCACACACCCAATGACTTGACATGGGTAGTGTTAGAAACTGTGAAAAACAAAGACAACCTGGAACGAATTCTGCACGAACGTGAGCAAAGATGGGTGTTCAGGCTACACACAGATACCCTTGGGTTAAATGATGACATTCCCTGGGGAGTCTTCAGAGACTAAGGGGTCTCACCTCATAGACCATTCCGGATTATAAGATCTTGTCTTTATCGAATTGCAACATTTTGTCGCTATTAATCACAAAAAACCATGAACAACTATTTATCAAACCTGAAACCAATCCTAAAAAACAAATAACAAGAGGTCGCAATTTTTCCAAAAAAGTTTGAAAAATAACGCAGTAATTAAATATAACTTTTGGACAATTGTGTATAATTATTTTTATTGCAAAGAACGCTTCAAAAACGACATCGTCAACGTTTTCTGATAACACCTCCGCCCTGTCTTGCCAAACACCCTCCCAAGATGGCCGCTGACATCAGCGGGTCTAGTCTTTAGAATCCTGGGAAACCCGGAAGAGCGGCGACTTCAAATACTCCGCTCACCCGACCGCTGTCAATATGCGGCCGGGTGAGGAACGAGTAGGTAGTACCGAGCGGTTTCGCCGATAAGGAAGTAAGTACAGGCATGCAAAGCGTGAACGGATATGATCGGTATATCGATCGTAGGAAGTGCTTGATAGTTTTTTCTAAAACGCGTTCCTCTGACAAAACGCGCTTTTTAACATTTGCCTTTAAAAAATTCAACAGCAAAGCTTCCACGAGGTGATCCCGCCCTCGCCTGAGACCATGAAGTGCAATTAGGCACCGATACATGTAAATATACCTTTGCCATAATGAAACTGTATACTTTTGTGTTGTGTGTCCTGTCTATAGTCACATAAAGTCCTGTGTTGTTTATATGTGTGAATTCACAAAACCACGTTTTTCACGACGATCTTATCTTCACTGGATCTGAAAGCCTGCACACACCATTAAGGTGCACAAGGGACACCCACGTCCTAGAAAATGTGAAGCGCTTGTGTGATCCCCTTTGCTCTTAAGGAGGGGATGTTTGCCACTAACCATGTGTCATTCTATTATACAGATACAACAGTAAGATACAAATCGTATGTATAACACGCATGTTTTAAATTAACAGCGCATTGTGATATAAATCCTATTTATTTAAATATAGGAGTGGTATATACAGGGCTGGACCCTGTATGGTCCTGATGAAAAGCTTGGGGAGCTTGAAACATGTCGACCAAAAAACACTGATTTAGCCCAATTCAAGGTTAAATGACAGTGTTACCCCATTTTAATATACCAAACTAGGAGCAGAATAAATTGTTGAGGCCCACTAGCACGGTATTTTTAATCACACACCCACTCCACCACCACAACACTTCACACCACACATAGTCTTTCACAAATACAGTGCTCCTGCGTAGTTCGCGAGTCGCAGCACGCCCCTTTTTGTAGAGAACTGGGATGGCCCCAATGATGAAGCATGTCACTGTGGGGAAACCCCGGTGAGTGAGGGGACTCTAGAAAGAAATTTTTCTTTCTTTGGTAAACACTGACATAAATCATGCAGTAACCACATTTACAAACTAGGTCTCTGGACCCTTTACTGTGGGTTCTTGATATCTTGATACGTAACTGGAGGCCGACCTAGTTTTGTTTATCCTCCTTCTTCCCCTTTTCCTACTTATTACGTTTGAGAATGACCACAAACATGGAGGTTTGTGGGAGTTCACACACAAACTCTTCTCTTTCTACCTGAAAAAGGTCACCCATGGGTTGGCATAAATCCCTTTCCAGGCACTAAGAGGATGAATAACTCAACTTTGGTGGGGGTGTTGAGGGAGAAGTTCTCCTCTATAGAAAACTTCACACAGCAAGAATAGGGTCCCACCAAGAATTTCACATAATCTTCCTAAGAATATGCATGGAAGCCTGCACCTGGTATAGCTGTCCATGTGTATTTCTGAGAATATTTGCTAATCCCACAACATAGTAAACCTACAATTGCACATAGATGTAGATCTGTAAGTTCAGATGTAGTACTTTTTTAATACTTTTCTTAAATAATATTAATGTTAATCAAGGATTTATAGAGCGCACGGCAACTCGATAGAGTGTCCTGGCATTATGACAGAAGAGACAAAGAGCAAAGACTTTGAGACCAAAATTAGTTAAGGTGATAATTTATGGTAGTTGTTGAAACATCCAGGTTTTTAACTGCTTTCTAAACTCCAGAAGGGTAGTGGTCTGTCTCAGGGATGAAGGCAGGATATTCCAAGCGCGGGCCACTTGCACATGGAAAGACCGACCTCCACAGCAGGCTCTACAGAAACTTTGCACCATGATCAAATATTGATGAGCTGATCTAAGCGATCTGCCCGGGATGTAGTACAACATTATTTTCCGGATGTAATCTGCCCCCAGCCCATGCAGAGCTTTAAAGTCAAGTGTTAGGGCTTTGAAGAGAATTCTACACCGGACCGGGAGCCAGTGTAATTTCTTCAAATGGTGGGAAATCCATTCTCTGGCTCCTAACTTCAGAACCGCTCTGGCCGCTGAGTTCTGAGCAATCTGGAGCATCTTCAGTAAGCACTACGGGAGGCCAAGATATAGGACATTAACATAGTCCAATCTGGAAGTCAAGAGGGCCTGCACTACTAGCTTTCTGTGTGTCATTGGTGATAGATAGAGAAATTTCCTGATCATTTTTAAAAGTCCAAAACATGTGCCAGTCACTGTCTGAACTTGAGATTTCATGGATAGCATGTCATCCATTTTCACTCCCAGATTTTTAACTGTGTTAACTGCCATCTGGGGTGGCAACATTTTGTCAGGCCACCACTGTTTCCAAACGTCCTGAGGGGGGGAGCCAAAGAAGATGATTTCCGACTTCTCAGGGTTGCATTTGAGTTGGTGAAATTGAAACCAAGAGAACACTTCTGTCAAACAGTCTCTGATCTTCTGACCGTTAAAATCTTCCCCTTTCCTACATGTGAATAAAGACTGAGGGGGTCATTAGGATCGCGGACGGACTTGAGTCCGTCCGCGACCCCAGAGCATGAGGGAACGTCCGCATGGGCTGCGGCGTTCCCTCTGTGCAGATTAGGATGTGACCGCCAGGGTGGCGGTCACATCCTCTATTTTTAACATTGCTGCGGGTGGAGCTTCAAGCTGCACCCGCAGCAATGTTAAAAATGCATGCACAGCATTTGCGTGCACAAAGCGGCAGGCACCGCGCGGTGCCTGCTGCATTGTGCACGCAAATGCAGGGGGGTACCATAGGTACCCCCCATGTGCACCCCCCACCCCCCACTACACCTAGGGGGCCCGCAATGGGCCCCTGCAGTGCAGTTACACATGCTTTTCCACGGCGGAAAAGCCGCCGCGGAAAAGCATGTTTCCATGCACATCCTAATCTGGCTGAAGGTGTCTTAGAGACACCTTCACCATTTTAGTGCTTTTCCGCCGCGGTTGTAAGCCAGCCGCGGCGGAAAAGCTGCGGACCTAAACCATGACCCACCAGCCATCCTAATGTGGCGGTGGGTCCTGGTGGGTCCGCAGAGGATTTTCCGCATCCTCCAGGCCGGCGGTGGCTTCCGCCGGCCCGGAGGATGCGGAAAATCCTCCATCCTAATGACCCCCTGAGTGTTGTCCGAATAAGATACAATCTTCGCCTCTCCCGCCTTCGCCGGCTTGGCTAGGGTGGACATGTAAAGATTGAATAATACAGGGCTCAAAATGGAGCCCTGGGGGACCCCCACAATTAGAAGCGGGATCCTGGCCGCAAAGGGGGGAGACCATACCTCCTGCCTTTTGTCCTTCAGAAAGGAGGCAAACCATTTCAACACTGTGCCACCAAAATCACACTCCTGCAATCTCTGCAGTAGGCGATCATGGGGCACGTGTCAAAAGCTGCCGAAAGGTTCAAGAGAATTAGGACAGCTTTTCCTCCCTTATGAAGGGTCTCTTTGATGGTCTCAGAGACCTCAAGTTGGGCCGTCTCCGTGCTAAAATTAGAACAAAAACCTGATTGGCTTGAATGAAGAAGGTTATTCGTTTCAACAAAGTTGGAGACTACCGAATGTACATATTTTTCTAAAGTATTAGCTAAAAATGGGTGAAGGGAGACAGGTCTGTAGTTGGAAAGTATAGTTTGGTCAGCAGAGGGTTTCTTCAATAATGAGATCACTTTTGCACTTTTCCAATTCTCGGGTTCCTGACCAGTGCTCAAAGACAGGTTCAGGATACTGTTAACTGTTGGATTCAGTATCTCTGCCATATCGGCCAGAAATTTGGCATGGCAAGGGTCTGACGGGGATCCAGACTTCAGACCCTTCATTATTACTAAGGAATATTCCAAAGGGACCGGGGGAAGCAGGAAAGAGAAGCATTTCCTATCCTGTTATTACAATTTGGCAGGGGGAATACTTATTTTCTGATCCCTTCAGCAATCTAAGCAAAGATTGGATCTCTGTTATTGTTGTGTGGAAAAAATTGGCTAACTGATTGATCTGATCCGCGGAAAAGGTGGGATGGTTAGATCCAGCATTAGGAGACGAGAAGCTTTTCACCATGTTGAAAGGTTCTCTACTTTTATTCCCGGTAGATTCGATTTTACGAGCAGAAAATGACTTATTTTCCTCCTGTATCCTTTAATGATAAGTTCTTATGGGTTTCTTATACTTTTCTTTCTTTTCCTTGCTAAAGTCTCTCCTCCAGGCTCTTTCCAGACGTTTGCAGTCTTTTCTGGCCTGCGATAAAGTGGCATTGAACCACGGCGCAGCCGTCTGACCGGTTTCGCTGGGCGTGTGATCAAGGGGGCTAGAGTTCTGGGGCCATATTATCAAGAAAGGGCGATACAGTATCGCCGCTTTTATCGACAGGAAACTGCTGCTAAAGCGGCTATATTGGGCTTGATAATATGCCCTTGTGAATTCCCATAGAAGCCCAGGTTCTGGTGTTAACCTGGGCTTCTATGGGAATTCACAAGGGCATATTATCAAGCCCATTATTGCCGCTTTAGCGGCAGTTTCCTGTTGATGAAAGCGACGATAATGTATCCCCCTTTCTTGATAATATGACCCCTGGTGCCTAGATTGGCCCAGTTTTCAAGAGATTCTACATCCCGTTCAATATTCCCACATAACTCCAGGGGATGCCTGGCTAATTTGTCTTTAAAGGCTTCTGGTGGGATTGTATACAGCGGCCTGTAAGAAGTTGGTGCCTGCCTCACCTGGGACTGTCGGAATTTAAAGAGTTTCTGGATCGTAAAGCTGATCAGGAAATGGTCCGACCATGGCAGGGGAAGAGGAACATCTATTTGGATAACGGTGTTTGCAAAAATTTTATCCAGGGTATTGCCCTTATTATGGTTATTGGATGTCCCTTAAGGGCAGAGATTCAGTGTTTCTATCGACTCCAATAGAGAGGAGGTATCATCCCTCTCCTGATTGTCCAAGTGGATATTAAAATCCCCAAGGACCAAAAAGTTTTTAAATCTGGGGGCCAACGATGCTATGGAGTCACCAAGAGTTCTCAAAAAGCCCCCTGCATGACCTGGTGGTCTGTAAATTAGTATTCCTGCTAAGCATTGATGGGGGAACAAGTACATTGAAAACTGAGGCATTCTGCCCCTTCTATGTCCTCCATTACAATGGGGGAGATAGAGAAGTCTGTTTTACTAATAATAGCAATGCCTCCCCCTTTGCTGCCCACATGGTCTTTCCTCAAAATAGAGTAGCCCGCTGGAATCGCCATTGCTATAGTAGGATTGGAATTTTCAGTGAGCCATGTTTCAGTCAGAAACACCAGGTCTGGCTTTTTCTCTATCAGTAGGTCATAAATATGTAAATCATGTTTGTTCATGGAGCGGCAGTTTAATAATAAGGCCCTGATATTATCTTGTTTGTTAATGTCTTCAGTTGGGCAATAAAGAGGACAAATATCTGAGTTATTCTCTAAGTCACTCTTGAAACCCCCCCACTTACATTGCTTACACCTCTGAATGGAATCATCTTTAGGTTAGAAAATAACATACCTACCGCTTGTAGGATTTCTCAACTTCATTAGAGTGTTTCTGTCATAGCACCGTCTCATCCCAACAGGGTCTATGAAACCGGTAGAGTGTCCTGCGCCTCGTGACTCTTGGGCGCTGACAGACGCAGACGGTCTTGCCTTTGGCGCATCGCTGGCATGCCTGCAGCGCGGATGCTGCATCCGGTTCTTTGTAGCCGTTAAGAGAATTGACGGTACACGCACACACGGCATAGAGCCCAGCAAATGCTCTACTGTCACTGGCTGCAGAGACGCTGCATCTGGTTCTTTGTATCGGTGGCGCCCAAAACAACTAGAACGCTGGCCTTGGAAAGCGGGTCCACACTAACAGGCTGGCACTGCGGCCATGCGTTCCAGCAGCTGAAAATGTGTTTACCGCAACAATCAATGTAATTGTTATCTTCCCTCCATTGCAATTTTACAAATTTTAAAAATACTAAAACAATTCTAAAAACAATTCCTCGCAAGAGCTGAAAGTGCATAAAATACATTAAGAAAAATGCTGATACATGCACACACGGCATAGAGCCCATCCAATGCTCTACTGTCACTAGCTGCATGGACACTGCATCCAGTTCTTTGTAGCGGTGGCGCCCAAAACAACTAGAACGCTGACCTTGGATAGCGGGTCCGCTCTAACAGGCGGGCACCGCGGCTCCCCCCTATAGTATATTCAAAGGTTATCTTCCCTCCAGTGCAATTCTACAAATTAAAAAAATACTAAAACAATTCTAAAAACGATTCCTCGCCAGAGCTGAAAGTGCAAAGTGCGTAAAATACATTAAGAGAAATTCCAGTCCACGCACACCCGGCAGAGAGCCCAACAAATGCTCTACTGTCACTAGCTGCGCTGCGCATGAGAAACAACGCAATGAAACGTTACAGAATTTGAAAATGAATTTAAAAAAATCCATAGAAAAAAATAATTACTTTAAATGTGCTCAGGAAAATATTTTTTGCAGTTTTAATAAAACATTATCTATTGGATGTTCATTACATATTCCACAGGTATATATATATATTCACTGAAAAAAAACAAAGGACACAGGGCTGTTATAGTTAGTAAATAGGATTAAAAAAACCTTAGATATTCACTGAAAAAAACAAAGGTTACAGGGACGTTATAGTTAGGCAGATATTTCACTTGTACAAAACCAGAGAAATTCATTAGTTATAGTTAGCTGAGCTAACTATAACTCAGGCCGCTGCGATGCACTGCTTATGACCTCACATATTAAATCACTCATGACATGTTCAGTGACATCACTGATGACATCACTGATGACATCTCAAATTACATTACTGATGACATTGCTGATGACATCCTCTGGTGACTGTGAGGATTTCTAAAACTTTTCTGAACATTTAATATTTATACACTAAGGTGTATTGATCAGTGGGTGTATGAGTGCCTGTATGGATGATTTAGTGGTACATGACTGACTGTATAAGTGAGTGATTATATGTGTCTCAGTGAATGCAGGGTGAGTGACTTTTTTGTGTGAATGTCTGCATCAGTATGTCAGTTGGTGTGTAAGTGGCTGCATGGGTTGGTGAGTAGGTACATGAGTACCTGTATGGGTGTATGAGTGACTGTGTGGGTGGGTGAGGGGTATGTGAGACTCCCTACATGGATGACTGTGTGGATGAATCACTGGCTGTAAGGGTTCATGAGTGCATCTGAGAGCGGCTGTATGGGTGAGTGAGTATGTGTATGGCTGTGTTGTTGAGTGAATGGATGTGTCAATGCTATATGAGTGAGTAAATGCATGTGTAAAAGGCAGTATAGGTGAGTGTTGGAGTATAAAAGTAACTGTATGTGTGAGAGAGTGATTGTGAGAGTGGCTGTATGGGTAAGTGTGTACTTCTGTCAGTGACTTTATAGGTGAGTATGTATGTGTTAGTATCTGTATGAATAAGTGATGTGGTTTGTGTATAACTGTATAGCTAAGTGGCTGTGTGGTTGACTCTATGGGTGAGTGAGTAGTTGTATGAGTGTCTGACAGCATGTGAGTGGCTGTATGAGTGCATATGTCAGTGGCTGTATTAGTGTGTGAGTGGGTGTATGAGTGGCTGTATAGGTGAGTGAGTGGATGTGTGTGTAGACCTATGAATGAGTGAGTGGATGTGTGTGTAGACCTATGAATGAGTGAGTCGGTATGTAAGTATTGGTATGGGTGTGTCAATGGTTTTGAGAATAGTAGTGTGAACGTTGGCGTGGGTGTATGGAAGGTTGCATGGGGGTGTGAATAGTATGTCAGAGATTCTGTAGATGATGTCATCTGTGATCTCATTTGAGATGTCACCAGTAATGTCATGAGTGATGTCACTGACCATGGCATGAGTGATGTAATATGGCGGGTCATAAGCAGTGCATTGCGGAGGTGCGCGTTATAAGTGGTCAATTTCTCTGGTTTTGTACGAGTGAAATGTCACCCTAATTATAACGTCCCTTTAACCTTTGGTATTTCAATGAATATCTAAGGTTTTTCAAATCCTATTTCCCAACTAGAACACTCTGTACCCTTTGTTTTTTAGTGAATTTCCATGTTTTTTTAAGCAGCAATGGTCTTTGCAGAATGTTGAGGAAAAGGGGAACAGAGCCTCTGACCAGCTCTCAGAAATCCCGCTGAGTAGGACTTTTAGAAAGCAACAGGAGTAATTCTTGGTCCACAAGGTCCTTTCACATCGAAGACAACTTTATTTCTCAACCAGTAGTATGCCAGGAGACGTGTTTGCAGAATGATGCAGAAAGGGGATGTGGCCTCCAGAAAACCTCTTAGCAAACTTACTGTGTGAGAATTGCTGGAGGTAACAAGAGGGATACATGCCCCCAAATACCTTAAATAGACAAGGAGACTACATCCCCCAACAACTACTAGGCCAGGAGGCACGTTTGCAGAGTGATGGAGAAACGACGGTCTTGAAGATTGCAAAGGTATGATTCTATGAGTGCTATTGCCAAGGACACACTGCGAATACCGTGTGTTTTTAACAAAGTGTAAAACACATATACAGACATATTTTACATAAGGTTTTTATTTAGTAAGATACTAATTTAACTTTTCCCTTTCTATTCATTTGTCAAAATAACAATCAAAATTCATTTTTCTTCTTCACAGTGATGGAGTGCAATGGTGCTCTGATATTTGTAGGGGTGCATCATAATCATGGATAGTCCGCACCCACATATATTCCTTTGTTGTGTTAACATTTGATCCTTAGAAGTGTTCAGTAATAACATGTGAAAGTGTAAATGGTGGGAAAAAGTGTTGTGCAATGTAAAAGAGACAACGTAGCATTCATGTTAGAATATTGTAATCCATAGTATTTGATGTCATTTGCCTAATGAAATTGCTTATATGTGTTGTGAAGCATATGATTTAAATGGGCACCATATTAAAGTTGCACATAGAAGTGACTAATTGCCTTTAACATGTAGGATTTCATAAGCTGATCGCAATAGAGAAGAATTGAACGTGCTTTGTAATATAATAGACCTAAGTGAAAATGCTCACTCGTGTGTATTTGAAAGGCCAATGCATTTCACTCTTATGTTGGCTGATTTCTTTAGGCCTGACATGTATTTTCCCTGGGGGCTCTGGAATTGGGTTGTTAGAAATTTCCTGTGCATGTTGAATTTGTTCTGGTCTTACATTAATGTTGCAGGTGGAGATAGTTGCTTTGTTAGTTAGAATAACGTCTTTTGTTTAGGAGAATTAGGCTGGGGAGGATGTGATACAGATGTGTGCGGACCACTGATAATTGGGGAGGCCTGGAAATCAAGGTCATCGAGCCAGGAGCTGGAAGCACTGAGATTTGGTGGAAAATCACCTTGTGGAAGTGGATGAGGTGATTGTAGGAGTGTTCTACGTTTTTGTGTTTTGTATTAGGGATAGTGTCCCGGGGTGGAGACAGGAGAAGGGAGATTGAAGGAGAGAGAAGGAGCATCTTAGAACGAGCTCTGTAGCTTTGGCTACTTGACCCATATAACATGAGTGTTTTTCTTAAGACGTCTAAATGTGCTGACACCTTTTTCTGATCTTGCCTGGGAAATGCTAAGTAGGGATGTCACGGTAGTGGTAGTGTAGGGACAGACTAATGCTTTTTATTCATTCAACGCAGATAAAGACCGAACTTGACTTTGAGGCAATCATTGCCTGTGTTCTGCTTCTGGAGATCGTCATTCTCTTTATTATTCAGCATATGAAGTTAGCCCGTAGGTTTGGATTTGTATTAGTTCTCATGTACTTCTACAACCTCGTAATGAGGTGCTTGTACATTCAGTTGCTTTTGGCTTTGTGATCAACTTACTAAATTGAAATTCTGAGTCCGTAGTTCTTTAGAGCCATGTCCTTATAGACTTTGGAATCGTTTTGATGATGTATTTCTCCTCTCTACACTTCTCAGCAGGTAACAAAAGGTCCATGGACACGGAGTTTCAAGTAAATTTTACTTGCCCTCCCAAATACCTTCAATAAACTAGGAGACTTCATCCCCTAACTAGTAATATGCCAGGAGGCACATTTGCAGAGTGATGGAGAAAGGACGTCTTTGATGACACACTGCGAATACCGGGTGTTTTTAACAAAGTGTAAAACACATATATAGACATATTTTACATAAGGTTTCAGTGTAGCTATTTAGTAAGATACTAATTTAACTTTTCCCTTTATATTCATTTGTCAAAATAGCTAAATCAAAAATGCATGAGTCTTCTTCACAGCAACCCCAGAGGTCGCAATGACATCAGTAGTCACAAATTCAAATAACAAAGAGATAAACAAATATATAGACACATTTTCATGCAAGGTTTGAGTCCATCTGTTTAGTAACATATTGGTTTAAGATTTATAAAAAAAGAACAGTTAAAAAAATTACTCAACAACTGAACTCACAAATAGAATATAACTACCAAATATCAATCAAGCTACCCATTGTCCAACAAACTCATGGGGAATTAAAAACTGTTGCAAAACTAGTGCAATGCACAATCTCAAAACATCACATGACCATGAGAGTAAGGAATATCACTGGATAATATACTGTTCAGTATAATGAATTGGAAATATACACCCACTCCTCCTTCTTGAATCTTCTTTTCCAGAAGTTTATTGTGAGCAGGTGGTAGATTTTGTCTGGAGACTTTTTTTGGACTCATGTGGGACAATGTTCATGTTATATTGGCTTAAAACTTATCATAGAAAACGTCTCCAACTGCCGATCAAGCAGAGGGAATCTGCAGGACCATCTACATCAGTGGCAGCAGCAAATATTGGTGGCCCGAAAGTCCCTTCAGAGGTACAGACTGCCACAACAGATATGGCTTCAGAGTTTTCAAGAATGGCCACGTATTGCATAGACTGTAGTGTTGTTATAACAGCTGGTGAGCAGTGTGTTACAGCTATGCACAATGCTGCCAAAAATCATTCATGGTAATTGTTTCCCCCCTTTATATTTTTTTCAAATTTCATGAGAAGTTCATAGTGAGCAGCAAGAAGGCGATGCAAAGCTGAAGGACCCTCAACTTCAATAGCAGCACAACTACACCGAAGCAGAGAGTCCATTCAAAAGACAAATCTCAACTTCAAGATTTGACTCCACAGTTTTCCCCGATGGCATCAAATGGCATGAATTGTGAAGTTGTATTGAGTGCTGGAGAGCAGTCCATAACAGCCCTTCACAATGCTGGAAAGAATAATAAATATTGCTGTTTTTTTTATTTTGTCTCTTCATAATTTTTCTACATTAGTAGGCATTTTATCATATTACAGAATGGGTAGCTAATATCTATGCGTTGTTCATTTTATTAGCGTCCAAGCTATTGTAACACTACTTACATATCATTTACTGTATAGACAAGTCAAACTGTCCCTCTATGGATAAATACACAGGTAACTTTTGCCAGTAATTATAATTTACTTTTTTCGCTTTTTAAATATAAATCAAAAGTCTGTGTTTAAATCTTCTAGTAAGTGCATCAACATATACTCAGTTTTTACAGAAAACTGTGAAATTTTGTAATCTCTTTTTTAAAACGATCAAATGTAATATATGTGTATTGTTCTGCAACTCCTCCTCTTAACAACTCACCATTTTCCCTAGAATCCTGCTCAGGATCAAAAAACAAAACTGCACATCACCGTCGGTACCTCCGGCTGCTCTCTGAGCGGGGCCTCTCAAACCTGAGCGAGTGCCAGGCGAGGTGAGGCTATCTCCACACAGCATGGTTTTCGGAGGACCCATAGCACTGAGTCGGCACTTACAGTGGTAGTCGATAGCATTCGCTCTAAGGTCGACACCGGTCAGACAACCTTACTGGTGTTGCTTGACCTCACGGCGGCCTTCGACACCCTGTCTCCAAATATTCTTGTTAACCGACTCAGTGAGCTGGGAGTCAAGGATTCTGCACTCAATCTTCTTGCCTCCTTTCTTGACCAACGGAAGCAAAGGGTCAAACTTGGCGAGTATATGTCATCTGTCAAGGCAGTGAAGTGTGGGGTCCCCCAGGGCTCTTCACTGAGCCCGACGCTTTTTAACATTTACGTTGCCCCTCTCGCCAGGCTTATAAGATCCTTTGGCCTGGAAGTTCTCTCCTATGCCGACGACACGCAGATTATGGCTTCCATCTCCCAATCTGTGAGCCAAACCGCGCACAATTTTAAAAACTGTATGGAGGCGGTCGCCGGATGGATGCTTAAGAACTTCCTTAAGTTAAATGGCGAGAAAACGGAGGTCCTTGTTTTTGGAGGCAAAAGTGAGATCTGGTCTATGGATTGGTGGCCGTCTGTCCTCGGGGCCTGTCCTACGCCCACTTTCTCTGCCCGTAACCTTGGGATCATATTGGACACCTCTCTTTCCTTGGACAAACAGGTCAGTAGGACAGTGTCCACTTGCTGTAATGCCCTGAGGGTTTTAAGGAAGATCTCTCACTACCTTTCCCCTGAGGCACGCAAACAGGTAGCAATAGCGGTCATTGTCTCAAGACTGGACTATTGCAATGCCCTATACTTTGGCATCAGCAGTGGTCTCATTCAGCGCCTCCAGACCGTACAGAATGCGGCTGCCCGGTTTGTTGTAGGTGCTCCTAAACGTTCCTCGGGCACTACCATCAGAAAAGACCTGCATTGGCTCCCCATGCAGGCAAGGATCAACTTTAAGGCTTTATGCCTTACTCATCGTGCCCTTAATGAATCTGGTCCGGAGGCTATTCGTGCTCTGGTGGCCCACTATGTCCCTGGGAGAGCACTTCGCTCTTCCAATAAAAACCTGCTTGTGGTTCCTCGTATATCCAAGGTCCGGTGGGGAGGAAGGTCTTTTCGCTTCCTTGCGCCTAGACTCTGGAATACGCTCCCTAGTGATCTCAAACTGATCTCCTCTCACCTTCAGTTCCGCAGGGCACTTAAGACTTGGCTATTTCTAGCAGCTTATCTCTAAGTTTCCCCCCTGGTTGATATCTGAGCTCTCTGGTTACCATCTTCAGCGCCTTGATGCCTATGGGTTTAGTTGCGCTTCTTATATACAAATTGCCTTTAATAATAATAATAATAAAATAATAATTGTAGGAGAGAACTCTTTAAACCATGATCTTAGACTACCATATAGTACTCTACTAACGGTAGGTCCTTCTTCGCATGGTTCACTCATATTTATTTTTTCACTGTTGCAGTAGTGTAATATTTACGGGTCCTGAAGAAAGCCTTGTTAGGCTGAAACATGTCGACCATATAAGTTCCACCTACTGATAGTAGTATTTGTTGACACACTATCATCACTCTGCTTTTAACCTTGCCGTTATGATGATCCTCTCAATAAAGTCTCACCTTTGGCATCACAACAGGCAATTTTAAACACCATTTTTTCACTTTTACTTTATACACACTTTCTGTGCACTGCAACCTTTTCCCATCAGCATTACCATCATATCCTGTTGGCTCTGTCTCACTGGTGGATCTAACACTAGTACTCCTCACTATATGCTCAGTGAAGGACCTAGTAGATACCAGTTTCCTAAAAAAAAAACATATGATGAGATTCCGCCAATGGGTGGGCTGATGGGTATTCTTCATTATTCTCCATGTGTCTCTCTCAACACACTGATCAGTTTTCACACACTACTTTTTGAGTGTATAGATATCTTGAGCTTTACTTAGATCCTTAGCATCCTCTGTGTGTTTTTGCTAGTTAGATTGCGGGATAGGATGCATGCAGGTCTTTAAAAGTTTTCCCCTTAGACCCTTCTCTACGGTTAGTTTTTGTGTAAATCAATGAGAAACTAGCTAGTGTGAAACGCCCCTACAAACATCAAAGGAACCACGTGCCTTCAAACCCAAAAGGGATTCGGGAAGTGTGCAAAATGCAAGGCCTGTAAACATGGTATTAACATCAACACAGTCAGGCTACCCTTTAGACATACACCGTATACTATCAGAGGGAGCTATACATGCAAGACAGAATTTGCAGTCTACGTGCTAGAATGCACATGTGGAAAAAGGTATGTGGGCAGCACTATACATCCGGCACACGTTAGAATACTGAAGCACCTCAGGGTGATAACAAATGACGAACAAGTATACCCTGTGGCCAGACACATAAATTCACATCACGCAGGAAACTTACAAGATTTAACTTATTTTGTAATTGACAGAGTACCCAAGAACATCGGGGGGGCAATCGGCAACTGGCATTGAGATGACTTGAGTCTAGATATATAATCTTTCTAGACTCGAAAATCCCCAACGGGTTGAATGCGAATGAGGCAATTAATGTGCATCTCTAGTCCTCAGCTGCTTGGCCTGCTATTCTTTAACTCCATGGCTGCTAAGGCAATTCCCCTCCTGTGCTGGATATTGCTATTTTACATTGTTTCATGACGAGCTGGGCTCGTCATCAGTGTACGAGGAGGCTACACCATGACGAGCCCAGCTCGTCATGAGCGTGGAAGGGGTTAACAGCTCAGAAAACATCTGAAACTCACCTACTTTATCAAAACTTAATTTCATTTGGCTCAATACACATGACACAAATATATTTTCAAACAACACGTTACAACACTAATTAATTCACTACACAGGTAGTTAACGCGGTCAAAATCTCCTTAGATCACGATCGAACATCAATTACTAGTGTTTGCAAACCGCAGCCATAAGAGGAGTTGGTCCTCACACCCACTTGGGGAAGATGGACTGAGTGGCCAGATTTCGTATGAGCGACCCAAGAAACCAGTCAGGGCAATTTAGTTGTTAACAATTTTAGCATAGCCACACATGTGCGCCATATGACAGCAAGACACAAGACCCACTCTAGGTACGCACATGACTTGAGCTTATTATGACTGGCGTATGCAGCATTGTTATTTTAACACCTACAAATAACTCTGCCAACAACATATCTGTGTGAGGGTCAGGAAACATAAACACATCCCACAATCAAGGGTATATCCAAGGGAGACTGTGTTCATCCAATCATATAACTTCTTTTGCGGTACACACAAGAAGGTTTGGCAGCTAGTGATATCGCCATTCCTGGTTTAAATATTGAACGCGCTGACTCACAGAGGTGTTTGATTGCAAGGTTTATTTTATGGTCTAAATTTTGTACATAAGTTTTATTGCATACACATTTTTGGTCATCACTGAGTTGGTAAATGTGAAGTAACATTTATCTTAGCTATGTATAATGTTTTCATGCATCTAGCGAAACCTACATACAGTGATGTAAACCACATGATAACTCTTCTATGTTGTTTGGAGTGACATGACAGGGTTGCCGTGACAACCTAAAAGAGTTGTAACCTGTCAAACTTACAAGTATATAGCAGTAGATGTGGTGAAAACCAGATGTAGTGAGCAAGGCGGTTGTATACCGTCGAAACGCGTCTGGGCTGTTAATCAGAATAAAATAAATCTTACTTTGGCATTTATTCACGGAGTCAGCACCTTCATTGTATCGGAAGATTGAACTGGTGTTGTATATATATATTCAACGGTGAAACTGCGGGCTTGTCTGAATTCTGTGGATCGGATTCTCAATTTGCATATATATATATATATATATATATATACTAGCAGCCCGTCCCGACGTTGTCCGGGTATGAATTGCTGCTGGCTAGTAGTATATTGTTTTGTAGGATTTCGTTTTGCTAGCATTTCTTATCTGTGACAGGCCTGTGAAACGCTCCGATTCACAGTGCACTGCTGATGCACTAAAGAGTGTGCGTTCAGTAGTGTGTGAACTCAAGTTTCCCTACTTTATTTTTCCTTGCAATATTATATAGCGCGAACTCGACAACATGGCATGAGCACAATTTACATTACAGAAGAACACATTCATTTGTGGTAGGCACGGGGAGACAAAGCGATTTGCCTGGAATCACAGGATGTTGAGCTGATGCCGAGATTCGAACGTAGCTCCCCAGCTCTAAAGTTTGCAATTCTAGAACTTGTGGCGGCAGGTGTGTCTAAAAGTGTATGTCGGTGCTGGCCATCAATGAGAGAGACCTGTGCATTTTTCAAATGGGTCGTGAAAAAATATGAGTATGTTGCTGGAGATGTGGGCCGCCGTGCCACCAATGTACTTACCGGGGGAGGGTAAACACCCATTATTCCGCAACTTTCTTTCCGCATACCATCACTCCGCTTACTTTCATTACGAAAGTGCCATGACTCCGCAATGCCATTATAACGCATTGCATTACATTTTATATGATTTTACCATGCATCCATTTACAATGAAATTCGTTGTAAATGCATGAATGGTAAAAGCATGTTTTTTTTTTAAATGTTTGGATAAGATAAGTATGGGTATAGGGGTACATGTTTTGGGGTACTGAGGTATATATTTTGGGGTGTTTGGGTATTTTAAGGGTTCAGATATAGTTTTGGGTTATGGGGTACAGGGGTAGTTTGAGGGTTTAGGGATAGGTATGGGTTTTGGGGTGCAGGGGTATTTTTAGGGTTCAGGGCTAGGTTTGGGTTTTGGGGTATAGGGATATTTTCTAGGGTTCAGGGGTAGGTTTGGGGGTACAGGGTTATTTTAAGGGTTCAGAGCTAGGTTTGGGTTTTGGGGTACAAGGGTATTTTAGGGTTCAGGGGTAGGTTTGGGTTTTGGGGTACAGTGGTATTTTTAGGGTTCAGGGCTAGGTTTGGGTTTTGGGGTACAGGGGTGTTTTAAGGGTTTTGGGGTAGGTTTGGGTTTTGGGGTACAGGGGTATTTTTAGGGTTTAGGGATCGGTTTGGGTTTTGGGGTACAGGGTATATTTATAGGGTTAAGATGGGTTAAGTGTTTAAGGGTGTTGGGGTATTTTAAGGAGTAAGGGTGGGTTATGATTATGGGGTGCAGTGGTATTTAAAGGGAGCAGGATGGGATTAGCACACAATATGAGACATGGCATGAAGGGCGGAACGTACCACACGCCCACAGAGTTTGTCATGCCCCCAGCACATGCCCACAGCACAACGCAGACACGCCCACAAGGGACTACTTTGCTGGCACGGTTCTTTTACCTTTTAAATGTATATGGTGGGCGTCTGCATAGCCTATGTCCTTCTTCTGCAACTGCCCTTTCCAACGCTGCATTGGGTGTTGTGATTGGTGCTGTGGTTCCTGAGATTACCCACCTCACAGGTTTGGGCTCTCTCTTTATTATATTAGTATATATATATATATATATATATATATATATATATATATATATATATATATATATATATATATATATATATATATATATATATATATATGTATATATGCTTAAATTGTTTTTTTTATTCGGACATTCCACAGATGTTACTTTCAGATTACAGGTCTTCAAAGAGGTGAGGTAGATTTACAGCAGAAAAGCACCTAGATAGATCTCACATTCTCTGCTGTTCTGTGTCTAACAGTTGTTGTCTTTTAAAGTTCCATTTGGGAGGGACGAACAGTGCCTAGGAAGCTTGTTTTGCCTCTAATTAGTCTCACTGGTCCTAAAGAAGCAGTAGCCTGGCCACAGTAAAACACATGGCCCGAGCCAGGCTCCAGCCTTGCCTGACACATCCACCTCTACATCAGGTGTAGGGCCTCAAATGTAAGAGGCACAGCATACTTTATTGATGGTGACAAAACCATTGTCCCTGGCTTCCTGACCAGAATCAAACACCATGTAAGGGGTGTTGCATATTGCTGCCCAAATAATTGCAGGTCAAATGAATACAACCACATCATTGCAACACTGAAGGAGCATCACTAGTGTTCTCTCTGGTGTACATCAAATAAATTCAAGGCAGTTAATACTAGAAGACCAGCATCTCTTGTAAACACATTGGGGGTCATTATGATGTCGGGCGGATCGCCACCGCTCGACCGGCAGTGGCGATCCGTTCAACATCTTTCCCCGCCCGCCTGGTATTTACCCCTGCCATATTACAATGGAGGGGGTACAGCGGCGGGCGTAAAGACCGTCCGCCGCTTTTCCGCATGCAGGTGAGGGAGCAAGGTGGAAAACAAATATTTTTGTATACCCCTTGTAAAATAACTCTCCATAACAGTAATAAGTACTAAATGTGTGATTTTAAAACTAAAAAATATAGAATAAAGTACATACACATGTGGGATACTAATTTGCATGGTTTAGCAAAAGCATAATTTACTAATTTGTCGTATATTGTGCCTTAAAGCGTACGCATATGTTATAAACTAAAAAAGAAATGCATGAATGTGCTTCTGTCTGTTTACTTGTGGCATAAATCATGAAGATTGGTAAGTTAAACATGCATTTGAGTAGCTTAAAGCTAAGTAAATATTAACAGGGATATCATTAGAAGGAGGGAGGTAAACAGAAAGAGCGTTATTTCGTAAATTTACACCTATTTGTGTTTGTTTTCATAATAGTTCCTAAATTGGCCACTCACGGACTAGCGCTTTACCCTAGCGCTTTACCCTGAAACCGGAGCTGCTGTTCATCGTGGAAATTTCGAGGATCTGATTGAGGAGAAAAGCAGGCTGTGCTGTAGCTGGGGCTGGTAAGCGCTGAGAGTAGCGCCGCACTCGCTGGACCAGAGTGCTCTTGTCTACCACATCTCCGCTGCGGGACTGCGAGGCTTTCAGCTGTTGCCTCTTCCCGCAGCGGCCCCGCCCCCTCACCAGATGAGCGCATAACTTTTCGCGGCACCCGCTTCGCGGGTGCCACTCACGGACTAGCGCTTTACCCTGAAACCGGAGCTGCTGTTCATCGTGGAAATTTCGAGGATCTGATTGAGGAGAAAAGCAGACTGTGCTGTAGCTGGGGCTGGTAAGCGCTGAGAGTAGCGCCGCACTCGCTGGACCAGAGTGCTCTTGTCTACCACATCTCCGCTGCGGGACTGCGAGGCTTTCAGCTGTTGCCTCTTCCCGCAGCGGCCCCGCCCCCTCACCAGCTGAGCGCATAACTTTTCGCGGCACCCGCTTCGCGGGTGCCACTCACGGACTAGCGCTTTACCCTGAAACCGGAGCTGCTGTTCATCGTGGAAATTTCGAGGATCTGATTGAGGAGAAAAGCAGGCTGTGCTGTAGCTGGGGCTGGTAAGCGCTGAGAGTAGCGCCGCACTCGCTGGACCAGAGTGCTCTTGTCTACCACATCTCCGCTGCGGGACTGCGAGGCTTTCAGCTGTTGCCTCTTCCCGCAGCGGCCCCGCCCCCTCACCAGCTGAGCGCATAACTTTTCGCGGCACCCGCTTCGCGGGTGCCACTCACGGACTAGCGCTTTACCCTGAAACCGGAGCTGCTGTTCATCGTGGAAATTTCGAGGATCTGATTGAGGAGAAAAGCAGGCTGTGCTGTAGCTGGGGCTGGTAAGCGCTGAGAGTAGCGCCGCACTCGCTGGACCAGAGTGCTCTTGTCTACCACATCTCCGCTGCGGGACTGCGAGGCTTTCAGCTGTTGCCTCTTCCCGCAGCGGCCCCGCCCCCCCTACGAGTACAAATCCTCATAAGCAGCCAAGGACTGACGCGAAGCGGAACGCGAGCGGGACGAGACCCGGACGAAGCCCGGTCAAAGGGCGGTCCCTCTGAGTCCCTCAGAGGCCGAGGAAGGCTGGAGCTGGGCCTATCCCCTAAACCTTGTGATTACGTGCAATATTCGTGAGGGCAGTTATATCATACTTAATTTGTTGAACCCTTTTTGAGGTGCTATTGTATTTTGGAGCTTCAAAGCTCACATTATAATAATGACTGCAAAGAAACTAAGGTCGGGGAGAATTCTAATGGGCAGAGTATGCTCTAAAACTAAATCTAACCCTCTTAAAAATAAGAGTAGTCTCTCAAATCTCTTAAAGGGAAACTGTCAACTATTCAGTTTGTGGGAACGGGGTTCGAATAAAGCGGCTCGGCCAACTCCGCCGCTGGCTGATAAGGCTGAAAACTGCCAGGATAGGATAGCTACACAACACGCAAAGGTCTCTTATGTTCCTGAGAGATTATCTGAGTCAAATACAAATGAAGAGGTGAAACCTTATACTAAGGATGTAGCTGTCATTGCTTCATTGCCCTCAAACTCTTCCTGTCCTCTCGTGAATAATCCTAACATTAACTGTGTACAGGCTTTAGTATATGATACCCCCTCCAATCCCCCTATGCTTTCTCCCAAACCTGGCCCCAGTGGGTCTAATCAAAAATTAAGCTTATCTTCTCAGAGAGAAGATAAGATTAATAAATCCATACCCTCTGAAACAGACTTGGAGCTTTATAAACGGTATGTTTCCGATGAGCCTAGTAGGCTGTCCACTTTGGCAAAGACTCCGGCAACATTCGTTCCTTCTGGTCTTCAACTTTACAGCAGTACACCTTCTAACAAATCTATTGCCAATAGTACTTCATTGAGTCCCGTTTTAAATTTAACAGGCCTTGACGATTCCAACCCTGTTAGTTCTGACAAACCTATTTCCGAGTCTTTGATCTCATTGGAGTGCTTGTTGTCATCTATTTTATCTTTACTAGAGAAATTTGTAGGGGGCTCAGATTGCGTCTTGGAAACGGTAACTCAAATTTTAAAAGTACTATTAAATAATCGCAAGGAGAAGGTTCCTCTCTCCAATTCTGACGTCTGTTTACCGGAAGACAAAGGGCTGAATAATACACCGTTAGAAAGTGTATCTGTCCCCTTGGAGGTTTCCCAATCATCCAGAGTTGATAAAAAGCTGATCTCCCCTATACATATCCTTGCTTCCAATTGTGTAGTGGAGCACGACTGCCCTTTAGTCGAAGTCCCGTCCACTCAGAGCGCGAAACTGGATAAGGAATGTTTTGCGATTTTCAACCAACAGAAGGTCAAGGAAAATAGAGCAGCTGTGGGAACGACTGTTAATGGGGGAAAAGAAAAAATGGGGAAATTAAATAAGAAGGGAAGAAACAAAAGGAAGTTAATTCGTAGGATTGAAAAAAATAGGCGTAGGAAAATTTTCTTTGAAATCCAGCAGGAAACCTCTATTAAAGATGATGTGGTTGAGGAGCCCCTAAGTGGTGTCAAAGATATGGCATTGGTCTCAAAAGTACTTCATGACCGTCCCCAGTCTCCATCCCTAGAACCTATTATTATTATTTCCAACAAAAAAATGCCATCCCCGCCCAAAATGCCCTTTAATCCTTCTTCTAACACTGTCCCCACGGGTTCTAATGTTACAAAGGATGGATGCCAAGTTGTTAAGAGTAAAAGCGAGTTACTTAGGCCAGGTCAGCTAGGGGCAGCTACTGATAAGTCCATGGACATGGGTCTGTCAGTTCTTAACCCCCTGGCTAGGCCTTTTTCCGGCTTTAAGGTCGATGTAGAGGATACAAGCAGAACGACAAGCAGAACCTCCGTATTTAGAAAAGAGGAAATTATAAATACATTTATCCTCGAGTTTTCCCCCTTGTTCGAGGCTGATTGCATTTTGGATAGAGCTGCTCTCCTTAAATGTTTCCATGAGTCCGAAAAATTGGAATTAATCCAATCTTCGGATATAGATCTGATTTATATTTGTAAAACGGATGGCAGATTTCTAACGAGGGCTAAATTTCATTCCAAACTCATTGTAAATTTAATTCTTCAGTGTTCTGAGAGATTTCAGAGTAAGGGGATTGATGTCATCCCTTTTTGGGGGAATGGCTTAAAGGATGGATTATCGATCTCCCCAAGGGGATTATGCTCCTCCACCTCTCTTTTTCCATCAGCTCTGGGTAGGAAAGATCGTTTTGATGCTTACAGCGACATAAAAATCTTCCTCTCTAAGGATATTCGCTGTGTATCCGAAATCAATCCTCCCCCTCTCTCTGTGCACAACAGAAATGAAGATGAGAGCTCCCGTTGGAATTGGCTGCCTGGTGTTCTTGCGAAGAAACCTATTATGAATCAGGAAAGGCGATCTGATCTTTAGCAGTAATTTAAAAATCCTGTCTTGGAATGTAGCTGGGGTAAAGAACAACTCGGAAAAAATTGAGTTCCTACTCTCTTCAGGGGCCAGTGTGATCTGTCTCCAAGAGACATGGCGCACTGAAAATTTTATGTTGGGAAGTGACTACATTATCCTGGAGGGTAAAGCCTCTGCTTCCGTAAGAGGCCACGCAAGAGGGGGTATTGCCTGTTGCTTAACAAATCAGAGAAAATGGAATTTTTCACATTTTTTGGATCCCAGTAACTTGTTTCAGGCTGTTACTTTAATTTGCCTTGATTATATGGAAATTCCGTCCCCACTAGTTCTGATTAATGTGTATATTCCTCCTGACGAGTATTTCAACCCAATTTTGAAGAAAGTTTTTTCCTATGCTAAGAAAGTGCGTGAGAATACCCCATCAGCCCATATAATCTTGGTTGGAGATTTCAATTGCAAGGTTTCTAACTCAAGTTTGTCTTTATTTAGAAATAAATATAGGGAAGAATCCTTGCACATTCCCCAATCTGTCTGGCCCGGGAATATTAAAACTAATAAAAGAGGGAAAATCCTTTTGGAGGAGGTACTCGAGCTGGATGGGATTGTGGTTAATGGACGTCTTCCGTCTGACTCCCCAGCAAATTTCACTCATGAGTCATACCAGGGAGAATCTATATTAGATTATGTCATAGCTGTTAATTCCACCTTTGCCATATTGAATGATCTGATAATCTCTAAAACATGTTTCAGTGACCATTCCACTTTGGTCATCTCTTTAAACATTTTCCCCCCTTTGGCTGACCGTTGGTCGCTAGATAAAGATTTGGTCAGTTTTAGCAGCACATCAGGGAGATGTCATTGGGATAGAAAGGCTCTTAGTGGACTGGAGAGCATCCTTGAGGAAGCAATCTCCGATTTGGTCAATTGGGAGGGGGCAGTAACTGTACATTTTTCAGATTTATTGTTGAAAGTGACCTCTTTAGCTAGATATCCCAAAAGAGATAGGCCCCCAATCCCTCCTTCTAGTTCCCTTTGTTTGTTAAATAAAGAAATAAACAAATTGGTAAGAGATCAATATTTGAATATTCTTCCAGAAAGAGCCCGACATATAGCCCTGTTGAAAAGAAGAAGGAAAAGGTTGAAACTTAGATTACGCAAAGATAGAGAGGACCAATTTTGGATACAATTGAGGGAGGCAGCCTTTCATGGCCGAGTGAGAGCATTTTGGTCCATAATAGGTAGGGGCTGTGGCGCAAGGATGATACCCACTCCCATCTCCATTGAGGAATGTACCTGGGTTGATCATATAAAAAATCTTTATGCAAGTAATGGCGTTTCTGTTCCCGTTGGAAGTTTCAAGACGGCTGTCTCGACCGTAGAGGAATCTCCATCTGAAAAGTCTATAGAACAGGCAATAATGGAAATGCGCGCTTCTGGAGCTATGGGCCCAGACGAGCTGCCCATTTCTGTTATAAAGCAGAGTAGTTTAAAATGGAGTAAAATTCTCTATCCCTTATTTGCACACTGCTTTTTAAGCAGATCAGTCCTTCCTTCATGGAAAGGGAGTATCTTGATCCCCCTTTTTAAGAAGGGCGATCGACTTTCTCCCCAAAATTATCGCCAGATTGCTCTCCTCGATGCTGTTGGCAAAGTCTTTGCTAAATGCCTGCTAAGATTATTGAATGAATGGGTGGATCAATGCGGCTTATTACCTCTTGAGCAAACGGGCTTCCGTAAAGGCCACGGTACCCTGGATAACCTAACAGCTCTTCAGGTGATTATGGATAAATATATCACGGTCCGGGGGGGAAAAGTATATGCAGCCTTCATAGACTTCTCCACAGCATTTGATAAAGTTGACCGCCCTCTGCTGTGGAGGAAACTATCAGCCTTAGGCATGCCACCTATACTGTTGGATTTAATACAGGATCTCCATACAGATACATGGTGCCGTATAATGATGGGAGGGGAAAGAGGTTTGTCGCATCCCATCCCTTCTGCCAATGGTCTTAAGCAAGGATGCCTACTGGCCCCCTTATTGTTTTCCCTCTATGTGTATGATCTCCCTCAAGCTTTGTCTCTGAGTAGTGGTATTGCCCCTGTTTTGGGAGATAAAGCTATTGCATGTTTAATGTATGCCGACGATCTTTTGCTATTAGATCTTACTCCGAAAGGCTTACAAAATCGTCTGCATGCATTACAGGTGTTTTCAGAGTTGCATTTTTTACAGATTAAAATTTCCAAAAGCAAGGTCATGTGTTTGACTGGCAAGAAAAGATATTCTCATGGGAATTTCACGTGGTCAATAGGCGGCCAAAAGTTAGAAATTGTGAAATCCTATATGTTTTTAGGGAAAATAATTTGTGGTAACATGAGCAATAAGGCTCATATTGAGAATAACAGGCGTAAGGCTCTGATGCAGGGTAAGGGCCTAAATGCACTTTATAAAGCCACAGGAAAACGGCATTTTCCCCATTTGCTTGAAGCTTTTCGTGCAAAAATTCCGGCTTCCCTGCTTTACGGCACTGAACTTATCGAAGTGAGTAGTTGGGGTTTTCTTCACTCTGTTGAAGGTAGACTCCTGCGTCAACTAACCTCTGTTAATACCGCCTGCCCTGTAGCCTCTCTTAGGCTTGAGTATGGCATGAGAAGTAGTTGGGTTCAGGGGTTAGCCGGAATTGTGAGATGGATCTTTCATCTAGCTAAATGTGATCCATCTTCATTAAGACATCTTATCCAAAAGGAATTACTAGGTCCTTTAAAGGAGTTTTCACCAATTGTAAAAAACTTCAGAAAGGCGGTCATGTTATTGCAATTGGAGGAATCTACCCTTTTTTCTCTTTCCCTTTATCAGTTAAAAGCTTCCTTAAAATTTGCAACATGGAAATTAAGCTTTTCGTTGGATAGAGATCAGATAAGGACAAAGAAAGGCGATTTGCCCGTTATTAATTCCCTTAGTCTTAAAACTATGCAACCCTATTCTACCTGGAATCTCCCACACGGCATTCGCCGTTTTTGGTTCTTATTAAGGCAAGATATGTTACCACTGAATAATCTTTTAGCTAAGTGGAATGGCTCCTCTAACAAATGTACCTTGTGCAATGTTTCGATTCAAGATCTCACCCACGTTTTATTTACATGTCCGGCTTTGACAAAATCCCGCCGCAAATGGGTGAGACCAATTTGTTTAGAACTCGGAATCTTATCTGCTGGTGCTTTTTCAGATGCCATTCTTTCACCCCCTAATGAATTATTTTGTTCTAGAATCTTCAAATTTTTTAAATGCTTTTTAGATTTGTATTAATCATGTGTGTAAATTTCTCTTTTTGTATAATATTGGAGTGTTATTGTGTATGTAAATTTTATGTGGACCTCTCACGAGTTCCAAAACATAAAAAAATAAATAAATAAATAAATAAAATTAAAATAAAATAAAATTCCTAAATTGAGGCCTATGCGAGTAAAAGAAAGATGGAAGCTGACTAAAATTCCGAAATGACGATAAAAGTGCGCAGGCGCCGACTCGGAGATGTGAGCTGCCTGTAACTGAGCAGCATGGGTCAAGGACAGAGTGGCCATATTGTGGGGCCTAAGCCAAAAAGCCCGTGAAGTCAGGGTTTGGTCCGTGAGAAGGTTTTGACAAATATCAATTTAAAGGACACTTGAAGTAGAACATTTGGACAAAGACATCCCAGTTGCGGCAATGTGATGATGACTATGCAAAAAAATATAATGAAAGGTGATGAGCTGATGCTCATCCGACTCCAAATTGACCAATCACAAACAAATTTGAACTTGAGAGTTACGAATTTAGATAGATAAGTTAGTGAAAAGGGGTATAAAAGAGGACATTTGGGCTTGTTTTTTAATTGATCGTTGCACCCCGAGAGGCTGTGAGTCTGCACAATTTTTCCAATGGCGCTGGGACTTTGACATTTTTCTCGACTTTAACTTTTGAATGGGTGCGAAGTCCAGAGAGGGAGATAGAAAGACAGAGAGGTTTCATTTGGAACTAATTCATTCTATGCTGATGTCTTCGTTTCTACATTTGGGTAATATGTCGCAATCTTATTTCTTTCAAACTGTCATGCTAATAAATGAATGTTATTGAAATATAACTTTTCTTTCAGGATCTACTGCTTAACTGATTTTTCTTTTTAATAAAACAAAATGATTATGCTAGGTGATTAAAATTGTCTAAAATAAAAATTAGATAAATGGAGAATTAAGATGGACTTGATATCCTTTTTTTAGTCAACTTTTACTAGCAGATCAAAATAATGAATGTATAGTAGGGTGTCTTTATCATTCTTAGTTTAAAGAAGAAACCATGGTACACAGAAGTAAACTGCAGTTGTAAATAATGTATAAAATTTAGTTTAGGCACTCCACTATAGCACTGCGACTCCCTTTTGAACCCATACTGGATCCTCGGGGCAGAATAATTGTGTGTATGGATGGAAGATTAGAATGATGGGCCCAGTTGTAAGAATTAGTAAGTAGCTTCGTGGGTTTAAAGGTGATGGTTTTATGAAGAATTTTTGGAGCCGCGCTACACCACAGGCAATCGTTATGATTGCCTGCCATGTGGATCTGGGTCATAATATGGTGGCGGTGCCTAGCAGGCACCGCCCGCCATATTATGATGTGTGCAGATTTAGGCCTTTCCATGGCGGCAATGCAGCCATGGAATGGCATGTGGTCTTTGGCGTTTGGGGCCCGTTGCGAGCCCCCGGGGTGTTGGGGGGCTGGGGGGATGCACTTGGGGGGTATCCATGGTACCCCCCTTCATTGGTATGCACAAGGTGGCAGGCACCACAACACAACATGCAACTTTTACATTGCGCCGGGTGCAGCTTACAGCACCGCCCACCGCAATGTAAAAGATGCGGGATGCGACCGCCAGGGTGGCGGTAGCATCCTAATTCGCCCCGCGGGACCACTGCACCTCTGGTGGTCGGTCCCGTTTTCCGTTACGGTGGCAGGTGGACAAAGTCCACCCGCCATCATAATGGGGCCCACTGTCTTTGCCCCTCTCTGTACCACAAGAAAGCAAACCTTCCCAGTGTATCCATTGAGACGTTGTAATGAGTTATCCTTTTAACTCAAAGTCCCTTCTTCCTCTCAAGGTAATTCTTGGATCAACCAACTTCTTGCTATTTTCACTCTCCCCGCCCAACATACTACTGGCTACCAGCTTGATGCCCTCTACTCATCATTCTTGAGCAGAGTAATGTACTTTGTTTCTCTCAGTGTATACGCCAGTCTGCCGCATCATGTAAACATGTCTCATCTTGTGTATCCTTGCTATGTACAGTGTTCCTTTGACCCCACCCATCCCCCTGTGGTAGGTCTGTGGTTTAAAAATATAAAATGACTCAATAAATCAAACTTTAAAAAAAAACTTAAAACTTAAAAAACTTTAAAAAAAAAAATATATATATATATAAAATGACAATGAATTAATCTTGTGGATCAATTGAGCCTTTCACCTACATTTATAGTAAATAGAAACATTGCATAACTGGTTTCTAAAGTGCACAGTTATCTTTCATTGGCTTGGGGTTCTACAAAGTGTCTTAGTATTGTTTATTGTATTTCGAACCGTGAGTTTAGGTGTGTCTGGTCATGTGAATGCTTGCTCAACATTTTTCTGCAGATACATGTAAATACCAATAGAAAACAATAGGCAAACAGGGATGGAGGCACACACTGCTGAGGTACTGGGCAGGATGAACGTTCAGGATTAATGTTCTAAGGTTAAAGGTAAATGCCAACAGTGTGAAGATGCCGGAGAGCTGCTGTAAACATGCATTTGAAGGATGAAATAATAGCACACAGAGAAAAGGACAGGAAGTCAAGTGCTCTATTTAACTACATAATAAAGGGGAAAGCACAGCAATAAATAAGGCCTGCATTGGAATGCACAAAAAAAGGAGATGCCCTATGGTCAAGAAAGTCATTCAGATCTTGTTAAAGACTCCACTTAAAACCCACACGGATAAAAACATTCATGTGATCTTAGAAGTATATTTGTCTAGAGCAGGAATCTTCAACATTGGTCCAAAAGGATTGGATGCACACCAGATTTTCAGGTTTAGCACCAATCAAATAAGCAATTCTTCTTTAGATGCATTACTTGCAAATTTATCCCTTGTGGATATTTGAAGATTTGGCATAGATCAGTTCTTCGCACACCACCTTCGAACTCATCAGCTGTATATGCCATTTAGTAAAGAATTATGCAGAATGTTTTCAGCTAGTTGATCAGGTGAGACCTGATATTCTTCATAATCAAGTGGACTGACAGGATGAAACTAAATATCATAAAACCCAGGGAGTGATGTTTCTAGAGTCACACAGAGATGTCAGTAAAATTGCAACAAATTAAGAGTGGACAAAAAATGGTAAATATAGCATCTGGTGAGCTTCTGTATTGTATTTAACACAACACAGCACACTTTGATTCAGTCAGAATTCTATGGCAGGACCGGAGGCTCAGATTATGCTTTTCTTTCTCCGCTATTTATTAAAACACAAAACGCACAGCAGCCCAGAAAAGCTCTTATTGTATTGGAACATCATCATCGGTTACAATAAAAGGAAGAAAACATCAAAATAAGCAACATAGTGCAAATGTCTCAGACTTTAACTTCAAGTCCCAGTACTCCACTTGTAAGGATCCGAGGGTAGTCCTTTCACAGTGTCCATTATCCTTATATAAGCAGACCCCTCTTTACGTTCTTCCTCTTTCTTCGCTGCTCCCGCAGCCAGTTAAGTGTTTTCTATTTGCTCTTGGGTTATTGCGGTTACCTCACTTTGGGGTTTTTTCTTGATTGTGTTTCGGGATCTGTGTAAGCATTGTGGCTGTTTTTCTCCACAGAGTCCCGATAGCGTCGCGGGGGCGGGTTTTTCCGCCCCTTACGCGACCTTGCCCCATTGTGGTTCCGCGGCGTGTTTCGGCCGCTAGAGGGCACTGCAGTGTCTCGTTGGTCCTCGCGCGGTTTTCTCTCAGAGGAGCCGCGCTGAGGAACCCAACGGACGCGGAGCCTTGCCCTCGTGCCCCCTCAGTGACGCTCGGTGTTGCTGGGTCTGTAGCCCCATTTCAGTGACATTGTCATTTTGACGCCCTTTTGAGGGTCTGTATTTGCGGTTTACCGCGTTGCTGCCGGTGTTGCCGGTTGTGCACTCTTTAGCCCCTGGTGTGGTAGCGCGCTGTGGGGGGGCGGACCTGGTCCTTTGTGGTGGGTCGGCGCGCTGTATTGGGTCCGAGTGCGCCCTGAATGCGGTCAGTTTGTGCCGCCCAAAAGCTGTTCGGTCCTCCGGGCTGTTAAGATTCCTGATACCCCCTAGAGTCTGGGGCTGTATTGTGGTGACCGTTGAGAGCCTGAGTCTGGTGTGGTCGCCTGTCTGGGTAGCTCCCATTATGGAGGATGAGTACTATGAGGAGCCCCATTCCTACTTGAATGATGAGGAGTTCTATCAGGCGGTTGATAGTTCCATCTATAGGTGTGTGACGGAGGTAGTCGGCCCTATGGAAGACCGCTTTTCAGCTCGTATTGTCGAGGAGTGCGCCAAGTTGGCACGTGCTGATCTTCCAGGTCCTTCGGGGGAGGGTCCTCCAGCACCGAAGAAGCCTTGCAAGAAAGGGCCGTCGGAGCGTGCCCATGGGGTGGACAAGGGCGCCTTTGAGCGTCTTCGGGACGCTTTCTTAGCAAAGGCGACCGGGCCCCCCACGGAGCAGCCCGCCGCCCCAGTCCCGGTGGCGCCTTCAGAGGTTGCACCTTCTTCCCCGGATAGGGATTCCCCAGATACCGATGACGACGACGAGTCGGAGCGTTCCTGGCGTCCTTCGAGCTCGGCCGCGGAGTTGCCTCGGGACAGCTCCGGCATGCTGGACCCGGACGAAATTATTCATCCGCGGTCAGCGGCCTGGGCCCCGGGCGACAAAGTGGCCAAGTTCGTGGCGAGCAGGCTGCGCAAACCTCTGGAGAAGGAGGCCAGAGGGTGTCTGAGGGGGGAATGCCCTAGACCATCGTTGGAGGGCAAGGTAGCCATGACTCCGGACCTGGATGCCAAGATGGCGACATTTCTGGCCAAGTTCATGAAGGACCCCCGCAAGGGCATCGACCGTTCTTGGCGGTCCTGCCAGGATAAGCTGTTAGACGCGGTGGGTCCGATCACGAAGATTTTGGACATGGCGGAGGAAGCAAAGGTCTCGGGTGCGACCATTGACCCTGAAGTGCTGTCTAACTGGGCACAACGGGTGATCATTTTTCTGGGTAACGCCAACTGCGCCCTTTCCACAGAGCGCCGTCGGTCCTTTCTGATTAAGTTGGACCCGAAACTGGGAGATCTGGCCTCTTCGGAGGCGGGGGCTGTGGCCCAAGGGGGTCTCTTTGGCGAGCCTTTTATTAAGGAGTTGGGAAAGTTTGTGTCCACCTTTACTTCGCTGGACAAGGCCCAGTCCAGCATCAATCGTGTTTTCCACCAACGTTTTACCGCCGGGGCTGGTCGCAACAGGGGCCGTGCGACCGGCCGTGCAGGGCAAAATGCCGGCAACAGAGGGCAAGGCTCCGGACGAGGGCAGTATAACACCTCTGCAAACTATACTAACTTCCACCCCACCAGGGGACAGCGTTTTGGAGGTCGCGGATTCAAGAAAGGAGCAGGAAACAACTCCAATTCCGGTGAGTGTACTTCCTGCAGATCAAGTTTGTGTTGGCGGCCGGTTAGCGGCCTTTTGGGGGGAGTGGGCATGCCTCACCGCGGACGCATGGGTTTTACAAACCGTCCGCGGTTTCCATATAGAGTTCTACGACCAACCCTTTCAGGTGAGTGCCCCTTCTCCGATGGTGTTCTCGGAGGCCGATGCGTTGTTGATCGACGAGGAGGTCGCGGACTTGCTCCGCAAGGGGGCCATTCGTCGTTCAACTCGGCATCCCTCTGGGTTCATCAGCAACCTGTTTCTTGTAGACAAGCCTGGCGGCGGGCGCCGCCCCGTCATCAACCTCAAGGAGTTCAATGGGTGGCTGGTGTATCGCCACTTCAAGATGGAGGGCACCCATCTGTTGCGCGACATTCTCCTGTCGCAGGACTGTCTGGTGCGGTTGGATTTGAAGGACGCCTATTTGGTGGTTCCCATTCATCCCCGCACCGTCGTTTCCTGCAGTTCCTCTGGAAAGGTCAGGTGTTCGAATTCACGGCCCTTCCTTTCGGTCTGTCTTCCGCTCCGTGGTGCTTCACGAAAGTCCTGCACCCGGTAATAGAATTCTTGCGCGGTCAGGGCGTCAGGCTTATCGTCTACCTGGACGACATTTTACTGCTGGACCAGTGTCCTCGGAAGCTGCGCGACCACCTGCAGCTGGCGGTGTCGCTTCTGCAAAGCTTGGGGTTTGTCATAAACGAGTCCAGGTCTGTTCTGGTTCCCTCTCAACGGATAGAGTTCCTGGGCTTCATCATAGACTCTGTCGGGTCCGTCCTCAGTCTTCCGGCCCGCAAGTTGTCGAAGATCCGTCACGTGCTGCGGCAGACGGTGGGGAGGTCCCACACCTCGCTGAGACAGGTTGCCAGAGTAGTGGGCCTCTTGTCCTCTTCCATCCAGGCGATTTTCCCAGGGCCGCTGCATTACAGGGCCCTTCAGCGCCTCAAAGCGTTTCATTTGCGCAGAGGTTTGTCGTACGATCAGTTGGTTCCTCTCTCGGAGGAGGTGCAGGAGGAGATGACGTGGTGGCTTTCTCACATGGAAGCCTGGAATGGTCGGGCGATCTTTGGGTCGGTCCCGGATTTAGTGATCGAGTCCGATGCCAGCAGGGCAGGTTGGGGCGCTCGCTGCGGAGAATTTTCCACAGGCGGTGCCTTGTCGCCGGAGGAGCAGAAGTTGCATATCAACTGTCTGGAACTCTTGGCGGGGTCCTTTGCGGTTCGGTGCTGGACCAAGGACACGGTGCAGTCGTGTGTCCTTCTGAAGATGGACAACGTTTCAGCCGTTCGGTATGTGAACCATCTGGGGGGTTCATGGTCCCGTGTGCTAGCGAATCTAGCGAAGGAGTTTTGGACCTACTGCCTGGACAATCAGGTGTCGGTGCAGGCGGAGTACCTGCCAGGTCAGTCCAATCAAGTAGCAGATTGGCATTCCAGGTATCTACGGGGTTTCAGTCAATGGAAGCTGGATGTGTCAGTTTTCCGTTGGTTGCACGACCTCTGGGGTCCGTTTTCGATCGACCTCTTTGCCTCACCGTTGGATCATCAACTTCCGAGGTTCTTCAGCTGGAGGCCGGATCCGGTGGCGGAAGCCACGGACGCGTTTCTTCAGGACTGGAGTCGGGAGTCGCCTTATGCGTTTCCTCCCTTCTCCATGATAACGAGGACGGCGGCCCAGCTGCGCCGGCAGACAGGGGAGCTGGTCCTGGTGACTCCGTTCTGGAGGTCGCAAGTGTGGTTTCCGGTTCTACTGGAACTTTCCTGGGATTTTCCAATCCTACTCCCCCAATTTCCTCGCCTGCTTCTCAACCCGGATCAGGAGCCTCATCACCTCCTCGTGCAGGGTTCTCTCCGCCTCATGGTATGGAGGCTTTCAGGGGACGCTGGTCGCTCCCAGGCCTTTTGCGACCGGCTGAAGGACTCTTGTCCAAGGCCTTGGCTCCCAGTACGTCGAGACGCTACAAGTCCGCTTGGGCTAAGTCGGTACGTTGGTGTCTTCGACATGACCTGGATCCCTTGGTCGCAGGAGTGGTTCCCATCTTAAACTTCCTAACGGAATTGGCTACGGCGGGTTTAGCGTATCGCACTATCAATGCCATGCGGTCAGCGATTTCTGCTGCGCACCTGCCGGTGAATGGTTCCCCAGTAGGAGAACATCCTTTTGTGTGCAGGCTCTTGCGAGGTGTCCGGTTGGCTTTGCCGCCGGAACCGCGTTACTCCGTCCTCTGGGACGTGAATGTGGTTCTGAATCTGTTTCTCTCCTGGCAGGCTAATAGGTATTTGTCTCTGAAAGAGCTTTCGGCCAAATTGGCCATGCTGTTATGCTTGGTGTTGTGTCGCAGAGTGTCTGATGTTCGAGCTCTGGATGTGTCCGCACGGGTGTTTTCGCCTGAGGGCGTCACCTTTACGGTTGGCCGCCGTACCAAGTCTGGTTCTAGAACAGTTACGTATCCTGCGTTTGTGGATGTCCCAAAATTATATGTTGTGAACTGTTTGAAAACATATGAGGACATGACTTGGGATCTTCGCCCTCCGGGTGAACGTCAGTTGTTGATTGCCTTGCGAAAACCACACCATGCAGTCTCTTCCCCCACAATTGCCAGGTGGGTGCGCTGGGTCATGCAGGAGGCAGGTATTGATACTAAGCGTTTTGGGGCACATTCTGCCAGAGGGGCCATGGCCTCCAAGGCGTTTGCAGTAGGTGCACGCTTGGAAGACTTGATGCGTGCAGCGGATTGGTCTTCAGAGTCCACTTTCAAGAAGTTTTACTTCAAGCCGGTGGTGGACATTGCCAGTTTGGTGGTGAGTAAGCTTTAAACTAGCATAATCTGAGCCTCCGGTCCTGCCATAGAATCGAAATTTGCCTAGCTAGTGTGACGGTAAGTTTCAATTCTATTAAGGACACGGAGGCGAGGATTATCCCACCCAGATCGTCCATGTGTGACGTCCCACCCGTATGCCAGTAAGTACGTAGGTTTCCAGTTGATGCTGTTCTTTTCATGCCTGTTGCTGTCCGTTTTGCTTTGCTGACATGCATTTGGTGGTACAACTCTCACGCAGTTGTGTTTTGTCACTAGGTAATGATGGTGCCAAACAGGACCAGTAAAGATGTTGCGTAATTCGCGAAGAAAGAGGAAGAACAGAAAGAGGGGTCTGCTTATATAAGGATAATGGACACTGTGAAAGGACTACCCTCGGATCCTTACAAGTGGAGTACTGGGACTTGAAGTTAAAGTCTGAGACATTTGCACTATGTTGCTTATTTTGATGTTTTCTTCCTTTTATTGTAACCGATGATGATGTTCCAATACAATAAGAGCTTTTCTGGGCTGCTGTGCGTTTTGTGTTTTAATAAATAGCGGAGAAAGAAAAGCATAATCCTCGCCTCCGTGTCCTTAATAGAATTGGAATTTACCGTCACACTAGCTAGGCAAATTTCGATTCTGATGTTTTAAATATTTTATTTCATCCACGCTGTGTATGACTTATATCGGCTTGCCATATACCTTTTTTTACAGAGCGAAAATACACCTGCATCCTTGCTGATTCTTTCTGATCAATACTGCAACCATTTTAAGGGGTATACACCTGTTACAACGCATTCGTTACTCCGCACTACCATTACAACGCGACTTTTACAACGCATACCATTACAACGCATTGCGCTGGGGGGCGCTCTAGGATAGGGAATAAGTATAATTTACTATCCAACACCTTCCCTAGGGTCCACGGGGACTGGAGTTAGAATAGTAAATTATACTTACCACTATCCAGCACCTCAAAGCGCTATGCGTTGTAATGGTATGCGTTGTAATGGTCGCGTTGTAATGGTAGGTAGTTGTAACGGTATGCGTTGTAACATGGTACATCCATTTTAAGGTAGTGTTTTATGGGTCACCTTCCTTCAACATTTGCTTTGTTTCGGTCAGCTGCTATCATTCATTGCTTTGAAACAGTCTCATTTGCATCTTGACTCAACTCAGAGACATATTTCTGACTTACCATCATGCTATTGGCTATTGGGCACACTATTCCACCTCCTTCTTAATGTTCCCATGTTTGCATTGCAATACAGATCATGCATTGCTTTAAATATGTGGCAAGAACAATTTAGTGGACATAAAAGCCATCATGAAAAGAAGACTTTCCTCTCCAAAAGGAAACCATTCTGAATTATAACAAGCAGAAGCAAATGTTTCCTTGAAGCCTGATGTCAATAAGTATATACATGCTCTATACATATTTGTCAGATGGTATTTTTATAGAACTGTATTTTGTGTAAAAACAAAGGGCTACATACATAATGATTTTCTCTAAACATAATACCTGACTAATACTATAAAAATCCCAAAAACTGGCCTTTAGGCCAATTAGAGAGTAAGTCAGAACTACTCCTCTGACAAGAAACTCCTGTACACTACAGCATGGAAGAAATATATGAAGGCCATTCTCGCGGCCAAAGCTGCCCACTTCTCCTCACGCATCCTCAACTCTAACAAACGTTCTAAAGAAATCTCCAATCATGAACGAGCTGTCCAACCCAGACAGAATCCTCCCTAAAGCTATCCCCACACAAGCACTATGCGACTCGCTGAACAACTACTTCATAGAAAAATTGCTAGCATCAAAGCTATCATCCCTAAACACCCCCCAACTCGACATCCTCCGTCACACGCAGTAACAACTGCATGTTCAGCTGTTTTCCAACCATCAGCACCAACACCTTTCAGGATCTCCTGGCTAAGGTCAAATCAGGATCCTCTACCGACTGCTGCCCACCCCACATACGACTCCCTCTCATCTTTCCCAGGCCCCGCCCTCGCTCTCCTGAACGAGTTCCTTTCCTCCGGTCGTGTCCCAACAGCCTTTAAATAGGCCATTGTGGTCCCTCTCCTAAAAAAGCTTGAAACAGACCCCATGACTCTGTCTAACTACCGTCCCATCTCCCTGCTCCCTTTTCTGACGAAGGTATTGGAGGCCCATATCGCTAGAAGCTTGTCTAACTTCCTGGAAGAATCAACATAACTCGACCCCCACCAGGCGGCTTCCGCCCTTCACACTCCACAGAAACAATAATATTAGGTGTCATGGATACTCTCCGTGACAACGCTGACAGAGGCTCCCCTCAGGCACTGGTACTGTTGGACCTTTCCGCCGCCTTTGACACGGTCGACCACATCATTCTGGTAGACGGTGTCAGGCAAGCCGGCATCCATTGGCTCAGCCACTAGATGGCCTAGTTCCTTCTTGGAAGATCGATCTCAGGCAGTTTGCTCAGGTCACTTCCCAGCCTCTAAACGTAGAATTACGTGTGGCATCCCCCAAGGCTCCTCTCTCTCCCCTCACTTGTTCAATCTCTACATCCTCCCCCTGATTCAGTTCCTTAAAGACAGGATGGTGACTGTCTTCAATTACGCAGACGACCTACCACTGGTCTTCACGGTCGACAATTCACCTGGATCAATTTCTAAATTTCAGCCCACCATGTTGCATATTCAACATTGGATGGACCACAACCACCTCAAGCTAAACTCGGGCAAGACAGAGCTAATCCTCGCAGGAGACAGCCACAAGTTCTGGGGCCTACACTACTGGCCGTCAGAACTAGGCTCCCCACCCACCCCTTCCTCTTCGGCAAAAACACTCGGTGTTACCTTAAACAGCGATCTGTCACTAAAATCGCAGGTTTGGTCAATAATCTCCAAATGCTTCTTCCAATTGCGAAAGATCAGGAGGATTTACCGCCTACTCACACAGAAGCCCTGACTCAGGTTGGAACAGCTACCTTTCTGTCGCACCTGGACTATGCAAACTCTGTCTATTTGGGCATGCCACTATACTTGCTCAAACGACTGCAGATAGTCCAGAATCACGCAGCCAGATTGATTTTTCGACAACCCAGGTGGCACTCGGCAACACCTCTAATGAGGAAATTGCATTGGCTTCCCATCCCTCAACGTTGCGCGTTTAAAACTGGCTGCCTGATCTTTAAATCCTTGCACGGTCATAACCCCAAATTCATAAATAACCTGCTACTTAGACACACCCCCTCTCGCAACTTGCGATCTGCTCACCTCTGACTCCTTTCCACTCCCACATTCAAGCAGAAACGTCAGGGAGGCTGCAGGTTTGCAATCCTTGCCCCCAGATTATGGAATTCCCTACCCTTGGAGATCCGCTCATGCACTGATCTCCTGCAGTTCAGGAGGTCCCTCAAGACATGGCTGTTTGTACAAGCCTACAACTGACCCCTTCATATGTGACGCACAAAGCTTACTTGTGGAATTTTAGTTTGCGATCTGAACATCATCTGCGCCAGCTTGTCACCTATGTACTACGTGCACGGCAGCCATTTTAGATATCATGGTCTCCCTGTCCACGATCGATCGCCAGCGCGCCCCTCTGACCCAGCAAGCATCCTCCGCGCACCCTGGCTCCCCCTCCCTCCTCCTTATGAGCATGACCCTTCTGCATGACCCTGTCCTTGGGAGTCACGCCAGCGCCTGACCAACACCTCCTCTCCTCCCATGAATGCCCCTCTGTTGATAAACCTCCCCTCTGCACTGGATTGCCCACGCAGCATGAATACCACTCCATTGATGGCCCCTCACCCCGTGTCCGACTGTCCACACAGGTCCGAGGCCATTGCCTAAGCCGGGAGATATCATTTACTGCCCCTTATTGTATGAGGTCGCTCTCCTTCAAAGGACCCTCTATTGATCCAGGCCTCCCCACCCCCTGTGATATGATCAGGCGCACACATCCTAAGACTCGACGGAACACTCAGCTGCGTGATGACCCCCTCCTCTTATCAGCAGGTTGAGGACCTCTATTGTGAAGGTATATGGGGGTGGGATTGACACGAGGATTACGGGGATGTCTTTTCCTTGCTTTACAAAGTTCTGATTGTAATAAAGAAAGGTCACATGCCATAAACCAGTGTATAAGAGGCCAGGCCTCCGAGAGGCTGTTAGAGCACCTCGAGACGATACCTTGTTGTCTGATCTGATGTGTTCTGCTCCGTCGGAATAAACTTCTGTTTCCTGCCTTCTGGTCTCCGGCGCCTGCCTCATTGCTTGGTAAACTTGAATGGTACAAGGGCGGTTAGCGCCGGGCAAATCCTGAGAAAGGTCCTAGCCCTACCTTTTTCCACAATTGGCGTCCCAAAGCGTGGGGCCCATCAGCGACACGTGGATCCAGTGGGAGAGGTCCCGATGACAGAGTGAACGACTGCAACGATCGGGAAGAGCTCGTGTCCGATAGACCCTCGTCTGACAGCCGATCATCCGACCTTCACTAGTTCTGAACAGACCTCTCTCGAGTGATCTACGGTCCTGACTGGGAACCATCAGGAGTGCCGCGAACATCACGAAGGAGAGAGGATGATCGGGCGCTGGATCCAGAGGACAGGAAACCGTCCATGCGGTCCGGGTAAGGTCGTGTAAACACGACGAACTGAGAAAAAAAATTGTTTTGTTTGGATAATACTAGTATTACGCTTTGTTGAAACCTCTGGAGATTCGCTGTCTGCAAACGGAGAAAAACAACAGGCTCTCTCTTTGCAAACAGTGAAGGATAGGTAACGCAGACTTTTGTCCCCGTTGTAATCCGTCGTGCCTATCTTCCTCCCCCACTGTTTCCCGGACTGTCGTTCGTGGATTATTGTCTGGAGATTCTTTTTCTGCAAACAGGGAAGAACAAGGTCTCTCTTTGCAGGGAGAGAAAGAGTAGGTAACGATAACTTTTCGTGCCCACTTATTCTCCCCACTGAATTGTTTTGATTGACCGATTGTTCGGTATTGGTTCGTTTGAGGTATTCACCGCCGGCAAACAACGGAGAATAGAAATATTCTGTCTAGTCTTTGCCCGCCGTGATAAGATAGGTAGTGCAGACTTTTGTCCCCGTTGTAATCCGTCATGCCTATCTTCTCCCCACTGGTTGGTAGCCTGTTTAGCCCGGACCGCTTATTAGAGATGAACCATCCAGCTCCACTGGAGGGCACCCCTAATAAGGACATGTTCACTAAGTATGGACTAGTCGCTATAGCTTACACTAAACTATGGCATAAATATACGAAAAAGAACCCTGAAAGTCAGTGGCCACTGATAGGTTCCTTTAATGAAAATAAAATAAAAACATTAGAAATAGCGCTCCAGAAGAATAAGACCACGCCCACTATGCTCGACAGTATCGGCATGTGGCGCAAAGAAACGGAACAACGAAAGAAAAGAGAAGAAGCAAAAATAGGGAAAGAATTACGAAAGGCAGCCCACCTGGCCGCAAAGCAACTAGAAGAGGAAATAAAAGAAAGAAAAGAAGCTACACAAAACCAAGAATCAGGGTCAACAGGCCAATGTCCTGTTAGGACCCCCTCTGCGCTCTACCCTGAACTGCCCTCCAAACAACGGGCAAACGATGAGTTACTGCTAGGTCCCCCAATCATCTACATGCCCCCTCCATATGCTCCCAGCCAACAAAACCTGCAAGCCCCGAGTGTGAGTGAAAGTGACCCTAGTGCTAGTGCACCGGCCCTCACGGCCTCCGCACCAGCCACATTAACAACTTCGTCAGACGACCCCGAGGCTAGCAAACAATCATCAGCCAGGCTAAGTAGGTTAAGCAAAGATGAGCGGGATGGGATCAACAAAATAGCAAAGACGTTGGTAGACCGAAGGGAGAGCGAAGAATACACAATGAGCATATATAATTCACATGCCGACAGCCACAGACGGCATTTCATCTTGCGATTCAGCTACCACACCCTGAACGCGTATGAAGATAGGTATCAGAGTAAGGGTCCCGCTAAACTAACAACGCTGTATAGGAAGATTGATGTTGGAGATGGGACTGAACGTGAGGCGACGGAGCTCTTCATGCAAATGCTTGAGGTCTTCCGCCACCTCGCGGAACAGAAACCAGAAGCCAAGGTTACGGTCCCTGAAACAACCTCGGCAGAAGTAGCCAATACTATGATGCCTATCAGAGAAGCGGCTCCTTACTGGATCCCGCCACGGGGCCAGGGAACGAGCGATGATATTAATAATGAAAATGCAAAGGGGAGGGTTGTGTACAATTGGGTTTACCAACCATGGGACCGACAGGATATCCTAACCTTCAAACAAACCTTGCCCGATTTAAGAAAGAACCCGACAGCATTTTATACCGAATTAGGCACAGCCTTGGGTTCGACAATAATGACTTTAGCGGACATTGACTTGTTCTTTGGGTTATGCCTGCCAGCTGACGTGTGGAAGCAAATCCGGAAGGCTGACCACACGGATCTGTTTGGACATACCTGGGACCAACTCGTAAACTAGATAGACAGCGAGAGCCGGGGAGTAAACCAGTGGAAGACATACTGGAACTCCCAGACAAACTGGTTCAGAAGTTAAAAACACTGGTCCCGGAAAGAAAAGTAGACTGGTCGATAGTCACGGCCTGTCGACAGAAACCCCAGGAAGATGTGTCAGAATACTTCTCCCGATTCGAGACAGTGTTCTCCGACTACAGTGGCCAAGACATGACCACCGCAACCGGACAGCACCTGTTTGTGCAAAATTATGTAAAGGGACTAACACAAGAAGTCTCCCAAAAACTGCAGACGAGTGAGAGTAGTTGGGGGGCCTCCAAACCCGCAGCTATCCTTCAGATGGCTCAGTATTACGAGCACCAAAAGAATGAGAATGATAGGGCGTCCGAGAAAAAGAAGAAAGATTTAAAGGAAAGGGTAATGATAGCCCAGATACAGGGTATAGCGGTAGGACGGGAACACCAAAGGGGGAACTACCAATCAACCACCCCCAGAGATCTACCTTCTAAAGATCACACCCCAACATCCCACACTGGACGGAGAGACATTAGCAATGACCAATGCGCCTTCTGCAAAGGGTTCGGCCATTGGAAATCCCAGTGTCTGGTCTTGCTAGAAGTGAATAGAAATAGAGACTCCAGGGATGTGGCAGGTGGTCCGAGAAATAGAGTACAAGGAGGAGGGAGCACCAACGACACCAGCAATGACAGATCAGGGAGACTGAACACATTTGACCGTCCCCGACAGAACCAATATCAGCTGTCCGAAGGTGAAAATGCCCCCGACTTTGCATAGGACTGCCAGGGGCAAGGGAGGGATCCAGTCGAGCTCTGTGTTGACCAGCAAGGTCCTTATGTCACCGCTAAGGTCCTGGGTACAGAGTCTCCATTCTTGGTAGACACTGGGGCGACACGTAGTGTGTTATCAAAACGACTGATTCCAAGGGCACCCTTGTCTGGCTCACACATAACGTCGATAGGTTTCGATGGAACGCCCTCCACTAACCCCCTGTCCGTACCTATTACCTTTGACCTAGAAAACAACACCACTGACGCGACATTTCTACTCTCCTCCAACTCCCCTGACGCCATTATGGGCATTGACTTACTGAAACATTTTCGAGCTACCATTAGGTGTTCCCCAGATGGAATACGAGTCATCCTGTACGACAACCCAGACATGCCCAGATCCCGTCCCCCACGACACATGTGCTCCATAACTGACGCTGACCTGTCCCTGCTTGACACCCTGCCTCCGTACCTGTGGGCCAAAAATGACTCTGATGTGGGGCGAATGATGATTGATCCTATTCACATAACTGTACGACAGGACGCTATGCTCCCGAAACTCCCGCAATATCGGATATCGCCAGAGGGTGAGAAGGCACTGGTAGCGATCATTCAGTCTCTGGTAGATGCAGGAGTGGTTGAAGAGGTGGTTAGCAACGTCTGCAACAGCCCAATCCTACCTATTGTTAAGAAGCAAGGTGAAGGAGATGAGAAAGCGTACCGCTTCATCATCGACTTACGAGAGATTAACAAAGTGGTTGTACCCCAATATCCTGTGGTCTCTGATATCACCACCATTCTGACCCTCATCCCGTCCACTGCCACCACCTTCTCTGTTATTGACCTTAAAAACGCGTTTTTCTCTATCCCCATTCATCCAGACAGCCGTTATCTCTTCGGCTTCACTTTAAAATCCCGCTCGTACCGATTTTGTAGAGCTCCCCAGGGGTACACTGAAAGTCCCAGCATTTACAGCCAGGCCCTCAAAAGACAGCTGGATGCCTTCCAGCTACCAGAGGGAGTGGTGTTGATCCAATATGTCGATGATATCCTTTTGGCGGCCGACACCACCCCGCTTGCAACGACAGCCACCGTCCAACTCCTACACTTCCTTGCAGAAAATGGCCATAAAGTCTCCAAAAAGAAGTTGCAGTTCTGTCAGCCACAGGTGACTTACCTAGGCCATCTTCTGTCCAAAGAAGGGAGGAAACTTACACCCGACCGAATCCAAACCATCCTAGACACCCCCATCCCAAAAACACAAAAGCAGGTCCGCTCTTTGGTTGGCCTAACATCTTTTTGCAGACAGTGGTTGCCTAATTACAGCCTCATTGTGAAACCATTACTTGCCCTGCTGACCAAAGATGTCCCCTCCCCGCTTCCTTGGACCGCTGAGTGTCAAGCCTCCTTTAAGGAATTATGGGATGCACTCTGCTCAGCGCCTGTCCTAGGAACCCCGGATTACTCCAAACCCTTCTCCCTCTTCACCCACGAAAGGGAGGGATGCGCATTGTCTGTCCTAACTCAATCAATTGGTCCTAAGCAGCGCCCTTGTGCCTAAATCTCCGCCACTCTTGATCCTGTAGCCAGAGCTTTGCCTGCCTGCCTTCGAGCAGTAGCCGCCGCTGCTGTCTCTATCCGTCAGAGCGAGGGAATTGTACTTTCCAACTCCCTCACAGTGCTAGTACCCCATGCAGTCGACACCCTCTTGAACCAGACCAAGACCCAACACCTGACTAGCGCACGACTGACAGGGTACGAGTTGACTCTGCTTGCACCCCACATCACACTAAAGAGATGCACGACTTTGAATCCTGCCACATTGTTACCCCTGCCTGAAAATGACCCCGACATTCCTCCCATCCACGACTGTGTGACCCTCACGGACGAACAAACTAGGAGTAGGGTTGACCTCCGAGACACTGCTTTTCCTGACCCCGATGGAGAGCTATGGGTAGACGGCTCATGCATCAAACTCCCAGATGGCACCACTTCAGCTGCCTATGCAGTAACGACAGCCCGAACAGTAGTTGAGACAGCCTGCATCACACAACGATCTGCCCAGGCAGCAGAGCTGATAGCCCTCACCCGAGCATGCATCATAGCCGCAGGGACCACCACGAACGTATATACGGACAGCCAGTATGCCTTCGGAGTGGTCCACCATTTTGGGCTCCTGTGGAGGGAGAGGGGATTCCTGACGTCCCACGGCACCCCGATCCTCCACGGAGATCTAGTCTCCGCTCTGATTGAAGCAGTTCTCCTCCCCAAACGATTAGCGGTGATAAAATGTCAGGCACACAAAAGGGTGACAGACTTGGTCGGGCAAGGGAATGCATTGGCCGACATCACTGCACGAACCACAGCTGAGAATAGGACGGTGACACGCATGTACATGACCAGGTCACAAGCAGAAACATGGAGTGACACAAGGATAATGATCAGAGACATACAGTCGGCCAGCACCCCTCACGAGCTGACTAAGTGGGCAAGGGTGGGTTTGAAGGATGAGGAGGGCTGTTGGCGAACGAAGGATGCAAGCAAATGGTTGCTGCCCGACTCATATCTGATTCCCATACTGACAATGGCTCACTCCCCCGCACACATAGGATCTGCACCCATGATCGAACTCATTTCCAAAGTCTGGCATAACGACAAAATCCCTGACTCAGCCAGACGCCTAGTTCAGCAGTGCCTTATCTGTCTGCAACACAACCCCGGGAAAGGAACTGTAGTACCCCGGGGAGGGTTTGGGACCCCCAATCACCCCTTCGAGGTCCTTCAGATGGACTTCATCCAACTAGAGAGATGCCAAAGCCTGAAGTATGTACTAGTCATTGTGTGTGCCTTCAGCAAATGGGTAGAAGCCTATCCAACCCGTGACAACACTGCCATGACTACTGCCAAAGTGCTACTGAAGGAATTCTTCCCTCGCTATGGCCTTTGTCGAATTTTATGGAGCGACAATGGCCCCCACTTCATAGCTGAGGTTATCCAATTAATCCTAAAAGGGTTGGGGGTGAAGCAACGATTTCATGCGGTCTTCCACCCCCAATCCGCCGGTCTAGTGGAACGCCATAATGCCACACTGAAGCTGAAAATGGCAAAAATAGTGGCCACCACTGGACTTAACTGGCCGGATGCCCTCCCTCTGGCCTTGTTATCGATGCGCTCCACTCCCACCAAGCACCATTTGACCCCCTACGAGGTCGTGTTTGGGCGACCGATGAATCTCTGGACTGCTCCCAAACCGACCTCCATTCATGACGTCCCGGACGTCCTACTGTCTGATTATTTGTGCAAATTAACTAAAACGTTGTCTGTCATTCATCAACAGGTGCAGCAGGCCATCCCCGATGCTTCCAGGGGCCCCGGCCATGACATCCAACGGGGAGATTTCGTATTGATACGAAATTTCCAGCGAACCAAGAGTCTGGAACCTCGGTGGACGGGCCCCTGGCAAGTGCTGATCACCACCCGAACGGCACTCCGAGTGGAGGGGAAGAAGCACTGGCTGCACGCGCATCATTGCCGGAAGGTCTCTGCAAACCTGGCCACGACAGAAAACGTCAGCACCCAAGAAGAGCTCCTGAGCAAAGACCGACCGATATTGGACTGTTATCCCGATACTGAGGCACTCGAACTTGCAAAATTCTCTGATCCCACTGTGCCATCCAGAGAAGGGTATTTCCTGCGTCGAAAGGAGGGAGTTTCGGCTAAGTAGGCCACGGACTAAGTTAAATCTCAGAACGGTGACCTAAACACAATCAAGGGTTGCCGGGAGAGAAGCTAAACGAAGTCTGTGGTTCTGCCCACTACCGAGCCCCTTGAAGGTGATGGAAGCGCCAGATAAGAAGATGATGGAAGCGCCAGATATGAAGATGATGGAAGCAACAGGAAATACTCAGTATAGAAATCCAAAGACTGACAACTTGCACAAATCAAAGACAATTGCACTCTTCATTGTCTTCCTCTACTGCCTCCTCCTCATGACCTCCTTCTGGATTCTGGAGGAAAGCGCACCGGCCCATGAGGCATTGCTACCTACTGCACAGCCGACCCCCCTGAAAGAGCATCACCTAATCTCTCTGTCGCCTCAGCTCCGAGAAAGGCGCAGGGAATTCTGGAACAATTCCTTCGTGCAACTGTTGCACCAACACAACCTTGCTGCGAATGCTACGAACTGTTGGATCTGCGGGTTGCTCCCGCATGCCACTGGACACTCCATCCCCTTCATCCCTTCACCCTTCTCAGTTCACGGCTCTTGCCTCGCCTGGTTGATCCTCATGCAAGAGAGCCACAAGGACAACGCCACCTCCAGCCGGACAGTGTCACACTTCTACTCTGGGTTCTGGCTGAACAAAACAGGAAAGACCCCTGCTGCCCTGTGTCCTGCGCTCGCAGGCGCCACCTTCATCAAAGACATTCCAGCCAAAGAACGAGTCGAAGTACAGGTGCTCCACAATCCAGCCAGAACCACCTTCACTCATCTGCAAAAACAAACTACCGCCACTCTAACTGTGGCCCTGTCTGTTATCAATGTCACAGGTCTCGTGTGTCTCGAAGGCCATGGAACGCAGCTGGTGGGTCACAGCGCCTGCCGAATCACCAGAACATTGGACTCAGCTGACCCCCCTTCCTTTGTTGCTTCTCCGAACATGTACTTTGTGTGTGGCACCAAAGCTTACACCTGGCTCCCGAAGGGTTGGAGGGGTATCTGTTACATTGCCTTCGTTCTTCCACCCACATATGTAGCCCCTGCCAACCATCACCGGCAGAGGCGTGCAGACGACCTTGGACAAGCCGACTCCACCGGAGCACAGTTCCTGGATGCAGCAAAGGGTCTTGTTCCTCTGTGGGGCCCAATGGCAAACAGCCGTGCTATCCGACACCTGACCCAGGCAGTAGAAACAACGATCAACATCACGGCTGGCATCCTCGCCAACAACACTGCGGAGCTTCAGGCGGTCCGCCTCGTGACCCTTCAAAATCGTCTTGTCCTAGACGTGGTCCTAGCCGACCGAGGAGGAGCATGCCGCATCATCGGATCCAGCTGCTGCACCTACGTGCCAGACAACTCGCCTTCAGTCTACAAAGCCATTGAACACCTCCACAGACTGTCCTCAGAGGTTCACCAAGAACAGGAAGGATGGTCGCTTGGGAGCTGGTTTTGGGACACTTTGAAGAATTGGGGTTGGAAGTTGTTTTCCTTCGTGCTGATACCTGTTGTAATATTATGTGGGTGTTGCCTAGGTATCCAATGTCTGCCACCTTTGTTCGGCCTTGTTTCTAACTGTATGTGCCCAAAGACTTTGGACTTCCGAAATGAGCACATGAGCCCCCTCTATGAAGTAGAAATACGTGGCCTTATGGGGATAAATCCAAACTGACAAGTTGGCGAGACATGTTAAAAGGGAGGACTGTGGAATTTTAGTTTGCGATCTGAACATCATCTGCGCCAGCTTGTCACCTATGTACTACGTGCACGGCAGCCATTTTAGATATCATGGTCTCCCTGTCCACGATCGATCGCCAGCGCGCCCCTCTGACCCAGCAAGCATCCTCCGCGCACCCTGGCTCCCCCTCCCTCCTCCTTATGAGCATGACCCTTCTGCATGACCCTGTCCTTGGGAGTCACGCCAGCGCCTGACCAACACCTCCTCTCCTCCCATGAATGCCCCTCTGTTGATAAACCTCCCCTCTGCACTGGATTGTCCACGCAGCATGAATACCACTCCATTGATGGCCCCTCACCCCGTGTCCGACTGTCCACACAGGTCCGAGGCCATTGCCTAAGCCGGGAGATATCATTTACTGCCCCTTATTGTATGAGGTCGCTCTCCTTCAAAGGACCCTCTATTGATCCAGGCCTCCCCACCCCCTGTGATATGATCAGGCGCACACATCCTAAGACTCGACGGAACACTCAGCTGCGTGATGACCCCCTCCTCTTATCAGCAGGTTGAGGACCTCTATTGTGAAGGTATATGGGGGTGGGATTGACACGAGGATTACGGGGATGTCTTTTCCTTGCTTTACAAAGTTCTGATTGTAATAAAGAAAGGTCACATGCCATAAACCAGTGTATAAGAGGCCAGGCCTCCGAGAGGCTGTTAGAGCACCTCGAGACGATACCTTGTTGTCTGATCTGATGTGTTCTGCTCCGTCGGAATAAACTTCTGTTTCCTGCCTTCTGGTCTCCGGCGCCTGCCTCATTGCTTGGTAAACTTGAATGGTACAAGGGCGGTTAGCGCCGGGCAAATCCTGAGAAAGGTCCTAGCCCTACCTTTTTCCACATACTATATATAGCACCATGAAACCAACCTGTGTATGTGCGCTTTACAAATCCTTATTAACATTAACATTAACAATATTTCAGTCTTTTAATGATAGTTCAAGTAAGCCGTTCATCTTATTCCAGTAGTGATTCTTAATTCACTACCTCTGGAAGAACAAAAGACTGAATTTGCCTGCCATGATAACAAAAACCTAAACATTATCCAATAAATGCCTTCTAACTGCAAATAGTGAACTTGCTGAGCTATCTTGAAGGTGAAGGCCAAATATGTGAGAGCCTTGAAGACAGAATATTGTGCTGGGGGTGAACAACACATTAGTATCCTTTTTTCTGTCCAAATACTGCCATGTTATTGGTACCTTCGTGTATGTTTGCATCTGCTTTAACCTTTCAAAAACAAGTGGACAAGCTTTGGCAAGGCCTATAGGTCTGCTTCTAATGTGCCAACATATGGAAAGAACATGTGTGCAAGCCTCTGTTGCAAGCATCACCAAACTAAAGCCAGACCTATTGACTTTGCCAATAGTTGTTAAAACTAAAGACACCAGGTTCCATTGATTCAATTTGTAATTACAACACAGTGGTAGGGCTCTTTGACATCAACTTGCCCAAAACAATTTAGGCAGATTTAGCTCTCAAACTGCTTCACTATTCCTCAGGCATCACCTCCATTTCCAGCTGTATTTCTTACATGTATAGTCCATGCCTAGAGTCACAGGAAATTTATAAAAAGCTGAATGTGACAGAGAATCTGAAAATGCAATGTTTTTCCCTCATTCATAACTATCCTCACAAAAGAGAATGCATCCCCGCCCTAATACAGTGCTGTTACCAACACAATACTGTTACCTTCAAATAAAAATATGAGTTCTATAGATTAAAACAAGCATTGGCAAACGCTTTTGGGACCTATGGGCAATGTTTGTTTTTTGGTGATGCTGTATGCCATTCCTGTTTCTGGTCAGCATTGCTAAAGAGGAGAGAAAAAAAGCTTATGATGCAGCTCAGGTCATTTTGTAAGCACGCGCACCATGCAGGTGCATGCCGACAAAACAACAGTGTCCTTTTTTTCTTTTTATTTACTGATCCAAGTTGGATTGGCAAATTATAAAAAATAAGGTGGTGCAAAAATATTTTTTTCTATAAGCGTGTGGGCGAATGAAGAAACATGGATATTGAGGATGATCAGAAGCAACACAGAGTGCTTCAGTGGGTGGAAGCAACACGGAGGGCACAGGAAGGGGAAAGCAGCATGGGAAGGGCAGCAGAAGCAACACAGAGGGTGAAGGATAACAACATGGAGCAGTGGACCTACAGACATATTACTGTCTCTTAGGCAAGAAACCTATCTCACTCTGGGCACACAAATTCCCATACTTTTAAACAAACCATATGGGGATGTGCTTGAGCTATAGAGCGCGGCTACTGCACACGTTAAAATAGCCGATATCAAGAGCAATTAACGACTATAATGTGATTTTGTTTAATAAAGACAAATATCCTTCATTATGTTCTGCTTACTGCCTTGTGTAACTGCTTAATAGTAATGTATAAACAATCATAAGAACAATATCAAATAGGTTGGGTTAGACCAACACAAAAATAATTAAAATTAATAGTGCTGTGTCACTAATAGGACAGACATAAACATTTTCTAAGGACAGGGTTTTGCTTGCATTGTTCTAACATTAACAAAACATCATCATATCTATCCCTGTTGATGCACCAGAAGCATGTTGAATGTTCACTGGCAACTTGATGGCCTACTGCTATGGAGCACCACACTGAAGCCAATGCCTCAAGAAAGAGAGCAATAATCCTGCAATACCTGGTTCATCTCTTTTCTTCTTGTGTTTTTTGCTTTGCCTTTTCCATACATTTGCTCATCTAGATTTTAGATAGGATAGAAGAGTCTTTGATTGACACTTTAGGAATAGGTTCTCATTGCATGGGATCCAACTTGTGAACACCCGGATAGCCTTGGCATAATCATTATGGTAGAGCTCCTGAGAGTATCTACATTTGAGGCTCTAACGGTATAGGCTATGTATCTACTACTACCCTAATACAGTTGACTGTCCATTAAAAAAAACTGCTTTCTTTGCAATTTATTCTAAGGAAACCACTTGGAATAACCATTGTGCATGCAGAACATCATACTAGGGGAGCCCTGCTGCAGATCTGAAAAACACAGTGGGATGTCAGATTTTGAATGTAAGACAATTTTCTAGGGAGTGCCATGGTAGTAAGTAAGACTTTTTGGTTTGGGATAGTATTAAAAAAATGCCTTGAATGTTTGAGCATTGATGGTGGGTAAGGTGTTTGTAGAGGGATGAAGGGGAGTATGGTGGCGGCTTCACACTCTAGGACGGCTTTGTGTTGGTAACAGCACTATGGATCTCACCGGCAGAATGCACTGCTGGATTTTGGCTCAATCATTCTGAAGCTGCAGAGTTTTACGTGCCCAGTGCGCTCCGGCCTCTCCTCATAGTGATGTCTCTATCCCTCTCTGGGAGATTTTTCAGGCCTTCTGTATCTTTCCTGATTGCTTCTTCTTTACATGCTGTAAGTTGGGGGTCCAATCTGGCTTGTCGCTGGGTATTGCTACCAGATCACCTCTGCGCTTTCTTTTGAGAAGGTTCTGCTTTTCCGACATAACACCTGGGTTTTCTCTGAGGACGCAGACACAGCGTGAGAGAACCTCTATCATGAACCAGAAGCAAGCCAAGAAAGTCAAGGGATCTCGCTGGTCTTAAACTATGGAGAGTCTAGTAGTAGCACTGGGAAGACTCATCAAGAGAAGCCAGCCACAGAACTCTTCATCTGATCCCCTCGCTTCAAATTCTCTTAGTGATGCAACTCAGATACTGCCCATTGCATATGGTGCACTGCTGGCGGAGAGGTGACTAGACACTATACGCCAGGGTCACAAAAGCTTAGTTGAATAATAGAGAATGGACAGAATATATCCTCTCACCTGAGGGGCAATACCCCCATTTTCTTGGGCAGGCCATTCGAAGCTGCTTCTGAACAAATGCTATCATATGCTGAACAAAGTCAAAATCAAATTCATGATTCTATTATGCTATGTCTAATAGCTATGTAACTCCATCTGAACTCCTCGTCACCCCCTTCGATACCCCGTGACATGCACCTACAGGAGGTATGCTTCTTGTAACTCCGGTTTCCTCCAATTCAACAGGCAATCACAGTGGTTGCCGTGTTGAGAAATGATGTAATTGGAAAAGGCCTGGCCAACCTTTGATCCTAAATGCTACCTTGGGCTTGTCCAGGCAAATTAAGGTTGACTTGAAGTATAGCAGCTCTTGAAATGTAACAGGCCACATTCTTGACCAACTCATTCTCAGCTGATGATCTCTTTCCGAACCGACCTCTGAAACAACTATTCCGGATCTGGGCAGGAGACAGGTTAAGATTGAAATGATGCTCTTGGTCTGGAGGAAGAGAGAAGCAGGTTAAGGAATTACTTAATGACCACAGATCAGGTGGGAAGTGGGAGAACCTGGTTAAAGGGGCTGGATTGGAAGATGCCATGGGACCTCAAAGTGAGGATAACTGGCAATATGATAATTTTGCAAACAAATCCATGCCCATCTGAGACTTTCTAGTTTACTTGTTTCAATGATCAATCACTGCTATCAGCTTCAGAAATGTAAATAACAATATTAGAGCTAGTACTCTCAACCATCTAAACTTCCTTGCTAAACTTTCTTGACATTAAAGGAGAAGAACACATCAGGAATCATCAAACAGCTAAAGCAGTCAATTTCAAAGTGCAAGCTGCCGTTCAGAAGATGTTGAAACATGTAAAGAGGGTAGCCCCATTTCACTGACATGAAATAATGGGTGGGGGCCCTAGAGCAGAGTTCAAACATTATGAACAATTACCTGACTGAGCAAGCAGACATATTCATGGAAACTTAAAACTTAGGGAAAAGATGTGGCCTAGTGTTTTGAACTGCTGACTTTGAAACCTGGTGATCCAGGTTCAAGTTCTGACCTCAGTGCCTGGCTCAATCTTGTGTGATTGTGAACAAAACACCCTGTGCCTAACAAAAGGTGAAATATATTTGTGCAATCCCCACTTGATGTACCTCATCTTGCAGACCCACTTCCAACCTCCCATGAAATGAGCAGCACTCTGTTACTTCTTAGCTAGGTTCACACTACATAAATACCAATGAGTACATACATCTCAAGAACCAGGCCTAAAATAATATATCTATTTATGTTATTTTGTTATAATTAGTATCATGATTCCATGGGAAAAGCATTTTTTATATTTGTTTTGTAACTTTGACTGCTTGACGAATCGTCATGGAACCTTACAAAAAAAAGTTCATCCTCCTCAGCTCCTTGAAGGTTTTTAGGTAATCCATCAAGTGGCGGCAGAGAAAAAGGGTCACCATGCATATTTACATAGAAATATTGAACAGTGATACAGTAAGAAATGGCTGTATAGAATTACAGCAAATTTGGCAGATAGTGAGATCGTGGTCCAGAAAGCGTGCTTTTTTGATTTGGTAGAAATCCGTTCAGTAGTTTCTGATAAATTAAGGTTCAATTACTTTGTTAGTTTGACGTTGCAGAGGGTCCGCGAAGGCAACATATCTTAAGGCTGATTGGCTGCCATCAGATCAACAAAGATGTCCGACAGTAATTTTAGGTGAAATGCCTACACCAAGGGCCGCAGATATTAGGAATCCAGTGGGCTGCTGACGGGGCACTGATGGCCGGGCCAACAGGCTGAACCTGGGCTGCTCTGATGTTGGGAAGCGTGAAATGCGAAGGAGCACACCATATGGCTAGATGATAAATGCTGGCACATTGCTACACCCTGCAACCCATTTAGGCAATGACGTGGGATATGGAGCAAGGCGCCATGGTAGCCCCCGGCTCCGTGAGGACTGGTGTTCTTGAATGAGAGCGCAGGGCTCCACTCATCCCAGGACTATGTCTTGTGGCTGGCTGGCCCCTGCGGCGCTCGAGCTGCTGGCCAGGTGAGGTTGGGGTTGAAGAGGCACTCACTGGACGTCTATGTGAGCCACCACAATCAAATTGGGCCAGAGGCAGTGCACGAGGACAGGTGAGGAGAGGGGAGGTGGCGTGCAACAAGCCAAGACTCGGAGTCATGTTGGGCCCAGACCAAGCAACAGTGTGCTAGGAGCTGGGTGCCCAAGCGACCAGTATTATAGATAACACAGGTACTGCAGGACATGAGAGAAACTTGGAACCCCATGGGAGAAAGCTCATGACTGGCACTGCCTCCCCCACTGGCCTCATCACTGACAGCTTTGAGTCTTGGGACCCAGGGGTCACATCGGGCCCAGGTCCAAATGCGCGACGGGCCCCTCCCCCAGGCTCACGCAGTGACGCAGGCATGAGGAGAGCACATAGATGACCTCACACACCTCCCAGACGAGGAAGCACCTGCGGGCATAGCTAGGCATGGAGGACACTCACTGAATGGTGCCCGGTGGTTACGAACCTGGGGGGTCCCTGAGGACCACACAACAGGAGATCTGGTGCATGGCAGTGACCCATAGTGCTTACCTCTCCCTAGAACCAGGACACTTCCAGTAGTAATGAGACACCAGCATGTGGGGCAGCATCCTTGACCCACAGCCCATCACAAAAGCCACCTGTGGGGACCAAGATCAGAGGCCACTGGAGTGGGCAACGCCCCTCGCACTCAACACTAAACTAGAGTAGGTGGAGAAGCCGGATACTTCCCTGGACCAAACACAAACTTCTCTTGAAGACCGCATTGACAAAATCACAGTAGACTTCGCCCTACTGCATGCCCATCATCGCAAGCAAGCAGACAAGGTGTGTGACATTTAACAAGAGTGGACAGAGATCTGCCCTGCAAACAGGGCTGTGTCGACCGAAGTGCAAGACCCGCATGTACAGGTACAGTTGCTGGAACGGCAAGCAGAGGATGCAGAAGGCCGCACCCGATGGAATAATGTCCGGGTGGTGGAGTTGCCTGACGAGACGGAGGGGGCTGATGCTGTGGCATACACTGAACAATGGGTATGGAACCTGCTGCCGACCAGAGTGCTTTCACCCTTCTTTGCAGTGGGCCCACAGAGTGCCGACAGGCTGCCCACCACTGGGAACGAGACGGAGACGTTTCCTCTTCTGCCTCTTGAACTACAGCCACCGCAACGCCTTACTCAGATTGGTTCGCAAGCTAGGAGACGTGAAGGTGGAAAATGCCTCAGTGCTCTTCTTCTCAGATTATACCATGGAAGTACAAAGAAAGAGGGGGTCTTTTCTGGCAGTCAAGCAACAATTGCGTGGACTGGACATCTGATACGCCCTCCTCTTTCTGCCTCGTCTCTGAGTAATCTGTGAGGGCAGCACCCACTTCTTTGATACGTCAGAGGAGGTTTGGACCTGGCTGGAGTATACCAGGCACCAGGTTTTGTGACCCAGAAGTGGGGGACTCGCCCAGGATGGTGCCGATCATGTGGCCAGTTGTAGAGGGAAGCGCAGACTCAGCAGATGCCTACCCCCACCGCTGTAACAGGTGATACAGGAACGGCTGCAGGCTCTACAAAAATCTGCTATAATGCGCGAACATGGCGACAGGCGGGAACCGGATACCTCATTCGAACACCCAATCAGCGAGGACGACTCCTGAGCAACATGGCCATCTGGCCGAGAAACAAGTAGACCTCCCAGCGTCACGTCACAAACGGGAGACAAACTGTTATAACTGATAGTGATCTGTTCTGCCACAGGCTGCAGCTTAATGTACTGTGCGCATTGATGAGACATTGATATCAGGGAGGAGGGTACTGCCAGCTGAACAGATGCCCTTCCCCACAATTGGATTTAGTAATTATGACTCAGCACCATGTGCATATTAATGCAACATTCTGGGGAGTCAATGAGCTCGCCTTAAACCCCTCAGTAGGCCACAAAACTTAGAAACCTGGTGTGATCAGCCGGTAGTTGTAGCATGGCGCTCTTCATAGTTTGGGAGGATACATGTTGTCCCTCTGCTCTCTTCCCTATCATGCTTTTGCTGTTTTTATCTCTTCTATATATGTTATTCTCCATAGTTTACCAGTATACATGTTGACAGGTGTGGCCCTCACCTGTAGAATTAGGTCTCAACACCTCATCTGTTCCCACGCACCGCAACACCCACACAGAGATACAATCCTAGCCTGCGCGATAATGTCGGCCATTAAAATAAATACTGGCAATGTAAGATGCTTGCATATACCCGCATGCCGCTATGTCACATACTCCCACCTTAAACGCAGATCAGCCCACACAGCATTGCTGCAGGAGGCTCACCTTGCTTCTCCCGAGATCTGCAAGCTGTAGTGCAGATAGCGTGGTGAGGTGTTTGACACTGGATACTCTTCATACGCCATGGAGGCACTTGTCTGGATGAGGCCTGGTGTCCCCTTCACAGTGGATGAGACGGAGGTGGATGCTAATGGTAGATATGTGTTTGTGAGTGGGTGCCTTCATGGAAGACGCTCGCTAGTTGGGACTGTATACGCTCCCAACCTGGAACAGGCAATATTCTGGCAGGCGGTATGTGAGCTCATTGGAGTGCCTTCCTCTGGCTCAGTGGGGGGGGGGGGGGGGGGTTCAATGCAATCCTTGACACCACAATATACCGATCCTTCGCCCCACTACCGCTCACAGCTGCCTCCTCTAACGCCCCCGCTTTGGGAGACTGGCTGCATCACTGGCACTTAACTAATATATGGAGAGCATTTAATCCCGATGTGGGGGTACACATCCACATCGACCACTTTGTGGGTTCAGCTGCCTTACTTACCCGCTGTCATCATAGAGATTATATGGGACGGACACTGCCTTTGTAGATGTCCACTCTCTGCTGCTCTCAAAATGCTGTTTGTGGCAGTGGCTTTGCAGAATAGTTTAATGCAAATTCTCAATGAGTTGTACAGGATACTACGAAGACATTGGGGGTTGCTTTACAGGGTACCAGGTTAGGCTAATTGGTTCACTGACAAACCGAGGGTGACCTATAGGAAGGGGGCTACCATGAAGAGTTTGGTCACATGCAGCTACAAACCTTCCATTAGGTACAGAAGTAGAAATTGGATACCTGACCAACCGAAAGGGAACTATGTATGTACGGATTGTAATATGTGTAAAATGGGTATAAACAAATTGAAGGAATTCAGTTACAATTCGGAAAGAAAGTACTATGTGAATGAACTTATTAAATGTAATTGCACCCATGTGATTTGTGTGATTGTATGCAACTGTCAGAAAATCTGTGTAGAGGAGCACCATTAGGATGCTGAAATCAGCGATCCGTGAAGAACAGGGACAGCAAAAGCCCAATTTTTCAACACATGGAAGTTGAACACCCCAATGTGACCGGTTTCACCTTCCATAGTATTCAAAGACTGAGCCCGAGGCAGAGGGGAGGAGATCGGGAACTGTTATTTAGACAAACGGAAGCCAGATGGATAGCGAGATTGCAGTCTCTGGAGAAGGGGCTGAATACTGAACAGAAAAGTCATTACTTCTTTTAAAAATGCACGGTATGGTATAGCACGCTGTTTTGTGTGTACAGAGCACTGCACACTAACAGTAAGGGAGGGTACGGAGCTAAATGAGTTAGGATGAGTTTTGAAATTTGATAGGGAAGATACTACAGCACATTACATGCTAGCAAAAAGATGTGAGGTGGGGACAGGGCTTGATATGTAGGCCAAAGATGATGCTAATGGGAAACAGACATTAGAAATATAAGGGACAAGGTACGGGTCAGTGGTATACCTCATATGAATAGGACAGGGGATAGTCTTAGGCTAACAACAAGAAACCCTTTATAAGAGGGTGACCAGTCTTGGGTGTATTGAGATAGCCATTACAAGATGGCGGCCACTTATATGTATCATAAGAAACCCGTTATAAGCTGGCGGCCACTCTTAAGTGTATTGAGATAGCCATTTTAAGATGGCGGTCACATATATGTATCATAAACGGGGGTACGGCATTTATAAAATCACAGCAAATATATTAACACCTAGTAAAGGACTGAGGTAAATACTCGATTTATGAGATGGAGTGAGCGATACGGTAGAGCTTCAAGATACTTGAATGAGATTATGGAGGACGAATACACTAGGAAGAACTTTTAAGATGGCTGCTATTGAATAATGGATAGGCAGTCAGGACTCAGGATAGTCTTAGGTTAACAACAAGAAACCCATTATAAGATGGTGTCCACTCTTAAGTTTATCGAGATAGCCATTACAAGATGGCGACCACGTATATGTATCGAAAGAGGTGGTTCTGGCATTTATAAAATACAGCAAATATATCAACGCCCTTTATAGGCTTGAGATATCGCTCAGTTTATGATAGGAAAGGAACGATAAGTGGATTGCCGGGATACTTGAATGTGATTATGGAGGATGAATACAGTAGGAAGAACTTTCAAGATGGCTGCCATAGAATAATGGATTGGCAGTCAAAACTCGGACAGCGCACAGCTGAAACCGGTTACTGAAATTGGAGATATATTTAAGAGGCGGGAAAGTGCACCTAAGACAGATCAATTGAATAGGACTAGGACACACATGCTGAAAGGCTGCTCGAAAGATAAGAGACCTTTGCAGATATGTGAGATAACCCCATGGGGAGGGACAAAGACTAGAAGGAGGAATATGAGGTATGAAGGGACTGCAAATGATGATGCTGGTATAATTTAATGATATGTTGGGGAAATGATTCAGGATATGAGAGAAGGGGAATTTTAGTTATGCCCGGAATATAGGTTTACTCAGTTGTAGGGGTTGGAAGTTAATCAGGGGATGGCTCTCTAACACTGCATCAAGCAGGTTAGAAGATAACGAGGAGAAACATAACTTAATAAACAAAAGGAAGAGATTGAAAGGCTATAAGCGTATTGACACATAAATTGTTTTCTTGACTATAGGAGCTCAAATATTTAAACGGAGAATGAAAGGAAAATAAGAATTTTGAGAAAGAGGATAAATCAAATTGTAATTAAAGTAGTGATCTTTTTGTATGTGCATTTGAGGAGTTTTAGAGGTGTTAGTTCGGCAGTATGCACTTGGTAATTGAAGACACTCTTTAAAAAGTTGATGTCTATCTTTTGGTTTAAGGAATACACAAATTAATTTAATTTTTGGAAATGGTGTTTATATAATAGTCTTAATATACCTGACAGAGGTTAGTAAAGAAATTTTGATCAATACTCTCTTTAAAATGGAAGTGGTTTTATGTTAGATTAAAAATTACACACAGAAATTGAAAAATTTAGAAAATGTAATGTAAAAATAAGAACCAGAGATATTGATTTAAATAAGTGAAAAGTAATGATTACATGTTTTTTTTAATGGTTTAGGCCCTGATGAAGTCCCTATAAGGGATGAAACATGTTGACTGGGTCTGTTTTAAGTGTGATGGAATTGGATACTCAATAAAAAAAATTCAATGGAAAAAGACACTAACGTTTGGAACTTAATTGAAAAACTAGATATCGAAAGTAATTGAAAACAAAAGAGTGATTGTGTATACATGCAATTCGAATTGGAAAGTTAATGTGAACAAGGAAATTAGGTTGCCTGCCGTGTAAGATAGGCCTGTCTAAAAATATTTGTATAATTAATTTGCCAGATCCGTCACAGGAGCCTCCACGGGATCCAGATTCTTTTCCATGCACCAACTACTCCATTTACGCCAAACTCCTTTATATCTCGTTGTAGTACTTGGTGCCCAAGGCTCATCCAGTAAATCTTTAGCCTTTCCTGAAACACCAGAGTACCTTCCAGAACCCCTAATATCCTGCAATTAAGAAGGTTCAACTTTCCTTCTTCCACCAAAGGCGGTTACTCTCCTTCTGGACCCACCAGTAAACCCTGATGTACGGGTATAAAATGAGGTTCCTCTACAGCATGCCCCATTACCCCTGGAAAACAAACTTGAGAAGTCCAAAATGGGGCCACTTGGACAATTCTGCACTTCTCCTTCTGACCCTTCCACATTACTTTCTGTATCATTGGAAAAGGCGGGAAAGCATAAGCCTTCTCTGCCAACCAATCCTGTAGAAAGGCATCCACTGCTGTGACTCCTGGGTCAGTCCGGTCTCCATCTGAAATATCTTTCCACTTGACATGTGAGTCTGCTTGCATACAGAAAACCTCTACTGGGCCCCAAAGAATTTGCACTTTTCTGGAACCTACTGGGTTCAATTGCCAATCGCTGACATTACTGAAAGCGCAAATTCCAGTCTGACCTCTTATTCTGTGACCTGCCATCAAACAATTGTGTATTCTGAGCAGAAATAAAATATTTATTTTGCTTAATCGGCTAACTGCTTTGACCTTGAATACCCCCCCGCCGCCCCCCCCCCCGCCCCCCCAACGATTGATATAAGAAACTGCTAAAACATTGTCTATGCAAATTAAAACAAGGCTGTTTGCTAAGTAGTTCTTGAAACTCCTCAAAGGGCTTAGTGCCACCAATAATTCCAAACAATTTATGTGAAGTAATTTTTCTTCTTTAAGCTATCTCCCCCTGTCTCCGTGTTGTTTAGGGGAGCTCCCCAACCTAAAATGCTGGCATCTGTTTCTAAGGTAAACTCTGGCACATTTCCAAAAATAACTTTGCCATTCCAAATCTCTAGGCTGTTTACCCACCACTCCAAATGTGTCTATGCCTCTGTCAACATTATCGATTCTGCATACCATAATCCCTAAAGCTAGAGATTTTAATCTTTGAAGACCCCTGTAATGCAGAGGGCCTGGGGAGATTGCTTGAACAGATAATGATAGAAGACCAACTGCCCTTGCCAGATGCCTGAGAGTTACCACTTTCTTTCCTAGGATCTACCTTACCTCCTTCCTTTTTTTCTTTATATTATTTTGAGGCAGAAGTTACTGATTTCACAAAGTGTCTACCTGAAAACCTAGGAACTCTAAAGTCTGGCTTGGTACCAATACTGACTTGTCCATGTTCACAATAAAAGCTGGATCATCCAGAAGATTCCTTGTCATCTGTAAGCGTTCCAGTAACTCTGTTCTCTCTTGATCCATCAACAAGATGTTGTCTAAATAAATTATTAAGCGAACACCTCTCTCTCTCAAAAAGGCCACTATCATCCGTAAGACCTTGGTTATTCAATTATTACTTAATTTCCCACTCTATACCTCTAGAAACCTAGCAGCCTGCAAATATAACTAAAAAAAGTAAGCTTTACCTAATTTACACATTTGTTACTTAATTGATTGCCCACCCTAGACCCCTACAAATTTAGCAGCCTGAACCTAAAATATAATTAAACTAAATCAGTGTTCCATAATTTACTTATTTAAAATTCAATTGAATAATCAATTCACAAATAATAATTAGTAGTTAATTATTACTTAGTTAATTTCCCACCCAGTACCCCTACAAACAAGGCATCCCGCAACTAAAACAACTGAAATACAAGTAAAGTAAATCAGTATTTCATATTTTACATAATTGAAAATCAATTAAATAATTAATTAAAGATAAATTGTTCATTCATTATTACTTAATTAACCTAACACCCTAGACCCTGAAAACCCAGCAGCTTGCAACGCAAATATTAGCAAAATTAATATTTCATACATTACATAATTAAAAAAACAAATATATATTTAACTAATATCAATTAATAATTATTTAACTTTTCACCTTATACCCCTACATGGTTAACAGCCTGTACATAACATATAACTTGAATAAATCTGTATTACATAATTTACATAATAAAAATCAATCATATAATTAAATAAAATACATTAAATAATTCATTTTTCATCCTTCTGCGATATTGTATGTGTCAATGATACCTTCATGTCAATAAAGATTTTCAAAAAAAAAAAAATAATTCATTTTTAATTATTACCTAATTAACTTCCCACCCTATCCCCCTACAAACCCAATAGCCTGCTACAACACTATAAATTACTATTAAAAATGAAATACATATTCTATATCACTTACAATCATATGCTATATTTGTTTTAATGAATATCATTTATATAAACAATATTGACAAATAAAGTTAATATATCAACTATAACACTCCAAAATAATTTACAAGGCACAATTTTAAACACTATAGTACTGAAAACCATATTAAAAATATCGATATTGTTTAAAACAATATTACTTACCTCAAAAAATAATATTCTTGTCAACAATATTCTCGCATCACAATATTTATATATCACAATCTTTTTTTCTGATATTTCTGCCTCCCGATATTTACAACCTGATATTTTGTCCAAACACCCTTGATTCTCCTGTGAAATGCAGTTTGTGGTTCAAGTAGTTGGGTTAAATCAAGTTGAAATATGACACTTAGGGCCAGATGTAGGTAATCCTATTTTACCAATTCTAAAATACCGAATTTTACTGATTTGGTATTTCAGAATCGGTAAATGGGATGTAGCTATTTATTCGGTAAATTTTACCGAATCGGTAGGATTCGGTATTACCGATTCGGTATTTTCCAATTCGGTAAATACCGATTCTGTATTTACCAAGTCTGTAATTCCCATTCATTCTTGGGCCTGGAGGCCCAATACCGGTAAATTTACCGATTCGGTATTTTAAGGAATCGGTAATTTACCGATTCCTTCAATTACCGATTCGATAAATTACCGAATCTGAAATGTAGCCACCTACATCCCAAATGCCCAATAACGGTCGGTAGCGGCCGAAATTCGGTAACTTCGGTCGTTACCGACCTGTATTGGGCCACCTACATCTGGCCCTTAATGCACAGAAAAAAAGGCATCAAAGAAATGGGCACGCAGGAGCATATATTTAGGGATATAGCGAAGGCAATTGAAATCACAAACCAAATAATGTTTGCCTTGGCCTAAAATGGACAAGTCAATCAGTAGGGCCTACTACTTTGTGGATTCCTTTTCACAAGGGCTGCACATTGTGTGTCCTGAAAGACACCGCGGATTGTGTTGCTGAACATTATCAGGTCTTTTTTTCAGTTGAAAATCAGACACTAACATAAAGAAAAGATACAACCTTGAAATTCAGGTATCAATAAATCATCAATTACCCGTGTTTAAGGACACGCATAACTGCTCATTGAGTTGTTCTAACCTCAGAAAGGGTGTATATGTGAATCCAAGAAGTGCTTATGATGTGCAGATAATGAAAAAGGTTAAGCACAGCAAGCTATAATCCAGATGTGTTACTCATTTTAGATATTAATATTTCCACTTGAGTTATATGTTATATAGCAATCGCGAATCAGAGCTTGGACGATTATCGTGAAACATTATGTTCATCGACCCTGCACTGTGGTTCATTCAGGTACAATGAAAAGTGTCCTTTTCATGCACAAGGGGGCACTGTTGTAGATTTGCCGGTGCACTAGGACGTGCGCAGAACAGTTGTAATGAAGTCACAGGGAGTGCCACGGGCGAGAGTAAGTTGTGCTTAGGTGCACATAATGCCCTGGGGTCCTGATACTTGAGGTTGAAGAGCCCGATTCACAGAACTAACTTAAGACAAAATCCTAAACTTACTACTTTTGGTATTGGTATAAGTTAGGATTTTGTCTTAAGTTTGTCTTAAGACAAACTTAAGACAGACTTAAGACAGATTTAAGACAAAATCCTAACTTAAGTCTGTCTTAAGTCTGTCTTAAGACAAAATCCTAACTTCTGTGAATACTAAAAGTAGTAAGTTTAGGATTTTGTCTTAAGTTAGTTCCTTGAATCGGGCCCATAGAAAGGACAGAGAACAAGAGAAGATACAGGGGAGGCCCAGGAGCAGATTAAACAGACATATGAATCGACTTATAAGAGAGGTGCCTGCAGTTTACCTTTTCTCTGTTGCTTTTTCCCTCAGACCACTATTGTGCTGATGTTCTAACTTTTGACTGCTTCACTGGTGTCCCTAGAGGAGTCCCCAGATGGGGAGGCGCCTCTGCTTTCTTTGTCCCGGCCCCACCACCATAGATGAATTTGCTGAAGAAGTTACAGAAAAAACAAACACTGCACCTTGCTACACACATTTATTTGCCAAACACCTTTCAATGCAAAGCAGCAGTTTTGTGATGCAATTCGTGATCTATACAAAGTCTGTTAAATGCACACCTCCATGCACAGTAAGATTTAAACATTAAACATTTTAAGCAGGACCCAAAAAGAATATTTAAAAAATTAAGATTGCGGGTTGGGGTCCTTGGGCAGCTGGCTCCTCACAGGAGTTTCACCACCTGTGGGGATTGAATGCTGGACAGGCGTGCCGACTACTCACAGGGGGTTGCGCAAAGGGCCTGGCTACCGGCAAAGAGGAGTGGCTACTTTTTGCGGCCTGCAGCCACGCCCTGCACCCAACTGTCAGTTGAGTACAGCTTAATGCTGTGCATGACAGGCGGTTGGCCACAGATGTATCTTAATAAGATATTACTTTATGTTCAAAAAACATAGAAATTCACTGAAAAAAACAAAGGTTAAAGTGGAGTTATATGTAAGACAGGTAGTAAGATTTTATTTTGTGTTAACAAACCTTAGACATTCACTAAAAAAACACAATTTTAAAAAGGAGTTATACATACGTAGTTATTGTCATGATAAAAATACAAAAGACCATTTTAAACCCAAAAAACACTGAAATTCATGAGCTGTATGTTCCTAATCTAAGTTACTTAGGACAGTACATACTTACATATAACCTTATTTAAACCTTTCTTTTTCCTTAGTCAATCTATATATACACCACTGAAATCCACAAGTTATAGTTATCTGAAGTAACTATAGCGTGTGCCCTAAAGTAACTAGAACTCATGCCCCTCCCCTGCACAGTGCTGTCATTAATTATGTCATTTCAGATGTTGCAGTGGCATTCTCAGTGAAGTCACTAAACATGTCATGAGTGATGCAACATGTGTCGTCATTAGCAGTGCACTTTTTTTTCCTTTGGGGTGCCTCTGTGCCCACCCGTGGCACCCACAACATATATAATAGTGGAGGCAGCAAAGGGAGCCCCTGCAGCCCTGCGGCAGCCCTTTCACCACGTATCACAGGTGCTAGCTGGAACTGACATCATCCCCAGCTGGCGAAAGTAGCTTATCTTTTCCCACCAATAGGTGGGAGCAATTCAATGTTTCTCTAAGAACGCGGGCAGTGAGAACCTTTTGTGCAGCTTTCTGATCCCACTGGATGGCAGCACAAGAAGACTTCCTTGTCCACATTCTTGGGCGTGGAAAACACTGTGTCCTGGGGGATAGGGTCCCCAGGACACCGTCCCTGAATCAGCCCCTGGAAGGATGGGGTCCCTGGAGCCATATCATGACTTGGGGAGGAGGGCCACAGGCCCTCCCCTACCCAGTATTAAAATACCATCCCTGTGTGATGGGGTCACCGAGCCTCTTGGAGACTCGAGTAGGGGAGCCAAGTGCCTCCCTCCCCATATTTAAAATGCCAGCCCTAGCTGATGGGTCTCCGGAGCCTCAATGAAGTTTGGGGAGGTGGAGCTGAGTGCCTCCTTCCCTTTATAACAATACCGGCCCCAGGGAATGGGGTACCCGAGATCTAAAGAAGGTTTGGGGAGAGGTCTAAAATGCCCACCTCATAAAACACAATGCACTGTCCCCCTGGAGCCCGGCCCACCCCAGGAAAGGGCAGAGGGGTGGAATTGCTACAAAAAAAGGGCAGAAGACTGCAGATCTGCAGTGACGATTACAAAAAAGGTATTAGCCTGGAGCGTCCCCCTTGGACTACCACATCAGGCATGGGGAGGGGGTGGGGGGGGGGTAGTGTATCCCTCTCCAGTCCCCTATATTTTTCTTTAACTTCGTGGCAGGACTAGGGACTGAGTCCAAAAAGGCTGCCATCACATCACTGCCAAGGATCAGTTACCTTTACTTGGTCTCAGAACATTAATACCTTTCATTACCCTTTTCCCGATCAGAGGTGGTGTGCCCCGGCAGTACAGGCTGGGTTGGTCCTATTTCAACAGGTGGAAAGTAGTCCCTTTATGGAGTCCTCTTATGAGCAAAAGACAGATGGAATTCATTCAGGTCCGAGAAATTGTCAGTGGCTGAGTTTCTGCAATGCACTCATCTATCAACTTGTATTGTTTTAGTAATCCAGTTGACTACTAATTCTGGACTTCGGAATTCAAAAGGTACTCACAGTGTGAAATGCATTCCTTTCAATATCTAAAGCCATGGAAAGTTATATAGTGTTAAAATGTGGTTACCCTTTATAAACACAACTGAGGTAGAGACATATAACTTGAATAACCAATGTGTCTTTTATTACCTTTTTTCTGCATTTTATTAATGGCTGTTCAACTAGCATATGCCTAGTAAATGAAATCCTAATTTCCTACAAATTTTCCCTTCTCAGGGGCTTCCTCCTGATTTTCACTTCTTCCCTTCACTTTTTCTTAAAATATTGATAATTTCATTAAAATAGTGATATATTAAAATAATAAAGAAATTAGTTGGCGATACAGCAATTGCATCAAGAGCAATATATATAAAACACTACTACAACCATGTGTGTTTCGAGGCGCTTTAAGTAGAAGGGAAAGTATCAACTAGTATCTGCTAGTTAGTATCTGTCAAACAATTTTTTTTTCTTTTTTTTTTTAGTATATATATATTTTTTTTTTTCCAACAGATACATCCACCCAGCATCCACAAAACTCAATTCCAAAAGCGCAGACTACTGGGAAACACAGAGAGGCTCGAAACTGTCAAACAATTTTCTGAGCAACATCTTTAGTTTAATGTTAATACAAACATTCCCTTTACACAAGTGAGAGACAATACCAACAACAACGTTGAAAACAAACAGGTTCTCTCAAATGACTTTAGTAGCAACAAAAAAATGGTGCTTAACACTAGTGGATGTAATGCTTCCCTTAAAGTATACATTTTTCTTAAGAGCCAAGTGAGGCATTAAAAGTGCCTTAAATTGAAAGAAGGAACCTTTGCAATTTCATTGTGCTCTATTGTTCATCACTCACCTAGGATGAGTTTATAGGATTAGGATTGGAAAAACTAGTTGAAGAACTTCTTTTCACATCAATAATCCTATAAGCCCTCCCATTGTTCTTAGAGTCTAAACATACTGAGGGACTTATCCTGTTCACAGTATGCTGATAAGGAGGAATCCCCTGACATGGCTTGGTGTATCATGCTACTTCACACAGTTTTGCTAGACAGGCCAACTGCAAAACATTTCACTGGAGGAGAAGTGTAATCTGCATGAAGCTGACAGGCAAGTGGCATTTGCAGGTCACTGTGGCATACTGGAATTCTGAGTACACACTGCATATCCGTACAAGATCAAACAGAATGCCCATCACAAAGACCAAGGGGCATCCAATCAGGATGCGAAACATCATATAGCATATGAACTGAACAGGTATTCGAGCCTGTATTTACGCTGTGATCCTAAACCTTTTCCAGTTTTCTGAAGGCAAATCCAACCACAACAAAGACAATAGGTATGTCTTTTGTGTACAGCAACTCACAACTGCAGACAAGACACAGGCACACATGCACATACAGCGTGTGAAAAGAAGCACACAAACCAACATGAATATTGTCACAATCTCCCAAAAACCGCGCGCCGCGCAGGCGCGAAATCAGCGCCGAACAGGCGCGGCGAGCGGGCCATGACGGAACAGCTCCGTCACGCCCCTCGGGTGGGCTGTGCTGGTGATGGAGCGGTTCCGTCATGGCCCGCTTGCCGCGCTTGTGCGGCGCTGATTTCGTGCCTGCGCGGCGCGTTTCATTGAGCGGGCGGGACCATGACGGAACCGCACCGTCACAAGCACAGCCCACCCGAGGGCCGTGACGGGGTGGTTCCGTCATAAGCATCGGAGCGCCGCGCAACCGCCCCACCCCCTTAGCGCTGCGGCGGTATTGCCGCCGCAGCGAAAGGGTTAACCCGGATGCTAAATACAGGTGGCAAAGCACACACACCAACAATCGTATGTAACACTGTGCAGCAGAGGGCACAGAACAATGCATATCAGTGGAATGCAGGGGGAGGTGCAGCCTGCGGCTCAAGGAGATGTGTAGCACTAGAGCCCCGGGTGATATAAGCCAGGAGAGAAAAGCAGGATGTCCACCAGGAAAGCACTGATGATGTATCTCAGGAGGGCATTTGGTGATGCACCTCACCAGATCAGGGGTGGAGCCCACTGGTTAGAGCCAGCAGCTAAAAAATATAACAATATCTCATTATTGTTTCATTTTTAAGCAGCTGGCTCAGCCAGCATGTACAGTGGCCGGGGAAGGAGAGGAGAGAGGAGGAGTGCTATGTGCACTCTCTAAGTGAGCATGTGTTTTTGTCTGGCCATCTCAGGCCAACCAAAACATGCATGCGCACTTAGGTTTCTCTAACCCGGCTGCATTGAACAGCCAGGCTGGAGAAACCCCACAGACTCCCTGAGCGGAGCGTCTTTCCAGACCGCTCAGGCCAATCCCCGAGCAGCCTGGGGATTCGACTGGGAGTCTGTGACAGAGTCCCAGTGTCTGCTGGGACCAGGAAGAACCAGCACAGAGGAGTGATGCGGGAGGCGGCCGGCAGCAGGTAAGTTTAACTGTTTATTATTATTAAACTCCCTACCCCAGCTTTCCCCTCACCTGTGCCCCCTCCCACGCCTCACCATTTTTTCTATGTGGCGGCCGCTGCTACAACAGATCACTAAGTGATGTGCTTGCGAAAGCAACGGTTACTCTGGATCAGGGAGCAGAATGAAAGATTATACATAGACATAGAGGTAAAGAGGTTGTGTGGAGAGGGGAACTGGTGTAGGGTAAGCATTAGATGTGGCAACCTTGAAATCAACTGCGCTATCCATAGAATAAAAACATTTGACCATGAGACACTGAGGAACAGCTTTGCAAGCATCATTGCAGTAAGCCATGTAATGGAATATGTTCACTTAATCATAATAAACTTGCTAACATCAAAGGCTAGCAGATGCCAATTTCTAAGATGCAAAACGGTCCCCTGCATGGCTGTAGAAAGCATGCGCCTCACCTCAAGTTCCTCATTGCAAATTCAGTAGATTTTTGTCATTTGAGCTGCAGCACATACATCAATAATGCATGTAACTTGAGGGTTTCCTTTGACAAGAAATACGACCCAGAGTGGGGGGGGGCTCTGATTTGGGGGAGCACACTATGTGTACCTTCTTTTACTGCACATACCTTCCATCAACACACTAGGCTGTGGCGGTCTGGCGGTGGTGGTAACAACAAATTATAGTGACAGGAGAGGCCTTTTTTAACCTCTCGCCTTTTGAAGTAAATGGACTACTGTCCACGCCTATGTATTTTAAATTAGGTATGGATGTTACATACAAGCCTTATTAAAGTTCCAAACATCCTAAGTGCAATAAAGCAACATTGCACAAACATTGATAAGCAATCTCTTCAGAGAACATGACAAAAGTGACTAATCCATTTAGAATCATCCACAAAGTATAAAGTATGTTCCCAAAATTGATTTTGAGGTAATTGCTACCCCCTTTGACGATTAACTTTAGTTTTTTTAATTCAATGACATTCTGAGTTACTTTGCTTTATGCTTGAGATCATGGGTAAAACATGCTTAAAATTAACTTAAGTGTAACTGCAACAAGTGATGGACGGAATGCTGAATGATTCAAACATTCTCCCCCAGTCAAGAGATCTGTGTTAAATCCATCCTTCTTTTGCCCACTACGCCACCCCAGTTTGGACCCAGCAATATGCAAATCAGTCTAGTCCCTGTGCCTCATGGGAACAGTCCAAACCGAACTGCCAAGCCAGGTCCTCCCTGGACCAGAAACAAGCATCCTGGGACCAGTTTCGGGGTGTGTCACCCTTCATCAGCCAGGCTAGCTTGGATCCAGTGGCACAGTGAGCAAGAGACCCACGTCTGGGCATACCCATTCCACTAAGAGTGAAAAGTGTAACTGCAACAAGTGATGGACGGAATGCTGAATGATTTAACCCCTTGCATGCTGATGACGAACCCCAGCCGTCATGCACTACGGTGCTCGTGTGCTGATGACGGCTGGGGTTCGTCATGGCCCGCCCCTGTTCATTTGTTTACAGCACAGGGGCGGAAACGGGCCAGCAGTGAAGGGGTTAAACATTCTCCCCAGTCAAGAGATCTTGGTTATATCCATTGTTCTTTTGCCCACTACGCCACCCCAATTTGGACCCAGCCGTACGCAAATCAGTCTTGACCCTGTGCCTCATGAGAAAAGTCCAGACCAAACTGCCAAGCCAGGTCGTCCCTGGACTGGAAATAAATATCCTGGGACTGGTTTTGGGGTGTGTCACCCTTCATCAGCCAGGCTAGCTCGAATCCAGTGGCACAGTGAGCAAGGGACATGCTTACTTCCAGTCCAGGGAGAACCTGGCCTGGCAGTTCGGACTGGACTGTTTCCATTGGGCACAGGGTCAAGACTGATTCGTATATGGCTGGGTTCAAACTGGAATGGCATGGTAAGCAAAAAAAGATAGATTTAAGCCCAGATCTCTGCACTGGGGTGAATGTATGACATTGTTCTGCATTCTGTCCATCAATTGTTCTTTTTGCATTTGTCACCCAGAGTTGGACGGGTATGCCCAGACTTGGGTCAAGTGCTCACCATGCCACTGGAGTCAAGCTATCCTGGCTGATGAGGGGTGTAACCCCGAAACCGGTCCTAGGATGCTTGATTCCAGTCCATGGACCTGGCCTGGCAGTGCGGGCTGGACTGTTCCCATTGGGCACAGGGTCAAGACTGATTTGCATATGGCTGGGTTCAAACTGGAATGGCATGGTGAGCAAAAAAAAACGATGGATTTTGGCTCCTATCTCTGTACTGGGGGTGAATGTTTGACATTGTTCTGCATTCTGTCTATCAATTGTTCTTTTTGAAATTAACTTAAGCCACAATTTCCTGAACTGAAAAACTTCCACCCTGTTTGTTTTGTAATGAAGTTTAGAGGGTTGATAAAGACTTGTCATTTAGCAGAGCTACAAGTTTGTCATCCAGATCCATTCAACTGTAAGGAGGCAGTGCTGGTAAGCCAGTGGCCTGTTCCCATGAGAAGGGTCGAGACTGATTTCCATATGGCTGGATCTGAACTGGGGTGGAGAAGTGTGCTAAAGAAGGTTGATGGATTAAACCCAGATCTGTGACTGGGGATAAGTGTTTGAAAATTGTGAGCGCGCTGCCCATCACCATCCCCTTGTGTTTACTTTAAGCCAGTGGAACAAACAAATACTCGTTCCTGGATTCTTGAAAGATAGGCTTGGACCTCGTGCTTACTGAGTGTTGATCAGGCCCGCACTGGCCATAGTGGGCACCGGGCAATCCCCCGGTGCGCCGCACGGGTGGGGGCCGTTTTTGTCAGAGGGCCGTTTTTGCAGCATAGCTCCAAAATCGGCCATGTACCAAAATCGGCGAAAACCGGCCCCGGCAAAGAACTCACCTCCAACCCCCCCAGTGGCGGGAGGCGGCCAAGCACTTTGCCAGGGCCGGCTTTGGGTCCCAGTCCGGCCCTGGTGTTGATGACATCAATGGAACGCAACATAATCCGTCCAATGGTAAAATAATTAAAACATTGGTCAGAGAAAATTACCAGCTAACACTGGCGCGCTGTGACCGGCTGAGTGCCATTTTCACAGTAGTTATTATGTCTGCTGTACTTTCGCGAAAGCAGCCAAGAGTTCGAAAAAACACTGGGGCATATTACCAACAACTAGCGATAATTATCGCTATGTTGGTTTAGCGGCGATATTTTTATCGCCGAGATGCGGCGATTTTTATCGCTTAGGAACCTTGCTATTATCAAGGTTTATCTCCTAAGCGATAAAAATCGGTCGAAATGCATGAATATCGCTGAAAAGTCAGCGGTATTCATGCATTACCGAGCTAATGCTCTTAGCCATGTTATCCACCTACCATTGGATAACATGGCTAAGAACTGCTCAGGGGCAGGTGTTAGCTTTTGGAGATATTCGCACTTAGCGCGAATATCTCCAAAAGTTGGTAATAGGAGATAGCGATGATAGCGACTGTTTCCAGTCGCTAACATCTTGGCACGCCCACTTTGCATGTCATTAGTGATAAATATCACTGAAATGCAAAGCGGGGCCCAAGATGGTCGCTATCTCCTACTAGCTGTCGCTAACTGGTGTTAGCGACAGCTGGGTAATAGGGAGATAATTTTATCTCCACTTTCTTGGCTTTTAAAGCCAAAAAAGCGGAGATAACCCCCCTTGATAATATGCCCCACTGTTACTTTCAGTCTTGCTATCACCCCTCGCCAATGCAATAACAACATAAATGGAAGAAAAATCACAGCAAACTGCCTCGTGAGACTCTCCTGGACGAGCGCGAGGCCTGCCGGAGCCAATTGCACTGATTTTCTTAGCTGCGTCATCGCGCTCGGTGTGCGCGCGGATCAGGAGAGGCTCCTGTCCGGTAGGTTGAGGGAAAGTGCTAATTGTTAGCACATTAGCTAATTGTTATGCTGAACCCTTCGCGTTTTTGGAGTCTAGCAGCGCCGATCCCGTCCGCCGTGTGTGAAGATGCTTTATGGCAACAAGTGCTGTGAAAACAGCAGGACAATGAGGTCCTAATCTTCGAGATCTTTCGATGCAATAATTGCTTGGCAAACATGCTCTTAACAGGGCAGACATTCTTTGCAAAGTTCCCGCTCCGACATCCACCCAATATTTCAGACGCATGTCATCTGCTGATATCGTTACTGACCTGTTTTCACGAGTGAAGAGAGTGCTCTGGAAAATTGACCCGCTGCCAATTTCAATAAAGCTTGAAAAAAAAGTGCATTTGTGTACGGGCAGCGTTGCCTGTGGAGGTGAATGTCGTGGGTGGCTGTCGGGCCATTCTAAGTGCCTGCAGCTCGTGGCATGCCCTCCTGCCTGCATGGAGTCTAGCACCAAATCATATGACTGTTTAAAGCCTGGGGGCCTCATTTATGAAAAGTGACGCATCGCTGCGTGAAAACAGCGATGCGTCACTTTTCACTGCGCACTCCTTGCGACATTCCTGATGCGTCATATTTAATGTATGACGCATCATGTCGCAAGGAGTTACAGATACGTCAGTATTTCTGATGTATCTGTAAGCGCAAAAGTGACGCATTGCTGGAGTGTGTCACAAAAGTGACGCAACTCCAGCAATGAGTCCTTTCACATGAGGAAAGCCCCATGTGAAAGGGCTTGCGTCAGTCTTACGCCTGCTGTGAGGCAGGCGCAAGATTTTGACGCAACAGCGTCCTAAAAGTGACGCAGTGAAATCTCATAGATTTCACTGCGTCACTATTACGAGGCTTTTTGCGGGGGAACGCCCCCTCTGCATACATTATACCTGACGCAGGTATAATGTGGCGCAGGGGTTTAAAAAGTGACGCATCTACCTAGATGCGTCACTTTTTAAATATGGCGCAACAAGGCGCATTTTTTACACCGCTGGTGCGTCACAAAAAGTGACGCACCGGCGGCGCAAAACTGACGCAAGGCCTTCATAAATAAGGCCCCGGGTTTGCGTCAGGGAGGGCTAAGTTCACAAACTTGTGTACAGAGAGGAAAAGGGTGGGTATTGTAGCCCTAAGATTAAGCACTTAAGATTAGCATCTTCAGTGCTTTTAATTTAGTTATCACCCTGAGACAGATACGAAGAGGGCATGGAAGTCGCTGAGAGGCAGTGCACGGGAACAAGCACCTACATGGCTCCAACAACACGGTAAATCACTTGCGACAATGTGGATTGAGCTGTGTGTCATCAGGTTCAGGAATCTCTCAGCGAAGAGCATTGTTCTGCATAGATGTAGATTTTTGTCGAATGCTACATCTGGGCTGTTGTTCTGCCACAGAGCGTTGGGTCAACGAACATGCCTCCACCACTGTGAACTAGTGTACACCAGCCCAAATCATGACTGTTCCAGTAAAAACCACTAACCTCTTTAATATGTGACATTATGCTCCTTCAACACATCACAACATAAGATAAACATGCACAGGTGTAACAACTAGCCATGTATCTGGAGGACTAGAGGAGGAGCACAGGGACAGGGCTGTCTATGTAATTAAGGATAGATTTCTTCACCTATGATATTACCACAAGTATTTTAGTGTCTTGTTTGTGTACTTCGATTTCCCAAATTAAAGGTCCATTGAAACAATGAGTTCAGTTGGATAAATTACTAATTTTTCTGACTTTGAGGTAGGTGTGACCTGTAAAGTACACTCAAATTACTTTCCAATTTCACTATACTAATTCATCACTAATCCTTATGGGTTCTAGAATAGCGTGCTACTCGCCATGAAATTGCTTCAACACCCCATTTGGAGTTACAAGCGGATATAAATGCAAAACTTTTCCCCTCTTCTATCCCTCTGCTATCCTTCTGAATCCAAATAACTGACTAACCTATCCACCACTCAAAATACTTTCATATTTCACTATAATAACTCAACACTAATCCTTTATGGGTTCCAGAGTAGCGTACTATTCGCTGAAAAAACACTTCAATGCCTCGTATGGGGTAGTAAGCGCTATATAAATGCAATTACAATACAATACAATACCTATGCATGGGCTTGCAGGAAATTATACACAGAACCAACCACATGTGAGGCCAAAAACATAGTCCCACATCACCACCAATGCACACTGTCCACTATCTAAAGGCATGATTTAGTAAAAGGGACTTAAGACCCAACACATCTTTATGAAGGCATCCGCTGGGATAAATCATAAGCAGGCAGATATCCGGTAGGATAACACTAATGAACACTGTGGACATTCTTAATGATGGGTTCAACATGACATCCCACCCACATCTTCAACCAGATAAACTTTCATGACGACAACAGCGCTAAGATTTAAAAAAACAAAGAAAGACCTAAGATCATTCTAGCACAGTGGGAAAAATCTGAACATATCAGCTTGGTTAATGGTTGAAAGATCAAACTATCCATCCTTAGAAACAATATCTGCTGAGTCAAACCTATCACAACTTTGTCCCAGACACTAAACATGCCATGAAACCATATAAACAACATATGCTACATTATTAAAAAACCACATAACACAAGACACATGGTGCACAAGCTACCAAATCTTACTTCTCGTAAATGTTTTCAAATCACTCGGATTTTCAATGCTCAAAAGACTGCAAATCTCAACTTAAATAGAGCAGACTGTAGGTTGGAAATATAGCTCAAAGTGCTGACAGGGACCAAGAAACTGGAAGGTTAGGCCTTCACACTTTAGCAACAACCACCTCTCGCACCTGATGCTTCTGAGGATGATAACATAAATACCATTAGTTATGGCACTCTTAGCACCTTTTAGTAAAGGACTCATAGCAGGACCTTTTGGGGGGTTGCTTCTGTAAAAGAAAAAAAAATATCAAGTCTGGGCTGCAAGACATGCCTCCCAGCCACCATAACATTTTCACTGAAAAGTCAAATATTTCCACCAATATGTTTAAATACAGGGGGCCTACGTTTGACACAGGCGGGGTTTCCACTAACTCACCAAGGGCTAAATTGGACACATGCAGTATGCTGGCCCTTGAATACCACAAGAGGGAGAGGATGCGGTCTAACGGCTTGAGCAGTCAACCTCAGAGCTGGTTGGCCGGATTCGAGTCTTGGCAGGGAAGCTCAGCATCCTGTGATTCTGGTCAAATCACTTAATCTCCCTGTGCCTAATAAAAATGAATGTGTCGGCCTGTAACGTAACTGGTGCTCACGTAAAGAGCTCTGATACCTTCGGGTCTAGTTCGCACTATATAAAACTCTCTCGATAAAAAACACCTTACCATGTAAGATTGCAAGAGATGTAAATAATATTGTAATTCATGAGTTTGTGGAAGACACAAAAAAGTGTTAGAGGATGCTAAATAACAAAAATGCGGCGCTTGGCTCTGCCCACATTAAGAGATCTATTCTGAAAATGGCATAATTGGAACAGCATCTCAGTCCACTTGAGTATTATGAATACTGCCCGCTCCGTACTGATAAAGGAATACAATGGAGTCCCTTCCAGAGTAGAGACAGAGGCATACAAGTGAGTTTAGTGTGGACAGGGGTACACCCCAATGAGAAGCCCTGATCACGTTTTCCAAGTTATTAGATGCACGTCATCCACACTCCCTTATTCGCTCACAAACTTGCTCAAGCTAGTCTGATCTGACTGCTTCCACTACCCACACCCAGTACACGACTGAAAGGTATTGTATTATTGATATATATCATGCATAGCACGTACTGCCTCAATGTGGGATGTTGTTGACCCACATAGATAGTAATGTACACTGTGTAGGGTGTCTGGTTGGAAGGGTGCTGTTTTTTTGGAGCCTATTTAGTAAGTATTTTCATGTTGTGTGTGAATACCACCAGGGTGTGATTATAGTGTTACGCAATGCAGCACATGGCAGTTTGGTGTGTGAAGGTAAGTGGGAGAAAAACAGGCAAATTATAATAAAAAGGCTCCCTGTTTTCCATTTTATGGGTTTTTACAGATAAATACAGACAAAAAAACATTTATTTCCTGTCTGTATTTATTTTTAAATGTTGATAAAAACAGAAATTGGGTAGTTTTTGAGTGATTCTAAATGCTGTCAATCATGACTGCCAGGCCAATAGCTGTGAGGATTGACAGGCAAGGGTTTTTAAAAAAGTATAGGGATTTTATTTAAGAGTCTTAAACAGCAATAGATTTGCACAACCTCGATTCTTAAATTTACATATTTTCTTACATGTGCATATTTTACCACCTGAGTGTGGATATGTCATTGAAATCTGTCAGACATTCAAGCACAAGTGCACATTAACTGGTTAAATAAATGCAGAAATATACACATTTCAGCTTAATTTCTGTACGAAGAAGGAAGAAAATAAATATGGATAAATATAAACGGGAATGACAATAGTATATATATATATATATATATATATATATATATATATATATATATATATATATATATATATATATATATATATATATATATATATATATATATATATATATATATATATATATATATATATATATATATATATATATATATATATATATATATATATAGGCTCTTATCCAAAGGATATGCAGCACTCGCAGGGTGTAGATAATTCTTTATTAGCAGCATTTAAGCCTTCTTCAGTGTTTGAACTGCTCAATTATGGTACTTGAGGTCCCATTGGTTCATGTTGTGAGTCCCCAGTGTGATAGGTTGGACCACAGCCAATGGAAGAACTGCAGCACAATGTTTTTTAGCTGTGGTGCGTCATGATCTGTCCGCTGGCATTGTGGTCCTTGATGTCCACATTCCGCCTAAATGGCGGATTCTGTCCTGACGGACTGATCCTGTTAGGCCAGCGAAGCACATGACACCCTCTGCTTATGATTTTCTCTGCAGTCTCTGTTTACCCCTCAATTGGGGCAGTAGGTTGTTAACACACCAAGTGCACCCCACGCCAGCCGTTGGATGTCATCACAAGATGTCAGTGCAGGCGCCCATCTGATGGATCGACGTCCTTGGGCTTGTATAGTCCACGGCCAGAGGTCGGCAGAGTCATCAGGGCCACGGTGATTCAAACGGTTTGTCAATGTTACTGCTCCAAAGTCCCACCAGAACCGCTTGAACTCCAGGGGCGGGTGCTCGCATTGACGAGGGTGAAGTCTCGCATAAAAATTAAGGCTCTTATCCAAAGGATATGCAGCATTCGCAGGGTGTAGATAATTCTTTATTAGCAGCTCTCCATATGCATTTCGGCATCTAAGCCTTCTTCAGTGTCTGAACTGCTCAATTATGGTACTTGGTGTCCCATTGGTTTATGTTGTGAGTCCCCAGTTCTCATAGGTTGGACCACAGCCAATGGAAGGGCTGCCGTGCGATTTTTTTAGCTGTGGTTCGTCAATATCTGTCCGCTGGCATGTTTGGTCCTTGATGTCCACATTCCGCCTAAACGGCGGATTCTGTCCTGACGGACTGATCCTGTTAGGCCATCGAAGCACGTGACACCCTCTGCTTCTGATTTTCTCTGCAGTCGCTGTTTACCCCTCAATTGGGGCAGTAGGTTGTTAACACACCAAGTGCACCCCATGCCAGTCATTGGATGTCATCACAAGATGTCACTGCAGGCGCCCATCTGATGGATCGGCGTCCTTGGGCTTGTATAGTCCATGGCCAGAGGTCGGCAGAGTCATCAGGGCCACGGCGGTTCAAACGGTTTGTCAATGTTACTGCTCCAAAGTCCCACCAGAACCGCTTGAACTCCCGGGGCGGGTGCTCGCATTGACGAGGGTGAGGTCTCGCATAAAAATTAAGGCTCTTATCCAAAGGATATGCAGCACTCGCAGGGTGTAGATAATTCTTTATTAGCAGCTCTCCATATGCATTTCGGCATCTAAGCCTTCTTCAGTGTCTGAACTGCTCAATTATGGTACTTGGTGTCCCATTAGTTTATGTTGTGAGTCCCCAGTTCTCATAGGTTGGATCACAGCCAATGGAAGGGCTGCAACGCGATGTTTTTTAGCTATGGTGCGTCATGATCTGTCCGCTGGCATTGTGGTCCTTGATGTCCACATTCCGCCTAAATGGCGGATTCTCTCCTGACGGACTGATCCTGTTAGGCTATAGAAGCACGTGACACCCTCTGCTTCTGATTTTCTCTGCAGTCTCTGTTTACCCCTCAATTGGGGCAGTAGGTTGTTAACACACCAAGTGCACCCCAGGCCAGCCGTTGGATGTCATCCCAAGATGTCAGTGCAGGCACCCATCTGATGGATCGGTGTCCTTGGGCTTGTATAGTCCACGGCCATAGGTCAGCAGAGTTATCAGGACCACAGCGGTTCAAACGGTTTGTCAATGTTACTGCTCCAAAGTCGCACCAGAACCGCTTGAACTCCAGGGGCGGGTGCTCGCATTGACGAGGGTGAGGTCTTGCATAAAAATAAAGGCTCTTATCCAAAGGATATGCAGCACTCGCAGGGTGTAGATAATTCTTTATTAGCAGCTCTCCATATGCATTTCGGCATCTAAGCTTTCTTCAGTGTCTGAACTGCTCAATTATGGTACTTGGAGTTCCATTGGTTTATGTTGTGAGTGTCCAGTTCTCATAAGTTGGATCACAGCCAATGGAAGGGCTGCAGCGCGATGTTTTTTAGCTGTGGTGTGCCATGATCTGTCCGCACATTCCGCCTAAAACACCCGACAAAAAAAAAATATATATATATATATATACCATAAAACTGGGAACCCTAATTATAATTGAAGTAAGGACTAAGCATCTCAGCCATAGGGGCAGCAGTATGATGTGTGCCTGTACACCAAAAAGTGGGTAGGTGGTAATTAGAGAGTACCCCGTAGATCAAATAGCAACATCTCCAGTCAGAGCTGCTGTTGAGTGAGTAAAAAACTGCAAAAAGGACAAAAATCGGACTTTGTGACATAAGCAGTAGCCATACACCATTTTCTGTATGTACTTGTTTATTTAGTTTTTTATTTATTTAAAGACAGTGATAATTCCTACTACTGTATAAATACACCCTATGAATGACAAAGGACATGGAAGAGTAGTTAAAGCTGGCAGCCTGAGCAGAAACTACACCAACTTTAGAAGACCCAAATTCTACCTTTATCTGCTAGGCCTATAGAAGGCAAACTTGTGAGCAGGGGTTCATGCCTCAAGCCCCTCTCAAGCTCCTGCATGCCCCTGAAGGCTCATAAAGGTGGGTGAATCTAAAATTAGGTAAGCCTAAATCGAGTTGTGGCGCCAACACTAGCCAGACCAGCACCCTTCACCCATGAATGTGAGTTTCCAAAGCGTTTGGTAAGTTGATGTCTGGACAGCACAGTAGTAAAAAGGCCTGCCTCGTGTTATCCTGTTGTCTTCATGACTCCTTGTGAACCCAATACTTTTCTTAGATCCCAGAGACCCATGTCCTTTCTAGTTTACATAATCAGGTATCCTCCTGATCTTACAGAATTTCCTACCAAAACAACTTCCACTTTCATGAATAGTAGTGGATGACATTTCAGGCTAAAAAAGAGACTAGGGGCCTGATTATGAGCTTAGGTGTTATTTAACGCACCTGATATAAATAATGATACCATGGGGTAGGATATTTTTCAGGTGCAATAGATAACACCTATTTCCGATTGTGGGGAATATCATGCAGATTTTGGTGTTCTACATACCAAAATTCACATGATAAGGTAAATAATGTATGCTTTTCCCCCAGTTATTTTTCAGCAGGTTTGACATGATGAAATTTAACAAAGGTTGAATTATTACTGATCATTATCGGATGCATTAAATACCTTCAAACTCGTAATTTCGACCCATGCGTAAACAAGGGTTAACACATGGGTCGCCATGAACCAGGTCGGAATGAACCGCTCCACTCATAATCAGGCCCAATGCTATGAAAGAAGAATTTCCCTAACTCATTTTTTCAGCTAGAGCAGCAGTATGGCTCTGATTTAGTAGTTCTCATTTTGTTCAGTGTTAGCACAGCTCTTAACTGATCTGGAAACATTAAGAAACCACTTGTTATACGTCTCCACAAGTTAACCTCCTCTGAACGTCATCATTTATAGCCAACAGGTGTCATTTCCTGTCCTAACAACACCTAACTCAACATCTCTGAATGCTGGCTCCAGTCAGCAGAGTGTGTTCATTTAGTCTATAAGATACTGCAGCTTAGGCCTGCCCTGGCAAAGTAGAGACTTTGTATGTCTTGTAAATCCAGGAACTCTGGTATTGGGCCATGTAGACACACAGTAGAGAAATATTAGGCTATCTATTACTTCTTGTTTAAGACTAGTAGCAATGTCACAGATTACCCTCACTGCTTCCTGGGCATTTAGCCACATCCTACTGACTTTTTGCATTGCAAAGAAATGATAAGCAATCTGCATACAGGCATTAGACGATGAATGTATTCTGAGCTCTGCCAGCCAGGAAACATCAATATACACCCTACCACATTAAAGCTGGTTGTAATGTATTGGGTGAAGCCTTCCTGAGTTCTAACCTTATGGTGCTATCCTGTGACCCCTCCTATTGCAATGATACATAACCCGCGATCTGCCTTTATCTGCATTAGAAGATGAAATTATGCTAAAACTTTCAAGCCAGGAAAAATCAGACAACCACTAATACTTTGGTACTGGGAACAATCTCTCGAAATAGCCTTGCTGATTTCATGTCGCTTGGTGCAATCATACTGGCCATTCCTATTTTGAGCAAATTACCGGAAATCTGCCTTTATAGACATTAGAAGATGAAACTCTGCTGAGCCCTTTCAGCCGTGGAATATCAAACTATTGCCTGCCACTTTAATACTTAGCGCAATGTCCCCGGCAAGCTTTTCTGTTCATAGTCACTAGCCCCCATTCTGATGACCCTTCCCATTGAAAGAAACTATCCACAATGAGCCTTTATCGGTATTGGAAGATAAAAGTACGATGACCCTTACAAACCAGAAAAAAATCAAACTACCCCTACTACTTTAGGAATGTCTGGTGCTAATCGTGCTTATTCCCAGGTACTTGGTCTCATCCTGCTGCTCCTTCTCAGTTCTTGACATGGAAAAATAGAAGTGCAGGCACCCAGTACCAGAGTACCTGGGGCCTCATTTATGAAAAGTGACGCATCGCTGCGTGAAAACATCGATGCGTCACTTTTAATTGCGCCCTCCTTGCGACACCAATGATGCGTCCTATTTAATGTATGACGCATCATGTCGCAAGGACTTACAGATACGTCAGTATTTCTGACGTATCTGTAAGCGCAAAAGTGACGCATTGCTGGAGTGTGTCACAAAAGTGACACAACTCCAGCAATGCGTCCTTTCACATGGGGAAAGCCCCATGTGAAAGGGCTTGCGTCAGTCTTACGCCTGCTGTGAGGCAGGCGCAAGATTTTGATGCAACAGCATCCTAAAAGTGACGCCGTGAAATCTCATAGATTTCAAAGCGTCACTATTACAGGGCTTTTTGCGGGGGAACGCCCCCTCTGCAGACATTATACCTGACGCAGGTATAATGTGGCGCAGGGGTATAAAAAGTGGCGCATCTACCTAGATGCGTCACTTTTTAAATATGGCGCAACAAGGCGCATTTTGTACGCCGCTGGTGCGTCACAAAAAGTGACGCACCGGCGGCGCAAAACTGACGCAAGGCCTCATAAATAAGGGCCCTGCTTTTTCCTGAGAAGATCCGGTACTCTCCAATTAAAAGTATTACATCACTCTTGAGAATGCAGGTACTCTCCCTTACAAAATAAAAACTTGCCGGAACTCAGTACCAACGAGTACTGGCTCATTTAAAGCCCTGCTCCTTCCCTTTGTAAAGAAATGATCCACAATACACTTCTATTGATATTAGAAGATGAAATTAGCACTATTAGGATTTAATCATGGGTTCACTAAACACACAGTTTTGGGGGAAAATCAACAATAGATGGAGATCAAACTTAGGCTGAAGATCAAATTAGATCAACTATTGAGAACATTATAATTTTCTGATGATAACATGTAATACAGCTACAATAATAATGGGTCAGGAGTTCACTGATAAAGTATGATGAAAAATGTGAGCAATATGAAACCTCAAATACAAAGTAGGGATCCATAGCAAGCAAATAAAGAGTGATGCGTTGAAAAATAATTTGTTTGGTTGTGCAAAGGAGCTGCAATTACAGTAACTATTGATTTTATTTCTCTTTGGTTTTCAACAGGTTTATCATCTGTGCCTGTCTTTGAACTAATCAATGTTTAATTGAATAAATGATTGGATGAAATAGGGTTGTTCATTGAAATGGGGCACATTAATTGGCTGGTACCAATTTATTTATTAATTTATGGTGCACTTAAGTATCAAGTGAACCTGCTTTTTTTTCACAGCTTTTGACACACTGTACTATCAGCATTTCTTGTGAGGTCAGTTGTGAGCATTTCAGTCTCATGGAGCTCTGTCCTCAAGATAGCTTCTGCCCATTGTTCGGCTTAGTATAGGCTGAAACATGTCGACAAATTAGGATTGAAGGAATGCCTTTGACTCTGGTTATCCAAAACCTAGATGTTTTAATAATAACATAGTGAGACAATGAAACAATAATTTTGTCTCGCAGTAGGAGACTTCTCAGTTTTTCAATGAGGAACATAGTGTCCTTTTCAGCTTTCGGAATGTTGTTAGGTGCAATAACCATACACAGACACAAATATCATCTCTGAGAGCTTTGCTGGGAGGAACACACCCTAGACATGAACTATCAGTCAGGTCGCGAGTAGAACCTAGGTTAAAGCATGTCACGTCGGTGAGTGAAGGTCTCACATCCTAAAGAAGTTGCATATTTAGGTACCTTCCTTTCACACCCTGGTTTTCAGGTCTATCTTACTTTTTTGTAAATTAGTGCCTGATTAGGGAGCATGTGTAATGGACCTTGATTTTATCCCCTTGATCCTCATTTTTGTAGAATGGATAAAATAGTGAGGTTCACACATCAATTTCTTTGTTGCAAAAAATGTGAAAGTAAATTTAAAATAATTCTCTGGCCTTACTGATGGTTCTAAAAAAGCATTTTTACAATCCAAACTTTTCCTGGCAAGTTGACCACATCATAGATTACGTTGCCCATTTTTACTTCGCCTATTGAATATCAAGTATTATAGCATTGATGAATGAGTTTTACAACAATAAATTCTGTCATTGTTATAGTCTGTTGGGATGGGTATTCCACCTGCATGGTAATTGCAAATGCGCCCGTGCCACGATAACCTGAAGACATTGGGCCATACTTATGACCCCAGTTGTACATGCGCAACGCAACTGAAAACTTTGATTTATGAAGTTACGCAAGGCCCCGGCGTGGCCATGAGTGGCTTCATAAGTCTCGCGCTGCATTGCTTGACTCTGCGCTAGGGAGATATTGCATGCGTGTTGTGTTGGTGTTCCCATGCAACTCTTATAGTGTTTCACAGGAATGCTCCAAAAAGATACGCCTTCTGAGGAGAGGCGTAACAAGGTGAAATGTCTTTATTTCTCCACGTTACTTCAACTTTCTATATGTGTTTAATTCTGCAGCACACATAGATAGAGGGAAATCCCTCCTGAGGATTGTTTTTGGGCAGTGAGTTGCTCCTTCCTACAAAAAACAATCCTTCATGCAACACATGCACCCTTGCACCATGGTGCAAGGGTGTCTGCGTTGGTGCTAGGCCAAAGCGCTGCCAGTGCAGGGGGAAAGGTAGGAATGCACCATATTCTTTTAACCCCTTTGCCGCGGGGCTAATTCCCCCGCGGCACATGGGGGAGGGGGGCTGCGCGCGGCGCCGAGGTACTCATGACGAGCTCAGCTCGTCATGAGGCACAGTGGAGCTGCACTCAATGGAACGCCCCGCACAGGAGGGGAATTATCCCCGCGTGGGAGTTCCGCAGCAGTTATGACAAGCTCAGCTTGTCATAAGCACAGCTCCACTGTGCCTCATGACGAGCTAAGCTCGTCATAAGTGCCGAAGCAGTTAAATACAGTGCATTCCTTTCTCTGTCACTCAGTACAGAGCAGCAAGGTGACTTGCTGCGCTGCACTACATGACACTGTCACAAATATACCCCACAGTTTAAACACACAAAGTGTGTCCAAAAAGTAAATAGGGGATTAAGATGGGAAGAGAAAAGCTTTTGCAAGGTAAACCCTGGAACTTAAGTGCTCTTCTTTTTAGGCAAAATTGCACATGGGATGAGGAAAATGTTCTTACAGAGCAAGAGAGCCAATGGCTGAAGTGGGCAGGTCCATTGCCCTAAAATGTAGGATTGTCCCAGTTTCTATCTAAGACAATGCAGCTCTATCAATATATAGATGTCTATATTGATATGAGCCATGCAATGCTAAAGGGAACAAAACTATGTTCTTTAGACAATACTAGCAGATGAATTAAATTATAAATTCATTTGGCCAAAATGTTAGAAGAAGTTTTAGCATCTGAACTAATTAATGAGATAAGCTGTATTAACCACAATCCTTGGGATATTTTTTTTATTTGGGAGAATATAAAATTAGCTGTTTTGCATGTCGGAGGAATGCCATATTCTTTGCCCAAATTGTTAATTGTCTCTTTTAGCACCTAAAGGATTTGGCTGAATGTATTTAAGACTAAGCAAGCCGACTTACAAACTTCATCCGTTTGTAAATCCCGATGGTGCGTGACAGGTCAATGGTCCTTTGCCACTGTGTTGCGAATGGAGCTGGAATGAGAACAAAATTCATGTAATATCATAAACTGCCAAATTCTTTTCTTTAGTCAATGATGAGAGGTTGAATACATTTTCAAAACTTTTATTTATCTTAAGTATTATTATGATTTTGTCATCTTTCTTCAGATTAGTCAGGTTTACAGAATTGTCAACTAAAAGTTGGATTAGTGTCAGCATAAATCAAAAGCAGAGTGTTCCACAAAGGAATGTCACTAACTAGCTAAAAGCCTTTCCTACCCTACGTAGAGAAACCCATAAAGAGTTCCTTTTCGGAAAAGAGCAGGATTTCTGAGCATAGAGAGAACTTCCCATAAAGAATCATTCTGGAAACTCAGCTGGGTTCCCCACAGTTGCAGTATCAACTGTCAGAATATCACTGATAGAAGATCGATTGTTGCAGTAGCACTGATCAGAGAAAAAGAAATGAATAAAGTCACCTTTAACAGTAGCTGTGGGAAATGAGGAGAATAGGAGAGTAAGTCTGGAAGAATGGTAATCATATAATATAGCAATAATAATTAAGGGTGGGCGTAGTTCACGTAGCCACACTCCGCGGAGCTATGCGAAATTGCTCTTGCACTCCGCGAGCTACGCATAGCTCTGCGAGCTTGCGTAGTAGCTTGCTCGACCCGTTCGCGAGCCGGTTTTCTTCTTCGGGAGCGCGGTGCGCGTGTTCGGGGCGCTGCCTGCATGCTCGGGATGTGTAGCGCGCAAAGTTAACTATGAGTTACCAACTCATTAAGGTTTTAACATGCTCGCGAGTTATTCTGTGCCAGATTGCAGTTTCTGCGTGTTCGGCAACTCGATCTTACCGACAAGCATCCTCGCGCGTCCTAATGACCTGATCGCGCATCCAAATGGCGCTATCGCGTTCGCACAGTTGCATGCCTTTACAATGCGGTCGTTACTATGACCGCGTTGTTACTACTCAAACTATTACATCGCAAGTCATTTCAACGACTTGCGGTAGGGGGCGTGTTGGATTTAGGAATAGTATAATTTACTATTTCTACTCCAGTTTGTGCACCAGCAGGGAAGGTGTTGGATTCTAAATCCAACACCATTGCGCCCGCTACAGCAAGTCGTTGAAACAACTTGCGATGTAATGGTTTGCGTTGTAATAATGAGGTCGTTGTAACAACCACTTTGTAAAGGCATGCGATGTAAGACATGCATTGTTATGGTTGTTTGCCCTTGTGGGCCCTGTGGCCAAGCCCATGCCACACACAACCAAATGCTGGGTAGTGTTGGGGTTTAATACCCACGGGAGATTGGACACAGGGCCCTGCAGCCAAGCTCACACTGCACACAACCTGTTAATAAAATGTTTCTTTATGTTTAAAAACAGAAAAAAGAAATTCACTTAAAAACCAAAGGTTAAAGTAACGTTATAGTTGGGTATGGTAATAATATCTTACATTGTGTTAAAAAAAACTTAGATATTCGCTGAAACAAACAAAGCTTCAAAGGGACATTTTAGTCAGGTCGAAATGCCAGTTAAAACATGCCATTTTAAATTAACACAACCACTGAAATTCAAGCCTCATACTAAAAAACGACAAGCAGTAGAGCAACAGTGCGGGTTCAGATAGCTGTGACTAGATGTTGCCTATCAGTACTTAGAGTCACTAAGAGGAATCAACATGTGATAGGTGAAATGGTTGAATTAATCATAAGCAACACCATTACTTTTAGTACTATTTAAATTATGCTAAGTGGATCAATCTAAGTGTTGTGGGTATATCCAGACATTGGTCGAAACGCGTTGTACCAAAGCAACTCACGAATGAGTTCAAAAGTCCAATACATGCCTGGGTTTGGTTAAAAAGTAACATGACCTGGGAGCTTTGGATGAACTGTTCCTTTTGAGGGTGGTGAACAAGACTGATGTGCACATTGTTCATGTCCTCCTGTAATGGATTAGACAAGCTAAACAAAAGATGTTCACCCACTGTACAATTTAGTGGTTCATATTAATTCAAGCATTTTCACATAGGTGCATTTCTACTGCAATAAACAATACATGAATGTCAACATCTGTTTGTGCACCTCAACAGCTGTTCTTCCACTGACAACGATCTAAGTTGTACCAAAGGTTTAGAGATGGGCGAAAGTTGAAACGTTTAAGTAATCAAAAGTGAGAAAATGCCTGTATCAAGACATATGTATTTATACATCAGAAGACCTGCTTTTGAATTGAGTTTTAAGGCTTCTTTAGTGAGAAGATAATGCTGATGTTGTAGCATATGGCACCAGCTTTCACTCTCACAATCACTCTTTCCTACTACCCCATATGGATTAGCATAAACCTTAGAGCATGTAAGGAGTGCTTAGTTATAAAATTAAATAAATAATAAGTGTAGGGGCTCATAGAAGTCTACCAGCACTGCCAGATGCTGCGGGTTCTGAATACCAAGGCGTGCAAGGCTTGATTCCACCTCATGCCTCTTTCTTCCAACACCCAACTCTTTCTGTCTCTTTCTGTCATTCTTGCAGGTTCTTTTTCACCGTTGCTTTCTCCCTTTCTCACTCATTCCCTCTCTTTCTTTTCATCCTTTTTTTCTCCCTTTTTGCCCTTCTCTCTCTTGCTCTGGGTCAAAGTCTAGTGTTGGAAATTAAGGGGCCTATTACGATTGCGGTTTTTCCGCCTCCTCCGAGCCGGCGTAAGCCACCGCCGGGCCGGAGGATGCGGAAAAACCACAGCGGACCCACCAAAGACCCACCGCCACATTAGGATGGCTGGTGGGTCCTGGTTTCCGTCTGCAGCTTTTCCGCCGCGGTTGGCTTACAACCGCGGCGGAAAAGCTCTAATATGGTGGCGGTGTCTCTCAGACACCGCCAGCCATATTAGGATGGGCTTTAAAAAATGCATTTCCGCTGCGGGTTTTCCACCGTGGAAAAGCATGTGGAACTTCACTGCGGGGGCCCGTTGCGGGCCCCCGTTGCGGGCCCCCTGGGTGAAGGGGCGGTGGGGGTGCACATGGGGGGTACGTATGGTACCCCCCTGCATTTGTATGCAGAAATCGGCAGGCACAGCACGGCGCCTGCCGCTTTCTGCATACAAATACAATGTATGCATTTTTACCATTCCGGCGGGTGCAGCTTGAAGCCGCACCCGCCGCAATGGTAAAAATAGAGGATGTGAACGCCAGGGTGGTGGTCACATCCTAATTGGACAGGAGGGAACTCCACAGGCCATGCGGAGGTTCCCTCATCCTCTATGGTCGCGGACGGACTCAAGTCCGTCCGCGATCATAATGGGCCCCTAGGTGCCTAGTTGTAACAAAATGAGTGTTGTGCCTATAACAAGCAACCACCTACACAAACACAGCTCTGCCTGTAAGAATATGTTACCTGAAACTTGGGAAACTGCAGAATGACATCTAACGAGCAACCCATTTGCTGAAGAAGCACAACTCATGTGACAGTTTAACCAGGCTATGTACACTACCAGAATATCCATATTACTTCCAAAAATGCCCTTTTTGCCTTCAACATCAATCACCATATTTGTGTTTGAAAGAACACTAAATTTGCAGTGTACGTACTGCAGTGTAACAGATATGCAGCTTGACTGATACACAGCATGGCAGGCTGCCTTAATCCATTTGCCTGATGGCTAGTGACTCTGACTTTAGGCACGGCTTGACAATCCCAATGATTCTCAAGACCAGAGAGCCAGAAAGAGTAGTATTTCAGCACAGACCACCCCAACACCATCAAGTCCATGATTGTGGCTCTTTATTGGTGATCAGATAACAGTAGTCCAGGTCCCTTAGTCGCAACAACAATTAGTGTGCATGAAAAGTGGATACTTTTATACAATCGAACAGTCAACATTGACAGCAAACCAAAGCACACAGCAGCAGACCAAGGTTTAGCACATCAACTTTTTCTGTTTCTGGGTAACTAATGGTGCAACCACTCTCACCATCCGCTGCCAAGGATGTCCGTCAGAGCAATTTTACAAAAGAATTGAGAGGTGCACTCGATAAAGTCAGCAACACCAAAAAAAGTTCATTGATTTTGTAACTCTTCTGTTCTTTCTTTAATGTGTTCTTTATTTTCTTTTAAAATACACAGGCACAGCCAACGCGTTTCATTCCCTTTCGTGCCTTGGGAATTTCGTCAGGGCATACAAATGAAAGATCATTCAAATTCGATAGTCCAAAGTTTGATCGCACCTACAATTGTGGTGCTAAAGGATCAGTATTAGCAGTACGATCCCAAATATTCCTGGATAGAATTGAAGTCAAGTTCCAGGCGAAGTATCTGCTGTGATGTCACACATTTACCGCAATATCGCGTGAAAAAAGTGAACAAGTGTATATCCTGTCCCCCTTATAAGATCGACGTTAAGAAAGGGGGGTGGTATGCGCTGGTTACCAGGTGGCGTTCGGACACGTTGCGACGGTATTCTTCGGGTGCGGGACCTCTGATAAGGTCGCTGCAGTCCCCTGCTCCTCCCCGTGGATTTCTGGAAGACAGATACATACTGTTTCATGAGCTCACTGCAAATTGGTGATAGAGTGACGTTAAAGCTGGTGCTTTAAATGGACCAAACTGTCTGTACTGAGTACTGACACTTTTCCATTTTGAGAGGGAGAGTACCTGAACTTTTCAAGAGCGACCTAACACTTATAGTTGGTGAGTACCAGCACTTCTCAGAAACAAGCAAGTTCTCTGCTACAGGGTACATGCAATTCTATTTTTTCAATTCAAGCACTGATTAAAGCCTGTTGGAAACTTTTATAATGTGCTCTTGAGACCGCAATTTAGAGATTGGGAGCCAATAAAGGCAGCTCCTAGGTGACACAACTTTCATATTTGCCTTGCCTCTTGTTTTCGATTGCCAATTTTGAACCTCAGAATTCTGGTGGGAGTGTTGACTAGGTATATCAAATCCCAAACATCTATCTCAAAGTCAGACTACTGTCACAACAATACTGAAGGACAAAATATTGAAAGATAGATTTATATATATTTTTTCTATACCTAAATCCATATATAAGTATCTTGGTTAAATCTGATAAAGTGTAACAAAATGTGTATTTGCTAATATCTTGATTTTTGCCGTGAATTTTGCTGTCATATATTCCAATGTACTTTCTGTATATTTATTATGAAATGTATTTAATGAACTATATCTGCATTATACTTTTATGGATATTTAACTAAAGTTAAATACAAGTTTGGATTGATTGATTGATTGAAGTACCTTGGTGGTATATATCTAGCTTCAAGGCACATATACGTGGAGTTAAAAATAGAGATTTCTTACCTCCTTCGTTGCTCTTTCAAACAGTGCATGGGTTCACCACCTTCCCCGCCGGTATGTCCCTGCATAACAGAGCTAAAGGCACAAAATTACCTTTTGTACAATTTTAAGGGTAAAAAACTATTTTCTGCCTGCACCCTAGAACGGTACATAAAGGTAAAAGGTACCTGCTACCGCCAATGGAGTCCCTGTGGTTTGCAGAGTAGAAATCGTGCCTTTTTGCTTAGTTTCACATTTGTCCTTTACGTGACATTTTTGAGTCAAACAGTGCAACATAGCCAGTCAATGCGCTATGAATGATCAATTGTGAAAATCTTATATTAGTGAAATCGTGGGAAAACGAAAACTCCCAATCTCACCATATAGGAATTGAACATAAATTCTCTTAACACTTAAATGAGGGATACCTTGGAACTCTTGCAAATGGATGAAGCTGCTTAACCAAAAAACAGCCTCTAATTTTAAATTCGCCATTTTGTTGGTTGAAGAAGAAAAGAGCGCGGAGACGCATGATCAATAGCAAACTATTGTTTCAAACAATTTGCATTGCTCTTGCAAAGAGCAGACATAACATAACATTAAATACCATAACATAACGAGTATTTTTTAAAGCGCATGTTTACCCGACGTGTATCTTGGCGCTAAACATCGTGCGGACATTATATTGTCATGCATGTCACAGTGAATGTCCTATAAATATTACGTTTTATAGACAGAGTGACCAGACAGACATTTAGCTTTTTTCACAGCTTTAACTTTTCCGCATATAAATGCAGTTGTGTAAAACCAGGTTTAAATTCTACATGTCAACCAACAGTTAACTGTTCGTTATTTTTTTTATGAAATATGGTTATTTTCGCAGCCCTGTCCCAAAACCCAAATTTCTGCACCCCGTGGGTCGCAGCTAATCATTCTGCTCGCTACAATATCGAGGCTGAAAAAACAATTACAAAAAGCTGCTGACAGAGTTGGAAAATGTACCCGTGTGTCTGGGCTGTCTGCGTCGTCGCAAGATGAGGCGCGTGGAAATGTGCCCTCACAAGCAGTTATGTCATGCCTGTCATAATGAAAAATATTCGTTAGTAAGTCTGCGCAAGATCAAACCTCTCGGGAGCAAGTCCCTTTAACATGTGGCCAGGTGGAGCGCGGCTGCGCGAGGCGAGCGCCCTGACGCAAACGTACAAATGTCTTTACATCTTCCATACTATTATGAATCTTTCAACCATATTCATCAACATGAATTGCGCTCGCAAATGGCCAGATTCTGAGAATCTGGCCGTTTGCGAGTGCGATTTTTGCATTTGGGATTCATCATCCCAAATGCAAAAATCGCTATTTGCGAAATCGCATATTTGCGAGGAATTGGATTTAAGGAATCTCTTATAGAGATTCCTTAAATGCAATTCATCACCCTATTTGAAATTGCGAATTCGCAATATTTGATCGCAATTTACCACGAAATCTGACTTCGTGGTAAATTGCGAAAAACTAGTAAAAAGCACTTTAGTGCATTTTTTACTTTTGCATGTTACACACACACATGTCCTCTGGACATGTGTGTGCGCAACACCTGTTCAAATGTGCATTTGAGGGGTGCTACAGGGTATCCTTTGGACACCCCTGGCACCCTTCGAATCGCAATCTTATTTGCGATTAGCAAATTGCTAATCGCAAATAAGGAATACTCCCCATTCATTCCTATGGGCCTTTTGGCCCATAGGAATGAATGGGGAGTTTTTCCTTATTTGCGATTAGCAATTTGCTAATCGCAAATAAGGAATCAGTAGGAATCGCAATAGATTTTGCTAATCCTACATGAATCCCGTTTTGCGAGTCCTTAATACCGAATCGCTATAATTCGCTATTAGGGCCTCGCAAAACGGGAGATTGATGAATCTGGCTGTTTGACGCCAACCTGTCTTTCGGCCACATGCATCATTGCACCCGTTTGCGATTCCTAAATTGCGAAAATTAAGGAATCGCAATTTAGAAATCGCAAACGGCAATGCATGAACAATTCGCATTTATTTTTGCGATTCGGTATTTTTCCTTAATTGCGATTCACAATTTGCGAATCGCAATTAAGGAAAACCCTTCCCATTGATTCCTATGGGCCAAAAGGCCCATAGGAATGAATGGGAAGGCATTCACATTTTGCGAATTTGAAATTGCGAATCGCAAAATGTGAATGCAATTTCTAGGGTGCAGGAGGGGGTCCAAAGAACCCCTCCCTGCACCCCTGAAATGTAACTTTAAATGCAATTTACACACACACATGCCCCAAGGGCATGTGTGTGTGTAAATTAAAACTTTCAAAAATGCAATTTGTGCATATTTGAAAGTTTTCGGTAAATTAGCATGAAGTTCAACTTCATGCTAATATACCACTTCCAAATTGCGAATTCGCAATTAAAAAATGATCACGCATTGCACTAAAGAAATCTGAAATTGCGATTTCTTAAATGCAATCGCAATTTTAGAAATCGCAACATGGTTGCGATTCCTAAAATTGCGAAATGCATGATGCATTCCAAATTAGTCAATTGCATTCGCAAACGGCCGAAAATTGCGATTCGCACCGTTTGCGAATGCAATTGACTTTGATGCATGTGGGCATAGTTCCAGTCGCAAAAAAAAGCAACTACTTGTATTTTAAAAAGAAGGCTCTTTGTTGGCCTGTCTCATACGCAGTGCATTATTAATGGGGCAGAAACTCCCAAATCGTTTTATTCAGCTTCACCCAATGATGCACAACTCGAGGAAAAAAAGAATTATATGGGGGTGGAGCTATTCTTACAGTCCTAAACTTGGTCCCATTAATTTCAATGGTGCAGAATTAACACGGGTTACAGACAGTGCTTTAAATGGACAAACATAAGTGCAGGTACTCATCAAAAGGAGAGATAGACTCTGGGTGGAGCTGGGTCGGGCATAAGGGTGGTGCTAAAGGCGGAACAAGGGGCGGGGCTAAGTTTTGGACCTTTCCAAGGTTTTTACTAAAGAAATCTGCATGCATTGTTAGTATATCAGCTGTATCTGTCCATTAGCTTTTTACACTAATAACCATTTATATAGCACTTACTAATAAGTGTTTATTACTACCCAAAGTAACCCTTTTTAGCAACCTTAAAAAATAAAAAGATTGAGAAAAAAACAGTAAAGTTCTATATATATATGCCTTGTTGTTGCATGCAGGTCCTTGCTGCAGGGGCATAATTCACTTAGGGCCAGATGTAGGAACCCTAATACCGGTCGGTAACGGCCGAAATTACTGAATTTCGGCCATTACCAACCGGTATTAGGCATTTGGGATGTAGGTGGCTACATTTCAGATTCGGTAATTTACCGAATCGGTATTTAAGAATTTGGTAAATTACCAAAATTCTTAAATACCGATTCGGTAAATTACTGAATCTGAAATGTATGGAGCACTCAAGAGAGTGCTTTTCACCTGTAAGGATCCGTTATTTACCACCTACTACAAGTTGGTGGTAAATAACGAAAACCGTTAAAAAAGCAATTTTTAGCTTTTTATTCAGTGCCATGTGGCAGAAATACATGCCTTTCACTATTCAGAGGTGCAACAGGGTGTCAATGTGACTGTGGAGAATGTTTAAATCATTCAGCATTCCGTCCATCACTTGTTGCAGTTACACTTTTCACTCTTAGTGGAATGGGTATGCCCAGACGTGGGTCTCTTGCCCACTGTGGAGAAGTGTGGCTCAGGGGTTAGAGGCGGCAGACCCGGAAGCTGAGATCGGTCCTGGACCAGGGTTCAATTCCCCGCCTCGGCGGGTCTTGGGCTCAAAAATTCCACGGACTCGATAATTCTCGCTCCGGTGCCTTCTCGACTCACGGGTTCACACTCTGCGACTCTGGGCAATAGCTTGCTAAATCTCCACTACGGCCCCTCGCGGCGGGATGCCTGGCTTTCACCTTGTGGATACCCTGCCAGGGTTATCTCACAGGGGAATACCAGGACGGGTTCCCAAGGCAAGCGCCTTGATGCCTTCAGGTGATACGTGCGCTATATAAATCGCAATACATTTACATTTACATTTACATCCTGCCACCCTTGAAAGGGTTCCCCCTCTTACCGATTCAGTATTTACCAAATCGGTAATTCCCATTCATTCCTATGGACCTCCAGGCCCATAGGAATGAATGGGAATTACTGAATCGGTATTTACCGATTCGGTAAATACGGAATCGGTAAATACCGAATCTTACAGATTCAGTAATTTTTACCGAAAAATTATCTACATTCCATTTACGTATTCTTAAATACCGAATCGGTAAAATTCAGTATTTAAGAATAGGTAAATTGAGATTACCTACATCTGGCCCTAAAATGTATGCCAAGGATGTTAACTTGTGACCTACAGGGAAGGCAAGGATCTATGCAACAAAAACAGTATCAAACTGAGCTATCTACATAAAAAAACAAATCTCTGATCTACATGTTGCATGCTATGTTTTCCAGCAGACACAATGAACCTCTATGCAATTGTATGTTGAGTTGAACCTTATATTAGAATGCACACAGATCTTTCTAGGAAGCGCATTAACCACCAGAGTTATTCACTTTATTACTACTTTTGGTGCCCCAATCTTACTTACTTGAGAGAAAGGCACTTGGTTCCTGTTTCTTACGATTAGTAAATGCCTGACTTCAAAAAAACGACCAATTCATCAGACACTCTTTTCATTCTCGGCACTAGTGGATGTTTCTGTCTAAAATGGAAACCAGAGTTGCTTTCCAAGGGACATACTTTGTGTAACTTCAGTAAGCAGCATATTCTCTCTCTAGTTGCCACTGGATTAGACATGTTGACACAGAGACACAGGTGAAGTTGCTGCTGGTGGCTCAACCTTTCAACATTCCATTTTATGTGATTGAAAAGGAGTGGTGGACTGAATAAACTGGTTGCACATGTGATTTTACATGAATAAGGGCATCTAACTGCGTTCTCTGAATACACTCTGTGTAATTAAAATATACACCCATATATGTAAAACAGCACACATGTTGAAAAAACATCTCTGTTGGATAATTCGAATTGGTGTAAAATCTTTTGTTGACATAAGTTTGTGGCATTTATTGCAATCCCATGTATGTTAATTTAAATAACATATTATTTGCCTCATATACTTAATACAGTTGCATTGCTTTTAAGGAGTCGCAAATTTGCGATTCCTTAAAAGCAATCGCATTTTTGGAATTCGCTAAAAATAGCGATTTTGCCAAAAATGTTTGATGCATCCCAAAAACCTATTTAGGAATCGCAAACGGCCGAATTTACCGATTCGCACCGTTTGCACTTCCTAAATAGGTTGATGCATGTGGCCGCAAATGTCAAATGTATTCTTGCATTTCTAACTGTCGATGAAATAAATACAAAAAATAGCAACAGACATTCACAATACGTTACAAATGGCAAGAGGTTATGTCTGAAAGGAGACGAGACTTATTACACATAAATTATGTTTCCTGTGCTTGTACTCAAATAACTTGTACCAATAACCACCTAGGTGTGCAAAATAGATTAACCATTTCAGTTTTCCTGCTTTTGCCGTCCAATATCAGTGTGCAATAATTTGCAACCATGAGTGTGAGTTACATGCACGTACCTAGTCATGCATTACATATATTGGCTTTTGATTCAAATACAGCTTTGTACTACCTTGTGGCATGTAAGCCCAGATGGTTTGCGCTGGCTGCAAACATCTCTGTTCAAAAAGCATAAGGCATTTTTCACAGGGATCAGTGAGCTTGGTACCGAGATCCCATTATATTTAGTTGTGAAATGATGGATAGAGATACTGAAAGTAAGCCCAAGCTTTCTGTTTTGTCCAGGCATTTTGAAAATACCCACCACAGGCAACAGTAACTGGAAAAAATGCTTGTATGTGTTTTGTAGATGCACAATATCAGGTATTTGACTTTTACATAGTATTCAACATATTGTCTTGTGATAGATGTACTGGTGAAATTGTGTTAAGTGTGATGGTAGCAGTTTACATGCAGAACTTTCTGCTACAGAAGCATAATTTCAGCACTGTGTAACCCTGAACAATGCCTCTCACACCCTTGCCCATTAGGTTTCATAGCCATCTCTCTGCCCCTGCTGTGCGAAAACAAAGGATACAAGAACCTCCCTGCAGCCACACCTCTGCTCTGCTTCCAGAGTGGCACATGCAGATCACTGTTTAACGGTGACAAGAGCAGCTGTTCCCTTGTGCGAGCCCAGCACAGGCTTCCACTGTGAATAAGAGTGGAAGGTGCTGCCGAGGTACGAGGTGATTGATGAACAGAGCGCCACCGGCATCAAAGCCGGCCCTCCTGAGTAACGGTACTCTCCTTACACAAGGAAAGTGCCGGTACTCCATGCGAGAAAATAAAAAGGTGCCGGTACTCAGTACTGGTGAGTACTTGCCCATTTAAAGCACTGGTACCAGATTGAACCCTGAGGATTTTCTGAGGAATGAATGGAAAAATGATGAATACCTGTTTCATAGGCCCAGTGCTTAATCTGAGCCGGTGGTATCCGGTGCTTGGCACCAGCACTTTATTGTCAGCACCAGCACTTACCACAGTCTAGCACATGGTGGCACTGTTTGTCTAATGAACACAACTGTAGTTGATTAATTCAATATGCAGGTACCTGCTGCCCAAGCCATTGTTAGAATGTTGGGCGCCTGGAATAGTCTGAATTGGACTTAGATCGTTGGTAATTGTGTTGGTTCTGTCATTGGCAGCACTAGCAGGCGATGGGTGGTGAAAGAAGTAGTGGCCTCCTGACGATGGCCCTGGCACATTGTTTTCCAAGATAAGAACTGTTCATTCCCTCTGGTAGTTCCACATCCTCCCACACTGTTTTCCCCTGAGATTTCAGCTGCTTCAAAAGGGCGAAATCTCCAAAGAAAGCATGGCGGTTCTTTGGAGTTATAAAAGATCTTGTAATTCTCGTTGAGGACAATTACTCTAAAGGGCACATCAGAAATTCCAAAGCGCTTCTTGTGAGTCCCAGAGCGTCAGCAACAAAGTTACAAAACGTACGTGCAACAATATGCTATCTTTTAATGGATGCAAAAACAACAGTTGATGGACAGAATGCAGAACAATGTCATACATTCACCCCAGTACAGAGATCTGGGCCTCAATCCATTGTTTTTTTCTCACCATGCCATTCTAGTTTGAACCCAGCCATATGCAAATCAGTCTTCACCCTGTGTGCCATGGGAACTGTCCAGCCCGAACTGCCAAACCAGGTCCTCCCTGGACTGGAAACAAGCATCCAGGACCAGTTTCGGGCTTTCAGCCCTCATCAACCAGGATAGCTTGACTCCAGTGGCATGGAGAGCACAGGACTCACATCTGAGCATACCCGTCCCACTCGGGGTGACAAATGCAAAAACAACAGTTGATGGACAGAATGCAGAACAATGTCATACATTCACCCCAGTACAGAGATCTGGGCCTAAGTCCATCGTTTTTTTGCTCACCATGCCATTCAAGTTTGAACCCAGCCATATGCAAATCAGTCTTGACCCTGTGCCCCATAGGAACAGTAGATCCCGAACTGCCAAGCCAGGTCCTCCCTGGACTTGAAACAAGCATCCTAGGACCGGTTTCGGGTTTTCAGCCCTCATTTGCCAGGACAGCTTGATTCCAGTGGCATGGAGGCACGGGACTCACGTCAGAGCATACCCGTCCCACTCGGGGTGACAAATGCAAAAACAACAGTTGATTATGCTTGATTCAGGTGCAGGGTAGACATGGCTTGGCAGTTCGGGCTGGACTGTTCCCATGAGACACAGGGTAGAGACTGATTTGCATATGGCCATGTATGAACTGGGGTTGCGTGGTGAGCAAAATCGATGGATTAAACCCAGATCTGTGACTGCGGGTGACTGTTTTGCCATTGTGCAACATTCCGTACATCATCTTGTGTGTTTTGCTGTTCGTCCTATGTGGTAAGGGTATGCCCAGACGGGGTCCCGTGCTCCCTACGCCACTGTAGTCAAGCTATCCTGTGTGATGATGGCTAATAGCCAGTAACAGGTCTAGGATGCTTGATTCCGGTCCAGGGAAGACATGGCTTGGCAGTTCGGGCTGGACTGTTCCCATGAGGCACAGGGTCAAGACTGATTTGCATATGACCATGTCTGAACTGGGGTGGAGTGGTGAGCAAAATAACAATGGATTAAACCCAGATCTGCACCTGGGGGTGAATGTTTTGCCATTGTGTAACATTCCATCCATCATCTTGTGTGTTTTGCTGTCCGCCCTACGTGGGAAGGGTATGCCCAGACGTGGGTCCCGTGCTTCCTACACCACTGGAGTCAAGCTATCCTGGCTGATGACGGCTGATAGCCAGAAACCAGTCTAGGATGCTTGATTCTGGTCCAGGGAAGACATGGCTTGGCAGTTCAGGCTGGACTGTTCCCATGAGGCACAGGGTCAAGACTGATTTGCATATGGCAATGTCTGAACTAGGGTGGCATGGTGAGAAAAATAACAATGGATTAAACTCAGATCTGTGACTAGGGGTGAATGTTTTGCCATTGTGCAACATTCCGTCCATCATCTTGTGTGTTTTGCTGTTCGCCCTATGTTGGGAGGGTATGCCCAGATGAGGGTCCCGTGCTCCCTACACCACTGGAGTCAAGCTATCCTGGCTGATGACGGCTGATAGCCAGAAACCGTTCTAGGATGCTTGATTCCGGTCCACGGAAGACATGGCTTGGCAGTTCGGGCTGGACTGTTCCCATGAGGCACAGGGTCAAGACTGTTTTGCATATGGCCATGTCTGAACCGGAGTGGTGTGGTGAACAAAATAACGATGGATTAAACCTAGATCTGTGACTGGGGGTGATTGTTTTGCCATTGTGCAACATTCCGTCCATCATCTTGTGTGTGTTGCTGTTCGCCCTATGTAGAAAGGGCATGCCCAGATGTGGGTCCCAAGCTCCCTACGCCACTGGAGTCAAGCTATCCTGGCTGATGATGGCTGATAGCCAGAAACCGGTCTAGGATGCTTGATTCCGGTCCCGGGAAGACATGGTTTGGCATTTCGGGCTGGACTGTTCCAATGAGGCAAAGGGTCAAGACTGATTTGCATATGGCCATGTCTAAACTGGGGTGGCATGGCAAGCAAAATAACGATGGATTAAACCAAGATCTGTGAATGGGGGTGAATGTTTAGCCATTGTGCAACATTTCGTCCATCATCTTGTGTGTTTTGCTGTTCGCCCTATGTGGGAAGGGTATGCCCAAACCTGGGTCCCGTGCTTCCTACGCCACTGGAGTCAACCTATCTTGGCTGATGATGGCTGATAGCCAGAAACCGGACTAGGATGCTTGATTCCGGTCCAGGGAAGACATGGCTTGGCAGTTCGGGCTGGACTGTTTCTATGAGGAACAGGTTCGAGACTGATTTGTATATGGCCATGTCTGAACTGGGGTGGCGAGCAGAATAACGATGGATTAAACCCATATCGGTGACTGGGGGTGAATGTTTTGTCATTGTGCAACATTCCGTCCATCATCCTGTGTGTTTTGCTGTTCGCCCTATGTGAGAAGGGTATGCCCAGATGTGGGTCCCGTACTCCCTACGCCACTGGAGTCAAGCTATTCTGGCTGATGACGGCTGATAGCCAGAAACCGGTCTAGGATGCTTGATTCCGGTCCAGAGAAGACATGCCTTAGCAGTTCGGGCTGGACATTCCCCCGAGGCACAGGGTCAAGACTGATTTGCACATGGCCATGTCTGAACTGGGGTGGCGTGGTGAGCAAAATAACGATGGATTAAACCCAGATCTGTAACTGGGGGTGAATGTTTTGCCATTGTGCAACATTCCGTCCATCATCTTGTGTGTTTTGCTGTTCGCCCTATGTGGGAAGGGTATGCCCAGATGTAGGTCCCGTGCTCCCCACGCCACTGGAGTTAAGCTATCCTGACTGATAACGGCTGCTAGCCAGAAACCGGTCTAGGATGCTTGATTCCGGTCCAGGGAAGACATGGCTTGGCAGTTCGGGCTGGACTATTCCCATGAGGCACAGGGTCAAGACTGATTTGCATATGGCCATGTCTGAACTGGGGAGGCGTGGTGAGCAAAATAACGATGGATTGAACCCAGATCTGTGACTGGGGATGAATGTTTTGCCATTGTGCAACATTCCGTCCATCATCTTGAGTGTTTTGCTGTTCGCCCTATGTGGGAATGGTATGCCCAGACGTGGGTCCCTTGCTCCCTACGCCACTGGAGTCAAGCTATCCTGGTTGATGATGGCTGATAGCCAGAAACCGGTCTAGGATGCTTGATTCCGGTCTAGGGAAGACATGGTTTGGCAGTTCGGGCTGGACTGTTCCCATGAGGCACAGGGTCAAGACTGATTTGCATATGGCCATGTCTGAACTGGGGTGGCATGGCAAGCAAAATAACGATGGATTAAACCAAGATCTGTGACTGGGGGTGAATGTTTACCCATTGTGTAACATTCCGTCCATCATCTTGTGTGTTTTGCTGTTCTCCCTATGTGGGAAGGGTATGCCCATACCTGGGTCCCGTGCTTCCTACGCCACTGGAGTCAAGCTATCCTGGCTGATGATGGCTGATAGCCAGAAACCGGACTAGGATGCTTGATTCCGGTCCAGGGAAGACATGGCTTGGCAGTTCGGGCTGGACTGTTTCTATGAGGCACAGGTTCCAGACTGATTTGCATATGGCCATGTCTGAACTGGGGTGGCGTGGTGAGCAGAATAACGATGGATTAAACCCAGATCGGTGACTGGGGGTGAATGTTTTGCCATTGTGCAACATTCCGTCCATCATCTTGTGTGTTTTGCTGTTTGCCCTATATGAGAAGGGTATGCCCAGACGTGGGTCCCGTACTCCCTACGCCACTAGAGTCAAGCTATTCTGGCTGATGACGGCTGATAGCCAGAAACCGGTCTAGGATGCTTGATTCCGGTCCAGGGAAGACATGCCTTAGCAGTTCGGGCTGGACTGTTCCCATGAGGCACAGGGTCAAGACTCATTTGCACATGGCCATGTCTGAACTGGGGTGGCGTGGTGAGCAAAATAACGATGGATTAAACCCAGATCTGTAACTGGGGGTGAATGTTTTGCCACTGTGCAACATTCCGTCCCTCATCTTGTGTGTTTTGCTGTTCGCCCTATGTGGGGAGGGTATGCCTATATGTAGGTCCCGTGCTCCCCACGCCACTGGAGTTAAGCTATCCTGACTGATAACAGCTGCTAGCCAGAAACCGGTCTAGGATGCTTGATTCTGGTCCAGGGAAGACATGGCTTGGCAGTTCGGGCTGGACTATTCCCATGAGGCACAGGGTCAAGACTGCTTTGCATATGGCCATGTCTGAACTGGGGAGGCGTGGTGAGCAAAATAACAATGGATTGAACCCAGATCTGTGACTGGGGATGAATGTTTTGCCATTGTGCAACATTCCGTCCATCATCTTGAGTGTTTTGCTGTTCGCCCTATGTGGGAATGGTATGCCCAGACGTGGGTCCCTTGCTCCCTACGCCACTGGAGTCAAGCTATCCTGGTTGATGATGGCTGATAGCCAGAAACCGGTCTAGGATGCTTGATTCCGGTCCAGGGAAGACATTTCTTGGCAGTTCGGGCTGGACTGTTCCCATGGGGCACAGGGTCAAGACTGATTTGCATATGGCAATGTCTGAACTGGGGTGGCGTGGTGAGCAAAATAACGACTGATGAAACCCAGATCTGTGACTGGGGGTGACTGTTTTGCCATTGTGCAACATTCCGTCCATCATCTTGTGTGTTTTACTGATCTTTTAATGGATAGAATGTTTTAAAGTTGTCGGGCCTTGCTGAATGTTTACTGTAGTAGAGCTCTCAATCTACCAGACTTCATTAGATTTCAGGTTGCCTGTAGTGCTCTTGAGGGGGATGTTTTGCACCCTGAGAAGAGAAATTCCTTAAATCTTTTGGGAATAGAAGGAAAGGTCAGGGCTATCTTCAAATGGAACTGCTCTTTTGGGACTTCGATGTGCCCTATATGCAGAGGCGCAACTAGAGCCAAATTTCGGGGTGGGGGGGCTAAGAAAAAAAATGGGTGGTGGGGGCTAATTCTTCAAGCGATAGGCAGAGGGGAGCTGTAGGGGCTCTATGAAGAGGTGAAAAAACAACAAAGCCTCATTACCAAGTAAATGGTCTTTTAAAGACCTGTGATGTACTCTTGTGTGTGCCCGGGAAGCTGTCTCAGTCTGGGCTGCTGTAGTTATACAACAGAGACCATTTTAGGAGAGGGCTGTTGATTGTCTCTTTCTGAGTGCCACCATTTGGCTTGAAGGATGGTGTAGGAAGGTGGTGACAGCGGCCCCCTTGTTGTGCATGGTGAAACATCCTGTGGCCTGGATGATTCCCTGCCCATTAAGCATCTTGCTGTTATCTCTCTAGAGGTGCTACTTTCAAAGGTTGATGGCTCAGCAGTTGATATGTCTTCACATCTGATTGTGCTCCTGTGTTGGCTGGTCCAGTTTGATACACTTCTCATCACTACCGACTGTGGGGGAAAAAACTAACCTGGAACAAAAACAGTTTTCTACACAGTGGAGTGGTACACTAAGAGGAGAAGGAACAGCTTTGGACCAGGTCTATGACCCAGGACCATTTACAGGACCTCCCTGTCTGCTACATGACTATAAACGTAGGACTGAAACTTACCCGTTTCGGTCCAGATTTCATGCTGACCGAAGTCATGTTATTCTGCAGAGCACCCAAGGTATTCCTGCGATCCAGGGCTCGTGTCATGGACAGCTAGTCTCCCAGAGGTGAGGAGATATCTCCTTACATGTTGAGAGAGGGGAGCAGAAGATACCTCTGCAGGAGAAAGCTTTACAAAGAACCTAGCCACTGTACCTGAGTGGAAGTGACAGCCAGAAGGGCAAACTAATGTGAAAGCAACGTAGGAGCCGATCACGTTCTGGAGTGGGTCTCCCTGCTTCCCAGTTCTCTGTCAAATCATCTTTGGTGCACTGCATCAAAAAGACGGAGATGGAACGACGCAGAAGTTTACCTGAGTGCTTAAGGTGGGTCTCCCTACCTCCCCGATCACTGTTAATTACCATTATCCAGCAGCACCCAATAAGAAGGAACAGGAGTGATGCAGCAGCCGAGTTGAGTTGTGGAGTGCGTCTAGCTGTCTCCCAAACTGTGCATAAACCACAACTGGCATGCTGCACCAACCATGGAGAAGAAGTAAATGAGAGAGTGTGACCACATCTGCCCCCTCCAAAGACTGCACTGAACACCCAAAGTCCTGTGCTGACTCTGCCTGAGCAGAGGAACCCAAAGAAGCACCTGTACCAGAAGATGAACACTTCACTTGTTTGGGAGGGGAATTTTTGTGTTCACTCATTGGAGTTGTAGCAACTCCCACTGATCAGCCATGGTCTCCATAGAGCTTCCCAACAACATCAGAGTAAGGCATTGTCGTTGCACGCACACCAACTGGAGTGAGGGTCTCCCATTGGGGACCTTGCTGCTGTTAGGCTCCGGTAACTCCTACACCTTTGATTTGTCCTCTCCAGACATTAGGAAATGCTACAACGAGAGTTACATGTGAGTGAGGCATTGAAGGACCGGCCTAGCAGAAGGCTGCTTACGTTATTTACAGTGAGCCCAAACCTGTGCGTTTATTCTACACCTGATCTATTTTTTTCCAATGTTCCCTGTGAGTTATTTCATTTTGACATTCTTTTATCAGCGAAAAGCATTGGATTGGCAATCATTATTACATACTGTACTGTAACTATTGTGTTCTGAGCAGTCGCAGCTCGCATGACTCGTGGGTGGGGGGTAATTGCACGGAGGGGTTAAAAACATGTTTTAAACTTACCTTACCAGGTCCCAGGCCGCCTCTGCTCCTGGCCGGGTCCTGCGCCTGCGTTTTCCTGGAACAGGCAGCATGCATCCTCCCTCCCCTCCCCTAAGCCACTCACAACGCTGCAATGGCAGAGTTGTGATGGGTGTGGACAGCGCCCCGCTGGTTGCCTGTTGGGAGGCCATTTTCTCAATGCATGCAGCCTACATAGAGAAAATCCAGATTGATCATGACTGGTTTGGTCGGCCCCAGAGGGCCGACCAGTCAGGGCCCACGACAGTGGGCAAGCCACTAGTCCCGGACCCGCCCGCCCTCAACCAGGCATACCCTCCTGCCCGTCCCCAGCCAGGCATACCCTGCCTTCTGCTTTCTCGCAGCACGAGCTGCGAGAAAGCAGTAGGGGGATGCTCCTTCGCCCTAATGGAGGAGCCGCCCCTGGTTCTGAGACTCTTTCCCAGACACTACCTCCCTGAGAAGCCTTGGACTGAGGGTCAAATGCTGGAAGGGTGTACTAGGTGTTCAGTTTGCAGTGCCATAATAAGTCAGGTCCTAGGAAACAGTGGTAAGATGCTTCAACCACTACAGTTGTGGCCCCGTAACCCCTGCTTCACCATGGCCACTAAGCATGTTCTGACATGCTCCAAAAAAAAACACTGTCATCCTCACCTTTATCTAAGGTCAAGTGTTAAAGGCCTCAAAGCTATCTTCAACTTCGAAATGATGCTCTAAGCTCAAATGAATAATGTATCAGCACATCCCAGCATGACCTCAGTCCAGTATCAGTCAATGTCCTTAAACAGTGATTGCAGTAGTGGAAACCATCTTTGTTGAGGTCACAAAGTCCTCTGCCTCACTAACACATGCATCCCAAGAAAAATTCAGCTCTAAATCAACCACTTATGAAACACTCAGTGCTCATTTCTTCAGTGAGGAAGCTTCCTGATATTATTTGGTTTACCGAGCAATGCTTTAAAGATTCCTCCTTCATTTATTTATTCTGAAATACTCCAACAATCCTTTCTACAAAGTTGTCATTGAAGAGGCAAAATATTTCTGAACACAACAATTATTATGTTGTGTTAAAATCGCGGAAAACACGCTTTAGCTTTAAACATCTTAAGCTAAAGCACGGGTGCGGGGATTACTTCAAAAGTAAATAAATAGAAAATAAAGCATTTGTAATGCAAAAGGAATCGCATTACTGAAAGTTTGAGCTATTGGTGTTGTATTATTATTAGCAAGCCAATGGCTCAAACTTTCAGTAATGCGAGACTTATTGCATTGCAAACGCTTGTTTTAATTGTGTACAGACTTTTGCTTCACTCTCTTTTCCCATCCACCCCCTTCATGGTTTATTCTCAGTCATTGGGCAGATTGAATAAATAAAACTTATTCAGATCTCATGATCACAAGTCTTAGACATGAGAAACAGTCAGGTCTGAGAGGCTCACATAGCAATGTTACTGCTCAATTAACCCCCTGCGTGCTGATGACAGAACGGTTCCGTCATCAGCATCGGTTGAGCTGTGCTGATGACGGAACCGTTCCGTCATGACTCCGCCCGCGCAAGGCGGAGTCAGCACAGGCGGAAAATACGCCCCGCACGCAAGGGGCTAAACACACATCACCTGATCGGGCAGATTACTCCAGGCTGACATACTGAGGGCTCAGCCAGCCCTAGGGATAATTTGATAACAGCTTTATCCAGACAGATGATAAAGGGGCAACCTCTAGTCATGAAATAACCAACATAGCAAAAAGTGCCACGTGGCATAAGCAACAAAGTCAGCAATAGTGTGCTGATCTCAGCATGAATTGTCACAAAAGTATTAGCTTAAAATATGGCTCAGAAAGTAGTCATTTTGTTCAAAAGTTCATCTTGCCAATTTCTGAAAATACATTTCACCATTAAAGGCACCTTTTATACTTTTTAAATACTTAAGCTCAATACTCCCACCCCACACAAAGAAGACGCTTGTCATCTCATGAAAAGCCTGGCTTTTTGTCCTATAATGCTAAATCTTCATCTTTTTTACATCCATTTTGGACCTACAAATGCATGCAGCTTGTCACTTTCACTCAGAAGAACAAAAAAGATGCACAAATGCGCGCTGGGCATCTCCGTAATTTGACCTCATATGCATACTTTTCCAAGATACAACCCCTATTCTCACGAAAGAAGTACAGGAATGTGTCTGTTTGTTACCACACATTCTCAGGGCACGAAAGTACATTTGATATCCAATGATCTTAATCAGCAAAATTGATGCATCCGCGAAGGAAAACAACCTTTACAATGCAACTTTTAAAACGCACTACCATTACAACGAAACTTTTACAACGCAACATCCATTACAACGCATGCATTTAGAACGTAACCATTAAAACGCATGACACTACAACGCACACCACTACAACGCATGCCATTACAACGCAGTCATTACAACGCATACCATTACAACGCATAGCATTACAACACATAGTACCCTTACACTATCCAACACTTACCCTACTGTTGCACCCCCTGGAATTAGAATAGTAATTTTTACCCCTACACTATCCAATACTTACCGTACATGCAATGTAATGTTATGCGTTGTAATGGTATGCGTTGTAAATGTAGAATGCGTTGTAGTGGAATGCGTTGTAAAGGTAGTTTCAAAGACTTCGTTGTAATGGCATGCGTTGTAATGGTATGCGTTGTAATGGATGTTGCGGTGTAAAAAATGCGTTGTAAAGGTAGGCATTGTAAAAGTATGCTTTGTAACGTCATACATCCATCTGCGAAAATGTACGGGCTTCATATTGGGGTATTTATTTTTACAAAAATTATACCAAATACATTTATTTTCACATTAGTTCTTTCACCAAGACAAGGATTAAATAATGGTTGGGGCTGCTGATAATAATGTGCCCATGTGGTATTAGGAATAAAATGCCAAAACCATCTGCAAAAAAAGGATATTGCAGGCATCTCAGAATCCAGTGACCTTACAGAGGACTTCATCCTTCAGCCTCACTCTTTTATTTGGTCATGGAATTCTGACATGAAGCGCAATATCCTAGAACCTATCACTGTCATATTTTTAGCCCATACATTATCCAGCTAGTACCCAGACTTGTGTCACCTGCCACCAATACCATGTCTTGTAATTCACAACAAGGTATGTTCAAATGACTTTTGCATGTTCTACCAGCACATTTTGCATACTTACATGTGAAGTTAAGCAGTCATTGGAATTCACTGTTTTCTTGGTTACCACATTTTGTTTTGCAGATGCAAGTAAAATGACAAAGCAACAGTAATAATGTTGAATTGAGTTCATTCAGTGTTTGGATTAGCACCATTCCACATTAGCTAGCACATGTGCTAATGCACTCTGCATACATGCATATTTTAAAGAAATGCAGCACACGTGAAACATACACAGCCATATAAAATACTGTGTGCTTGCAAAGCAAAAGTTGCTGCTAAAAGCGGCCATTTGTGCATGCACAAGTTACTGCATCACATTTTTTCAAGGGCATATAGACTTGTGATGTCCAAGCTCAGCCTTAATGAATTATTACAGTACTTTATTGTATTAATGCAGTTAAATAGCACTAGAGTAGTGATGTTATTTTCTTTTTTTTATAACACAGGAGAGCTGTTATGTCACATCTTGTTATTCCAAGTTTTTTTTTTTTTTAAATTTTATTTTTGCGGCGAAAGTATCAAATAAGGCACATAGCATACAGTCATCAAATCAGTTGACAGGATATAGACAGGTAGGCCAGGTCCATGATGAGTACACAGCCACGTACAGCCCACATCCCGGAGGCAGGGCGGCGACAAGGTGAACCCATAATCAAGCAGGAGGACGTGCACTTATGCATCAAATATCAGTTAGACAGTATCAATGACTACGCCATTTTTTGATGTCACCATACCAAACTATATAACTATAAACACTAACACCCTAACACCCCCCCCCCCCCCATGAGTGGCAATTCTAGCGCTGATCCGAACACAGAAGGAGATATATGCAAGGGCCAAGAAGGCCGCGGTCATAACAGTACACTGCGGTCAGCTGGGAATTACGGCTAAAGTCAAACATATCCAGCATGGAATGGAATGAAAGCATGGCCCAGGAGACTGTTACATCGCTTCCCGATCTCCCTCACCCAACCCATTCCCCCCTCATCAGACTCTGAGGAAGCGGAGGAAAACAACTCAGCGCTGGTGGCGTTCGAATCGTCCTCCCCCATCCCCTCGATACACATGACTCTCCAGGCGAGCAGGTCTTCCTGGAGCTTCACGTCTCTGCGAGTGCGCTGCATATGCGTCTCCTCCGCCAAGGCCCATTCCCTGGCATCTCGCAACCATAGAGGTATTTCAGGGGCCCTCTGGCCCATCCAGGTAATGGCCACCCGTCTCCTCGCTAGAACCAAAAGCAGTTGAAGCAATTTGTAAGACAGTCCCTTCCTCCTGGGTTTGGGAACTAACGCCAGTAAACAATGAAGCGGGTCAGGTTGCAACCGAATATGTGTAATCCGGTTAATGCGACCCACCACCTCGTGCCAGAAATCATGAACCAAGGGGCATTCCCAGGCCAGATGAAGGAATCCCGCTCTTACTGCACCACATCTAGGGCAATTATGGCTTCTATCTGAGGAAATGCGGTGGAGGGAGACAGGTGTCATATAAGTGTGATGCACAAAGTTAAAATGAATTAGTTTGAAGCGCGCATTGCAGGAAACCTTACGAGTCAATAAGCCAATTCGCTTCCTCTGGGCCGGGTCCAATTCGATCCCCAGGTCCGCCTCCCAAGCCCCCCAAGCTGGCGCCACCGGGGGAGTTGAGTCCCTGCGCATAGCAGAGTATAGTAGGGAGACTAAACGTCTACCCCTACCACAGGATAATATAACGTCCAGGGTACTAGTGAGCTGGGGCGCCTCCGGGAACTGAGGCCACGTCGTTATGGCCACATCTCTAAGGCATCCGTAATGCAAGTACTGGCCCTCCCTGAGTCCAAAGGAGTCCACTGCTCTCTCAAAGGACACAAAGGAGTAGTCCGGATAAAGATCTGCGAGGGTGTCGCAACCGCCCAGCCGCCACTCCCGGAAGGACATATTCGCCTCCATCTTGAGAATCGGGGCCAGGATCCAAATGGATAGCTCCCTGTGGAACGGCGCGCGCCGCAGAACCCTTTCAACGAAGCGCTGCCATATATTTGCCGTGTGCCTTACGACATAGGGCAGAGCACCAGGGGCGCCCCGGCCTTGCATGAAAGCCTCCTGCAAGTCTCTGTCCGAGGCCACACCCGCCAACAATGCCAACTCCCAATTCTCGTTGTCAGCAAACCACCTGGCCGCCGGGAGAAGCTGCGCCGCATAGTAGTACAAGTAGAACCTCGGGGCCTCTAGGCCACCCTCCTCCCAGCACTGTGTCACCGTGCGCAGCGCTACCCTACTACGACCACCCGCCCACAGGAGGGAGGTGAGCAGTGAGTTCAGCGTGCGAAAGATTCGGGGAGGCAACGGGCATAGGGTATTTTGTAGCACATAGAGTACCCTGGGGAGCATCACCATCTTGGCAACTGCCAGGCGCCCCATGAGGGAGAGCGGGAGCGTATTCCAAAAATCAATGGACTTCCGGAGGCCAGCGAGTATTTTGTCTATATTATGAGTCAAGAGAGCGTCGTCGGAGGCGGCCACCTGAATACCCAGGTACCGGAACGCCATGCGTTCACACCGGAGGCCCAGGTAGCGAGAATCCGCGTCTAAATCGGGAACGGTAGGAGTCAGTGGGAACACTAGGGACTTATTGACATTCATGCGGAGCCCAGAGGCCACGCCAAAGCGGTCCAAAAGCCGCAGTAAAGCGGGGAGAGCCTCCAGCGGGGAGGTCAGGTAGAATAGTGCATCATTGGCGTAGAGGGAGATGACATTAGTAGTTTCCCCCACCACAATACCCCAGTCATGCAGTTCCCTGCGGGCAGATACGGCCAGGGGCTCGATTGCGAGAGCGAATAGGAGGGGGGACAGGGGGCAACCCTGCCGAGTACCCCTCCCCAGTGGCCACTCCTTAGAGCGGGCCGACCCCAGGCGCACCCTGGCCCAGGGCGCTCCATAGAGCACCCGGATCCAGTCGCGAAAACTCGGACCAAATCCCATCTTCAATAGGACATGCATCAGATAACCCCAATGCACCGTATCGAAGGCTTTAGCCAGGTCAACGGAGACCAAGACATGGGGGACCTCCCGTCCCCGGACCTCATGTAAAATGTGAGTTATGCGACGCAAATTCATTGCCGTATTACGCCCCGGGACAAAACCACACTGGTCCTGGTGGACGAGTTGGGCGACGTGTGGGGCAAGGCGATTGGCCAGCAGCTTGGTGAGGATTTTAGCGTCTGAATTTATCAGGGTGATAGGGCGGTAGGCCGTGGGGTCTGTTTTATCACCGCCCGGCTTCAAAATCATGCATACCTCACCCTGGTTCAAGGTAGGTGGGAGGGCGCCCACACGCAAGGCCTCATTATAGACCTGTAGGAGGAGGGGGGCTAGGGTATGCCCGAACTCCTGATAAAACTCCGCAGGGAACCCATCCCCTCCAGGGGTCTTGGCCCTGGGAAGGGCGGCTATTGCCACGGCGACCTCACTCAACGATATCTTGACATCCAGTTCCTTCGCTGCTGCCTCCGGCAGGGTCTGCAGACCGAGGTCCTCAAGGTATAAGTGATAGCCATCCTCAGTAATGGATGGGTCAACCTCATACACCGAGCGCAAATGGTCCCGCAGGATCGCGAGAACACCCGCCTCCGAGTGTGCCATTCCTCCACTGGGTGTCCGCAGGGCCACTATACGTTCGGCCGCAAACTCACGGCGAAGTATCCAGGCCAATAAGCGTCCAGACTTATCCCCCTCGCGGTGCAGTCTCTGCCTATATTGACCCAGTGTGAATTTATCGAGCCGCGTGAGTATGTCGTGAATCGACGCCAAGGCAAGTCCCTCCGCCCGCAGGTCCGACACGTCTGGATTAGACCGGGTTTGAGTGTGCAGAAGCTCAGCTTCCGCAGCCTGCAAGTCAGCAAGCAGTTGTTTCCTGACCCCATACGACAGACCCATGCACGCCCCACGCACGACCGCTTTCAGTGCTTCCCATTTGGTGGAATAGGACAAGCCCCTTTCCGCCCAGTTGAGTTCAAGGTAGTCGGAGAGCGACGACGCCACATGGTCCCGGGCCACTGGATCCTGAAGCAGGTCAGACGGCAGCCTCCAGGTTCGCGGACGCTCCGTGCGATCAGGCCACTGTGTCACGCACGTGACCGGAGCATGATCTGATAGATATCTGGCCTGGTGCGTAACCGTTAATGTAAGATAGGAAGGGAGGTTGGCCGCCAGCACTCGGTCTAGCCTGCTATGCGTATTATGCGTCGGGGTGTAACATGTATAAAGCTTCTGTGTCGGGTGGCAGGTACGCCACACATCCTCTGCCCCTATATTATGCATCACTTCCCGCAGCCGCGCCGTCATGCGGGGCTTAGTGCCCACCCTAGGCGGATGACGGTCTAGCTCATGATGTAGCACGCAATTGAAATCTCCGAACCAAAGGAGGGGTGCGTCTAGGCTCGGGGCCACCAGATCCTGTATCTGGGAGAAGAAGGTCGGGTCATCGACATTCGGTGCGTATGTATTAAGGATCAGGAGGACTTTATCGTCCAGCCTGAGTTTCGCCAATATGTACCTGCCTTCCACATCCGCATCTATATATTGAACCTCACAGGGAACCCCAGGGGCCACCCAAATTAATACCCCCCTAGCATATGTAGAATAGGAGGAGTGGAAGACCTGACCTCGCCACTTCCTGGCCAGCCTCTGCGCACCGTCCTCATCTAGGTGGGCCTCCTGCAAACAAGCAACTGAAATCCCATGGCGTTTGAGAAAGGTAAGGACCCTGTGTCTCTTAGTGCACGTACCCAAGCCAAGCACATTCCACGTTAAGAATTTAAATCCCGAGGAGGAGCTTCGCGGGCAACCAAGATGGCCGCGTAAGCTCGGAGCTCCGCGGACCTTCCGATCCTCCGCAACTATCCTGCCTGAGATCCTGATCCACGAGGGTGGATTTTTGTTGCTGATGGTCCACTGAGGCGAGAACCGTTTTCAGATCACGAATCGGTGTTTCCTACGCTGAGCTACGTCGAGTGGGACTCCGTGCCAGTGCAGTGCCATTGTCTCTCCGGACTCCGTCACTACGCACGACCGACCTGCGGAGTGCCTGCCTGTCGTCTTCACCGGTGGGGTGTCATTGCCTACGATGCGTTCCTGAGACGGCCTCCTACTGTCCGGCCCGGACAAGATCTCCGGCTCACCGGGCTCGGGCTTGCCTGGCATAGCCCTTTGTTCTCATCGGACCTAACATGGCGGGCAGAGGGGACCCCGACAAGACATCGGGCAAAGGCGTCCGCGGCAAGACACAGCAGCAGCAAAACAGGATTGAGCGTTATACCCAGCCAAAGACGCCACCTGTTACCGGACCCTCTGCCACGAACCTCCCGCCTTCGGGCTCGTCGGGCGGCTCGGAGCCTACCCTAAGCGACATCATGGGGGCCATCACTAGTTTCCGGGCGGACATGCAGCAACAGCATGAAGTCCTTACGCATAAAGTGGACACTATGGCCGTCGACCTGACTCTCATTAGAGCCGATTTGGGTAAAACTAACGATCGAGTCAAGGCTCTGGACATTAAGGCATCCAGCCTGACGGGCGACGTCTCGGACCTACAGACAGAGGTCCGGAACCTGCAGAGGACCGCGGAACAATTCTCGAGGCGGCTGGAGGACTTTGAGAGCCGTGCCAGGCGGCAGAACGTCCGCATTGTTGGGGTACCGGAGGGTTCAGAAGAGGCGGCGACGGATCTCCTCGTAGAAGACCTGATCAAGACCCATCTGGCGCCGCCTGGCCTTAGCAACTTTTTCTCGGTGGAGCGAGCTCACCGATTGCCGGGTGGCCCGCCGAAGTCGGGCGTGGCGCCTAGACCCATCGTGGCCCGGTTGCTCAATTTCCGAGACAGGGACGCGGTCCTGCAGGCTTCCAGACGGCATGGACCGCTTAAATTTCAGAACGCCGACGTCCATTTCTATCCGGACTTTACCAGGGCGGTACAGCGACAGCGCCAGAGCTACGCCGGGGTGAAGCGAAGACTACGGGACTTGGGGTTTAAATATTCCATGATGTTCCCTGCCAAGCTCCGGATCGAGTATGAGGGCCGTGCCCTCTTCTTTGACTTTGCTGAAAATGTCAGTGACTGGCTGGACACTTTATCGCCGCGCCGAGACGCTCAGGATGAACATGAAGGTGGTGCTGCTGGTGGCCCGGACCTATGAGACTTGGCTCCACAATGGGTGATTCATCGTTTGTTATTTCTGCCTCATATGACTATCAGATATTGCCTTATTTCACCCTGTTGACTTTCCTGTCTGTACATGGAGGGTGGCGGGGGGTGTTCGCGGAGATTCCTTACTCCTCTGGGTATCTTCTTGTAGAGTAGTTATGGGGCGACAGGCACACTGCTGGTTGGGGGGGCTTTTCAGTCATATGCAGGGGTGCAGGGTGGGGGGTGCAACTATGCAAGTTTATTTGTTCGTTTGTTCCTATTCTTTCTCTTTCTTGAGGCAATGGACTGTGTTTTTTACTGTATACTTGATGATTGAGTTGGTTGGGGTCGGGTGGGGCGGGTTGTTGGTTGATGGGGGGTAGGAATTTAAAAGTGCTAAGCTGGAATGTTAATGGGTTGGGTGACCGAGTTAAGAGAGGGGTGGTAATACAATTGGTAAAGAGACATATGCCCGATGTTGTGCTTCTGCAAGAGACGCATTTGGTAGGGAACTCCTGCAAGGCCCTAAACCGTAAAGGCTACAAAATGGTTGCCCACTCTGGGTTCTCCTCGGGTTCCCGGGGGGCGGGCATCCTTGTGCGTGCATCCCTTCCCTTTGAAATAGACGTCACAGTGCTTGATGATAGGGGACGCTACGCCGCTGTGGCGGGAAGATGGGAGGGGCGCTCCCTGGCGTTGCTTTCGGTTTATGTTCCTCCAGGCCTCCAATCCAGCACCTTTCAAGACCTTGGTGGCGCCATCTTGTCCCTGCCTGCGGGCTTATTGATCCTGGGGGGTGACCTCAACTCAGTCTGCTCTGGCACCCTTGATCGCCAACCGCCGAGGGACCTCCGGAATTCCCAAATGTGGCTGCCGGCTTTCCTCGACTCCATGGGTTTGGTGGATAGCTGGCGACTGCTGCATCCCGCGCTCCGCCACTTTTCCTTCCTCTCCAATGCCCATGGGAGTCTGTCCCGTATAGATTATGTCCTTACCCTGGCGGCACATTCGCCTGCCGTGTCTGAGGCCCGTTTTCTGGCACGGGGCGTTTCTGATCACTCTCCGTTGTGGGTCTCGTTCGACTTTGGCATCGTCCTGTCCAGCCGTCCGGTGGCGGTAAACCCTTGGTATTTCCGCAACCACAAGACGCGCGCACTCCTAGCCAAGGCCATCGACTTGTACTTCTCCGAAAATGCTGGTTCGGTTGGCTCGGCGGTCACCCTGTGGGAGGCATTCAAGACTGTGTTGCGGGGCGAGGCCCTGGCTCTCATCGCGGAGGCTAAGCGAGCTCGTGATGCCGACCTTGCGCATATTGAAGAGGAAGTCCTGGATCTCGAGTCCCGCTTGGGGCCTGAGCCAGACCCTTCTCTCCTACACGACCTCTCCCTAAAACAGTCGGAGTACCATGATCTCGCTACGAATGCCGCCCTGGTTTTGGCCAGGGAACAGCAGGGCCGCATTTATGACGTTGGGGACAAGGCCGGTAAGTTGCTGGCCTGGTTGGACAGGCGCGAGATGGCAAGCCGGGTGGTTCCGGAGATCCAGGGCGAGGATGGAGTGGCGGTCACGGACCCGAGCGCTATTGCCGAGTCTTTTGCAGACTACTTCCGGGGCGTCTATACTTCTGGTTCGGATTGCTCCGAGGCTGATTCAGCCGAGTTTCTCTCGACGATTGACCTCCCCCGTCTTTCTGATGAGGAACGTGTAGATATGGATCGAGATATAACCGCGGACGAGATTGCCTTGGCGATCCGCGCCCTGCGGTCGGGTAAAGCTACCGGCCCCAATGGCATACCGGCCGAGTTGTACAAGATTAGGCCGGACGTGGTCTCTCCTCATCTGAGAGCTATGTTCCTGCGGGCTCGGGAGGAGGGTGTCCTCCCCTTGGATCAACGACTGGCCACCATAGTGGTCATTCACAAGGAGGGCAAGCCAAGGGACGTTTGTAGATTCTACCGTCCTATCTCTCTCCTCAACGCGGAACCCAAGATCCTAGCTAAACTGCTTGCAAATCGGCTGGTCGGAGTCATCAGCGACTTGGTGCACCCGGACCAATCAGGTTTTATTCCCCACCGCAACACTGCCCTCAACCTGCGACGCCTGCATGGTGTCATGGCCAGAGCTCACGCCCTGGAGGAACCGGCGGTACTGGCCTCCCTTGATGCCACGATGGCCTTTGACTCCCTGGAGTGGAGCTACCTCTGGGCGGTGTTGACAAAGCTTGGGTTTGGACCGGGCTTCCTGGGCTGGGTGCAGCTTCTTTATGCGTGCCCACTGGCCGCTGTCACAGTCAACGGTCGCATGTCGGCTTCCTTTGCTCTTCATCGTGGCACTAGACAGGGCTGCCCCCTGTCACCACTCCTGTTTGCGCTGGCCCTGGAGCCACTGGCGGCCATGTTACGCTCGCACCCTGACCTGCATGGAATCACCTGGGCCCCGGGTTTTGAAGACAGGGTCTCCCTCTATGCGGACGACATCCTGCTTTATCTTACCTCTCCTTGTAAGTCGCTTATTGTGGCGTGTGACGTACTCCGGCTGTTTGGGCGCTACTCGGGCCTGATTATCAACTGGGCCAAGTCCTCCCTTTACATTCTCAAGGGAGACACGCCGCGCCTCCCTAGGGGCTGCAATATACAACTGGCCGGGCAAGGTTTCAAGTACCTGGGAATCTACATATCAGGTAGTCCTAAGGCGCGGTATGACTACAACCTGCTCCCTCCTCTTCAACGACTGCGGAGGGATGTTGATAGTTGGCGCAAGCTTCCGCTTTCTCTCCTGGGCCGGGCGGCATTGTTTAAAATGATGTCCCTGCCCAGGTTTCTATATGCCTTGCAAAATACCCAGGACCTTGTTCCGGCTCGCTACTTTAGAGAGGTTGAGAGCCTGCAACGTGCCCTGCTCTGGGAGGGTCGGCCACGCGTCGCCATTCAGAAGCTTACATTACCGTGGTATGACGGGGGCATCGCTCTACCAGATGTGCGGCGGTACTACTGGTCCTCTCAGCTCACTGCCATCAACCATGGCCTTTATGGCCCCGCGGACAGTCCGGGTTACGCTATGGACAGGTGGCTTTTGCGTGGAGGCAACTACTACCGCGCCCTGTATTCCAGGTCCTTTGACCGGCGCCTTACGGGCCCGACCAAGGCAGCGGTTCACACGTGGCGGACGATTACCAAGATACAGGGCTGGCAGGGCAGACTGACGAGATTCACCCCTCTGTACGATTCTGATATCCTGGGCAAGCTCTGGCACACCAAGGGTTTTGATAAGTGGGACCTTATAGGTATCTCTAGGGTGGAAGACATGGTAGCTAAAGGAGAGGTTAAGACTTTTCCCCAACTACAGGCTGAATACCACTTGGGTGGATCGGAGTTTTTCCGATACGCCCAACTGAAGCACGCGATAAGTGCCGCTAGGCCAGAGGAGGGTGAAATCCCTGAAAGCTCCCCCTTGGAGGACAGGATTCTGGACGGCCATATGCCTGATAGTGCCATTTCTTTGTCCTACAAGAAGCTGATCAATGTTAGAGTTGACCTCCTCCAGCGCTTGAGAGAACAGTGGGTAGCCGACGGCCTGGAACTGGACGACGAGGACTGGCAGAGTGCTGTGTCTTCCCCTAAGGAGGTCGCCATTTCCTCGCGTCTGCGACTGGTGCAGCTCAAGATCCTCCACCGGGTATATGTTACCGGCCCCCGGCTTGTGCGCATGGGCTTCTCGCCTGATGGCTTTTGTCGTCGTGGCTGTGGAGCCCTTGCTACCTTCATGCATATTTTGTGGGAGTGCCCTGTCATTGCCCCCTACTGGGAGAGAGTACACCGAGTAATGAGGGAAGTGACTGGAGTTGAGTTGGCAGCGGAGGCGCGGAGGTGCCTCCTCAACATTTGGGAGCCAAATGACTACAACACGGCGCAGACTCGCTGGGCTACCTTGGGCAACATGTTAGCTAAGCGAGATATAGCGCAGAAATGGGGTTCTACCACGGCCCCCCTGGTGGTGCAATGGAAGGCCAATATGGATTGGTGTATGTTACGTGAGAAGACGGTGTACGCTGCCAGGGGGAGGCCTCAGACATGGAACAAGGTGTGGGGGGCGTGGAATGCTTACAGGGGTGACCTGTGCTTACCACCGGAGCCTCTTCCCTGCGAGGAACACCTGTCACCGTAACCGATGACACCAGCTACTTTACACTTACTGTAATTCTCCTGCTTTCCTTCCCCCCCCCTTCTACATCCTACTTTCCGTTCTTCTCTAGATTCTAACCTGACCTCCGATGCCTCCAACTGACTCATGCGCATTTCTTTTTCCTCCATTGCCTTTCTCATGCGCCCTTTGGCGCTTCTTTCTTGGTTTTTGTTGTTATATATAAAATAAAAAACAACCTGCAATGTTCTGATGTAATTCGTCTTGCACTTTACTTCTCCTGATACCATGCTGCCTTGCCTCTGGGATGTTAGGCTGAATAGCTGTGTGCTTTGATACAATAAAGGTTTTAAAAAATTAAAAAAAAAAAAAAAAAAAATTTAAATCCCATGACCAACAATCACGCCCAATCGGGCCACATCGCAAGCACAACCCCGGCCGTCTCCAGTAGGCCCTCGCAACACAGAAGTCTAGGGATGCTTCACGTAGTGCCAGCACCTCATCAATCGGAATCAACATGCGCAGTATGCCAAAGTCATCGTTGGCACATCCCCGTTCCCACCCCCCAACAATCCCAACATTCAAAACTTCTGCAGTAACCCCCTCAACCCCCCCACCCGCGAGCAATAGGATAGCAACAACCAAAACCGCCACCCCGCCCTCCCCATGCCAGTGCCAGGACGTGCACAGCCACCCCATACCACACACTTCACCCACACTCACATACATCAAAGCAACCCCCCCCCCCCACCCACCCTCCCAGCTCCCCGAAAGACCCAACAAAACTATAATACGAACCCGGTCATATCTCCTCCGCCGAGTTAGCAATGCGGGAAGATAACCGCCACCCACACCTCCCAGCACCCGGAGCCCAGACAACCCAATGCCCAGTGCAAGGTACCAACCAGTATCCAAATGTCCCCAGCATCAAGTCAGAAAAGTCACAACGGAAAGATTTTCAGGGCCTTCGGGAACCACACAACAAAGGCAGGCACACAGCGGAGGCAATGCAGGCAGGGCAAGAATCATTCCAGCTCCGGCGCCGGTAAAGCAGTCTCCGGAACCACCGGAGCCGTAGAGTCCGCGCCCAGTGGCGTCTCCTGTAAAGTATCTGGTACAAGAATGTCATTAGGGCCGGCCTCCCCAGTTGAGCTCGAGCCAGTCCTCTCAGGTGAATCGTCCATTAGGATGGCCCCGTCCGGTCCCACCGTGGGTCGAGTCTCAGGAGGTCCACGAGATCCAGAACGGCGATTTCTCCTGCCACGTCGCCTCCTCTGCGGCCGAGTCCCCCAAGTGTCTCTTGAACCTCCTCTCTCACCCGGGGGGAGATCATCTCCTCTGATCTCAAGCCATTCCCACACCTCCGCCGGTGACTCAAAGAAGTGTGCCCGGCCCTGGGAGAGCACCTTGAGCTTGGCGGGGTATAGAAGCATATACTGAAGCTGCATGTCGCGTAGCTTTTGCTTGACTCCCAGGTAGGATTTCCTCTGTTCTTGTACCTGCTGGGTGTAGTCGGGATAAATGGAGATTCAGCTATTCTCAATCGTGTGTGGCCCTGACTCCCTCGCCGCCTTAAGGATGCAGTTGCGGTCCTTATAGTTCAGGATTTTCGCAATGAGGGCCCTAGGGGTCTCTCCCGGTCGCGGAGGAGGCACCAGAGCTCTGTGCGCCCGCTCCACAATGAAGACGCTGGACAGGCCACTCGGACACAGGTGTTCACGGATTCAAGTCTCTAGGAAGCGCTCAGGATTCCTCGCCTCCAGGCGCTCCGGTACCCCCAGGACCCGTATGTTGCTACGACACGCCCTCCCTTCCACGTCCTCGGCGCGCCTCTCTAAAGCACGGGTAGTAGAGGTAAGTTGGGAGAGTGACTTCTGTAGGGCAGCGACCTCCCCCTGCAGCTGTGTGATATTGCCCTCCGCATCCGAAACTTTATCCGCCACATTGCGAAGGTCCGTCCGCAAGAGATTCACATCAATGGACACCGTCTCTATCTGGCGCTCCAGGGCAGAGTGCGAGCCCTGTATAGCCTTGAGAAGTTCCGCTCTGGACGGCTCCAGCGGGTCCCCGGCCCCAGCGTCGGCGCCCGTCTGGCGCGTGATCATCTGTGGCTGTAGGCGAGGGGTAGTGTATTGCACAATTGTATTAGGTTGGGTGGCCTTAGGGCCACGTCCAGAACGGCCCGCCATGTCCACTGTCAGGGGACCTCTCGTCCCGGTCAGGGGGGGCCTCTCAGGAGCTACACAGTCCAAAATAGGGCAGGCGCACACCACAGCGTCCGAGGGATAGGGAGGAATCGGCCTCCAGGCAGGCCAAACAATCCAGGAGGCAAGATGGCGTAGGAGCCGCTCGCGTTCTTCCAACCCCTCTGGGGGACTGGGAGTCAGGGCCCCGGCCAGCCAACAATGAACAGCTCAGGATAAAGCACGGGTCCGACCACCTTCTCCTGTCGTGCACCTCCCCAGGGCCCCGGTAGCACCAGGCAGAGCGGCGCACAGAGGCACCCGGTTCCCAGCCGCCACCGATTTCCCAGGGGCTGCCCGGCCTCGGTCTCAAGATGGCGGGCGTGTGGGGGAGGGGCGCAGGTCGTCCACGGGCCCAAGAAGTCCGCTCCGAGATGGCCACCAGAGTTTAGGAGCAGGGAGAGTCCAACAGCCACCCCCGAGTGCAGGATAAGGTCCAGCGGGAGGAGGAACCGGGGCTGCAAAACTCCGTGGGCACTGCTACCGGGGCCGGACCCAGACCGGCCCACCAGTATTCGGGAGCCTCCTGTGTGTACCCCCACGCCTCACACGGGGTCCAGGACAAGCCGCGTGTACAGGGTCCACCTCCGGGCGAAGGCGCCCCGATGACTGGACGCTCAATCCCCAGCTAATGCAGGGGAAGCCCTCCGTTCTCCAGGGCAATGTGGCAGGTCAAAATGGAGGGCGCCTCCACCTCCTCGTCCCCCTCCTCACCTCACCGTAGGGATACCGCCGTGCAGCCGATGCCCGACCTCCGCTCGCAGACCGGGCGCACCTGCCAGGTCGCGGGGGGTCGGAAGAGGATTCGCTCCGTCCGAGGGTCACTTCACGCCACAGCCGCCACTCGGCCCAAGAGCGCAGGCCCAAGCCGCGGCGTTGCGCGAGGGAAGGCGCCGGCTCCGCTCCCCGCAGCAGGCAGGCCAGATCCTCGCAGCAGATTGCCGGGCACGGGTCAGTTCCTCGGGTCACCGGAGTCTCGGCGGGGTGACCGCTACCCCTCCCACACGCTTTGCAGCAGTCAGGAGAGCCCGGGCAGGATTTTCAATAGAATTCAGTCGGTCTTCGGGACGGAGCTGGAGGAGCTCACGTCCTGTCGGCCATGCTGCTTGGCCACGCCCCTGTTATTCCAAGTTGAACAACATGGTACCACATGGTGTGCCGCATGGTTCAAGTAAAAACAAAAACAGTATGAAGTAGCCAGAGTTGACTGTGTCAAAGCACTTTTTTTAAAAATGTTACTCTACGCTATGTTGTCCAACAACCATGGCAAAAAAACATTGACAAAGCCTTTCCCAATGATTGTTATGAATTCATCTTTGTTATGTGAATTCTCAGAATTCCTTATAAACGTTTAATACAATAACTAATGATTAGGGACCTTTATTTAATAAAAAAAAAGGAGCACTGGTAGTGGCAGGGCTATGCCACAACACAGAAGGCAACAGAACAAAGACAGTACAACACAACAGTAGCACAAGGCAATGATGCAGCACAGAAAAACAATAGTAAATAAAACAACACAGCACATCACAACCGCAACAAAAAGTAATACAACAAAATACACAAAAAGAATCTTGTCACATATGAACACCTCCACAAATCTGCCATCACTATACGAAGGTCAAATGTCAAATGTCAAAAGCTCTTGTATTGCGCACTTATCACCAAAAGAGGTCTCAAAGCGCTTTGCAGAAGAAAGGCATTGGCCTATCAGAGTGGGGACACATCACAAGAAACTTTATTCAAACTTTGGTCAAAGGTGTTTGCACCAAACACTGCCTTGCTTACCACCATGGGCAGGTGATAGCATCGGGCAACATTCTTTGTGATCCAGCCATTGACATTTAAAGCATATCACTTGCAAGGTCTACATTGTGCGAATATCACGTGACTACTTGTTTTTGATGCCTGTGTCAATTTGCTGATGACCCTGCATGTTGGCATTTTCAAAAGTTCAAAACTTTTTCAAAAATAATGAACAGTAAATAAAGTGCTACTTTTGTCGAACACGTTTGTTCCTGAAAAATGGCAAGCAAATCGCCCAGATGAATACAAATGCTAACTAAAAAGTCATATTTCCAAAGCAATTGTTCTCATTTCTCCATTTTATGTCTTGCTCCACATGTACCGGCGGTAATTTCATGTCTGAAAATAATAATCCGGAGTAGATAGACCGGTTATGATTCACCGCAAAAGGAACGATGCTGCCACTCAGGGCCAATCAGGAAGTGGGTAAGAATGGCTCATTTTCCCGCTCCAATAAACTATGAGCAGTCATTCGGCTGATTTGTTCCTGTTTCTTATTACCGGGTTGTTTAAAGAAAAAAATGAAGACTGAGAGAAATAACTGAACGGACTGCTGCTCTCATAACTTATTTAGGGCGGCTCATTTGCGCCAGAACAGCGGTAACTCACTGCCTCCAGTGGCTTGTCCCACCTGCTTCCCCCATATTCAATCTGACGGCTCTAATGTTGAACATCTTTACTTGGACTGTGATCCAAATGGAGTCGAAGCCTTCCGACTTTTTGGAGTGGCCTTTTCACCCAGGTTTTCAGTGGAATGACAAATATAAAACAAGCACTGGCAAAACCAATGTTTTTTTTTCAGTGTATATATAAACTTTATTGTTTAGTTAATTAAAACCATAATAAACAAAGCCAATGGGTATGCCCTGGGAAGTGTGTTTTTTTGTGTGCAAAGGTATACAATACACAAAAAAACGAATACATATAAAAAAAATATAGGAGCGACCCAGTAGCCCTGACACACTAGCCATGGCACTGATGTGCACTACTTTTCAGGCGGTTGTGCACATGTGATCATGAAAAATTATATCACTCGCAGTGCAAGACTGCCAATGAATGAAGTAGGAAGATACATTACCTTTCGGTGTGTGCTGGGGTTGGTCGCATCGAAATGTGAATGATACTTGTACAGACAAATCAATGAAGAGGGCTGACTGAAAGCCATTACATGTATTTAAATGTTTAAGAATGTATATTATGATTTGTTTTGTAAAATATGAGGCTAGCAAACATTTAGGGGCATATTTACGAGTTCTGGCGCATCTCTGCATATCAGCAGAGATGCGCCAGAACAAATGCGTCACGCAAAACTACCCTTGCGTCACGGCAGATGCGCTGCATTTACAATGCGGCGCGCCGTGGCGCAAGGGTAGGCAGATGCGTGACGCATCTCGTGACGTAAGGGCGGCGCATCGTTGGAGTCACATCGCAAGTGCGACGCAACTCCAGCAATGCTGAGGGCCACCCAATACTTAACATGCTGCGTCGGTCCTTACGCCTGCTTTAAGCAGGCGTAAGGAATTGACGTAGCAGTGTCGCAGAACTGCCTGCGTGAAATCTTGTAGATTTGCCACAGGCACTTTTGCGAGGCGCACAGGCGCCGGAACGCCCACCCTGCGTGGGAACGCCCCCATTGTGGCGCTGGGCTTTATAACGTGACGCATCTCCCTAGATGCGTCAGGTTGTAAATGCCTCGCAGGGATGCGCCTCGTTTACGCAGCTGTTGCGTCACGCAAGGTGGTGTAAACGTGGCGCAAGGGGCTTGTAAATCTGCCCCCAAATACCTCTAAAGGCTCAATTATTTAGCACTAAGGGGTCGATTAGGATCGCGGACGGACTTGAGTCCGTCCGCGACTCCAGAGTATGAGGGAACGTCCGCAGGGGCTGCGGCGTTCCCTCATGTGCGATTAGGATGTGACCGCCACCCTGGCGGTCACATCCTGGATATTTAACATTGCGGCGGGTGCTGCTTCAAGCAGCACCCGCCGCAATGTTAAAAGTGCATGTTTTACATTTACATGCACAAAGCGGCAGGCACCGCGCGGTGCCTGCCGTATTGTGCATGTAAATGCTGGGGGGTACCATAGGTACCCCCCATGTGCACCCCCCACCCGCCAACACCCTGGGGGCCCGCAACGGGCCCCCAAAATCAAAAGTACACATGCTTTTCCACGGCGGAAAAACCGCCGCGGAAAAGCATGTTTACTAATGCTTCCTAATTTGGCTGGCGGTGTCTGATAGACACTGCCAGCCAAATGAGAGCTTTTCCGCCGCGGTTGTAATCCGACCGCGGCGGAAAAGCAGCGGACAGAAACCAAGACCCACCAGCCATCGTAATGCGGCGGTGGGTCTTTGGTGAGTCCGCAGAGGATTTTCCGCCTCCTCCGGGCCGGAGGTGGCTTCCGCCGGCCCGGAGGAGGCGGAAAATCCTCCATCCTAATCGGCCCCTATATGTTTAGCAATGTGCAAATTACTACTTTTCTCACCTTTATTTATAAGTAAATTTTAACGTTTTTCCGTTCCAGGGCTTATCTTATTTTTATTGTGTAGTTCAGTTTTTTTTTAATAGCACTACTTAGAGCAGGGGTTGCAGTGTTAGTGTAGAACGTTCATATTCATCACAAATCTTCAGTATTACACTGGCTGTTTAAATAAATTTCATTTAGACTCATTGGTCTGAGTCTCTCGGAGAAGTATAAAAGTACAGGCATAGGCCTACAATTTTACCTGAATGTACTTTGAGTCTTTATCACGATTCACATAGAAAGCACAAAAACAGTGCACGAGTAAGTCTGGAGAGCCACACCTGGTGAATGTTTCCGACCACAGAAATGCATCTGACTATCACAGTGGCATACCAAGGTCAGGTGCTCCCCGGTGCGTAAAGTTTCTTGTCACCCCCGGCTTGACAAAATGGCAAAAGTATGTGTGTAAAACACATTTTTTTGCTATTTTGTCAAGCCAGGGGTGACAAGTGTGATCCCTGAGGGGGTGTCAAAATGGCAAAAATTTGTGTTTAAAACATATATGTGCCATTTTGTCACACCCTCAGTGATGACATCCGGGGCGGCCCGCACCTACCACCCCCCCCTTCCTACACCACTGAACAAGCATCTCATCATCATCATCATCATCATCATCATCATCATCTTCTTCATCATGCACATTTTTACTATCAGTGAGGAAAATGTTTTTCTAATGGAGGAAACGCTTCCCCTACGTCTCCAGCAAATCTGGAGGTGATCCATTTTCCTTCCTATTCTGGAACGAGGATTGTTCCAGCCCTTGACTGGAGCGGTCTCTGACTATTTCCTGCTAGGAAAGGGGTCAGACTTCCGCTTCTGAATGCCGAAAAAATGTGCATTTTTGTGGGCTCTCATTGATTAACAAGACAAACCAGGCCTTGAAACACCCATTAGTGGTAAAGTCATCCTATGTGGTCATCATGAAAATCAGCATAGATCCTGCACTCCTGGACCCAAGTTGAACACCCTGTCACAAGGTACAGAACCAGGCAAAGAGGGTGAGGAAGGGCAGGGCCGGACTGAGAACAGAAACCGGCCCTGGCAAACTGCTCGGCTGGCACCCCCTGGGGTGAGAGTGGGGCAGCCGAGCAGCTTGCGGGGGCCAGTTTCGGACGATTTTGTTACAGGGGGCCGATATTGCTGACATCAGTAACAAAAACAGCCCCCCCCCCGCCCCCCCCCCCCCCGGGGCCCAAAACTCTCTCCCACCCTAGCGGCCCTGAGGAAAGGTGAAGTGGAGAGTGGGATGAACGAAAGAAAGTCGGCTGCTGTCAAAAAGAAGTGGATGAAGTAACTTGAAACTTTATCAGTTCTAAATATTCATAACAAAACCATTCTTCTTACTCAATTAGCTGATACTGCTAACAAACATTGGTAAAGTCTATAGGACTGGCTTGTTTCAAGCACATAATATGTCTTGATGCAATAAAAGTAAAACTCAGAAAGGCACCAATGTACTGGTTGTCTGGCACACTGTGGGAAGTGCAGGATTTTAGTTTATGTTGTTTAAGCCACACCCTTCATTATGTGGGTCACGCCTCTTGGCAACGATTCCTAGTTCCGCTACTTTGGCCACACCTTTTTTAATCCCGCACACTGTTTTTATCCCGCTTAAAACCCTGAGAGCACCTACTCCAATATTGCTGGATAACCTATGATGAAGTTCCACTTCATCTGGATCCATGGTTTTCAGAAGGGCACAAGCTATGAGCAAGGCCCTTAGACGTTCAACACGCCCAACTAAAAAAAAAGCACAGGCAGGGATGTTTACTCACCCAGAGGAAGAATGGTGGCGCCAATATGAAACAAATACTAAGGGAAGACAGGGAGGAATGCGCGTATGTGGTGATTAACTCCAACAAAGGAGGGGACGTTGCAGGTTTCTTGAGCATGCACTTGGCGCACAATCTGGACAAGTCTTCTTCAACCCATTCAGGACGAAGAGCAAAGCAAACAGCAGGAACCATGGGAGAATGGGAGCACGTGACACAGGAGATGCGATGAGCAGACAAAAAGATGTGTACCTCGATAATGAAGGAGTACAAGATTTAGCTTCTGAATGGCTATGGATGGACTGCGCCTATCTTTAGTCAGGTTTGCACAACAACACATTGGGTGGACCATTGGAGCAAAGGCAGCCGATAATATGCAGAGCCCCAAATTCACCGCCTTTAAAAAATTGGACAATGATAATGGTATAAACGGCCTTCAGGTTAATTATTTTTTTATACTTATTGAGGCTTTTTTTCAATTTTTCAATTTTTTAATATATACTTTTAATTAAAAATTTCAAGAATCCCACACATTATGGCATTATTACATTTTTCCCAGTAATATGTGAAAGTATGTGTCTTATGGATAACAATTCAATGTGGATAAGAATTGCTACAAAATCTTCCTATTAACGAGGGAGTTTAAAAAGAAACTAAAACGAAAATTATCTGTGAATAATTTAATGTTACAATGTTGCCATTAAATCATGCATCCTGTAGAGAAAAAAAAAGGTTCGAATCAGGGGGATGGTTCGGGGCAATACTTTCTATTTCGCTTTCCTTAGAGCTTTTATCAACAGATTAGAAAGCACATTCCTCCGGTTTGAAAGACTCTCTGCACGTCTTGACATACACCCCGTTGGGATGGCCTTAATTTGGAGACTGCAGTTCTAACAATAACCTCTGTGTGTCCCCGTCTTGAGCTGCGTTAAATCTGTCAGTGCGCCCCACCGAGCAAGTAAATATACAATATTTGCTCAGATTCCATGAGGTCAGCCTGCTAAAAGCGCCTGCAAGGGGTAAATGTGGGGTGTGTTTTTTGTTCAGCTTGTGTTAGTATGACAAATGACAAACAACAGCCAGCTATTTTTCTTTCTGCTCTATTAAAAGCATTAACATTTGAATTTGCAATATTATACTAAATACATTTTGACTCCACTGAGTCAAAAATGTGTAGTTCCTGTTCGAAGATTCTTCATTTCTGGTCCTATTCACACCCATATATCTTGGAATCATTTAGAATTAGGTAAATGTCGAGTTTAAAAAAAATTCTAACCATTAGCTTAATAATAATCACATTGAGCTCTGGCAGATAACAGCTGATGCAAGGAAATATATGCATTTGCCTGACATGAAATGTTATGTATATTTCTCATATCCTCATATAGTGCTGATGTCACCCTGATGCCACTCCAAGGAGCTTAGAGGGGACGAGGGCAGAGGAGGATACAAGAGGGGAAAAAAGAGGGTCGGAGTTTATAGTCCAGAGTGAAGTAGGAAAACAATTGTATTTTTTGATGGTTGTTGTTTGCCACTTGCTACCTTTAGGCCCTGCTTATGAGTGGGTCGATGTTTTCCGACTCCTGCACAAACTTCTGTAGGTGTCGGAATTACGGATGGGGTGTTATTGATTGCACCCAGTAAATACAGGGCCGTATTGGCCATAGCGGGCACCGGGAGTTTCACCGGTGGGCCGCCAGGGTCGGGGCCGGCATATCGGCCCCCTGTAACAAAATCGGCGGAAACCGGCCGGAGCAAAAAGCTCTGCCGCACCCCCTCCTCTCCCCCAGGGGGGCCGGCCAAGCAGTTTGCCAGGGCCGGTTTTCGTTCCCAGTCCGTCCCTGAGTAAATATCTCAGCCATTTTTAAAGTTTGCCTGGTCAAACCTGTCGGAATGTAATAGGGGAAAAGTATACAGTATTTACCATGCATATTTTGTAACAGTAAGCACCAAAATCATGTTTCTCCTCACAAACCTGTGATAGGTGATATTTATTGCATCCGATAAATAACATACCCTACCGTATCATCATTTATGAGGTGAAATAAATAGCTCTTTAATTCCGACAAATTCTGAGTCAGGGCCTTAGACAATTCTTTTTTTTGTGCTGAGTGAACAATGCAACACATCTGGTGCCTAATCCACGCGGAAGTCAGATAGCTGTTACACAAGTAAAGTGCCTAGGCCAGGGGGTAGGCTCATCTCGCAGTTCTGCTGCAGCGGAAGGTAGAAATAGGTTATTGGCCTTACTCTTCACCGGTAAACTAATATGTCGTACCGCGAGATGAGCCTACCCCCTGCCCGCCGAAGCATTTGAAAGCACTAAAATAAGTTTTTGCTTTTCTTAACACATATGCTCATCAATTTTTTGAGCATTTTACCACTGGCAATTTTGATAAGAGGTACAAAAGGATTTAGGATAGGGTGTGCCTTTTAGGGGGCCCACACCATCCATCTCCTTGTTCATGGTCCTGACGAATACCGGGTACTTACCCATATGGTAGAAACATGTTGACCAACCCACCACTACACATATAGAGATACTTTGGTCGTAACTCCCCTTCCAGTATCTCGCCCCCTGTTTTTAACATTGTCCAGTTGCTTTAAAATAAAATTCATTTTCAAGTTAAACCAGGACAATTTTTAACATTTATTTTTGCACCTACATTCACAACCTGCTCCACTGTACTACAGGTGTCGAAGCACACCCTGGTGACGCTAGGCCACCAGGGTGGACCCCGATGATGAAGCATGTCACCACTAGGTTGGTGAGTGAGGGGTTTCTTACAAAAGGATGAATCCTTCCTTTTCATCATTGAAAACCCCCCTTTAGGAAACCTTCAGCTTTACTTCGGGTGATACTCCTCCATTTGTATTACTGCATTAATGAGAGAGACCTGTGCATTTTTCAAATGGGTGGTGAAAAAAATATGAGTATGTTGCTGGAGATGTGGGCTGCCATGCCACCAATATACTTACCGGGGGCGGGTAAACACCCATTATTCCCCAACTTTCTTTCTGCATACCATCACTCTGCATACTTTCATTACGAAAGTACCATGACTCCGCAATGCCATTATAACTCATGGCATTACATTTTATATGCTTTTTTTTTTTTTATCCTCATATTGCGATTATGCAGATAGGAAGGTGTTTGGGAGTTTGGCGGTCTTTTGCAATCGTTACACCAACACTGCCCCAAATTGTCTATCGATGATACAAGGGGAGTTTCCCGTTATCTTGATTTTGACCAATCAGTTTTCTCCAGCACACCCTTATCTTGCACAATAATTCCTCTGTTTCTGAGAATATCTAGCCCGTAGGCTGCTTGGCAGATTTCCAATCTTGCCTGGAATTATTGTTCCGCTTTAATCATTGGAATCAAAAAAAGAAAAAGAAAAGAAAAAAGAAAAGGAGGAGTTCTAGGATATCATCTAGAGGTGATATAATTTTCCCAAATCTCCCAGTATATCAGTTTTTTAAATTGTTTCCCTCATCTATCTAATCTGCTGGTTTTTATTACAGAATTTAGCCAGTTATCATGGACTGGTGGTGCAGTTTTTAGCCGATTAATACAGATTTCTCTTCGTGCTAACAGGATCAGAACAAATAATAAACTTTCTTGATGTTTACTTAGCCTAATCAAACCTGGTTGAGTGGTAAAGTGGATCCCAAAAATAATTAAGAGTGTACTTATAGTTATAGGCATTGCCATTACCGCAGTTAGTGTCTTACCAATCTCTTGCCAGTAATGCGTGAGTGCTGTACAGCAACAGAACATGTGAATATCATCCACCTTTTCTTCTCCGCATTTGCGACATGATTTTACTGACGTGCCCTTAAATTTTGATAGTCTTTTGGGTGTCCAATATGCTCTATGTATAGAAAAAAGATGATTTCTTTTTAGAGCTGCCGGCTTTACACATAACCAGCATTTTTCTACTGATTTTTTCCAAATTAGGTTTAGATCCATGACTTCGTTTGGTAGGTCTTTTCTCCATATTTTTTCCGGTATAGTTAAATCTTCTTCGCCAGATTCAATTAGAGACCAATACCATTTTGAGACTTCCTTTTTTATTGCAGTTTCTTTCGTCATTTCTACTTCTAGGTTGCTCGAATCTATTGCTCCTTTTGGGATAGTATTGGCCCAACTACTCAACTGATAATATTTAAACTTTGAAACTTTTCCTTCTGTTATTATTTGTAAATGTTCCCAAGATATTAAGGCATTTTCAACCAGAAGTTGTCCCCATTTTTCAATTCCGAATTGTCTAAGTGGGCTAGATAGTGAATCTTTTAAACATTCTGGCGTGCCAGGGGAGTCTATTATTATTTGAAATCTCAACTATTGATATTGCAATTGCCCTGGGAAAATACATAAAGGCGATGTTAAAAGCATTAAGAAGCCAAGAGAAAAATTGTAGTACTGCATGAACTCTAACACGAAGGAAATGATATAAGAACTAAAGGAAAGAAATGAGTTTTAAATGTTAGAATAAGTTTTATGGCAAGATGTAAATTTTAGAGAAACTGATATATGTAAAAAGGACATGTAAGAGTTTTTATCTGACATTGGATCAATGTTACACTGTTTTATGAGTTTTATGGGAATATTTTAAACTTGTGATATTGCTTATTGCTATTGTTTAAAGACTATGGTCATAATAAACATAGTTTTTGACTTGACTTGAGTCCCATATTGGGGCCATATTGCTGTAGTAAGGTATCTTTATTGCATTTCTTATCTGGCTCCAGAGTTTAACAGCGTTGTTTAAAATCTTCAGTTTTACTTTTTTGAAGAATTTTGGGTGACCAAATTTGAAGAGGAAATAATCTTCTCCTTTCGTTAAATGTTGTAAGAAATTTGGGTAAGCATAATGTTCCTTTAGCATGGCTCTAAAATTTTTAAATTGAAAAGATCTGTAATATTCATATATATCAGGGCTTGCTATTCCACCTTGTTCCTTTCTTCTCCTAAGTTTGTTCCATGAAATTCTTGTACTTTTTGCTGACCAGATAAAACTGGATATTTCTCCTTGTATTTTTTTTAGGGCTTCTTTTTTAAACTCTAACGGAATGTTATTGAAAAGATACGTAAATTTGGGAATAATTGACATTTTTATTGCATTGGATTTGCCTAGAAAACTTAGCGGTAGACCTGAACAGATTTTGAGGAGTCTTCTCATTTCTTTAACCACTATATTTAGGTTTAGTTGTGGTATTTTTTCGAGCTCTTTTGTTATAGTGATGCCTAGATATTTTATTTTGTCCTTTAAGAAAGGTGAGTTTGGATTAGTGTTCCAGCTCATTGCCTCTGTTTTATCATTGTTAATCAGGTATCCTGAAACCTTGCCAAAGTTATTCATTACGTCCTCAATCGCTGATTTTGAGAGGTTGTAGTTATCAGTAAACACCATCAGGTCATCTGCATAAAGTGCAACTTTCTTTGTCCAATTTTGATATTTATAGGGTGTTATAAGTGGGTGGTTTCCGATAGAGCAGGCCAAGGGTCCGATATACAGATTAAAAAGTAGCGGAGACAAGGGGCAGCCTTGCCTAGTGCCCCTCTAAATCTCGATGTTATCGGTGAGATTCCCGTTTACTGCTATTTTCGCTCTTGGGTTCGTGTAAATTTCTTTCACCATATGACCAAAATTTCTCCCTAGATTGTTTTTTTCTATGATATTATTTAGAAAGGCCCAATTGACGCGATCAAAAGCTTTGGCTGCATCATATGTAATGATCGTTAGGGGTAATTTTTCGCAGACAGCAACATCGATTGCTGCCACTAATTCATGTGTGATTTCCTGAATTTGTCTGCCCTTTATGAAAACCTTTTGATCCCAGTTAATCAGTTTAGCCATTACTTTTGATAGTCTTTTAGCTATCACATTCATAAACAGCTTGTAATCACAGTTGAGTAGTGATATCGGCCTATAGGATTCGCATTTCTTTGGGTTTTTTCCTGGTTTTAATATAATACTAATCGTTGCGTCATTCCATGAATCAGGTATCATATCGTGATCCAAGTAAGTCATATTCATTACTTCTGTTAAATGTTCAATTAGTGTTTCTTTTAGTGCTATGTAGAATTCATTAGGAAGCGCATCAGGTCCTGCGGCTTTTCCTCTCTTTAGATTACTTATAGCAGTTCTTACTTCTTCAGGTGTAATTTCAGCGTTCAGGGAATCCACTTCTTCTTCAGTCAAGCTTGGAAGGGGGACGTTCTCAAGGTAGTTCTTGATATCCTCATCCGATGGATTTGTATCTTCTCTATATATTGTGGTAAAGAAGTTTAAGAATTCTTGCCTTATTGAAACATCATCTGAACAGGTTGATAATTTGTCTTGGGTATAGATACTTAATATATTATTTCTAGACTGATCCGTTTTCATTTTCCAGGCTAGCATTTTTCCACAGCCTTCTCCATATTCATGATTTGCTAGTTTACTGTTCTCCCATTTATCTTTAACTATATTCTCCAAGTAGTCCATCAAATTCTCTTTTAAATTACGACTCTTCTCTTCTAAATTTTCTCTTAATTCTTGTGTTATGCCACACTCTAGCTGTGCTTCAACTTCTTTGATTTCTAATCCCATCTTTTTAATATCCAATTTTTTTGTTTTATTCTTGTGTGCTCCCAAGCTAAGCAAATTACCTCTTATTACCGCTTTACAGGCATCCCACGTTATTCTTTTGGATGTTCCTGCAGCATTGTCTGCGAAGTAGTGGAAAGAGGTTGTTTTAAGCTGGTCCACACTTTGTTCATCTCTAAGAATTGATCGATCAACAGTCCATCTGGTAAGCAAAAGGGATTGTGGAAGTGATAAAGTTAACTGTACCGCCGAGTGATCTGATAAGTGTGCAGGTAGGTGTTCGATACTTTTTACATTAACTCAAAGAGAATTATTCAGTAAGAAAAAATCTATTCTAGATTTGTGGCCTAATTTCTTATTATGAAAGGTGTACAGGTAATTTTTTTCTCCTTTTAGCTTCCACATGTCTTCCAGGTTTCGATCTTTTTTATAGATCCCTTGCCATTCCCTCATTTTTGGTAAATTCCTTTGTTTTGTTGGGGGCATTCTATCTATTTTAGGATCCTCTATAATATTGAAATCTCCTCCTATAATAATCGGAGCTGAAAATGTTAAAAGTTCAGAATATAGTTTTTGAAGAGGCGCTGGGTCATCCATATTCGGACCGTAATATCCCGCAATCGTGAGTATGCAGTCCTCAATCCTAATTTTTGCAACCGCCCATCTTCCTTTGCTATCAACTACTTTGGATTCTACTTTAGCATTCAGGGATTTTTTTATAATGATTGCCACCCCCTTTATATTGCATTCTTGTGAGGTGTGTATGCTTGAACCGATCCAATGGAGATGTTTTACCAGTTGAGTCCACTCTGACATTATGAAATGTGTTTCTTGGAGAATAATGATTTCACTTTCTATTTCTTTCAAGTATTCCACAATTCTTCTTCTTCTTTTAGGAGTTCTAAGCCCGTTAACATTCCATGTTAGAATTTTTATAATTTTTTCTTTTGTCATCTTATGTTATTATTTCTTACTATGAGATTGAGATTGAGACAGCCATTTGACTCCCGTACTATTCCTTTTATGTTCCAATTTTGAGGATATTTTTTTTTCCCTATTTTGCTCCCCACCCGTGTACAATGCATCTTTGTGGTACAGTGTGATTTGAAGTTCCCACCCTGAGGAAGCCTCCCTTTTTCTTCTTTCAGGTGTTATTACACCCGTTTTCGTGTTCCGATTCACCAGTTGATTTATTCTTTATTCTTTATTACATAGGCGCTTCCCGATATATATACATATATATTTTTTTTTTTTGTTGGATTATGTTAATTTCCCAGCTACAGCTGTTCCTCCATTTTTATATTTATACATATATATATATATATATATATATATGTCTTCCTTTTTTTCCTGGTTTCCTAGGTTCTTCTTATAAGTTTATGAAGATTGTGTTAAAGTTCGTTCCTGCAGTTACTGCATTACTCTTTATTTAATTTTTCAATTTCGATTTGGTCTTTTATTTGTTGAATGAGGTTTTCTACCTCTTTTGGCTCCCTTATGTTGTGCATTTTATTTCGCCACATTATTCTCAAGGCTGCTTTGAATTTCAATTGTACGTTCGCTCCCAAAGCTTTCAGCTCCTGCATAAATTGTCCCAGCTCCCATTGCCTGTCTTGTGTGGCTTTACAGATGTCTGATCGTACACGAAAGGACCAATTATCTTTGTTGAAAGTCCCACTTTTCAATCCCTCACTCAAAAATTTTTCTTTCAGAGAGTAGGTTCTGAAATTTACTAGAATTTTCCTCGGAGCCTTTCTCTCCTTGCTTTTTCTAAATGGGTCTCTATGGACTCGTTGAATGTCTGCAGCCAAATCGCAATCTTTTGTCCAAGGGAGAAATTCTTCTAGGAGAGATACAACATAAGCTTTAATATCAGATCCCTCTGAGTTTTCAGGAACATTCAACACTCTAAGATTATTTCTTCTTCCTTGGTTTTCCAAAGATTCTAGTTTCTCCTTGATGACTTTCTCGCTGTCTTTTAAATGTCTTATTTCTCTTTGGTTTATGTCTATCTTTTTACTTAGGGAACCAAGTTCATTTTCGACAGCTGTAACTCTTACCCCTAAATCATTTAATTTTTTATCTAGATTTTCAACGACTTCTTGGATTTTATTCTGATTTCCTTCCGATATTGAGAATTTTTCTCTCATTTCCCCCAATATTTTGTCCATCATTTTATCCATATACATCTCCAACATTTTTCCTGTCATATTTTTATCCAACTGGTCCATATTATGTCGCCCTGATACATCCTCTTGTGTCTCTTGGTTAATTTCTTGATCATTCTCTATTTCTGCTTGCTGCATTATCGGGGTACTCATGGTACTCAGGGTGCATGGGGTAGTCTTATCTGTTTGTAATGGTTGTATTGGTTGTAGTGACTGGGTTGTCTGTGTTGATTGTATTGATTGTGTCAGAGACGGGGTCAGGGTTGACTGCATATTTACTCTCTCTATTGCCTCCTCACTTGCAATTTCCTCTACTTCTTCTTCGGAAGTTGGACTAAGATACTGCCTATCAGGATCCAACACTGGTGAGGATACCGTGTCCGCCGTATTTGCCGTATTGACCGTATTAGCCACTAAGAGTTGGCCACCCCCTCTTACTTGCACCACTTGTTGCACCTTAAAGTATGATCTCAGCGATGGTGTAATCTTAATTTTTTGGTCTTTAGATTTCGCCTTAGAACCTCTGCTTTTTATATTTTCCGTTAATTCCTCTAAACGTGGAGGGTGTTTTAGGTTTTTCTTTGTGCTTCTCGGGGTCATGCACTTTTTATATGCTTTTACCACGCATACATTTACAACGAAATTCGTTGTAAATGCATGAATGGTAAAAGCATGATTTTTTTTTAAATGTTTGGATACGGTAAGTATGGGTATAGGGGTATATGTTTTGGGGTACTGAGGTATATGTTTTGGGTTGTTTGGGTATTTTAAGGGTTCAGATATAGTTTTGGGTTATGGGGTACAGGGGTAGTTTTAGGGTTTAGTATAGGTATGGGTTTTGGGGTAGAGGGGTATTTTTAGGGTGCAGGGCTAGGTTTGGGGTATAGGGGTATTTTTAGGATTCAGGGGTAGGTTTGGGTTTTGGGGTACAGGGTAGTTTAAGGGTTCAGGGCTAGGTATGGGTTTTGGGGTACAGGGGTATTTTTAGGGTTCAGGGCTAGGTTTGGGTTTTGGGGTACAGGGGTATTTTTAGGGTTGAGGGGTAGGTTTGGGTTTTGGGTTTTGGGGTACAGGGGTATTTTAAGGGTTCAGGGCTAGGTTTGGGGGTACAGGGGTATTTTAGGGTTCAGGGCTAGGTTTGTGTTTTGGGGTACAGGGGTACTTTTAGGGTTCAGGGCTAGGTTTGGGTTTTGGGGTACAGGGGTATTTTTAAGGTTCAGGGGTAGGTTTGGGTTTTGAGGTACGGTTCCGGGCTAGGTTTGGGTTTTGGGGTACAGGGGTATTTTTAGGGTTTAGGGATAGGTTTGGGTTTTGGGGTACAGGGTATATTTATAGGGTTAAGATGGGTTAGTGTTTAAGGGTGTTGGGGTATTTTAAGGAGTAAGGGTGGGTTATGATTATGGGGTGCAGGGGTATTTAAAGGGAGCAGGGTGGGATTAGCACACGATATGAGACATGGCATGAAGGGCGGAACGTACCACACGCCCCCAGCGTTTGTCACACCCCCAGCACACGCCCACAGCACAACGCAGACACGCCCACAAGGGACTACTTTGCTGGCACGGTTCCTTTACTTTTTAAATGCATATGGTGGGTGTCTGCATAGCCTATGTCCTTCTGCTGCAACTGTCCTTTCCAACGCTGTATTGGGTATTGTGATTGGTGCTGTGGTTCCTGAGATTAATCGCCTCAAAGGTTTGGGCTCTTTCTTTATTATATTAGTATAGATCTGTTTATGATTTCAAATTGTCAGTGTTTGTTTTTTTAGAGTACTAGGTAGGGAAGTGATTAGCTTTAAATATTTGTAATACTTTTCTTAATGTAACCATAAACATGTCCTTACAATGAAAAAGCCCCTAAGCAAATTTCACTGTAGCAAAGTTGTCTGTTCTATAGGAAAGCACTAGTTTATATTATTATATTTAATAATGTTAATTTCCGTCACGAAACAGGTAGACAATAGTTAAATAACTACTTTTAGCAGTAGTCATTAAAATTTCAGTTCAATGTTGAATTTGTATTTTTGATAAATATTAAGTAAAAGTACTTTTGGAAAGTTACCTTTTCCCTGCCTAAATGCTCTGGAAGCCCATTTACATTTAATCTCCCACTTCTGCCAGCCAGTAACTAGCATCTGATTTGGCAAGAATGATCGTGAAATGAATCCCAGGTGCAAATAATAGACTGACTTAAATGGGCAAAATATGCAGGGTGGGACTGTGGGCATAATTTTTTACTTTTCTGTGTCAAATCATCCTTGAATGTCAAATCATGCCAGGTCTGCTGGGGTTTTACATATAACACTTGGGGCACACTTCAAAGAGGCCTTCCCTGTCATAGCCAAATGTTAGCTAACACATGGGATTGGGACCCAGCACTTAACAGTGTACTGAATGAAAAAGTGTCAGAGACGGCGCGAAGTTCATGGTTTTCAGTAAGCTGGCAGCATTGAGCAGCTCTGCAGGTCTCTTTGTGTTATTTCTTAAATTCATAGTTCCCTTTGCTGGTTAATGCACTGGGCTGTCCTTTTTGAGATATTATGTTTAATTGCTCTGGTCTTGAGCAGGTATGAGGTAAAGGAAGAAATTAAGATAACTGCGTTGATTAACTTTGTTAATAGTCCATATTTGATTGTCATTTTGAGATGTCAAGAAGCTGTTGTAGTACGTAGCTAGTTGGGACCTGCAGTTGTAGACTAAATTTAAGTCCTGCATTTGCCAATGACATGTGGAACAATCTTTTCAGTTATTCAATGCATGTTCAGTTGATAATGGGTGGCTTATTGCTGTGGAGTCGTCCAGCAGTGGGTGATGGACATGACCTTTAGGAGTTTTGTGTTATGTGAGTGTAAGAGTGTCAAGCAGTAACAGGGAATTATTCTACAGCCTTTTTATGAGCTACAATTCAATTGACCGCCTGACCGCTGAGTGTTATGATATTAGTGCTAGTGTGGGTTATATATTGTATTTCTTGTCATTGCATTTATATACCCATGACGAGACACTGTAGCCCTTTTAGTTAGGCAGTGCTCTCCTACAGTACCCAGGGTTAGTGAATATTTTCTTTTTGGTTATTTTTAGTTATTGCGATTAGTCCTTCACTCTAAAGGAAAAACATGCAATGCATTTACAAAGGTTTGTATGTGTTAGATTAAACTAATAGGAGTTAGGTGTGTTCTTTAGTAGGACACTAATTGATGATATACAAGAAATTAGGTATTGTTAGGTTGCAGGGGTATGAGTTTTAAAGTAGAAGTTATGATCTTCCAAATGAGGTTTGTGCATTTTGCAGAGATGCAGTGATAGGGATTAAGGCAAACATTCTTGTGACTTAGAGTAGGTTGTGCTCAGAGAGAGGAAGCATGCAGAGGACAGGAAGGGAGGAAAGAGTCATTCGTAAGAAAAAAGGAGAGTCAACAATCGGATGTTTTCTTCAACAAAGCCGACTCCATCATCGCACCCCAACTCCGGGACATCATCAACACCTCCTTCAACACTGCCACCTTCCCGGAGAGCTGGAAGCAATCCGAGATCAGAGCCCTCCTGAAAAAAACAACAGCGGACCCCACCGACCTCAAGAACTTCTGCTCCATCTCGCTCCTCCCTTTTCCGGCCAAGGTCATCGAGAAGACCGTCAACAGACAGCTTGCCGTCTTCCTCGAGACAAATGGATCCTTCGACCACTCGCAGTCCGGATTCCGAGCCAACCACAGCACCGAGACCCCCCTCATCGCAGCCACTAACGACATCAGATCCCTGCTCGATAACGGGGAAACAGCGGCCCTCACCCTCCTGGACCTCTCCGCAGCGTTCAACACTGTCTGCCACCGCACCCTAGTGCAGCGCCTCAGCAACATCGGAATCCAAGAGAAGGCACTGGAATGGATCATCTCGTTCCTCGCCGGAATAACCCAGAGAGTCCGCCTCCCCCCGTTCAGACCAGAGGCCACCGAAGTCATCTGCGTACCACAAGGGTCATCACTCAGCCCCACCCTCTTCAACGTCTACATGAGCCCCCTCGCAGCCATCGCACGCCAACACAACCTCAACATCATCTCCTACGCCGACGACACCTAGCTGATCCTCTCCCTCACCAACGACCCCACCACCGCCAGAACCAGCCTACACGAAGGGATGAAAGACGTCACCGAATGGATGAAGAACAGCTGCCTGAAACTGAACTCAGACAAGACGGAAGTCCTCATCCTGGGATCATCGCCCTCTGCCTGGGACGACTCCTGGTGGCCCCCTGCCCTGGGCACCACTCCCAAGCCAACGGACCACGCACGCAACCTGGGCTTCATCCTGGACTCCTGCCTCTCAATGACCAGACAAGTCAACGCCGTCTCATCATCATGCTTCAACACCCTGCGCATGCTCCGTAAGATCTTCCGATGGATCCCCACCGAAACCAGGAAGACGGTCACCCAGGCACTCGTCACCAGCCGACTGGACTACGGAAACACCCTATATGCCGGTACCACAGCCAAACTTCAGAAAAGACTCCAACGCATCCAGAACGCCCCTGCACGACTCATCCTGGACATCCCCCGACACAGCCACATCTCCGGCCACCTGAGAGACCTGCACTGGCTCCCAGTCAGCAAGAGGATCACGTTCAACTCCTCACCCACGCACACAAGGCTCTCCACAACCAGGGCCCCAAATACCTCAACAACCGACTGACCTTCTACTCGCCCACCCGCCAGCTACGATCGACCAGCCTCGCCCTCGCCGCCGTTCCACGCATCCGCAGAACCACCGCCGGAGGAAGATCCTTCTCCTACCTGGCAGCCAAGACATGGAACTCCCTCCCCACCCACCTCCGGCGAACCCAGGACCATTTCTCCTTCAGGAAGCAACTCAAGACCTGGCTTTTCGAGCAGTAACGGACCCCTCTCCCCCAGCGCCTTGAGACCCTCCCGGGTGAGTAGCGCGCTCTACAAATGCTAGGATTGATTGATTGATTGAAAGTGGGATTGACAGAAATCAGCAGAGGTGGCATAAAGTATTGGTGTAAGTAGACATCATTAATTAAAACAAGTTTGGAAAAGTGATTTCATGTTGGACTAAAGAATTGATTGTTTTTGCATTATGTAAAATGTTTTTAAAAAAACGTTATTTATGTAATGAAATACAAGAGTTAGGTGTGGGTAAATGCAAGAAGCAACAACTGGCATTCCCTGAACATCTTAAACTCTATTTGCGTTTACACACGGATAGTTAATTAAGAAACAGAGTGCATGAAAGACCAAAAGCATTAAAAAAAAGAATGCAAATAAACCAAATCAATAAAGTTTATTTCATTGTGAAAAAGGGCTTTAGGGAATTTTAACCATATTATCAAGTTTCTCTGTATATTCCCACCAAAACGTTCCTTATTGTAATAGAACATTGAGTAGAGTAAACAATTAAAAAACATATAAAATGGGAAGAAACTTCATGTAAAAATGAAAAAGCAAGCTTATGGCATCTAAAATTATAAGTGCGCAACATAGATAATAAGTTGCCCTGTAAAAATGATAAAACAAATAAAGTGAACTGTTGACTGAAGTGAATAGTTGTCCCAGGGACAACGGGGCAAATCTGCCTTCCATAAGCCCTTCTCAGGAAGAGTCAGTAAAACATGAACGAGATTGAACCTGAAGGGAGTTAAAAGAAATGTATGATACACATTAGTTATAGAAATAAGATACAGTTCAATATTATTTGTAGTATAAATTGTAGCATAAGAACTCATAGTAATTTTAATGATCTGAGATGAAAAACTACATGTTTTTAGTACAGAGTGACTGAAGTTGGTGTAATAAAATCCTCTAGTTTCCCCATCCTGTCAAACCCCCTTTTAAATACTTCATCCAAGGGATTCACCCTCCCTGTTCCAAAACGAAACAATCCGAAATAATCAAATGATCATGGGTTGTCTCTTGCTTTAACCAAGTAGACAGTCAGAGGACCGATAGGAGAAACCTAATGTAGTCTCCCAAATAAATAATCCTTAACTTAGCATGACATATAATAGAGCATGTGCTTTTAACAGCGGATAATAACCGTTGTAAAAAGTCATTCTCTAGCAATTGCAACCTCATTATATCCCTATTGGCCGAGCGTTCCCTGTAAGTTGCAGCTGAGATGCACTTAATTAGTATAAATTGCTAGTATCTCTCTAAGTAGTTTTGAACCCAATTTGCCAGAAAACCTAAAAATAGCTTCAGTCTATTTTTAACTGGTGGTTTCTCTCCCATTGGAGATGGTCTCATTAAACAGCAGAATCTAAAGGTAACACGAAATAGTGAAATTTCCTCACTTTATAAACAGGTTTACCTTCAATTAAGTGGTATTTTGTTTTCACAGACCGTGGATCTCAGACCATTACAAAGGACTTTGCTAGAGTTTTAGTACATCCAAATCGCTCATAAAGTGTGCAAATCAAGAAACAAGAATCATTTGCAGCCCATTGGTCGTAAGTGCCACTAAAAAGGCATTGTGGGCATTAAGAAGCACTGAAACCGAATAGGAGCCAATGTGAGACATATCCTGACCCGTGATCTAAAAAAAACATCCAAGTCATTACTATAAAGGGTGAAAAGAAATGGGGCCAAGATGCATTCCTGATGGGTTCCCCAGTCTATCTTGAATGAGTTGGTGCATTCTCCGGTGGTATCACTGAGAACACGAGCAGTAGTATCAGAGTAAAGCTGTGTCAAAAAATGTACAATTGGGGGATCTAAATACACGGACAGAGTTTTCAAAGATTCACTCTATCAAGGGCACTGGACGAGTTCATAAATGCCAATAGGCTATATACCTCCGTGAGCGATTGTATACTTAGAAATGAACAAATATAAATTAAGACACTACTTAATGGTACCTAAACGATAATAGCCATGTTGTTTTTCTAGACAAATGTACCACAGGATCTTGAAAACTCTCTTTCATCATATCTCACCCCATCTTTTTAAACCCTTGCATGCTGATGACGGCCCCCACCCGTCATGCACTACAGTGCTCGTATGCTGATGACGGCTGGGGGCTGTCAAGAACCCGCCCACTCAATAAAAGTGCAGCACAGGCGCAGAATCGTGGCAGCATGCAAGGGGTTAAAGGAATGATCCAGGATAACAAATGAATAAATATATAATTTAGTATCGAAACATAGACATGTGCACATTTGTATATCAAGGTTACAATTAAGATCTTGGTGCCCTACCAAATATAATAAGCTTGTCAGCTACCATTTAGGGCTGACTGTTTTCTTAAATAGTTGAATAGCTCAAGCAGTGGTAAATGGCACCTCCGGAAATCTACTTTCATAATATGGTGGTAAAAGATGATTGCTCCAAGTACTGCCTTTCTATCACCAACGGAGAAGTTGCAATGTCCCTAAAGTCAAGGATGCCCGTAGGAGAGATCCCCCGGGGTTGGGTACCCAATGCACAAGTTCAATTACTGGACGCAATCACCAAGTATCACAACAAAGCCTGTAACTATCAATGTTCAAATTTAGACGACAGCATGCAGAAGTATCAATCATTCAAATGACAATATCATAAGAATTGATTTTTATGCAACAGGAAAAGACACTACGATAAAATTAAAAAATTAAACATGAGTTTATTACACATTCCTGAACAAATTAAAAGATTTTTTTTTTCATACAATTGTAAAGTGCATCATGTTATACAAAAAGTTTATACAATATTACATAAAACGTTAAAAATGTTCATGAGAACACAAGTCGACGCGGCGTTTCGGTTTAATTTTTTAATTTTATCGTAGTGTCTTTTCCTGTCACATAAAAATCAATTCTTATGATATTGTCATTTGAATGATTGATACTTCTGCATGCTTTTGTAGAGTGCCAGACTCTAGGGTGTTGACCAAAAGAAACAGAGCGTCCCTTGGAAGTACAGTGAAAGTTCTTGTCCCTTTCTTGATTCATTCTTCCCCAATATTTTTACCTGAAATCAGGCTGAGATGTTGTTAGGTGATAACACATCTCCCTCCTCTGTGCTTTTGTTTTGGGTCTCTCTTGATGGGGAATTCCCAGCCCCACCCATCTTCCTTCTTAAAGTAAAGGGCAATAAGTGTGCACTGCATAACTGCCAACTTGGACAAAAATCTCACTGTGTGAGGAGGGAGCGGGCCTCATGCAGAGAAGATCCTAAGAGGCACTTTTGTCCCCACGCTGTCCCCAAGCCACCTCCTCCAAAAGCAAAATCAAAAAAGCCTGCGACGGCTGGTGCTGATGTCCTGGGGTGTTTTCACGCCCCTTAATGGACGTCTGCAGTTCAGAGCCTCAGAAAACAGCTGGAAATCCACTATTACAGTGGTTTTCAGCTCGTTTCCCCTGTGACCATGTGATATGGGCTCCTAACCAGGTGACCGTGTGATGGGAGCCGATATCGTGTGGCACACAGTGGCAGGTCTGGGATTGGCCAATCTTGGAGGAACACAGAAAATTCAGGAAATGCCTGACATCGGCACTAGAGCTGGACTTCAGGAAAACATAAACTCGGTCTGCAGCCTGAGTCGACATATAGAGCAGGAAACACCAATCTGTGCCTTGATTTCTCTTCACCTACTGCCATTGTGTGGACATGCGCTTCTGTGGAAGTGGCGCACATCCTCAGCCAGGCATGCGTAGTGAAGGATCACGATTAAACCTATGCCAAAGCACTGAGCACAACCTGTTTTGTCAGGGACACAATAACTTTCATACAGCACCAAGGCAGATACATTGGTAACTCTAAGATCATGAAACTTCTAAAAGTCTCAGCACCTGCTTGATAGCAGCGGCAGGGAGAGATAAAGGTAATAATGCTTGTCAACTTAAAGTTGGCGCCGCCTAAATGTGTCGATAGGGAAACAGAAGGTTTTTAGATCAGTTATTGGTGGGTGCACTGCCAGTTCATACGCATACAAATTATAAAAACAATGAGTGTCCTAGGTGCTAATCGGCGAGTGGACAAACCTGAACCACTCCCTTGAGTAGAAGAACTACTACTGTCTAATACATGGATTGCCGATGCACTCTGAAATGGGTATATAGATTGTTCGGTAACAAATTCACAACAATTCAAACACCATTTGACAGAAGTGACAAAAACTCCAACAGATGGGTGAATCTTGGAGTCTTTAATGCAGAATACAGCCAGCCGACACGTGTTTCATCGCCTTCGCGATTCCTCAGGGCTGAAACAAACAAATGAGTAGCATCTAGCATGTGTTTTGAATAAATGAATTTTACATACATGACCATGGTATATGGTCGTTACAAACATTATTTGCTTCCCACTGCAGTGACCATACAGTGATTCTCCTCAGATTTGTCTCACTAGTGCCACCACAACACATCCGTGTCGAAAAAAGGTGTCCAATACCGATATTCTATATGGACGTGCTGGTATATGGTGATTGTGATGGCTGTGTGCAGGGACAAAATAATAATAATGTACCCGGGACGGCAAGCAATGACAAGTGTTTTACGTCGCAGCGGAAGTGTACTATCCGTGTGCGGCTCATTCATCCTTCATGCTAATTGTTTGTGAAGCAGTGAAAACATGTGCCATTCTGAAAGCATACCTAGATGGCCGTGTCAACGTCAAAAGGTCTGTATATTTGGATAAAAAGGGAAAGAAAAAACCGAAGAAATCTCATCACTAATTGTCCTTTTAGTGATATTAAGGCAAGAAATCACCAAGGTAAGACTGTCTGCTAAGTACAAAATGCAGGCTCACCGCTAAGCTGGTGATAATTCCGACCCAGCCGGGCCCTTGACCAGTGGCACTCGGTATGAGTGTATACAGCAACGGTTATATTCTTTGTTTCTGTGACAGAATAAAATAAAATGTGTCACCTTAAATACGTGGTATTTAATCATCACCACGATGCCCTAAGGTGTTTATCCCAAACATAACCCTTTGGCTCTGTGATTATCTGACTAGTTTCATAATATTTATGAAAACACCAAGGAAATTCCCATTTGACACATGTGACTATATATCCTCGTAATCCTAATTTCAAGGAATTCGGTACACTTTACGCATCACAGTCTGAATCCTATCAATCCACTCACATGTTTGTTGGTAACATGAAGTATAAGTGAGGCTCGGAGGTCACCCGATATATTTCCCATGGATGTGTGATATCCTGTTCTCGAAACGAGTACTGTTAAGAGAAATTAAACTCAAGTAAAAACATTTATATGTATGACTAGTAGTAGGTAAACTCATGCACTGGGAGACCGTTTGTTTGATCTTACCTATGTAAGTCTTGCAAAAGGGTACCGGTTGTGGTTCCTGTTAAGCGGACACCAGGCTGGAATAAGAATCAATCATAGGGGTGTTTAGAGTTAAAATCGATTCCGAAGACGGAATCATCGTATATAATCTCTTAGTTCATATGCGTTGGCGGTCGCGTAGCTCTCTTACCCGTGTGCGGCTCTCCGAAACTGTCTGGCGGGTTCACCTTCTCCGAGCCCTGTTCCTGTTTGGACACGTGACTGTGTCTCAGCAGACGTTATATGCGTCTTGACGTAATTTGTTCCTAAGACTAGAGCGAGTGCGAGTATGGCGAAAACGTCCATGTTGGGTTGTCCGTTTTGCTCAATGTAGATAAAAGCGTAATGATTACGGAAAGGTAGTTGATGTAAATAACGGTATTCTATTAAATTCATACCGTATGCGAAAAAAAGAGAAAAAAAGAAAAAACCTTACTGTATAGGTTTATACATTGTTAAACCTGTGTGATTATTTGGTCTCCTTCAAAGCCGTAAAAACGTTCGAGGTGATCGGAGCAACAATGTTATATTACACCATATGCTGGTGGACATGGTTCATTGGGATTTAGGTGTTTCCAAAAATTAGCTTTGTGCTAAAAAGTGCAAAGTGACACTATGATTCTGACATAATTCTCAGTAGTGTAGTGTGCACCGTGGATGAATATGATTGACCTAATAGTGAATAGCCCAAACATACCGTGACTTCATATCAAATCTTATGTCAATTACTATACACAATCATATTGTCTATAGTGTTATTAACTAGTTTTCTAGATCTCATTCAATGATATCATCTAGTGCAGGAGAGTCCCCCAAGGTTTTAGGAAAGATTTAAATGTTAAAAAGTCCTTGCAATCATAAACACAATTCTGCAAAATTTGTAACTATCATGACAATCAAATGTAAATGAAATACAGTAATAAATTGATTTAATCTCCAAGAAAGTACTGCATTTCCTGGTCATAATTTAATCCTAATTCTACAGATTTTAAGCGCATAATCCAAGTTGCTTCAGTGCGTCTAAGTCTCAATTCCCGGTTGCCGCCCCTTACTGCCAAAGGTACAGTTTCAATCCCAAAAAATTGCACAATTTTGTTTCTTTTATCTTTTTGACAGGAAGCCACGTGTAATGCTACTGGATATTTAGGGTCACAATTAACAATGGCTCTCACATGTTCCATCATTCTCTCTTTCAACTGTCTAATCGTGCTCCCCACATAATATTTTCCGCATTCACATTCAATAATATAGATTACAAATTTGGTTGTGCAATTGATGTTACTTTTGATAGTGTAATATACTCCATCAGGGCCCATGAATCTTGTTGTACCATGTTTGGCCCATTTATATATACTGCAGAATCCGCATTTGTGAAAACCCAGACCACGTTGTGTCAACCAATCAGCCCTCATTGTGTCCCGAGGTACTGTGGGACTCAACTTGCTCCGTAATGTGTTACCTCTTCTAAAAGAGATCTGTGGTCGCTCTGTAATGAAATCAGTCAATGCTTTCTCAGATTTCAATAGACTCCAATGCTTTGTTAGGCTTCTCCGTAAATCAGAATGGAGTGAATTGAAATCAGTGACCATTCTTATGTATTCCTTTTTGTTGGTGATTGACTTATGTGTGGTAGTCAGAGTGTCTACTCTACTAACTCTCTTGACTCTTTTTTCAGCTTTCTCAATTATGCTGGTTGCATATCCCCTTGTATGGAATCTTTCCTTCATGCTTGTCAGACATCTCCCGAACTCACAGTCCTCACTGCAGTTCCTTCTTGCCCTAATGAATTCGCCAAAAAGTATGGCGTTGATCTGGTGTGGGGGGTGTGAGCTCGAGGCATGCAAGACTGCATTGCATGCTGTTGACTTCCTGAACAGCCTACTGTGCAGACAGTTGGAGGATATGTAGAACTCAATGTCTAAGAATTCTATATTCGTTCTGCTCCAATTCATAGTGAAGCGAATCTCCCAAGTGTTATCATTCAGGTATTTAAAAAAATCATTTAAGTGCTCCTCTGAGCCTGACCAAATTAGGATGCAATCATCAATATATCGACCCCAAAATATTATGGAGTCGATATATTGAGAACCCTTATTGCCCCAAATTAAATCGGCCTCCAGTGCGATCCCCTCCTTTATCCGCCTCTCTTATAGTAATGGTGTTGTCATTCATGAGTGTGGTGAGTGCTACTCTTTCCCCAATGTTAAGATTATCTTTGTATTTGAACATTCTGTCCTTGCGTAGACGATTTAGGTTGTCAAGGTCTTCTACCACACGTCTATGAAAATTGTCTATGGCATTGCCACCAGGTAGTGTGGGAATCCATTTTGATTTGGATTTCAGCCCACTGACAATGCTGTAGTCAGATTCTATATCCAACTCCTCTAACAATCTGTCCATGTCTAGAGGAGAATCCGCCATATCAGTCAATGACAAGAGAAGGTGGGTTGCATGTACATCATTTATTGACAGAGACTCAGTGGTGCCTAGTACAGGTGTATTTATAACCCCTCTATCCTTTTTCTCCAAACCAAAGAAATGCTTTTTAAGTTTAAGGTTCCTCACAAATTTGAACAAATCAATTTTTAATTTGCAAATATCCCCAGTTGCATATGGGTTAAAACTTAGACCCTTGCTTAAAAGGGAAACCATATCTGGAGTAAGGTGTAATTTAGAAAGGTTGATCACCTGAACTTCCCTAGTATCTGCACCATCTAGTTCCTGTTGGCCCCTGATCTCAGTTTCCTTCTGTAGTCCTCTGAGCTTTCGTCCCCTGCCCCTCCTGGTTTTGGATCTGATTGGTTTCTTGCTGTAGTGTACCTGTTGCCCTTCCTTATTCGTAAAACCTCTTGAAAAAAAGGTGGCATCCCTTGTCTATCTGGGTTGTCTAATTCTCCTCCAGTAGTACCCGTGGAGTTCAGTGAGGTGTTACTGGATGATAAAGAGGTAGGTTCTGAACCTGTTGCTTTCTTGGTGACAGTCTTGGAGCTGGTTGGGATCAGGGAATCATATTTTTTTATCAAAGGTGAAAATCCGACCACGAGTGTAATCCAACTTGTCCCTTCTCAATTGCCTGGCTTTCCTATTTTTGATGTCAGATTGATGTTTTAATAGGATTTCATCCAGGATGGTGTAATTTTTTACAGTGGATTCAGGTTTATTTAAATCTTTAATTTCTTGTTCCAGGGTTGCTATTTCTGCTTGCAATTTAGTGACCTTACGTTCAGCACTAACAATTAATATCTCCATAAGGGTAATAGAGTTATTAGTGAGAGATTCTTCCCATTTGATCATGAGGTCGGCATCTAGGTCATCATAGGTGGGAAAAATTTGGCCTCTGAGACCTCTGGGAATACGTTTCAATCTCAAATATTGTTTGAGAGTCGCCCCATCCCACCATTTTGAGTTCTCTAATTTCTTCAAGCGTTCCAATTTAAGGAATTTATCCTTAAGGCCCTCAATACGAGGGGGATTGGTGCTAGTGGAAGCAGACTGAGAGGACATGCCTTTCGCTAGGTTCTCAAACAACTCTTCTGCCATTTTGGTGCGATCCATTTTTGGATCATGTAATGTTATCTAGTAGTGGTATACTAGGTACCTCGAACACGTGCTAAGAATGCGTGGCGGCTACCCTCAACTGAGGAGTCGATAGGGAAACAGAAGGTTTTTAGATCAGTTATTGGTGGGTGCACTGCCAGTTCATACGCATACAAATTATAAAAACAATGAGTGTCCTAGGTGCTAATCGGCGAGTGGACAAACCTGAACCACTCCCTTGAGTAGAAGAACTACTACTGTCTAATACATGGATTGCCGATGCACTCTGAAATGGGTATATAGATTGTTCGGTAACAAATTCACAACAATTCAAACACAAATTGACAGAAGTGACAAAAACTCCAACAGATGGGTGAATCTTGGAGTCTTTAATGCAGAATACAGCCAGCCGACACGTGTTTCATCGCCTTCGCGATTCCTCAGGGCTGAAACAAACAAATGAGTAGCATCTAGCATGTGTTTTGAATAAATGAATTTTACATACATGACCATGGTATATGGTCGTTACAAACATTATTTGCTTCCCACTGCAGTGACCATACAGTGATTCTCCTCAGATTTGTCTCACTAGTGCCACCACAACACATCCGTGAAGTTTTTGTTACTTCTGTCAATTGGTGTTTGAATTGTTGTGAATTTGTTACCGAACAATCTATATACCCATTTCAGAGTGCATCGGCAATCCATGTATTAGACAGTAGTAGTTCTTCTACTCAAGGGAGTGGTTCAGGTTTGTCCACTCGCCAATTAGCACCTAGGACACTCATTGTTTTTATAATTTGTATGCGTATGAACTGGCAGTGCACCCACCAATAACTGATCTAAAAACCTTCTGTTTCCCTATCGACTCTTCAGTTGAGGGTAGCCGCCACGCATTCTTAGCACGTGTTCGAGGTACCTAGTATACCACTACTAGATAACATTACATGATCCAAAAATGGATCGCACCAAAATGGCAGAAGAGTTGTTTGAGAACCTAGCGAAAGGCATGTCCTCTCAGTCTGCTTCCACTAACACCAATCCCCCTCGTATTGAGGGCCTTAAGGATAAATTCCTTAAATTGGAACGCTTGAAGAAATTAGAGAACTCAAAATGGTGGGATGGGGCGACTCTCAAACAATATTTGAGATTGAAACGTATTCCCAGAGGTCTCAGAGGCCAAATTTTTCCCACCTATGATGACCTAGATGCCGACCTCATGATCAAATGGGAAGAATCTCTCACTAATAACTCTATTACCCTTATGGAGATATTAATTGTTAGTGCTGAACGTAAGGTCACTAAATTGCGAGCAGAAATAGCAACCCTGGAACAAGAAATTAAAGATTTAAATAAACCTGAATCCACTGTAAAAAATTACACCATCCTGGATGAAATCCTATTAAAACATCAATCTGACATCAAAAATAGGAAAGCCAGGCAATTGAGAAGGGACGAGTTGGATTACACTTGTGGTCGGATTTTCACCTTTGATAAAAAATATGATTCCCTGATCCCAACCAGCTCCAAGACTGTCACCAAGAAAGCAACAGGTTCAGAACCTACCTCTTTATCATCCAGTAACACCTAACTGAACTCCACGGGTACTACTGGAGGAGAATTAGACAACCCAGATAGACAAGGGATGCCACCTTTTTTTCAAGAGGTTTTACGAATAAGGAAGGGCAACAGGTACACTACAGCAAGAAACCAATCAGATCCAAAACCAGGAGGGGCAGGGGACGAAAGCTCAGAGGACTACAGAAGGAAACTGAGATCAGGGGCCAACAGGAACTAGATGGTGCAGATACTAGGGAAGTTCAGGTGATCAACCTTTCTAAATTACACCTTACTCCAGATATGGTTTCCCTTTTAAGCAAGGGTCTAAGTTTTAACCCATATGCAACTGGGGATATTTGCAAATTAAAAATTGATTTGTTCAAATTTGTGAGGAACCTTAAACTTAAAAAGCATTTCTTTGGTTTGGAGAAAAAGGATAGAGGGGTTATAAATACACCTGTACTAGGCACCACTGAGTCTCTGTCAATAAATGATGTACATGCAACCCACCTTCTCTTGTCATTGACTGATATGGCGGATTCTCCTCTAGACATGGACAGATTGTTAGAGGAGTTGGATATAGAATCTGACTACAGCATTGTCAGTGGGCTGAAATCCAAATCAAAATGGATTCCCACACTACCTGGTGGCAATGCCATAGACAATTTTCATAGACGTGTGGTAGAAGACCTTGACAACCTAAATCGTCTACGCAAGGACAGAATGTTCAAATACAAAGATAATCTTACCATTGGGGAAAGAGTAGCACTCACCACACTCATGAATGACAACACCATTACTATAAGAGAGGCGGATAAAGGAGGGAATCGCACTGGAGGCCGATTTAATTTGGGGCAATAAGGGTGCTCAATATATCGACTCCATAATATTTTGGGGTCGATATATTGATGATTGCATCCTAATTTGGTCAGGCTCAGAGGAGCACTTAAATGATTTTTTTAAATATCTGAATGATAACACTTGGGAGATTCGCTTCACTATGAATTGGAGCAGAACGAATATAGAATTCTTAGACATTGAGTTCTACATATCCTCCAACTGTCTGCACAGTAGGCTGTTCAGGAAGTCAACAGCATGCAATGCAGTCTTGCATGCCTCGAGCTCACACCCCCCACACCAGATCAACGCCATACCTTTTGGCGAATTCATTAGGGCAAGAAGGAACTGCAGTGAGGACTGTGAGTTCGGGAGATGTCTGACAAGCATGAAGGAAAGATTCCATACAAGGGGATATGCAACCAGCATAATTGAGAAAGCTGAAAAAAGAGTCAAGAGAGTTAGTAGAGTAGACACTCTGACTACCACACATAAGTCAATCACCAACAAAAAGGAATACATAAGAATGGTCACTGATTTCAATTCACTCCATTCTGATTTACGGAGAAGCCTAACAAAGCATTGGAGTCTATTGAAATCTGAGAAAGCATTGACTGATTTCATTACAGAGCGACCACAGATCTCTTTTAGAAGAGGTAACACATTACGGAGCAAGTTGAGTCCCACAGTACCTCGGGACACAATGAGGGCTGATTGGTTGACACAACGTGGTCTGGGTTTTCACAAATGCGGATTCTGTAGTATATATAAATGGGCCAAACATGGTACAACAAGATTCATGGGCCCTGATGGAGTATATTACACTATCAAAAGTAACATCAATTGCACAACCAAATTTGTAATCTATATTATTGAATGTGAATGCGGAAAATATTATGTGGGGAGCACGATTAGACAGTTGAAAGAGAGAATGATGGAACATGTGAGAGCCATTGTTAATTGTGACCCTAAATATCCAGTAGCATTACACGTGGCTTCCTGTCAAAAAGATAAAAGAAACAAAATTGTGCAATTTTTTGGGATTGAAACTGTACCTTTGGCAGTAAGGGGCGGCAACCGGGAATTGAGACTTAGACGCACTGAAGCAACTTGGATTATGCGCTTAAAATCTGTAGAATTAGGATTAAATTATGACCAGGAAATGCAGTACTTTCTTGGAGATTAAATCAATTTATTACTGTATTTCATTTACATTTGATTGTCATGATAGTTACAGATTTTGCAGAATTGTGTTTATGATTGCAAGGACTTTTTAACATTTAAATCTTTCCTAAAACCTTGGGGGACTCTCCTGCACTAGATGATATCATTGAATGAGATCTAGAAAACTAGTTAATAACACTATAGACAATATGATTGTGTATAGTAATTGACATAAGAGTTGATATGAAGTCACGGTATGTTTGGGCTATTCACTATTAGGTCAATCATATTCATCCACGGTGCACACTACACTACTGAGAATTATGTCAGAATCATAGTGTCACTTTGCACTTTTTAGCACGAAGCTAATTTTTGGAAACACCTAAATCCCAATGAACCATGTCCACCAGCATATGGTGTAATATAACATTGTTGCTCCGATCACCTCGAACGTTTTTACGGCTTTGAAGGAGACCAAATAATCACCCAGGTTTAACAATGTATAAACCTATACAGTAAGGTTTTTTCTTTTTTTCTCTTTTTTTCGCATACGGTATGAATTTAATAGAATACCGTTATTTACATCAACTACCTTTCCGTAATCATTACGCTTTTATCTACATTGAGCAAAACGGACAACCCAACATGGACGTTTTCGCCATACTCGCACTCGCTCTAGTCTTAGGAACAAATTACGTCAAGACGCATATAACGTCTGCTGAGACACAGTCACGTGTCCAAACAGGAACAGGGCTCGGAGAAGGTGAACCCGCCAGACAGTTTCGGAGAGCCGCACACGGGTAAGAGAGCTACGCGACCGCCAACACATATGAACTAAGAGATTATATACGATGATTCCGTCTTCGGAATCGATTTTATTTTTAACTCTAAACACCCCTATGATTGATTCTTATTCCAGCCTGGTGTCCGCTTAACAGGAACCACAACCGGTACCATTTTGCAAGACTTACATAGGTAAGATCAAACAAACGGTCTCCCAGTGCATGAGTTTACCTACTACTAGTCATACATATAAATGTTTTTACTTGAGTTTAATTTCTCTTAACAGTACTCGTTTCGAGAACAGGATATCACACATCCATGGGAAATATATCGGGTGACCTCCGAATCTCACTTATACTTCATGTTACCAACAAACATGTGAGTGGATTGATAGGATTCAGACTGTGATGCGTAAAGTGTACCGAATTCCTTGAAATTAGGAATACGAGGATATATAGTCACATGTGTCAAATGGGAATTTCCTTGGTGTTTTCATAAATATTATGAAACTAGTCAGATAATCACAGAGCCATAGGGTTATGTTTGGGATAAACACCTTAGGGCATCGTGGTGATGATTAAATACCACGTATTTAAGGTGACACATTTTATTTTATTCTGTCACAGAAACAAAGAATATAACCGTTGCTGTATACACTCATACCGAGTGCCACTGGTCAAGGGCCCGGCTGGGTCGGAATTATCACCAGCTTAGCGGTGAGCCTGCATTTTGTACTTAGCAGACAGTCTTACCTTGGTGATTTCTTGCCTTAATATCACTAAAAGGACAATTAGTGATGAGATTTCTTCGGTTTTTTCTTTCCCTTTTTATCCAAATATACAGACCTTTTGACGTTGACACGGCCATCTAGGTATGCTTTCAGAATGGCACATGTTTTCACTGCTTCACAAACAATTAGCATGAAGGATGAATGAGCCGCACACGGATAGTACACTTCCGCTGCGACGTAAAACACTTGTCATTGCTTGCCGTCCCGGGTACATTATTATTATTTTGTCCCTGCACACAGCCATCACAATCACCATATACAAGCACGTCCATATAGAATATCGGTATTGGACACCTTTTTTCGACACGGATGTGTTGTGGTGGCACTAGTGAGGCAAATCTGAGGAGAATCACTGTATGGTCACTGCAGTGGGAAGCAAATAATGTTTGTAACGACCATATACCATGGTCATGTATGTAAAATTCATTTATTCAAAACACATGCTAGATGCTACTCATTTGTTTGTTTCAGCCCTGAGGAATCACGAAGGCGATGAAACACGTGTCGGCTGGCTGTATTCTGCATTAAAGACTCCAAGATTCACCCATCTGTTGGAGTTTTTGTCACTTCTGTCAATTGGTGTTTGAATTGTTGTGAATTTGTTACCGAACAATCTATATACCCATTTCAGAGTGCATCGGCAATCCATGTAGCCGCCTAAATGTGTAATGCATTGACTCAGTCCTGAACACTGATGAGTACCTTGGGACAGCTTCTTTAGTAGTAGTAGCTAGGATCCTCACAACTCCTAATGAATTGTGTGCAATATTTCTTCTTCGGCCTGCTAAAGTTTCCTGTGTAGTAGCTGTGGAGTGTCAAATGAAAGTACTTTCTTGTACTAAGTAAAACACAGCCTGGAAGATGAGTTATTGATTGTTGCTAGATACTTTATTGAGTTCTTAGGGGCATATTAGCAAGAACCTTGTTAAATTATCGCCATTTTAGCGGCAGGAAACTGCCGCTAAAACGGCGTTAAAGGGCATGCTAATATGCATTATAGAATTCCAATAGAAGCCCAGGTTAAATGTCCTGCACATCTAACCTGGGCTTCTATTGGAATTCTATAACGCATATTAGCAAGCCCATTATCGCCGTTTTAGCGGCCAAAACTGCGATAATTTTAACGAGGTTCTTGCTAATATGCCCCTGAGTTTTTACACAAATCTACCTCCCAAAGTGTGCACTGGACTGCTCAACTTCGCTACCACGAGGGGGGGCGAATGCTAAGGGGGTGTGCTTAGGGCGAAGTTTTAGGTCCAATAGTAAGGGAAACAGCAAATATACACCAGCTGTAAAATAGTCTCTTTGTTCAAAAATGTACTCCCGGGGATTTCCCAAAAAGTTCCTGTATTATGATTTTGTGAGAAAAAAAAGGTAGAATAGGATTCCACATTCAGCCACACAATAGAGCAGTGGTCTTCAAACTTTATAATGCCAGGCCCCCCCCCCCCCCGTGGGTGAAAAAAATTATCGGACCCCCTCAAAATTTTTCAAAAATATTTTATTCAATTGGCAATGTTTAAATATGTCTATACATATTTAAACATTGCAATTACGTTCTCTTAACGTTTTTAAAAATGCAATCAAATCCATGATTGCCAAACATACTATTGTGGCCAAGCAGGCCTTACTTGTACTGTATCATACATGTACAGTGTCTGCCTTGTGACTAGTAGAAGTGGGGATGAGAGGTTTGAAGAATATTTGGTGTCCCTTCCCTTTTGACACCTTCCAAAGGACAAAACATGTTAGTGATGGGCCATTACAGTTGGGCCATTACAGAGCGGCTGTGTGACGCTCTTTGTCCGCTTAAAACAAAGCACTGTTATCAGCTAAATGCTTCTTTTGGGCAGGACCTGGGCGCCCCCCCTGGGACCAGATGGAGCCCCCCTAGGGGGGCCGCCCCCCAGTTTGAAGACCACTGCAATAGAGTTAAAGTCAGCCATTTTCGGTCCTTGCATGTATAATTCTTGTAGGGTAAAGAATGCATAGACCATGATACTCTTCAAAGATCATTATTCAAAAATATTTGGAAACTTAACTTTTCCACAAAGTGGTTTAACTTGGCAACTGTTAAAGTTTCAGAAAGAGTATTTTTTCTCTTACTTCTGCGTGCAATAGCTACATTTTAAAAATAAATCTCCCTATTACACTATTAAAGAGTATTTTTTTTCTAAGATGATATTCACATTTGAGCAAAAATAACTGGCAGATAATTTAGAAGAACAAGCAATTTTCAAGTGTTTGCTGAACTTTTTAAACAGGATTTGTCAGAACAGGCCGCACAGTCAAATGCAGCTCCAACCAACCGGGTTCTTTATCTCTGAAAGGAGTAAAATTACCAACACAGGCCCATTTCAAGTGGAAGTGATTATCCTTTTGTGCCGCCAAAGGGTGCTGCTTGGCACTCTGCCCAGACTCCACAGGTATTGAGAACAGCAGGAGGTGCCACCGTGTCCTCTTGCTTGAAAAAATGCGAACTGAAGTACCGGAATTCTCAGTCAGAACACAAGCCTTTTTTTTATAGGGGAAAAAAATAAATGCTTCATAATTTGTTAGAGCGGCGTATTGACCTTTTAGGTTCACTTATGATTAAAGTAGCATATTCGTTTATTGGAGCTAATAAAGCGAGCGGTGGAAGCCGGAGAGCGGTATTATACAGCGGCGTTTGCCAACCCACCCCTTGAACCCATTTTTCAAGGGTGAACAAGTAAATGGGGTAGAACCAGGCCCTGCGTCTCGAAAGTGCGTGTCTCCTCACCTGTCCGCCATCTTGTCTGTGTTTATAGTTGAGGTCGGAACGTCCCTCAAATGGCACTGAAAGATTCCACAGCTGTGGACACTTGTGGGGCTTCGAGGAATTCGGCTTCCTGTCGCACTTCAATCAGGGCGGATAATTAGTTCCAGCGCGAAGTGCACTGAAGTGCACTCGGCAGGACAATAGGCGCACTGCAAAGAAGCACTGATTTGTAAATTGCTCTGCTGGGAGCTGCAGGTGTTTTTTTGAGAGAGAGAAAAGACGGGGACACTGAGTAGTTACTCAAGAGTGTCCACCCCTCAAAAGATTAGCAGGAAGAATAAAGCGCATTCGTCAAAATGATTCCCACAAGTCCATACTAGAATCCATGCGTTTTACAATGTGGCTTTCCATTTGTTTTGTTGTTGTTGTACACAAAAAGTTACAACGCACCAGTATGCAGGGACGTAGCTTGGTCAGCAAGACTGGGAAGGGGGCGGGGCTTTAGATTTTTCAACAATCACACACGATATACTGAGAAAATATATTATACTAGACAAGCTGGGCACATGAAAGCGGCTTAAGGGAGAGGAATGCAGATTGGTAGGGGTACTAAGTGAGGGAAAACATGATATTTTGTAAACTAACCAACATTTTTCACCCCTTCACTGCGGCGGCTATTCCGCCGCAGTGCTAAGGGGGCGAGGCGGCCGCGCGGCGGCCGCATGCCGGTGACGGAACCGCTCCGTCACTAGCATCGGTTGAGCTGTGCTTGTGACGGAGCGGTTCCGTCATGGCCCGCCCCGCTCAATAGAACGCTCAGCGCAGGCACGAAATTCGCGCCGCGCAGGTGCGCCGAGCGGGCCAAGACGGAACCGCTCCGTCATCAGCACAGCTCACCCGTAGCTGATGACGGAGCGGTTCCGTCATCAGCACTTAAGGGGTTAAAGACTTTCAATACAGAGAGGTAGAGTGTGTGCGTTTTTTTACGTGTGTATGTCAAAATTCCTGGTGAAATCTGACAGACACATCACCATACCAGACTGAAAGCACCTGACCCCAACTATTCAACAGAAAATACATTTATTGGGATGAGCGGTGGGGTGGGTGAGGGGGGTAGCCCCCCCATCCCCCCTCCGAAGCTATGCCCCTGCAAGGCCAACTAAAGTGCTTGCACTTTAAAGGTATAGACACAAGCAGCATGCTCGTACTGTGGATACTGTATGTATAATCTTGCTTTAAATAACTTTTGGATAGTAAGACCTCAGACCATAACAATATTTTTACTTATAAATAATGTGGATAATAATGCAATCTGAAATGTATTTATGTCAGAGAGGCATAATATTCTATTGTGGTCGAATCTTTGTAAAATGAGTGCTAGATTGTAGGTTAAGTATAGGTTTTATAATGGCATAGATCTACTTTACTTGTGCTGCATGTCTTGCGACAACTATGCATAGACTAGATGGGCAGACGCAGATTTAACTATTTTGTAATTTTATAAAGTGCAGGGAAAGTCTAGTTCTGGACTTGGAGCTAAAAACAGACATCAAATATATTCAATTAGCAGCCTCATATTGAAACAAGCAAGACCAACCCCCTACAGTGGGGCCTGCCCCCATAAGAATGATTTTTAATGAACGGGCCAAACAATTCATTTTACAGCGCAATTTCCCAACTCTACTAGATAGGATTCGACATACATTTTAGTGGACACTATTAAGAATGACGCATACCATATCCCTATACATCTGCTTCTAGCACAGCACTCAGGAGCATTATTCATCTACAACACTAAATCAAGCAAGTCCCTAAAGGAAACTTTTGTGCTGCCCCATCAGGCCTGGATGGGGCAGCCCAAACAGTCCCCAACAAAGCCCGCTGTCCTTCAGATCAAAATTGTATTTATTCCCCGTGCCCCCCTATGGCCACTCCAGCCCTGGGAAAAGTCTCCTTGAAGATGGCATGTTTCCACTTTATTATGGGGTAGAAGGATTGGTTGGATTTCTTGAGGAGAGGCTATATGCATTTCAACGACTGGAGACACACAACTTTTTATCTTTGCCTATGTGCATGTTTTCTCCTGAATTTGCTGTGGAAATTCTTCTTAGTGTTGCTGGACCTGAGGTTCCAGGTACAGCTGTAGGGACTGGACCAACCTCTGTAAGAAATCCAGGGCCTTTGTCCCTGTAGTGTCCGTATGTGGAGCACAGGTTTTGAACAATACTTTTTAGTCACGCAAGCTAAGTAAAGTGCTTTAAGACTGGATGCAGTGTGGTCTAACTTTCACAGATTCAAGCAGAAGAATTATGCTTTGTTCTTAATCCTTTAGAATTTATATATGTTTTTCAGTAATGCATGTGAGGAATCATTACAGCAAATTATAAAAGGCAACACACAGGCTCTAGTGAGTCCATGCGACTGCATTGTAGTACCCACCACAGAAAGGACCCTGGTTGTGCGCACTCCACATAAGCGGCACATTCAGCGGTAGCATATTTATGATAACCCTAAAACAGGCAAACTAGTTAGGTGGTATTATTTTTATTCCTTCTTTTTTATATCATGTTTTGATACAGACTTGTACGGTAACATCTGTTGAAACCTCTGAAGTGAATTAATGTCGTTATTGGTTATCTGTAAGGTCGAGCAACATGTACTTTAATATGTCGTATTTACAGCTGTATGTTGTTTTGAGCATAAAATGAATAAAGATTATTAAAAAAAAAAATTGTGAGTCCATGCGACTGGGCGGAAGGAGGAGGAAGACTTTCCTGAACATTATCAGGTAAAAGTTCATGTTCATAACAAAAATTATTGATGTGAACTTAGTCAAACAAAATGGCTTCCTTATTATTTCCATAAGGGACACAGCACTGAATCAGCCCTCATGAACATATTTAACGAAGCTTTATAAATGCTTTATCAAAATGAATCCATCCTGCTAATCCTCCTCGACCTCTTTTCAGCATTTTATACTGTCAAACATGACAGCCTCCTGGATTTACTAGAAAACAGGATGAGCTCTCCGGACCCGTTCTTGGTTGGTTCGCCTCCTTTCTCCACAATAGATCCCAAAGAACAAAGACTAATCACTTCATTGTCCAACTCCACCCCGGTCTCATTAGGGGTACCGCTGGGTTCTTCTCTCTCACCCACTCTGAAGAACCTGTTCATAGAACCGTTAACCGAAATCCTGAAAGCTTCAAACATCAATTATCACATGTACACCGATGATACCCAACTGTACCTGAAAATCTCCTTCCTGGATGATATTACATCCCTTAATGCAGCAAAACAAAAAACTCAAAATCAGCTGACCTGCAATCAGTTCAAAATAAACACTCTCAAAACTGAATGCCTTTTAATTTCACCACTTAATCACTAGACATCGATAATTGGATGAAACATTTAATTGCCCTAAATAGCATTCCACTTATCATCGATTCCACAAAATCACTGGGATTAACATTTGATAAGTACCTGAATATGCAGGATCACATCAGCTCAGCCACCAAAGGAGCTAACTTTCAGCTGAACACCCTAAGGAAAATCAAAACCTTCCTACCTGCGGATGACTTCAAATCAGTCGTCCAAGCCCAAGTGATTTCCAGACTGGACTATGGAACTGCACCCTTGTGTGGTCTTCCCAGAACTAAGTTGGGCCCCCTAAGAGCCTCCCTTCACTCAGCTGCTAGACTATTTATGGGATCTAAACGCAATAACCACATCACAACCGATCTGAAATCTCTAAACTGGCTCCCCTATGAGCAGGCTGTGGGGTTTTAGGTTTAAACCTATAATAACTGATAAAACCCCACTGAAAGAAAAATAGCCCTCATCGGTGAAAACATATAAACACTGAAAAAACACCTGCACAACCACAAATTAAATGCCATTCAAAGAAAGGAAAATGAAAGTGAAAGAGTAATTTTGTTCTTACTGAAGGAGTCAATCAAATTTAACTTTGTTATACAAGCTAGCAGTAAGAAAGACTGGCTAACATTATTCTGCTTGAGTTTTGTTCTTTAGGGATGCCACTAAAATATTGTTTCTTCTTCCTTTTACTTTTTTCAGTTTTATGGCCTTTGGTCTAAAGATGCAGGGTTTAGCTTCACGTTTTAGGTTTAGTTTAATTATTTTATAAACTGTAGAGAATCAGGACATATCAAACTCACATTTGATATTTTGGCTGCATTTGATTCTTTCACTGATAGTTAAAAAGGCTAGTTTCATAAAAATCTTTCCTAATATGTGTCATCACATTTACCCACAGAGAATGGGTAAAAACGCTTAATACATCAGGCCATAGTTTCTAGTGGGCCAGTATTGATAATAGGTGAATTGCCAACACCTCAGGCTTTAAACATTAAATGCAAGGTATAGTGACAAGTATATATATCACCAAGCATCTGGGATAGTGGTGAAAACGTGACACCAGACACGCAGTGTCACTTGTTATGCTCTGCAAAAAAGGTTATTTCCAAGTTCAACAAAGATTGGAGTGCTATTGTTTGTATTTGTAGTGATTCAGCTACGTATATAAAACATTTGTGTGATGACCTGTCAAAATTGATAACCAAGCTGAAGTGATTCCCTGTAGGAGATCCTTGCCACTTGTTAGATGGTATGCTGAAAGCATTTTTACAATCTTCAAAGTTAATGAGGGATGCTATTGACTTTTTAGTCCATTCTGGTGCACTGTTTTCTTATGCCCAGGAACTAAAATGCAAATATTTATCATTTCATGCTTTATGTGGCATCAAAGAAAGAGACTTCCCAACTGTGTCCCTTAGCTGACGGTTCTCAGCCCAAGGGGCTATAAATGCTGAAAGGGCCTTTTCACAGAAGTTTACATGGGAAGGAAAGCACGAGCGCACATGACCAAAGACTCACTGAAGAAGTATTGTATGGTGTTCTACAATAAGATTAATTTGCAAAAATCTCTTTGGATCTCATATACACTATACATACACTGTCTATATACCATTTTCTTTCAGTGCAGAAAGCAAGCAATGATAAAAGCAAAATGTTCCATAAACACCGGAAAAACACTTTTTCTGTTGTTTTCAGTGGCGTGAAAATGTGTAACGACTGATAACAACAGTTTTTTAAGATATTGAAAACACTGAAAAATCCCCACCAGAATTTACCAAAAATAGAAACTGAAAACAGGACAGCCTACCTATGAGGCAGGAAATCATCTAAAAATTGCCTGTTTAACACACAAAGTCATTCACTTCAACACCCTGAAATACAATGGACAAAAACTGGAGTTGTTTGGTGGCTCTAGAACCTCAAGAAGCACCTTATTGTTACTGCTGACACCACATATCCAAAAATAATTTTTTTAACAATCGTGCCTTCTCTTGTATTGCACTGTGAATCTGGAATTCCCTGCCATCTGAAATCAGAAGCAACACATCATCTGCATCTTTAAAACAAGCATTGGTATGGCCAATAGGTCTCGCCTTTGGGACCTTATAAGTATTTAATTATGCAGCACAATATCCTTGGTACAACATCAACTGTTGCATGGCTAACATAAACTCAAAATGGAATGTACAACAGTGTTTCAAGACACTGTTTGCTATTCCCAATGGAGTCGCAAACAAACTGCCTCATTATTATTCATGAGGCAGGTTGCAATTTGCGACCCATTTGGGAATGGCCAGCACTCATAAGGATGGTGGCCAGATGTGGTTAGCAGACCACCATGTCTGTGACTGCTTTTTAAATAAAGCAATTTTTTTTAATGCAGCCCCTTTACCTTAAAGGAAAACAGGATGCATTTAAAAAAGAGAAATTAAAAATTTCTGCTTCATTTATTATAAGAATAGGCAGTGGTCCATCGGACCACTGCCTCCTTTAAAAAATATTTTTGCTACCAGTCACAAAGGGGAAGGGGTCCCCTGGAGATCCCTTCCCGTTTGCTAGTGGCTTACCACCTATTTGAAATAAATGGTAAACTGCGAGAGGTTTGCACCGCAATTGCGTCGCAAAACAATCATACATAAAAGTGAGACTCGTTATTGGGAAGGGATGCCCTTGGCACGGCCTTCCTAATAGCGAGTCACAAAACCTATTTTGCGAGTTGGTAATAGGTTTCAACCTGAAAAAGAGAGTTTGTACATTGCACTGACCTATATACAAACAAGCATTTACAATGCAATGGTCTCGGCATCATTAAAGGTAGAGCTATTGGCATTGCTCATGACATTTCTTTTTTTCTTTTAAATCATCAATGGCATTGTCATTTACATTGCCAATAGCTTAATAGTTAAACAAATGGCATTGTCATTTACAATGCCAATAGCTACACCCTACACAGAGCCACCCTCACACAGACACACTCAACAGCACTCTGCACTCTACAGCACACAGCACTCTACAGCATGCAGCACTCTACAGCACGCAGCACTCTACAGCACGCAGCACTCTACAGCACACAGCACTCTACAGCATGCAGCACTCTACAGCACACAACACTCTGCGCTCGACAGCACACAGCACTCTGCGCTCGACAGCACACAGCACTCTACAGCACACAGCACTCGACAGCACAAAGAACTCTACAGCACACAGCACTCTACAGCACACAACACTCTACAGCACACAACACTCTACAGCACAACACTCTACAGCACACAACACTCTGCACTGAAAATTTCACAGCACTCTGCACTCTACAGCACACAGCACTCTACAGCACACAGCACTCTACAGCACACAGCACTCTGCACTCAAAATTACACAGCACTCTGCACTCAAAATTACACAGCACTCTGCACTCTACAGCACACAGCACTCTACAGCACGCAGCACTCTACAGCACACAGCACGCAGCACTCTACAGCATGCAGCACTCTACAGCACGCAGCACTCTACAGCACGCAGCACTCTACAGCACGCAGCACACAACACTCTGCGCTCGACAGCACACAGCACTCTGCGCTCGACAGCACACAGCACTCTACAGCACACAGCACTCGACAGCACAAAGAACTCTACAGCACTCAGCACTCTACAGCACACAGCACTCTACAGCACACAGCACTCTACAGCACACAGCACTCTGCACTCAAAATTACACAGCACTCTGCACTCTACAGCATACAGCACACAGCACTCTGCACTCTACAGCACACAGCACTCTGCACTCTACAGCACACAGCACTCTGCACTCTACAGCACACAGCACTCTACAGCACACAGCACTCTACAGCACACAACAACACTCTGCACTCTACAGCACTCTTCAGCACACAGCACTCTACAGCACACAGCACTCTACAGCACACAGCACTCTACAGCACACAACACTCTACAGTGTGTGTGTGGTGTGTGTGTGTGTGTGTGTGTGGTGAATGTGTGTGTGGTGTATGTGTGTGTGTGTGTGGTCTTATGTGTGTGGTGTTATGTATGTGTGTGGTGGACTTAGTTTGAGTGTTCGTTTCCTGCACACTCACACACTGCCCCTACACATTCACACACTGCTCACCCTGCACACTCACACTGTTCACCCTGCACACTCACACACTGCAGTCAGTCACTCTGCAGTCACTGTCACTCTGCAGTCACTGTCACTCTGCAGTCACACTCACTCTGCAGTCAGTCTGCACTCACTGTCACTCTGCACTCACTGTCACTCTGCACTCACTCTGCACTCACTGTCACTCTCGCACTCACTGTCACTCTCGCACTCACTCTGCACTCACTGTCACTCTCACTCTACACTCGCATTCACTGCCGCTCTCGCACTCACTCTGCACTCACTGTCACTCAGCACTCACTGTCACTCTCGCACTCACTGCACTCACTGTCACTCTCGCCAAGTGCCAGGAAACAATATGCCAACAGACATGAAGGCCTCAATGCGCCTTTACACGTCACTGAAAGCATGCATTTTGTGGGCTGTTTGTGCATGACGGACAGTTTAAGTACTCGCCATCACCTGGTTCAATTGTACATGTTTAGTGATAGCAGTGAGGCAAAATGTTGCACTTTAAACACCGCGCAGCAGTCCTCTGATAAAAAAATATATTAAAACGTATTCCAAGTTTAGATCGAATAAAATTTGAATACAAATATGTTGCGCCAGTCTGGGTGCATAATTAGTCTTCCGGTATCACTATAAACAGAACAATAACATACAATTATAGTGAATTGCAAAGTGCTATACTGACCGTTATTTATCGCTGACCTCGTGAGTCTGAGCATCCTTAAATCAAATGACAGTAATGAACCGTCACGATAAATACACAAGAGGTAATGACTCGGACAATCAAAACGTGGCTAATGCTGTTTGCCTCTACATTCTGGGATCTGTGGGCGTGGCACAGACGAGCCGACTGAAGTAGTGATTACGTGTATTTATTTGCCAGTATTTTTTTTTGGCTCGTCCATAAATACTATTATACTTGTTTCATTAATGTTCTGACACTTACTTGACTATTATTAGGCAGTGTGTCTTGCCAGTGATTAGTAGGCTACCTATAAACTTTGAGGTCACGTTTCTGAAACAACAGACAGTGTGTATATCTTAAAAAAAACATCCCGTGAAGAACCATGAATTCATTCTGTGTCAAAATTAATACTTTAGTTGCATATTTATTTAGGAGCAGATTTACACTGCTTGAAGTACCGACTTACTTGATGAAAATAATTTCGAGTGACTTCAAGAGCGCGAAGGCTGTTTGTGCCGGTTTCAGTGTAACTCTGTATCTAAAACATGGGCTGTTATTTATGCTGAAGTCAATCATTTATCTCCGATTCATTTTGGTGTCTGATCATAATGTACTTCTCCACGATGTTGTGGCTCCGCCGCTCAATTTCGTTTTCATTCTGGCATGGTGTCTGTAGTGTTCCTTTCCCTTCCTAGTTTCCAGCGGTCATTAAACTGGTTGAGAAAAAGTTTCAGTAGAATGGAAAATACGGAACTAGATTTTTTAGAAGTTCGAGCAAATCTTCAATAGCTAGTTTGTTAAATTTTTGGGAAGTGGCGACAATTCACGCATTGAGAGTCTGTATGTGCCACTCATGGCCGTGTTGGGAGAAGATTGGCTACAGGACATACTCCCCGTGGAGGCACAACTTGTATTGTTCAGACTGACAATGCTTTCATCTTCCGTGTTGTGCATTGCTGCCCTCAGCATTTGGATAGCTCGTGCTGATAGACCTCATGCCTTCATCACGCTGCACATTCTAGCTGCACTCAGCCTGCAATTGTGGGTGCGGGACAGTAATCCCCCCTGTGTAGGCATTCACCTAGCGCAGTGTGCAGGGTGTCTTCGCCCACCTCTCTCTGACCTCCGGCCCTCATCGCTCCTCCTCCCCCTCACTATCTCACTGAAGGAGGGGAGGGCACATCGACGAGCCACGCACTTTCAGCTTTTGACATGTCGGCGGTATCTTGGCAGCCATCTGTGTTAATTGAGAGCCCGAGGAAAACAGACGGGGGCAGGTAATCTCTTCACGGTGGAGACTGTTGCGGAATGTGGGCTGCCAGCCCAGCGGAGGTTTCGGCATGCCCAAATCTGTATCCCAGTGAAGTGTAAATAAGGCGGCTTGTGTTTCTTATTTAATTCCACTTGAGTTGAGACATGGCTGCAAACAGAGCTTAAAACAAGGCTCGAGCGCTGCACCAATCAGTGCGCAGCTCTCAGGCGAGCCCCGGTGACGTCATCGATGGTTCCCAGGAGTCAGCCACTCGCAGCGCGGCTCCTGGGCCAGGCCCTGATGACGCAGGGAGATTCGGCCAATGAGAGCGCGGTTCTTGAGGACAGGCCCACAGCAGCGGCCAATTAGAGCGCGGCTCCGCCGAGAAACGGCCAATCGGGTTGCGGCCCCTTCGTCTTCGGCTCTGCGATCTCAGAGCGGGGAAAACAGCTGCTAGGTCAATTTCAGGGGCCCAGGTCTCGGCGGTGAAGTGCGGCAGATCGGGGAAAGGCGCCCAAGGTCGGCAGGGCGAGTTTAGCAGTCGCAGGTCCTGGCAGGGTATCGGTTTGGCCCTGAGGACGTTCATGGGCTCACAACCACCTCCACACACGTGCCGATGAGCACGTCGATCTCGCAAAATGGCGGAAAAAAGCTCCGAGTTTTTTTCGGATTTGGGGCGTGTTCGGTGGGCGTGGCTAAAAAGTGGAAAGAAGAACACCGAACACACCTCCAAATCCGAAAAGGACGGAGCCTATTTGGAGTGATGGCTCTCTCCTCCAATGGCTGGCTTCCGTTTAGGAAGCCAGCCAATGGGAGAGAGCCAAAATTAGAGGCGGGATGAAGAGCCCCTCTAAGAGACATAAGATCTCGCTACTTCCGGTTCTGACGAACCGGATAGTACCGAGACCTAAAAACGGTCGTACATCTGGCCCCAAGTCTTTCTTTTTTTATATTTATTTTATGAAACCACAGATCTATTGTGAATCCTCGAACAAATCTGGGGTCTGCTGGTTATATTTTGCACATTCAATACTAAAACAACAACACATTTGATACAAGCATATGCTATTGCACTTTCTATATGTGTATCTCTGCCTGTGTGCGGGTGTGTGAGTGGCTGTGTGAGTGACTGTGTGGGCGTGGGTGTGTGACTGGCTATATGGGTGAGTGAGTGGCTGTGTGGGTGTGTAAGTGGATGTAGGCATGGCTGTCTGGGTGTGTGAGTAAGTGTGTGAGTGGCTGTTTGGACATGTGAGTAGTTATGTGAGTGTGTAAGTGGGTGTTTGAGTGGATATGTGAGTGGGTGTAAAAGTGGCTGTGTGGGTGTGTGAGTGGCTTTAAGGGTGTGTAAGTGGGTGTGTGAATGGTTCTGTGGTGTGTAAGTGGGTCTGGGAGTGGGCGTGTGAGTGTGAGTGTGTATCTGAGTGGCTGTGTGGGTGTGTGGGTGGGTGTGTGAGTAGCTTTGTGGGTCTGTGAGAGGCTGTGTTAGTGGCTGTACGTGTGGGTGAGTGGGTGTGTGTGTGTGATTGTGTGGGTGTGTAAGTGGGTGTGTGAGTGACTGTGTGGGTCTGTGAGTGGGTGTGTGAGTGGTTTTGTGGGTGTGTGAGTGGCTGTATGGGTGTGTGAGTGGCTGAGTGGGTCTGTGAATGGTAGTGTGGCTGTGTAAGTGGATATCTGAGTGTATGAGGGAGTGTGTGAGTAGATATATGTGTTTTTTAAATTGGGGTCTTGATCTGTGGGTCTGCCACAAAGCACACAGGGGGACACGCTGAGTGTCGCTGTGGATCTGTGGACCCTCACGTGCTAAAAAAACTAATTTTTGAACAATATCTTGCCCGTGAAGGGTTCATCACAGATTGCTCCATCACTTCCATAACGTCAGGATACCTCTACCCTGACACTTCTATCACTTTTAAATTGTATTTCCCACCCCTGTGAATCGTGTCCATATGCACAAAATGGCAGGTGCAACTTTCCTCTCATGTTGCGCCCAGACAATCACAACATTGTTGTTGGCACGCGGATCCACCGATCCACGTCTCTATATATACATAATCATTTTTACTTTAATAACTCCAAAACTACTGAACAGATTTACACTAAATTACAACAAGCACTCTTTCCGGATCAAGATCCAGCGTTCTGCCAAATTTGGTGTAATTCCGTTCAGCAGTTTGGGCTGTAGTCGTGTCTAAAATCCCTATAAGAAATTGCACAGGGAAAATGCATCTTGCAACCCCCCGTTTTTCTTGCCCCCACTACATGGATTACTCCAAAACTTTGCAGGCAGCAGCTGAAGTGACTGGCAATCCAGTTTTAAAATGTTAGTGAAGATTCATCAAACGCACTAACATTATTAGAAAAATAAAATATACATATGTTGTCATGGTAATGAATATGCAGTAAAATATAAAAATCTACTAACTGCAGAAGTAGTCTACACATTGTCAAAGCAAGCAAGACCAGTATTTTACTGATCTTATTCTGAGTGGTGTATGTATGTGGCCATTGGTGAGTCTCTGTCTCTCCACACGGTGGGGGTTGAATGGGGGGGTTTGGGGGAGGGCCAGGATACTATACCAACCACTACTTAGGAGATAGCAGAGGATTCCTCTCCAGTGGAGGCTCCACACAGAAGAGACATATCTAAAGAGCATGGTTTGAAAAGGATGTGACATAAAGCAAAATATCCTTCTTGTACTTCTAGATCCCACTACCCACACAGCAGGGGTTACATATCTTTTAATCAGGAAACTAATCTACAGGTATTAGTAGTTTCAGCAACATCTTTTGTCCCCTATCTTGTTAGAAGCTGGCCTGCAAGCTGTTGAAAATATACAATTCCAGTTCTTCATCACATGATGCATATTACATTTCATGATCCAGCTACCTTCATGAATCCGAACAGCATGCACTGACTTGTACTACCCCCTTATCGACCATCAATATCCCGAGTTAATGGACAAGGGAATTTACGGTCAGTGTCCAATCGGGAATGAAAGAGGTACTAAACTGCACATTACCTAACATCTTTTTTCTTCCCAAGACCATAATTAATTTTATGACCTTGTCATTAACCCCTTCAGTGTTGCGGACGGCCCCCGGCCAACCCACGTGACGTGGGCGTGTGCAGAGGACGGCCGGGGGCCGTCCGAAACCCGCCGCTGATTAGAATGTCAGCACCGTGGCAGAATTTGCACCGCAGTCAACGTGTTAAAGATCTAACAGTGACATGGGGTGAGGTGAGGAGATGGCTATAGGCTCCTATTATGAGTGGCTCATTCACTTAACATTTTGACAAGTCAAACCTGCATATATTTATCAGGGAAAAATGCTTAGTAAATACCATAAGATGCAGATTTTGTTGCAGTAAGCACTACAATTTGCATATTTTACCCCATTTTAGAGAAAAAAACTCACAATAGGAGATAATTATTGGACACAATAAACCCATCTGTGCCAGTTTTTATTGTGCAATAATTATCACAAGTAGGCCTAAAGCTGGACAACTTGTGATGTGGGCCACAGGCTGGGGTCCTGCAGGCTGGTGCTTAAACCACTAGTTGATATCAGCTCCTTGGCACAGATCCAAAGAGAATAGCACCTCCAATGCTCATACTAGGTCTATGGAAACATTGAAGAACATAGCACCCAGCGGTCATCTTTTCGGGACGTTTTCAATATTTCTAAGCCTCTCCTTTACATTCTCTGACCATCACTGTTCTTTGCTTGAGATGTGTGATGAAAGTTCCCTTTCTAGCAATGTTAAGTAGGTGTAATGGCCTATCAGAGGAGCAGAATGTACCGTTATGGCTCTATATTCAAAGAACTCCAGCAAAAACTTGTAAAAATGTATTTGCCAGTATTGAGGTGTCTTGAAAACATTTGCAGATATATATCTCTCCCTTAGGAACACCTTTCACAGTCTGGATTTGGCATAAGCCTCCCTATTTGGAGCCAGGTAGGCATTTCTATAATGTGTATCTTAAATAACACATTCATTGCATTAAAATGTACAGTTTTCAAAAGCACAGAAATGGCCTCAGTACAACTGCTTAAACGTTCACAAAGGTAACTTACAATTTTGTGTAAGTTTACACTTTGAAGTAAGTTTACTACTTCGTAATTCACAAACTCCAAATGTAAACTTACTACAACCGTGGAAGTTACATGTCTCCACTCCCAGAGTGAAGCAATTGGTTTACCCTTGTGTGACTTGGTGACGCCTCTACTTGACTCTCCCTAAACCCGTTTTACTTTTCCCTAATCCCATCCCCTTTAGTAGTTAGTCTGCCCATTTTCCCGTCCACTCCCCTGTTTCCATCCAACATTTACTACTAAAACCTATACTCAGGTGTGCGTAGACTACACAGTCAGAGCAGAGAACTCCACACGCATAAGTACATGGAAAACTTACATTTTGAAGCACGGTACTACAAAGCGTACTACAAAGTGCAGTTTGTGAATCAGGCTCTATTCCTATTATGTAGACAATAAAACATGATCACAAGAAAACAGCAAAATCTCTAAATACTCCCTTCAAATAAATATTAGGTATATAACTGAAATACTTCATAAGTACAACACAATGAAATGTAGAGCCAGCAACCAGATACATGATACAGACAGAGTACTCTTCATTTGTTTTTATTCTCACAAATGCCCACAACTTCAAATGTGTTTTCTTTTTTATCAAGTAAAATATTTTTGTAAAATATACATCTGAATTCAGTTTTTCATGGATAATAAACCTCCACCTTCCCCTTTAGGCCAAGATTATCACACCAAACCTCAAGCAGCCATACTGCACTCTCTCACATGCAACATATACAATTAAAAAAACAAAGATTAGCAAGCAATACATCTTGACATTTTCCTAGCTGCTTTTTCGTACAGTGTCGTTTTTTCTGCCCTATATTACATAGATGTCATCTCTAAACAGTTTTGTATAATTAAGCATAATAAAGGCAAGAATAAACATTTGATGATTTACATTTATGTAGTAAAACGTGGTGATTTGGCTTGATCAACTGACCATACAATAAATAAAGGTCATAATTTCCTTTTCTGAAAAGACAATGCACCAAAAGATTTCATTTTCTTTTTTAAATAATACTCCATGATCAAAGAACAATGCGCCAAAGTGGTATTTCGGTGAAGCACCAGAATATAGATGGCACCTTCCTCAGGGCAGCAAAGGATGAGTAAAACACCATGGAATATTGATGAAGAGGGGAGGGGGAAAGAGTAATATTCCAATACGGGCCCTGTATTGTGCCTCAAATGGAATAAAGAATTACAAGGCTCACACAGGGAAAGATGTCCTGTACTTACAGCAGATGACGTGGTGTCACCATTTACTCTCCTCATGGTCATGGTGTTAGCAGTGTGAGCCTTGTAATTCTTTATTCGGACTTGCTCATATCTTCTTCCATAGAGCAAAAATCTCTTTTTCAACATTCACTGATATTAACCTTAAGTGGGTGCATCTTAAAATATTAGATTTGGTTGTTCGTCTTCCTTGGTTTGGGAAAGCTTTCGAGTGCACCATTTCGAATTCTGGATTCCCCATTTGCGGCCCAATACAGAGCCCTTTATGGGAGTATTTCCCTTTCCCCCCCTCCCCTCTACAATAATATTCCTATGTGTTTTACTCATCCTTAGCTGCCCTGAGGAAGGTGCCACCTATATTCTGATGCTTCACCGAAACGTGCATTGGCGCATTGTACTTTTATCATGGCGTATTATTTTCAAAACAAATGAAATCTTTTGGTGGATTGTCTTTGCATAAAAGGAAAAAATGGACTTTACTTATAGTATGGTATGTTTGATCAAGCTAAATTACTCCTCTTTACTAGAGAATATGTAAATCATCAAATGTTTATTTTTGCTTTGATTACGCTTAATTATACAAAACTATTTAGAGATGACATCTACATATGTAGGTCAGAAAAAATTACACTGTACGAAAAAGCAGTAAGGAAAATGTTAAGATGTATTGCGTGCTAATCTTCTTTTTAATTGTATGTGTTGCATGTGAGAGAGTGTGGTATGACTGCTTGTGGTTAGGTGTTATAACCTTGGTCTAGAGGGGTAGGTGAGGGTTTATTTTCCATGAATAACTTAATTCAGGTGTATATTTTAGAAAAATAACTTGATAGAAAAGAAAACACATTTGAAGTTGTGTGCATTTGTGAGAATACATGAAAATTAATCTTTCTTTATCATGTATCTGGTTGCTGGCTCTACATTTCATTGTATTGTATCTATGAAATATTGGAGTTACACCTAATATTTATTTGAAGGGAGTATTTAGAGGTTTTGCTGTTTTTTTTTATTTTTGTATTCCCCGGGTTCCTCGCTCCCATTGGGCTTACAGGGGCCCTCTTCGTTTGCTTGTGGACAATGAAATATGGACCCACTATTTAAAGAATAAGGTAAAATGTCTTCAAAACCTGTGTTTAGTGTGAAGATTTCTCAAAGAGTCGGGCAAAACCAATGGTCCACAGTTCCTTCGGCTGAAGAAGCTTTAGATGGACATTTTACAACGTATGTTTGAAAAATGCAGTATGTATTCCAGTTCATACTCTGTGATGAAATATCATTGATGTGACATTATCTTAAGGAAATGGTCCTCAAAGAGACCCTGCTGGGGAGGAGGGAAGGTGCTTCCTAACAATTCATTTACCTAAGAGCTTTGTAAAACACTTAGGGGTCCATTAAGATGGCGGGCGGACTTTGCCCGCCCGCCATCCCCGTGCAAAATTGGACTGCCTGCCATCGGAGCGCCGGTCCCGCCTTGGCCATTAGGATACACACTGGCGGGTGCATCCTGTATTTTTACCATGGCGGCGGGCGGTGCTGAAAGCGCCGCCCGCCGCAATGGTAAAAATGCACATTGTGCATTTCAAAGCACAACATGACAGGCATCGCACGGTGCCTGCCATGTTGCACTTTGAAATGCGGGGGGTACCATAGGTACCCCCCATGTGCACCCCCCACCCCACCGGAGTCACAGGGGGCCCACAACGGGCCCCCGCAGGGAGTCTCCGCATGCCTTAAGCAGTCCACAAAGCCCATCATAATATGGCTGGAGGTGTCTAATAGACACCGCCACCATATTAAACATTTTCCGCCCGGCCGCAAGCCGACCAGGGCGGAAAAGCAGCGGACGGTCTTTCTGTCCGCCGCGGTCCCCCCGCCATACTAATATGGCTGGGGGGAAATGGGTGGCGGGCGACAAAGGATGTCGGGCGGATCGCCACCGACCGCATGGCAGTGGCGATCCGCCCGACATCCTAATGGGCCCCTAACTGTTTGTTTATGGTTACTTCAGAGTGCAGAAGTAGTGTTTCATAAAAATTGGCACCTGTTGGTTGAGGGGGGTGTTAGCATCTGATCAGAGAGAAAGAGCCATGCCTGTTTTTTTTAAGTTGCACTTTCCTGTGTAGAGTTCTGGTGAATTCAAGCTTAAAGATCTCACTGTTTGATAGTTTTCTTATGCACATGCAGTTTGACTCTGCTGTCAGCCTGGGGTTCAGGTGTCCATAGCAGAGGACATGAACTCCTGAGGACCCGCCTCCTTGTTTCAGTTGTTTGCTGATACTTTGGTAAATAAGGGGTGATGTTGCTTGAGCAAAGGAAGGATTCTGGTTGATGCGTTGGGTGGTAAAGGAGCGTAGATATCAACATTTATTTTTTAGTACAAACCTGTTAGAAGACGTAGTTCAAGCGCATGATGTTTTAATTTAAAATACTGGATTACTTATGAAAATAAAGGAAAAAAGCATAATTTGTCTTACTTCTATAGCATGCATTCATTTAGGATCAGTTCTTGTCTCTCTTCTTGGAGGCAAAGCACAAGTGTAATGTTTTGGCTTTCTAGACACATTTTTAAAGATTGTGGAACTTATTTATGAGGCCTTGCGTCACTTTTGCGCAGATGATGCGTCACTTTTTGTGACGCACCGTCGGTGTAAAAAATGCAACATGTTTCGACATATTTACAAAGTGACGCATCTAGGTAGTTGCGTCACTTTGTAAACGCCTGCACCACATTATACCTGGGCCAGGTACAATGTATGGAGGTGGGCGTTCCACCGTAAAAAACTTAGTAGAAGTGGCGCATTGAAATCTATGAGCTTTCAGTGCGCCACTTCTAGGACGCCATTGCGTCAATATCTTACACCTGCCTCACAGCAGGTGTAAGATTGACGCAGGCATATTTAACATGGGATTTGCCCATGTGTAATGGCCCATTGCTTGCGTTGCATCCCTTTTGCGACACACTCCAGCAATGCATCATTACTGCGCCTACAGATAGGTCAGTAATAAAGACGTATCTATTACTCCTTGCGACATGATGCATCATACTGTAAATATGGTGCATCAATCATATCGCAAGGAGGGCGCAATGAAAAGTAATGTATCGCTGTTTTCATGAATTACTGATCTCACTGTACTTGTGAAAGACAATCTGGCATTTTGTCTATGGAGGGAATTTCTGACCACTCCATCTTTGTCAAAGACAAACTGGTTCTAAAGGGATATATATACCCTGAAGGATGGAGATTCTAGATGGTCACAGATCCATGATACCTGGTGAACTTGATTAAAACATAATTCTATTATGCAGTTCCTATTAAACCTTGATTTTCAGGTATCAGTTGATTTTTGTCTTACGGTTGAGCTGTTTTAGTGGAGTGGTCAGAAATTCCCTCCATAGACAGAATGCCAGATTGTCTTTAACAAGTACAGTGAGATCAGTAATTCTGTAAAGTTTAGATGCATTCTTATTATATTAAAAAATGTTTGCAATGCAACTTATTATGTATCATGAATTTGTTGATTCTTACACTCTATATCTTCTTAGGGAAAGAGAAAATCCCTACAGTGACAGAACTATAAGATTGTCTTGAAAAAGATGGTGTGACAAGTAATAACTAGCCCTGGGCGTAGTGTGCGTAGTGGGGATTCGCGGAGCTACGCGAAGTGGGCGAGAAACTACGCCCACCTCCGCACTCCGCGTAGCCCCACTACGCAAACACCACTGGCCGCCAGCCCCGCCACCCGCCTCCCTCCCGCCCTCCCTAAATACTTTCAATTAAAGGAGTAAAATAATTAAAACGCACTTACCTTGCCCGCCGCTGCCCGCCGCGTCCCCGGGGCTCGCTATCTTCCGTCTTCCGTCTTGTTTACTAATGCGCATGCGCGGGCGGCCGCGCATGCGCATTTCTCACGAGAAAATGTGCATGCGCGGCCGCCCGCGCATGCGCATTAGTAAACAAGACGGAAGACGGAAGATAGCGAGCCCCGGGGACGCGGCGGGCAAGGTAAGTGCGTTTTAATTATTTTACTCCTTTAATTGAAAGTATTTAGGGAGGGCGGGAGGGAGGCGGGTGGCGGCCAGCTACACTCCGTCTGCGGAGCGTGCGTAGTGCCGCCTGGCTACGCCCGCTCCGCAAAATGCGGAGTAGGCGGCACTACGCACACAATAACCATCGAAACGCGTCGACGCAAACAATAGTACAATCTAATGAAGCACACTTTTGTCTTAACACAAATTATTTGAATGTGTCTGATATTGTGTTGCCTAATAGACTATCAGATGTACAAATAGTATTTGATAATTTTCAGATCATACAACCTCCTCTGTCGTAGAATTATGCTGGTCATAATTGTGATTCTTTGTTAATTGTTTAATTTTGGGCTATAATTCAACTGTTCTGTCCTTTTATTGTGATTTTGCATTGTGTGAGATAAATTCATGCTTTTAATCATTTGATGTATTTTTTATAAATATTTGTTTTTAAACATAACTTAACTGTCACAGTTACCATTGTTGATTATTGTAGTACTGTGTTCTTACAATTGAAGGCCCAGGGAGACATTCATTCTTGTTTGGCAATATTCTGAAGACCGCACAAGTAAAGGATGATTGTGCTGCAACAAGATAACGTCCAGAGATAAGAGCCCAGGAAAAAATACCTGTTACCTGTTTTGAAGGAGGCTGGTTTCACACAAGTGAGGCCAGCCCTGCTATACCTACAATCTTTGAACAGCATACGCATTACATTTTGTATGGCCAATTTTTTGGTGGCAGCAGTTAGAACTAAAAAAACACATCAGAACAACAGGCCTTTTTAACACTGTGTTTAATCAATGTACTCAAATTTTGCTTAATACAAAATGAATTTAATTAGCCTTTTTATAAATCCCATGTATGCTCTAACTTGTATGATATTGTAAATAGTTTTAACATTGTATGAAATGTTTTTATCTCTTTGTATGATTTTTAACTAAATCGAATAAAGATATTTTTGACTGACTGACTGACTGACTGATAAACGTCCAGGCAACCTAATTTGCGCATTGTAGTGCACAAAAAACATGGCAGAGGAATACACTGCAGCATCAACAACACACCCAGCAACGGCTAACCCCATCAGAAAAAAAATCTTTATAGCACTTAATCAAGACTTTGCACGCTAGAATGGACTGTTGCAAGTAAGGCATCCTTTGAGGCCAAAACAGATTGGAAACATGTCATTCCCAGTTGACAATTTGGACAGTCAAAGCTGCAGCAATGACATTGGCAGACGCGTGGGAAAAACCAGTTCAAAGATTAAAGCAAGAGAGCAACGTGGGCTGATAGACTCAAACCAACCTTATCCTCATTAAGCGAGCCGCCACTGCCAGGATCTGGGCTTGCTGGATGCCTAGCGCCACGTTTCAGGTTTTGCATTAGAAGATTCACTCTTCTCATGCAAGGGATACATACACGCATAATAATGTTTATTACTTGTTCTTATTAAGGGTGACATTTGTGTAACTTGATTTCGCTTAACCCCTTGCGTGCGGGGCGTATTCCCCGCCTGTGCTGACTCCGCCTTGCGCGGGCGGAGTCATGACGGAACGGTTCCGTCATCAGCACAGCTCAGCCGATGCTGATGACGGAACCGTTCTGTCATCAGCATGGAAGGGATAATTATGTTAAATTATGGCAGATATAGGCAAAACTAGGCACAAATGGGCAAAATGCTAATGTCACTCTGCGCTATATTTTATCATGAAATGCACCCTCGTGTACATTTTTGGTGAAAGGACACATTTAAACAAAAACACTGAATTACTCGTCAACTGTACATTTTTACCGTAAATGTCATGTAATTGGGAAACGACCTTAACAACACAGGCAGAGTCACGCATGCAGGGGCATATTATCAAGGGGGTTTATCTCCGCTTTTTTGGCTTTAAAAGCCAAGAAAGCGGAGATAAAATTATCTCCCTATTACCTAGCTGTCGCTAACACCAGTTAGCGACAGCTAGTAGGAGATAGCGACCATCTTGGGCCCCACATTGCATGCCAGTGATATTTATCACTAATGACATGCAGAGTGGGCGTACCAAGATGTTAGCGACTGAAAACAATCGCGAACATCGCTATCTCCTATTACCAACTTTTGGAGATATTCGCGCCAACTTTTGGAGATATTCGCGCTAAGCGCGAATATCTCCAAAAGCTAACACCTGCCCTGAGCAGTTCTTAGCCATGTTATCCAATGGGAGGTGGATAACATGGCTAAGAGCATTAGCTCGGTAATGCATGAATATCGCTGACTTTTCAGCGATATTCATGCATTGCAGCGATTTTTATTGCATTTGCGATAAACCTTGGTAATACCAAGGTTTATTTGCGGTAAAAATCGCCGCAGCTCAGCGGTATATTTTTGTCTCTAACCAAGCAATAGCGATAATTATCGCTATTGCTTGGTAATATGCCCCTCAGTGTGTTAAATACGATTCCCTATGTTATGCCTCATTCTCTGTGGAGAAAAAAGGTATACCCAAAGGGGATACATGTAAGTGTCAGATTTACACTCACAGTTCTGTAGATTTTTGTGACTCCACACAAAGTACTGAACCTATGCAAATTTAGGAAAAATGCCAACTTTTTGTGAATTCAGCTTTTTGATTTTAATCTTCATTCCTCAACTAAAACTAGTCTTTGAACGTTCTTTCAGAGTGTGATTTGCATCCCATGATAACTGGCACCTACTGTGATGTAGTGAACATAACTAGTTCACAAATGTAATTCTCAGCCATGTTCACATCACAGTGGCTTCTAGCATGAAGACTATGCTAGCTGCACATATAAGAATATTGTAGTGTAAATATGCTGTGCACATACGTCGAGATCCTCTGAAAACTTTATTAGTTTGCTCACAAAAAAGTTGTGATCGTAGAAAAAAGTGGTAACAGCTAAGAGAGCCCAGCTCGGTTTCAAAACTCCTTTTCTTTGGAGGCTTTTTGTGATAGGTAGCAAGTGACTAAGAAAAGGGGAGTAAAAAGTATCATAAAATTCTAGTTAGCGTCATGCAAATTCAGGAGGGCTTTATTAATGGCTAATACACTGGCCTCCCATTAGGATGTGGTCCTAAATATATTCAGGTTTGTTTTTAGGTTTTGTCTGCACGGCGTTTGCTCTGTGCTTACAAAATCTTTTGTAACGAAGAAAGGAATCTCAAAAGGAGCTAAGAGCCCACCTATTACTTACCTTTAGTTACAATTGGTTGACTCCCTTGTCACTCTTGTTTCCTTTCTTCCTATCAATCAATCAGACATTTGTAGAGCGCGCTAATCACCCATGATGGTCTCAAGGCACTGAGGGAGGAGGGGGGGGGGGCTGCTACTGTTCAAACAACCAGGTCTTGTGAAGTCTCCTGAAGGTCAGCAGGTCCTGGGTCTGTCGCAGGTGGATGAGGAGGTTTTTCCACATCTTGACAGCGAGGTAAGAGAAGGATCTGCCGGCGGTGGTCTTTCAGTGGATGCGTGGAATGGTGGCTAGGGCGAGGTCCGTGGAGCGAACCTGCGGTTGGGACTATAGAAGATGAGTCATTTGTTGAGGTATGCTAGTGCGGCGTCTTGGAGTGCTTTGTGAGCGTGGGTGAGGAGCTTGAAGGTGATCCTCTTGTTGATGGGGAGTCAGTGCAGGTCCCTCAGGTGAGCGGTGATGTGGCTGTGGCGGGGCATGTCGAGGATAAGGCGTGCGGAGGCGTTCTGTATGCGTTGGAGTCTCTTCTGGAGTTTAGCCGTGGTTCCCGCATAGAGGGCATTGCCGTAGTCCAGCTTGCTGGTGACGAGGGTCTGGGAGACCGTCCTTCTGGTTCTGGTGGGGATCCATCTAAAGATCTTGCGAAGCATGCAGAGGGTGTTGAAGCAGGAGGAGGAGACGGCGTTGACTTGCTGGGTCATTGACAGGGATGAGTCCGGGATGATCCCCAGGTTGTGTGCGTGGTTGGTGGGTGTCGGCATGGCTCCCAGCTCGGTCGGCCACCAGGAGTTGTCCCAGGCGGAGGGGGTGGGGCCAAGGAGGAGGACCACCGTCTTGTCAGAGTTCAGTTTCAGGCGACTGATTATCATCCCTTCGGCGACAGCTTCATTCCTTCATGGAGGTTGGTTTTGGCAGTGACGGGGTCTTTGGTGAGGGAGAGGATCAGCTGGGTATCGTCGGCGTATGAAATGATGTTGAGGTTATGCGATCGGGCGATGGTGGCGAGCGGTGTCATGTACACGTTGAAGAGGGTCGGGCTGAGGGATGAACCTTGGGGTACGCCGCAGGTGATCTTGGTTGCTTTGGATCGGAATGGAGGGAGGTGGACTCTCTGGGTTCTGTCGGTGAGGAAGGAGGTGGACCAGTCCAGGGCTTTTGTCATGGATCCCTGCGTTGTAGAGGCTTGTGCATGGGGTGTGGTGGCAGACGGTGTCAAAGGCGGCTGAGAGGTCTAGGAGGATGAGGGCTGCGGTTTCTCCGTTGTCCAGCAGGGTCCTGATGTTGTCGGTGGCGGCAATGAGGGCGGTTTCGGTGCTGTGATTGCTGCAGAATTCGGATTGGAACGAGTCCAAGGTGCTGTTCTCTTCGAGGAGGAGGGTCAGTTGTCTGTTGACGATCTTCTCGCTGACTTTCGCCAGGAAGGGGAGCAGGGAAATGGGCTGGAAGTTCTTGAGGTCCTTTCAATCAATCAATCAGTGACACTTATAAAGCGCGCTACATACCCGTAGGGTCTCAAGGCGCTGGGGGGGGGGGGGGGGGGGGGAGCCGCTACTGCTCGAACAGCCAGGTCTTCAGCTTCTTCCTGAAGGAGAGGTGGTCTTGGGTCAGGCGCAGGTCGGTCGGGAGGGAGTTCCAGGTCTTGGCGGCCAGGTAGGAGAAGGACCTTCCTCCTGTAGTCGCTCTTCGGATGCGGGGGACGGCGGCGAGGGCGTGGTTGGCTGATCGGAGGTGGCGTTTGGGAGCGTAGAAGTTGACTCGGCTGTTGAGGTAGCTCGGGCCTTGGTCGTGTAGGGCTTTGTGTGCGTGGGTGAGGAGGCGGAAGGTGATTCTTTTGTTGACGGGGAGCCAGTGAAGGTCTCTCAGATGTCCGGAGATGTGGCTGGTTCGTGGGATGTCGAGGATGAGTCTGGCTGAGGCGTTCTGGATCCGCTGGAGTCTCTTCTGGAGCTTGGCGGTGGTACCGGCGTAGAGGGCGTTGCCGTAGTCCAGTCGGCTGGTGACGAGGGCCTGGGTGACGGTCTTCCTGGTCTCGGTGGGGATCCACCAGAAGATCTTCCGTAGCATGCGTAGGATGTTGAAGCATGCCGAGGAGACGTTGTTGACTTGCCTGGTCATGGAGAGGGAGGAGTCCAGGATGAAGCCCAGGTTGCGTGCATGGTCTGTCGGTTTGGGTGCGGTGCCCAGGGCGGGAGGCCACCAGGAGTCGTCCCAGGCGGAGGGAGAGGAGCCCAGGATGAGGACCTCCGTCTTGTCCGAGTTCAGTTTCAGGCGGCTGGTCGTCATCCACTCGGCTACCTCTTTCATCCCTTCGTGCAGGTTGGCTCTGGCGGCGGCGGGGTCGTTGGTCAGGGAGAGGATCAGCTGGGTGTCGTCGGCGTAGGAGATTATGCTGAGGTTGTGTTTGCGTACGATGGCCGCGAGGGGGCTCATGTAGACGTTGAAGAGGGTGGGGCTCAGAGATGATCCTTGGGGGACGCCGCAGATGACTTCGGTGGCCTCTGACTTGTACGGTGGTAGGCGGACTCTCTGTGTTCTCCCGTCGAGGAAGGAGATGATCCATTCCAGCGCCTTGTCCTGGATTCCGACGTTGCTGAGGCGCCGTACTAGGGTGCGGTGGCAGACCGTGTCGAATGCCGCGGAGAGGTCTAGGAGGATGAGGGCCGCTGTTTCTCCGTTGTCCATCAGGGCTCGGATGTCATCGGTGGCGGCGATGAGGGCGGTCTCGGTGCTGTGGTTGGCTCGGAAGCCGGACTGTGAGGGGTCGAGGAATCCGTTTGTCTCGAGGAAAGCGGCCATCTGCTTGTTGACGGTCTTCTCGATGACTTTGGCTGGAAACGGGAGGAGCGAGATGGGGCGGTAATTCTTGAGGTCGGTGGGGTCCGCTGTTGGTTTCTTGAGTAGAGCGCTGAGTTCGGCGTGTTTCCAGCTCTCGGGGAAGATGGTGGTGTCGAAGGATGTGTTGATGATGTCTCGCAGGTGGGGTGCGATGACAGCGTCGGCCTTGTTGAAGACGTGGTGAGGGCAGGGGTCGGTCGGTGATCCGGAGTGGATGGAGTTCATCGTGCGGATGGTGTCTTCGGTGCTGATCGGGGTCCAGGCGTGGAGGGTGGTGGTGGGGGGTGGTTGTTCGGTCATGGTGTGCGTTGGTTGGTTGTTGAAGCTGTTGTGTATGTCCGCGATCTTGTTGTGGAAGTATGAAGCCAGGGAGTTGCAGAGGTCTTGCGATGGGGTGATGTCGTTGTTTCCTGCGCTGGGGTTGGAAAGCTCTTTGACGATGTTGAAGAGTTCCTTGCAGTTGTGTGCGTTGTTGTCCAACCGGTCCTTGAATGCTGTTTTCTTGGCGGCGCGGATCAGCTGGTGGTGTTTCCGGGTGGCAAGTTTGAAGGAGGTCCTGTTGTCCGGTGTCGGTTCCCTTCTCCAGACTTTCTCGAGGGCTCGGCAGTTCTTCTTGGAGCTCTTGAGTTCGTCGGTGAACCATGGGGCTTTCTTGCTGCCGGGTCTGCTGGGCGGGGTCCTCAGTGGGGCGAGTTCGTCCGCGCAGTTGCTGATCCACTTCGTGAGGTTGTCGGCGGCCTGGCTGGGGTTCGCTGAGCTGGCAGGAGGGTGCTGGCTCAGGGAGGTGGCGAGCTGGTCTGCTGTGATCTTGTTCCAGCTTCTGCGGGCGGCCTGTTGCTGGTGGTGGTGGGTCGTTGTTTTCTTGAAGGTGAAGTGGACGCAGCTGTGGTCCGTCCATTGAAGCTCTGTGGCGTGGCTGAAGTCGATGTCCTTGCTGAATGAGAAGACAGCGTCGAGTGTGTGTCCGGCGAGGTGGGTGGGGGTGGACACCAGTTGCTTGAGTCCCAGGTTGGCGAGGTTGTCGAGCAGGGTGCTGGTGTTGCGGTCGTTGTTGTTCTCCAGATGGAAGTTGAGGTCTCCCAGGAGGATGTAGTCAGCGGAGGGGAGGGCATGTGGGCTGACGAAGTCGGCGATGTCCTCGCTGAATTGTGTGCGTGGTCCAGGGGGTCGGTAGATCAGGGTGCCTCTGAGGGTGGTGTTCGGGTTGGTGTGGATCTGGAAATGCAGGTGTTCGGCGGTGGTCAGGGAGTTGTCGGTGCTGGTCGTGAGACGGATGGTGCTCCTGTGGATGATGGCGATGCCTCCTCCCATCTGGTTGGTCCTTTGGGTCCGCCTTGGGTTTCTTGAGTAGGGGGTTGATCTCTGCTTGTGTCCAGATTTCCGGGAAGGTGGTGGTCTTGAATGAGTTGTTGAAGATCTTTCGGAGTTGGGGTGCGATGATGTAGCTTGCTTTGTTGAAGATGTGGTGGGGGCAGGGGCCTGACGGTGATCTAGAGTGGATGGATTTCATGGTGTCTTCGTCGTTGACGTGGTTCCAGGAGATCAGGAGGCCGATGTGTCTGGGGGGCGGTGAGTCTAAGGTGTCGGCGGCTGTCGGCGGCTGTCGGGGGGGGTCTGGATGTTGAAGCTGTCGTGGATGTCGATGATCTTGCGGTGGAAGACGGTGGCTAGAGAGATCAGAGGTCTTGTGACGGAGGGATGTCACTGGAGCTGGAGCTGGGGTTGGCGAGTTCCTTCACTATGTTGAAGAGCTCTTTGCTGTTGTGTGCGTTGTTGCAGAAGCGTTCCTTGTAGGAGGTCCTTTTGGAAGTTCGAATGAGTTGGTGGTGCCTGCGGCTGGCGTTCTTGAGGGCTGCATGGCTGTCCGGTGTTTGCTCGTGATGCCGTTTCTTCTCTAGTCTTCGGCAATTCTGTTTGGAGGCCTGGAGGTCGGCGGTGAACCAGATGGCCCTTCTGTCGGTGCCTCTGTTTGAGGGCTTCTTCATTGGGGCAAGAGTGTTGGCGCAGTCATCGAACCATTGCCTGAGGTTACGGGCGGCTGTGTCGGTGTGGCCGGGTGGTTGCTCTTGGGCGAGGGTAGTGATTAGCTGGTCTTCGGTGACCTTGTTCCAGCTGCGGTGGGGGATTCTTTACTGGTGGTTGTGTGCGGTGGTATTCTTGAAGGAGAAGTGGATGCAGCGGTGGTCGGACCAGTGGAGTTCGGTGGTGTGGCTCAAGGTGACGTGGCTGCTGGCGGAGAAAATGGGATCGAGCGTGTGCCCGGCGGAGTGGGTGGGTGTCGTGACGAGCTGTTTGAGATCGAGGGTGGCGAGGTTGTCCAGTAGTGTGGTGGAGCTGCTATCGTCGGTGTTCTCGAGGTGGAATTTCAGGTCTCCGAGGACGATGTAGTCTGTGGAGGCCAAGGAGTGCGAGCTGACGTCGTCTGTGATGGAGTCGCAGAACTGTGTTCGGGGGTTCTGGACACAAGAGTTCCTCTGAAGGTGGTGTTGGGATCGATGTGGATCTGGAAGTGCAGGTGTTCGGCGGTGCTGAGGTTGTCTTCTGTGTTGGTCGAAGTTCTGAGGGTGTTTCTGTGAACGATGGCGATTCCTCCTGCGGGTGATCTTGTAGCCAGCTGGGATGGCTATGGCAACGTCGGGCGGAGATGAGGTGGTCATCCAGGTCTCCGTCAGGAAGGGGACGTCCGGGGAGGATGAGTCGGGCAGGTCCCAGAGTTCAACGGTGTGCCTGTGGACGGAGCGGGTGTTGAGCAGTACGCATCTGGGATGGTTTTGGCCTGCCTAGTGGGGGGAGTGTGACATGCTGGTGCACGCTAGCTGGCGAAGCTGCAGTTTCGGCAGGTGAAGGGTCCATGGGTGTGCTTCAGGGTGGTCTGGAAGCAGGCGGTAGGTTGGCCGGCATTGAGTGCGTGGAAGAGGTTGGTGTTGTAGCGGCGTTTGGTGTAGTGACGCTGGCGGGGCCAGGGGGTCTGGCGCTGGGCTCGGTCCAGGCGCGGACGGGCGCAGAGAGGCTTGCCTTGGGTGCATACGCTGCACGGCCGCCCAGCGGCCGCCATGAAGAAGGGGAGGTGGGAGGGAGGAGCATCAGGGAGGCGGGTGCAGGGCCCCAGCGGTGGGAAAAGTGGCTGGCAAAATAGAGTAAAACTACAGGCAAGAGGGCAAAGATAAGAGGGCAAAAGAAAAGGCAGGGAGGCGGGGGGGCAACACAGATGCTCAAACTTGCGGCAGCGAGGGCAGGAGCACAGGCACAGCTGGGTGGAGCTGTGCGGCATGGAGAGCGACCTGCCTGGATTAATCAGTGCCTCCTCCTGCCTCCAGCTTCCTGCTCGGCTTCACGTCCTCGTCCTTGCTGTGGAGCTTTGACTAGAACTGCTTCCTGTGGCCACTGGCAGTGCACTTTTAATGGTACTTTTAAAAAATGTTTTGTTTGCAGGCGTCCGCATTCCAGTTTGTTGCTTGCCTGTCCCTCCCACCACCTCCTCTCATTGCTGCATACTCCTTCCCTATTCATTGTTTGCCTGTCCCTTCCACCACCTCACTCCCTTTGTTGCATGCCCATTCCTTGCCCATCCTCCCACCACCTCACTCCCATTTGTCCAGACTTCCATTGTCATGAGTACCTGGGCTGGGCCACCCATAGATTCCGATCTTGTCCCTGTAAATAGAGGGCCTATTTCTGGAATCAAGAATCCTAGGACCGGTTTCTGGCCATGTCTGAACTGGGGTGGCTTGGTGAGCAAAATAACGATGGATTAAACCCAGATCTGTGACTGGGGGTGAATGTTTTGCCATTGTGTAACATTCCGTCCATCATCTTGTGTGTTTTGCTGTTCACCCTATGTGGGAAGGGTATGCCCAGACGTAGGTCCCATGCTCACTACACCACTGGAGTCAAGCTATCCTGGCTGAAGACGGCTGAGAGCCAGAAACCGGTCCTAGGATGCTTGATTCCGGTCCAGGGAAGACATGGCTTGGCAGTTCGGGCTGGACTGTTCCCATGAGGCACAGGGTCAAGACTGATTTGCATATGGCCATGCCTGAACTGGGATGGCTTGGTGAGCAAAATAACGATGGATTAAACCCAGATCTGTGACTGGGGGTGAATGTTTTGCCATTGTGCAACATTCCGTCCATCATCTTGTGTGTTTTGCAGCCCCCAATCCAGCCGCCTCTGTTCTTCATCTGGCAGGTGTGCATGTGCCCTGCCACCAGCAATTACGGTAAACATGTTAATTATCTCATAGAGCTGGGGAACTCTGCACCCCCACCATTTGCGTCCCTGTTACAGAACAATTGTTTATACTAACAATAGGTTTACAGTGGGAAAGGGGTGTCGGGGTTCAGGATCATCTTGTCCTCAGACTGGGGTTATATTTGTACACTGTTAGAATAACAATGCATTTTACTGACCTCAGTAGGATGAGTGGGCAAGTGGGCCTTGCAAGGATTCAAGTTTATCACTGTGAGCTGTGCAGTGTGCACCAATCTCTGACGAAGGCACTCAACATAGCGAGCTACCTCGTGATGACCCAGGTGCAAACCTATTTCTTTCACACCCAAGAATGTCTATGCAAGTATTTGTGACATGGCATTTCTCAAAAATGGCGCTTCATAACTGTCAAATTTAACCCCGTAACTGCTGGGTTTACCCTCCTCACCCACCCCCAGTGCTGAGCCCTTTTTTGTCAATTTGGGGTAGTTCGCGCTCAGGGCTTCATATATTATTTTTTTTCACATTAGGTGTCCTTGCTAAATTTGCTCCCTTTTTTGCAATGTCCTGTGTATTCTAAAGGTACCCAGGTTTTCTGTATTCTTCTGCAGGTGGCTGAGAAAATAGGCAAAATATAGCTACATTTTGGGATTTTGGGAAAATGTTTGAAAAAAGTGCTCTAGATAAAAGTGTCTGGCTTTTTTCTCAAAATGGCATCAAAGACATGATTGCTGTGCTAAAGGCACCATCTTCCCAGCTTTAAGGTCCATGCAGAGCTCAATAGAAAATCTAACTTTTTGTCACAGTTTTGGCATTTTTCAAAGAGGTTGCCCATTTTCCCAATTTGTTGTGCTCTCAACCTACTTCCAGTTTGTGGTGGAAACCCATGAGTAATCCATTCTGCCCCCCCTAGGGGGGTAGTTTGAGAGTAATTACCCCCATCCACCCCTTAGAAGGGGCATAACAACTGATACAGTAAGGTGGGGGCATAGCCAAGCTCATGGGGGCAGCCCCCACCTCTATATTTTAAAAAATAAATCCTTTCCCTGCCATTTAGTGGGTGCTCTGCCCGCCCCCTGGAGGGCATACGAAGGGTAATTACTTCCATCAGCTCCTCAGGAGGGGCATAAACACTGATGTCCCATTTAGTTGGGGTGGGAGCATGGCCATGCCCATGGTGGGCAATTCCCACCTCTATAGTTTACAACAAATTCTTTCCCTGGTGCCTGAGGGGGGCATGAGCACTGATGCAGTGGGGTGGGGCATGGCCATAACCATAGTGAACAGCCCCCAGCCCTATATTTAAAAAATAAATCCTTTCTCTGGGGTCTAGTAGGATTTCTCTGGGGGACACAAATCCCAATGCCCCATTTAAACGGGGTTGCGGTATGGCCATGCCCAAAGAAGGCAGCCCCATCGCTACTTGTTTTAAAAAAATCCTTAGCTAGTGTCTAGTGGGCTTTCTTCTCCCCAGGAGGGTGTCAGATTGGGGGTAATTACCCCATCCACCCCCCAGGGAGGCAGAAAGACTGATACGCCATTTAAATGGGATGGGGTCATAGCCAGGCCCATAGTGGGCAGGCCCCACCCCGATTTCATTTAAAACTCCTTTCCCTGGGGTCTTGTGGACTTTCTGCTCCTCCCCCAGAGGGTGCTGATCTGGGGTAGGAACCCCCATTTCTTCCACAGAGCGGCAGAAAGAATGATCTATTTAAATATGGTGGGGAGCACAAGCCTTTGTCTAAGGGTTCGCTCCCCAATCCCTGGTGGCTAGTGGGTGAATCCTTGCTTGGGGATCGCTCTCCTGTGGTGATTTCCAAGCAGGGATCAACTGGACTGAGGTACCGTTGGAAAGGGGAGTTTCTCCCCTTGCAGTGATACCCCTCCCATGAGAATCAGTGCTTGGGGTGGCTGAAATATGACCCCAAGCACTGATTCAGTGAAAGGTAAATGAGCTTGTTTTACTTTTTCATTTAATGTAATGACATCAGCATGCTCTGCGAGCCAATGATCATTGTAGTAAGAAAAAAAAATATCAGGTTTCTCAGGAAGCAGCTCTTCCTGAGCAGCCTGATGTTAAAAAAAAGGGCTCCCTTTTGTGTAGAGCACTGTTGGGGCCTGTACATGCCTCCCCACTGTTGGCCAATGGGCAACAGACGCACAGGGGAGGCAATGCGTGTGGCATACAGCCGCACTTAATAGGCTAATTGTATGAAAGATTCACAGGAAAAACAGAGTATGCGATAACAAATAAATGACACCTGTACAGTACAAATGCAATAAAGCAATAAAAACATTAATTGATAATTTCTCATCATCTCTTCTTCCTTCATTATGCTGCTAAGTGATGGATTCCACAGTGGTATCATCCACATAGGATAAAAACAAAACAAGCACTGGCAAAGCCAATAGATTTCGCCTTATCGAAATTTGTTGGATTTATCATTTTTTTTACATATTGCACAGTAGATGCGCTGCTGTGCAGCATGGCTTAAAATAAAAAAAAATGATCTAACATGGTCAATGATGGCCACGTCTTAGCCCTTTTTTAAAAAGAAATAAGTAATGTTGCACAACAGCTCTGCTGCTGTGCACCATGTAATAAAACATTGACAAAGCCAATAGATGTCGCATAGGCGAAACCTAATGGCTTTGCCAATGCTTGTTCTTGGTAGTGTTCCTCCCATACCATGTCATCTCCTGCTGACCTGTTGTGCTTTCCTAAAGTTCTCGAAAGTTCAGCAGGGTGGTAGATCCTTATTTTACACTGCAGCTAAGGCCTTGAATGTTCTAGCTATGTTTCTTAATTCAATTTTCTCTTTAATAGTTTAGAAAGCTGTATAAACACAAAACATTTGTTCTCATTTATATTAGGATATTTGGGCCACCTCAATTGGTATCTTTGGGATACCCTAGGCCCCTTGGCCAATAATTTCTGCAGCACAGAGGGCTGCTTCTTGGGCTAGTCGGTTGGTCCTTGCAAACAATGGGACTGCACATCACTAGAGTTAATGGAATGTTTGCTGTTGCAACCAAATTGTCTAGAGCCTCTTTGTGAGATGATTAGAACTCCTTGAACCCCAGAGACATTATTTGTAGAACTCCTGCCAAGAACATAGATGGACCTGGAAGTTTGCACTAAATGCATTTAGAGTAGAGTAATTTCAGTCCTACACTACCTCCTTTGGCAAATTATTCCACGTCTGCCAAAGACCTGTCAGAAAAATAACTTCAAATCATGTACACACCTGTGGTATGGTGCTGTGGTTTAAAACAAGCTTAACCTGAAATGTTCTTCTTTATTTTGGTTCTGCCATGAGTTGGTTACAATCTTTGCCAAGACCTTCTATTGGGATGATTCTAGACCTGTCAGTATTATTTGGAGATTGCAGTCAGAGACTGCTTAAAATGTCTTATTGAGCCCCTCCTAGCTAAAGTGCTGTACCTAAAATTTAGATGCGGTACATTGCAAATTAAGAAATTCACGTCCAGGTGGGGTAAAACCCCTGAAGAGGGCAATGATTCATTCTGCACCGAGTGTGCTATGGGTAGACAAGAAGACCTAGCCCATGTTCTATTTTTCTGTACTTGTTATCAAATCCCAAGGAGAAAATGGATTCGCCCTTTGGGCAGGAACTTGGGCATCAGTCAGTACGGTGAAATGTTACGTATTCTCAGAACAGATACCTCTAGGTTGGTCGTATTTGGGTTGAGTAGATTTCTACTAGCGACCAATTTGATCAGACTAAAACGAGGTTTAAAGTTCTGAAGCAAGAGGGAATAAGATAATACATGATCTGTGGTCTTGTACAAGAGATGTCACCTATTTTTAACTACATCTGCTCACTCATGTGAGAAAAGTTGTATAGCTGGATTTTCTTAGATTTTGTATCTTCTATAATGTTTTTTCCCTATGATTGGTGTTGGTCCTAGGAATTATGAGTTACTTTGTGGTAAATATTCACCATAGGTTGCTGGAACTTGGAATTAATGGAAAAAGTACTTTATACTGAGGATTTTTAAGATTGTACTTTATTAGTATTGGATTCATTACTGATACTGTATTTTATATACATTGTTCTTATCTTATTTATATTTTAATGTTATTGATATTATTGATGATTAATTTTTGCTGCTTTGATGATTCAGTGAATCGAATAAAGATGTTTTAAACAGAATTAAAATGTCTTATATATAAAGAACCATGAACCAAAACTACTGATCAAGAGCATTTAGAACATCGGTCCGATTACGCCACATCACATTTTGCCCTCCAGCTCCAAAAGCTTCTCCTCAAAGCATTTTATTTATTTTCTGACCAGCCACTACAAATTACTGACAAATAGTCCCCTTCAAAATCTGACTGTGACTCTCTTCCAAAGATAAAAAGTTGCTCTGGTCAGCTGACTGGAAAAAATAACAACCCTGTGGACCTGGTGGCTGCATTTCCTGTGTTGACCTACATATTCACACCTGGAACTATGTTTTTTATTCTGGGTCAGCCCCACTAAGAGATCCCATAGAGCCAGAGGCTGTGAAGCCCATTTTGGACATCGCCTGAGACAATCTTCCAAACTTAGCTATATAATTTCTTACCAGTCTTAGGGTGACTTTTTCCGTCAGTCAGTCCTCACTTGCAAGATGTCCAATTGAACATGCATCTTGGCTTGACCAGGGACACTGGCTTGCTATAAATGGTTAATTAGGGCACGTAAAGAGTTTTCAGAATATTTCTATCATTCAGCTGATTTTTACAGGTCCCCATTAATAGCAAAATCTACATCTTCACTAGACTAGCCTTAGAAAATGGTTAAGTATACTTTATTCCCATTTCTCCTACTTTCCCACCAAAAATGTTCTGCTATTTATTATGATATTTCATTCAGCTGAACTCTAAATGTGATAACTCTGGACAGTATTTTGTGCTTGTTTATTATAAGTTTGTCCCAATGTCAATGAAAGGGTTTACACCATTAACTCAGCCAAGACACATAAAAGGAAATTCAGGGGAACCTTAAGGTGTTTTTGCCCCCACCCAGTGGTGTAGCAAGGAAGGGCGGCTCTTATCTGAGGCCGTTACAGGGTGGCAAAGGCAGGAATCGCCAGCACACCCCGCCTTGCTCTTACATGCAACCGCCGGGGGCGGCAAACACAGGAACCGCCTCAGACGTCTAAAGCTCTAGCTACGCCACTGCCCCACCTCTCTCTGTGTTTAGCAGGACTGTGTAGTATTTAGAAGCCCAACTAAAACACAAGCTTAAAGTCTGTCTTCCATATTTACACAGCCGGTGGCTTCCCACACATGGTCCTGCCTCGATTTTAGATGTGTGTTAAGTCTCCAATGTAGTCTGACATGATAAGTCACAATATGTCTCTACAGCCACTAGGTCAATGTTGATATGCCTGGTCAGAGTCTTCTGTGCCCTAGGCGAGCAGCTCGGACTCATTCTCTTCCCCTTTTTCCTCGGACCTGATATATGAATTTTCCTGGACCACAGGATTACTTGGGTTCTCTTAGTAGGATGGATGGTTAGATTCATTGATCAGCGCCAGTCCCCCCTTCTAGTTTTTGGCTCTGCCATGAGTTGGTTTATTATATATGGCCTTTACAGATCTACTCTAGTTAAGTGGAGAAGCTGGATAGTTTACTCTAGCAAACAAAAGCGCAATTAATCAGGAACACACATAAGGCACATAGGGGCATATTAGCAAGGGCGCTTATCTCCCCATCAACAAGCTGTCGCTAACAGCTGCTAGCGACAGCTTTCTGGCGAAAGCGACCGTTTTGGGAGCTGCTTTGCATGTCAGCGATATTTATCGCTAAAGACATGCAAAGTAGGCGTACCCGACTAAAAGACCACGAAAACAGCAGCTAACAGACTTAACGCCTATAGCAATGAGGCACCGGCCCCGGTTAGCGATATAAAAAGTCGCACTAACCGGGGTTATCGCAGGAATTTTTACACCTGCTAAAAACCTGACTTAGCCATTATACTCTATGGGAGGTGGATTCTAAGGCTGAATCCACCCCTGCCTATTAGCAAGGTTTACGCGAGCGAAAACAATTTTATCGCTGTTTTCCTTGTGTTTTTGGTGGATTTCGCCTCTATTGCTGGATCTTTTATCGCATTGGAGAAAAAAGATGGTAATAACGCGCTATCTCCGCGATAAGATCCAGCGATAATAAAATATGCGCTAAGCGCAATTTGCGATATTTATCGCACGTCCTTGCTAATATGCCCCATAGTTAATCGTACACAACACAGTAGCAGAAAGAAAAAACATCTACCACCTGAACTGGAAATTATCAGTATTCATTCATGAATCATCTACTAAGTAGATGACTGAGTATCTAATTTTAATACAGAAGGCACACGTAAGAAATGCAGAATACATTCCACAACAGAGAGAAGACTACCCACTTGGGGCCCAAAGAATGCGCGTTGATAAGTATGGCTGCCGCCAGGATTGTACTCACGTGGGGGCCGAGGCTTGCCAGGCCTGGCTGCAGCCTGCAAAAACACAGTAGGTACACCCCTCCCCGCATGATGCTTTATTTGCTACTTACCATGATGGGAAACATATTTGGAAATGTGGGGGCAGCAGGTGCTTGCCTCCAAGCCCACTCACCCCCCCCCCCCACAAATATCCACCTGAACAGGGATCATTTTCTCCCTATCCTGGTGTCCTTTACTCTTCACAGCCATTGCAATAAGAATACAAAAGCAGGCTCCATGCAGTTTCAAATTATCAATCATCTGTGGATTCTTTTGAATACATAATCACAGTGGCAGCAAATTGAACTGGCTGGCCAGCGACTCTTGGCTAAGGGTGATTGTGTGCACAATTTGCATCCAGTTAGACCTCCTGTACCAATTCCATCTATTTTTCTGAGCTGGAATGTTGTTTCATAAATTAAGTTTGCAAATGCTAAATAGCAAAACACATGCTAAACAGCAAAACAACAGTTATCAGGTAGACATTGGCCAAAGAATTTGCATCTGTCAGCTCCTGTGAGCGTCTGCAACGCATGTGTACGGGTAAACAAAAAACAAATTACAACTGTGTTGGAGGCCCCCTGGTGGATTTCTATTCCACACACTATTCTACAGAAAGAATGGCATTATTTTAATAACTTTATTACAGACTTTTTATCAATATAAATGACTCCTATTACCCAGCCCAGAATGTGGTTGTGCAACTTATGTAAACTTTGGCAACTATTTCAGTCAGATGCAAAGAGAGGTGGCAATTTTAAGTTGTTGCTGGTGTTTTTTTTTTGTTTCTATTAACTTTGGGGTGATCTCAGTCTGCAACAATAAAAGATCCACTTTTCTAATTTTTAACACTAGTTAAAAATCATTGTCAGCTTTAAAAACGTAACATAAAATTGAAAAGTGTGGCATTTTTTATTTTACTTTCAGAGATTAATCTAGCATGGTTTCACAATTTGGAAAATAAAAACAAAGCACTGCAGTGCACTATAATGTTTAAAGTAAGGCCATAATTGTTAAGCTTTTAGAATACGGAAAACATCTAAAAAAGTAAATATTCTTTTTAAAAGCTACTTTATTGATTAAAAGATGAGGGGAAATGCTCCAGGTTACACTTAATTATTTATTACAGCGGTGTGAGATGGGGTGGGGGGGGGGGGCAAACTTTTCTCAACTTCAACCGTGATGTGCAGAGGGCCATTAATTTTAATGCCGTTTTATGATTTTTGGCTGAACAGACAGTATGCATGAATGTGAGCAAGCAAACAAAACAAATGCGTTTTGTATTCAAATTTATACAACTTCATACATTTTTATGCTGTTTATTTGAAAATTAATCTTGGCTTAAGCCTCAGAGACAGCCAATGTTGTCAAGTTCCAGGGGCTACCTGCGAAGCCGTGGGGACAGCATTACCCGCGTGCATACGAAGCAGCCAAATAAAATAAAAATCGATGAATTTCCAAATACGTCACGGCTAATCCCTCGAGCTGACCCGCGAATGAATTATGGAGGTTTTCCTGACGTACAACGGGATAGATCTGGTGATTTCGCCGAGAGATTTATTTTATTTTCCTCAACTTATTTTCATATCTTATTTTCTTTTTTCGAGTATTAGACTGTAAATAAAAAAGATCTCCGCCTGAATGAAGCCTCCTTTCATTGAATTTGCCGCGGCTTGACAAATTAAAAGCGCGAGATGGGTTTTCTATGACCCATCCTGAAGGATTTGGAAAATTTAGGCGATGCAAAGCGAGGCATTAATTTGGAGAGGCCGAGCTACTTGCAATGCTTAGTGGGCTGACAATGATGAATGGAACCATTCCAAGCAAATGGTAATTTCACTTATTGTGACAGTACTCCAGAGCAAAAGCGACTTTCTTCACACAAAGAACGTGCAATCCCATTGAAGAGCGGCCCTACCTGAATATCAGAAATCCGTCATTGTTTAAGTATCATCTAATATTCGTGATTGGATGCAGACTGAAGGTTGGAGCTGAATTAAGGAGAGAGCAGAGGTTAAATCCTAACCTTGAAAGAGTTAGCAGGCATTGAAACACTGCATACAAAAAAATAAAAAAAAAAATAAAAAAAAAATTCAATGGGGGAGGAAAGGAGCAAACACAAAAGTTGTCAGATTCATCAAGTGAATCCGCTGGAGAGACATCTAGAGAGGAACACCCAAAAAGCATAATCTGTTAGAAGAGCTGCTAGAAATGGTAATTGGACATCCGTCCGAATAATAATTTCAACTCGGGGAGAAAGGGAAAAAATGTGGCTAAAAAAACGTGATAGTGGGGAGCACTGACAAAATGCATATTATCAACTTGCAGTTGGTACTTATACCCTTTTGAGAATAAAATGGAACAAGAAAACAATTTATGTACAAAGGAAAACCTGAAAGAATCCCCTGCAAACATATGTTGCAACCCCTCTCGACCCCCCCCCCCCCCCCCCACTCCAAATTCTATGCCAGAGAATATCTTGAAAACAACACAACATAATAAGGTTTTACACATTTTTCAAGAATTAGGGAATATTTGTACATTAGAAAAAGCCAAAAGGAATAAATAACTTTCTACTACGACTCTATTGCCTACCCTCTTTTGTTTATGAAATCTCTTGTATATGGTTTCATTAGGCTTTTATTGTATGTATTGACTTCTTTAAGACTTAATAAAGCTTATTAAACTTAAAAAGAAAGAAAGAACGAACCTCACTGTCATTAAAAAGCATGCTCATGGCATCATAATTCCTGTAGGATGGTAGAATCCCACGGTGGTGTCTAGTATAACTTTGTTTGGTGTCTTGAATTAGGGCCAGTGGATGCGTCACTAAGTTTTATTCGCGCGCTTCCTGCCTCTCCGCTAATGACTTACACCCAAGGAGGCGTCAACTGATGCGTCTAAAAAGAGCTGCAGTGTGTGGAAGCCATATTGTCTTGTTGTGACTCATGTAAACATGCCCAGGCATGACCTTGGACAGAAACTGGCTCATCATTGGGGTGAGTCTCATGAGCCCCATCCAGATGCAGGGGAAGGGAAATGCTGAAGTGTCCCTCAGCTCCCTGTGCTGGGCCTGCAAGGAAGCAGGTGTCTCCTCCATGTCCAAGACATCAGTCTCAACACATATCTGGGAATTGTCAGCAGCATGAGGAACTCATTAAAAAAACTAACCCTGTCAAGAGAGACTGTGGCACCAAAATGCAAACATTTATGAAGCCAGCAATCTACTCACAATGGTTTTACTCCTTCGACTTGAGTGATCAGTAGTCTACGCCAGCCGTAGCTTTCTGTACGCACTCTTTCTCTACCTTTACTCCTGTGATGGTCTGCATGAAATACCACCTACAGAAGTAGCAGTGGCACAAATGTGCGTTACACTCGCCACAGTGTTGTCTCTCTCGGATACCAATGATATTATTCTGTAGGGGTGTATTTTGCATGATGAAATAATAAATGTATGAATTATATGTTTTTTAATTATATTTTTACTATCATACGGTGGTGGTTACACCATTTACTTGTATGATTTTTATCTGTGTTCATTAAAATCATGATTAATTTTATTTTAATTCTCTATGTATGATTTTTTTCGCTGTCACTTTATATTACTTGTTTGCCCTACTGTTGACTGCCTAGGGTTTTTTGTTCACACACAAATGTGCGTTACCACATCAAACGTTTTATCCACCTTGAACCTAACTTTCATAGAGTAGAAATACCGTCCAATCAGTGGCGGTCCGCAGAGGGAATGCTGTAGGGCTGTGGGGCAGGGACGGGGAAAATCGGCGATGCAGCGAGCGCAAGGTAAATAGTTTTATTTATTCATTTGCTTACTTTACTCCTTGCCGTCGTATGTCCAACTCCACTACCTCGCCCTACAGCATTCCCTCTGTGAGCCGCAACTGTGTCCATCACACCCGAATGGATTGTTGGAGTGTTTTCATGCCCCATTTAGAAACTTGGACCTTATTGCTGAGCATGTTTGCATTTGTCACCGTTCTATTTTGCACCCCCATTAGCACAGACCAACCAGGAAAAAATATAATGTTCATTCAATGTAAACTCTCTTCACAGTTCACTCAGTGCAAATGTTATTTTGTTGTTGCTCATCAGTTCGAGATCTGGTGCAAAATTGCATGATTAAAAGTGCAGAATTGGTTAGTGCCTTTTTTCAAAGCATGTCAGCTGGCTCCAGCTGATTTTAGCAATGAATGTCAAAACTGGGTGCTGCAAATGTTAAGAAATGTGTGAATACCTACCAAGTTATATATTTTTTTAAAGTTCACCCTACATTCTGAAAGGCATTCATCTGCCCCTCTCCTCTGCAGAGTACACAGAGGGAATATTCACAAGGAACTGTTGGAGTGCTGTGTTAAGCCAAAATTGCTAACACCGCACTTCGAAGTTTCAAAGCGCGGAGATGCGTCATTTTTACAAGAATACGGTGCACCCCTGCATTTCCCCTAGCACGGGCACTAAATGTAGCTGCCTAGAGCCAACGCAGGCAACCATGCACAATAGTGCAAGGGTGGCTACATTGAAGGAATGATACAATAATGGCGATTTGTAACTTCTATGTGTGCTGCAGAATGCAACACACATAGAAGTTGCAAAACGTCATTTTTTATTGATTGTTTCCCGCACATGAACGATTACTAAGGACAATTTGCTGTTTCTATGTGTGGCGCAAAATACAGTACACACTGAAACAGCAAAAGCAAGGAGAAATTAATCAATTTCTCCTCAAAGCGCCTGTTTAAGACCAGGTTTTCCCTGGTCTTATTTTTTTGCTCTGCTCCAAACTTACGACACCCTTGTAAATAGGAGGCAGCGTAAAAAAGCAATGGGTGTTGCAGTGGAACACCCACAGTAACACCCACTGCTGCTCCTTTGCCATAGTGGACTGCTGCGGTAAGGGGCATATTCACAAGATGGCATTAAGCCACGTTTATTGGCTTAACGCCACCTTGTAAATAAGGAGCAGGGCATTGCGCCACAGGAACGTCATTAAAAGTGGCGTCCCTGTGGCACAACGCCCTTGTAAATAGGCCCCACAATTTCTCCATCTTTACTCCTAACTTTAGTACTGCGGAAAATCCAAAAACGGTGGATTTGTTGTTGCAGTAAATAAGACAAGGCAGTTAGAGGGACATTTATGAAAATTCATTTAGGATATCCATAATGAACATGCACAAGGAAAACTTACATATTGCAAATTTCCATGGACATTTTTTTTTTAATTTTAATTCTAAATACTCGACTGTATTATTCAGTAGGGTAGATGCTACTTGTTCTATGCCATGCCTAAACCCATTTAAGGGAAATATAAAGGCCCCAATTCATAAAGGGACTCATGACTCATAAAGTTACGAGTGCAGAGTTCCGCACTCGTTGCGAAATCTCTGCACTCAGGGTGGAATCTGAAAACTCGGGGCGGAATCTCCGCACTGAGCACAGCAGTGCAGAGATTCCGCCCTGAGTGCAGAGAGTCCGCCCTGAGTGCAGAGATTCCACCCTGAGTCCAGAGATTCCATCCTGAGTGCAGAGATTCTGTCCTGAGTGCAGAGATTCCATCCTGAGTGCAGCGATTCCACCCTGAGTGCAGGGATTCCATCCTGAATGCAGAGATTCCACCCTGAGTGCAAAGATTCCACCCTGAGTGTAGAGATGCCATCCTGAGTGCAGAGATTCCACCCTGAGTGTAGAGATGCCATCCTGAGTGCAGAGATTCCACCCTGAGTGTAGAGATGCCATCCTGAGTTCAGAGATTCCACCCTGAGTGCAGAGATTCCACCCTGAGTGTAGAGATGCCATCCTGAGTTCAGAGATTCCACCCTGAGTGCAGAGATTCCACCCTGAGTGTAGAGATGCCACCCTGAGTGCAGAGATTCCACCCTGAGTGTAGAGATGCCATCCTGAGTTCAGAGATTCCACCCTGAGTGCAGAGATTCTGCCATGAGTGCAGAGTCTCCGCACTTTACAAGTCGTATGTCCCTTTGTGAATCAGGTCCATAATCTATCATGTACCAGACTACTCTCTTCCTGTAAAATGAATCCAACTGTGTATGCATAGACGTAAACTTTCACCAAGACTAAGATGCTAAATTTAGGGACATAAGCAATTCAAAATGGTGAACGTCGTTTACAACGCGGTATTTACACCGCACGACCTTTACCACGCTGCCATTACAACGCAAGTCGTTACTACAACTTGCGTTGGATGGCGCTGTTGGTTAAGGAATATTGTAATTTTATATTCCAACATCTTCCCTACTGTTACATGGACTGGTGTTGGAATATAAACTTATGATATTCCTCAATCCGCGCCCTCCAACGCAAGTCGTTGTAACGACTTGCGTTGTAATAACCGCATTGTAAAGTACCGCGATCCAAAAGATCGCGTTGTTCTGACGTACATCCTTTAAAATAACATGTAATAAAAATTACATATATATTTGTTTTAATGCACAGATTGGTGCAGTATGTCTTAACATTTGATTCCAAATAAGCTTTTGTTTCAACATTTTAAGCCTGATGTAGCATAGATAAAATGAATATATTAATAATATATTCCATTTCTACAGAACACATTGAATAGTCCCTTAGGGCTTAACCCCTTGTCTGCTGGGGTAATTCCCCTACGGTGCGGCAACAGGGGGGGGGGGGGCTGCGGCCCAGCTGTGCTCATGACGAGCTCAGCTCGTCATGACTCATAGCGGAGCTGTGCTCATGACGAGCTGAGCTTGTCACAGACCCGCCCACTGATTAATTCTCGGCGGGCCGCGGCAGTTATGACGAGCTCAGCTCGTCATGAGGCACAGTGGAGCTGTGCCTCATGACGAGCTGCGCTCGTCATGAGCATGGGAGGGGTTAAATTAGAGGTACAATTATCAATTGAGGCTCAGTCATACTGCTTATCAACCTCTGCAGTATGAAAGGCTGAGTCCGCAAAGCCAAGTTTTCATCTGCAGGTTACACACACAAACATACACACACACAAAGTTTCAGTAGGCACAGAACCCACTGAGCTACCATTCAAGCTATAATGAGAATAAGTCAGAGTGTATTAAAAAGATTCAAAGTAACATCATGGTTATGACTAAAAACATATGCCTCCCAGTCAAAGAGATTGTGAAGAAGCAATGCTTCATGAGAGGGACAAACACAAGACTGACAAGCTGGGACACCATTAAAAAACAGGCAAATGAGAGTGAACGCCAATCAGCGATTAGCAATGGGCATGCTCCAAGCCACTATGTTCTTGGTACGCCATACTATGCTTCGGAACAGGCAGTGCATGATCTAGTAGGCTTGACCTAAATATGAATACAGCCCCTTTATATAAATTCCTACTAAAGTACCTTGTCCTGACTTTTACAGAATCTCTAAATATTTACAAAAGGCTGATAGTTTTAGGCCTTTCTAAGAGGTAGATTGGGTTCTCTTGCTGTAGAAAAAAGGTGGGCATACCATAAAGAGGTGCTAGAGTTAGAGGAGCAAATTCGGAGTTTAGAAAAGAACTTGATTTCTTCAAGAATTCAGATGGACAAGGAAAAGATCCTATGTCGAAATAACTAAGATAAAAATAAATCTAACTGGAATTTTGCAGGACAGGGTCCGAAAGAAATGGGAGTCCAGTCGATTAGCTCATTTCGAGTATGGGGAAGGTTGTGGCAAGCTGCTAGCCTGGAAGGCTAAGAATGACCAAGTCAGGAATACTATTAAACGAATTAGGTGTGAACAAATGGGTAACCTTATTGAAGATAGTCAGGGTATAGGATCGGGTTTCTTTAGTCATTTTAAGAAAGTATGTCAAGAGGACCAGAATGTGACTGAAGTAGAAGCACTGACTTGGCTAGGTCAACAGCATTTCGACCCCTTACCAGTTCAAAAGAGGGAACTGCTGAACGATAGGATAAAATGCAGAGAGTTGGAAGAGACAATTGGGGAGGGCAAGAAAGGGAGGGCACCTGGACCAGATGATCTTCCTCATAAGGTTTATAAAGCCCTGGTTAGTGTATTAAGCGTCGTAATATGTGATCTGTTTAACGTAATATTTCTGGCAAATGTGGTAATGCCAGAATCCTGGAAAGAGGCCATTATAACCTTAATTCCCAAACCAGGAAAATGCCCTAAAAAGTGTGATGCTTATAGGCCCATATCACTGCTAAATTGTGACTATAAGCTTTTTGCAAAAGCTTTAGCTGAAAGATTGAATGAGGTTATGTCTCAATTGGTATATGAGGACCAAAAGGGGTTGATTAGAGGCAGATCGTTAAAAGAGCTTAAATACGCGCTTATAGGGCCCATTGACTTGGCCTCTGCTTATGAGCTCCCCTTGGCAGTCATGGCCCTGGGTGCTGCCTTGGCATTTGATCGGCTGAATTGAGTTTATTTGCAGGCGTTGATCAAATCTCTTAATGTGGGCCCTAATTTTTTAGGGAAATATACTCTGCACCTGAAGCCAGGATTCTGGTCAATGGAGGATTGGCAAAAGCTGTCCAGTTTACAAGGGGTACAAGGCAGGGTTGCCCTCTGTCACCTTTGTTGATTGATCTGTAAATTGAACCGCTGGCCAGTAAAATAAGGAAGAATACGAATATCTCCCCTTTTGAATTCATGGCTGGAGCAAGAAAGTAGGATTATATGCGGGCGATATTTAAATTTTCACGACCAACTTAAAAGAATCCCTGAGTTCAGTTTTAACTGTAACAAAGATTTTGGAAAAGTCTCAGGATATGATATAAACAAGGAGAAAACAGAGGTTATGGCCTGGCATACAGAGGTTGAAGAGACAAAGTGTAAGAAGGAAATGAGATACCTTGGCATTAAAATTACCCAGGATATCACACAACTGACTGAAGAAAACTTTGAAAAAGTGAGGAAAGAAGTGATGAGCTGGCCGAAGAGTTGAGCACACTTGCCTTTAACATTGTTGGGTCGAGTTAATCTTGTAAAAATGATAATTCTTCCAAAGTTTACTTTCTTATTCGACTCAATCCCTCTGCCAATTAAGAAAGAGTGGTTTGTCCAGATGCAAGGGCATATTAGCACTTTTATTTGGGCATCCAAAGGAGCACAGATATCTTGGTAGAAATTTAGAAGGAGGCTGTTGAAAGGGGGGCTAGCTTTGCCAGATCTTCTTCTTTAGTCCTGTGCATTCTTACTGAAGAATGGCAGAATGTTACTGAATAGACCTACAAATACAGAGATTGGTAAAATGTTTGCGGTGATGTTAAAGAGAAAGGAGCAGACTGTGGCTTCTACCTCGAGAACAACAACAACACCAACTTCGCCACCCTGATCGACAACCTCGGCCTCAGACAACTCGTCACCGCACCCACCCACGCCGCCGGCCACACGCTTGACCCCATCTTCTCCACAGGCTTCCACGTCGCCTTTGACCACACCACCGAACTCCACTGGACTGACCACCGCTGCATCCACTTCACCTTAAAGAAACCAATTACGCACCACCGCACCCAACAGCTGCCTCGTCGCTGCTGGAGCAAAGTCACCAAAGACCAGCTGATCACCTCCCTCGCCAAGCACCCACCCACCGACCCCACCAACTCAGACGCCGCAGTCCGCAACCTCAGACAGTGGATCGACGACTGGGCCAACACCCTCGCCCCGCTCAAGAAACCCTCCAACAGCCACACCAACAAGAGTGCCACCTGGTTCACCAACGAGCTCCAGGCCTCCAAACGCGCATGCCAAGCCAAGAGATCCTCCTTCAAAGACTGCTTGGACAACAATGCACACAACAGCAAAGAGCTCTTCTTATTGTAAAGGAACTCTCCAATCCCAGCGCCAACGCCAATGACATCCCGCCCTCACAAGAACTGTGCGACTCACTAGCCATCTTCTCCCACCGCAAGATCGCTGACATCCACGACAGCCTCAACACCACGACCGCCCGACTACGCCAGACTCCACCCCCCCCCTGTGAACATGACCAGTGCCAACCGCCTGACCTCCTGGTCCAACGTCAAAGACGACGAGACACGCAAGGTCATGAACTCCATCCACTCATGATCTCCGTCTGACACGTGCCCTCACCACGTAGTCAACAAAGCAGACGCAGTCATCGCATCCCAACTACGAAACGTCTTCAACATCTCCTTCGAAACAGCGACATTCCTGGAATGCTGGAAGCATGCCAAAATCAACGCCCTTCTCAAGAAGCCCAAAGCGGACCCCAAGGACCTCAAGAACTTCCGGCCCATCTCCCTGCTCCCCTTCCCGGCAAAGGTAATCGAGAAAATCATCAACATGCAACTGGCCCGCCACCTGGAAGACAACAACATCTTGGATCCGTCCCAGTCCGGATTCAGACAAAACCACAGCATCGAGACAGCCCTCATCACCGCCATAGACGACATCACGCGCCAACTAGACAACGGCGAAATGTCAGCCCTCATCCTCCTGGACCTGTCAGCCTCCTTTGACAAGGTCTGCCATTGCATTTTAAAGCCGGAATCCAAGAGAAGACTCTCGACTGGACCACGTCCTTCCTCACCCGCAGAACCCAGAGCGTCCGCCTCCCACCCTTACGATCCGAAGCCACTGACATCATCTGTGGCGTCCCCCAGGGCTCATCCCTCAGCCCGACGCTGTTCAACATCTACATGGCCCCCCTCGCACAAGTGGCCCGCCATCACGACCTCAACATCATCTCCTACGCTAACGACACCCAGCTCATCCTCTCCCTCACCAAGGACCCACACACCGCCAAAACAAACCTCCACGAGGGAATGAAGGCTGTCGCCGACTGGATAAAGAGCAGCCGTCTGAAGCTGAACTTGGACAAGACGGAGGTCCTCATCCTCGGACCCACCCCCTCAGTCTGGGACGACTCCTGGTGGCCAACCACACTGGGAACAGCACCAACACCCACCGACCACGCACGCAACCTAGGTGTCATCCTTGACTCCTCCCTCTCCATGTCTAAACAGGTCAACACTGTCTCCTCCTCCTGCTACAACACCCTCTGCATGCTCCGCAGGATCTACAAGTGGATCCCGACCGAAACAAGAAAAACGGTGACAAAGGCCCTCGTCAGCAGCAGACTGGACTACGGCAACGCACTCTATGCAGGAATCCCAGCTAAACATTTACGATGACTACAACCCATCCATAACGCCTCCGCCCGACTGATCGTCAACGTCCCCCGCCCCAACCACATCACCCCCCCAGGGACCTACACTGCCTCCCCGTCGACAAGAGGATCACCTTCAAGCTCCTCACCCACGCACATGAAGCACTCCCCAACCCCGGACCAGCCTATCTGAACAGCAGAATCAGTTTCCATACCCCCACCCGCCAGCTCCCCTCCGCCAGCCTCGCCCTCACCGCTGTCCCCCGCATCCAACGGACGACCTCTGGCGGCATATTCTTCTCCTACCTCGCCGCCAAGACCTGGAACACCCTCCCTACCCACATACGGCAGACCCAAGATCTACTCACCTTCAGAAGGCTCCTCAAGACCCGGCTCTTCGAGCAGTAGCAGCATCCCCCCCTCCCCTCAGCACCTTGGGACCCTCACGGGTAAGTAGCGCGCTTTACAAGTAGATTGATTGATTGATTGATATGCAGATCCTAAATATTTCAAAAACCTCAGGTTGAAGATTTTAAGGGGTATGGCTGAGACGTGGTATAAGATTAGAAAGGTCACAAAACTGCTATATTTTAGCTATTCAGCCCCTATATGGGAGGCCCCAGACTCTCCGGAATGGACAAAAGATGTTTTGGCACTGCCGTTGAAAGAGGCTGTTATATTGAGATGGAAAAATGTATTCAAGGATAGCGACCTGATTTCTTGTAAATGGTGTGTACAGGAAACGGCCCAAGACATTTCAAGATTTAAGTTTTTGAAAATACAAAGTTGGTATCAAGCAGAACATATAAAAATAGGAGAACCCAATGAGTTTGAGGAGAAATTGCTGTTGTGGGTCGTACCAAAGAAAGAAATTGCGATGTGGTATTGGTTTATGGTGGAGATGGAGGATGGGGCTTTCACCCTGCCACAGGATCTTTGGGAAGGATGCTTGCCGGAGACTACGCTGGAAGACCAATGGCAAGTATCTATGTCTATCTTATACAAAGTAGTCAAAGCTGCATACCTGAGAACGAACCATCTCTTTACCATTCATAGGGCTTATTGGACCCCCAAAGGTTATCTAAATTTGGGTCTCGGGGTGATGTGGCATGCCCAAAGTGCGGCATTAGAAGGAAGACGACTTGCACATGTTTATACACTGTCCGAAGATTCAGCCATTTTGGGAGGCCGTGAGTAATGTGTTAACTAACGCTTTGAACCTACAGGTTAAGGTAAGCGTCTTATTGGTTATCTTTGGGAGTTTGGATCTGCAAACTACAGCTAATAGCGATTATGCTAAACTGATTTTTTATGCCATACTTTTGGCACGTAGAGAGATCTGCAAACAATGGGTATCACAGACTCTTCCAAGCTGTGCTAATTGGCTAAAATCTGTGAAAAATGTGTCCATGTTAGACATCTCAGAAAAGGGGAAAAAGAGGTATGAATTTTGTGGGCCCTTCTTATGCTGGTGCGAGCAATAAGTAAGAATGAAGATCTAGGGTCCAATGATTAAGCCTCTCGCCACCTCGTTTCGCTCCATTCATCATTGAGCAGTGAAGCTTGTGTAGTTTGGTGTATATTGGAAGTAAAGGAGGATGGATGTCGCTAACCAAGGGCACTTTAGTTTCAAATTAAAGAGTGAATCCCCTTCTCTTGTCTTTTACCAGTAAATGAGGCTTGGGACACCCTGTGGTGGCAACGTTGGCAGAAAGGTGTAAAGGAGGCAAATGAGGACAAAAAAAGGCTGATAGTTTTCACTGGGAAAAGTGGTAATCCTAGTTGTCATTAATGAAAGCCTCATATATGGGTATCCTACAGAGAATGATTCTACAGTTGCATGTGCATAGTATGTTACTGGGATAGGGGAGGGGCCAATGAAGTAATCACCAACATCTTAAGAAGAAAAATGCTGGTTCAGGAGGCATATCTAGAACATATGTGTGTGAGTTACTAACAATTTTATACATCTAGAATGATAATGCTTCTCAAAGTGACTAACAAACTAAATAAAAAATAGTAAATTACAACACCATTAATATAGTTAATTCTCTATGATGGGATTCAAACTATTGAATAAGATAAAAAAAGATTGTTGTTTATCCATGTATTTACTACACAGAACAATAGGAGATCATGCTCAAACTATATTGGAGAAACATTTAAAGGAAGGTCTTAAGACATATTTGACAGTTTGCAAAGTATTTATCGTTTTTGCTTCTTTGATACCCAGTTGTTGTTGACCTCCTCATATGTAAGATTCCACGTGGTATTCCACAAAGCTTTTAATTTTCTTTTGGGGAACCCACATGTTGTTCAGAGCACACCCATGTGATAAAATAAACACAAAACAGTGCTTTGTAGTTGATAGATATACAGATGTTTGGTAAGCGACTGTCAAATCTATTAACACATTCATTTATTTTATATATGGAACTGGGGCAACAGATACAAATGTAATATAACTTGTAAGTTTGAGTGGAAAAGTAGTCAGTTTTCCTGTATCAATGTGGAAAAGGTGGAGATGCAACTAACAAAAATATGTTACGTTTTGACTGTTCTAAAAGTAACTGATGGTTTTGATTAAATACATTTAGAAGTCTAGTTTTAATAAATGCTAGACTTTGATCAAGGTGCCCAATATTGTGCTGCTCATTGTGGATAAAACACAGACCAGCATCATTATTAGAGGAAGTAGTGGAAACATTATTGTGTAACATATATCTTCAATTTCTTTACCCCTGTTAATAATATCTTTTAGGTCACTGAATTTAAAACCTCACACTTGAGGCCGTTTCCGATTCGGGAAAAACCGCTCCGAATAGCCGTTCGGAGCGTTTTTCCCGTACGAATCGTACTCTGCAACGTCCCCCGTACGTACGACGAAGTACGATTCGTACCAGGAGCCGTACTCTGTACGAGTCGTACAGAGACTGTACGACTCTAATCTCCGTATGATTCTCCCTCGGAAACCGCTGTACTCGACATCTGTACGGTTCGCGGCTGGTTTTTACGACCCAGCAAGTACGATACGTGTCAGGTACGCACCGTACGACCCTTTTTCTACGGGAGCTGAAAACAGCCGTAAAAGCAGAGTTCGCGCCGAAACAGCTATGGAATGCCCCCCCGGGTACGGTGCGTACCCCCCCATGATCGCAGGGGTATGCACCGTCCCCCTGCGATCATGGGGTGTACGAGCCATACCCCATGTATGATCGGTGTACGAGCCGTACCCCATGTACTATCGGTGTACGAGCCGTACCCCATGTACGATCTGTGTACGAGCCGTACCCCATGTACGATCGGTGTACCCACAGTGGCTAAGGTTCCGACTGAAAGGGTTGAAGGGCGACCCTTTGTGTGCGATCTGTAAGATAGGACTGTAGCTAGGATAGGAGAGAGCCACTACTCCCAGTCCCATCGGTTTGAGTCTGTCTAATATGATTTGGTGATCCACCATGTCGAATGATGTGGACAGGTCCAAAAGCACAAGCATCGCTGGTGCTCCTGTGTCCACAGTCATTCTTACTGACTCCAACACCTCCAATAGCGCCGTCTCAGTACTCAAGCTGGACGGAAAACCGGACTGCGTGTCATGCAAAATGTCATGCCCATCCCACGCCCATGTTTACCCCAATTAGATTCAGCAAAGGCTTACGTTTACCAAGAGGAGCACCAGACTTAGTATGTGGTGAATTTGTATCACTATTCAGATAAACGTTTGGCTTGTACTGAGCCAGTTTGAATTATTTGCTCTGAATTCTTGTGTAATTACAAGTGTTTCAAGAATGTCCACTTACTCGACGTACCCTCATTCTCCCTAATGTGTTATAACTCAAAGGGCAAATGATCCTCACTAATCCACAGAGGAAGAGAGAGAGATGCCATAATACCTTCCTTGAAGTGCTCTATTCCCTATCTCCAATATTCTCATTCATTTTGAAGTGCTAGCATCCCCTTCCTCTGAGTATTATCATGATTGTCTCACCACAATGTCATAATTCCATCCTTTAGTGAGACTATCCTAACCGGGGCTGTCATACAGGGACACCCACCTATACCGTCCACATGTAGAGCTAAGAAAAAACTATAACAATGATTAGCAACTATAGACAATGTATGATCTGCTAACAAGCCTGGCATTAGTATTTGGGGCAAAGCTTTACATATTTTAATGATCAAGGCTAGGGGCTGTGCTTGTGTGCTGAACAAGGCCTTTTTAATTTTATGAGATTTAATCTTGTTCTCCCAACTGGTGTGTCACCAGAATATCGAGGTAGGAATCTCAATGGCACCAAATATCGCGGACACAATATTGAAGGGTAAAATATTGAAGGGTAAGTTAGTGTAGATTTCTAAACCTAATTCTACATATATGTACAATGATGATATTTATATCTTCAAGGTCTATAGATGTGGAGTTAAGAATAGTAAATCTTTATTCACTTATTTTATGATATTTTGTCCCTCAATTTTGTGTTCACAATATTAGTCTATCTTGATATTTGGTTGTGAAATCTCTCAATCATGGCATGTTCTAATGCTATGTTGAGCACTGTAAAGAAGCATCAGCTCAAGGCTACTGAGGTGTGATATCGCAGGAAAAGGCATGTGAGACCATGAAATTATATGGGATTACTAACATTCAGTATGAGGGATGCCTGTCTCTCATACGGAGAGATATCTGAAAGCACCAAGTGCAGAGTTCCCAAAGGTCGCAAAATTTTAATATTCAAATAATGGGCTTTTGGCATACTAGTTGCACTGCAGGTTGATTGTTATACTGCAATAACTGAACATGGCTGATTGAATATTTTAGAAATAGAAGGAAGGCAGTAGCCCAAGCCTGATTCAAAACCCACCATTTGAGCAACCCCAAGACACTCAGATTCACCGTTGACGCTAACCTCAGATTCCAGGGTCAGAGCAGCGAGATAACCAAGACAACTAGGTACCAACTCTGATACTTTACTAAAGAAATTGTAGTTGTTACTCCCAGAAAGAGACTTTATAAATGCTAATGTAGCAATCCAAGCTTGAATGTGAATGGTGGCAGAGTCCTACTCAACAGAATCTCAGACTAATCATTTGCCCCCCTTAAGAGCTTGATTTGCGACTCAGCATACCTCTTTAATCACCTGAAGGAATAGGATTATATCAGCCCAGCCCTAATGGTGCTCCACTGGCACCCCTTGCAAGTCTGCTTCACTTCACCTTCAATTTGAGCGGTGTCATCTACAAATCCATCACAATTGGCACCCCACCCATCTGCATGGCAAGCACACCATCTCTGGTGACTTTTGACGAAGAAATAGGTGTGATCCATCCATGGACATAGGATCTGGAATGACATCCCTATATCAATCAGGACCACCTTGATCATTTTTCATATTATGAAAGAGCTGAAGACACACATCTTTAAGGAACACCATTACACAGTGAATAGTCTATCTACTCTCTCAAAACCCAGCACCGCCAGGCTAGATTCGTTCTCTGATTGTGGCACTTCCACTGACTAGGTTTTTACCATATAAATATCACATACGTACGTACATACATACAAACATACATTGCATCATACTCTTTCCAGCTCACAGTCCATCCTTCCTTACATCAAACCCAAAAATGTAACTGTATAACAGACACTCCATCTGTGGAAATGCCCCCTTACTCATGGCCCTACTTACGCTTCCTTCACTCGGAAAAATAGATCTGAGGATACCCTTACGATCTCAGCCTCAACCTGCTGCTACCCATTCCCCCAAACTCCTTACACCAACAACAGCCAACTTCTGAAACCCCCTCTTCTACTATGGCGTCACACAATGTGTTACCTGGCTTCCTCCACCTGCTTCCACCCATCCTTGAACTTGCCTTTGGCACAAGAAAGCCCTGGGCCCACTCTAGTCTTCTGTAGGACACTTTTTCTCAACTGCTTGATCTTTGTAACTTTCATTTTCCCTGATCTTACAAATCCTGTGAAATCTTTGCTAAGATGGTTCGAGACATGGTAAGACTTCCTCTCCTGCTTTTACCCTTTGCACTAAGCCCACCAAGTGCCTCCACACTCTTTCATGCCTCCTCCTTAATTCACCAATCCATACGTAAGAGCTATTAGTACATTTGTGACCTAATTTGTGACTTCAGCTTCGGACTCATCTTAATCATGGAAACACTGCTGGGAGATAATTCTGCTACTGTCTTCAACAAGGCTGTGTTCCACACACAGTACTCCACACCCATGAAACCTGGAGTGGTGTTAGCAGAAGTCTACAATAGGCCAGTCACCCTCACTTAATTTTCCCTGTTCACCGTTACAGCATGTGACTCAACACTGGTCAAATGCACATTATTACACAAACTGTTTTTCATGCCCCTGCTGAATACGAGGCCAACTTTAGAACTGCATAAAATTTGGATTCAGCTGCTTAAAAACTGAACCGAAATAACCTGAACTCCTATGGGCAAAACCATTCATCTTCACCTTGGACCAATTAGTAAATTAAGACATCTGACAACTCATAGAGTCCAATTTCATAAACCAGGCAACAACAATTACAGGAAACCTAACAATAACTTGGAAAATAAACTTCACCGTAACCTACTTCCCAACAGTCCACCTAGGCGGAAACCTCCTTTGATGATACATATGAAGATATGCACAAATACTGCAAGAACCAATACTGAAAGATCTTGGTGACTTCCATACTTGAACCAAGCCTACAGGACCTGAGTAAAACAATTTTATAATTGTGTTGCAACAGCATTTAGGGCCAGATGCAGGTAATCCCAGTTTACCGACTCTTAAATACCGAATCATACCGATTCTGTATTTAAGAAAAGGTAAATGGGATGTAGGTAATTTTTCGTTAAAAATTACCGAATCGGTAAGTTTCGGTAATTACGGAGGCCCATAGGAATGAATGTCAATTACCGAATCGGTAAATAACGATTCGGTAAAAGGGGGAAACATTGAAGGGTGGCAGGGTGTCACTTTGACACCCTGTTGCACCCCTCAATTGTGTATGGGTGCACATGTTACAGATATACAGGCCCTAAGGGCATGTATGTCTGCAACATGGCACTGTTGGAAAAGCAAAAAAAATGCTTTTTCAAAGGTTTCATTATTTACCACCAACTTCTAGTTGGTGGTAAATAACGAATCCTTAACTGAGGAATGCACTAACTTGAGTATTCCCTACATCCGGGATTCAGTAATTTACCGAATTGGTATGTTAAGAATTCGGTATTTTACCGAATCCTTATATTACCGATTCGGTAAAATACCGAATCCTACAGAAAATGCCACCTACATCTGAAAAGCCCAACACCGGTCGGTAACGGCCGAAATTCGGTAATTTCGGCCATTACCGACCGGTATTGGGCGACCTACATATGGCCCTTAGTGTTCTAATACATACCAACTTATTAAGGTGCTTTGTAAGTCATCCTAAATCCTTCATTCCTCCCTCAGCCTAGAAACCTTCCCAGATGTCCATAAGACACAACAAACCCACCCCTGCTGAAGAAGCTAACTTGGGTTCTGAAAACCTTGCAGCACACTGCCTGCTACAGTTTTTGACATGCCCCACCATTCCCAGTTACAATGCAGACTACAGAATTTAGAATCTGTGCTGAAATGGATCTCCTTTTACCTTGCAGAAAGAAGTCAAGAAATTCTCGTCTCATCTTTCCAATCCACCACATTCATCACTTAGCGGCATCCTACAAGCTCTACAATCATTCCCCTGTTTTATAATGCCTACCATGGCAGTCTACGAGACTTTATCAATATTCAGTTTCTCTAACTAGAGTTATGCTGATGACACTTTAAGTAGGAAAAAACAAGAAACTTAGAGTGCATGCATGCTGAATGCATGTACGCACTGGATGAATGCAGGGCCTTGAAGGAACTCAATAGTGCTTCCAACCAGAAATTCTTACATGTGAAAAAGAACCTACCACTAGAAGCCATGTGGCCCAAGGATCCATAAGCAGGCCCCACTACTTCTAGTTTGGTCATAAACCTCAGAGGTAACACTAACAACTTGGGTAAATCACGTAATCAAATTCTCCTATGCACTGTCAATAATGACTTTCTTCTTCCCACTTCTAAAATTCCTTCAACAGGACCAGGTTATCATTACTTTCACACTTTCTTGATAAACTATGCCAGCAGCATTAACACACTTCCTCATGTGCAGGCCACAAAAGCTACAGAACATTGCTCCCAGTTGCCTCTTATATTCTCAACATGCGAATGACCTTTCAAGCCCTTCACTGGCTCCCTGAGTCCAGATACATAACATTCAAGCTACTCTGCATTATTACTAGGAAAGCCTTGGTTGATCAGCGCAACTTTTGTGGTACAGACCAACATACTCCAAAACAATCTCCCAACCCAAAGAAAAAAGCTCACATCTCAACTAAAATTCTGACTAGCAATAACAATGTGGCTGTATTCTGTCGTATTAACCGCTTCCGTGCGGCGCCGATTCCTCTCCTGTGCTGGACATGTGGAAAATGAGCCCATAATCTTATCGATGCCCAGGCCGCTGGCGCAAACCGCCTCTTAGTTCCCATGTTGAATAGTTACCAAATAAAGAGACGGGCGCTGGAAGCAGGAATCAAGAACAGAGTTTAATTCTCATGAGGAGAGCCAGTCATTTCGGACACGAAACACAGTGTCTTTCGGGAGGTGCTCTAACAAGTGAGCTGAGACTCTTGCTTTTATACCTTACAGAACACTTGATAACACAATCAGGACGGTATGACGCAAAAGAAAGACATCCCTATAATCCTCGTGTCAATCCTACCCCACATGTGTTCACAATGGGGACCCTTGACCTGCTGATAAGAGGGGAGGGCAATCACGCAGCTGAGTGTTTCGTAGGATGTGTACGCCTGATCATAGCCCGGGGGTGGGGTGGCTAGGATCAATAGAGGATCCTTTGAAGAGGAGTGACTTCATACAATAAGGGCAGTAAATGGTATCTCCTGGCTTAGGCGATGGCCTCGGACATGTGTGGTCAGCCGGACTCGGGGGAAGGGGTCATCAAGGAGTGGTATTCATGCCGCGTGGACAATCGAGCGCGGAGGGAAGGCTCGTCAACAGAGGGGTATTCATGGAAGGAAAGGAGGTGTTGGTCAGGCGCGGCCGTGACTCTCAAGGACAGGGCCTTGCAGAAGAAGAAGGTTTATGACTTGCCCATGTGAGGAGAAGGGAGGGGTAGCCAGGGTGGACACAGGGACAGAGTCACACAGAGAGAGAGAGAGAGATCTTATGACCCGTACATGAGAGAGCGGGGGCAGCCAGGTGCAGCTGGGGAGGGCTATGTCAGCTAAGGCGAAGGATGCCTCTTCAAGAGGGAATGGAGGGGGTTTTGTGCGGGTCAAGCAGGAGAGTTGCCTTTCACAGCAGGGTCGCGCAGAGGGAGAGGGTTTCATGGTCTATGCATGAGAGAGGGGGTGTAAGGTACGCGCAGGTGGGAAGCCGGGGATTCCAATGGGTAAAAGGCCATGGTGCCTAAACAGGCTGTACATATGCATAGGGGTATGGGCTCTTACTGGCAGAGTGATACGGTCAATAGTTTACGGTATTCATGGTGCTCACAGGGAGAGGAGTGGGAGAAGAAGGGGAATGAATGCTGTCTATGTACATTAATTTCTTCAACTTTCACAGTCGCCCCTTTTTACATAACAGCAGTCATTCTTGCAATTGATGGGATTACAGGTAGACAGGCATCGTTGATGGATTAGCATTTTGTCGATACTAACATTTGGCGTACAATCATAGACAGTTAAGGTGATGGGCAGAATGCAGTACATAGAAAATTGCTTTTCGTTGAGTTCCTAACAATTAAACGCACTACATAGCAAAAATCTTTCTGACTTAAAAAATTTGACCAATGAACAGTTTTGACCAGGTAGTTGAGAGCGGAATTCAGTTCAATACACAATATTTCTTTGTCACAGTGTCTTTTTGCAGTGAGCCATCACTGGTAGGCTCTAGTCCGTGTACTTTCGTTGGCGCTGTTGAGCACCGGCGGTGGAGCTATAGGTCCAGCTCGGTTCTATCCTTACGCGTTGCAGGGTGCGGTCAGTCCTCTGCTGTTAGACCACAGTCCTGTTCCCTAAACAATCCGGTTGGTGGCGCCTTATGCTCGGCACCCATAGTTCTATGGCAGCACCCTATTCCCAGTGGAATGCGGTTCTTTCCCTTGGCAAAAAGTCACGTGGAAAAGAGGGTGAGTGTGGTTCAAATAGTCGATAGGTGAGAGGGCGGAGTTGGGTCAGAGTTCCTGGGACACACAAAAGGGACCAAGGGAGCAAAGGATAACAAGCAGGCAGGCCCATCCATCGGGCCCAAAGAAGGGGGACGGAGACTCCAGGCACACGTGGGTTAGCAGGCGGGGGGCTTCGAGGCGGCCCATCGTTTTTCATTTTCCACGTTGAAATTGCGGTCTCGTCCCGTATCCTGTTGCTCTGCGGCTCCACCTTTGGTCGAGGTCACACGAGTCCCAAGATCCGCAGTCAGGCTGTACGTCACATCTGACCCATCTCCTTCGGTGATCGTGAATCTTTGAATAGGTACAAGACAAGGTTTTAGAGAAATGGCAGAAGAAGATATCTACGCATGTGAATTCCTCCCTCAATTCTACGCATTTGGGAGATACGCTCATTGGTCACAGTCAGAGGTCCTATTACCAAGCAGTGCATGTGTCAGCATTCCTACTGAGTTTATGGCAGGTTTATTCATTGTCCTGTTTATAACTCAAGTGAGGATAAATGAGATTCCCATCAACTGTGCGTTACATCATATTCAACATTACGGAGCATTTCCCTTCAGGACTGGCTAACATTTTCAGACAGGGCGGGGGTGCCATCATCGACAGTCAGGCAAAACAAGATTTTCTCGAGGGCCAACAGCTACTCATGGTCATCATGTTTATATCCGGGACAGCAACTGGGCTCTATCAAAATGGGGCGGGGATGCTTCGGGCGCTTACGCTTCGGTGCAAAAAGGGGGGTGGGGCAATCTGGGCATTGGGGGTCAATCTAGACGTTGGCGTTCGTCTCTGAAGAACAGACATAAGGTGCCATTGACATACAGTTCCCCTATAAATGGTCAGATTTGGGGGACTTTAGTCGTCTTACCTGTCCTTTCCTTCTCAGCCAATTCAAGTTCATTCATTTTGCAGAAAGGAGAGGCAGTAATATGGCGAGATACAATCATTTTAGTTTCGGTCAATTTCGCTGAACACCTTCGTGTTCAAATTGTATCAAATCAGACTGGTGCCGGTGGGGCACAATTTTACCAAAAAGAGGGAGAGAGAATAGGGAGACTCTCATAGAGAGTGAGAGTCGTCCGCAATCTAAACGAGCCATTCGGTACACGTATGACATGTAGAGAGAGAGAGAGAGAGAGAGAGAGAGAGAGAGAGAGAGAGAGAGAGAGAGAGAGAGAGACGTGTACGAAAATAGGTCATTTAGTGCGCTCACAACACAGAACAGCAAAGGTCGGGTAACACGCAAATACAGACAGAGGGAAGACATAAATTCGTACATTACACACACACAAACTCAGACAGGGAAGACGGCACATGTATTACACATATACAAGACATTCACGACAAGACAGGAAACAATTGTTAGCCTACAAGATCTGTTTTTATATATATATCCTACGTATCTTTACTATCCTATTTATCTACGTGCTTAGCTCTTTCTACCCTTCCCCCCTTTCCCTTCTCGCTTGTCACGCCTGCGAGCGTTCCCAATTGCCAATACTCACACCTTGGTTGGTCGATCAGTAATTAACCTGGTCGTGCTAGTTACCCATGGTTGGATCTTAAACCATTTTTCTGTTCCCTCCTTTGGTGGGAAGTTCTCCAGGCTGAGGCAACGGCAAGTATTGATCGGGAGAACAGTCGGACAGCTTGGCTATATCTATAAGAGTGTGAGAAAGGGGGTAGTGCATTTTGAACATCAGCAACATTTCTAACTTCCTAGACGGGTGGTGCCGTGGCAACCCTTACCCGTATAATTTTTCTTTGTCCTTTCCCTACCTAGTCAAACGTCCAGTTACATTATTTAACACGTCATTTCTAGTCAATTTTTCGTCATTCAGTACCTGTCCAGTTTCTATGTCAGTCCATCCTCTCAGTCGCTATGTCCTAAGGAGGAACAGTCATGTTAAGCCTACGTCTTTTAAAAACTTATCGTTATAACGACTACACACATATTCCCTCTTTCCCTTTTTCGTCGGTGGTCCGACCGTCGCTCTTCCACGCTTCAGCCGACGTTCTGACGTGACCTGCAGAAGGGAGGGAAAAGAAGGGGTGGGGGGCAGCATTCAAAGTACATCAGCATGTAGTAGTCCAAAAATGTTTTTACCTACCACCTACTCGACCTATCTCCGCGTACTGCATTTCTTTACCATCTCGGCGTTTAAGCCTAGGGGGACCAGTAATGTCAGATAGATGATCATTGACGATCTACATATCTACATGAGTTACTCGGTCGTAACCCTCTCTGTCGGGTGCAAGGGTGACGGCCAGGTGGCATTTCTGTGGTGTCCCTTTAAGGGTGCCTAAAACACTTTTCCTGGCTGCCTGCGATACATAATGTAGCTGCTAAATATCTGATCCCTTTTGATCTATATCCTTCATCATACTTATTCTTCGCTCACAGAAGTAGGGCATCCAAAACTCATTAATGCAACTGCTACAACCATGCTTTCTTTTTCAAAATACTTTTAATAAACGAAATTGGTGGCAGTTCATTGCATAAAGTGCAGCAGTGCAATAAAATCGTATTAAAATTTTCTTACAGAGCAAGCATGATGCATGTCAAGAATTCAGTTTTAATTAATTCATAATTCATTATCCAATACTCATTCTTTATCTAAATTACACCAATTCATTTTCCAAATCATAATCAGTACCCACCCTAAGTCAGTTCATTATCCAAGCACATACTCAACATCCTTCATATCTACTTTCATTATCCAAAAACTGCATATAGATCTCGGGACAACAAGCTGCGCAATCAGGGTGCAACAAGGTTTATTCAAAACGTCTCATTTTGTGTCGGCGCCATTTTGGGTGGGGTCAGGCGAGTTCCAGCACAGTCAGAGTGTCTCTAGTCTCGCGTGGTTGGCCCAGAACTTTCCATTGGCAGTTCAAAAAGTTTTGTGCTATGCGGTTAACAGTCTAACAATATGGACCATGAGTCAAAGAGTGGGAAGGGTGGCAACAATTTTCCTACCGGGTCATCCTGGTGTTCCTCCGGAACTGAACAAGTCTGTGCCGCGGCTGCATTTTAGCCATTTCCAATCCGAGGCTGGCGCCGGCAGGAGCTGCACCGGTGTCGTGGTTCCCAGTGAAGGGGGCGGGGGCACCCATGCGGAGGGATCGGGGTGCCCCCCGGCTCTTATAGAATCTTCAAGGTTGAGGAGAGAAGGCATGGAGCGTGTGCCCGTTCTGGGCAGAAGACCGCTTTTTGATGTTGACCCTCTTTAAGTAAGAGCATTGGGGTGTCGCTGGAAGCCTCCACCTGGAAGGAGGTGGGGGAGGCTCGTTCGCGTCACCTCCCCCTTCCAGCGACCCCGCGCCGTTCCTCGGCTCCGTCGCTTCGATATTGGCCGTGCTGGCTATTGAAGATGGGGGGGTGGTCGGCGGCTGAGGCAAGACAGCCCCCCCTTTTCTCTTGACATGTGGCGGGACTACCTGGAACTGTCCAGGCGTCGACATGTGGCGGCACTACCTGTAACTATCCAGGAATTTGACATGTGGCGGGACTACTTGCAAGCGCCGCCATTCTCGCTTTTGGCTTCGGCCTTCTTCGTGGGTCGGACCAGGCGAGAGACAGAAGGGGGGGGGTGGTCGGTGGCTGAGGCAAGACAGCCCCCCCCGTGGCCTGCAGGGCAGCAGAAGAGGAGAGAAGGAGAGGTCTCTGTCATTCTTTGGACCGCCTGCCCAACATCATCTCCTCCTGACCGTGGCCAGGCGAGCCCCTCGTGCCTCGAGGCCTCGCCTTCTGGATGGGCGTAACCGCGGACCTGTTGCACTTCGGGAGCTTCCGGAATGGGGGTAGGTACCTATTGAATTGTTTCTATTTCATGTGACCGTTATTTGGGCGTGGCGGGCAATGAGGCAGGCATGTTGGGAGCAGGAACAGGCAGTGAAGCCTAGCTACCTCGTGGCTATTTTTGCTGCCAAACTTTCGCCATTTTATATTTCTTATTATGAACTATTTCTAATGTTTCTTATTTTTAGTGAAGTCAAAAGCTCATCAGGGGGTTACTGACTTAGCCTGATTTCCTTTTCTATTTTTCTTTCTCTTCCTTAGCGTGTTTCGAGCTAAAGCTTTCTGTTAGTAGGGAACGGTGATCACTTCATATTTTTTATGTGTCCTTTTCACTAGGGGGTACTTCTGGACGGACCAGACGAGTTCCCTCCAATAAATGGTCCGGGGTGGAACGAGATTATCGATCAAAAGGGGAACATATATTCCTTCATTAGGGTATCATCCTGGACAGACCGAGCGATGTACTTCCATTTACTAGGGTAGCCTCCTGGACGGACCAGATGGTCTACTTCCACTAAATGGCCCATGAGCGGGGAGCATATGTCCTCCATAAGGGTAGTCTCCTGGGCGGGCCATGCGAGCTACCCCCCAAATAACCAAACAGTGGGGAGTGGGTAGGACTGACGAATTCACAAAGGGGCATAACCTACCCTTTACTACTTGCAAAGACTAGATAGAATATTTCTATTCCACGTTGTTTGCAGGCAGAAAATACCTCAAACGAAACAATTCCTGGAACAACAATGTACAGGCAACCAATCAATCAGTGGGGAGAAAAACAGGCATGACGGATTACAACGGGGACAAATGTCTGCATTACCTGCCCTTCGCTATCCAAAAAGGAAGACAGAATATTTCTACTCGTCTCAGTTTGTAGACAGGGAAGATCTCAAAGAGCAACAATCGATTATTAATCGACTTCAAACAATCAGTGGGGAGAAAAGTAGGCATGACGGATTACACCGGGGACAAAAGTCTGCATTACCTACCCTTCTCTATCTGCAAAGAGGGACGACGTTCCTATTCGCCGCTGTTTGCAAACAGAGAATGTCTCGTTCTCCAGAAGAGAACCAATATGTCAAGTAGCCTTCAAAGCTAAATGAACCAATACCAACAATATCAGTATACAAATACCGATTTTCAATACAATCAATCAATCAATCAGGTGGATAGAACCACCCTACCAATCAGGCGTAAGAACGCCCTACTTAATCTTACCCGGACCGGACCATACGGACAGTTCTTTGACTTCCTCCTCCAGCGCCCGATCGTTCTCTTACTCCATGTAGCATTCCTGTGGGATTCCAGTCAGGACAATAGGTCACTCAAGAGAGGTCAGTTCAGAATTGGTGAAGTTCTGTCGATCGGCAGCCGGGCGAGGGCCCTCTCAAGGCAGGCATACCCCGATCATTTAGATGTTCACTTCTTCATCTGGATCTCTCTTATCGGACCCTATGTCACTGATGGACCCCGCGTTGGGACGCCAATTGTGGAAAATGAGCCCATAATCTTATCGATGCCCAGGCCGCTGGCGCAAACCGCCTCTTAGTTCCCATGTTGAATAATTACCAAATAAAGAGACGGGCGCTGGAAGCAGGAATCAAGAACAGAGTTTAATTCTCATGAGGAGAGCCAGTCATTTCGGACACGAAACACAGTGTCTTTCGGGAGGTGCTCTAACAAGTGAGCTGAGACTCTTGCTTTTATACCTTACAGAACACTTGATAACACAATCAGGACGGTATGACGCAAAAGAAAGACATCCCTATAATCCTCGTGTCAATCCTACCCCACATGTGTTCACAATGGGGACCCTTGACCTGCTGATAAGAGGGGAGGGCAATCACGCAGCTGAGTGTTTCGTAGGATGTGTACGCCTGATCATAGCCCGGGGGTGGGTTGGCTAGGATCAATAGAGGATCCTTTGAAGAGGAGTGACTTCATACAATAAGGGCAGTAAATGGTATCTCCTGGCTTAGGCGATGGCCTCGGACATGTGTGGTCAGCCGGACTCGGGGAAGGGGTCATCAAGGAGTGGTATTCATGCCGCGTGGACAATCGAGCGCGGAGGGAAGGCTCGTCAACAGAGGGGTATTCATGGAAGGAAAGGAGGTGTTGGTCAGGCGCGGCCGTGACTCTCAAGGACAGGGCCTTGCAGAAGAAGAAGGTTTATGACTTGCCCATGTGAGGAGAAGGGAGGGGTAGCCAGGGTGGACACAGGGACAGAGTCACACAGAGAGAGAGAGAGAGATCTTATGACCCGTACATGAGAGAGCGGGGGCAGCCAGGTGCAGCTGGGGAGGGCTATGTCAGCTAAGGCGAAGGATGCCTCTTCAAGAGGGAATGGAGGGGGTTTTGTGCGGGTCAAGCAGGAGAGTTGCCTTTCACAGCAGGGTCGCGCAGAGGGAGAGGGTTTCATGGTCTATGCATGAGAGAGGGGGTGTAAGGTACGCGCAGGTGGGAAGCCGGGGATTCCAATGGGTAAAAGGCCATGGTGCCTAAACAGGCTGTACATATGCATAGGGGTATGGGCTCTTACTGGCAGAATGATACGGTCAATAGTTTACGGTATTCATGGTGCTCACAGGGAGAGGAGTGGGAGAAGAAGGGGAATGAATGCTGTCTATGTACATTAATTTCTTCAACTTTCACAGACATTCCAGAACAGGGTGCGGTCGTGACGGAACCATTCCGTCATCAGCACAGCTCAACCGTGACTGATGACGGAATGGTTCCGTCACCAGCATCGAAGGGGTTAAATACACCTTACAAACCTTGACAACCCAGTTGCATGTCCATGAAGGAGAACTCCCCAAGTATATCTACTGCCCGATAAAGCGCCAGCACAATTTTAATGTACAGAAGGCATTAGGTCAAGAGCTCCTGGTGAAGGTCTATATTAATAAACTGAAATACTATCTGTCCTACACTTCTCTGCTATACAGACTGTTAGAAACCGGGGGGCATATTACCAACGAGTAGCAATATTTATCGCTAACTAGGCTTAGCAACGATTTTTTTATCGCTAAGCATCGCCGGAAATTATCGCTGAGATAACGTGCTATTAGCAACGTTTATCTCCAAAGTGATAATTTTTCAGGAGATAGCATGAATATCGCTGAGAATACAGCGATATTCACGCATTAGTGACGAAATGCTCTTAGCCATGTTATCCACCTCATATTGGATAGCATGGCTAAGAACTGGTCTGAGCAGGCGTTAGTTTTTGGCGATAGCCGGAATATTTCCATTGCTACACCCGCCTTGCTAATAGGCAATAGCGACATTAGCGACTGCTTTCAGTCGCTAACAGGTTGGGTACGCTCACTTTGCATGTCATTAGCGATAAATATCGCTGACATGCAAAGGGGGCCCCAAACCGCTCGCTATCGCCTAAAAGCTGTTGCTGACATCAGTTAGCGACAGCTTGCTAATATAGCGATAGAATTATTGCTGCTTAGCGGCCGTTTGGCGATAATTGCCTATCGCCCCCCTTGGTAATATGCCCCCAAGATCTTTATGTGGTATTCCCCTGGTTTTTTTGATCCTTTTGTTGCTGGACCCGTGTTTGTAGCCCGTAGAGCTCTGTGTCTTTTACCTCTGCCAACCAGTGGTAAAGTGCTTGTGCTCTCCAACCTACTAAAATATTAGAATTGTCTCACACCTGATTGGCACATTTATGTTCATATAAATATCTAGTAAATGGTACCACCTGTACCCAGAGTCTGCATATTGAATGCTACTACTGGGCTGCAGCACTCATTGTGCCGCCCACTAAAGTAGCACTACAAATCATGTCCCCAGGTTGGCCACTTCAGACTGGATGTGCAGTTTTAAACTGCAATTTCAACCTGGCAAAATAATTCTTATGAGTCACTAGGCACTAAAAACCCATAAGGTATTTAAAAGTAAGACATCTATATTTAACGTTTTACACATCCTACCAGACAAAAAACTCCAAAAGTCTTTTTTCTCTGTGAGAAGACTGGCTCACCCAGAGGTTAACACTTGTTTCCACTATTACATTTAATAAGTGCATAATAATATAGTTTGGGAGTTGCTAGGCAAATGTTTCAAGGACTCATTTTAGTAGGGACTTAAAATCCAACTGAATGGTCAAGTCCGATTTTATATTACTGTTTTAGAAAAAACACTTATAGAAAGTTGTCATTTTCCTCTCTAAAACCAACAGGCTGTCCTGCCAGTGTCCAGCTATCACCTGACGCCTCATAGCTCCCCTATGGTAGGATGTGTTTCCCTCTCAGACAGTGGACAAAGGGTTATGGGTGTGGAGAGCAGGTTACCTCCCATGGCAGAATGGCCTGTGGGCTGTGCCAAACAAACCTCCTGAGCTTCAAAGAATGCCTATATGTCACTGTCCGATGAAGCTCACACCAAGGACTGCTTCCCTTTTGTCTCCGTAGTCAGTGGCTTCAAACACAGTGGAAGGAGAGGAAAGACCCAGAACTGGTTTAGGAGGTGGACAAAGGATTGCCCTCCACCCACATGCTTGGCATAAAAGTGGACCCAAAAGCCCTCTCCTAATAACTCTCCTGGACCTGTGAAGAATGGGAAGAGGGACTTTCTTCCTGTCTGAAGAACCTGAATAAAGAGTGGGCCTCCTTGGCTTGAACCAGAAAACACATCAGTGACTCCAAGGGTCAGTTGGCTGGCCTCCTGTTTGAGCTACAGGGACACAACAAGCTTTCAAAGGCCTCTCTCCCAGCAATTACCCCGCTGACCAGTTCCAATTGGACCTGCCCTGGACTCTGCTGCTGCACTCTGTTGGAGTGAGGCCTAACCCCCAAGTTAAATGTTAAATGTTAAATGTGTTTGTATTTATATAGCGCCTTCTACCCAGAGGTCTCGTAGCGCTGTATTCATGCCTAGAGGCAAAGACCTACTACAAGATAACACCACTACTCTGGTCACTTAGACATGGCATCACAGTGCTTCCTAGATACACCTTCCTTCAATGTCAACACTGCCAGCCAAGCATTCTAACTACAGTCCAGTGCTATGCATCCACTAACGCAGTTAGGCAAATTATTAGGGGTACAAAGTACTGCATAAATGGAATTACAATACAGTACAATGTACTGCCTAAGACCACACAGTTTGCAAGACAGCGCAATCTCAAGCTGTAGCACAGAAAACAGACAGTCTAGCTCCTTTGTAGAGGAGAAGGCCTACAAGGATATTGTAACTATCACAGCCTGTCTGAGCCCTATGAAACTAACACAAGAGATCATTGATAGGCACAGACAACCAGTGGGTAATTAAAACACTAACACATCGTTTACTACAAGGAACTGGAGAACACACACCTTCATCTAACTAGGAAACAACACCCAGCAGACCCAACCAAAATGGTGCAGTGGCGTGCACCACACTGCTGGAGACGATAATACCCCCTCATTCCCTGGCACAGCCGCTACCATAATGAAAGGAAACACACCTTTCACATAACTGTTTAGCAAAGACTGTACAAAACCATTGCATTAGCAAAATGGTATCCGGTCATTATGCCACTACTGAGTGCTGGCCGACATTTTGTCGCCTGCGCTGCACCACGCAGTTAAACAACGGAGCATATGCAAGTACCCCTGCGGAGACAAGGGGAAGCGATGGCACCCAGTAAAGAAAAGAGTAGTGGGTGTAAGGTGCACCCCCTGTAAAAGACAATTCCTGGCAAGAGGGAAGAGGGGAGTGGGGCAAATGCTCACGCTCATAGTGCATTGGTGTTTGTCCCATGGTGATTTATCAGTCACTCCATAAAATGGTAGCCTTGAAGCTTAATTTAACTTTTTTTTACTTTTTATGATAGATACACAGGCAGGCAGGCGGATAGATAGATAGATAGATAGATAGATAGATAGATAGATAGATAGATAGATAGATAGATAGATAGATAGATAGATAGATAGATAGATAGATAGATAGATAGATAGATAGATAGATAGATAGATAGATAGATAGATAGATAGATAGATAGATAGATAGACAGACAGACAGACAGACAGACAGACAGACAGACAGACAGACAGATAGATAGATGGATAGAGTGAGGGCGATAGATAGATAGATAGATAGATAGATAGATAGATAGATAGATAGATAGATAGATAGATAGATAGATAGATAGATAGATGACGTTACAACGCATGCTTTTACCACGCATGCTGTTACAACACCAGTTTTACAACGCAAACCTTTACAACGCATAGCGCTTTGGGGTGCTGGATAGTGAATAGTTTAATTTACTATTCCAACTCCAGTCCCCTTGGACACTGGGGAAGGTGTTGGATAGTAAATTAAATCTATTCCCTATCCTAGAGCGCCCCCCAGCGCAATGCGTTGTAATGGTTTTCGTTGTAAAACCTGCGTTGTAATAGCACACTGCGTTGTAAAAGTTTTGTTGTAAAGGATGTTTCATAGATAGATAGATAGATAGATAGATAGATAGATAGATAGATATGTAGGTAGGTAGGTAGGTAGATAGGTAGAGAGAGAGAGAGAGAGAGAGAGAGCGAGCGAGAGGTTTCTATGTTATCAATATTATTGTTTCGCCTTTGCATGACCCCGGAAGTTAAACAATATTTAATAACCCCCACCGGAGGATTTTGAACTTGATCTTCTATCAGTTGCCACGTCACGCAAGAGCAGACAAATGACAAGTCTTTCTGCAGTCTGCATGTGCCCTTTAGAGCAGCTGCCCAGCCCCCCCCCCCTTCTCAGCAGCAGGTTTCTCACTTAAGAAAAAAACATGCTTCATTACATCGCCTCTTACTTGAGCTGCAAGGGTCCATTCAAGGGAGATAAGCCTCTTAGGACTGAAGTAGCGTTGAGTTTAGGGTTTGAGTGACAGCAGGAAGGTTCGGCCATTCAGCGCACAATGCTGCTTTCTCCGCATTCATCCAGGGGGCGGACAATGATCAGTTTTTAGGCCTCATCTCTCCTCTTTCCCACAGCAGAAGGTGATTAGAGGTCGGAAACGAGGGCTGTGAAAGAAAGCCGAGCACTATCTCTTCAGGCCTCCTGTTTCCTGAGTGGCCAAGTGCATCAGATGTTCACAACAAAGATGCCATGCTGTGTGTGATGGCCCCTCCGGTCGTGCTGGGGACACTCTGAAGCCACCAGGATGACCAGGGAGATCTGAAGAGGGCCCGAGGCGCGCTCTTGGCCGTGTTGCTGAAGACGCGCCTTCTAATCCTGATGTCAGTCTTCGCAAACCAACACGTTATGTTGTATTGATCTAGCTCCTTTCTGCCTTGGGTGTGCCTTCTCAGCGCTATGGGCTGTGCACTTCAGTGCCCTCCTTTAATTCTTGCCGACTGATTAATGTGATGCCTTCTCAATGTCTCCATCTCTCAGCCCCTCTGGTGGTGTTTGCCGGTCAGGTTGCCGGTGCAACCCTGCGCTGACTTGTGTTGTCTTGGTCCCACTGATGAGATGTTCCTTATGCCTGTGACGTCCTTTCCCAGGATTTATTTATTTATTTATTTATTTATTTATTTATTTATGACATTTATTGAGCGCGAAAAAATGCCCGTGGGCGTCTCGGCGCTAAGATATCTGCGAATAATTCTCCTGCTGCAAGGGAAGATCTGGAGTTACTGGTTGAACAGCCAGGTCTTTAGCTGTTTGCGGTTTCAGGTTTCCATGTGTCTGTCTCCGTGTAGCCAGTGGCGTAGCAAGGTCAGGTGGTACCCTGTGCGGAAATTTTCATCACCCCCCGGCTTAACAAAATGGCTAACACCAATGGGGCTGCCCGCATCCATCGCACCCCCCTTCCAACGTCACTGCATGTAGCTGCTCGCTTAGAAGCCTCCGTGTCCAGGGCCGGTTCTATGATTTGCGAGGCCCTGAGCCAAAAGTGAATGCACGAGGCCCCTCTAATTTACTTAAGTGACCCCTTGCAAGGAAACTATTCAGAGACACCGCAGGAGGCCCATTGTACAGGATTTTTGCGCCCCCACAGTTTTAACTTTCAGCCCACAAGCAAGTCTCACACCTTCAGCCTGATAGGTGTAAGAATTGCCTGTGGGCTATGAGTTAACACTGTGGGGGCGCTAAAATCCTGTACAATGGGCCTCCCGCAGTGTCTCTGAATGGGTATCCTTGCAATTGGGACAAGGGGAAGCGTCTCCCTCCCATAGGCCTCCAGACACCGTCCCTGAGAGTCCCAGGGAGGGGACCCCTCCCATAGACCCTAATCGCAAGGAGACAGGGAAACAACAGGGCACACGATTGGTTCAGGGCCCCATGGTGGTGGGCAACGTGCGAGGCCCTGGGCAGCTGCCCACGCTGCCCATGCCTAGCGCCGGCCCTGTCCGGGTCTTCATGCCCCAGTGTCTGCATCTCCTGACCCAGGGCAGGTGTCTCAGTGTCCCCATATCCTGGGCTTTAGGTGGGCCGGGTCCCGCCGGTTTTCAGCATTGGCAGTTCTAAAAAGCAGGTTCCGAAACGGGTCCCTATCGGTCTCTCCGTTTTTGCCCTCATCCTCAGGGTGGAATTTTTTTTAAACTCTGCACCAGTACCACCCTTCACTGCCTTTGATGTAATCTCAAAAAGACTCATATAGTTCTTTCACAGTCTCATAACTTCACAACTGAAGCGTTTTTCAATATTATCTACAAGGAAGCTATAGTGGTTGCTTATTTTGCATATGCAACTAAAAACAACTGACAAAGTCAATAGTCCTGGTTTACAGTAGGTGTGATGTTACTTGTTGCAATATATATCTGGGTGCACTGACAGAACCAGCAAAATACCAGTCGTGCGGCACACTACATCGGCCACGCCCTTCAGAGAGACCCCTCAGTTTTCTTTACCCTTCTTAAAGTCCTGCCCATATCCATGTCTGCCCACCCCATTACCCAGAACCTCTGTCCAGGTGTCCATGACTCCTGTGCCAGTTTCAGTGTCTCCCCTTTCCTTTGCTTGTGCCAAACTTTCCCAGGATTCATGTTTTCAGGTGTCAGTTTCCATGTTTACCGCTAGCCACGTTGCTATGTCTTCCTGTGACAGTATCCATGACTCACCGTCTCAATGTCCATGTCTTCCTGGAACAGTATCAGTAAATCCTACCTATCCCAGCATCTGTGCTGTCTGTCCGGATATATGTTGTTACAACGCGCGCGTTAAAACGACCTACCATTACAACGCGGTTGTAACAACGCAAGTCGTTACAACGACTTGCGTTGGGGGGGGGCGCAAATTTAATACATTTAAATTACTATTCCAACACCAGTCCCCGTGGATAGCAGGGAAGGTGTTGGGATAGTAAATTAAATGATTTACTATCCTCGAGCGCCCCCCAGCGCAATGCGTTGTAACAACTTTCGTTGTTACAACCGCGTGGTAATAGTAGGTTGTGGTAACGCGCGCGTTGTAAATGTTGCGCACCGTCTGTCCCAGACTCTGCTGCTCCTTGTTCCGGTACCCATGGCTCCCTGTCCAAGTGTCTGTTTCCCATGAGTCAACATTTCAGGTGTTAATTTCCATGTTTACCTCTAGCCAGGTGTTCATGTCTTCCAGCTCAGTGCCTGCCTCTCCCTGACCCATCACCCAGGACTCCCTGTCCTACTGTTAGTGCCGCCCTGTTTCAGCATCTGCAACTCGTTATCCCACAGCCCACTTCTCACTGTCCCAATATTCATAACTTACTGTCCCAGTGCCTCCTACTCCCTTTCTCAGCGCCCAGTGTAGGTGTCTTATTGCCCTGGTGTATTTATTTCCATGTGTCCGAGTTAATGTTTTCCTGTCCAGGTGCTCGGGCCTGCTTCTCAATCTCCCGTTGTCTGCACCTCACTGCCCAATTATCCATTTCTCTCTGTCCCCGAATCCACGAATCCCTGTCCAGGTGCCCTTGTGTTACTCCCCCAGGATTCAGTTTTCCATGTGACCATCTCTATATATAGCCGCTATCCAGGTACACAGTTACCCTTGTTGAATTATGGGCATCTTTCAAACTTTTATCCTTGACTCCCTGTCCCAGTGTGTGTGCTTTTTGCACCTGTCCATGCATTTTCTCGTCTCAGAGTTCATTTTTCACTGTCCATGTGCTTGTGTCTGCCCCCCTTGATATTTGTGTCTCCCTGTCACAATTTCCATGCTTTAGCTTGTCCCAGTGTGCTTTGCTACTGTTCTAAATTCAAACTTGCACCCCTTCCTATCAAATCCTAAATGTTATAACTCATTTGTAAACACACCCCACACACCAAAATCTTCTATATGAAGTGCCTTGTGTTTGCAAGGCTGCTGCTACAGTAACACATATTGGCAAATCCAATAAGACTTGCCTTTAAAAAGGCTGAACTACGGGGGCGTGGCTTGGCGGGCGAAGATGGCGGTCGCAGCCTTGTAGAGCTCCCGCCGGCCCGGACTAAATCCGATCATTTATCCTGACCCCCGAGCCCACTGTTGGTGCCCAGTGCCTGTACTCGATCCGGTGAAGTCTCCAGTCTGCATTGGTGTGTAGATCCTGTGATTCCTCCCTTCCTGTGATCGAGGGGAGTCGGCGGCAGAGTGCGGCCTGGTGGCCGGCCGGAACCGGGGTCCTCGAGTTTCGCGACGCCTGGTGGCAGCTGTGACCTGGCGGGTGCGGGTGGCATCCGCTACGCCGTCCTGGGCTTATCTCTCCGCCCGCGATCGCCTGGAGTTTGAGGCGGAACCAGCGACTCCTACCCATCGGCTCTTCCCCTGCACGACCGGCGAGTGGTGGCGGCGTGGCTGGGCCCTGCGACAGTCTGGTGGCGGGACTTCTTGTGCCCGGGGGCGACCGGGGCTGGACTGGTGGTCGGCTGGCCCCCCCTGATCCGCCTCCCCTGGCTAGGCCCGCTGGGTACGGCGACCCATGGACCGCGGACCCGCTGATTATTCCTGATATATCCTGGGCGGCTGCCCGTGAGGACGAGTGTGGGTGCGGCCTGTCCTGCTGGGGTGACGCCGGGGCCTTGATTTTCGCGACATCCGATCGCAGCGCCCCTCCCCGGGGCCTCATCTGGGCCGCCCCGGTCCAGTACTTGCGACAGTGCCCGAGAGTGGTGTTGGCTCTGCCCGGCGCTTGCCATGACCAGGGACAGAGGAGGTGGCCCGCCCAAGCATGGGCCCATGGATAAGTTCACAGGGCCGAGTGGTGGCGCTGGGGCGACCGGTGGCAGCGGCGGCCCCGGGCCAGACAACGCAGCTATCCTAGCGGCCATAACCCAGTCTCGGGACATGCTCGATGCCAAGATAGGCGCAGTCGGGGCGGATGTCACGCTCCTGCGCCAGGACCTTCGCAATGCAGTGGAGCGGATTGCTGGGGTCGAAACCCGTGTCACGGAGACTGAGGCGGACATTAGTGGCCTGAAGAAGCGCCTTGCGGAGGTGGAGAGCGTCCAGAAGACACTGGCGGCCCGCGTGGAGGATGCAGAAGGGCGCGCGTGGCGCAACAACCTCCGCTTCATTGGTTTTCCGGAGCGGTGCGAGAAGGACAGCATGGCGAGGTTCCTGACCGGGTGGCTGGAGAGCTGGCTCCCTGAAGGGGCGTTATCTAGGTGTTTCGTGATCGAGAGGGCCCACAGGGCCCTGACCCAGCGGCCGCCGGAGGGTGAGCGCCCGCGGCCGGTCATAGCCCGCCTGCTGAACTATCATGACCGTGATGTTATCCTGCGGGAGGCGAGGAACAAGGGCTCCCTCGCCTTTGAGAATCATACCATTATGATTTTCCCGGACTACACAAAAATGGTGCAACAACAGCGGCACTCCTTCATGGACGCTAAGGCCAAGCTCCGGGGCCTCAAGCTCCAGTACTCGCTCCTGTATCCAGCTCGCCTGCGGGTCATATACCAGTCTCGTACCCACTTCTTTGACTCGCCAGAGGAGGTGTTTCGCTGGACGGATGAGGCAGTGCGACTTCGTCCCCACGCCCAACCGGGACTGGACCCGGGCAGGTCTCCAGGTTCGTCGCCGGAGCGGACACAACGCCAGCCCAAGAAGGGCCGACATCGGAGGTCTCGCTCCAAGAAAAGATCGGCTTCCGCCTGTGCGTCGCAATCGGGTGGCACCAGGGACTCTGAACACTCCGATGCGGGCAGCTGAACACTGTTGGGCCTCCATACATTCTGTCTGCTGCATATGGACTCGCTCTGCCTTGGCTGGTGAGACTGTCTTATTTTGTCCTTGATGTACCAGCCGGCTCCCATGTGGAGACTTCAGCTATAGACATGGGGACACTGTGTGGCTCGGAGGGTACCTTATACGGGCCTCAGACCCTCACGGATGTGAGTGTTGTTGGGGGGGTGGTGAGTGTGCGTCTTGGTGGGGTTTTGGGGATCCATTGGTATGGCGGGCCCTGAGTCCTCTGTTTTGGGCTCGGGTCTCTCCATGCCGCGACAGGTACTTCACTGTTTTCTGAGGTATTGGGGTGGGGGGGGTGGGGTATGGGGGGGTGTTTTGGTGTTGCACTTGTTGTTGGGGGGGCTTTGGGCTGGAACGGGGGAGTTGTGTTTGCGGGCTGGGGGGGTGGGTCCACACGTGTCGGGGGCTGTGCTTTTTGTCGTTTTGCGGGTAGCACCTGGGTGGGAGGGTGGGCCAGATCTTGAACTGTGTGTCGATAATGGCTAGTGCTGCGAATGTGACTCCTTCGAAGACCCTGCGGGTGGTGACGTGGAATGTGCGGGGTGTCCTGGATAAGATTAAGCGGGGGGCTGTGCTGCGGTGGGGGAAAAGGGAGATGGTGGATGTTCTTTTGCTTCAGGAAACGCACATGCTGGGATCCAAAGCCCTTAGCCTCCAGAGGTTCGGCTACCACCAGGTCTATCATGCTGGCTTTACGAGGGGCTCGAGGGGGGTGGCCATACTGATTCATCGTAGGGTGGCCTATGTCCACGAGAAGCAATGGATTGACCCCCAGGGCAGATTTGTTTTTGTTAAAGGCCTGCTGGGTTCCGAGCCGGTGGTTTTTGGTAGTGTCTATGCCCCTCCCCCCCTGCAGTGGGCACTGTCTGAACGGCTGTTTGCGTTGTGGGACGAAATCCCCGAGGTCCTGACTGTGGTGGGGGGTGATTGGAATGAAGTCATGGATGTGGGCCTGGACCGCCAGCGGCGAGAGTGTGTGGTACCTAACCCCCCCCCCGCGGCTGCCCCCACCCGGTTGAGTGCAACGGCGCGCAGTATGGGCTGGGTCGATGTGTGGCGGCATTTTCATCCCGCAGTACAGGCCTTCACGTATGTATCGGCGGTGCATGGGTCATTCTCGAGGCTCGATTACTTGTTTGTACCCGGGGCCTGCCTGAGCCGTGTTAGGGACGCCTCGATACTCCCTAGGGGCCTTTCGGATCATTCCCCTGTCCTGGCCACTCTGACCCTCCCCGTTAAACGGCAACCTTTTCGCTGGCGTATGTCCGCCTGGCAGTTGCAGCGGCCGGACTACGTGGCGCACCTACGGGAGTCAATCGACCACTTCTGGCGCGAGAACTTGGTGGGGGGAGCCGATGCTGTTGTGGTGTGGGAGGCGCTGAAGCCCACGATCCGGGGCATCGACATAACTTGGTGTGCGGCCGCTCGGCGGAAGCACCGAGAGGCCATTGTGGCTGCCGCGGCCCGCGTGGAGGAGTTGGAGCAGCGTGGTCGACTTGGAGGTGAGGAGGGCGTGGTGCGCCAGCTCCTGCAGGCCCAGCAGACTTACTCCTCGGTCCTACATGAGGAGGCCCGGCAGGCGTGGCTCGCCACGCGCAGTAGGGTATATCAGTGGGGCGATAAGTCCTGCACCATGTTGCATAGACTTTGCCAGGCGACCTTCCAGCCCCTGGAGCTACCTGGTCTCACGGCGGGGGATGGCTCAGTCATAACCGACCCGGACCAATTGGCGGCCAGCTTTGCCCGCTACTACGAGGCACAATATGCCCCTCGCGATCCACTGAGGGAGAGCGGGATTGCCCCGTACTTGGATGCTTTACTCCCGCAGGCAGTCCCGGAGGAGACCAGGACGGCCCTAGAGGTCCCACTTACGTCCGAAGAGCTAGGGGAGGCCCTTGGCCAACTGAACACTGGGAAGGCGCCCGGCCCAAGTGGCTACCCTGCCGAATTTTATAAAAAATTCCACGTCCAGCTGGGACCCCACTTTCGCAATGCGCTAGAGGCAGCGCGGTCTAGGGGCGAGCTGCCACCTGACTGGCGTCATGCTGAGATTGTGGTCTTTTTGAAGCCTGGTAGGGCGCCTGACCGTCATGATTCGTACAGGCCTATCTCCCTCCTCAACATCGAGGCCAAGATCTTGGCGAAAGCCCTGGCGAACCGCCTTCTGCCCCTCATAGCCGACCTGGTCCACCCCGACCAGGCCGGGTTCATGCTGCACCGGGCCACCCGACACAATATCCGGCGGGCGCAGGCAGCGATCGACGCCATGAGTGCTAGGGATGAACAGGCCGCACTTCTCCTTGCGGACATGGACCGGGCCTTTGACTCGGTGAGCTGGGCGTATCTCTTCACCTTATTGGCCCGCCTAAACCTCGGGCTGGTCTTTCTGTCCTATATCCGCCTCCTGTATACCAATGTCACGGCGTCGGTCCGGGTGGCAGGCGCGGTCTCAGGACGCTTCCCAATCGGCCGCGGTACGCGCCAGGGTTGCCCGTTGTCCCCATACCTATTTGCCCTGGCCATGGAGCCCCTCGCGGCGCGGGTGCGGCTAGATGCCCAGCTGCGTGGCTTTGTCTGGAACGATACTCTTACAGATAGAATTGCACTCTACGCGGACGATGTCCTCCTGTTCCTTACGGATCTGCGGCGCTCTGGCCCCCGAATCCTGGAGATCATGCGGGGGTTTGGCGAAGTCTCCGGGCTTACCCTTAACCTATCTAAGTCGACCCTGTGGGTTTTGCATGGCGGAGTGGTGGCCGAAGATTGGGCTGCTGATCTACGAGTGGCGACGGACGGCCTGAAATACTTGGGTGTTTTCCTCTCGACCTCGCGGGCCGTGGCTTGGACGCGTAGTGTCCTACCGGTGTGGGAACGGGTCCAGACGGATGTTAAAACGTGGTCCAGGATGCCGCTTACGATCTTTGGGAGGTCGGCCATCTTTAAGATGGTGGCGCTACCGAGACTGCTGTACCAACTCCAACATTTCCCGCACCCTATAGGCATGGAGTGGTTTCGCCAGGTGAACTCTGTGCTGGGCCGCTTCCTGTGGGAGGGCGGAGCAGCCAGGGTGGCCCTAAAGACATGTTTTCTATCCACCTACTGTGGTGGCTTGGCCACGTCTGATCTCCTCTCCTACTACCAAGCATCGCATCTGCTTGTTCTTAACGATTGGTGGTATGGGGATAGGAGTGATCCGGCATATGCCCTGGAAAGGCATCTTATGGGTGACCATACGCTCCACACCGTTCTATACTCGGCGCGTATACGCCGTGGGTTGCCATCGGTGACAAGGGTGGTCTTTGCAGTGTGGCGGCAGTCCTTGCGCCGCATGGGATGGTGGGGCAAGTTGACGGCGGAAACGCCGCTGTGGCACAACGGTCTGCTTCCAGAGCTGGCGACTCTGGCTGGGTTCGAGGGTTGGGAGACTATTGGGATTACTCAGCTGGGCCACGTCGTGTCCGGCGCAACCCTCAAGTCCTTTGCAGACCTACGAGTGGAATTCCAAATGCCTCAGTCCCAGTTTTTCCGTTACTTACAGCTGCGACATGCCCTCGCCCCGAGCATTGCCGGCCTTGACTCCCTTCCGGAGTTTAGCCCAATTGAGGCGAAAGTCTTTATGGGCGACCTGGGAGACAAGAAGGTTTCCAGGATCTACCAGACTCTGGTTATTCACTGCTCGTCTACTCTCAGCTCCCTCCGGGAAGCCTGGGAGGTGGACGTGGGCACTCTGGACGAGGACGACTGGAGAGAGGCCCTGGAGTCTCCTCGTGGCACCGCTATCGCGGTTCGGCTCCGTCTCATACAATTCAAGTATCTACATCGTGCCTATTACACACGTGAACGACTGTGGAGGGCTGGTTTGATTGAGTCATCGGAGTGCCTGCGATGTGGTGAAGTGCCTGGCACCTTGTTGCACACAGTATGGTCATGTGGTCGCCTGGCTGGCTTCTGGAGGGGTGTATGGAATTGCCTGGCTGAGGTCCTGGGCTGGGATCTTCCCCGTACCCACCGGCTGGGCCTGCTGCACGTCATGGACGGGGTTGGGGGCAACATCTATAAACGTCACCTATTGCTTCTGGGCCTGGTGGTGGCTAAGCGCGACTTGGCTCGGGCCTGGAAATCTGTGAGGGCCCCCCCCCTGTCGGCATGGAAGGCGGGACTGGACTATTTTATGGGTCTTGAGAAACCGATTTTTGAGGCGCGGGGCTGCCCACGCAAGCACTTCAAGATCTGGAAGCGGTGGGCTGACTACCGTGGCCTATCCTTGGAACCCCCGGCGGAACCGGAGGAGGACATTTGATCGCAGCGCTGTCTCTGGCCCTAAAGGCACATCCCAGGTTGCTTCGTGCTTGCTTCTCTTATATGAACCATCTCTGTATTGCCTCTGTACATGTGTGGAAGGGGGGGGGGGATAGTGGGTACGGGTGGGGGTGTAGTTGGGGTTGGGATGGGTAGTTGGGATTTTAAAGCTGAGCTTCATTGATACTTGCTTAAGTATTTCTTGTGTATGTGATCCATGCATTGATCTTGATGTGGTGACCTTGGTGTGGGAAGGTGCCTCATGCTTGTCATTCTTTTGCTCAATAAACTTGGTTGTGAAAAAAAAAGGCTGAACTACTGACTTTGCTAATGCTTGTTTGGCAGTAGGGAGAAAAGAGGAATTCTGAAATGGCTGCCTGTGTGTGATGGTATAGGCATACAAATGCACATTCACAAGCGTCCATCTTGGAATTATTTTTTCTAATAAAGACAAAACATTCCAATATGTCTGCCGTTGCATGCACGTGTAGGTGCCTAAAATGAAACATAGCAGTGGGATTTTGGCACACTGCTTTAAACTGCTAATTAACGTTTCAAGTTAGAACAGTAAATTTAAAAAGAGTATGAGCAACGCCATGCAAAAGAAGTGAAGAGCCCAGTAGCATTAAGCTGTTGCAGTGCCCTTGCTGAAATAATTAAAGGGAGGCAAATAAAGCAAGTGGGAAGGGGAGGGGTGTGGAGCTACAATGAGCAGGGAAGCATGCAGCTTGGTAGCTATGTGAAGCTGCCAGGCCCTTGCACAAGGCATTATCAAAGAAGATAACATTGAAGCCTCAGGTTGTGGGGTGTGGAGGGATGAGGGGCAGATGACCAGGAGAGAATGGGGTGGTAAGTAGGTGTGAAAGAGGGAGTCTCCTCTGACCCAGACATCAAACACTACACCTCATCTAGACCTGGATGTCCAGTACCTACCTGAGCTCAACTCCATCAGGGCAGAATTCCTGTAGCTGCAAAGAACAACAAGCCACAACGTTTACAAAGCTTGCTCAATGAAGTGGAATGGTGTGGCTCACTGGTTAGAGGCGGCAGACCCGGGAGCAGAGGACGGCCCGGGACGAGGGTTCAATTCCCGACTCGGCAGGGTCGTGGACCATGGTCAGCGGACTCGTTAATTCTCGCCTCGGTGCCTACTCTAACCAGGGATCACACTCGGCAACTCTGGGCATTAGCTTGCCTCATCTCTACAACGGCCCCCCACAAACGCCGGGGATGCCTGGTTTCACCTTGGAGATACCCAGTAGGGACCATCTCACAGGGAAAGCCAGGACGTGTTCCCCAGCGGTCTATGGCACAGAGATACTCCTTCAGGAGTCGATTCTAGCGCATTAGAAACCCGCAAAAATGACATGAACCTTCATGGGTTCTAAACCAAATGTCATCCAGTGCCAAGTTACTTCGATTCACCTTGAACACCTACATCACCCTGAAAGAATACAAGGCCAACAGAGGCAATATGACCGGTATCAGCTCTCTCTACTACAGAGAGCGGATCCATGTCTCCCAGAGAGTGACTTCAGAACTGCTGTTCAAGCGCTCATACTCTTGCATCCTGATGATGGGGGGAGTGTCCACCTCTATGGCCTGTTAGAAACCCGAATGCCCCCTCTTAGAGACATCCTACACATGGAACACATCTCATCCATGGTATGGATCTATCTATCTATCTATTTGTCTATCTGTCCTGTTGTCTTGCAGGCCCTCACCATGTTTAACCCCTTGCATGCTGCTGACGAGCTCAGCTCGTCATGCAGCACGGTGGCCGCGAGCTGGTGACGAGCTCAGCTCGTCATGGCCTCCGCGGAACGCCCACGAGGGGATAATTACCCTGCTGTGCTGGGCATTCCATTGAGCGGGCGTGGCCGTGACGAGCACAGCTCGTAACCAGCACACGGCCACCGTGCTGCATGACGAGCCGAGCTCGTCAGCAGCACCGCGGCGCCGCACGTGGCCCCCTTTGCCACGGGGGAATTAGCCCTGCGGCGATGGGGTTAAAACCAACACCATCATTTACTAAGCCATCACACACCGCAGCCAGGACCCACTCAGACCCAAGGCAAATATGTGTAAAAAATAACAAACAAATCAACAAGCCTTCTCCATTAACACGCCGGGAACAGCATTTCCATATACATTACAACTTCACCACGCTTATCAATACAAGAAAGAGCTGAAAGTGCATGTCTATAAAGAACACTACACCACAATGCAGTAACTGTACACTGGTACTCTCCGACCCCAACTATCTCTTCAATCACTCGTTGACAGTATCTCTGAACTAGGCCTGTACAGCACTCTGCTTGCTTTTGCCTGTGTTTGTGCTGTGAGAAGTTAGCCTGGCATATGATGTCCACTAGTTCTAGTGGGCACCTTGCACCAGTCTAATCGACCCTTATTGATGGTGATTGTAAAGTAAACCTTTTAGAAAGCTATCCTAGTGGTAGCATGAACCAGCAGTCTTCAGGCTAAGACTTCAGAAGGCGAGTTAAGCAAGTTGTTTTACCATATATAATCCCTTGAATACCAAATGAAAGGACACCACACAAGGTATATATCAAATATATATGTATTTAATCTAAACACAACCCCTCTGCACTCTTTATGAGGTCAGAGGTAAAAATACAATACAAGTCACACATTTAATATACGATAAGTTGCACAGTATACGTTATGCCCTAAGGGCTTCACTAACCATATACTAAGAAAGTGGTATAAGTACCACATGAGAGTTAGAAAGCAGGCTTGGGGCCTGTGGAATCACTGGGGCTATACTAAACACCCAAGGGTTAGGAAGTAGGAGGCTCACGGGAGACGCGTGCAGTGTCTAAACACGGCTGCGGGTTACCATTGACTTTCTATGGGAAACAAAGAAGTTACAAATATGCAATTTAAGGACACTTCCAGATGGACTAGGATGGAACCCTTTTAAACTAGGACACTTCGAGAGTCAAGACCCACGGGAGCACTGCAGTACTTGTGTTACCTCACCCATGGAAGCCGGACGCATAGGTGTCTTTTCGTGTCGGGTTTTATCATCGTTTTCTATGGAGAGCTACAAAGAAGTGCTGCAGGTGACCAGAGGAAAAGTGTCTGGGTGGATCCAAGGATGGATCTGAAAGCAGAGGGGATAGAGTCTGGGTCACTAGCCAGTGACCAGGAAGGTACCAGGAAGGAACCAGGCGATGTCGGGTGCTTGAAGGTGAAGGAGGTGAGATTGTCTCTTCAGCCACGAGGTCCAGGAGGCATCGATGATGACCAGGCACTGGATTCGAGCTGTCCCACAATGGATCTAGATGACTGCGGTGTCGGTATCCGTATTGGACCCAACAAGCCATGGCAACCGCAACCCACGCCGGATGTCGAGATTGGCTCTGTTGCAGACCAGCAAGGTCTGTGGCGCTTCTCCTTCTCAGGGAAGCTGGAGCAAGCCTGGAGCAACCAGGAAAGCAAAGTAAATTCAAGATGGCATCTTAAGGGGGCTCACTAACCAATGGCCAAGGAACCAGGAAGAAACGTCAAGCTCAAAAGCAAAGGTGGGGCCCACAGGACACTCGCGGAGTGTGGGGGCCTGGGCTTCAGTGTGCATGGTGCTCGGGGCTGGGGCTTCTTGTACTCCAATTCACAACTTACTGAGGCTTCAGGAAAGGAGTGCAGGTAGCAAAATGCAGGATTTTCAAGATGTCCGGTCCCACGTCTCTCGTGTCCGCCACGGGTCTCAGCTTTGCTGTGGATCTGGGTCAGAGAAGTCTGGGAGCCCAGTTCTTGTGTTGCAGAGTCTTCGGGTCTCGACGGTAGCTTTGAAACTGCAGACCGGCGAAGTTGCTGTTGGTGCTTGTTTGCACAGGGTTGTCACTCCTTGACCACAAGGGAGATGTCTTCCATCTTCCAGTCAGAATGGAATGTTAAAGGTCCAAGATATCCAGGATAATCTAAAGTCCCAGGGACACAGCTCCTATACTTATACTAAGAAAGGGGGCTGGATTACCTGACTAGGTCCCTCCTAGGGGTGGACTTGAGAAGGGGGTCGTTACACCCCTTTCCCTTTGTCCAGTTTTGCACCAGAGCTGGGGCTGGAGTGCCCCAGCAACTGGTTTGAACCGGGCTATGCATGGAGCACCTTGTGTGCCCCAGGCAGTGTCTAGATGCATTCACTGAATGCAGCCCTCCCTGCCCCAATACACAAAGCACCTCCCTGGACAGGAAACCTATTGTCCAGGCCTCCCCTGCTGGACTTTCGTCCATCAGCGGAGGTCAGACTCGTGTCTGTGGCAGCAGCATCCATTTTGTGATGCTGAGGCTCTGTTTAACTTTAACCGGGTAAAGCAGTAACTCACATGTCTTTTCCCTCTAGAAGGGTGTAATGCTACCCCCGCTGCCAGAATTGGTGGGGGGGGGGGCGGGGTAGTATTCCAAAGTGTTTGACACCTTACACGACATGTTTTGATAAAGCCAAACCAAAGTTAGCATTAACCGCGAGGATTATAATGCACTTAAGAGTATATGGTATGGCTATATCATAGAACAGCTATAAGGAGATGGTTCTGAAAGCTTTAGAGGGGCTCAGCTCATGCTAGGGCACCGTCTCCCATAAAACTAAGCACTCTGCCTCCAGGATTGTCGAGGCCTACCATAGGAGTGGCTTATAGGTGTAAATGTGTCTATATGTAAAGGTAGATGTAGGTATATTATATCTAAGTAAGGGATGATTACACCTCCTTACCCAGGCTGTGTGAACAGACCTGTGGTGTCAGTTTGGAAGGCCAGACAGAGGTGGCATAATACATGCTGCAGCCCCTGGTAGGCCTGGGATGCACCTATGCCCTGGGTACCTGTGGTACACTATACAGGGGCTCACAAGGGTGACCCAGTAACCAATCTGGTGTGTACCTAAAGTTCATGGAGTCCATTTTATAGAGAAAGCAGATAGACTGGGGCCCTGAATAGCAGGGTTCCAGGCCAATAAGTTGAAAACCAGCAAAACACCAGGAATAAAGTTGGTGTAACCATATAGTCAGATTCCACCTTCCTACATGTACTATAAAGAATGCTAAAAGCCAAATGAACTAACTAGCCTGCTAATGGTAGTGGAAGGATGCAACTCATCCATTGAAAAGGATTTTGAATAAATGCTTCAAAGTCAGAACAAATACAAGTAGAGGGAGCAAAAATAACGAACCAAAGGCCAGATGTATGATGGGATTGTGCATGCGCAAACGGGTTTGCGGCCCGTTTGCGCATGCAAAAATCCTGTGGGCCAAGTACTAACACTATTTTGCGAGTCGCAAATAAATTGCCACTCGCAAAATAGTGTTGAGCGACTTGCAATTAGGAAGGGGCATTCCCTTCGTAATAGAGGTGCGTTCCCTTCCTAATACCGACCCCACGGGCCATGTACGAATGTTTTGCATCCGCAATTGTGGTTGCAAAACACTCGCAATTTACCGCCCTCTTCAAGAGGGTGGTAATGCAATCGCAAAAAGAAAGGGGTCCTGGGGACCCCTTTCTCTTTGCAAATGCAGGGGAAAATATTTTTTAGGGGCAGGCAGTGGTTGTAGCGACCACAACCTGCCCTTAAAAAATGAAACAAAAATGTTTTTTTCTTTTTTTTTAAATGCATCCCGTTTTCCTTTAAGGAAAACAGGCTGCATTTTGATGAGGCATGCAATTTACGACCCCATTGAGAATCACAAACAGTGTCTCTGACACTGTTGTACATTTCATTTTGCGAGTCGCAAGTTGCGACTCACAGTTGAGTGCAATTTGCGACTCACAAAATAACATGGTTGTACATCTGACCCCAAGAGTATCTAACTGACATAGACAGTAGAACTTTAAAATCATGAGCAAGGGGCTGCCCCAAAGCCCACTCTTTGGAGGCCGTGCACGAAGTGAAGGAAATAGAGGAGATTGAGATCCCCAGACTTCTTTGAGAGTCGATTAACTTTGGAATCTCTCGTGGATTGATTTAATGAGACGAAGATGATGAATGAGTAGTCTAACTTCAACGGAGGGCAATCCACTACACGATGTGGGAGACGTGGGGTATCCTGAGCACTGAGATTCCTATGTGGCGCAATGTATTATGGATTTAGTATGAATTCTGGTCCATTTAAAGGCTTGACAGATTAATGTATTAACCCTGTCCTGAGGAGGCCTAAGAAGATTGTAGGCTGAAACGTGGTCACGTCGACACTTATAAGGAGGAGTCAATAGAATTGTAGTGATGGTTCAGAATTGTAGGGTGTCACACTAGAAATACTGTACTAGTTGACTAGTCTTAAGTGTGCCACCTGGACTACCTCTTAGTGGTCTGTCCAGAATTGTATGGAAGACACTAGTGAGAATAATTTGTTAGGGTTATTGTGTTATACATGTATCTTTTTTGGTTTCTGTATAGAACGTTGTGATATATGTCATTTCTGTGTCTATTTCATTGATTAGGTGCTATCATCCATATGGGATATAAATATGGTTTGATACATTCATCAAGAATAATAATTGTGGAGAGGGTTATTAAATGTACTCTACTCAGAAACTGTCTTGCATCTATTCCTTTATACCATTTGGTATTGTATAAAACCAAAGCCTACTCTATGCACTTGAAAGGGCCTCCACACTCATTGTGGAGGCCCTGCAGTCATGCCTGAGTCTCCACACCCTGGGAGAAATCTCCGCCATGAAAATTCTCATAGCGGAGAGTCCGCCCAGAGTGGGGAGACTCCCCCATGACTGCGGAGATTTACCCGCGACTGTGGGGCCTCCACCGCGACTTCGGAGGCCCTTTGTGAATCAGGCCCTCTGTATTTTTATAGTATTGGCGATAATAAGTCTGCGACATAGGCAAGACCTAAAAACATGCCATTTAAAGCTCTCTGCTGCTCTTTAAATGTAAGTGTGAGATATAACAAAAACCTAAAGGAATACTAAGAATGTGCATCAGCCTGTTCTCTCTGTTTCCCCTCTGTCACAATATTAGTCCCACCACAATTAAAGAGTTACCCAATCCTATCAGCAACCTGAACTTGTTTCCCAGGAGCTGGGCTGTACATACACAGGGCCCGATTCACAGAATGAACTTAAGACTCAATCCTAAACTTACTACTATTTTGGTATTCACAGAATGCACTTACTACTTTTGGTATTCACAGAAGTTAGGATTTTGTCTTAAGTTTGTCTTAAGAAAAAGTTAAGACAAACTTAAGACAGACTTAAGACAAAATCCTAACTTCTGTGAATACCAAAACTAGTAAGTTCATTCTGTGAATGCCAAAAGTAGTAAGTGCATTCTGTAAATACCAAAATAGTAGTAAGTTTAGGATTGAGTCTTAAATTCATTCTGTGAATCGGGCCCACAGAGAGTTGTCCAATGAGGAGGAAGAGGGTTAGCAAAGGTATCTCTCTATTCAGTCACTTGAGAAGTAGGAGTGGAGAGTGCAGTTATCACTGGCCCACTGAGTGAACGTGAAAACATTCCACTGAAGCGCCCGCCCCTTTGCTCTCACTGACACTCATTCAGGACTCTATAACCCGAAAGGTACACAGTGCGATACTTAAGATGGGGCAGATCCCAGATTACAGGAGGACTAGTTGTGACATTTAGTTGATAAGCCTACAGAGGCGTCCAGTGATAAAGTTGCTCCGCCAACAATACAAACATGGCCTGGCAGGCATTTGTGCATCAGCACCATGTGCATATTTTACATAGCGATAAAAATGCCTCAAACATGAGGAAACATAACAAGGCTGGGGTGCGGTGGAATTCAGGCCCAGTTGTACATGCCCAGAACGTGCTGTCACACGTTGTCCCTGGCGCATTGCAAATCTTCCAAAGTGGACCTATTAGCAGGGTCATAAGTTAACTCCATGTCACCAAAGATGCAATGCTTTAGCAAAAAATCCTGTGCATTCTGGGAGTTGGGGTCCTGTTTATGGTCTGGTCTGAAATCCAGCAGTCACCAGACAATTATGTGAAGAGCACTAACTGAGGGGCTTTAGCTCCGCCCTCATGTTGGGAACTAGGAGTACATGTTTTGAATGGGCAGAAGTTGTGTGCTTCCACAAAAATTGCTTGTTCTCCACGGAGCTGTTATTATTTTGTTAATTTACCCAGCTGCCTGAGCTTGAACTTTTAGGGGCACACAAATGGCATTGAAGTTTCTTAGATAACTAGAAAATGTATGGTGTATTTCCCTACAAGTCGCTTGGATGGGAGTAGGGCAGTCACTAACCTACATGGATGTGTAGGTCTAGCTTGAAAATTCAACTGTCACCTGACCTTTAACCTTAACTAATATTATTCTACAGTGTTTTGCTTCCACACAAATACATATCCATTCATATGCTTTTTACTTTTAAGGCTTCACATTATTATACAACAGTCTCTTAAAAACAGGCATATTGGCATTGCCAATGCTTGTGTAATCCAGCTGAATTTAAACAAGGATTTGTGAACGAAAAGCTCAGATCTGTAGCAATGCATCCTCTGTGACTTGGAGCCATCAGGGCCCGTATTAGGTAATGGGGCACTGTCCCTGTCTGTGGCATGGTGCATCTTAATGTAGGGACCTGTTCTATTGCAATCGATGCACTGCTACAAGGACAGCCGCGAACCGGCGCCTCCTCTGGGGGCAGTGCATTCAGTGAAATATGGAGCGGCTGCATACAATCTGCTCCAAGTTTCATAGTGCAGGCGGCAGCTGCTGCATTTTAAAGAGAGGCCATAAAATCCCCTGCAGGCACTTGCAGTGAATAGCTGCACCCGCCTGCAAGGAAATTGTTTGGGTGGTCCATTGAACCCCCTTTGCCCACTCCAGAGGGCTGCCCCCAGGGGGTACATTGACAGTGTGCCACCTTTTTTGGGATGCATTGTTAATGTGCCTCATAAGGGCCCGTTTGCCTCTTCAGCCATAGGTTTTAAGCGCAGAGGCAACGGAATTCTCATTTTTTTGGGGCCATGCCCCATGAAAATAAGGGAATGCCCTCTCAGGGTAGTGATGGGCACTACATGTGTGCCCGCACTATTGGAATGGGCCACCTCTTCTGTAATACCATGCTGTCCAGAGTGGCCTTCAAAGCAGGCACACGTTGGTTGCGTACCCAACGGCACAAGGCCTAACAGTCCCTGGTTACCTTACCAAGGAAAGAGTGGCACGTTTGAGACTCCCATGTTGGTTTTGGTCTCTAAATCCAAACTCCCTACTCAAACAGCCATCGCATGACTTTTAAAGCATTAATAGTTGTCAAAAGTATAGATTGTATGTTTGATGAAAATTTGTGTTTTTCTCATTTATCTTTGTGGCAAACCATGATTTGCTATGGTTTGACTGTGGTTTTAGGTCTCGCCTACGCAGTGCGCATGCACTGCATAGGAGATCTTTACCCGCCGTGTAGCTCTTTTTCCAAAGCACATACTAGTGCTGGTGGCGGCATACGGCTTGCGGGAGTGCGCACAGCAACGCGCCACAAGCACAAGTGTGTGCTTTGAAAAAGAGCAGGATGCGCACGCATGCACCTTCGCCATGCTTGTTTTAAAAATTCCTTTTAGAGCGTGCGCGCTCTCCCGGGCTTGTTAAGCATGAGCACATGCACTGCCTTTTAACCCCTTTGATGCTGGTGACAAAGCCAGCTCGTCATGGGTGTTACCTGCGCTGCGCGCATGACAAGCTGGCTTTGTCACATAAGGCTCTATTTTTAAATATCAGTGCACAGCGGGAAAACCCGCTAGCGCGCATGTAGTTAAGCAAAAGATGCTGTCGCATCTACTGGGACAACTTGTTTCATTTGCTTTTGCTGCATTGTTTTGAATTAGACATCCGCTTTTCATTTCCTTTACCTACCATTGGCTGTGCATGCTGAAGGGCAGGGCCTCCTTCCATATAGCCAGCATACTATTGTAGGTATTGGACTGCTGTACATTTGCACAGATTCACTAGATGTTAAGCCCACACCGGAACTCAAATCTGCATTTCAACCTCCACGCTTTCTGTGTTTTCCCCCTTCTACCCCATGTTGTAATGTTCCTGTGCTTTAAAATGGACTTTCAAGAGACGCATAAAGTATTGTAGCCCCCCATAAGATCCAGTCCTAAGCATCGCAGGGAATTCAGGGCCTGGGTTGGCTGGGGGCAGCTGCATGTCTTTCTTATTTTCTACATGAGCCCGTTTCCATAATGCTCCCCCACCCGCCATGTGTCCTCACTGCGTGTTTGTGCCAGTTTATAATTCTTTATACAGGGCAGCCCTCCTCCGTTCCCTTCCCCCTGTCTCACCCTATATCAGTACAGAGGGAGTATGTAATGCTTCCCTACCAACCAGCTTCCTTTCCTTTCATACTAGTTCTGCCAGACGCCCTTCCCGGACCCACCTCCATGCCATCGGTCACAATTACCTCCTACCATTAATCCCCATGAAAAATAAAATACAGTGAGAAATTCCTCTGCACAGTTATTCCCCATTCTGCTGGAATTGAGTGCATTTTATTGAGGAGAATTACATCATTATACCAGTGTTTATGGGTGCACAGTTGCCAGCACCGTCACCTTGTAAAGGGGGCCTTAATCAGGAGGAAGGGCGTGCTCTTCAGCAGTATCATGATACGAGTGACAGGAGCGCGTTCTTGTTCAATCAGAACAAGAGAACTTGTAAGTATGTGAGAGAAAAAACACGCATAGGAGCATCACGAAATGTCTGCTCCAGCGACAGCAGCTGTTTCTTGGGAGAAGGTCCTTCATCCGCATGCTTGGAAAACTGTTAAGTCATGACAAACCTTGTAGCGCGGTGGTGGTCTGCAAAAGCCTCAATACATTTCATTTCCATACCATCGATGCGCTCTCCAGCCTTTTTCCATTGTTCAGCAGCAGGCAGAAAAAATTTCAAAAACAATGCAGGATGTAGGCGTGTGAGATAAAGTGCAGGAGCCCTCGAGAGAAAATAAAACAAGCATTTGCAATGCAATAGGTCTCGCATTTGCGAGAGTTTGAGCTATTGGCATTGTAAATTACAATGCCTTTAATTTATGTGTTGGTTTTTAAAACAAATGAATGAAAGGCAGTGTCATTTACAATGCCAATAACTTAAACTCTCGCAAATGCGAGAACTATTGCATTGCAAATGCTTGCTTATTGTGGGGCCAAGAAGGGATATACAGTTATTAGTTATGTGGAAATGTTAATAAGGTGTCAATCAGTGTGTGATATATACACAGGACCACTGTAACTAAGTGTTTCTGCAGCACATGCTTTTTCAGCAAAGTTATTAATTACAGCACTTGCCACATACTCCACCCTCTGGTGCATTATTTGCGGACTCTAAAAAAATGTGTTTTGAGCGAAGGGTTGATGTCTTCATTCAGTTGCCATTTCTTGTATTTGAGTGTGGTACTACTAAGGAGAAACATTTGAAAAGACAAAAATAACGTATACTAAAATTACAAAAGAGAGACATAATACTTGTTTGCAAGTGCCACATTATGCCACATTTCCTGTTCTAGCCGCATACTTTAGTCAACCCTGCTGCATACTTACATTGCCAGTTGAGCGACAAGATCAGTATTACCATAAGCTGAACTGAAAGTATATGGTTTAAAAACTACTCATAAAAAATGCTGTAATTTTATTTTACCTGATCTGTGCGTCGGACAGTTGACATTACTGCTAAAGATTGAACTATTTTCAGTTGATACCAGTTTTTGTGAGAATTACCATAGAAGCAAATGCATTATGTAACCAATACAGGTGGTCTTCTTTCATTAGCTGAACGTGCTTTAAAATCACATTTTCCTTGACCCCTTAATGTTCAGTTCCTACATTTCGCCACAGGGAGGCGTCAGACTGGAGTAACAAAGTCCATGGCATGCCCTTGGCACTACAACATTGTACCATGTGGCTAGTCTAGGTGATTCTGCTCATACAAATTGCTTAAAAACTAATCACTCTTTCGCAAACTCGAACCTTAGAAAGTTCTCGATTTTCTAAAGTCTTTTTTTCTTAAAAGAAGTCACAATATAATTATCAAAATGTGATTTTGTGACACAAAAAATTGGGATCAAGAATTGGAAAGGCAGGTTCTGGGTAGGCCACCACTGTGTAGCTTCACTTTTATATTTTGTATGCGCATAGGGAAGGAGCCTAGAACAAAAAAATACAAACATAATCATAAGGCAAAGATAGCAGAATCATCTACTATGCATGTTTAGGGTCCGTTCCGCCATCATTGAGTGTGTGTGTAGGACTACTCCCTGCAGTCTTGGAACATCTCATTACCTCCTCGCCAGACCTCCCCATCACAGTCTTTACAGTGGCTATAGGAGGGCATTTGGGCAGGCTTTTCAGTCAAAAATGGCCGCTCAGCCCTTTCGTGGTAGGGGACGTGTCCGGCGTGTCCCTTCCTTCTACAAATCCCAGGGTCAACAGGGAAATTCTTGAGGTTCCAGGTAATCTAAATCATGACTATCCTGTGTTTCGGGAGGAGGGCCCAGTTAGGGGTCGCCTCAGGAACTTTTTGCTGGTCTGGGAGGAGTTTGTAAGGGATCAGTGGGTCCTGCAGATTGTCAGGCTGGGGTATCGTATAGAGTTTGTGGTGCCCCCCCATGGAGGTGTTCCGTGCTACCCCTATTCCCAGTGCTCCAGTAAAAACTCGAGCTCTGTTGAATGGGGTTCGAGACCTGTTGAACGAAGGAGCCATTGTGAAGGCCCCTGTGGAGCAACGGGGAAAAGGGGCTTACTCTATTGTGTTTCTAATCAGGAACCCCAATGGAGATTAATGTCCTGTGTTGGATTTAAAAGCAGTGAATTTGTGCATTCCTCACCAGTCCTTCAAGATGGTGACACTCCAGTTGATTCTGCTCTTCCTTTTGGTAGGAGACTTTCTCACGTCCCAGGATCTGTCGGACACTACTTTTCATGTGCCCGTTCACATGGCCTCACAGCAGTTTTCGAGATTTTGTGTAGGTGGCAACCATTTCCAGTTTCAGTTACTGCCCTTTGGTCTCTCTGGTTTGCCTATGGTGTTTACTAAGGTGTTGGTTACCTTGGTAGGGTTTTTACATGTTCTGTGGATCCAGGTGTTTCCGTACTTGGATGACTGGTTGATTTCTTCCTCTTCGTTCCCTAAGGCACAGTCGCATACTCAGGATGTCTAACGTTTCTGCAGAAGCTTGGGTGTATTCTAAACTTGGAAAAGTCCCATTTGATCCCTACTCAGAAGCTGCTGTTCATTGGAGGGATCTTTGACACGAGGGCGGGGAAGGTGTTCCTTTCCGAACCTCGCAGTGTGACCCCTGTGAAAGAACTGCCGAGGGTCTTAGCCTCTCTGTTGAAGATTAGATTGCAAACGTCAACATTATCGGCGCCATCTTGCCCCTTTTCAAGCTCATCGTGCGCGTAGGCGACGGCCATTTCAAGCACCATGGCCCCTCTGCCCCTCGCTGATAGCCAGCGCATCTCTCTCTCTCTCTTTCTTAAGCCTCGCAGGCATTCCCCGCACGCTGGCGACCCCCTTCACTCTCACATGCCTTGGGTCATAAACCCCTCTCCAGCGCAGATCTGTCTCAGAATCCCATCCTGTTCCCAGCGCGACACCTCCCTTCATTCCTTTCATAGTCTCAGGCCCTTTGATGCAAACCTCCCTTTTCTGTGTGCCCGTCTGTCTTCCTTGTTCCCAAGCCACCACCTGGCCCTGCGGATACTGTTTATTACCCCGTACAGTAGGAAGCCTCCCCTCCCCATCAAAAGACCCTCGAGCCGATCAAAGCCCCCACCCTACGAGATCCGATCAAACTTCACACGTTCCGTGAATCGGCGGAATGTCCAGCTGCGCGATAGCCATCACCTGTTGTTACCGGGGTGGGGACTTCAACTGTAAATGTGTGTGGGAACGGGCCTGAAGGGGAGATTCCGAGGATGTTCTTTCACATATCAAAGTGTTGCAAGAATGTGGTACATGCAATAAAGATCATAAACCTGAGTATAAGAGGCCAGGCCTCAGAGATGTGGCTAGAGCACCTCGTGACGATACTTGCTGTCCGAATTGATGTGTTCTCCTCCGGAGAGAATAAACCCTCGTTTCCTGCCTTTCAGTCTCCAGCGCCTGCTTCTTCATTGATTAAATATTGGTGGGTCATAGAGGCGACACCGCCGGGCAACACAAAAAGGGTCTTTGATCACTGGTTGTCTACGACCCCTTTTACAATTGGCGTCCCAAGCGTGGGGCCCATCAGCGACTCGTGGATCCAGTGGGAGAGGTCCTGACGACAGAGTGAACGACTGCAACGATCGGAAGGTACCCTGTCCGATAGACCCTCGTCTGACAGCCGATCATCCGAACTTCACTGGTTCCGAACGGACCTCTCTTGAGTGATCTACGGTCCTGACTGGGAACCATCAGGAGTGCCACGAGGAGACGATCGGGCGCTGGATTCGGAAGACAAGAAACTGTCCATGCGGTCCGGGTAAGGTCGTGTAAACACGACAAATCGCGAAATAATTGATAATTGATGGAAAATACTAGTATTACTTTTTGTTAATTTATTTGGAGATTCGCTGTCTGCAAACGGAGAAACAACAGGCTCTCCCTTTACAAACAGTGAAGGATAGGTACGCGTCCGTTGGACCTATCTTTCTCCCCCACTGATCAATTGCCCCCCCCCATTGATTAACTGTTACGGATTGTTTTCTGGAGATTCTCTGTCTGCAAACAGGAAAGAATAGGCCCCCCTCTTTGCAGATAGTGAAAGGGTAGGTGACGCAGACCTTTGCGGGCCTACTTATTCTCCCCATTGACCATTTTTTTATTTTTTATTTATTGACCAAACACTGATTGCCCGATATTGGTTCTTGAGGTATTCACTGCCTGCAAACAACGTAGAATAGAAATATTCTGTCTAGTCTTTGCACACAGTGATAAGATAGGTAGTGCTGACTATTATCCCCATTGCGATCCGTCATGCCTGTCTTCTCCCCACTGGTTAGTAGCCTGTTTAGCCCGGACCGCTTATTAGAGATGAACCATCCGGCTCCGCTGGAAGGCACCCCTAATAAGGACATGTTCATGAAGCATGGATTGATCGCTATAGCCTATAGCAAGCTGTGGCATAAATATACGAAAAAGGATCGAGAAAGTCAGTGGCCACTGGTAGGATCCTTCGATGATGATAAAATAAACGCACTAGAAACAGCCCTTGGCAAAAACAAGACGACGCCCACTATGCTTGATAGTTTCGGCATGTGGCGCAAAGAAACTGAACAACGTAAAAAGAGAACTGAGAGTAGGTTGGGAAAGGAACTGCGGAAAGCAGCCCACCTAGCGGCTCAGAAATTAGAAGAAGAGATAAAAGAAAGAGAGGAAACCAAACTGAAACTAGAAATAGAAACGTCAAGCCAGTGCCCGGTTAGAACATCCTCCACGCTCTACCCTGAATTACCCTCGAAACAACGAGCCAACGATGATCTGCTGCTAGGTCCTCCAATCATCTACATGCCCCCTCCATATGCCCCTTCCCAACCCTTAGCTCAACACCCACCACCCCCAGGTACAAGCGAGAGTAGCGCCACAGCTTCGGCCCCCAGGGCCTCTGTGCCGGCCGGACCCCTTGCATTAGATACTACGCAAACAACAACAATAGGTGACCCCGAGGCCCGAAGGGTTGGTTCCGTAAGAACAAACAGACTGAGCAAAGATGAGCGAGCAGGGGTTGATAAGATAGCAAGGACACTGGTAGAAAGAAGGGAAGACGAAGAATACATCACGGATGTGTTCAACTCGTATGCAGGGAGTTACAGACGACACTTTACTGTACAACTGTGTTACCATGTCTTGAACACGTACGAGGACCGGTATCGAGACAAAGGTCCCCAGAGCCTAACGACTCTGTACCGGAAGGTCGATATCGGAGATGAGGGTGAGTGTGATGTGACGGACCTCCTTACGCGTACGCTTGAGGTTTTCCGCCACCTCACTGAACGAAAACCGACGACTGAACCTACGGCGCCTGTAGTGACCGAACCTCAGACTGAACAATCTAACGCCATGATGCCGATACGAGAGGCTGCCCCTTACTGGGTCCCTCCACGAGGTGAGGGGACTCACGATGATGCAAACAACAAAGATGCAAAAGGGAGGGTAGTGTACAACTGGGTCTACCAGCCCTGGGACCGGCAAGAGATTCTGACATTCCGGAAATCTCTGCCTGACCTACGTAAAAACCCCACTGCCTTCTATACTGAGTTGGGTACAGCCCTAGGATCAACGATTATGACCCTGGCTGACATCGACTTGTTTTTCGGGTTATGCCTACCAGCTGATGTGTGGAAGCAAATCCGGAAAGTCGACCACGATGAGCTGTTTGGACATAATTGGTCACAACTCGATGGCATAGATAAACAACGAGAACCCGGACAAAAGCCTTTGAAAGCCATTTTAGACCTCCCGGATAAAATTGTACAGAAATTAAAAACCCTGATCCCAGAAAAGAAAGTGGACTGGTCGATAGTAACGGCCTGTCGCCAGAAACCTCAGGAGGATGTATCGGAATACTTCTCCCGGTTTGAAACGGTGTTCTCCGATTACAGCGGCCAGGACTTGACCACTGCAACCGGACACCATCTGTTTGTCCAGAATTACGTTAAGGGCCTATCACCAGAGGTCTCACAGAAACTACAGGCCAGCGAGAGTAGCTGGGCAGCCTCCAAACCTACGGCTATCCTCCAGATGGCCCAATATTATGACAATCAGAAAAACGAAAACGATAGAGCAACAGAGAGAAAGAAGAAAGACTTAAAGGAGAGGGTGATGATTGCTCAACTGCAAGGGGTGACTATAGGACGAGACCAATACCGGGGAAACCATCAGATGAACGTCCCTAAAACTGCACCTCCCAAGGACCGCACTTCGACTCCCCACATTGGACGTACAGACATTAGAGAGGACCAGTGTGCTTTCTGTAAAGGAACGGGCCACTGGAAATCTCAGTGCCCAGTTCTTTTGGAAATCATCAGAAATAGAGATCCTAGGGATATAGCAAGTGGACTGAGAAATAGGGGGCCGCAGCGAGGGCCCCCAAACGATGCAACTAATGATAGATCAGGCAGGCCAAACACATTTGACCGACCCCGACAGAACCAATGCCAGCAATCTGACTACGATGATGTTCATGACTTTGCATAGGACTGCCTAGGGCAAGGGAGGGATCCAGTCGAGCTCCATGTTGACCAGCAAGGCCCTTACGTCACTGCTAAGGTCTTGGGTACAAAGTCACCATTCCTGGTAGACACTGGCGCAACACGTAGTGCGTTATCTAAACGACTGATTCCAAGGGCACCCTTGTCTGGCTCACTAATAACATCGACAGGTTTCGATGGAACGCCCTCCACTAACCCTTTGTCCGCCCGATCCTCTTCGACTTAGAAAACAACACCACTGACACCACGTTTTTGCTTTCCTCCAATAGCCCTGACGCAATTATGGGACTTGACTTATTGAAACACTTCCGAGCCACAATTAGATGTTCTCAAGACGGAGTTCGAGTTTTTCTTTACGACAACCCCGTTCTGCTTAGACATTGCCCTCCCAGACGCATGTTTTCCATCACCGACGCTGACACATCCCTGCTTGACACTCTGCCTCCGTATCTGTGGGCCAAAACGGATTCGGATGTAGGGCGCATGATGATTGACCCAGTGCACATTACTGTCCGACCAGATGCAACACTCCCAAGACTTCCACAATATCGGATATCGCCCGAGGGCGAGAAGGCATTGGTAAAGATCATTCAGTCACTGATAGACGCAGGAGTGGTAGAGGAAGTGGTTAGCAACGTTTGCAACAGCCCAATCTTGCCTATCATCAAAAAGCAAGGAGAGGGAGATGAGAAAGCGTACCGCTTTATCATTGACCTTCGAGAGATCAACAAGGTGGTGGTACCCCAGTACCCCGTGGTCTCAGACATCACCACCATCCTGACTTTGATTCCCTCTACTGCCACCACCTTCACTGTCATTGACCTTAAAAACGCATTCTTTTCCATCCCCATCCACCCAGACAGCCGATATCTCTTCGGCTTTACCCTCAAAACCCGCTCATATAGGTTCTGCCGAGCACCCCAGGGCTACACAGAAAGCCCCAGCATCTACAGCCAAGCCCTCAAGAGACAGCTGGATCAAGTCCAGCTACCCGACGGAGTGGTGTTAGTGCAATATGTCGATGACATCCTTTTGGCAGCCGATACCACTCCATTAGCTGTCACAGCCACCATTCAACTCCTGCACTTCCTTGCAGAAAATGGCCACAAGGTCTCCAAGAAGAAGTTGCAATTCTGCCAACCCCAGGTCACCTACCTAGGCCACCTTTTGTCCAAAGACGGAAGGAAACTCACTCCCGACCGGATCCAAACCATTCTTGAAACTCCTATCCCTAAGACCCAGAAACAGGTTCGCTCCCTACTTGGCCTCACCTCCTTTTGCCGACAGTGGTTACCCAACTTCAGCCTCACAGTAAAACCGCTGCTTGCACTGCTAGCTAAAGGCGTCCCTTTCCCACTCCCTTGGACCTCTGAGTGTCAGACCTCCTTCACGCGACTACGAGACGCCCTTTGTTCGGCCCCTGTGTTAGGTACTCCCGATTACACGAAGCCCTTCTCCCTCTACACTCACGAGAGGGAGGGGTGCGCTTTATCTGTCCTGACCCAATCCATTGGCCCAAAACAACGACCGTGCGCTTACTTCTCTGCCACTCTTGACCCTGTAGCCAGAGCCTTGCCTGCCTGCCTTCGAGCTGTAGCTGCTGCTGCGATCTCTATCCGACAGAGTGAGGGGATCGTGCTCTCGAATTCCCTCACAGTACTGGTACCCCATGCAGTTGGCACCCTCCTGAACCAAACCAAGACGCAACACCTGACGAGTGCCCGACTGACTGGATACGAACTGACCCTGCTCGCACCCCACATCACTCTGAAGAGATGCACCACACTGAACCCAGCAACTCTGCTACCCTTACCAGAAAACGATCCCAATGTGCACCCTGTACATGACTGCGTGACTCTTACGGACGAACAGACTAGAAGTAGGGTTGACCTCAGAGACACAGCTTTTCCTGACCCTGACGGAGAGCTGTGGGTGGACGGTTCTTGCGTCAAACTCCCCGACGGCACCACTTCAGCTGCCTATGCAGTCACCACGGCTCGAACTGTAGTCGAGACAGCCCGCATCACGCAACGATCTGCACAGGCAGCGGAACTGATTGCCCTAACACGAGCCTGCATCCTAGCAGCAGGAACCACAACGAACATTTACACCGACAGCCAGTATGCCTTCGGGGTGGTTCACCATTTTGGGCTCCTCTGGAGGGAGAGGGGATTCTTGACCTCACACGGCACCCCCATCCTGCACGGGGACCTAGTCACCGCCTTGATCGAAGCCGTCCTTCTCCCCAAAAAGCTTGCAGTCATCAAATGCCAGGCACACAAGAAGGTGACGGACATTATAGGACAAGGAAATGCACTAGCTGACATCACTGCCCGAACGACAGCCGAAAGTAGGACGACAACACATATGTACGTGACCAGGTCACAAGCAGAAAAATGGCCTGATGCTAGGGACACTATTAGGGACATTCAACTGGCCAGCACACAGCACGAACTAACAGAATGGACACGGGTGGGATTAAAAGATGACGAAGGCTGCTGGCTGACAAAGGACACAAACAAATGGTTGCTACCAGACTCGTACCTGATTCCCATACTGACTATGGCACACTCCCCTGCCCACATAGGATCAGCCCCCATGATTGAACTTGTCTCCAGAGTTTGGCACAACGATAAAATCACTGACTCCGCCAAACGCCTGGTTCAACAATGCTTGATATGCCTGCAACACAACCCCGGGAAAGGAACTGTAGTACCCCGGGGTGGGTTTGGGGTCCCAAATCACCCGTTCGAAGTCCTGCAGATGGACTACATCCAACTAGACAGATGTCAAGGCCTGAAATATGTACTTGTTGTGGTATGCGCATTTAGCAAATGGGTGGAAGCATACCCAACCCGTGACAACACCGCTATGGCCACAGCAAAAGTTCTGTTGAAGGAGTTTTTCCCCCGTTACGGCCTTTGTCGAATTTTGTGGAGCGACAATGGCCCCCACTTCGTAGCCGAAGTTATCCAACTTATTTTGAAAGGGTTGGGTGTAAAACAAAAGTTCCACGCAGTCTTCCACCCCCAATCTGCCGGTCTAGTTGAACGACATAATGCCACACTGAAACTAAAATTGGCCAAAATAGTGGCTACCACAGGACTGAAATGGCCGGACGCACTCCCACTGGCATTGCTCTCAATGCGTTCCACCCCTACCAAACACCACTTGACACCATACGAAGTTGTATTCGGCCGACCTATGAATGTCTGGTCTGCACCGAAACCAACTTCCATTCATGACGTCCCGGACGTCCTAATGTCTGATTACTTATGCCAACTGACTAAAACACTGTCTGTTATCCATCAACAGGTGCTGCATGCCATCCCTGACACTTCCAGGGGTCCCGGACACACCATCCAACCTGGAGAGTTCGTCCTGATCCGGAATTTCCAGCGTGCCAAGAGTCTGGAACCCAGGTGGACGGGCCCCTGGCAAGTCCTCATCACCACCCGAACAGCACTTCGAGTGGAGGGAAAACGCAACTGGGTGCATGCACACCACTGTAAGAAGGTCCCCTCGACCCTGGCCACGGCAGAAAACATCGATAACCAAGAAGAGCTCCTGAACAAGGACCGACCGTCACTGACCTGCTATCCTGATACCGAAGCACTTGAACTCTCAAAATTCTCTGATCCTACCGTACCATCCAGAGAAGGGTATTTCCTGCGCCGAAGGGAGGGAGCTCCGGTTAAGCAGACCACGGACTAAGTTGAATCTCAGAACGGTGACCTAAACACAACCAAGGGTTACCGGGAGAGAAGCTAAACGAAGTCTGAGGTTCTGCCCACCACCGAGCACCTTGAAGATGATGGAAGCGCCAGATAAGAAGATGATGGAAGCGCCAAATGGGAAGATGATGGAAGCAACAGGAAATACCCACTACAGAAACCCAAGAGCAGGCAGACTCCTCAGCTCAAAGACAATTGCACTCTTCATCACAATCCTTTTCTGTTTTCTCCTCATGACCACACTCTGGATTGTGGAAGAAAATACACCTGCTCACGAAACATTCCTGACTACTGCTCAGCCTACCACCATGAAGGAGCATTATTTGATTTCGCTCTCTCCCCAACTCAGAGAGAGGCGAAAGGAATTTTGGAATAACTCTTTCATACAATTACTCCACCAGCACAACCTTGCCACCAATGCCACCAACTGTTGGATCTGTGGGTTGCTACCCCACGCCACTGGACACTCGATACCATTCATCCCTTCACCTTTCTCAGTTCACGGCTCTTGTCTTGCTTGGCTGATCCTTCTGCAAGAAAGCTATAAGGACAATGCCACCTCCAGCAAAACCGTAACGCATTTCTACCACGGGACCTGGCGGAACAGGACAAAGACACATTTCTGCCCGCAGACCACCAACAACACAATCCACTTGGACATTCCTGCTAAAGAGCAAGTTGAAATGCAGGTGTTCAATAATCCAACCAGAACCACCTTCTCCTACCTGCGAAAACGAACGGCTGCCACTCTGACTGTGGCCCTGTCAGTTATCAACGTCACCGGCCACATGTGCATAGAAGGGCTTGGGACCCAGCTGGTGGGCCACAGTGCTTGCCGGTTTTCCAGGACTCTGGACTCCACCGACCCACCTTCCTTTGTGGCATCCCCAAACATGTATTTCGTCTGCGGCACAAAGGCTTACACTTGGCTCCCCAAAGGCTGGAGGGGCACTTGTTTTATTTCCTTCATCCTTCCTCCGACATATGTGGCACCAGCAAATCATCACAGGCAAAAACGAGCCAAGGACATTGAACAGGCCGACTCAACCGGAGCACAGTTCCTCGATGCTATGAAGGGACTTGTCCCCCTCTGGGGCCCGATGGCAAACAGTCGTGCCATCCGACATCTGACCCAAGCAGTCGAGACAACAATGAACATCACAGCTGGGATCCTTGCTAATAACACCGCCGAGCTTCAAGCGGTCCGCTTGGTGGCCCTCCAGAACCGCCTTGTCCTAGACGTGGTTCTTGCGGACCGTGGTGGAGCATGCCGCATTATCGGGTCCAGCTGCTGTACGTACATACCGGACAACTCACCCTCAGTGTACAAAGCCATCGAACATCTTCATAGACTCTCTTCAGAAGTCCACCAAGAACAAGAAGAATGGTCGCTTGGTGGTTGGCTCTGGGACACCGTCAAGAACTGGGGCTGGAGACTATTCACCATTATCCTGATTCCTGTAGTCGTGATATGCGGTTTATGCTTAGGGATTCAGTGTCTGCCACCTCTGTGTACATTATGCGTAAATTGTATTTGCCCTAAGACTGTGGACTCTGGGAACGAACATATGAGAGCACTATATGATGCCGAGGTTAGGAATTTGATGAAGATTGACATTGAATAAGCAAGATTGGCTAAGATATGTTGAAAAGGGAGGACTGTTGAAGATTAGATTGCAAACGTCAACATTATCGGCGCCATCTTGCCCCTTTTCAAGCTCATCGTGCGCGTAGGCGACGGCCATTTCAAGCACCATGGCCCCTCTGCCCCTCGCTGATAGCCAGCGCATCTCTCTCTCTCTCTTTCTTAAGCCTCGCAGGCATCCCCCGCACGCTGGCGACCCCCTTCACTCTCACATGCCTTGGGTCATAAACCCCTCTCCAGCGCAGATCTGTCTCAGAATCCCATCCTGTTCCCAGCGCGACACCTCCCTTCATTCCTTTCATAGTCTCAGGCCCTTTGATGCAAACCTCCCTTTTCTGTGTGCCCGTCTGTCTTCCTTGTTCCCAAGCCACCACCTGGCCCTGCGGATACTGTTTATTACCCCGTACAGTAGGAAGCCTCCCCTCCCCATCAAAAGACCCTCGAGCCGATCAAAGCCCCCACCCTACGAGATCCGATCAAACTTCACACGTTCCGTGAATCGGCGGAATGTCCAGCTGCGCGATAGCCATCACCTGTTGTTACCGGGGTGGGGACTTCAACTGTAAATGTGTGTGGGAACGGGCCTGAAGGGGAGATTCCGAGGATGTTCTTTCACATATCAAAGTGTTGCAAGAATGTGTTACATGCAATAAAGATCATAAACCTGAGTATAAGAGGCCAGGCCTCAGAGATGTGGCTAGAGCACCTCGTGACGATACTTGCTGTCCGAATTGATGTGTTCTCCTCCGGAGAGAATAAACCCTCGTTTCCTGCCTTTCAGTCTCCAGCGCCTGCTTCTTCATTGATTAAATATTGGTGGGTCATAGAGGCGACACCGCCGGGCAACACAAAAAGGGTCTTTGATCACTGGTTGTCTACGACCCCTTTTACATCTCCAGCTTCCACTGCTTGACAGTGGTTGTGGGAGCAGGAGTTCATGGAAACTACAGTCATGATTGTACCTTGGGCCCGGTTACACTTATACCCCTGGTGAATCACATCCTGAGCTGTTGGTGTCTGAGGTCTCAGGATTTCGAGCAGTTCATTCCGGGTGGGCAGGGGGTCTCCCAGGAGTTGGCCCGGTGGTTGGATGTGGGGAATCTCATGAAGGGTTCTCCATTTGTGTACCAAGAAATGTTGGTTCTGATGACGGATGCCAGCAAGCTGGGTTTGGGGACTGAGATGGCTCAAGACTCAGTTCAGGGGTTCTGGTTGGTCCAGGAGGCTCAGATGTCTTCCAATTGGAAGGAGCTGTGTAGGTGGGATCAAGCTATAAATCTAAATACCGTGCGTGTGGGGTGTTAAATTCTTTTTGAATGCTGTGGATTTTTTCTTAAAGAAGATAAAAATCTGACCACATAATATCTGTGATGGAGGAATTTCTTTGACTAACATTTTTGGGTTAGTGAATGACTTAACGATTGTAAAAATCATTTTCTAACCATGTTGAGCATCTAATATTTTTTCTAGAAATACTCAGTATGTCCTCACTGGACAACTGGGTATCGTTAGGTAATGCAGATATGGTGTTGAGGCACTTGGCTTGGCTAGCTTGCCCTGGTTAGAGAGGAAGACTAATCTGTTGTTTACCATGTTGCCTTTAGGGTCCAGTAGACTGAAGAGGAAAGTGGTTTGTAGAGCAGCCTGCATGGGTGACAAAATGGACTTCCGGGTGGTTGCAAATAAAGCTGAAAGCAGGGAAAGTTAATGGAAACGGTATTGATGTATTAATGCTCAGCCAGGAGCTGCAACTTGCAAAGGTGGCCTGGGAGTGCTGTACCGGTTTTCGTTTGATCATTGGTGTAAGGGGTTCCAGTGTGCGCCTGTAAACATCTACCCTAGGAGAACAAGGGACCAACATTATGTGTCCAGCCAGACCAAGGTCAAAGAATAGGGAGTACACTCCTGACTACTGGCCATGTTGGGTGTCAATCTGCAGAGTCAGCGGCAACGAGCAGCAGGGAAATGCGCCCCACCCACAGGAATCCATCTTTAAGGCAAGAGTGCACCCCTCACATTCCAGGTTATCGGAACACAGCCAGGGAGACAAACTGAAAAACAGTCACCAGTGCGGACCAGGGGGTGTTGTTTGTTCTTCGCAATGCATTTGAAGGTGAACTCGCTGGGACACCTCACATGTCAGGAGGAGGTGAGGAGACATTTCTTATATTCCAGAGTCTACTGACCAAGCCAGCACCCTTGTGCAATGCAGCCCAACCATCCCAGCAACAATGAGTCAATGGTGGCACCGTTTTCCCCAGGTATTCAGAAAGCAGCAGGCCCAGCTCGAAGCCATACATCCAAAGTTACTTACTCCAAGGCGGGGTTAGCTGCTAAAGGCGTTTCACCCTCACCTCATCTCTGTACACTTGGGTCAAAGATATCCACTGGTGGACCAAGGCATCACATTCCAGTCCTTGCCAAGGAAACCACAACCACTACTGACCTTCACTCATTGCATCTCCACAGCCTACGAGGGGGCACTGCCTCCACACCTCCCTCAGCATTGCCCCTTGCCGCAAACCCCCTGGTGTTTGGTTGGATGACATTTGCAGTAGAATCAGAGCATGACCTGAAGCAACCGCCCTGTGTTAGACAAAATGATAGCACCATACAGTCCTGGCTCCGAACCAAGATGGTGCCTCACCTTGGTCCACCCGAGGTAGTGGGCCACATTTGCAGGGCTCGAAAATCCACTTGCCCGCTAGCATTTGCGAGCTAGATTTAATGAGGACGAGCTATTGTTAGGTCCTACTCGCCCTTTCTGGCGAGTAGGAAAGTAGGAAGACAAATTAACTTTTGTCCTCTGTCTCTAAAAACCGAGCAAATGTGACAAGATAACAAGATTTAAAGGCATATCTATTGCTCACAAGGTGAATGAGCAATAAAGATGCCTTTAAATCTTGTTATCTCGTCACATTCGCTCTGCTTTCAGAGACGGAGATCAAGTAGGTTGCAGTTAGGTCGAGGAGATTTTTCAAGGTACTAGACCTGCAGGACTTCAGTGCTTAATTTGTAAAAATAATAAGTGCCAGCGCTCTTGTCAGGAGGCCACTGCAGCTCTCCTAATCATTCTGCCAATAACAGTATCAGCATAGCTACCATCCACCACGTACTTAGCAGTGTGACCAATAAGACTATTCTAAGACCCCATAGCTATAAGAATGGCTTGTGCCACAGGTATTAGTCATTTTAATGTATATTTATTCAACAAACAAATGTTGTTCTGCTGTTCTCTAATTTAGGGCAGTATACCACATAGTGGCGCTGTTTGTCTAAGTTCCTGTGTTGACAATTAGGTGCCGGTGCTCAGCACCGGCTCAAATTAAGCACTGGGACAAATACCATTTTTAGGATTTTTCGAGCCCTGATTTGGGTAAGCAGGGTACTGGTATCGGTACCCAAAAAGAAGGCATTCAGCAGAATTATGATAGAAAAATTAGCATCTTACAGAGCTCTCTTAAACAGTTACAACCGTCTCGGTCCTCAAAGCTACACCGCCTACTTTCCTAGTTTTCAATACCTGCCTCCCTTTTTCCCCCTCTGCTGGCTGCAAAAAGGAGGCTAAATGGTTGGACAAAGGGACAACCCTGTGATATCATCTAGGGTCTTGCTTCCACTACCGCTCGCCGTTTGCTAAATTGGCATCCATGACAGCGCTACCCCCAGGTTCCTAAGACACATTTCCATTGCAAGATGTGTGCCATATGTGCCTATTGCAGTACTCAAGTTAGGGTTTGCAAATTCCAGCCAAATTTCTTTAGTGGGTGGGTTAACTTCAATGGTCCCTCTGTTTATTCTTTTTGTAGCTCAACTCTGCTTCCTTATAACCAGTGAAAGGCGGTGGTAGTACTGGTCTCCGATTACTGGTGCCATACAAAATAACAAATTCACGCAACACATTCCATCAGAATTGTTGGAAATTCTTTAATGCCACACACACAGCCATTTCTGGTCTAGCTGCTATTAGACTGCCCTCATACTGATAGGTAAGAGTAGTTATCCCAAAAAACTCATTACCATGTTGTCAGCACAATAAAAATAATCTCTTTTATTCCAGCGCAAAAGTCATAAAAATGGTGATGTTTCACCCTCATCCAGAGGTTTTTTCCAGCACAATAATTCATCATAATTGCTATTCAATTTACAAGAGCTGCACAAACCAGCTCTGCATGTAAAACAAACTAAGACATATATATCAATAAGAGAAACAAAAAAAATATTTTTAATTCATTATAGTGCAATTTTATTAACCTAACTGAAGGGTCAGCTGCCTCAAGAATTTTAGTTCAATTACACAAATGTATGTATTTGTATTTTCGTGCCCTGGGTGCTGGAGAAGAATCTATTACCATGAAAAGAGTGTTGGTTTATTGCCTGTACCAGATCTGCCTAGTGGCAGTGCCTTTTTTGTGCAGGTGCTTGCGGGTGGAGTGTTTTTTTGGATTGGGACGTACTTTTATCGCCAAACTTTGACCAAGAGCAAAAAAAGAATGTCTGAAAAGATAGAATGGAGATGAAAGAGAAAGACAGGAATACAGTGGCCAATGGGTGAAGCAGCAAAGACAAAGAACCAGCTTAGTGAGATAAAGAGACAGGACCCGTGGGATGGTGGGAAAAAGGCAAGAGGTGGAGTCAAAAATTGCCCGCCTTGTTGTTAGGCAACCCTGGAATGGGGACAGAAAAGTATGGGTCTCTGTAATTATGTTTTTTTGTGTGCAAATAACACTGCCTAGATGTAAGCAAAATAAAGGATTCTGCATATGTCCGTGTATTAGTAGTATTGTTCTTTGGTTAAGGGCAAGTGACTATTGGCGCACTCCTCGCCCCTGTCGTTGATTCCTCCTTAGCTTCTCTGATATTTTATTTAAATGAGGGGGCAGTCAACCTCACACAGAGGGGCGACTTGCAAATCCTTGATGGAATTTGCAACCAGCAGTGATTTCTGGCCATTTGGTTCTAGGATACTTCTATTCTGTGCATAAGCAAATTAAATCAGATGTAGCTTTATATGTGGTATCATCAGACACACACACACACACATAACACACACAAGTTCTTTGTTCTTTCCCTCACTTTTATGTCAGCTTTTGGCAGTTATCTATATTTAAAGGGTGTGCTTTTTATTAAATTAGATTCACTTTCGGTTTGAACAATGCTGTAGCAGTTCTGCTGTTTCCTACTCACTTTATGTGCATTTCTCCCCTAGCCTACCTGCTCTTTCTTCTTTAACTAACACATTTAACATACTTAATAAGACTTCTTTCATTTTCAAAAGATTTTCTAAAGCTTCGTTAACACACAGAGAACAATTACTGTAAGCTCAGCAGCAGTGCAAGCCCCCCACACACAGAAACTACCTTAGCAGTGGCAACACAAGAAAAACACAAGCATCCTCGCAGACTCAAATAAACACTTGCCACAAGCAGCTGCAGTGCAGACTTCCCTTACATACAACAAACTAAAGTACCTGCAGCAGAAGCATCTCACTCACAGAGGGTGTAAAGAGCACAGATAGCAGCAGCATGACCCTACTTCATGCTCAGTACAGGTCCTACTTCTCTCAAATACACAAATAGGGGAAACTATGGGATGCAGCAGTGCAATCTTTCCTCACATAGGGCCATATGTATCATCATACTATTTTGCATTTCCTAAATAGCGAATTTTAAGGAATCGCTATTTAGGAAATGCAAAATGGTATGTATGAACAAAATCGCTTTTTATTTGCGATTCCTTAAGCTTCCTTATTTGCGAATTCGCATTTTGCGAATTCGCAATTAAGGAATAATTTCCAATGCATTCCTATGGGCCAGGAGGCCCATAGGAATGAAAATAATTCTCAAATTGCGAATTCGCAATTTGCTAATCGCAATTTGAGAATTATTGCAAGGGTGCAGGGGTGTCTCAAAGACACCCTGCTGCACCCCCGAAAAGAACATGTGTGTGCATATGGCGCACATACATGCCCTATGGGCATGTGTGTGCATCATATGCCACCTTTAAAAATGCCAATTTGTGCATTTCTGGAAGAATTCGCAAGTTACCATCAACTGAAAGTTGGTGGTAATTTGCGAATTCTTAAACAAAATTTGCAAGCTAAAATTGCTACATACATAGCATTTAAGGAATCGCAAATTTGCGATTCCCTAAATGCTATGGAAAAATAAGGAATCGCACAAGTTTGCAATTCCTTATTTTGGGAATGTTTCATACATTCCAAAACGTGCAAAACTGCCGTTTGCGAGTCGCAAAGGCCGAAATTCTGCGAATTTCGGCCTTTGCGATTCAAAAACGGCTTGATACATATGGCCCATACAGTCTAGATAGGCATGCCAAACTGCATGCTTCACTGACACGCAGACCAAGAATTTTTAAGAAAGCAGCAGGGCATGTCTCCCTCACATGGAACAAGAACATCACCCCGCACAAGGACACTAAAACTAGCTAGCATTGGCAAAGCCAAGATGCCTTCTTTTGGCAGTGTATCTTTTGACTTTGTCAATGCTTGTTTTCTTTTGTCATGGTTTTTGCAAAACGTTATTGTTGTGGAAACTGCTGTCCCCTTGTCAATCTAAAAAGAAAATGACTTCAACCAAAATATGTTTGGTCTCAAAAAGCATGCATTGACATAGTAGTCCATAGTACTGAAGGGAACATCTTTGTGTGCTCCTCCTGAAAGGGAAAAATGTTGTCACTCACAGCAAACTTACCCAATGGCTGAAGTGGGCTGAACCTTTACCTATGCTGCATGCTGTAGTGAGTGGAAAAAATGTGACTGACACAATAACAGGCCAATGGATCAATAGGGTTGGCTGAAAGCCCATATAAATTCATCATACATATAAATGTAGTAAAATACAATGATCTTGGTTAACACCAGAAATAAAAATATTGTTTCTCGACTGCATAGATTTAGTAATGATGTCCCAGTTTTCATCTTTGCTCTTTCCGCTGATGTTCCTACTAATTTAAGCATTTCCCAATAAACTCATCCATATAACAACTGCTCGCGTGATCTCCTGTACATTTGGAAAACAACTCTTTTCTCTTTGGTCCTTTTTCCTACCTCACACCAACACCAACATGACTTATATCGCTCTAGGTTTTTATTTCTTTGCCTAAATAGATTGCCTTATTTTATCAGGGGCCATACTCCGCTAACATTACCCAACTAGACTTCACCACCCAGGCTATTCCAGAGATAATCCGCAATAATTTATTTTAAACAATTCAATGAAACATCGCAAGACACAGAATTAACGAACATATTTGCTAGGTGTTTTCACGCCTGGCTTGAGAGCAAAAAATCAAGTTAAAGACAATAAAAATGTAATCAATTGGAGAAAAATAACCATCAGCTTCCCTATTAAAATTTCCACCAAAAAGATACTTTGTCTGGAGGAAGCTGAAAAAAAGAAAGAGGTGCTCCTAGATAAATAAAAGGCTACTCTTAGATGAAGTGGTGTACAGTACCAAGGCTGAACAGGTTATAGATTAGAATGTAAACAAACATTGTAGAATTTTTTCCCCAAAAACGTTAAATCGCTGCAGAGGTTCACAGATGTAAGAAAACTTTTTAATGCATAAAGTAAATCTGCGAATACCTGACAACAGAACACGATTTGTTATTACACGTGAAGTTGCAGATAAGTAAAAAAAAAAACATTTGACAGACTTCTTCGAGTATGGTGATATCTCTAGCCACCCAAGTTCCCGCCTTTTTGGCTGTGCCTATAGTTGCGTTGGTGAACCCCATGCCCAATGCTTCCACCTTGGGGCCCGCCAATTCAGATCTTGGATTTGTGAAAGTTTGACAGGCCCAAGGGCAGACGGATGCGCGTCGTTCCCTCTGCGTGAAATAATGGGCGCGTGAAGCAGATTTCACAAATGTGCAAAAACAGATCACAACTCATCCTGACATCACAGCGGCTGATAATCGCGCGCGCCAGTGCGTGCAGAAGACGATGGAGAATGATAGATAAGACTTGTGACGCACTGCTGAGCAGAATCGCATTGCTTTTTTTCCTCCTTCCACCACTAGTCTAAATCAACTTCATGCGGTAAAATTATAGTTACCAGACAAAGCTGCGTGACTGGCCACGTGCGTCACACGGGAAAACAATCTCATCAGTATGTCTGTCAAACACGAGGCACCCGGATGGATGCCCGGCTGGGACAAATGTGTAGACAAACCTAGGCTCACCGATCTATTACACTTCCGCTACAGCAGTTCCCCAGCTTAGATCACCCCTTCCATCCAGACTGGTCTTTTCGGGGAACCAATTCCATTTCGTCAGAGTGTATTAGTAATGACATTGTTTTTAACTAGGGCTCTCGATTATATGGATTTTTAAAAACATTTCTGTCTGTATTTATCCATATTATTTTTTTGACAATTCCAGTGGTATTTATCCATATTTATTTTTTTGACAATTCCAGTGGTATTTATCCATATTTATTTTGTGTTTTGAGAATAAATGGAGTCGTAAAAAGGTATTTTCCCTAATTTATTTAATTGATAAACATGCACTCGTACATCAATAGCAGTCTTGTTTTAGCAAATAAAGTAGACCAATATAACAAAACACCACAACTACAGGTAAATATTAACATTATATATAAATATATGTTATCATGTGCCTGTATTTAAGGAAACCTCATCCTGTTTTTTTAACTCTCCATGTTGTATATCTGATCTGCTGTTGGACTGGAATTCATGAAGGACACCATGGAGAGTCACTCAAAAGAAGACATTATTTTCCCACTTTTAAAACCAAATACAGAAAGGAAACAGATTGTTTTCTGTCTGTATTAATCTGTAAAAATCAGTAAAAACGAAAAACTGGGAGCATTACTTGTAACCAGAGACGTTTTAAGCCATGGGCAAGGTGGGCACAGGCACAGGGGCCCATCCTCTCAGGGGCCCCCTGATAGAGCCATCTCTGTTCTGCAGAGTGTTGCCCTGATGAACTTGAAAGATTCTTAAACAGATTGTTTTAATAGCTGTTTTCCTTTAATTTATTGTTTAATGCGGATGATATGTGAGGGACTATTGCATACATTTTTCAGAAAACTGTTATGTTTCATGCAACATACAGATGAAAGCGCCTTTTTTGGATGGTTACCCTGTAGGAGAGTAGGGTCTGCAATCCTATGGTCACCCAGATTTTTTGCTTTTGTTTCACTGGTTTACGACTTTCTCTGGCTGTGGGCCTGCCAATCAGACCCACAGCCTGGCTGTTCTCTTTCTAAATTACATCATGTACCCTAGGTGCATCTACCAATTGGTACTGGGCCACCTTATCAGACCCTGTAACTCAGGGCATAGGTGTACCCAGGGCTGCCAGGGGCTGCAGCATGTATTATGCCACCCCTGGCTGGCCTCCTAAATTTGACACAACTGGCTGCATGACAGCTGGGGCAAAGTCGTGTAATCACCCTTTGCTGTAGGTGTAGTATACCTATACCTAACCCTAAAATGGACACACAGATTCCTATCAGTCACTCCTATGGCAGGCCTTGACAATCCTGAAGGCAGAGTGCTTGGAATCATGTGAGATGGTGCTCTGGCATGAGCTGAGCCTGTCTGCAGCTTGCGGAATCAAGTCCTAATAGCTGTTCCATGATATCGCATACCATATACTCTTAAGTGCATTATAATCCTCGCGGTTAAATGCTATCTTTGGTATTGCTTTATCAAAACATGTCGAGTAAGGTGTCATACGAATTGGAATACTAACCCCTCGCCAATTCTGGCGACGGGGTTAGCATTCCACCCTTCTAGAGGGACACGACATGTATGTAACTGTGAACCCCGGTTAAAGTTAACTGAAGCCTCAGCTCCACAAAATGGATGCTGCCACCACAGACACGAGTCTGACCCCCTGCAGCTGGGAGTCCTCCCAGTGAGGGGAGCCTGGACAAAGGGTTTCCTGTCAGGGGCGGTGCTAGCACCGTCCCAGACATGGTTTTGTGTATCCTGGGTAGGCAGGGCTTTTCAGGAAGGTGACTGCTGAGTGGCACCCCGGTGCTCACTACGCATAGGCCGGTCTAAACCAGTTCCAGGGGCACACCAGCCCCTGGCCTGGGGAAGTCCGGCATGGCTGAGGGGTGTAACCACCCCCCACCTAGTCCCACCCATAGGCAGGACCTAGTCACCGGGTCAGCCCCCTTTTTTAGTATAAAGATAGGAGCGGGCCCCCTGTTCAAATTAGATCATCTTTGGAATCAAGATACCACTTTCTTCGAAAGGACTTCACGATTTCTTCTTCAAGATTCTCCCTTGTGGCTAAGGAGTAGTCACCCTGCATCAAGCGGGCACCATCCTAAAGAACACTGCGGTCTGCTGCAAGTCCTTCATCACGAATCCGACGACCCAGCTCGACGAGACCCGGCTTCCCTGGCACCTCTGACCTCTACTCACCTCTACAGCCAAGCTGAGAACCGTGAGTGCGACGAGACCTCGAGGGACCGACGATCGCCAAGACTGCACGACATCTTTACTGCAAGCCCACCGTGTCCTCCACTGGTGAGTGCTTTGGGGTCCGAGAAGCCCCGACCCTGCGCAGCTCCAGCACCCAAGGTCAGCCTCCCTGCATCTCCACGATCTGCGTGGGGCCCTTCTGCTGTTTGCTGTGCACCGCGTTGTTTGGCTACTAGCCGGCTGGCTTGTGGCCTTCTGAACGACGCCCAACAACTTCACGACTGCTGGTCTGGTTGCTCCAGGCTGGCCCTTGCTTCCTTCTTCAAGAGAGGCACCCCGGACCCTCCTGGTCCACTCCAGACGCCATTTTAGGTCCACCGCGTGGGCTTGAATTTGCCAAGGCTTTGTTGCCCAATCCTGGGTCCAGCGACGCCGACAGCTTCTAACTTCGTGGGACAGCTCGATCCTCCATCCTGGTCGCCGACAACGCCTCCTGGTCCGCGAGATCTTCGAGCTACAGCGTCACCCACTCACCTTGTCGAGGTGGCTACCATCCGGTGCCCTCCTGGTGCCCACTGACTACTGGCTAGTAGTCTCGAACTTGGTCCCCTCTGCTTTCAGGTGTCATCTATCTTCGAGATCCAGGCTTGGATCCATCTGAACTTTCTTCACTGGTCACCGGCCAGCATCTTTTCTTCCGGCTCCTGGTCCATCTACGAGGATTCCCGACGTCTTTTCAGACCTATGCAGCTGCAGCCCCTGGGCTAGGTAACTTCGGCATTTCGGTGCCCCAGCATAGCCTCACTATCCAAGGGTCAGAATCTACTTTCGTTTTCTCCCTACCAGGTCGGGTTCGCCCGAGAACACTAACTTTCTAATTCCTAGCTACCATAGACTTTTGTCTGCATCTCGCGTGAGAGTGCACACACTGCACCCGAGTCCCCTAGGCCTCCTAGAAGTAATCTAACGATTCCCTAGTCAAATCCTAGCGATTCCAAAAGCTATTAGTACTGTACTTACCTGCTAGGAATTTCGCATTCCACTGTCAGAGTATATGGTTTTCCGTGCCCCTCGGGCATTTGTATATACTGTGCTAACTTAAGTATTTTTGTAAGAGTTTTGGTTTGTGCTTAGTACCCTGTCCTCATAAAGAGTACAGGGCTGTTGTGATCTTTAAATAAATAACTGTTTATTTTCATAACACTTGTGTGGTGTCCTTTCACTTGGCATTCAAGGGGTATATGTGTGGTAAACAGCTGGCTTAACACGCCCTCTCGAGTCTTTAGCCTTAGACTGCTCGTATCCACGCTACTAGGATAGCTGGTCTATAAGGTTGACTTACAACCAATCATCAATAAGGGTTGCTGGACTGATACATAGTGTTCACTAGAATAGTGAGCACTGCATATCAGGCCACCTTCTCACATTGGTGGCAGCGGTGGGATTTGAGCTTGCTGTTGTTTTACCACACGTATCCTAAGAATATCTTGCTGAAAGATCACATAAGTACTGTTAGTACATATAACCAAGCTTAGAATACTCTGAGTTCTACTGAACCAGCTGTTGCAGCTCCTCAAGGCTTAGCACACCTTGGCTGCAACTCTTAGCAAGGGACCAGTAGGTAAACACATAGTGTAGGTAGGTGCATCACTTACACCACACTAGAAACAGTATGTCAGACAAAGGAGGAAACACTGAGTCTCCCCTTGTGTCAGTTGACCCTCCACAGGTCATCCCTTCAAGATATACTGCGCTTAGCTTCCATGAGTTACGACAAGTATGTACCTCTAGGAAGATTAAGCAGGGGTCTAACCCCACAACTGCTTTTCTGATTGGTCTCTTAGAGACTTATGATGCAAGGAGGGCTGGTAACCCAGACCCTTCTACTTCAGAAGGCAATATGCCCTCCCTACAGGGACCCTTTGATAACCAGGACCATCCCCTTCAGGAAGCAGATGATGCTGATGATGAGGATGATGACTTGGAGTCTAGGGGTGAGGCAGACCAGGGACAGGTAGAAGTCGTTAGACTAACCAGGACCAACTTAAGCAGACATGAGAGGGATTCTAGGGGAGCCCTGGGGCCACTCTCAGGTCAGCTTAACATTGGGAATGGACGAGTTAGGTCTCTATCAAGAGGCTCTAACAGATCCCTTCATACCAATGGCTCTCAACGTTCCTCTCAAAGGGGAATGACATCTCCCCAGAGGAGAGTGTATGAAGCTAAGGAAAAGGCAGCCAATCTGAGGATTGAAAGGGAAGAACTTGCCCTAGCCAAAGAAAGGCTTGCCTTTGCTAGAGAGCAACAATTGAGTGGGACAGTCCCCACTGGTGGCAGCATTGTACCTAGCAATAGGGAAAGGAGTTTTGATACAAAACACCTTGGTAAGATAGTGCCCCCCTTTAAACAAGGGGATGACATCCACAAATGGATTACTGCTTTGGAGAGGGCCTGCACTGTGCAAGGTGTTCCCCCAAGTCAGTGGGCAGCTATCTTGTGGCTCTCCTTTGAAGGTAAAGGAAGAGACAAGCTCCTCACCACAAGGGTAGAGGATGCTAATGATTACCAAGTCTTGAAAAATGCACTGGTTGATGGGTTTGGCCTAACCACTGAGCAGTACAGGGTGCTGTTCAGGGATACCCAGAAAACTCAGTCTCAAGATTGGGCTGACTTTGTAGATTGTGCCACTAAGGCTTTTGAGGGCTGGTTGCTGGGCAGTAAGGTTACTGATTATAAAGGATTGTACAATTTGATGATGAGAGAACAAATTTTAAACAATTGTCAGAACCAGTTGTTGCATCAGCATCTTGTTGACTCAGATCTGACCTCTCCCCAAGAATTGGGAAAGAAGGCAGACAGATGGGTTAGAACAAGAGTTAAACAGAACCAGGGCCAGAATCAAGGTGGTCAGAAGAAAGCAGACCAGAAGGGTAAAGATTCAAAAGGGGAACAAAATGACCAGAAGTCTTCGACAGGTCCCCAACAACCCAAAGAGGGTGGGGGTCAGGCTCCCCAAAAGAAGAAAGAAGGCCAATCTAAAAGGTGGTGCCAATACTGTAAAAGTAAAACTCACTGGTTTAGTGAGTGCACCAAGAAAGGAGGAGGGCAGACTCCTGCCACTGCAGCCCCTAAGGCACCTGTGCCCCCTAGTACAGCCAGCAGTGGTAGTGCACCTCCCAAGGGTTTAGTAGGGTTAACCCTGGGTTCTGAGGGGAGTGACAACTTAGTTGGCACCCTCACTCAGGCTGTCCTTGTCAGTACAGGGGATATGGATATGTCCCCTGACATAAGTCCCAATACTTTGGGCAAATACAGACAGACACCTTTCATTAATGGAAAAATGGCTCAGGCCTATAGGGACACTTGTGCCAGTGTCACAATGGTGACACCTAGCTTTGTGGACCCTGGACAGATCATGCCAGGTACAGAATTCCTGGTGACCAATGCAAGCAATGTCACTACCAATCATAGTATGGCAATTGTAGCTTTCTCCTGGGGAGGGGTAACTGGCCAAAAGAAGGTTGTAGTTAGTTCAGACCTCCCAGTGGATTGTTTGTTGGGCAATGATTTGGAGTCATCACAATGGTCAGAAGTGGAGCAGAGGACTCACCTGGAAATGTTAGGCTTGCCAGCACATGTGTTTGCTGTGACCAGGTCACAGGCCAGGAAATGCCCCACTGAACAGGTGCTGGATCCTGGAACAATGGACCAGACACCTTCCAAGAAAAAGAGCAGTAGGGTTAAGGCTGTGCCTTCCCCCTTGCCCCAGGTTGTGGATCAAGTCTCAGAGGAGGCTGACCTGCAGGAATTGAGGGAAACTGAGCCTAGAGAGTTTGAACTTGATCAAGTTGAATTCTTGGGTTCAGGGGGACCCTCAAGGGAAGACCTGGGGAAGGACCAGTTAGACTGCCCTTCTCTTGAACCCCTCAGACAGCAGGCTGCTGCTGAGGCTGCTGGGAACGCCACAGGTACTCACAAGGTATACTGGGAAGATGGACTCCTGTACACTGAATCAAGAGACCCCAAGCCTGGCATGACCAGGAGGCTGGTTGTACCCTTGTCTCAGAGAGGTTTCCTACTTACCTTGGCCCATGAGATTCCCTTAGCAGGTCACTTAGGCCAGACAAAGACTTGGGACAGGCTTGTCTCACACTTTCACTGGCCTCACATGAATGAGGATACCAAGGAGTTTTGTCGCTCCTGTGTCACTTGCCAAGCCAGTGGTAAGTCAGGTGGCACAACAAAGGCCCCCCTTATACCAATGCCTGTGGTGGGGGTGCCCTTTGAAAGAGTGGGGATTGACATTGTTGGTCCAATGGAACCCCAGACAGCATCAGGGCACAAGTTTATACTGGTGGTAGTGGATCATGCCACCAGGTATCCTGAAGCTATTCCACTTAGGACCACCACAGCACCTGTGGTGGCAAGGGCCCTAGTTGGAGTGTTCTCCAGAGTGGGCTTCCCTAAGGAGGTTGTCTCTGACAGAGGTGCAAACTTCATGTCAAGCTACTTAACTGCTATGTGGAAGGAGTGTGGTGTCAATTACAAATTCACTACACCCTATCATCCACAATGCAATGGGCTTGTTGAAAGGTTCAACAGGACCCTAAAAGGGATGATTCATGGACTACCTGAAACACTCAGGCGTAGATGGGATGTCCTGATGCCCTGCCTTCTGTTTGCTTACAGAGAGGTCCCACAAAAGGGGGTTGGCTACAGCCCTTTTGAACTTTTGTATGGGCATCCTGTGAGAGGCCCCTTGTGTTTGGTGAAGGAAGGATGGGAGAGACCTCTCAAAAAGCCTGCAACCAACATAATGGACTATGTACTTGGTCTCCGCTCCAGGATGGCTGAGTATATGGAGAAGGCATCTGAAAACCTTAAGGCCAGTCAAGAACTTCAAAAAGCTTGGCATGACCAAAAGGCTGTCCTGACTGTTTACCAGCCTGGACAGAAGGTGTGGGTGTTGGAGCCAGTGGCCCCAGCAGCACTCAAAGACAAATGGTCTGGGCCCCACACAATTCTTGAGCAAAAGGGAGAGGTCACCTACCTGGTGGACCTTGGAACTCCCAGGAGTCCCCACAGGGTACTCCATGTCAACAGGCTCAAAGCATATGTCGACAGGAAGGACATGAGCTTGCTCATGGCCATAGATGAGGGACAGGAGGAAGAGAGTGACCCTCTCCCAGACCTGCTCACTCAGAATCCTGATGATGGGTCAGTAGATGGTGTTGTCTTTTGTGGCAGCCTCTCTGAACATCAGCAGAGAGACTGTAAACAGGTTCTTCAGTCTTTCAGACATATGTTCTCTCTGACACCCAGTCAGACCAATTGGTGCACCCATGAGGTTGACACTGGTGACAGCCTGCCAGTCAAGAGTAAAATCTACAGGCAGCCTGATCATGTTAGAGACTGCATAAAAACTGAAGTGCAGAAAATGTTGGAATTGGGAGTCATTGAACCCTCAGATAGCCCTTGGGCTAGTCCAGTAGTTCTAGTGCCAAAACCTCACACCCAAGATGGTAAGAGAGAGATGAGGTTTTGCGTAGACTACAGGGGTCTCAATGCAGTCACTAAGACTGATGCCCATCCAATACCAAGGGCAGATGAACTTATAGATAGATTGGCTTCTGCCAACTACTTAAGTACATTTGACTTAACAGCTGGGTATTGGCAAATCAGGTTAGCTGAGGATGCTAAGCCCAAAACAGCATTTTCAACCCCTGGTGGGCATTATCAATTTGTGGTAATGCCCTTTGGTCTGAAAAATGCACCTGCCACCTTCCAAAGGTTGGTGAATCAAGTCCTTACTGGGCTGGATGACTTCTGTGCAGCATATCTAGATGATATTGCTGTCTTTAGCTCCACCTGGGAGGATCACCTGGTCCACCTGAGGAAAGTGTTAGAGGCTCTGCAAGCAGCAGGCCTCACTATCAAGGCCACCAAGTGCCAGATAGGGCAGACACAGGTTGTATACCTGGGCCACCTTGTAGGTGGAGGCCAGGTTCAGCCACTGGAGAGCAAAATACAGTCAATCAGGGACTGGGCTCCTCCAACCACCCAGACTCAGGTTCGAGCTTTCTTGGGCCTGACTGGATACTACAGAAAGTTTGTCAGGAACTATGGTTCCATTGTGACACCATTAAATGAACTGACAAGTAAGAAAATGCCAAAAAAGGTTCAGTGGACAGCAGGCTGTCAAAAAGCATTCGATGACCTAAAGCAGGCCATGTGCACAGCACCTATCCTTAAGAGTCCAGACTACTCCAAACCATTCATTGTCCAAACAGATGCTTCTGAGTTGGGTGTGGGAGCTGTTCTTTCTCAACTGAATTTTGATGGTCAGGATCAGCCCATTGCTTTTATAAGCAGAAGGCTGACCCCCAGAGAGAAGAATTGGTCAGCTATTGAGAGGGAGGCCTTTGCTGTGGTTTGGGCCCTGAAGAAGCTGAGGCCATACTTGTTTGGCACTCACTTCAAGATTCAGACCGACCATAAGCCCCTCTTGTGGCTAAATCAGATGAAGGGTGAAAACCCCACACTGCTTAGGTGGTCCATTTCCCTACAGGGGATGGACTTTACAGTGGAACATAGACCTGGTACTGATCATGGCAATGCCGATGGGCTCTCCAGATATTTCCACTTAGAACAAGAAGACTCACCTGGTCAAGGTTAGCTTATTGTCCCAAAGTTTGGGGGGGGGTCATGTAGGAGAGTAGGGGCTGCAATCCTATGATCACCCAGATTTTTTGCTTTTGTTTCACTGGTTTACGACTTTCTCTGGCTGTGGGCCTGCCAATCAGACCCACAGCCTGGCTGTTCTCTTTCTAAATTACCTCATGTACCCTAGGTGCATCTACCAATTGGTACTGGGCCACCTTATCAGACCCTGTAACTCAGGGCATAGGTGTACCCAGGGCTGCCAGGGGCTGCAGCATGTATTATGCCACCCCTGGCTGGCCTCCTAAATTTGACACAACTGGCTGCATGACAGCTGGGGCAAAGTCGTGTAATCACCCTTTGCTGTAGGTGTAGTATACCTATACCTAACCCTAAAATGGACACACAGATTCCTATCAGTCACTCCTATGGCAGGCCTTGACAATCCTGAAGGCGGTGTGCTTGGAATCATGTGAGATGGTGCTCTGGCATGAGCTGAGCCTGTCTGCAGCTTGCGGAATCAAGTCCTAATAGCTGTTCCATGATATCGCATACCATATACTCTTAAGTGCATTATAATCCTCGCGGTTAAATGCTATCTTTGGTATTGCTTTATCAAAACATGTCGAGTAAGGTGTCATACGAATTGGAATACTAACCCCTCGCCAATTCTGGCGACGGGGTTAGCATTCCACCCTTCTAGAGGGACACGACATGTATGTAACTGTGAACCCCGGTTAAAGTTAACTGAAGCCTCAGCTCCACAAAATGGATGCTGCCACCACAGACACGAGTCTGACCCCCTGCAGCTGGGAGTCCTCCCAGTGAGGGGAGCCTGGACAAAGGGTTTCCTGTCAGGGGCGGTGCTAGCACCGTCCCAGACATGGTTTTGTGTATCCTGGGTAGGCAGGGCTTTTCAGGAAGGTGACTGCTGAGTGGCACCCCGGTGCTCACTACGCATAGGCCGGTCTAAACCAGTTCCAGGGGCACACCAGCCCCTGGCCTGGGGAAGTCCGGCATGGCTGAGGGGTGTAACCACCCCCCACCTAGTCCCACCCATAGGCAGGACCTAGTCACCGGGTCAGCCCCCTTTTTTAGTATAAAGATAGGAGCGGGCCCCCTGTTCAAATTAGATCATCTTTGGAATCAAGATACCACTTTCTTCGAAAGGACTTCACGATTTCTTCTTCAAGATTCTCCCTTGTGGCTAAGGAGTAGTCACCCTGCATCAAGCGGGCACCATCCTAAAGAACACTGCGGTCTGCTGCAAGTCCTTCATCACGAATCCGACGACCCAGCTCGACGAGACCCGGCTTCCCTGGCACCTCTGACCTCTACTCACCTCTACAGCCAAGCTGAGAACCGTGAGTGCGACGAGACCTCGAGGGACCGACGATCGCCAAGACTGCACGACATCTTTACTGCAAGCCCACCGTGTCCTCCACTGGTGAGTGCTTTGGGGTCCAAGAAGCCCCGACCCTGCGCAGCTCCAGCACCCAAGGTCAGCCTCCCTGCATCTCCACGATCTGCGTGGGGCCCTTCTGCTGTTTGCTGTGCACCGCGTTGTTTGGCTACTAGCCGGCTGGCTTGTGGCCTTCTGAACGACGCCCAACGACTTCACGACTGCTGGTCTGGTTGCTCCAGGCTGGCCCTTGCTTCCTTCTTCAAGAGAGGCACCCCGGACCCTCCTGGTCCACTCCAGACGCCATTTTAGGTCCACCGCGTGGGCTTGAATTTGCCAAGGCTTTGTTGCCCAATCCTGGGTCCAGCGACGCCGACAGCTTCTAACTTCGTGGGACAGCTCGATCCTCCATCCTGGTCGCCGACAACGCCTCCTGGTCCGCGAGATCTTCGAGCTACAGCGTCACCCACTCACCTTGTCGAGGTGGCTACCATCCGGTGCCCTCCTGGTGCCCACTGACTACTGGCTAGTAGTCTCGAACTTGGTCCCCTCTGCTTTCAGGTGTCATCTATCTTCGAGATCCAGGCTTGGATCCATCTGAACTTTCTTCACTGGTCACCGGCCAGCATCTTTTCTTCCGGCTCCTGGTCCATCTACGAGGATTCCCGACGTCTTTTCAGACCTATGCAGCTGCAGCCCCTGGGCTAGGTAACTTCGGCATTTCGGTGCCCCAGCATAGCCTCACTATCCAAGGGTCAGAATCTACTTTCGTTTTCTCCCTACCAGGTCGGGTTCGCCCGAGAACACTAACTTTCTAATTCCTAGCTACCATAGACTTTTGTCCGCATCTCGCGTGAGAGTGCACACACTGCACCCGAGTCCCCTAGGCCTCCTAGAAGTAATCTAACGATTCCCTAGTCAAATCCTAGCGATTCCAAAAGCTATTAGTACTGTACTTACCTGCTAGGAATTTCGCATTCCACTGTCAGAGTATATGGTTTTCCGTGCCCCTCGGGCATTTGTATATACTGTGCTAACTTAAGTATTTTTGTAAGAGTTTTGGTTTGTGCTTAGTACCCTGTCCTCATAAAGAGTACAGGGCTGTTGTGATCTTTAAATAAATAACTGTTTATTTTCATAACACTTGTGTGGTGTCCTTTCACTTGGCATTCAAGGGGTATATGTGTGGTAAACAGCTGGCTTAACGCGCCCTCTCGAGTCTTTAGCCTTAGACTGCTCGTATCCACGCTACTAGGATAGCTGGTCTATAAGGTTGACTTACAACCAATCATCAATAAGGGTTGCTGGACTGATACATAGTGTTCACTAGAATAGTGAGCACTGCATATCAGGCCACCTTCTCACATACCCCACCCCCATTCCCCCACAGCCCCAAATGCAACTTTTTGCACTAGATGCAGTGGTAATTTATCAGAAAGTGCACTGGAGCCTGCTAGCCAGGCCCCAGTGCCGGTGCTCTTTCCCTCGAAGGTAATGTGAATTGGTACACTCAATTGACAAGATGCTTTTAACCTCCCTTGTAAGCCTCTAGTATATGGTAAGAGCAAGGGTGTCAAAGGGATCACCAGAGCTGCAGCACTATTTGTGCCACCCTGAGCGAGCTGAGTAAAAGTAAGGCCTGCAGGGCCATCGCATGCTGCTCATGCCATCGCAACCCCAAGAGCAGCTTCTGTGCTTGAGATCGACTCTGTACACACCATGTGTGATAGAGTACCCTCACTGCCCATAATGTAAGTAAGTCACCCCAACGTAGGCCTCCTATAGTCCAGGAGGAAGGGTGCATTACATTAATGGTGCAGACATATATGTGCAAGCATATATATATCTCTACATTAACCTAACCATTTAAGAGAAAGCATACCCTATGCACACACTTGAAATGTAAAAATTGGATACAATGTCCAAACGCAGTTATACAATATGGTACAGAGAAACAACAATAATATGCAAATTGTGAGAATAGGTAAGTAGGTGTCAATAAAAAAGTCTTGGTCTCCTTGTTTTATTCAAACACAGCATGTGGCTGGTTGTCCACATGCTGTGTTTGAATAAAACAAGGAGACCAAGACTTTTTTATTGACACCTACTTACCTATTCTCACAATTTGCATATTATTGTTGTTTCTCTGTACCATATTGTATAACTGCGTTTGGACATTGTATCCAATTTTTACATTTCAAGTGTGTGCATAGGGTATGCTTTCTCTTGTAACTTTGGAGTAGTATAGCTTGCTTGCTTCTCCGTTGAGTGGTTATATGGTTGTCCACTCACCCAGTTGCACCACATTTCACATAGTCCTACAGTGCTACCATACTGGCAGTGCGCCCATTCTCTGACACCCTAAAAACCCTCCCTTCTTCTAACCTAACCATTTAAGTTTACTCTGAGGGAACCGCGGTCCGTAGGTTAACATGGACTGACTAGTTGGCGACCCCGAGTTAGCCAGCTCTATTATGGTACCACCACATTTTGTCAAGTTTGGTGTCAAACACTGTGCTCTTTTACCCCTGATATGATTTTCGTGTCGAGGGTGAGCTGGCATGTACCCAGGCAGCATCCTTAGAGGTTGCCAGCGAGTTGCCTCAGCCTCCCTGTGTCTTGGCGGGCTTTCCGAGCCATTTGCCGCCAAGACAGGAGTCTGACCTCCTGCTAGGAAGTGCTATCACTCCATCACTCCTAGAGGCCAAAAACAAAAGGCCTGGGCAGGAAAGAGACCAAACCTCTGCCCTTCCAGGATGGCTAGTGATTGGCACATCAGGACCGGGAGCCTCAATGGCTACACTGCCTCTTATATGCAAGTGTCTTGTCTCCCAGGGAAGACAAAGACTCCCCCTGTCCCCAAGCACTCGTGTTTCCGAGAAGGTGGGAAATTGGCCTGTCAGGAGGCATTTACTCCCAAAAGGCTAACAACACCTCTAGGATGGGCTACCTGGACTGTACAGCTGAAGATGGGTCATGCCATCTTGAAAAGTCCCAACAATAGTGGGTTATGGGTAGTAAGGTGACATACACCCCACCGGATGTGGTCACATCAGAGGCTACTGACCCACACACCCCTAAACACTCCCCACATCCAGGATGTAAGGAGACCCCTGACACCAAAACTCTTGAACTGCTCTGATGAAGAAAAAGGACAAAGAAGAGACCCATGTCTGCACTAGGCAGGTCTCCACAAAGGCAAGGTGCAAAGTACTACACCTGTGACAGCCCTCCTGCACCCGCTGAACCGCAACTCTTCCCGGACCAGAGACTGGTTCCAAAAGAAAGGTGCACTTCTATGCAACCGAAAGAGATCACCAGAACTCTCTAGGGTTAGAGGTACGAGTCCCCTGCAGTCAACAGGCACAAACCACACTACCAAGACCAAAGGAAGACTGTCCACCGGGCGGCGGCGAGAACCAGCCTTAACCGCATCGCTGCGGCGGTTATTTTTCCGCTACGCGGCTTTTTTCTAAAAGCCGCCTTCCGCTCACCATCCGCACACGCCCACCATGGCTGATGACGAGCTGAGCTCATCATCAGCATCGAAGGGGTTAAAGTAACCAGTCAGGTGCCTTCTGGGAAGCGTGATCATGAACCTCAGCAAGTCTCAGCCCTCTACAGGGTTCCCAGAACTCCAAGAACAAGATTTCTCAAACTGCTGTATTTGCCTTGGCCAAGGTTTGTAGGTGGTCTGACCAACTACTGACTGCTTTACTCGACGATCGAAGAAAAGGGAATCATTCTGCAACTTAAACCGTCCACCGCTGTGTCGCAGTTGTTGAGTGTTTGTATCCCCTTTCTGCCTGCACTGGCACACCTGGGAAAGTCAGCCTCTGGAACTCCCTGTTCAGCACCACGCATAGCCAGGTACACCTCTGCCCCCGAGAAGCCCAAGCTAAGTAGAGCTGTTCTGCCTGGTGATACCTGGTCCAGGGGCCCCTCCAAGCTTTACATCCAAGGGGCTTTTTCAGCAACCGCTGCTTTTTCAGCAACCGCGCCTCCCGCTTTTCAGCACCAAGGACAGCCAAGTCACCTCTACACTCAGACTCCCTGGGCCAGATAAAACTGTTCCGACTGTTGAATCTTGGACTGGGGACCTTCAACACCTTAACTCCAAGTGGGTTCTGTTTGAAATAACATCGCAAGTGACTGAGAGTCACATAGTGATTTCTTCATTTACCGCAATGATAAAGTTTGACAGCTCTGCAAAGTACTGATTTAATTCTCTCTGTAAAATCCATCACTCCGGTTATAAAAACTATATTTACTTCATTTTGGTGTCTAAATTTATATAAAAAATAAGCTCTATTTTTATAAACTGGTCTTGGATTTCTTTCAAGTCGTGTCTGTTATTTATCTTCCATGTTGGTACTCTGAAATGCTTAACACACGTTTGTCTAAGTAAGCCAGACTGCTCTTTGCCACTCTACCAGGACTAAGCTAGGGATCATTAAAGTGAATCCAAGGTCCATCTTTGGGTATTGTGTTGATATTACACGGTAAGCCCCCCCCAGCCACACCTTGCTACAGCATCCATAAAAAAGTTTCTTTTAGATCAAAACAGTATAACACATATGAGAAATGGGAGTGTGTCACAGAGATTATTTTCAGTAACATTAGTGAGTTGCTGCTGTGTTACAATATTGAAAACACACATCACTATCCCTGAATATCACATGTAAACACATTCAGAATTTGGACCAGTGTGTATGTGCGCTGTCAGTGACCTGGCCAAAGAGGGCATGAACGAGTTGACATTAGACCATGAAGTCAAAGCTTTTCCAAACAGGGGGGCAGATTTACAAGGAACTGACGCATCTGCATAGATGTGTCAGTTTCCATGCGTCACCTCCAAATGTCCTTGTGCCTTCATGGATGCACTGTATTTACAATACAGTGCAACATGGCACAAGGAATTACAGATGCGTCCGAAATTCTGACGCATCTGTTGGAGGAAAAGTGACGCATTGTTGGAGTTTGTCACAAAAGTGACGCAACTCCAGCAATGCGCCAGAAAACATAGGTAGGCCCCATGTAAAATGCCCTGGGTCAATCCTTACGCCTGGTCTGAGCAGGCGTAGGGATTTTGACTCAGTGAAGGCGTAGAGTGACACAGTGAAATCTTGTAAATTGCACTGCGCCAGTTCTACGTGGCTTTTTGCAAGGGATCGCCCACCCTGCATTCATTAAAACTGGCGCAGGTAAAAGTGATGCAGGGCTTTACAACGTGACGCATCTCCCTAGATGTGTCACGTTGTAAATGGGCTGCAACTTTTACGCCACTGCTGCATCACAAAAGTGATGCAACGGTGGCGCAAAAGTGACGCAAGGGGCTTGCAAATCTGCCCCAGGGTTTCCAAAATCCCAAAGATGTCCTTGCTAGTGACATCAGCATTTAACTTGAAAAGTGTCTCTTCCCTGCACAATTCTAAATGAAAAAGAGACATACGCTTTGGGTGAGATCAAACATTGGTAGGCACAAGTAGTTCACTGCTATCATGCAAGGATACAGTCAGAACTCCAAACCAGTCCACAGGTCTGTCTGCTGGGGATAGGAGCAGCCAAGTCACAAAGTAAAATTAAGCAGAAGTTCATATATTTTATGTTATTGCTGGCATGACGGCAACAGGCTATACACTGGATTAGCCTAGGACTACTTAAATTGAACAGTTGGAAAAAAGAAGTAGGTGAGTGTTGAGTGGCAGAAGAAATACCCATGAAGTTGACAAGGCTGGATGAGAAACTGGAAGCGAATATAGAACTGTGGTAGTCACTCACCAAAATGCTGCAGTTCTAACCAGCCGAACGCCGCCCTTGAGTGGGACTAGAAACTATGGCCAATGATATTGAATCAGGAAATGGAAAAGCGAAGTTGCCGGCAGTCAATGGAAATTTGATGAGCATTTGAAAAGTGAAAATTGTAAACCCCTAGTAAAAAGTAATGTTGTGATGATTCTCAGAACAACTACATTCTGATGTGCAAAAGTGTTTTCCTCCTCATAAGTGTAACCATGTTATGTGTATTTTATCATGTCACATGCCATGCACTTGAAAAATAAAAATAATGTACAACTGATTAAACATTAGTATTTTTTTATTCAATACAATCTTTTTGTATAGGTATAGTGCCGTCAAACAATAGTTTCTGAATCCTCAGAAAGGGGGGGATAATGGAGCTGGAGATTCACACTGAGTCCAGAGATTAGAGTGCACAGAAGTTCTTCACAGTGAAAACACTTGTTGAGGCACAAATCCACTTGGCATGTTGTCACATATTTTATGAACTGAGCCTGCCAACTCTGCAAGTGTGAGTAATGGAAGAAGTGTGAGAAATGTGAAAATACAAATCCATAATTAAAGAACATTACAGAAACTAGTAGTAGAGCTCCTCTCCTGAAAAGAATTAAGTTGCACTCTCAAACAAGACAATAATGATAAAGAGTAAGTGGAGGGAATTAGTGTTTTAAGTGGTGAACTTAAGTGGCATACATAGAAAAACCCTGCATAGGAGATACTGTTGATAAGGTGACAGTTTTTGTTTCATCTTATTTATTTATTTAAAGAGTTTTATATAGCGCTGGCTAGACCCGAAGTTATCAGAGCGCTTTACATGAGAATCAACAATGTATCAGAAAAAGTTCAGCAATTACACAATACATCAAAAAATAGGCAAGACAATAAGGAGAGGAGAGAAAGGAGAGAGAAAAGTAGTGGAGGGGGCAGGGGAGGTGAAAAAGGAAGGATAAGGGACGAGACTACAAAGAGAGACAAAAGGAAGTCTGTCTAAAGACCGACTGGGTAGGTGACGACCAAGGAGGAATCCACGGCCCATCTCCCCTATAGCTAAACCAGGTAGCTCCATCGGGCATCAGACAAAATAGTTCAGTCTCAATACATTGAGAGAGGATTATGCATGTGCAACATGTTATCATGGCAGCAAAGTGAAACAAAGAAATGGTGCTATTCACTAATCATACTTCCACGTTCATTTATGACAGGCTAAGGCATCCACACACCACAAGCACACCTAAACGAAAAACCATAAGTTAGCAATTAAAAGGTTAAGTCAGCAAAGTAAATACATCAAAGAGCACACACTCAATTTCAAGCTACAAGTCACATTGGTACTCTAACAAAAAGGCTGCTTGATGCCACTTCAACAAAACGGGAACATAAATAAGACAATGTACCTACCCTTGAAATGCCATGCTTGATTTACATCCCATCCAACCAATGGCAAACCGCAGAAAACACAAAGAAGGTAGCAGCTGAAGGGGGCTAACCCCAAACCGCTTTCTATCTGTACTTACTGAACTTTGTTGAAGAATTGATCAAATGTGGTCATTCATTCACTAAAGCTTCCTGTTGACATATGTAAAAAAAAAAAAAAGGACACACATTCACCAATTGCGGTCATAATTATTCTCCATACTGTGGGGTTTTGGTATGATTATGAACTCACAAGCAGAGAGGGTAGAGCAAATAATTTATTTTCTGGTACTAAAATATCTAGGAATCAAGATATATTGGGACCCCCTGAATAGACCTAGGGGGGGTCAGGGTGCTTCTACCCGGCACCCTTTTCTTGTTTTCCAACTTTGTTTTACTGTTTTCTCGTGACCGTGTCACAAGATGGCTGCCAACACTTGCTGGTTCGTAGTGTTGGCAGCCAATCAGAGTGAAGCTTGGGTTCGGGAGGGGTCGCGACTCCACCTGGGTAGGAGCTCACCAAGTATAAAAATCGGCTAAAGATTTGGACATTTTGGTTTGTATTATTTAAGACATCTGAAAAAAAGAACAACCCCACATCTGAGACTTTCGCTGACTAAGTGATATTGCATTTCTGCCAACTTATTCCAAGAAATGGCGCTGGGGTCAAGCTGAGGAATGAAAATGGAAATAATTGTGCACACACAGTCTGGAGGGAGGATGGTACCTTTTGGGGATTCAAATCAAATGACCCAGATGTCGCAGAATGCCCTCCATTATATAGGAATGCAGGGAACAGCATAACACATAATGAAAACTGGGGATGACTGGGAAGAGGAAAATCTAGGATTTCCGGATTTGTTTACAAAATGAAGCTGACAAGAAAAGTCAGCATGATAATGGAACCTGAGTAGTAAGATGTGAACTTTCTCTTTTACATAATTTTAGTGATAATTTTTTACACAATCATTGATCTCTCACCTGATGAATTTGCTAAAATCACATAATTACTTTTTTCTAACTGCATTTCATACCAGATACTTCCCAGAGTTTGCAAAGATCATTCCAGAAGAATAGTTAAAGCATCATACAGACAGGATTACTGATTCATATACTGACCACTATATCCACATACAGGTGAGTGTGTACAGGTTTTTGAAAAGCTAACAAAGATACCAAAAAAAGAGAAAGTTCTCATAATGGATCCAATATTATTTTGCAATATTATCCCTAGAAAAAGGTGCTGAGATTAGCGTTGTTGGTAGGGTTTCAATTGTTGCTCTGTTTTCAAGAACAGGAAATGTTAAGAACAATAATGGTGCAAGGCTTAATTGGATCATAGAAATAATGTGACAGGGATATTTTAGAGAGGCAATAATATATTTGGCACAAGAACTTTCAACAAATGGTCCAAGATATAGGACTCAATGGCAATATGTTTAATTAATTTTGAGAACAATTTAACGGTGGAGTAAACGATTTGTCAATATTTAAATGAATGCATAGTCAGAAATTCAATATATTTATTATCTGAGCATTTTAGTAATTGTTTCTCTATTGAGAGATACTAGCTATATAAATTAAATATATATTCAAGTAACATAACAATCTGGTACTCAGTTTAAGAGAAAGAAATCCCTTTGACGAGACAGTATTTTTAATTACAGACATAAAAGGCAAAGTGACATCTATTAACACAATTAAATTTTAATGATTGAAACAGTGGCAGCTCCTCCGCTATGGCGGAGGAGCGACGTCCCACTGCTTTTAAGCAGTTCCAAGTAGTAACATAAAATTTTAATAACTTAGAGTTATTATCATTTTATGCTTTGTGTCCTGCTGCTTTGGGTGGGTGGGTGGGGCTGCTCGGCTCTCTGAGCAGGGGAGGAGTGGTTTGCCCACTCCTACGTGTGCAATGACTGTTTGGTCAGCTCTCTCGGGCCAGTCATGTGCAGTTTCCCCGTTCTCCATGCAGGCTGCATTAGAGCCTTCATGACGAACATGCCCATCCCTCCAGCCCCTGAGTGAGCGCCTTGTCACGGCGCTCAGACCAATTATAATGCTGCATTGCAGCATTGTGATTGGCTTAGGGGAGGGAGTCTGGCTGCCTGCTTCCTGTTCCTGGAGTTGGAGCCAGGAGAGCAGGAGCAGCACCAGAGACGTGGGACACGGACTCAACATACGTTTTTAAAAAATTTCCCCCAGCAAACCCACGCGCACGACCCGCGACCCGCCACCCACCAGCCATGCCGGCCACCGCTGCATGGAATTCTGGCCTACCTCATTCCTAGTGGGTCAGTTTTCCAAACCTAGTTTTACCAGGCGAGGGAGAAAGATAACAAATTTTTCCAGCAGGTAATTTTGGCCACATAATTTGCATGAGGATTTGGGTGCAGCAGCAGCCATGTCTCATCCATGTTTTCTTTCAGAAAGATGGGAGCATACAATGTTTCTTCTCCTTGAAAAAAACGTTCCCTTCTCTACCCTACACCCCCCTCCCCACTTACAATTCAGCACGTTCATTTACCACTTGCTCAGAAGCAGGTAATAAATGTATGTAGTAAAGCCACATGGAATTAGAATTTTGTGGCCCAAAGTACTTGCTGGTAAAATGGGGTATCTTTCTCCCTCACCTCGTAAAACCAGGTGTGGTAAACCAACCCACTAGGAATGAGGTGGACCAGAATTCCATGAGGTAATTCAGCATCGCCTGACTCGTACTCAGCCCATAACCTAATAACCAGTCAAGGTGAATACCATTAGGTTTTTATGAGTGAAAAATTGGGCCCAAATGGTAATTCCCCATTTTTTTGGGTCTTACTCAAAATTGCATGGCATTGGTGAGAAATCACTACACGCTAACAGTAAAACGGTATGCAATTTAATTTTTTCCCAGTAGGTGCAACTCCAAATCGGCCAAAGAATTGTATCTCATGATAGCCTTAATTTCACATTGACAATTCTGGGAACAGATAAAGGGCTACACACAACTTTAGTAGGTAACACCAGTTCTGCTTCTGCAATGTCTGAGATACAAGGCCGAGGTAAACAGCAAGACACAGGAAATGATCATGTGCCAGAGGGTCCCGCTTCTTTTTTCCGACATCAGCATTTGGTATAATTCAATGGTGTAATTGTTGCAGCAGTCCATATAAGCTTTGTGCAAGAAGAAAAATCTTACCGTGATTGATGAGGCCGTGAGATCACTCACACATATAGTGATACCTGCCAAGATCAGGGCACATATAATAGATTCCTCTTGGCGCCTTGAATTATAAGGTATACTTACTAGTCCTTCGGAGAGAAGAAAGCAGGCAAGTGTCCCATGAGCCCTCTCTTCACTTACACCTTTATAGGGAAGATGAATCAGTCCTGCCAAATCCTCAGCAGGTTAGTTGTGAATTCTACTGCTACCCCACCCACAACATAGCACATGCACAATACCTATATCTGTATACTATTAATCTTTAATATGCACCAACCTGATACATAATGCAAGTTGCTAAATGAAAGCAAAGATCACAATTATAGTGCAAGAGCAAGCATTATATATTATGCAAATATATGGACTGATTTGTCTAAGGCGGTTCTCTGCCCAGAAAGGCACAATGGGCAAAAAAGATGTAATGGAATGAGCATGAGTGATTGCCAGTGGCTGAGGTTAATTCAAGCATTCGTTCCATCACCTTGTTCTTTTTTTCTGCTTGTTGTTTCTGTGAACGGATGCCCTAATTGTGATGGGTATGCCAGACGTGAGTCATGCGCATACTGTGCCATAGAACTCAAGCTATACCTCACAGATGAGACCTAAGTAGGTCAAAACCAGTCTAGGATTGTGTGTGTTCCCATATAGACCTCCCCTGGCAATTCAGGCTGGACTGTTCCTATTAGAGATGGGCGACGACTGATTTACAAAAGGCAGGTCTCCATTTAGAAGGGCACAGCAGCTGAAAAACAGTGATCTCGAATGTTGCATCGCCTTAGTGTTTTTTGCATGCCCAAGATTTGTAGCATAAGAGCTTGTGATAGCAATGTACTCACTTGTATAGCTTACTAGCCTATTACATTTGTCGCATATCACTTATATAAGAACGTTTTAATATATGTTGCAGGTAAATAACAATACCATAAATATGCAGTGCAGGCATGAACCATAGGCACATTATCTTAGATCCCATGATAAACCTTTATTTTTTATAACATCGTATTATATAGATTTTAGCAGAACGCATATGGTAGAGGTCAGCGACATAAATCATAAATAGGTTTGGCCTCCCGTATTTATCCACTTTTTTTTTGTTTTCCGTCTGTATTTATCAATATTTATTCTTTGTTAATTATATCTGTATTTATCCATACCTAGTTTGGGTTTTGTGAAAAAACGAAGCTAAAACTTGTATATTTCCACATTTATTTAACCGATAAATGCGCACTCTTACTTGAATGCCTGACAGGTTTTACAAATACGAACACACATAGATGATAAATCAATGTACTCATATGACAAATTGAAAATTTTCGTATCATCAGGTGCATACCTACTGCTGGTTAAGTCTAATTACTAAAATCCCCTTTTTTTAACCTCCTTAGATGATAATATACAAAGCTATTGGCCTGCCAGTCGTGACTGACAGGATTTAGTTTCACTGATAAAACAACCTAATTTCCATTTTTATCCACATTTAAAAATAAATACAGATAGGAAAATGAATGTTTTTCTATCAGTATTTATATGCAATAATCAGTAAAAACGGAAAACAGGGAGTCTTAATCATAAATGATTTTTCCCACAGAATGAAAAGAGAAAAACTTCCATACTGAATATGAGTAAGAGCTTTTGAAGATGCTTCGCAAAGCTGATCTTGATGAAATCTATTCGAGGGTGAACTGTTTTGCATAATATTTCTTCAGCAATAAGAAATTATTATTAGTATTTCTTTTGAAATTCACATGGAATGTTATTAGACCTGCACAGTTTCACATTTTCCACCCAACACAGGAGAACCTAGACCACTATTAAGCATCTGGCGCTTCAGCGAGCCAAGAAATTAGCACCACCGTTTTTTCCATTTAATTATATTTTCCTCAAATTTGGCCCACAATTTAACTTGGCACCTGATGAGAACCCTGCCACGCCTTCAGAGAGGATTTGCCCTCGTACCTCAAGGAAAATGAGTGCGTACAAGAGGCGCATGTGCTATCCTCGTCACATACACCGATATTGTAATTGGTTTGTACAGCCGCGGCCCGTGCAGGTAATAGCGGTGGGGCTGGTTGTGGGCGGATGTCGAGGGATAATGCAGAGGGAAAATTAAGTAAATAATTGATTTTCCCTCGTCATCATCCATCGAAATCCCACCTCACCAAGCCTCACTGCTTTTACCTGCACGAGCCGCAGCTGGGTTTGTATGAGCTTGCGGGCAGATGAATAAAATGGGGCTAGCCAAAATCCTTAGCATATTTGAAAACCAATATTGTTGCTATTCCAAGTCTTGGTAATGGCGGCCAAATATTTACTCCTTCTAGACTGTCTTCCTGGAGGGAAAATAAGATACACCTTGCTTTAGGACCACAGGTAAACAAGCATCTTCCAGCTGCTAGGACTCCGCATAATTGCGTGAAGCAATGAATGGCCTTTTGTTGTTTTACCTCAGTGTCTGCACATTCCTCCAAATAGATCTGTCACTGCCCAGCTTTGCAGGCAGCCTCCAACAATTTCTCTGAGACCATTTATCTGACTGAAAGAAGAGCTGACCTCCCAGGTGGGAATGGGAAACAGCCATCACAACGCAACTTTTACAACGCACTACCATTGCAACGCAACTTTTACAACACATGATCCATTACAACGCATGCCTTTACATCGCATGGCATTACATAGCAGATGCTATTACAACGCATGCCATTACAACGTAAGTATAGGTAAGTATTTAATTTTTTTCTTTTTTTTAATTTATAACATTATTAAATTAATTTAATTAATATTAAAACTAAAAAAAAATTATGTATTTTTTTAAATAAATTTAATATATTAATTTAAGTAATGTTTAAAAAATAAGTATGACTATTTGAGTATATGTTTTGGGGTACTGAGGTATATGTTTTGGGGTGTTTAGCTAAATTTAGCGTTCTGGGCTAGGTTTGGGTTTTGGGGTACAGGGGTATTTTTAGGGTTCAGAGCTAGGTTTGGGTTATGGGGTACAGGGGTATTTTTAGGGTTCAGGGCTAGGTTTGGGTTTTGGGGTAAAGGGGTATTTTTAGGGTTCAGGGCTAGGTTTTAGGGTTCAGGGCTAGGTTTGGGTTTTGGGGTACAGGGGTATTTTTAGGGTTCAGGGCTAGGTTTGGGTTTTGGGGTATAGGGGTATTTTTAGGGTTCAGGGCTAGGTTTGGGTTATGGGGTACAGGGGAATTTTTAGGGTTCAGGGCTAGGTTTGGGTTTTGGGGTATAGGGGTATTTTTAGGGTTCAGGGCTAGGTTTGGGTTATGGGGTACAGGGGTATTTTTAGGGTTCAGGGCTAGGTTTGGGTTTTGGGGTACAGGGATATTTTTAGGGTTCAGGGCTAGGTTTGGGTTATGGGGTATAGGGGTATTTTTAGGGTTTAGGGCTAGGTTTGGGTTATGGGGTACAGGGGTATTTTTAGGGTTCAGGGCTAGGTTTGGGTTATGGGATACAGGGGTATTTTTAGGGTTCAGGGCTAGGTTTGGGTTTCGGGGTACAGGGGTAATTTTAGGGTTCAGGGGTAGGTTTGGGTTTTGGGGTACAGGGGTATTTTTAGGACTCAGGGCTAGGTTTGGGTTTTGGGGTACAGGGGTATTTTTAGGGTTTGGGCTAGGTTTGGGTTTTAGGGTACAAGGGTATTTTAAGGGTTTCGTTTTAAAAATAGTACTTATTAAAAATTAAATAAATTAATGTAAGTAATTTTAATATTAATTTAGTAAACATTTATTTATTATATTTTTAAAAAAAATATTCTTACCTTTTCATTCGTTGTAATGGCTTGCATTGTAATAGCATCTGCTATGTAATGTCATGCGTTGTAATGGTATTCGTTGTAATGGATCCTGCGTTGTAAAAGTTGCGTTGTAATGGCATGCGTTGTGAAAGTATGCGTTGTAATGACATACATCCGGTGGGAATGGGATGGCAAAAGCAATTCTTTCAGCCTCAACATGACTTGGGTTTTGGGGTACAGGGGTATTTTTAGGGTTCAGGGCTAGGTTTAGGTTATGGGGTATAGGGGTATTTTTAGGGTTTAGGGCTAGGTTTGGGTTATGGGGTACAGGGGTATTTTTAGGGTTCAGGGCTAGGTTTGGGTTATGGGATACAGGGGTATTTGTAGGGTTCAGGGCTAGGTTTGGGTTTTGGGGTACAGGGGTATTTTTAGGGTTCAGGGGTAGGTTTGGGTTTTGGGGTACAGGGGTATTTATAGGGCTCAGGGCTAGGTTTGGGTTTTGGGGTACAGGGGTATTTTTAGGGTTTAGGGCTAGGTTTGGGTTTTGGGGTAAAAGGGTATTTTAAGGGTTTAGTTTTAAAAATAGTACTTATTAAAAATTAAATAAATTAATTTAAGTAATTTTAACATTAATTTAGTAAACATTTATTTATTATATTTAAAAAAAATATATTCTTACCTTTTTATTCGTTGTAATGGCTTGCGTTGTAATAGCATCTGCTATGTAATGTCATGCGTTGTAATGGTATTCGTTGTAATGGATCCTGCGTTGTAAAAGTTGCGTTGTAATGGCATGCGTTGTGAAAGTATGCGTTGTAATGACATACATCCGGTGGGAATGGGATGGTAAAAGCAATTCTTTCAGCCTCAACATGACTTGAGTGCACGTAGCTGGCACCTGACAAGTTTAGTTTAGTTGCACCAATGACTGTGATAGTCAAGAAGACTGCTGCTTGCGACAAATCACAATTTCAAAGTTGCTCAAGTTTGAGTTTGAGTTGTTTCTTGTATAATAACAGGGAAGGCAGTTAAAGGCGGGGAAGGTAGAGATTTCTGTTGAGTACCTTGAGTGCAGGATGCGCCTGCACAGGGAATTAGAGAGGGTCTCTCCTTGTCATACTGTGGGATACAAGAGGTTGCTAACCGTCAAAAACATCTTCAAATCTGTGCAGGACCTGGCGAACCTATCAGCAGGGATTGAGAGCTAACATCTCACCTCGCTAGAGTTATGCAAGTCTCTGAAAGATTTTCATGGAAAATCAATTTTTGATATTGGCTCAAAGATTCAAGCAAAAGGTTGTAACTGGACTAATTTCTGGTTGTTTAGTAGTCCAGCCTGATGGAATCTATACCTTTAGGGTTCAGCAAGTAAAGACCAGCTGACCAGCTTGACCAGGATTATATATGGGTCACCTCTTGAGCCTTGTCAAGGGTTATTGGCCAGAATACTGGCGGCCATGTTTGTACAACTCTTTGCTTCATTCTCAGCCAGTCTTTATGCAGTGACAGGGAAGTAAAAGGAGGATATGGTATTGCTGCTCCTGATCTAGAGGCTGCTTGTTGGGCAGTTTTAAGCTTCTGTTACAGCTTCCTTTGACAGCAAACATTATGGAATATGGAGGCTTGAGTGAGAAATTTCGTGGAGAAAAATAACTTACTGGAAGTTGCCCATGTAGTATGTTGCCCCATAGAAACACTAATGCTGTGGCTATCTGAATGACTTGCAATTCATGGTGGAAGGGGGTGTGCCAGTGCCCTGATCTTTGCTGATTTAAAAACAACATTGAACACGGCATACTCTAGGACAGTCAAAGAAGTTGGGTTTGGTGGGTAGTTTCTTGGACGGCTCGGTCTTTACTGTCTGGTTGGAGTCAACAGGATTTTATTCTGCCCTTTACAATGAATGCCATGTTGTTATGTTGTGGGTTCCTTCATGACCCCTCACTGTTCCCATGTCTGTTTAATGCAGTGCCTAATTAGTGCCAGTGTTTGCTAGTGCTCCACACTAGCATTTAATTCTTGACACCACCAGTTTTTTATGACAGTCAAGCACATGTTGGCTCTATCTGCCTATTTTCAGCAGGGCACATCAGCTTAGCAATTCAATATGCACTAAATATTCATAAGAGCAGCGCTTCCAGGCTATTGGTGCTTGCTTTTTGCAGCATTAGCAAGTACATTGTGTGATGCAAGCCACATTTGTATCCTAAGCAATATTGGGCCCTTGCACTTATTTTTGTTTTAGGAACTCAGGGCCTGATATGGATGTTGGGTGGTTGGGTCACCGAAAGGCCGTCGGTGGTGATCTGACTTCCAACATCCCTTCGGTCCGACCACAGCATTACGATGCGTATGTTCAGACCCATTTCTATATGACGCAAGGCCGCCACCTCCGCCAGGATCAGAGATTCGTCCAGGGTCGGTGGTCGGAGCTGCGTCCCAGAGAGGCAGCCATCAAAATTACAACAGCCCCTTTCGACAACAATGGAGGGAACACTGCCATGAAAAGATTGTTGGAAACGGATATGGGGGGGCCCTAACAGGGCCCGTCCATTATGGGCCACTGAAAAGTGTAGTGCCCCCACACACCTCCGTGCATCGTGTGCCATGTGCATGGCACTCTATGCACGGATGAGCAGGAGATGTTGCACGGTGGAGGCTTGTGCTGCGGTCCATTTACATGGCTGCAGCATGCCCCCGCAGCATTTCCGGCTGCCAACCCGGAGGTCGCATCACAATGGGGTGGTCGCACCGCCACAATAGCGGTCGGGGTCCGACCATCCGGCATCATAATGATGCCAAAAGTACTGGTTTAAGGAGAATGTTGCGGACTTTGGAAGACTTATCTGTACCAGGTCCTGCTATTCATGTACACAATGTAGACAATATATCCATAAGCCTCTTCCAATGGATCAAATGGGTGTTTACAGGTCAATTTACAGCATTGCCTGAGGGATATTCGGGAGTAGATGAGGGCCTACTGGCTAAGGCTTAAATCAGACAATACTGAGCTTATGATAATGAGAGGAGAGGTGAATCTATGGTCTGAAGCTTGTTGACCACCAGAGATCTGTTTCTGGTTGGCCCCAGCAGAGCACATAAAAGATATGGCTTGCGAAATTTGAGTTTGACCTTATCCTGAGGTTTCAGAATAATGCAGTGACAGAAGCTTGCGTTTTTTCACACTAAGCAGTGAAAGCATATCCTTCTGCACTTATATCTGAGGGAAGAAGAATAACTGCCTCTGCAATAATTGGATCTTGTCTGTATAAGAAATTTGGTTACTGGTTGAAGTGGGTTAAACCATTCTCAAGCAGCAACCACAATCCTTGTCAGGGTGAAGTCACAAGCAAACCCTAATTTAACCTGTGCGCAGCCCTCGGGTAGCTTGGCACAGAGAAGTCAGGCTTAACTAAGAGGCAATCTGTAAAATATTTGTGCAACCCTTGAAACAGTAGTAACACAGGAAGCATCTCACACCAAATTAGAAAAAATAGTACATTTTAATTAATAAAACAAGACCAAAACTCTAAACATCCAATCAGTAGGACCAAAGATATGCAAGTTTAAAATGTCAGTGAAAATAGAGCCAAAAAGTACAAAGTGCCAACTGTGGATATCTGGTCCTGCCGAACTGGGACAAAGTCACCGGCAGACCGCGGTGGAGTGCGGGCTGGCTACAGGGACACAGTTTGCCCCACTGAACAAGAGTACCTTAAATCCTTGTTGTAGAGTGTTGCGAGAGCCCACGTCAAAGATGCGTCACACTGCCGATAAAAGCTCTGGGTCAAAGATGCGCCAAACAGCATCGGTTCCAGAGAGCTGCAAGGTTGCGATGCAAGGTCCTGCTTTGTCATCGAGGAGGCCGTCTATGAGGGGACTTGCGATTGGGAGCCATGTAAAGAGGATGTGTCACGCATCTGCAGTTCCAATGAGGCTGTGGGCTGCAGAGGCGATGTGAAGTCCTTGAAATGTGAAAATACATGCAGCAGAGGCGATATGTCCGTTCTGCTTAGGGTTGCATCGCGTAACAGAAATGTGTCAGTTCTGCTGGATCCACAGATGGGCTGGCAGAGCACCTTCAGGCCCACTTCCAAGGGTCCAGGACTGTGGTGGCACCACCTGGCAGCGTAGGACTCACAGTTGCAGAGTCCAAGTGCTTGTTACAAGAGACTAGCCGTTGGAGTCACTCTAGTGATCCTGGGGACAGGTTACAGGTCCAGTCCTTCTCACCCAGGCAAGAGTTCAGCAGGCAGCAGGCCAGAATAGCAGGCAGCTGTCTCTTAGGGCAGCAGTCCAGCAGAGTCCTTTCAACAGCACAGCAGTCCATCTTCCTGGCAGAGTCTTCTGCAGGTCCAGAAGTGTACTGAAGAGTTGGTATCTGAGGTCCACTATTTAAACTTGGTGCCTTCTTTTAAGTGGGAGAAACTTCTAGTGGAATCCCCTTGAAGATCTCTTGTTTCCTGCCTCCACGACCCTGGCACCAGACTAACTGTAGGGTGTATGAAATCCTTTGTGTGAAGGCAGAGCACAGCCTATTAAGATCTAAGTGGGGTATGTCCCTAGAGACGCCTTCCTATCCTTCCAGTGATGGCCCCTCCAGGCACACCTAAGCTCCCTATTATTTGTGGCTGCTGAAGAGGAATACACAAAGCCCAACTGTCATCTGCACTCAGTAATGTGACCCGGTGACAGGCTGCAACCACTAAATGGCTACGGCAGGAAAATGCCAACTTTCTAAATGCGACATTTTAAAAATTGAATTGAAAATCAGACTTTATCATAAAAGAGGATTTTGATTAACAATTCCAAAGACACCTAACATTAACGGTGTACCTGGTCCACTTGGAAATGATCCTTATTAAATGCAATAAGGCAACCCCCATGTTATCTTAAGGAAGAGGTAGGCATTGCATTAGTGAAAAACGAATTAAAGAGTTTTCACTATCCGCACATCTAAAACTTCTAAGTACGTCTCACATTTTAGATACATTGCACCCTGCTCTGTGGGCTGTTTATGGCATACCCTAAGGCTGAGAAATATGTATTAAAAAGGAAGGTTTGGATCAGGCAAAAGGTTTTTTTTTGCCAGGTCTAAATGGAAGTTCAAAACTGAACACACAGGTTGCAATTATAGACCTAAGACATGTTTGCAAGGCTACAAAAGTGACATCACAAGTGGTGCAGACCAACTAGTAGCATTTAATTTACAGGTCCTTGGTAGACATAGGACCACATTACTCGGGACTTATAAGTAAATCAAATATGCCAATGGGGATAAGCCAATGTTGCCATGTTTTAAGGAGTTCGCAGTGGTAAAGAGCACAGAGTCCCAAGGCCAGCATATACGAGATCAACAAAAAATGGAGGAGGAAGGCAAAGGGTCTGGGGGAAGACCACATGAAGGCAGACAGGCCAGTCTGGATTATTGTAATGCCTTCTACTCGAGCCTAACCAAAGTCCTCATTTAAAAGATCCACTTGTCCAGAAAATGGCAGAGAAAATTACTTATGTGCCACCTTACTTCTATAATTCTTCTTCACATTATCCACTGGCTAGCTACAGAAGACAAGGTATCTTTCAAAACACTAGTTTATCGCTGGGTGTTTAGACAAGTGCCTCTTTTTTGAAGAAGCGAATCAGGTAATATGCTCTTGCATCAAGTCTCTATTCTGGTATTCACAAGCTCCTCGTGCAAAGGTTTTCCTGCCAGGAGTCTAGGCCTCCCAATGTCACATTCCAAAGCATTTACAATCTTGTTCCAAATTACAGAGCAAGTGCACTGAACCTATGTACGACCTGACACGCCCTTCATTGGATCCACCCAATTGTGGGGATATAAAACCCGGGGACCTAGTGGAGAAGCAAACTCACAGCTGTACTGGGATAGTACAGTATTAAAAGGTAGACCAGCAACTTGAAACCCAGAGGAACAGGTAATGATTTAAAAAGGGGTCTGGATGATGCGCAGTAGAGTACAGTGAGTGACTACACCTGCTCACAAGTGGGTGCCTTGAGAATCCCAGGAACCCCATTACCCGCACCTGCCCCGGGGCTGCTCTGACTGTTTGCCAACTCATTTGTGGTTGTATACAATTAGTGCACCTCCCAATAGCTTTTTTGCCCATGCACCCACATCTGTAATACAGCGCGGACACAATGGCAAAAGTTTTTCCTCCTATGCATTAGGCCTTGCACCCATGGCAACAAGAGAATATCCCCTTTGGAATCCTTAAAGTGCACATTTTGTGCTGATGCAACATTACAGGTGAGGCTGCACAAGCATCTGCCACCCTCTCTGTAATAACAAAGTGACCCGGGGGCAACAACAAGCATGTGTAAACACCCTTTGAGCCATCAGGGCATTTTGTATAAGACACACCCAATATCTTTTTAAAGGAACAAGGACGTGCATATTCTAGAAATATCAATCAGAATAATTTGAGTCTGCTACGCCTCCTATTTGCTATCTCAGCGCCATGAAACCCTTGTAGGAGCGCTTTAGAAGTACAGATGTAATGAGACAGCGCAGACGGTCCTGCTGGATGTCTACTTAGAGGAATATTCTCACTTGGCCTTCGACGTGTTTTAAGGCTTCGGGTGTCTAGGACAGACATACAGCGTGTAGAGACACTGCGAGTTTTCATTTGGACGCACTAATGAGGTCGACCTTTGACCCTGGCTGATGACTACCATACCTGTGCTGCTGTGGAGCCGGAGAACATTTGACCCCGGTTGCAGGTTTGACAGCAGCGTGACTAATGACGTCTTAGCGCGAGAATAATGAGCTGCAATTTCTCGTCATTTGCGTGAAACTGAACTCCCTAAAATGTCGTCCGTCCTCACTCTCCGTTTTCCAAATAAACGAATAATAAGAGTCAGATGTCCCCACGAGCCCGCCCTCAAGTAGCTTCTTTCAGACGTCTCACAAATTAACGGACTGATTTCTGCTGGCCCGTGTACATCTGAAGATGTGTTTTAAACAAAACAAACACTACAAATAAAAAATTAAAAAATACGACTGCGACACGCAGCTTTATTTGCATTGAGTGAAAAACGTACATGTATTTTGCATGTGTTAAAAAAAGTTTAAATAGCCATAAGATCTGAATTTGATGTGGAAAAGTGAGTTAGTGCACTTTTTATTGCAAACTTTCAAGTTATAGTTTTAAAACAACATAGGAACACAAATGCTGGGGGAAATCGTCATAACACCTGTTAGACGTTTTCGAAATATGCACTTGAGGTTGACTCAACAACGTCATGCCTCATCATTGTCCTCGTTGTTGAAACATTAGTTGTTAGCAGGGGGCACACACTGCCCGGGTGCATCCCCCTTTTTTCTGGAGTCCTAAATTATTGAGGTGCGGAGATGGAAATTTGACTTGACCCGTGACAAGTTGTCTCTACCTACCTGGAACACTGGAGTTTTGAGGGGTGGCAATTTTGAAGCAGTCCTCCATTCGAAAACTAAAGACAATATTGTCCAGTTCCAAAATATATCTAGAATGTTCTCTCTTGCCATTCAATTATCATCAAAAGCCCACACACTAGCAACTGAATCTAATAAAATCCATATATAACTGGTCAACTGGAATTCCACCACAGAAGGAGTGTCAGCAGCTACAGGGCTTAAATCCCACCATGTCTCGATTTATAACACGTTCTCCAAGTGCAAGACAAATATGGGCACACAAAATGTGGAAAACATAACCTCTAAAATCTTTTTGTGTCTTTTTTGTGTCACCAAGGGAGAAATCAGACAATTTTTATGCTTGTGGGGCTGTCACTAGTACAGACAGTCCAACAAGAAAAATATTTGTCCACAATCTTAAGTGACACATATTGGGTGTTTCCTGGAGCCCGCCAGGAAGGAAGGGGTTTATGCAAATACGGAGAACAATCAAGGAGTTGTAACTTTGTGGGTATTCACAACCAGTTTCAAGTAGTTTCCCTCGTATCCCCAACAGGATAGCAAGTGTAAAATGTTCAAAGATATCTTTTAGTGGAAGTGGTGTAACCTGGTGAAGTTCCAAGTCTCTCAACTAGTACTGTGAACATGCTAGTTAATTTATTATTTAAAATTTAGATTGCAACAAGTATGATACAGAATTATGCAAAAAGCGTAGAACAGATTGTCAAAACAAATTAGCCTTAGTTGCATGCTATATTTATTTAGTAATAAATTACCTGTTACTTGCCAACAAAAATGTGATACATTGCTAATGACATGGCCTCAACTTCCAAGACAGTGTAACTAATGTGCAGCACTCTAGAAGAATTCAATTAATTGCCCTCAAATATTGTTTTTTGATTGTTTCAGCGAGTATAATGAATTTAGAAACTGTCATCAGGACCAGTGGAAGGGAATTACACTTCATATTTACATCAAGAATCTCCTTAACTTGAGAAAGGATTTAAGACAAACAAAGATGTTGGTCCATGCAGTCAGTACAATACAGCCATGGTATATGAAATGGTTTTACCTTTGCTTTCCAGCACTTGCGTGCTGAGGAGACAGTGTTGGTGGGTGGTAATCTTGCGTAGCGGATGCTTAACGTGGGAACCCTCCCGGGACAAGGCTTAGTGGTTTCGCAGTAATGGGGAGCTGGCTCTGGTCCTTATGCCAATTGATCCCTCATACCTTAGTTGTTCTTATGGTGAACAAAGCAAACACAAGGAGATGATGGACGGAGCACTGAAACTTTTCAGACACTCATTCCCAGTCACAGATCTGGGTTGAATCTATCATCATTCTTTAGCTCACTTTGCCACCTCAGTTCAAACCCAGCTATATGCAAACAAGTATTGACCCTGTGCCTCATGGGAACAGTCCAGCCTGAACTGCCAAGCCTGGTCTTCCCTGAACCGGAAACAAGCATCCTGGGACTGGTTTCAGGGTAAGACCCCTCATTAGCCAGGCTAGCTTAAATCGAGGGGGAAAGTGATGAAGAGACCCATGTCTGGGCATACCCTGCCAACTTAGGGCGAACAAAGCAAACACAAGGAGATGATGGACGGAGCACTGAAACAGTTGTACTTATGGCACAGTCATACCGCTTGTGGCTTCCGAACCGCAGCCACACCCAAGACCAAGATTGCACTCTAAAGCGTGTGTCCTACCAATGATGGCCAGTTCAAGAGAATGACTATGGTCCAGTTCTGTTTCAATTAAACTGACTTCCCTCTGTAAGTATAGATGGAGACTTCAGTGGAATCTAATGCTTTACACTCATTTATATAGGTTGTGCCTGTCCTTCATTTTGTTTTCAGCACCAAAGCTTTGTTCCTGAAAGTGACTTGGGTTGCTAGTGACCATTCGTAGAGTTTTCTGTGTAAGTGCTGCTTAGACCCTAGAGATATTGTCTTATTGGACTGCTTCTGGACATCTGGTCAGCATGTTTTCCTACCCAAGATGATTAAAACTAGATGGTGTTTGTTTTCTAGTCGCGTTGCTAATCAATTATCATTCTTACACAAATATATGAGCAGCCACCTGTGAAGTTTTGATGCGTCACCCCGAGCAAATGATTGATGGGGAATTTCAGTGGTTTTTACTTTTTGTTTTGTAATTATACCTTCACTTTAACTATGTTTTTTCAATGAATTTCAAAGTTTTTAAACATACTTTAAGGTCTTTGAAGCTAAGCTAGCTATTTGTGAGTGTGTATGTATGTGTGTGTGTGTGTGTGTGAGCATATACATTTTACAGATGGTAACTAAATATATTTACTTACCAGCAAAGTAACTACATTTAATGTAAAAACTCTCAATGTAAATGTTTAAAAACTGACTGCTGATGTATGTGATGCAGTGGGTGCAATGTAACTGTCCTCTGATGTGCTAACTGTTATGTGTTTGTGTTACACCCAGTGACTGCCCAATGCACAGAAGGCTGACCAAATACCATCGCACAAAAGACCGAATAAGATATGGAAGCCATAGCGATGTATTTGGGAGGCACTCGAAGAAGAATATGGCCTGGGTGGTATTCACATTTTAGGCTCAGCTCTCTCTCTAGGGCCACGCTTGCACACTTCTAAGGATGACTTGCATATTCATCAGGAGCTATAGTTTAGTGTACAGATGCTTCAATGATACAAAGAACTTGCACCTACCGAGCAACGCAGAGGTGTAAGTCAACCTAATGTGGAAGCACTTTAAATTGGCTGTGAAGCAGTATTAGGTCAACATAAATACCATAAATATACAAATCCCATTGGCGAGGTTTAGTATGCCGATATTCCACCCAGAATTTTAAAGAGACAGTGTTACAGCAATCTTGATACTAACATACATTTTCACACCCACTTAGCAAAGGTTACTCAATTGCAAATCGGGCGATTCAGAGGGATAAAGCCATTAATTCCCACAGACAACTTCGAAATGGTCAGTTAATTGATGGTCCTCTTGAAAGAGGGATAGAGACATTAATTCCTGCAGATAACCTCAACAAGCACAAGCAACGAGAGGGCAGGAGAGCAAGCACAAGCAACGAGGGGCCAGGAGAGACAGCACAAGCAACGAGGGGGCAGGACAGCAAGCACAAGCAACGAGGGGGCAGGAGAGCAAGCACAAGCAACGAGGGGGCAGGACAGCAAGCACAAGCAATGAGGGGGCAGGAGAGCTACGAGAGGGCAGGAGAGCAAGCACAAGCAACGAGGGGGCAGGAGAGACAGCACAAGCAACGAGGGGGCAGGACAGCAAGCACAAGCAACGAGGGGGCAGGAGAGCAAGCACAAGCAACGAGGGGGCAGGACAGCAAGCACAAGCAGCGAGGGGGCAGGAGAGCAAGCACAAGCAATGAGAGGGCAGGACAGCAAGGACAAGCAACGAGGGGGCAGGAGAGCAAGCACAAGCAACGAGGGGGCAGGACAGCAAGCACAAGCAACAAGGGGGCAGGAGAGCAAGCACGAGCAACGAGGGGGCAGGACAGCAAGCACAAGCAACGAGGGGGCAGGAGAGCTACGAGGGGGCAGGACAGCAAGCACAAGCAACGAGGGGGCAGGAGAGCTACGAGGGGGCAGGACAGCAAGCACAAGCAACAAGGGGGCAGGAGAGCAAGCACAAGCAACGAGGGGGCAGGAGAGCAAGCAGAAGCAACGAGGGGGGAGGAGAGCTATGAGGGGACAGGACAGCAAGCACAAGCAACGCGGGGGCAGGACAGCAAGCACAAGCAACGAGGGGGCAGGAGAGCAAGCACAAGCAAGAGGGGGCAGGACAGCAATCACAAGCAACGAGGGGGCAGGAGAGCACGCACAAGCAACGAGGGGGCAGGACAGCACACACAGAGCCAGACACACACAGCTTAAAAAAATAACTGAAAATGCTTCTTCTCCAATAGCATCTCCCACAGTAAAATAAACACATGCTTCCTCACATCTATGCCTCTACAAATCAATTTTTATCACTTGTCCTATTGGAATGAATGAATGCACCTTTGTTGATGACTTATGTAAAGTGCTCTGACTCCCCTATGAGTCTGGTTTGTGCTACATAAAGCTGTAGAATAAAATAAAATAAATATAATCTAGAAACAAAGACTGAGGATGCTGTAGGTAGACTTAACGTTCATTCGTATGGTAGTTGTACAGAGCAGCAATAGAGAATGGCCTTTGCCTGAGTTTCACCATCTACCTGTGAAAACCGCACATCCTGCAAACTGTTTGGAAACATAGTGCAAGGTTGAAAATTGGGGATTTAGTAAAAACGTAATGAAGAAGAGCTGTTTGGAGAAAAGCAGGCTTTGCTATCTCACACCGACTTTCCAAATGGATCCAGATAATGAGAAACACAAACAAGGGGAACAAACATCTTACTTTATAATAGCTTTACTTTTTGGGTCTCCACCAGTCAGCCACGAATGAGAATGCCAAAAAAGAATAAATAAATAAATGAAGAAAAGGCACCAAGGGAGGGGAATTGTGAGCAGATATCTTCTCGGATCAGCCTAGCTTTTTCTCTAAATGTTGATCTAGAACAATAATGTAATGTCCAAACCCTGGATGTTTAATTCCCTCTCCCTTAAGTAAGTGCATTTCTGATTGGGGCTTTCCTACTGGTAAAAGACAGTGAGGCCTCTGAGAGAACCCCTTTGTTTTTATTTTCACAATTCCACCAACAGCCGCAATTTATTGCATAGAGTTGATTGGGTTGCCCCATTTATCTTCGTGGCTGTCGCCCATCCAGTAATGGCTTCTCCTCTAGCATCATGCAGTGCTTGGACAGAGAAGTCAGCCTTAACAAAGAAATCAAACTCATTATAAGCAGAAGAGATTAATTGGAGGCAGCACCTTAATCCTTTCCTTGTCTCCTCAGGAAAATCAGAACATTGGAGTGAAGCTCTATTAATCCCCATGAAAAACATGAGGAGATGTTATGTGTTCAGTGACCATACACATTTTTTCCTTCTGAAATATCCATTCTATCATAACAACTTTCTTTGCCATAAATGTGGTTACCAAAGAGGAGGCTTTTTTTGGTTGCTTGAATTTATCAAACCTCTATATTTAAGAATGTAGGGCCATATTTACAAAGAAATGATGCAACGCAGTGCTGCAAGCAATTTAGCTGTGCCGCACAGGGTCATTTGAAAAACGGAGGGATGCACCATATTCACAAAAATATGGCGCACCACTGTATTGTCCCTTGCGCCGGAGCAAAAAAAGCTGGCTAGCATCAATGCAGACACTGACACCCTTGTACCAGGGTACAAGAGTGGGGGGCTTGCGTGGCCGGGATAATTGTTTATGTGCACCTTCCTGCACATAAGCAATCATTAAAGGTGGTTTGTTCCTTCTATGCGTATTGCAGAAGGCAGCACACATAGAAAGAGCAAAAAACAAGGAGAAATAAAAGTATTTCTCCTCATTGCGCCACTCTAACGCCATCTTTTTAATGGTTTTTGGCACTGCCTCAAATTTACAGGTCCTTGTAGATCTGGGGCCGCATCAAAAAGCGATGGGTTTTGCGATTGAATGAAACATCCATTGCATTCCTCTTTGATGCAAAAAACTGCTTGAAAGGGTACAATATTTACAATGCAGCGTTTTGGAGCAGGGCATTGTGCCACCGGAGCATGGTAAAAAGTGACGCTCCGTGGCACAGAGCTCTTGTAAGTATGCTTAGTGCCTCAGCAGGGATATCAGTCTTCTACTAGGTCATTCAAATACAAGTTTCTACCAGCATACACCCTATTAATAGAGTCAATTTCCTTTCCATCTATACAGCTGTCTGTATAACATTATTCAATAAAAAACAGCACACTGCGTAAATTACAAAGTCACACTTGGGTGGCAACATTGACCGCACAAGGCGAATACACGCTACTTACAGCTCCACACCGTGTGCAATCGTAGAATCAATATTAGTGGACAACTAAACTTGAAGGACTGTTTACCGTCCTGGTGCATAGCAGCTGCAATTGCTACTCCATTAGCAATGCAAATGGCAGGGTTTTACTCTGGCAGGAATCCAAACAAAATACTCTTATTAACAGTTGTAAGCAAGTACTGTAACTGGGCTACTCCACTGCAACTACATTACCTCTTCACTTCTTTTTGGCCCACATGGTGGGAGTAAACTAAAAAGGACATGTCTAATAACTTAGCTGCTAGTCCAAGCCCTGCTCCTGCTCACCCTCACCACTGTCTGACAAGCCTGGTAAAGGCAGCCATTTTGGAAAGGGAATGATTCATGTACAAGCGATTGAAAGAAGCCCTTGTCCGAAGAGCAGCATTGACCACCCCAACATCTCCCAGGGGAAGACTTAGTCTGCTTAGGCTCCGAGAGACAGAAAGCTGAGAGGCTGAGTGTAATTGGGACCCGAGCAAAGACAGGAAACGTCTCCAAGATAGAAGTGCCCGCGCCACCTCCCTGGGCCCCTCCGGCCGATGCCGCCAGTGGCACAAAATGGACGCTCAGACATCTAATTTGTTACAGCTGTTCTCCGCGAGGACAGCTCAGTCAAGAAGCAGCCTTTTTCTTACATTAATCTAAAAGCTTCTTTTTTTATCTGTAAGAAATAATTTAAAGAGGGCACCATTTGCGATAGTTAAAGCATGTGACTACAGAAAAAAAACTGAAAAAAATGTCATGGCTCACAAGTAACACTAGGTTGCACGGAGCTGTTTTCAATGCATTAACAAGTAACGTGACAGAAAAAAAACTCGGCAAAGGAGCTGAGGTATAAATTAAATGTCTGTGTGACTGCAACACGATATATAGGTTTAATAAATTGCTAATGTGTATGCTAAGTTTGAGTTCCTTAAAAGAGTCATTTATATACGTGTATGAAGTTTGAAATTCCCCAGGTAAATACAATACTCATTTTTCATTCAGTGATATTTACTTAGGGAAGTATTCCGTTTCACAGAAAATGTCTGCATCTACTGCTTTAGTGTTGAAAATATACTTAAAAATAGGTTTAAAAAAAATATACTGTTTCCAAGGTGGATTCCAATTCTCCAAAAATACTTTTCTTTAATCTACAGGATCTATTCTTTACTGTAAGTCTTTACAATGTGTCTATGCTGTGCTAGCACTATTTTGCTCACAGAATGTAGTAACTGAAAGCAATTGTTGTTATATAATGTTTTATAAGAAACACATCCAGTAGCCGGCAACGCAAACAAAATTATTGCTACATCTTTCATACGTGAAAATACGGTTATCACTGCTTGACAGCTAGGCCCATTGTTCCAACGGGGTGTTGGGGGATGGTTGGGGGGGTGGGAGGGGGTGGTGATGCAGCAAGTCAACTTGCTGCGCTGCGTTCCAGGGAAAGGACAGGAATGCGCTGTATTTATTACACTATGGTGCCTTCCTGTCCTTTCCCCAGCACTTGCGCACAATGGGCGCCTAGTGCCAGTGCGGGCACGCTTGCACTGTGGTGCATGGTTGCCTGCGTTAAATGCAGGATTAAAAAAACAATCCTGAGAGGCATATTTCTCTTTCTATGTGCGCTGCAGAATGCAGCGCACATAGAAAGAGGAAGTAACGAGGAGAAATAGAGATATTTCTCTTCACTATGCCTCTCTTGAGATGGCGCATCTTTTGGTCTTCCAGCAAAGGTAAATCTGGGAATGCGTCAAAACCCATGGGAGTTGCGTGTGAACACCCACGCAACGTCCATGAACACCTTCCCAGGGCAAGTAACGCAACGCAGCGATTTGTGCTGAGTTGCATTACTCCTGATTTATCAAGCCACGCAGGCCTATGCACAGTGGCCTTGCGTGGCATGACAAATCGCACTTTAGGATTTGCGTCACACATGCACCACTTTGTGCGGTGCAAATGCAACACAAAACCTTGATAAATAGGGCCCATAATTTGGCCTTTCGAACCATGCCAACGTTGAAAGTTCCTGAAAAGTATCACTGATTGGCTGATATTCATTTGCCTATTAAATGAGAGGTGTGCTTCCTAAATGCAAAACTGTCAAATCTCTGGTCCTCATTTGGATAAGGCTATGGGGGAGAGGATGTGGTCTGACGGCTAGATTGCCGACTTTGGAGCTGGGAAACCAAGGTTCGAGACTCGGGGTCGCGTCCACATCCTGTGATTCGGGGCAAATCACATAATCTCCCTGTGCGTACCACAAAAAAAATAATGAATGTGGCCTTGTGTAATGTAACCGGTGCTCATGTAAAGTGCTCTAGTACCTTCGGCCGAGTTTGCGCAATATAAATCCTCACAAAAAAAGGCCGTTTAGTCTGGATTTGGATGCAAATGATGTTCATGCCAGAATTTGGTTTTTCCATGTATACTTTTTTCTACATTATTTCATTACATTACATGGATGAGGAACTTTGTGTTCTAAGAGTGTGTGGGACCAAATATGCATTATGGGGGAATATTGGAAGGGGGCCTTAGATCCTGCCCTATTAATGAGTTGAAGATATTACTCTTCTAATTGGTTAGTTGGTCAGCATGCAGTCCAGTTAAAATGTAAAGCCCTCTGCGACTCCCTAGCTTCGTTCTTCCACAACAAAATCGCAGACATCCACAACAGCTTCGACAACCGTCCCGGAGACCAACCCACCCAACCTTCTGCAGGACCTTCACCCCCCTTGAACATCCTTAATGACTGGAACCCAATCTCCACTGAGGACACCATCCACCTGATGAACTCCATCCACTCAGGATCCCCCACAGACCCATGCCCTCACCACATCTTCAACAAAGCAGACTCCATCATAGCACCACACCTCCGAGACGTCATCAACTGCTCCCTCAACTCCGCCACCTTCCCGGAAAGCTGGAAACACGCAGAACTTAGCGCCCTTCTGAAAAAACCCACAGCTGACCCCACCGAACTCAAAAACTACCGCCCCATCTCGCTCCTTCCATTCCCGGCCAAAGTCATCGAGAAAGCTGTCAACAACCAGCTCGCCGCCTTCCTCGAAACCAACAAATCCCTCGACTCCTCACAGTCCGGCTTCCGAGCCAAACACAGCACGGAGACCGCCCTCATCGCAGCAACAGACGACATTCGAACTCTACTGGACAATGGAGACACAGTCGCCCTCATCCTCCTCGACCTCTCCGCAGCCTTCGACACAGTCTGCCATAGCACCCTTCTACAGCGCCTTAGAAACATCGGAATCCAAGGAAAAGCACTGGAATGGATCACCTCGTTCCTCACCGGAAGAACCCAGAGAGTCCGCCTCCCACCATTCAAGTCAGAGGCCACTGAAGTCATCTGCGGCGTACCACAAGGATCCTCACTCAGCCCCACCCTCTTAAACGTATACATGAGCCCCCTCGCGGCCATCGCACGCCAGCACAACCTCAACATCCGATCCTACGCTGACGACACTCAACTGATCCTCTCACTCACCAAAGACCCTAACATCGACAAAACCAACCTACATGAAGGAATGAAAGAAGTAGCCGAGTGGATGAAGCATAGCCGTCTGAAACTGAACTCAGACAAAACAGAAGTCCTTATCTTAGGTACCTCCCCCTCCGCCTGGGATGACTCTTGGTGGCCAGAGGCCCTTGGAAAAACACCCATCCCGACGGACCACGCACGGAACCTGGGCGTCATCCTAGACTCCTCACTCTCTATGAACAGACAAGTCAACGCCGTTTCATCATCTTGCTTCAACATTCTTCGCATGCTCAAAAAAACATTTCGCTGGATCCCCACCGAAACCAGAAAAACGGTCACCCATGCACTGGTTACAAGCCGCCTGGACTACGGAAACACCCTATACGCCGGTACCACCGCAAAACTCCAGAAAAAACTCCAACGCATCCAGAACGCATCAGCCAGACTCATACTAGACATCCCGCGTAAAGACCACATCTCTAGTCACCTGAAAAACCTCCACTGGCTCCCCGTCAATAAGAGGATTACTTTCCGCCTCCTAACCCACGCACACAAAGCACTTTACGAACTTGGACCCGAATGCCTCAACACACGACTTTCCTTCTACACCCCCTCCCGCCAGCTGCGATCCTCCAACCAAGCCCTTGCTACCGTACCTCGCATCAACAAAACCACCATGGGAGGGAGATCCTTCTCCTACCTGGCAGCTAAAACCTGGAACTCACTCCCCACTCACCTTCGTCTCACTCAGAACCACCTAGCATTCAGAAAGCAACTTAAAACTTGGATATTCGACAAGTAATTCCCCACCCTTCTTCAAGCGCCTTGAGACCCTCTGGGTATGTAGCGCGCTTTATACATCTTTTACTTGACTTGACTTGACTTGTGGAGTGACCAGTCTGGGCTTCATGCATGCCACAAGTAGCTCCTCCTTCACAAATTTATTGGAAAAAGAACAGCTAGGCAGGAAGGGAAAGACTCAGCCACCGCCCGTGGAGGGAGTTTCGGTGGGGCGGAGAGGCAGGGCGGGGGAGGGGCAGGGTGTGGGTGCTAAAAACTGGAGTATGGATAATTGAAGGTAAGTAAACAATTTAATTAATAAAAGGAATTTCGTAGCGCGCCCTGCATCGCTCCATGTTTGTGACTGCTTAAAATAAATGAATATGTTTTTTTAAATGCAGCCCATTTTCCTAAAATTAAAACCGGACGTGTTTTAAAAAAAAAAGAAAAGTTAAACAACCAATCTTAGAAGTAGGCAGTGGTCTCATTGACAACTGCCTACTCATAAAAAAGTTTTTTTCAACATTCTCAAGGTGGTCCCCTGAGGACGCCATCCCATTTGCGAGTGGCTAACCTCAATTGTGAATTGGTGGTAAAATATTAATGTTTTGCGACTGGATTTCAGTTGCAAAAAATTAATATAAACCCTAAGGAATCAAAATTGAGGCATGTCACAGGTATCCCCTCCTAAATGTGAATCGTACTGAGATATAGTAATGTTTTGCTACTGAAAGTTTGGTTGTAGAATATTGAAATGTTACTGATTGCTTAAAGGGTGGGGTAACAGATTCACAGAGGAGAATCTATCCAGGTTAGACAGCTTCCTCTTTGGAACTTGTGGGACCCGGACAGAAGTAAGAGGTGGTCCAAAGGATCACTGCTACTTCCCACAATAGGTTGTGAAGTGAAAAATGTGTTTTTAAAGCAGCCTAAGGAACAAGAGCACTTAAAAAAAGTTTTCATTTAGAAATGCAAAAACCAATAGGAATATTGTTTTTGAAATGTTTCTGTATATTGCTGTTTATAACATGGTTGTGTTTGATACTGTTGTAATATCTATTGTAGTTTATGTATATTTACTATATAAATTTTTTCTATAAATATTTTATGTATATTTTACATTGTGTTATATTGTTTTAGGAGTGAGTTTTAGGGTTTGTAGGGTAATAGGATGGGGATCTTTGACTAGTTTTAAGTAATTCCTGTATTGCGTTTTAAAGTTTTGTATATGTTTGTTGATGTGAATTTTTTTAATCTATAAATGCACTTATATAGTATATTTAAAATACCTAAAAATGTACGTATGTACCTTAATTACATAAATAATGTTTAATTATTGTATATCACATTTCACTTATAGAAAGCTACATAGTTGTAGTACAATGTTTGTAGGAGTACCTCTTTCCTAGTGTTTAGTTCTGTTTTTGGGCAATTGTGTGACTGTGAATTTATATAGTTTTTAATTATTATTTAAATTAATTGATACTATATATATGATATATATGTATGTATATATTTGTTTTCAAATAAAATGTATAATTGTAAGACATTTTGTTCACTGTGGAGTTGGTATTATAAAGGTTAGGTCATTAAATTATAACAGTTTCCCAATGTGGCTTATTGTGCAGTGGGAATAGTAAATCTGACTTTCCCAAAGTCCAAAACTTGCCTCGATGTGGATATGCTAGGAGTGAGAAAGAAAATGTGAGGTCCACAAAGTCCAACACCATCTTTAATGGGGCTAAGTCAGGAGTGGGCATAGTAAATCTGACCTTCCCTCAAGTCAAAACTTTTCCCCAATGTGGCTAAGTTTGGAGTAGGGAATAGTAAATCTGTCATCCCCAAAGTGCCATATTTGTGCCATGTAGCTAAGTTTGGGTTGGGATAAATACATTTGAAGTTCTCAAAATCAAACACTTTCCCTAATGTGGCTACCTTTGGAGTAATTATAATATACCTGATTTCTCTAAACTTTTACAATTGGGAAGGCCTGAAACTATCTAATACTTCTAAATTTGGAGTTGGAATAGTTATACCAACTTCCTGAATAAAACGTTTATTTTAATCTTTACTTGTTTCAAACGTACATCAGTTTTTCTTATTTTCATTTTGTAAATATACTTTATAGTAAAAAAAAATTAATTTACAACTTTTTTATAAATCACTTGTTTTACATAATTTTTATTTGCACACATTAACATTTTGTTTCAAACACAAGAAATGTAACATTTTGTAAGAAAAACGAAATGAGTGTACAAACATTTTCTCATATTATTATACAAGTTATTTCACATGCTTTACTGAAATTGTAAAATAAAAAATTCATTACTATTTATTCTTATTTTGTAATTAATTTCTACACATTAAAATATACCGTAAATAAAAAATGGTATAATTTTCAGTATTGATATATATATATATATATATATATATATATATATATATATATATATATATATATATATATATATATATATATATATATATATATATATATATATACACACATATATTACCTACTGGCGATAGCCAGTAGGTATATATAGTTAGGATTTTTTCTCTATGGAACTTTTGAAAATTCTATGCCTAATAACTTTGGCGTTTGTGGACGGAATTGGCTGAAATTTTCAGGAAAATGGCACATTTCGTTTCTGAGCAGCTCCTGGAAATTTGGGGGGGTTCGTCAAGGGGGGGCCGAGAAAAAAGGGGGGTCCCAAAACGCGTTTTTCCCATGTTAATTTCCATAGGGCGGTTGGCCTCACTTTTAGCCCGAACGGCTGAATGGATTTCCACGAAACTTGGCAAAATTGTAGGGACTGTTAGCCCGATGTGCCTTTGCTAGGTCTCAATATATGTGCTTCAGTGGATTTTGAGAAATTAACGTTTAAAACAAGATATATATCTGTAACAGCGCTCCGGGTAGCGCTCCGGTTAGCGAACTTTTCGCGTATCGGAACTTTGCGAAGCGAAGCTGATTGGCTCTCCGGTGTCTTTCAACATTCTAAACAGTCCGGAGCGGCCGCCATCTTGTCTCTCGGTAGGATCGAGAGACAAGAGGAGGCCAAAACAAAGGGGGAAATGAAGGAAAGGGGGCAAGGTAGACCCCTTCTGACCCCCTAGGATTGATGAGGGGGATATTATAGAGCCACGCGGGGCCCCAACAAAAAAAAAAAATCCGATTTTTTCGCCGTAGAGACGCGTCTTAGTAAGCGAACCGGGCAGCTAACCGGGCAGCTAACCGGGAAGCTAACCGGCAGTGTAACGGGAGTCTGAGGAGTAGCTGATTGGCTGTCAACATTGTAAACAGTCCGGAGCGGCCGCCATCTTGTCTCTCGGTAGGATCGAGAGACAAGAGGAGACCAAAACAAAGGGGGAAATGAAGGAAAGAGGGCAAGGTAGACCCCTTCTGACCCCATAGGATTGATGAGGGGGATATTATAAAGCCACGCGGGGCCAAAAAAAAAAAAATCCGATTTTTTCGCCGTAGAGACGCGTCTTGGTACGCGAACCGGACAGCTAACCGGACAGCTAACCGGGAAGCTAACCGGCAGTGTAACGGGAGTCTGAGGAGTAGCTGATTGGCTGTCAACATTGTAAACAGTCCGGAGCGGCCGCCATCTTGTCTCTCGGTAGGATCGAGAGACAAGAGGTGGAAAAAAAAAGGTGTAAATGAATGAAAGGGGTAAGGCAGACCCCTCCTGAACCCCTAGGATTGATGAGGGGGCTATTAAAGTTCCCTGCGGGGCAAAAGAAAAAAATAATTGCGATTTTTCGCGGTAAAGGTGCTTCCTGGTACGTTAACCGGGCAGCTAACCGGCAGCGTAACGGGAGTCCGACATATTGTGTTTTTTGAACGTTTGTGATATGTGCACGTGTGGATTTTGTCTAATTAAGGTTAAAAAAATATATATATCTTTAAGCGTGTTCTGGCGCGCTTACGTTTTGGGTTTGGTTTGCGCTGCAGAGACGATACGTCACGGTTATGCGATGCATCATGAGGCGTCTCACGGGCTACGTGATAAGTCACTTAATAAAGAATATATTTTACAGCTATAGATATTAGCTTTTAAAAAACCCATGAAATTCACAGAAAAAACCATAGGTTATAGACCATATATAGTTAGGAATTTGCATTTACAAAACCTTGAAAATTCACTGAAAAAACCATAGGTTATAGACCATATATAGTTAGGGATTAGCATTTAAAAAACCTTATTTTATTTGCACAAAACCATTGAAATTCCATATATAGTTAGTTGCACTAACTATATATCGCGGACCCGCAATCCACTGCTAATGATGTCACATATTACATCATTCATGACATGGTCAGTGACATCACTGATGACATCACTGATGACATCTCAAATGACATCACTGATGGCATCACTGATGACATCTCAAATGACATCACTGATGACATCACTGACATCTCATTTGACATTACTGATTACATCACTGATGATATCATTTATGTGATAATACATCTTCAGACTCTAATATAACCTTAGATACACTCAGTGTAAACAGGCACTCACAGACTGTCACACATCCATGGAGTTACTCACACACCTAGTCAGTCATGCAAAGAATCAATCACATCTCCATTTCCTCAACTATACAGTTATACACACCTTACTTATTCAAACATATAGTAACACATATTTACTCTCTTATACAATCCTTGATACAAGTTCACAATGATTCATACAGCCACTCACACATTCACTGGCTCTTATGTTCAGTTATTTATATATGTCAACTCTCACATGGAGTGTGTTTTACATATGTACTTACTTTGACATGTAGCACTGAGATATCCATTCACTCACCAATATACTCATGCACACAGTCAACTGTCCATACAGCTGTTTCTACATGCACTTTGGAACCCATACACCTAGGGAATCAACTGCTCACACATCTATGCACAGAGTTATACACCTCCCAGCCACCCACACACATACTCAGTCTCCCATACAAATACTTGGGCAACCATTCAATAACCCATATAGTTACTGATATAGCTACTGATTTAAACATGCAGCAGTTTACAGAACAACATAAATAATGATTGCCAAATTAAGACACTTTAATCACTAACCCATACACTCAGTGAGACATATTTAATCATTCTCTCATACAGTCAGTCATGCACCTACTAAATCCTTCATCCAGACACTTATACATCCACTCATTCTTCAATATGTAAGACATATTTTAACTTTACAGAAACATACAGTCACTGGGTGTTGTCATCAGTGATGTCATCAGTGATGTCATTTGAGATGTCATCTGTGATGTCATCAGTGATGTCACTGACCATGTCATGAATGATGTAATATGTGACATCATTAGCAGTGGATTGCGGGTCCGCGATATATAGTTAGTGCAACTAACTATATATGGAATTTCAATGGTTTTGTGCAAATAAAATAAGGTTTTTTAAATGCTAATCCCTAACTATATATGGTCTATAACCTATGGTTTTTTCAGTGAATATATATATATATATATATAGATATATATATATATATACACCAATCTCTCTCCCAAGCCTTGGAAAAGAGTGTGACCATGCTCCGGGGGACTGGAAAAGCTACTTTATTTGAATAAACTTGCGCAAGCATTGAAAGGAAATTGCTGAAACGATTGGCAGACGCGTTTCGTCCTTAGAATGGACTCTTCAGTGCCTGTTTCAGTTTGTTCTCCTTTGAGGAGCTCTTTGCTGTAAAGTTTTATCTTGCTGTGACCACTCCCAAGTCACGTGGTTACGCCCCTTCTATGCCTCACAGGTGTGTGAATCTCCTTGCGCTGTGACTGCTCCCCTGATGCATGCTGGATACTGTAGTTCGCCGCAGGGACCCATGTAGTGCAGGGACCCACCAAACACCAAGTGATGCCTCCAACGAACCGTCGGTCAGCGCTCCACAGCCCGCAGCAGTCAAAGGGCAGGTAACAAAGACACTCCTCTGTCCCCCTTCTCAGGCAGATAGTTCTGCCTCCTCTCTCCCCATGCACTGAGACCAGCACCTGGGGGGGGCGACGCGATTTGCTGTTGTGCAGCAAAGTACCATATATATATATATATATATATATATATATATATATATATATATATATATATATATATATATATATATATATATATATATATATATATATATATATATATTTTTTTTTATTTTTTTTTTTTTGTCATAGACATTCCACCATGGAATATAATACTTGGATTGGAATCAGTGTCCTATTGGAGCACGCAACCAACTCAAGTATCCGTCGCAAGGCCCGCCGGATGTCTGTTTGAGGGGCTAGAATGATTGTGGGGACCCAAGGAGGCTTGGGGACATGGTGCAAAACACGGGGCAACAGCTGGAAGCCTGCACCTTTCAACCCTGAAATAATCTCCCCCTCAGCAATGCCAGTCCCGGTAAAGAGAACTCTGGGACCTGTAGGTTTTACATGACGCTGCAGAAGGTGCGCTGACATGTGATCAAGGGCAGGTGCTCCCCGACCAATGGGAGCACATCATGAGGTATTCAAAGGTGTGGGATCTGAGAGACTGTGTTTCAACGGGCATCTGAGGAAGGCGCGTGTCGCGCCGAAATGCATCATGCCGCAGTGTTCTAAATAAAGCCTCCAAAAGGTTTCCCCGTGTGGCTTCTCACTGTTCTTTATTGGAGGGGTGCTATCTTGGATATATATATATATATATATATATATATATATATATATATATATATATATATATATATATATATATATATATATATATATATATATACATATATGTATATATATATATATATATATATATATATATATATATATATATATATATATATATATATATATATATATATATATATATATATATTTTGTCATAGACATTCCACCATGGAATATAATAATTGGATTGGAATCAGTGTCCTATTGGTGCACGCAACCAACTCAAGTATATTCCAAGTAATCCATTAGTGGGGCAAGTTTTGTTTCATGTTTTTGATAGACCGGTGATTCAGTTAATATATCATAATGTTTGGTGACTTCTGCTACAGTGATTTCTGCTAATTCTTGACGTTTTTTAACCTCATGTACAAATATTGGTCAGATGCATCTTCTACAATCAGTGTGGAATTTTGTAGGTGTCTCCATTTTGATCTGGCTAAAATGGTGATGGCACACTTGAACTGCTCTCTTTGGGTATTTATGGAGTACAGTCAAAATCATTGTGTGCTCGAAATGTATTATATTTTTTGTGGAGGATACTAATTTGCTGTTTAATATGTTTTAGCATTTCATTGTAAATTGCATTCTATTACGTAATAGTGCACATACCAATGGGACGTTTATAACACGGTATTGGCAATTTGTTGACTTAATAGTCAAGGGCAAGATTTTAATGTGCCATCCATCATGTGTGTGTTGCATTGTGTCTAGTTTAATAAATTGTTGTTAGTAGCATAGATTATAATTCTTCTGTCATTATTTTCGTCGCCATATTGAAAGAAGGTCTTATTTGGTATGTGCAGTGTGTACATTTTGGGGTATGTCTTGTCCTAATATACTCTAGGGACTATTGATGTTTTCCTAGCTGTTTATGTGTTCTGGCAGTTGACATATTGCATGTTTAGAAATATTTGGGGTAACATTCTCAAGTATCATTCCTGTTGGCTTTTGTGAGATTGTACTGTCCCCTGTTAAAGGTCCTGTAAGGTTCTCCTCACTTGTAGTTGGGTAATATAAGAGTGCTTGATTATGTTCATTTGCATTTCGTATAATGTCATTTTTGGTGGGAGCCCCTCCATAACATACTTTTAGTAATATTTGGTGCATTCATTTCCAGTGTGTTTCTAACTGGTGGTGCTCTCCTTGTTATAAGTATGTCCTGTATAACTTAATGAAAGATTTTCTTTTTGAGATTTGATGTATGTGGCTGTTTTCAACATTTTATCTGTGAGTTTTACAATAGAAAAACATATGTACATTTTGATAAAATATATCATATGTATATAACATGTAAACAAGTGTTTATTCATTTTTATGATATTGCTTAGTATTTTTACTTACATTTTTAGATGTTCTTTGTTGTTGATTTGTTTTTTGAAGGATTGTTTGGTAAGTATTCAAGTGGTTTATTGCATGTTTCTGTGTCTTTTTGTATACAGTTTTTTTTTAATTAGGCAAGCATTTCTATTTCCTAAATGTTTTTAAATTCAATTTCATATGTTGTATGGAAAGTTTTATAATTTATTTTGCTAATTCTTGTAAATGCTAATCGGTGGTTCATTTTTTAAATCATTTTATATGCTGAAATATAGTGATATTTTATGTAAAGCATTTTTATTAAGTATACGAATATGAATATGTTTGTCGTTGATATTTTGGTTTTCATGGTGATTGTTATGTTCCATTAGTTCCATTAGTGCTAATACAATAATTATATTTTGTGTTTCTTTGTTGTAGTTTTTGATCTTGCATTATAAATATTTTTCAATTATATTTTTGATGTCGATGTATCTGTTTTTCTTTTTTACACATATGGTCACAATATTAAGGTTGACAGCATATTTCCGGTGATATTTTAGCATTTCAGGATTCTTTCTTGCCTTTGTGTCATAGAAGTGTTCCTTACAGTGGCAAATAGCAACCTAGTTATTTAAAACTAATTAGGCAGGTCATACTGTGACCACTGCAACTAAAGCTTCTAGGATGAGACCTATTGGTACAAATGTTACATTGTAAGAGGTCACAAATATATATTTTTAAAACATTTCTTTATTATCCATTATAGCAAGCAGTATACATGTTACAGCATTTATACATTGTATTACAGTGTGGATCTACTGATACAACAATTAGAACAATTAGACAGTTTTCTTTTTGTTTTTGTATGTTTCTTCTTTTTGTCCTCAGTGATATAAGTTTTCGATTAGGTCACAAATAGTTGTTGTGCAATTCGTGACCACTATTTGAGACCTGTCTTTTCGTACATCTGGCCCTATTGTCTAAATTGTTTTAATTATCTACAGAATGGCCTGTTGAAGCTGAGCTGCAGTGAAAATACATAGGACCTGATTACGACAAGGGTTTGACGGTCCTGTAAGACCGTCAAACCCTTGTTGCGATCGCCCGCCAGATCAGGAGTTTATTCCTGGTCCGTCTGGTGGTCTGACAGTGGTGGTCTGGTAGGCTCATAGAAGAGCCTACCATGCAGACTGCCGCTCTCAGAGCGCTGCCTGCACCTTCCTGCATAGTGTGGCATACGTGCCACACCATGCATGAACTTGGGGTGCAAATTGAGGGAGGCATTACATGTGTCACCCTGCATGCATCCCCTGGGCCCTGAGATGGCAGCCACACCGCCACCGTTTTCTTGGTGGGCTCACCCCCATGAAAAAAATGGTGGTGATGCAACTCGAAATATGATCGGCGGTGCCACTGTGGCACTGCCTGCATATTTCTGTCTCTGACTGCTGCATGAACACCATGGGATCCTGACTCCTTGGCGGTTGCAGTGGTCCTGTGGTGGTCCGACTGCCACAGTCGTAATACTGCAGTCGGTCCCTCAGTGTGGCAGTGGTCAGACCGCCACGGGACTGTCAAACTCATAATCAGGCCCATATTCTTACATGCCTTCGTGAATTAGCCCCAAAACATACAATTCCTTGTAAAAGTGCACAGAAGGCGCAATCCTTTTTATTTGTAGTAATTCACATGAATGTTTCCAGAATACTCACATTTTATTTCCATTTTAGATGTTTTGAGGCCAATTCACATAGGCATGTAAGCGTACCTAACAGAGTACCTCACGACTCATACTTTACACACTCAAAATGTTTTTGTGAATAGACTTGATTGTTTTAACAACATATTGTCTTATATATTATCCAGCAAACATAACATTGCGTTTTGGAATTTCATCACATTTCAATATAGGGATATGCTTTTGGAGTCCCACTGATGTACTTTTCAGTAGGGCACATTTAAAATGCAGCGGCGCCTATATGTATTCAGATGAATGTCATAGCACAGCACTTTACTCATGCTGGTGAAAAGAAAGGTTGTTCTTGTGAGAAAGATATACAGGCAGAGTTTTGAATGAAGTTAGTGCATACAGACATTTAAAATCAGGCACTATATAACAGCAGCGTGTAGAGTTAAAAAACAGCAGCATCAGTCTACATAAAATGAGAGTAACTACACAAAAACCAGGCACTTTGTCACAAACAGCTAGAGGCATTTGCACCCTAAGAGACCTGCGGCCACATGCATCATTACACACTTTTGCGATTCCTAAATTGCGAAAATTAAGGAATCGCAATTTAGAAATCGCAAACGGCAATGCATGAATAATACACAAATATTTTTGCGATTTCTTAATTTTCCTTAATTGCGATTCACATTTTGCGAATCGCAATTAAGGAAAAGCTTCCCATGGATTCCTATGGGCCAAAAGGACCCCCCCTGCACCATTGAAATGTTTTTTTAAGTGCAAGTTTCACACACACATGTCCAAAGGACATGTGTGTGTGTGTAACATGACACTTTCAAAAATGCTTTTTTGAGCATTTTTTAAAGATTTCGCAAATTAACACGAGGTTCAACCTCGTGTTAATTTGCTCCCCCTATTTGCGAATTCGCATTTTTTAAAACATTCATGCATTGCATTTAAGGAATCCCAAAAATGCGATTCCTAAAATGCAATCGCATTTTTAGAAATCGCAAAAAATTGCGGTTTCTAAAAAATTGTTTTATGCATCCAAAAAAGTGATTTTGGAATCGCAAACGGCCGAATTTTGCGATTCACACCGTTTGCGACTCCAAAATCGCTTGATGCATGAGTGCTCTGAAAGCAGGTGTGTTAATTCTGCTTAACTTCAGTTACCCACACTGACATCATACCTACAGAAGTGCAGAATTAAAAGGGATTCCAACTTTAATCCTGAGAGTGCCCTAAGGAATGAGTAATTATGAGGGCAGTCAGTATTTCTGAGTCTGATTCCCCTCCAGCAGCCAAAATCTCCAGGCAAAAGATTAAAGTCCACAGTAACTTTGCAGACCGCATAAAGTTAAATGGGACCAGTTAAAGGGTTTCCAACCCCATCAATAATATATACCTACAAACCAGCCTCTGATATTAGGGGCCATAGCAGAAAAAAGTGATAAAAATTCGATGTAGATGGCCCGTAAATGCAGGCAGGCTTAGTAAAAACCTTTGTTAACCATATAAATTGCCCCGAGGGTTCTACACTACCACAAGAAAATTTCTCACAATACACGCCTCAAATACATGCAGTTCAATGTCCTCAGCGCTTATATCCAGATTAGGACTTCGGCCACCTGACCTGGTACTGTCCGGCCCTACGGCCTTTCTGGGGGGCCGTGCTCAGTAAGCTCGCTGCGGTGTTGGGCAGAGTGCTGCCCTCCACCGTGCAGACATGTCTCTTGGGTCTCTTTCCCAGGCCGCCAAAACGTAAAGTAGGTAATAGGCTAGTGTATCTCGCGCTATGACTGGCAAAATGTCGCATTACGATGGAATGGAACTCCCAGAAAGGACCCGCATTTGAGACCTTGAACAGGGACGTCATCATGTAGGCTGGAGCGGAAGGCAGGACACTCAGCTGGGAGTAATCTAGGGGCATGAGAAAGCACCCAATTGCCGGTCAATGGAGGGAGGTGATGGCAACATGGGAGAACCCTGAGGATACAGTGACTAGTGGGTCAGGACTGGATTATGGGCAGAGGCCTTGCCCAGAAGTAACTTAAACTGTCATGTTCACGTAATATTGAATACTGTATTGGAATAAGTACTCTGTACACTCTTTGTCCTGGTGGGGCGGCTTAGACTACGTTAGAGGTTCCCTCCCCCCATGCTCCTAGCATTCCTCTGGGCAACTTCATTATGCTATGCCTCCCCCTCACACAAGTTATGTTTGCTAGGATATGCTTTGCCCCTCCGCATAAGGCCCTTTTGTTTCTTTATTGTTTATGTTGGGAAGGTTGCTTTCAGTCTATTTTTGTCTTATGACTGTTCTTGAACAAGTGAAGTAGCATGTTGACCATTAATATTGTTATACATGTACCTCGATCTGATGGTGGACACTCCCTTTTGTCTTTTTCTGGGAACAAAAACTGGTGAAACACATACTAGGGGTTATGGACAACATCTGCTAGTGGCAGTTACGTGTCAGCGATTGGTTGGAACGTGACCTTCTGTGTCCATGGACCTTGTGATGTCAGCTGGACTTATTCTCGGGTTCTGATTATGGACACTGAAGGGCGTATCTCATGGATGCTCCAATATGCCCATTGAGTAACATGGTTTTCATAACGATGTGGTATCTTTATTGTTATGTTTGTATACCATTTGAAAATGCAAATAAAAATACTTCCAAAAAAACAACAACATAAATTTCCTTAAAAAACACTAAACGAATTGAGTCTGACTCAAACATTAATTTATTGTCCATAGATGGCAAAATAAACTGGGGATAAGATTTCCAGGGTAAGGCAGTAATAAGGAACATACAGCTAGATTCATCAAAGGCCCGTTTTGCGAGTCAGTAATAGCGATTATTAAGGAATCGCTATTACAACTCGCAAAATGGGATTCATGTACAAATCGCAATTTATTTTGCGATTCCTACAGCTTCCTTATTTGCGATTGCTAATTGCTAATCGCAAATAAGGAATTACTCCCCATTCATTCCTATGGGCCTAAAGGCCCATAGGAATGAATGGGAAGACATATCAATGTGCGAATCGCTATTAGCGATTCGCATTTTGAAATTGCGATTTCAAGGGTGCAGGGGTGTCCAAAGGACACCCTGTTGCACCCCTGAAATGTGAATTTACACTGATGTTGTGCACACACATGTCCAAAGGACATGTGTGTGTGTAACATGCAACTTAGAAAAATTGATTTAAATGCATTTTTCTAAGTTTTCGCTATTTACCACGAGGTTTGACTTTGTGGTAAATAGCGGTCCTAAATTGCAAATTCGCAATTTTTAAATGTTTCATGAATAGCATTTAAGGAATCTCTAATAGAGATTCCTTAAATGCTAATCCTCGCAAATTTGCAAATTCTTTATTAGCGATTTTTGCATTTGGGATGATGAATCCCAAATGCAAAAATTGCACTCGCAAAGGGCCAGATTCTCAGAATCTGGCCCTTTTGCGAGCGCATTTCGCTTGATGAATCTGGCTGTAAGCAACAAGGTTCGCTTTCCTTAATACTTACCATGGTTGCAACCATTAATTACGATTTTTTTCAAACGTGTTTAGATACCCCAATACCTAGGCACTTACAATGAGTGCTAGGGTAAATCGGGTGCAAAAACTATCCCACACAATTTGCTCTTTTTCTCTTTCACCTCCTTTGTCATTCCAACTGAAAGGCACAACACAGCTTTTAAAGTTCTTCTCAAAGACAAGCCTCATGATTTCTCTGCTATCCCCTCATTCTAATCACCAACTTGCAGATGGGTGACAAACTGCTTTACTCTTTTTTCCAGGTACATGTGCTCCTTAGAACATGGGACATACTCACACCTTGGGATATAGGCTGTACTCCACAACATCTGCCTCAGGGGACAGAATTTGGTCGCTCTACACATTTTTTAGTTGCTGTTTTCATATAGTGCATACTAGACGGAAGAGCATTGGAGGACTTTAAGGAGAATATCATACAAAGGATAAGACAAAGACATTATTGTTAGAACCAGCAAACGAACATGGTACAGCAGCCGCCTGCAACAATGGATAAATATTATAAATACAATTATATAATACAGCCAAAACTATTAAACTTGATATAGGGTCTTCAGGTTAGAACAGCTCATATTTGTACATATATAATACAGTCATGAAAACTCTGGTGGCTAGGCCAACTGTCCAAAGGAGCTTCCCATCTCTATTTGTAATGTATAGTAGCTAGTGGGAGGAAGAAGGAAATGAAAATCAAAAACTGTTTTTTTAATTCCTACTTGAGTGCTGGAAGTTAAGAGCTATTCTGGATGACAGTAGAATATAATTCTATACTTTGAGTGCACGGTCTCAGAAAGAATGGGTGAAGATAGTTTATTGAGGGAGCAGTGAGCTAGTGCTGCGGAGTTTGAGGAAGCCACCAGAGATCTTCAGTTTTTTGGACAGAGCTGTACCAGTTCCTGGGGGTGACCACTGGTGCCTCTTAGTGGATTAGGGAGCACTGCAACTGCTCTTACCTCGTTCTACAATCAGCCTTAAATGTCTTATTCGACAACTAGCATTAGCCCTTTTCTTCTCCAAAACAGCTCTGGCCACTGAAACTTTCTTCAAGTTTGGGCATCTGCTAGCACTCCTACAGCCTGCACCGTCAATCTAGCCTCCTCTGTAGCACCCGCTAGTGCTTCTTCGGCTGCCCTGTGTTTCCAAGGCACTGGGGGTTAGTGATTTCTTCTGGGGTTATTCCTTCAAGGTGAGGTACCTTTAGACCTTCATGTCCCTTAGTGTTCCTTTTCAAACCATCCTAATCATAGATTGAAAGATCAATTTCAACACACAGCAAGCATAAGGCTTTACAATTGACACATGAAACACTCTCACATCATACATTCTATCACTCAGTAGGGCAGCTCCTCCATACACAGCACTCACAGGGCATTAAAACACCAGAGAGGCGTTCTAATATTCTAGGCCATATGTTCAAATATACACTGTTCAAGTGCATTTCTGCATGTTACAATATGTATGTGATGCTGTTGAGTAGGCAAATACTCTGGAGCACCCAGATACATTTCTTACAATAGGCTAAAAATATTAACTTTACAAAAGCGTTCAGTTATACCAAGGCCTCACATGATCATTGCTGTAACAATTATCCTTAATACTCAAAGAGTATGGAAACAAGCTCAAAAGACTGTTTGCACCTGCGTCAGGTAAGTATGAACCCCAAATTAACTGAACCAATAGTTGAGGACAGTTGTTATTCTACAGAGTTTGTCACTGTTGTATTTGAGTTTATCTTAAACAAGTCGCCTCTCATCCAGTCAGCCAAGTCTCACCAGCATTTCTTAAATTCATTTGCAGTAACACCGAGGTTACCCCAAATCTGAAGAGAATGTGGATGTCATCCATATCACATAAGAATGCGAGCTGTGTTTTAGGAAGAGGAAAGTCAAGTGGCCAATATAGAAATTAAAAAGATGTAAGGTAGTAATAAAACCTACAGTCTGCCACATTCCAACATCCATGAAGATGAATATGTTGTGGTATGTTATGTCATGTGTTATGGAAGAGAGTCCCCTTCTGAGTGCGTTTCTGTAGATGAGACTGGGTTCCTTCCAAAGCTGGACCTCTACTTCTAGCCTTAAACAACCTTCTCCACAAGGCAGCCAAAACAGTCTCGAGTCACTATGAGCTACAGTCATATGAATTTTTCCCCCAAGTCTTAACTGCTTTTAGCTTATTACAGATAATTAGCATCTTGTATACTTTTAAAGAACCTTTATGGTTGATTAGCATTCAATGGTCTTTAGCTTGCATGTAAAGCTTCAATATCTTTATTAGTTGTTTATAGCTATATAACAATATCTATAAAACCATCTTTTGTGATTGTCGCTAGGCAGAGATTTTCTTCTAACCACGATATTTGTCTAAATATTTTTACTGTACTTTATATTGTTGTCAGTTGTCGTAGCACTGGCAGCCGAGGTTGAATCCCCTACATTAATACCCATAGCTTCATATTGGCAGGTGCCTTGTGACCAATAATATTTCCAAATCTAGGTCCAGTGCTATTTTTTTTGCATTCGGACAGAATAAGTAGTGGGCTTGTTTTTCACTAGACCAGTGTCAACAACTATCGGGTGATGATCACTGCCTTCTCAGGTAAGAATGTCCATCTTTAAACATTAAGTGAGTGAAAGCCCACAATTAAATCAGAATCAATTGGTTTATCATGTGTTCCACCTGTAGAGGCTCTCTTTACAGAAATATAATTCTTGAAGCAGCCATTCAAGCTGACAAAATCTAACTCTGATATACACTTTCATAGCAGTCAACCACATGGCCAGTCTGTATCTGAACGATAAATATCAGCCTGAACCTCTCTTTTCTTATCCAAATGTACTCTATCCACCATATTTTCTCTTAGTCTGGTGGTAAAATCTCCATCCAGCACTTTTGATACATTTGGCATTTCTCTCTTAAATTATAGTTTGCTTTTCTAATTTTATGAGTTAGTTTTTAGTCTAATTTTCCTTGCATCCAACTGATACTATCACTAGCAATGCAAAATTTAGCACAAGTGGAACAGCATATTATTAATTTTAGTTTTATCTTTAACAAGAATAGCAAGTCCACCCAAGGGATGCCCCATTGAATAAAGAGTGCTTGAAAGTGCATGTGTTACAAAGCTGTTAACCATGGTGGATCTAGTATGCAAGTCTCCTGAATAAGACGTATGCTAAATAATTCAGATAGAAGTTCATGATTATATACAATGAGCCACCTGCAATGGTAAAATATGTACCACAGTGCAATTCATACTGACACCAGGTTATGATGCACTGTAGAAATTAGAGACTGATTGGTGAACCTCAAAAGATCTGTTCGCTCCCCTAGCTACATTTCCAATACGATTACTGAAATTAATCAGAACCACCAAATTTTAATTAACTCCGTTATCTGCATAGTTCACCATGATTGCATTTCTCTTCTTTCTAGACCTAGAACTATCATTGTTCACTTTTTAGAACTATAGGGGGAAGCTTCTCTACTCTGTCAATTGAATAAGCCTCCACATCTTTTATTACACAAGTCAGGTGAAAGCAACTGTAATTCGGCTATATAAATCCCTTTAGAGGTGTTGATACTATCCAATAAAAGATCTGAGTACAGCTGAATACAGATCAATTTCTATAATTTTCCCTAAATGGAAATGCTTTCACAAAAGTAATCGAAAATATATTTCATGTTTTGATGTTTATTGTTGTGAGTTATGCAGATATATATTGAAATAAGCTCCTCTTTACACCATCTCCCCTTTTCAAGGGTTCACCCATAAGATTTGTCTATATTGTATAAGTATCATCCCTTTTACTTTTACGTTAGATAAAAAATTGATTCTAAAGCTGAAACTATGTTGCATGTCAGGGATCTCTTCTTTTCCAATAGAATCACTAGTTAGTGCAATTGCCTTTATTGTACACATTTAGGGGGCAATTAAGATGGCGGTCAGAAAGGCTCCAGAAGGGAGCCGGATCCGGAGAATCCGATTCGGAACCTATGTTTCCGACCAAATCGGATACATGTCCAACCAACGGATTACGATGCAAGGATACTGTTCAGGCTGTCCGATTCAGTTCCGATCAGCATTCGGACAGGCCGAGTCATTTGGAGCCAAATCGTACAGCTCTATGAACACTGTTTCCAACAGAGGGATTACAATGTCCGATTCTGACAGCCGTTCCAAATTGGTTTGTCTGACCTGAAACAGCTGTTGGAATCTGACTTTGGAGGCTCGTATCAGGCACCACTTCACCCGCAGGCCTCCAGTTGGGGCCTGTGGGAGTACCATGGGACCCTTCTTTACAACCATGCACAGTGTGGCAGGTACCATGGGGTGCCCGTCACAGGATGCAAGGTTTTCCTCAACCACCCCTTTTTTCAATAGGAACCTGTGTTCTCATTCGGAACACAGGCTCCCATTGAAGTCAATGCGAGTCTAACCAAACAATGTTCGGAAGCATCGGAATCAGTCGGTTTGACTCGCAGAACCCAATTCTTTCAGAAACGATTCTGAAATCGATTGGGTCAGAAGAGTTTCCGACCGACATCATAATCGGCCCCTTAATTTTAGCTTTTGAGACCACACTGAACCTATTTAAACAAAAGCAATTTGAGAAAAGTATAAAACAAACAAGTGAACCAACGGTGGTCTATAAAGAGACCGCACCTCAATAAGAGTACAAAAAGAGCATGTAGTCCTGTGCACTACTTATCTGGTACCTGCCGCTTTTTGGTACCACTGTCCAGCATATTTTAGAAATGATAGCAAATAGGAAGGTGCAAAGTAAGAGATTTATAGTCCAGAAAGCATTCAATTTATATATTACAAAATATGATGTTTATTATTTTTCTTCTTACATCCAGTTTCAACAACATCCAGCCAACACGTTTTGTTCCAATTTTATTTAGAACTTCATCAGGGCATAAAATAGTAGAATGTTTATACGTCTGTTTAAATATGCATCAGATGCATATAGGTTCATCCAAATCATAATATATTATGGTTTGGTATGGATTTTATCATTGTGTCCAGTAATACAAGAATCAAAATATATAATATTCCAAGCACTCTTTTTTCAATGGGGCATCCCTTGGGTGGACTTGCTATTCTTGTTAATGATAAAGCTAAAATTAATACTGTGTTGTTCCACTAATGCTAAATTATGCATTTGGTTTGATAGTATCAGCGTTCAAATATGCATCGGGTGAATATAGGTTCATCCAAATCATAATATATAATGGTTTGGTATGCATTTTATCATCGTGACAGTAATACATGGATCAAAATATATACAATTCTGGTAGATACCTTAATAAATATCCACGGATATCTGGTTAGTCTTTTAAAAATAGTTGTTCTGATTCTGCATCACACATAAAACCTATGAATATTAGTATAAACCTTAGAGGATCCCATCATATTTGTGTACTTAATATAAATAGAGTAAAGCACAAACAAAAGCTATGGGGAGTATGAAATTGCCATTATCCACAAAAAGTGGCAACCGAGTTTCAAAGCCTCCTCTAACTACAGACAACAGTCTATTGTGGCTGTTCTTTGGGAGAAGGCAACCCTGTGAGATAAAAACACAGATCAGCTTGATCAGAAGTAATAACTTCAAGTACTCAGAGAATGACATACACAATCCATTGCCTCAAAATGTCAAAATGGTTTGGGATAATATGTATTATAATGAATATAACATAAGAAAATAAAATTATAGCATGGTGATAACAACGCAGGAATTCAGATTGAGATGCAAACAGTAGTGTCAGAGAATGCACAAAGACAGGAATCAAGCATATACTGGTCTAAATTACACAGGGAGAACATGTACAACTGTAGAAGTAGAGAGACATTATGCTCCATTCAATTGAGCTCTGTTCCTTCTGACAAGTGTGACATATCCTGTTCACAGAGGAACCTAAGAGTGGAATACCACATGTGTAACTTTGTTGCATTAAAATAAGATTTAAAATTAAGAAAATCCAACTAGAGTAAATTCTTCGCTAGTGAGGCAATCAATGGGGAAGTTATAGCCACAAACTAAAAAACTAACAATTAATCAATTTCAAAAGATCAAAGAGCCCATGTCAAACAGGTAATGAATGACCTGATGTCATCCACCAAATGTACAACCTCTATGACAAGTGGCAAAACTACCAAGTACCTTTTGCAAGGCTATATGACCAATCTCTTGAACATTCATTAAATTGATATGACAAATCTCTAGAATATTCACCAAGGCAGTATCATGAATCGCTTGAATATTTGACAAAGGGATATCATGAATCTCTAGATAGGAGTAACAGCAATGAAGCACATCTATAGAATGTTTGAGAAGGCAATAAAGGGTCTCTTGAATGTTTGACAAGGCAACATCACAAATCTATTGAATTTTCAACAAGACGATTCCAAAAATCCATTGAACATTCTGCAAGGCAATTTAAAAAATCTCTTAAACATTTGAGTAAGCACAAATCAGAGACCTGCTAATAAAAGGTTGTACCAAAACATTAGTTTGATCTAAAAAAAAAATACAATAATGCAAATAATAATTGAAAGGACATACCTTCAGGTTCTGAATGAGGGGTGATAGATCTACTGTTTGTAAACATAGATGTAATGTCTTCATCTTCTGGCTGCTGGCAGACCTCTATAGGGGCCAGAAAAAAAGACTTCAGACACTGGACAAAAGACTACTTGATCACAAATAGCTTATTACAAAAATGCATCCTAATTTGTCATGCACTGACATCAGAAGCGTTTCAGGAGGTCTTTCATGCTGGACTGTGTAAAGATATACAGCAACAATACAAGTATCCCATGGATGATAATTCATGAAAAATATTGGGGTAGCAGAAGTTACAACACACACCCTTCGACACCAGACAACATTACAGTATTAACCGCTTAACCAACCTTTAACCATTCAATAGCAGTGAATCTAATCCTGTGGTGGAAAGTGAAGGCCAAGGATTTGAAATTGCAATGGTAAATATGACTTCTCGAGCCCTGCCTGCACTCTGTTCCTCATGTTGCCTTCAATATTTCATAGATCAATGGTAGCAGTGTCAGGGGCACCAAAGGACAAGCAAGGAGTAACAGCTGCCAACTAGCATTTATTGCTGTCTATGCATTTGACTTAAGGTGGAATGCACCCAAACACTTGTTAGGCCTAGGACACAGCTGAAGAATGCTGAAGTTCTCATTCTCAAAAGTGGTTCCCAAAAGGTTTGTTGTGTTTTGGCCTTTTGTAAACAGAAGAAGCACACATTTCATTGATAATAAAAGCCTCAATTTTCTTGTAGCAAATCTATAGACATACTGACGAGGCAGTTATTTTCACAAGAGTATAAAGATAGAAGCAGTAGAAATTAGCAATGGAAGCAGTGCTTAAGTTACCCCCTTAAGTTACTCCTCCATTTGAATCACATTGAAATTAGATATTAGAGAGACATGAAGGCATAAAGGACAAGATGAATTGGCCAAGCACCATTAACTACAACGCCTGTTTTATTTCAATAACTGAACTACTTCATTTGTTAGAAAATGGCTCATGCTCCCAGCTTTTGTGTGAGATTGATAGATTTTAAGAAATTCATAGATATATTGCAGCTAATCTAACAAAAACAGTGTGTGATCTATGGTCTGTGTTAAATGAAGAATGTTTTCAACTTTAATTAAAAGAATCACACAACATTTATTTTATTAATCAATTTGAGATTATACAACAACTCCATAACTCTTTTGCAGTGCCACAGCTTATGTAGCACCAATGTTTTCCTGAGGTTGTTTAACACCAATGTTACCCTGAGGCCATGGAAAGCACTCTTGTGCAGCAATAAATGATGGATGGAAGTGCCTGAATTAATCATAACCACAGATAATTCATTTCAGTAACTTGCTTTGGATAATTCTTTTGGTCTGGCTTCACAGCACAGTTGTCACTAGACAATTATCTGAGAACATCAGAGAGGGGCTTTGGCTCTGCCCACATGTTGGGAGCCAGGAGTACCTATTTTGATTAGGCAGACGTTGCGTGCTTCCGCAAAGAAAGTGTTTGTTCTCCACACAGCGGTGATCATTTTGTTCATTTATCAAGCTATCTGCCTGCACTTGCACTTTCAGGAGCGCAATTATTGCATTGTAATGATATTAAAGTGTCTTCGAAAACTAGATAATTTTTAATGTTTTTTCTCTGCTAGAAGCACAGATGGGGTAGGTCAGCCACTAACTCATAAGTATTGGTCTGGCTTGATAGTGCAATCAAAAGCCATATCTATTGGCATTGCCAATGCTTTTTGGCTCATCTGCCTCGTTACATAAACAAATCAACTATATACACATCAGTCTTCATTGAACTAGAGCAGTTCGAAAGCTAGGCCACAGCATCTTTGACTCTCCTTGGGTGAGACCACAACTGATTTGCATATGTTTGGTTCTCGCCCGTATAGACTGGAAATTGTTCAGGGTAATTAACAGTATTTCAGAAATGTAATTTAGACCCACTGGATTGTACTTATCTATTCTTTAGAAGAATCCACGTACTACCCTCTTGGAGAGATGTCTGAACAGGAATCTCCACATTGATAATAATATCCTTGAAATTATGAGCAAGCCTAGAACATGTGCTGGGAAGTTTGAAGTTGGTTTGACCTTAGGGCAAACAAGCTTCATGACCTTGGGGACCAGTGCTAGTAGTAGCTTTCTGGAGCTTGGTGGTGGAGGACTGGAGCAATTTAGACCACCTGTAAGTCACAAGACTCTTCTGGCAGGTGACCATCCCTCACCTAATATAAGTGCTACATCAGTGACTTTAAGTTCCATGATTATGGAAAGACTGTACCTTGAGATGAACTTGCACTGGCCCTTGACTCAAATAGGCATCATGGGAGACCATTTCCATCAGTCCTGGTATGATAAAGGGCTATTAAACTTACAACTCTTGTTTTAAGTCTAGTTTCCCACGAACTGTTCAGCATGGTCACTCTAGGTTTAGACACTTGTATACCACCATTCCAGGCAATACGTTTTTAGGGGATTTTGCTTTTTATAGGTGGATTTGAAACCAAACTGCAAATTCAAGTTACACAGCAGCTAGTGAAGAACAGGTGGGCCCAACAGTTCTCCTCAGTCCCGTTGCTGTCAGCATCAAAAATGCAGACTGTGACCATTTGAGAGTTACTAGATTGTGAAGTTTTATGACATTTCTAATGTGAGCAGATGAGAAAGTGTCTGGTTTTGACTGAACTGTATCCATTGACCAGGACACTGAAACTGAAAATTAAAACTTTGCTAAATGAACATCAAAACTTTCGCGTACAATAAGATTAGGCTAAGTTCTTGGATGTGATACTTTTGGACTTAAATGCTCTACTCACAAAGAAAGAGTTGGTGTTAAAAAGACTTTGAAAAGGGGTGAAGCCTAAGGACTACATGGTTTTGCATTTATTTCTACCATCACCATATTGAAGATGCGGCATTATTCTTGTCCTTCAATGTGCCCCTAGCTGTGTTGTTTTCTCACAATCCACACTTGAAATAGCAACCACTCTTTAATATCAGCTCAAGAAAGCTTTGGCAGGTCATATTGACTACAAATAAATACTGATGCTAAGCTCTTGACACCAAAGTGTTTAGAACTATGACTGGAAGGATTTCTGCATATTCTGTTGCAATTGGATCTAAATAATCACTTGTGGTATAATATATATAGGCTCTGTCACAGTCTTTTTGCCTTGACAGACCCAAGAATTGTGATCATCTCACTGGCAGGCAAAAAAGTATTTTCCAGGTTTGTTAGGATATGGGGTATGACACAGTACACGCATTTAGTATAAAAACACCATTCAATTAATTGATGCCAGTGCCGAGAATTCCATTGTGTCCATTGTGATAGTGAATAAAGATTAAGAGGTAATGATGAGCAATTAAAAGATCAACCAACAGAAATTCCAAGATCATGTCTACTTCCTCAATACTATGTCAACCAGCTGCCCCAACATTACCACTCAGGCCTAACACCGAATTCCTGTACATCTGGTTGCCTAACTCACTCTCGTCCTTTTGTGAAGAGATCTGTAAATTAGATAAAATGTATTTTGGGTTATAGAATATCCTGGACCAGTTTAATAATGGGCATGTCATAGACATTTGAAATTAAACATATGCCCAAATCAATGTATTTGTTCAAAGTGGTTACAATGGATATATCTCACAAACAATATGATTCTATCCTATATATATGTGGCCAGTAAAATTATTTTTTATTTTTTAGTTTTCCTAGTGATACTGAGAAAGTATAATAGTGAACCATGAAATGTCATGGAAAAGCACTGTGTTTTTAAAATACCCCTCACAAGCTACGAATCCCATTGTGTCAAATGGAAAATACAAAAGATCAAAAGTTCTCTGGCTGGTGGAAAAAAACTAATTGTATTCACTTCCAGCTAGGGAAGTGAATACAATTAGTTTTTTCCACTAGCCAGGGACCTTTTAATCCTTTGTATTTTCCAGAGACGCTACCACTCTCACTCCTACACTACACATAGCCTATCTTCACAACAACAGTGCTCCCGCGTATCCGCAGGTTGTAGCACGCCCCACCCCGTAGAGGGACGGGAAGACCCCTATGATGAAGCATGTCACTATGGGATTCGTAGTGTGTGAGGGGTATTTTAAAAATACTTCGTGCTTTTCCATGACATTTCATGGATCACTATTATACTTTCTCAATATCACTAGGAAAACTAAAAAAATAATTTCACTGGCCACATATATATAGGATAGAATCATATTGTTTATCAGGAGGTTGATATATCCCCTTGGGCTGTGACCATTAATAGTTGTTTTGCCAGATTTGTCTGGCTACACAAAAATTGTTCCTTATTTAGATGGGACTGAGAGTGCTGAGCCTGAGGGATGGTCTGGCACAGGCGGATTATCCTCGGTACCATCAGGTAACCCAGTGGTGCTTGCTAAGTAATGGGTAATGTCTGCTGACATGACTGCATGGCAAATAGCAGAAGACCACTGGGAAACGTTTCTACAATTAGAGCTGCTCCTAGTGCAACTTCTAGCTAACAATCCCACACATTATTTGCTACATGGTTGTCAGATATGCAGGAGTGGGGGGTGATGAAGAAAGTGGCCTAAAAATTATATGTACTGACGAATATTGTAATAACACAAAAAACGGGGGTCTCAAGAAAACCGTTAGTTTAGCTCACTGGCTGCGACTCCTTACTAAATGAGTCAGGACTCAAAGTTCCTCTCAAGCCTAAACAACGATGAGAAACAACAGTGGAAAGAGAGAATAAAGACAAGTGATTATCAGCGAGATCCATGCTCAGCTAAATGGATTCCCATCAATATGTCTTCATGATCAATCTTCTCATTTGGTCATCCATCTGTCGGTTTGGTCTGTCTCTTGATCATAGAGACTTACATCCTGATTCATCATAGTGCCGTTTTGCGAGTTTGAAATAGCGAATCATAAGGAATCGCTATTTCAGACTCGCAAAACGGCATTCATGTAGGAATCGCAAAAACAAAAGCGATTCCTACATATTCCTTATTTGCAATTAGCAAATTGCTAATCGCAAATAAGGAATAACTCCCCATTCATTCCTATGGGCCAAAAGGCCCATAGGAATGAATGGGGAGTATTCCTTATTTGCGATTAGCAATTTGCTAATCACAAATAAGATTGCGATTTAAAGGGTGCCAGGGGTGTCCACAGGACACCCTGTAGCACCCCTTAACAGTAAATACGAACAGGTGTTGCGCACACACATGTCCAAAGGACATGTGTGTGTGCAACATGCAACTTAGAAAAATGCTTTTAAAAGCATTTTTCTAAGTTTTCGCTATTTACCACGAGGTTTGACCTCGCGGTAAATAGCGGGCCGAAATTGCGAATTCGCAATTTAAAAATGGATGATGAATTGCATTTAAGGAATCTCAAATTGAGATTCCTTAAATGTAATTCATCGCAAAATAGCGAAATCGCTATTACCGATTTTTGCATTTGGGATGATGAATCCCAAATGCAAAAATAGAGCTCGCAAAGGGCCAGATTCTCAGAATCTGGCCCTTTGCGAGCCCATTTCGGCTTGATGAATCAGGCTGTTATTTCAATATCCACAGTATCAGGCTGAAAAGGATCAAACCCACAATCATTTTTTGACCATGAGCGATAGAACATATGAGAACATATGAGAATGCGTGCAGTGCAAAAACAAAAAAGGCTTTATTGAGACCCCCTTTTTTTGTGTTATTACAATTGAGTGGTAGGGGATGTGAACCTGGGCAGGTCTGTAAATATCCCTTTGACCCTTTCTCTCTCTGTGGTGTTTATTGTACTGACGAATATGCTAAAAGGGATTTGGAGTACTGGGAACAAATGCTGGAAGTGTTGTGAATGCCGGACTTGCAACTGGAATAAGAACTAGATCTTACTCAGAGCATGCAACCGAAGACCTCTTGGCCACATACAGAAACAAGAGATAGACTAGGCACCCAAGGGCAGGAGAGTTAGCTATTGCCAAGTAACTAGGCCCCCGCCCCATACTGGTCACATAACATTTGAATGACAGGCAGTCGCCTAGTCCAGCGACATAGATAATTAATGTTTTTGGAAGCCTCAATACTTAGAACGAATTCCGTCACCGGTCACTGCTGCGCAATGTTATAATGATTTTGTTTTTTTCTTGTTTTTATACTGTATGAGCCTTATTGATGTGATAACTGCACAGGGTCTCTACGTATAAAAGATGATTGGAGGTGTCACCTTGATGCATCACAGACATTTATTTATTTATTTTAATTTACATATTAGCGCACAGCTACCCACAAGGGTTTCCTGGCTCTATACGAAACAGCAGAAATTAGAGAGACCTATTGGCTGCAAAGCAGTGTTTTAAGAGATCTACGGAATAGTAAAAGGTTTGATTGCATACGGAGAGGCAGAAGCAGGGCATTCCATAAGGTGGGGCCCAAGTAGGCAAATGAGCGTCCTCCCATTCGAGCAAGTCTAACTTTAGGGACTTGAAATTTTTCCTCGGTGGAAGACCGGAGGGTGCGGGAAGGAACATAGAGACTTGCTAGATGTTGTAAGTATCGGGGAGACTTTGCATGCTTGATACGGAACATGTAAGTCAGAGCCTTGAACTTGACACGTTTCTCCATTGGAAGCCAGTGGAGGTCTACCAGTAGACCGGACGTCGGGGCAGTTTTTGGTGCTCGGCAGAGCAGTCGAGCAGCCGAGTTTTGTACTCGTTGCAATTTGCGTGTAACCTCTTTGTTGGCACCCAAATACAGAATATTCCCGTAATCCAGCCTAGATGTTACAAGGGCTTGGATTACGGTACGCTGGGCATTGCAATATACTCCTTGTTGAAGGCCTTGGGCAGATTACGAGTAAATGTTGGTAATAGTTTTTGTGATTAAGGATGCAGTATTATTATATAAAAGTAAGTATTAAAAAACAACAATCCCACATATTCTATATCTCTTCAAATTGCTCCTTAGGTTATAAAATACAAAAACTGAATATAGTGTAGGAATGGGGTCAGGATGTACCTACTTGCCCATTTAGCTGTTTTCCTGGTTTTTATGTTTTCTCTAGAAAAGACTCTGAGGAAACACCTACACTTTCTTGCTATTATGAGAACCTCGAACTATAGCCACACAAGATGATGGTGACTCTGCTGAAATAAAACATGTATACAGGATTGTCCTCAACAACAGCACATATGTAGATTTAAACAGAGGTTTCTGAGTTTAATGGTATTTGGTGGATGAGGTATCTTTTTGCATCAGAAACAGTGAAGGCTCACATAAAATCTTTCAAAGATTATATAAGGGATAAATGACCCCCTGCTGTACATTATAAGGATATTGCAAGTCACTGAGGAGTTCTGTAACCATAGAGAAGAACTAGGCTTATATAGGGTTATTGAAGTCTGAAGTGACTTGCAATATCATTATCATGTATGTCAGGGGGTTACTTTATTCCAGATAATACAGGGTCACACTATCACCTTTCCCACAAACCACTTAAAACCTTTGTGCAGAGCTCATTTATATGAAATATCCCGAAGAATAAACATAAACCCGCTAGTACAAAATTAAACACATCAAAAATGTGTTAGATATTTTGTGCAAAAAGATATTCGTAACGGTTCAATATCAATCAGTTTTTAAAAAAAAGCTGCAGTGGAAGCTGTAGAAACCTGCAGAAAGATTCTAGCTTTTCTCTAAGGAGTTAAAAAAAAGACATTCCCTCTGCTTGTCATTGTAACCCATTAAAAGAGCAGCAGAAAGAAAAGCAATGTTAATTTTTCATTGACACAAACATCTGCTTTAATTATGTTCCGTGACCTGAATTGCTTTTCCCCTCGGCTGCTGGCTTTGGCAGCAGGCATTGTGAGGTTAGAACTGGACCATTGTAACTTATAATAGTCGAGTTCTGACATCTTTGGAAGCATTACCCAGCCCGGTAAAGAACATATTGTATCTAGCTAGAATAATTTGTTAATGTCGAAATATGGCGGTATGTCTGTAAGAGAGTTACGGATTTGAATTAGGAAGGGGCACACAATACCGCGCAACGGGGACGATAATTTAGAATCTGGTTATAAATGAGAACATTAGGAAAATCCTTTTTATTTGGATATATGGAAGTCACAAAGCAGAGCCTTATTATCTGTTTCCCTTTTTAGTGGAATTTATAATTGAACTGAGTGTGACGTCATACCAGAGAAGTAGAAGGAACATTGGTGTGAAGAAATGCAGATACTTGACCAGTGACCTGTCCCTTTATACTCTTTAGGTCAGTATTGGTGATAGGATAGTTACTGGATCTGGAACCGGACCGGTGGGATTTGGTTGAGTCATTATTAGGGATGTTACGTGCTCATACCACTCTTTTCTTTTTCTAGGCCAGGCTTGGTCATTGCTTTGCGAATAGGACAATGGAATTAACCAGGATAATCTATGTATCTTGCTATTAGAAGCTGATCTTGGTAAGATCTTTGGGGGAGAGGGACTACATTTATTAAATATGATGATTAGGGATCCATTTCTAATGATTTATACTACTGTTAATTTCTTAATACAGAAACGGTTCTTGCAGAATTTCAGGGATAATCTTATAATTGATCAGTCAGACTTCAGGAAAATTACTTCAAGGGAATCTTTGTTTGTAAGTAAACATGTGAAAATTGACACGGACAGGGTTATATAGAGCATTTATTGATGCCAGGACTTATTTTGATTAACTGTTCAAAACTCTCTTTTCCTTTTTCTTTTCCTTAAGCATGTTTTTAATAAACTGGGATGGTGAAGGTTCATTCTTGAACTGGTGGTTTGATTTCTGGTATCTCATCACGTGTTTAATTCACATATAAATATTTTGTACACTAAGGGAGGGTGAGATGATGTTGTGTATGATTGGAAGAAAAATCTTCAATAGTTGTGTAGTTGTAAGAATGTCCCCTGACCTTCAAATTTACCATGTGAGCATAAATGGCCAAATAAAGTATTTAAAAAGTATTTTTTGAGATTAGTACCCACAACAGTGTTTTTTCTTGCTTCCTTTGTGTGCATTTTAGGTCCCCTCGGAGCTGTGTGCTGTATGTTGGTATCTGACAAGGTCCTGATGTAGGTGGTTTAATCCCTTTCACTCCACCGAAACGCGCGTCAACCCTTTGTTGAGCCTTGTGCTCTAAAGTTTTACATCTGTGTTCTGCAGAGGTTCTGCTGGTCATATGTTAACATCTACCATGTACAGATGCAAGTTGTATGAAGTATTGTGAGTGTGTGGATGTGTTTGAATGGGTATGATATGTATGCATTTATTGAATACAGTCCAGGGGTGGTTTTGTACAGATTTGTTTAAATAATATTGAATATAAAGATTGTACTTATTTTTATATTTGCCAAAAAGAATTCTTGATTTTGAATTGACAAAAATGAAAATATATACAAAAGAATAATAAAAAAGAAAACAATTAAATGATGAAGTTATGCAAAGAATAAAGATAATGGAAAATCGTTCTGTCTAAAGTCACTGTTGTGAGAATATGTATATTGTTAATTGATAAGAACCACGTCTTGATGTAAAGTAGGGATAGGCTATGAGGGAGAATATTTAGCTGTGTGTTGTTTCTTTTCCCTCTTCTCCCTAGTCTGAAAGTATCTCCAATAGACGGGATCCCCCATTTTTTGCAGCACCCTGCCATTGTGATGCCCATTGTAGTTGTGCAGCTAAATAATACAGTTTGAAGTCATGTGCTACCAGTCCACTGACAGTAGTGGGAAATCCGCAGTTTTGCCAGTGCTATATGTTTCCTGCCCGTTCCCCAGATATGTTGCAAAAGGAGCGCATCTAGATCTCGAACAAGTCTTCTGTGGATCACCATGGGTAAGACAGAGAAAATGTACAAAAATCTAGGTAGAACAATCATTTTTGTTAAAGCTATTTTTCCCATAGCTGAGAATGGGAGCATCAGCCAGAACTTTATAGCAGGTCACATCAAGGCTATTGGTGATTTTAATTTCCATCAAGTAATTGCTCCATTGTGTGATAGATATGGCCCCCCTGATATTTTATCGTTGAAGGTGCCCATCGCAGAGTATTTCCCAGGGCAACCGGAGCAGTGTCTCCTGCCACACATGTATAATAGCTTGTCATCTGCATACATGGGTGTGTATGCGGATGACAACCTGAGCCCAGTAGGGTCAGATCCCTGTCAGATCAAGTGGCTAGCAGTTCAAGGGTCATCACAAGCAGCAGGAGAGATAATGGGCAGCACTGCTGTGTGCCCCACCCACACTGTATCTACCTGAGATAAAACCACCTGTTTTCACTCTTGCAGTGGGATGTGTGTACAACAGTTTAGTCCACCTGATGAATCCTTCCCCTAGATCCATTCCAGTCATAGTCACATAGCGAAAGTTCCAGAACAGGGAATCAAACCCTTTTTCGAAAGTGATGGCCAGGACCATGGCTGTTTCAGGGAGATCATCTGAGTGATCTATCACCTGTATCAGCTGTCTAATGTTTTGGGTGCTGCTGCATGTGGGGATAAACCCAGCCTGGCCAGTGTGTATGAGCGGAGCCCCCGGGTGTGTGGCAGTAGTCTGTTTGCCAGTACACAGCTGAGTATTTTATAGTGAACATTCAGTAGAGATAGGGGTCTGTACAACCCGACCTCGTCCTATATCGCTTCACTTTAAGCAGTGTTACGATTAGCTCTTCATGCATACTACCAAGAAGTTCCCAAATTACCCTGGCCATATTAAACATCATTGCCATCTGTGGTACCAGTCTGTCTGCTTAAGTTGTATAAAACTCAATTGGGAGGCTGTCTGTGCCTTGTACCTTCCCACAGGCCATAGCCTTAATGGCCCCTTTCATTTCTTGTTCCAATACCACTTCCCCCAGTCTGCCGTCGGTAGGTGTCACAGGGCGGCGTGCATGATATATTCATGCAGTGCTTGTGCCCTGTGGTGTGCTCCTGGTATGTATAACTGCAGGAAAGTCAAAGAGCTCTGTATTACTTGCTACTTGTGAATAAAGAATATCATTTTGTGCTGTTTTATTGCTAAGAATCTTGGACTCCCCTTCTATCCGTGTTAGCAAGCCAAGCCAATAACCTGCCAGTCTTATCACATTGGTCATGGGCTCTGGCTACATAAGCCCGGTAGCCATAATCTCACAGCCACTCCACCAGAACCAGGAGTGCCTCTCTCTCTTTGTCTTCAGAATGTTCTCTGCTCCGGGATCACCCCCCATTCTTGAACTGCAGAAGATCTTCCTGTAATGTGATGTCTGAATGGAGCAGTTCCCGGACTTCACACATCATTGCTATACAGTGCCCTCACAAGACTACAATAAAGGTGTCCCATTCTATAATTGTGGTAGATGCAGTGTTTTCATTGTCCCTAAAGTATTGGTCATTAGTGTCCCCCATTGTATCCTGATAGCCTGAGTCATCCAGGAGTATTGGTTGAGCTCCCAGGTAGAAATCAGTGGCCAGGATGTCCCATTTGAGTGTTAACAGAAGCAGAGTATGATCAGAGTGTATCCTAGCCAGGTATTGGACTGACCGGACTTTGCTTTGTAAAGTTGTGTTACATAGGATAACATCTAGGCGTGCATACCATCCGTGGACCCCTGAGTAGTATTAGTATTCCCTATGTGTGTGATGAAGGTGTCTGCATGTATCAATTAACTCCCAGTGCACCATCCAGTCCTGAAACCCATGTTTTTTATGTGTGGCGGTGAGATGTACAGTGTGTGAGATCCATCTAGCAGTGTGTCCGCTACAAAGTTAAAGTCCCCTCCCACCATCAGAGGGTAATGTGTGATTTGAGCCAGTAGTGGAGTTACTGTATCTAGAAATTTGCATTGGTCCACTTTGGTGGCATATATATTAAGGAAGGCAATATCCTTCTCATCCAGTTGCCTTCGAGTAAGATATATTGCCCCTCCTTATACAACCTTTCCACATGAGGTCGAAACGAGAACCTTGGCTGGATGCATATCCTGACCCCCTGTGGGAAGGCAGATTAGGATGTGTAGTATACCCCGCACCTCCACCTGTTGTGTAGGGCCATTCCCTCTTCATTGGTCAAATGTGTTTCTTGTTGGAAGACCACCTGAGCCCCAACCGTTTGACATAAGCTTGTACATTATAAAGGTTACAAGGCAGTTTAAGTCCCGCACATTCCATGTTAGCACTTTCACTGACATGAGTTGGTAAAGTGTGTAGTTGTGCGGTAGCTCTCTTCCGACATATACCCTATCTTCCCATCTTAACAGTGCAATGAACCTTCTCGGTCATACTAGGCAGCAAATAAACAAATGGAAACTGAACATTTCCAACTCCAACACCCAGGGCAGAGTCAACAAATCCCTCTGTCCAAACCAACAATATTGTCTTTGAAGGGGTATCAAGGGATAGGCTTCTTCCACACAACCTGCAGTCAGAGCTCTGTTCACCTTTGCCCGGGAGTCTAAGTCCAGGAGCATTGTTCAAGGTTGAATTCTCTAGCAGCTCAGAGCATAGGCCCATGGCCCACCTCCCGCTCCAGTGTCCCCAGTACCTGTTACACCAGCACATTTTAGAGTTTCCTTGTGGAAGTCATCTGTAGGTCATCTGCCAGCATTGGAGACAACACAGAGCCCTGCCGCAGCACCCCTTATAAGGCTCTCGATCCGTTTGTACCCTCCTCTGAGTCCGAGCCATGCTCGGAGGCTAATAGATCAAACAGATTTTTATGGCAGTTCAATACCTCCACCACTACTTGTGCCCTATCCTTGGCTGCCTGTTTCTCCATGGGGCGGGCTGATCCTGGAGATGATGCCTCTTCCTGGGGCTTTTGCATTTCCAGGTGTCATCAGGTACACCGTCCTTCCCTTGCGGCCCAACACCTTTAGTCTGCAACCAGTTCTAGTCTTCCTTGGGTGTGTGAAAAAAATGCATGGTCACCTTTCACTACAGGCAGCTTACCTGGGAATAAGAGAGCATACTTAAGTTCCAGTGTTCATAGTTGCTGTTTCACCCCACGATAAGAAGAACACAGTTTTTGCACCAAATTAGGGTATGCTGACATGGTGGAGCTGCCTATCCGCCAGGGCCCTTTAGTGCAGAATAACTGCAGGATCAAGTTTCTGTCTTTGTAGTTCATAGGCCATGCAACAAGTGGTCTTGCGGTGGCTCCTGGTGGCAGTGGTAATCCCAGTACCTGATTTTCTCTTTCCTATGAATCATCCCACTGTCTGGTGGGCACATCTGGGGAAGCTCTTCAAATACGTTAGGTGTTGATTGTGGTATTTTCAATGCCTTGGGCTTCAACATCAAGGAGGTCCACCCCTTGTGGACCTCCCCAGCAGTATCATGGGTGTAGGGTAACCCTGTTTACATTCTGGTGAGGCTGAGGGCAGAGCCTGGTGGGGCTCCTGGGGTGTCAGCACTCCAGTAAATTTGCCTCAATCACACACCTTGTCCTCTGGACCGCTCCTAGCCCACCTAGACCAGCAGCATCGTCCATCGGTGGATCTCTCAGGGAGGCTCTCTTCCACCAGGGAGTCCTTAGTACTCCTCAAAGCACCGCTGGACCCCAGAGGATAGACCGCGGACAAGCTGGGACAGGAATGACGTTCACCCACAGCCTGTTGCTCATCTGCCGGTCATCATCCGTTTCAGTAGCAGCATCAATTCCAGGTCAGGAGGAGGGGAAGGGGCCCCCAAAATGATTGGCCTTCCTATGGCAGATAGTGTGTGTGTGTCCTACTGCCCAGCACCAACAGCTGTCTGTCATTGATTGCAGGTGCACACCTCACTGCTCCGGAGGGAGGCTCTGGCACATCTTTTTACAGGCATGGGCCGCCAGGACACACACATATGGATGCTTACGTTGCTGTCAGCCATACGTCACAGTGACAGCAGCCTCAGCTCCATGCCAAGAGCAAGGGGCTTCAGGGAACTCTGGGCCTCTCGCGGCAGGTAATGCTTGGGCCCACGGCCACCCAGCACTAGCAGCTGTCCATGTTGACTACAGCCACCCACTCCTCCACACCGGGGGAGGCTCATGCGTGAGTCTGTGGACTCTGTGGAGACTTGACAGTCTCCCAGTTGTGTCGGCCATGCAATCCATAAGGAGAGCAGCTCACTCTGCCGCCGGTCCCTCGTCTCACCTGACTCTCTTTTGTCAAACCCAGATTCTCCCCGTTGGGGCCCCCCACTAATTTTCGGGGGTATACTAGAGCATTGTGGAGGCAGGATTTTGCCGGGCTACTGTGGGCCTCGCCCAAAGCCGCGATTCAAGTGTCTGCTCAGGCCACCATCTTGGCCATTCCCCTATCAACAGGGATTTATACCTGTACAGTAAGATTCCAAGTACTTTGCAGTTCTATAGAAATGTAAGAGAATGGGACTTAACAGTAGAGGAGTGTGATAGCTTTATACAGTCTATTATTTAAGTGAGTTATTGCACAGAACATTTACAAAGTATGTTTTCACTTTGCAGACATGGCGTCACACACACAAAAAGTGATAGTTTGGTCTTCAAAGTAAATGAAGCACAATCATATTAAAACATTACTAATGAAAGGTAACATAAACAGCTACTAAAACTAGCAACGGTTTAAGCCATTCTTACTTTACAAACACCGTAGTAAAACCTATCTCAAATTAGTTAAATCATAACACCCATCCCTAAATGGTGCCTTCACTAGAATTTGTATTTCACTGTGCACTATATTCCTCAAATGAATGAAGCCAATTAAAGGCTTCAGACCAACCCTCACCACTACTGCCTTCTCACTGATTAAACCAGTCTACACTGGAGGTGTGGAGAAGGTGAATATCTGAATAAAGGACCTAATCACAAAGACATTTTGGAGTATGTAAATTAGTACTCTTATAATAACCTTTTATGTTCTCCTTCGTGAATTGGCCCAAAAGCATCTAAAATGGGGATATTCAGGGAATATTTATGTGCAGTTGGTAAAAATAGAAAGGACTACACTCTGTGCTGTTACTGTCTAGGACAGCCGTGGCCCATCCATATGGGCTGGAAGGCCTCACTTTTTTCCGAGGAACAAGAGTGTCTGTCAGACTGAACAAAGGTGAGCCTGACAGACGCTATTCTTGTTCAGGTCAGGCAGCCAGGAGCTAGGCATGCTCCAAATGCCCATGCTTCGGGCTGCCTGACCTGAACTTTGCCAGGCTGAGGATTTCACAGCTGTGTGGGAATGACCACCTCAGCTTGGCAAAGGTGCCTTGAGACACTCCCTCTCGTGATGAGGGGGAGCATTACTGATTGCCTCAGACCTGCGCACTTCAGTTTTAAGCCCTAAAGTGTCCAGGGTCAATTGTATTTGTATTTGTGTTTATATAGCGCATAAATCACCCGTAGGTCTCAGAGCGCTTACAGATGCTAGAAAAGGGTTACCGGAAATCAGTGACACCTCGTCACAGAGTAGGGTGGGGTCGGCAGTCTCACTGACCACATCACACTCTCTGACGAGTCAGGGACTGCTGCCTTCCCTCATTGGCTGACCTTAGGTCTGAGGCTTCCCTCTCTGCAGTTAATGTAAGTTTTATGTTTGATGTGTGCGTGCGTGTATTTCTGAATGTATGTGTATTTGTGAGTGAGTAATGTGAATGGGTGTGTATGTGGATGTATGGGTGTGTGTGAGTGTGTTTTTATGCCTGTGTGGCCCTTCGGCCCCCTCCCTGGGAAAATCCCTTGCCGCCACTGATCAGGGAGTTTGACGTTTTGGACCGATTCACAAAGTTAAGAGTACATAAAAGAGTACCTATGACGAGTGATGGGGTGCAAGGTCCCAATCCCTTACTCGCCAAACAATGAGCATAAAGTACTATCTTGATCTTGCCCTAGACAGGGGGTGCAACCCCTAACCCCCTAAGGTAAGTATGAAGCAACAGATTTTTGTCAGGGCAGGATATTTTTCTTCTATGAATTATTCCCGGATTGAATTCCAATTTGGCATGCAAAATATTTGAACGTTTATTCGCACTCGGTTCTCCAGAGTGAATGAGACAAAAGAAGAAATAGCCAACACGTGTTTCACCCCTTACATGGCCATCCGGCCTGGGGCTTCCTCAGGGCGTGGTAAGGTAATTGCAGTCTGTCAACGTCGTGGAATTGGGCGTTTTCTCGGTTAATTCTTAAATCTAGGCGTAATGACGGCGTGAGTCTCTAAAGTCCGGTGTCTTCTGTGTGTACATAAAAGAGTACTCCTGTAATGCTACGTCCCGTACTCATAAATCATTTTATAAATTGGCCCCATAGACATCAAGGGATAGATAAGTCTTGTTGTCAGACACCAGCTACCTGATTCTCAGAGGTATTTGTATATTTGGCTTACCCGTGCAAATTACCCTTTTCACCAGGGAAATACATTCTTCAAATTTCAAAAGTAGATTTTTGCTCATATAAGGATATACTGTCAAGACTATTTTTCGTGGGAGCAGATCTCCTCCTGTGAGTGGGGAGTGGGTGTTCTAGGACAGGTAGGAAGAGCTGTACTTCTGTGCCAACCCAGAAATGTAAATTTTTGTGAGTATTCACAAACTCTTCCATGCCAATGTCAGATGTCAACCCCATTTCATTGTGAATTGCAGAGGCGCTTCCTCTGGTAGAGCATTAGGAGCTTTGGCCCTCTCCCAATGTGAGCCGTCACACACTGCAGCATTAATTATAATGATCCATACATTCAGGACAGACAGCAGTACTCTACGCACAGTATTTTCGGTGGAGGAGGCGTGGTCCTGTCACAGTGCACCATGTGACACCATCCATCCTCCTGGTGGTTGCCCTGAAGTCCATATGTCTAATTGGCCGTTAGCTTCAATGTGGCCAATCTGGCATCTGCACATTTGCCCTCTGAATCTGTGCTGTATGAGAGTACTATGGGGACAGAGAACTAGTCTTCCTCTATTCAGAGGGACACTGGGTTGGCCCGCCCAGCCAATACCTATGCTACTTTCAAGCTTTGTGTTAAAATACAGAGCAAGAAAGCAGCGTTGTGATTGGCTATGTTTTTGCCCATCACAGCTCTTTGTCGGCAGTCAGCACCACACAAAAGGAGGCCAAACTGTACTCGAGTACGCAGAGACAAGGGAGATCACCGTTTTCAAGCTCCCTGGAATTCCAGTGATCAAGCGGCAACCAGCAAGAAAAGTAATTTCATTTTGTAGGCTTATTGCCTCACCACTTTCATATTTTACCAGCCGCCGCTGGTGAATTGGAAAACTCCAAAATGTGAGGGAGGGTATGTGAAGATGTTTCTGCATGTGAAAGATGTAATCCCCCTCGAGAAAAGCATAACAAATCCCTTTGTACAAAGACAGTGGCATTTCCCCATGCACAATTGTGCATGCATAAGTGTTTCCACATAGTCAATTAACAAACCTTTTTCAGGAGTATGCCAGAAAAACTGCAATGATCGACGAAAAGCATTTGTGAATACTAAAAATGAGTAAATTTATATCAATGTGAGTTCCTAATCATTCAGGTGTAGGTTTAGCAAAATCTGTGAGAATCAGGCCTCAGAAACCTATATTTAGCACTTGTATAGCACAGCTCAATTTATGTGATCTAATTAAACACGTAAAACTATGTCCACCGAACACAACTCTGTGACTTTGCACCCACTCATTGACTAGAAACACTTTGAGGCAATTCAGTTTGCAGAGCTACCTACATGATACATGAATTTATTTATTTATTCATTTACAAGAATTTGCCAAGATAGAAAACATGTCAACATAAGATGGTGTAGTTGTCAGTCCTATGAAGTCTTGGAGTAATGATAATGTTATGACCCCCCCCCAGCCCCCCCCCCCCCCCCCACCAAATTCATTAACTACCTCACGGAAATTGAATGCCAGGGAAGAATGTAATACTGGTGAGTGACAGAACTATGTTCTCAAACTTTAGTTGTATATGTAATTGTACTGAACACCGCTCGTGATATTCATTTTACACACTCACATGAAAAAATGTACAAGTCAAAAATTATAATACAAGGATAATCAAGGCGTTAACAAGCTACCAAATTCTGTAGAAATTGTCGGATATGTAATTCATATTTTTACTCTAGACAGACGAAGGGTTTTTGAAGTTTTTAAGAATTCCCTGTGAAAACTCATTTCCTATAAAAAATGATCTTTGGATCAATAAAGAGTCGTTTAGAAAAACACCCCACTCACAAACATTATTTCTCTGATTTTGCAGGCAGCCTACTAAATTATAAATTGGCAGAATTTCATTAATGCTAGATTTTTTCTCGCCCGGGCTCTGAGCTGTCTCAGAGGAGCATGTGCGCTGAATGTTGGTTGGTTATAATGGGATTTAATGCTCACAAACTCGGCTAAAGCATTTAAACATTTACCGAGGTTGTCATGAACACTTTTCCATTTCTGATCAAATTTGGCTCAACACTTAATACAGTTAACTGTAGTTATTTAATTTCAAACTGAAGAATCCTTGCTCAAACATTTATAGGAATATAAATCTAGTTTGTTAGAGATATGGGATATGTACGCCACTGGGAAACAGTTTAAGGGGAAACCAAATAACCAAGAACTGCAGGGATACAGTTTTCATGAAAAAAGAATATTATTTCAACTACATCTTTGGCTAGGTGAGTAATCCTGTATTTTAATTTCATTAATCACTGGATAACATGTTTTTTTTTATACCAACAGTGTGCTAAACCCAACAAATTGAGCTGTGCAATACCCCACTTTGTGTTTAGAGCTCTTTTGTGCAACTCCAAGTAATAAAACATTTGACTCTATGAATATATATAATTCGGAAGACCCTTCCAATTTAACTGAAAATTGTATCGAGAGCAAAGAACTGTTAAATTCCCAAATGAATACAAATGCATTGTATTTAAACATAAAAGTTTGAAATGTACAAGAAATCAAGAATAAACAAAACAAGAAAAGAACATTTTGGGAAGTATTTCGCAAATTATTTTGAAAACGTAAAATTGGCTCCTCGAAATTTCTAATGGAAAAAAGGAGACCCAACAATTTAACTTTGAATCATGTTTTTAGCGCTTGCAACAACTCGAAGACACCATTGGATACCAATGCAGCGGGTACTAACAGCATATCCCTTTCACGTGGAAATGGTAAGTTTTCACCAATTTCCCTAGTGGGTTCGATGGAAACGTCATCCAGTTTTCGATTGCTGTGCAGAGAAATGGGCAACTTGTTTAGTGGTTATGGAGAAGCATGAGATGTCTAGACTTACCGGGCAGTTATAACGTGCAAAGTCATGTCTCTTACTTGATAAAACAGTTATTTAAACTTTACTCCCAAACCTGAATAGGATATTTTTAGACCAGCCAGTCTTGGGGCAATCTCACCCTAAACATTTTGGCTTCACCCCTCTTACTTTTGTGAATTCGTTTTTGTTGGCTTAAGGACTCGGTGCACTTTACCACTCTAACCTGAGTTAAAGTGCTAGTGTTTGCTCCCCAAAACGTGGTAAATTTGCCTTATACCTGATTTGCATATTTAATTTACTTATATGTCCCTAGTACAATGGAATACCATATAGCCGGGGGCTGTAAATTAAATGCTACTAGTGGGACTGCAGCACTTATTGTGCCACCCACTTAAGTAGCCCCTTAAAGCATGTTCCAAGCCTGCCAGTGTAGCCTGTATTCAGTTTTAAACTGCCAATTGAACTTGGTAAAATACCCCCGGCGCCATCCCTGAAACGTCCTTTTTAGGTTTAAATCTTTTTATTATTGGAGTACAGTGCAATGCAGTACAATAAGTATAATGGTTATGCCAGGTACATATATTAAGTCTTCGCAGAGGCGTGTAGTTCAAAGCAATATTGACAATAACAGCAATGTCCAACCTATCGGGAGTGAAAATGCACTGAACCACGAAAATATCAGAACTAGCAAAATCTAAGATAAACTTCCCCCGGCTTTTAGTCTTATTCCCCCCTCCACACCCCCCTTCCCCCCTCCCCCACCCAGTCCAGAGCTCCCCACCGTCTCCCTGCAGCTCATTCGGTCCAGTCCGTAGCGACACTCTCCTCGAGTACCCTAAGGGTCTGCAGCCATGGGTGCCGTCAGTCGCAACAGTCTGAGATATCTAGGACAGGTTATCTCCGCGAATTTGGTCAGCAGTAGGGCTCTAAAGGGCTGCCAGAGTTCCTCAAATTGGTCCCCCTTCCCCGCTGCAGTGAGAGACAGCCTCTCCATACCTAGCACATACCACATCTTGTGGAGCCAGCCTGTGGTGGTAGGGATGTTGGTGGTATGCCAGTGTGCCAGAATGTTCTGCAGAGCAGATCCAAGGGCTATGGCCATTTGACGGCCCCTACTTGAGCGCAGCGGGTAAGTTATTGCATTGGGAAGGCCCAGCAGAATATAAGCAGGAAAGGGAGGTATCTCTGTCTGGAAGTGTGTGTCTACTTCATTTAAGATATGTGTCCAGTATGATTGGATGAGCGGGCATTCCCATAGGATGTGTACCAAGGTTCCGGTATGCCCACAACCCCTCCAGCAGCGTTTGTCTTTTGAGGGGTCCATTTCAGATAGTCTCTCGGGGGTGTAATACCAGTACATAGATATTTTTGTGAGCGTCTCTGTAAGTCCCATATGGTATGCTTAGTGCCTGGCCCTATATGCAATGTTCCCCCATTCCTTGTGACTCAGGCATCTACCCAGTTCTTTCTCCCATTGTACCCTGCCTGGATTGTAGATGTGTGTGGTTGGCGTTTGAATCAGTTTATACAGGTCTGAGATGAGTTTGGAGTTGGATGTGCGTGAGAAAAGCCAACGTTCGTACGAGTGAACTTCCTATCAGCCGATTCTCGAACCTGCGGCTGCAGCGCCCAGTGACGCACTTGCAAATATCTCATCTGCTCTGTTTCGGGGAGGTTATATTCCTGCCTGAAGAGCTGGAAAGGAAGCACCCCCTCTGGGCTGTATATATGATACAGGAAGCGGCAACACGCTGGTCTCCAGTGTGCAAAGACCCCTTTAGCCAATCCGGGGGTGAAGTCTGCGTTATCCACTAGAGGCGTGAGCAGGGAGGGAAACGTAGTCAAGCCAAAACGCATGTTAGTCGCGTCTCAGACCTCCAGGGGAACTCAAGTTATAAAGGACGCATAGAGGTTGGTCGGCCTATAAGCTCGTGGTAGAAACGGTATCTCCTGCAACGTGCGCCCCGCTACCGCCTGGTCCTGAAAGAGCCAGTGTTTGTCGGACTCCCATTTGCTCCACTCCACCAAATAGCGCAGCTGCACTGCCTGGTAGTATTTATACAGGTCAGGAACGCCCAAACCTCCCTCTTCTGGAGCCAGGGTGGCGAGTGTCCTCTTCAGCCCGGGCTTCCGACCCTGCCAAATAAATTGGGCTAGGTCTGATTGGGTTTGTCGTATCCAGCCTGCTGGAGGTCGAAGCGATAGGGCACAGAAGAGGTATAAGATTTGCGGCAGGACGGTCATCTTGACTGCTTCAATATGGCCTAGCCAAGATAGGGGGAGATGTCTCCACCGATCCACCTCCCATCGGATGCGAGTGCACAAAGTAGCGTAGTTGGCTATGACCATTCTAGTCAGGGTCGGAGCAAGCTGAATTCCTAAGTATGGAACCGCATCTGTAGCCCATTGAACGGGGAGAAGGGTCTGTAGATAAGCTCGTGTCAGGGCTGTAAGGGACAGATCCAATGCTATAGATTTGTCAGTGTTCATCTTGAATCCGGACACTGCCGCAAACGCCGCAAGCTCAGCAACGCACGCCGGTAGCGCCGAACACGGGTGGTCCAGGGTGAGCAGGACATCATCCGCATAGAGACTGATGGTATGGAGATCGCCTCCGAATTTGATGCCAAGAGTATCCTGATGGCGCCGGATCTGGTAAGCAAGGGGCTCCATATATAAGGCGAAGAGAAGTGGTGACAGTGGGAACCCTTGCCTCGTCCCTCTCTTCATGGGGAACACGGTTGATGTGTAGCCATTAACTCTTACTACTGCAGAGGGTGCACTATAACAGTTGAAAATTAGGGTTCGAAATTTCTCCCCTATTCCAAACTTGGCTAGTACCGTTTCCAGGAAGGGCCAGTGAACACGGTCGAATGCTTTCTCAGAGTCGACTTCCAATATCATGTGCTACGCAGGTATTCGGGAAGCTTTTTCGATCAGGTGAACCACTCTTTTTGTGCTGTCCACGATCTGTCGGTCAGGTACAAAGCCTGCTTGATCGGGGTCTATGAGGCCTGGCAAATGGGCGGCTAGACGCGTCACGAGTATACTGGTGTATATTTTGAGGTCAACATTAAGGAGGGAGATTGGCCGATATGCCCCACATTTGGTTCGGTCCTTCCCTGGTTTTGGGATCACCGAGATGGAGGCACGTAGGAGATCCGGTACCCTTCGGCAGGACATGGCAAGCGAGCACCGGGAACTGCGGCGAGACGTGGATGGCCTGGGAGAAAGAGTAGCGGCGGTCGAGGACGGGGAGCAGTTGCGGGGTGAGGAGGTGGCGCATCTACAACAGGAGGTGCTGCGACTTCAGGAGCAACAACTAGACTTGCAGGCCCACGCGGAAGACCTTGAAAACCGCTCTCGAAGGAATAATATAAGGGTCCGAGGTGTGCCATCCAAAGCGGAAGAGAACAATATCACTGCCTACCTACAGGGCCTCTTTAGAGACATCCTGGGAGAGACTGCGGACTTTCCCGTTCGCATTGACAGGGCACACAGAGTGGGCCCTGTACGCCGACAGTCCGCTCCACCTCCAGATATACTGGCGTTCCTCCCTGACTTCCCGCTGAAGGAACGCATCATGCAGGAGGCACGCCGGAAACAACCGCTCCGCTACCAAGGGCACCCAGTGGCACTATTTCACGACCTTTTGACGATCACCTTGCAGAAACGAAGATCATTCAAGGTGGCTACGACCTTCCTGAAATACAAAAGAATCCAGTACTCTTGGGGCCACCCCTTCCGCCTTGTCTTCAGATGGAATGGTGTCCTACAACAACTACGCTCCCTGGAAGACACTTGTGCGCTCTTGGGAATAGACCTAGTGTATGACTCTTCAAGCAATTCGGGTGGAGACGACTCGTTGCAGAAGAGGTCCTCCTGATCAGCAGGAGAGGGCTGGCAGCAAGTACGACGAAGGAGGATGCCTAAAGCTGCCCACAAGCCAGACCCAGCCTTGGTAGCACGAGAGCGGGAAGCCGCCATCCAGGAAGTCTCCAGGGACACTGCAGCCTCGGAACATGAATCCTCCTTGAAGTAGATGCAAAGGGGGGGGAGTTTTTTCCTTTCTATAGCCTTTTTCTCTAGCGGGTCTGTGGGAGGCTGACCAGGGGGCTGCGAAGGTCGCCAGTGCCACGTTTCCCAATACTGACTTGACCTATGGGCCTCCACGAACTTGTGATCGGTCCAGGACAATATTGTTCTTTGGGGAATTGCCAGTTGGGGTTAGGGAGGGAATCGGGTGGTAGTTGGGGAGGGGTTGGGAAGGGAGTCCAGAGCTCAATTCTTGTACACACACATGGGTCACACCTCGACACTGCATGGAACTTGCCGCTTGGAGGGGATACCTTTCACTCATTGCCATGGGCCGCTCACCTGATGTCATAGCCTCATTCCACTACCTCTCACCCTAAGATGCCCAACACCTTTAAAGTATTGACCCTAAATGTGAGGGGACTCAACAACCCGGTTAAAAGACGAGCGATCCTTTCCTCTCTGGAGAGCTCACGGGCGGATATTTGCCTCCTCCAGGAGATGCACCTGCTGGCCAGAGACTGTCACAGGCTCCTCTCGCGGGCATTCCCGGGACAATATTTCTCTTGTGAAGCCACCAAAACTGCCGGGGTAGCATTTCTAGTAGCGAGACATTTTAAGGGGGAAGTCCTCCACAAAAGGGGCAGGCTCCTAGTGTACCGCGTGGCCTTGGTGGAGTGACCTTCACAATAGGCTCTTTGTACAGCCCCAATGAAGGCCAGGAGAAATTCCTACACACTGCTCTTACGGAAATAGCAGCGACTTCGGACAGACACATTATAATAGGCGGGGATTTACATGTTGTGTTTGACGCGGCCCTTGATCGGTCCACTCCACGCACCTACCACGCTAGAAACCTCTCTACCGCATGCACTGACAGACTACGGGACCTTGACCTACGTGATCTGTGGCGGCAGCAGCACCCCGGGGAAAGAGCATACTCACACTATTCCGCGGCACACAAATCGTATGCACACATAGATCATTTCCTAGTGAAGAGTCCGGCGAGCTCCCTCACCTCATCGGTTAATATGGGAGTCATATCATTGTTGGATCACGCCCCGGTCTCCATGACTGTTACCACCCCGCCGTCTCTCCCATCTCCTAGAGTGTGGCGACTTCGCGACACGCTTCTGCACAAACGGGAGTGGTGAAACAGGTGCAGAAATCCATACAAGACTTCCTACAACATAATGCCAACTCAGACACCACGTTAGCAACCCAATGGGCCGCTTTGAAGGCAGTCCTATGGGGGGTATTTATTGCAATCTCCTCGGCCGACAACAAAATGCGAAAAGAAAAAAGAGAGGAACTCACTCACGAACGCATGCACTAGCGGACCGGGGCCCAGAGAGTCTGGAAACAGCTCAAGGTGGCACGGGGTCACCTTGCGGCGCTCGATAATGACCGGGCAGAATATGCGGCACTGAGGCTGAAACATGCCTATTACACCGGCGGGGATCGGTGTGGGGGGTATTGGCCAACCGGCTCAGAATAGCCCGGCAAATCAGAAAGTGAAGGAAATCACGCGCACTGACGGATCTACTGTGTTTGGGGATGCGCAAATAGCAGAGACGTTCCGAGACTTTTACGCTGAATTATACGAGGGCATGCCCCCGAATGCCACTGCCGCAGCGCAATACCTGGACTCGGAAACGTCCTTTTTAATACAAATTCCCCCTAATGTAGGACCTAAGCTGCCCATCTTCCAATTCTCCCCTAACTCTGCCCACATTATCAAGAGCCACAAGCCTCTGGTTCACAACGTGAAAAACCGGGCCCTCAACGACCTTGACGTGATTTCTAGAAACAATAACAGAACTCAGTCACAGCCCTGAGGAGAATCCATAAAAATAGAAAGGGTTTCAAAACGCGTTGGCATAACTTTAACCAATGCCAGTATTATAAATAGTGTAGCATTAGAGGGAAAAACTTTCTCCAAACTATATATCTCTCTTTTGCATGAAATGTAAATACCCCTGGTGGATGGTATCCCGAATGTGTTCCATATAAGCAGTGTTGATGGGTATATGGTTTACCTCATTATTGCTCTCTTTTTTGACTGGTAGTAGCTTTATAATTGATTTGTATGTGTTTCAGTCTTGAAGTTTTCACTTTATTTGTCACTTGTGAATTACCATGTAAAATCACGTATTGATTGAGTTATAATTGTATTTATTGTTTTGATCTCTTTTTGAGCCTAACTTTAACATTATGTAAATTATGAAGTGTTGTCCATCTCTACTCTGTATAGTTCTTAAATGTGTAAGAATCTTTCAGGAAAAAAAAATTAAATGATGGAGACCATCTTATTTGTGATTTTGGTCTCCATCTGTTAAATAGTTGACAGCACAATAAACAGTCAGCTAGACATCTCTTTTTTCTGTTATTTACTCGCCCAATCTAGCTGTGTGGTATAGAGCCCACCCCTGCTTTATTGTACTTTTAGAAAGTTGGCATTTTCTTGTCCTAACAATTTGGCTCAAATGACCGGGTGTAGTTGGCAGTTGGCCTTTGTGTTTTCCTCCAAGACAAACACACAATGGAGGGATGAGGTGTAAGCAAGATTTATGGGGAAATACTGATCTTATATCATATTAGATGCATTTACTGATTGTCTTGGGGATGACGCCTTGAATATATAAGTGCCTGATGTTAGTTTTTTTCCTTGCTTAAATGTTCACTGATCTCTTAAAATTGATTGGCATCAGCTATACTCATACTTCGCTCCTACCTGAATGACCGGTTCAACCTGAAGTATGGAATTTACACATACGTTTGAAACCAACAGGACAATGTACCGCAATTCACAAAGGAACTCCTCTCATTTTGCTTCACTGAGACAAAGTAGATTGTTGATAAAAACAGGAATACAAACATGAGTTGTATGGGTATCAAAACTGTATGTTATGACACTGTAGCAGCAATCTAGCAGATTAAGCTATATGCAAATCTGCAATTTGTCCAATTTTTTTAACAATATACCAGGACACCCCTGTGTCAGTACCTTACTCATTCGTGCCCTGTGACTGTATATATTCCTTCTTATAAAAGTTAATAAACAGATCAAACAAAAAAAAGAAGGATGAGGTTTGCCTGGGTGGGCCATCACAGGTAGGATGGGGGGGCGGAGCTGTGCACGGCCCCGCTTGCACTTCAGTAGGCTGTGCCCTGCTCTCACACACAGAAACTTCACACTAGGTTTTTGTGCCTGCACACAGGCTGGAACCAGGGCAGGAAGGCAGGGAATTCCAGCCACCTCTGTAGGGGAAGTTGCCTCCACTTCAAACTGGGCACCAGGTATATAAATGGAACCCTCAAACCCACTCTTCAGTTCACTTTCTGGACCTGTGGAAGGACTCTCACCGAATTGCCTGCAGCTGTGGCCTGCTATATATTCCAGAAGGCTGATTTGCTGCATCAGAAAAACTGTTCTGCTGCCTTAAACCTGATCTGAGCCCCAGAGGTCTGCCCTGCTGCTTGAGCCCAGCTCTTCTACTTGAAACCAGGACTTCCAAATTGACTCCAAGGTCTAATTGGCTGGCTTCCTGATCAGAGCCTACAGGACATAAAAGGCTCTGCACCTACACCTGCATGAGACCTGACCCTCCAAGTGGTGCCTTTCTAGTCCTGGACCCCTGGAAGTTGTGCTAAAGGTGCCCAGTTAGCCCAAAACAAAACCTTGGGACGTAGAACATTTTTGTCCAAAACGTTCTCCAAGAACCGCAATTAGACCTGGACCTACCTGCTCATCGATCCGCCCAAGTTGCATTGCCAGTTGTCCTGACTTAATAGCAGCCCCTGCTACGTTCTTCTCTGCAGCAGCAAATCCTGTTCAGCAGCTGCTTGCAAAAGGGGTATCCGGGCTTGTGGAGCCCCTGTCAGCTACATACTTTAGCTTTGTCCCTTTGGAGATTTTTGAGTTCCAAAAAAGAATCTGAGTATCAATGTAGGAATCTTTACTGTGGCTTTGTCCAGTGGCTCCCCGAAAATGATGCCTCCACTTCAGACACCGCCAGCTGCCTTGCCCCACTGAACTTTATTTTCTCAGCTATTGTTTTCCAAAATTTCATCTAAGTCCAAAGGTGAGCGGAGACTGGACCCAATCTACTTCTCGCATCCGACCTAAGCTCCATCACCTCGGCAATAACTTTTGACTTTGCGTTTGCACCAGTCTCACGTGACTCAATTGGTGCTTTGATCCTTTCTGCACTAGTTTTCACTTTAAAATGGAACAATTTATGACTCTGGGTCTACTGGTTGGATTTTTGTCATTTTGGTATCCAATAATGTATTAAATTTTTTCTAAATTGGTGTTGGATTTTCCTTGTCTTGTGTTTTCAAGTGATTCCAATGGCAGCTAGTGTTACAGCAAGGTGGTGGGCAGGTGGACAGACGTTTCCCCAAACTGGGGTCCGTGGACCCCCAGGGGTCCGTGACACATACCCAGGGGGCCCTCAGGCAGCAGTTTTAAAAGCAATGCAAACTTCCTTGTAGAATTAGCAGTTTGTGAGCAACAGTAAAAGTGTCAAGATAACACCAGTGATTAATGTTCCTGCTGGAGAGAGATGAGTTTTGTCCAGTGGCAGGTTTGACTTATCTAATTTAGCACAGAGGGTTAATATGCCTGCTGCAAAGAACGCATGACATGCATTTTAAAAAACAGTATTTTATGTGCATAGGTTAGTGGGTTACTGTATTTTGTCACAGAGATTCTTTTGTTACTCTGCAGCTCATAAGAGAAAATCATAATCTAGCACAGTGACCTATAAACTGTCATCAAGGAGCAGCTTACACATTGCATGGTACAAGTTAGTTACTTATGTTTTTCCCCAGTCTTTCATTCTCCTGATGCTGCTAAAGGGGTTTATTTGGGTGGAAATACATTTTTATTGTTAGTCAATGCTAACCACTATGTTATGTTCTGAATCCTGAGCTTGTGCTATTCCAGAACAAGCTCTCTTCAAAAATGCCTACCAGTATAAAAGACATGTGAATCCTACACCTTGTAGTCCCCTTTGCCTAATGTAACATTTTCTCTACACTAATTTACAAGTATGATTCATTGTCTCTATATGTGTATGATGTAAAGTGCTCTGACATCCTACAATGGTATGAGAGATGCTATAAAACAAATGAAATACATGTGCCAGATGTGCTATGGAGAAATGAGAAGCACTGTTGAAGGGTAATAATGAGGGAATCATTCAAGAACCCCAACAAAGATTGTTGTATCCAGGTGCATAGTAAGGTCATCATTTACTATTCTTGATAAGCTAATACAATTCAATATATAATGATAATTGTGTTGTAGAATGCACCATTGTATCCTACATTTTTTTGGGAGGACAGCCTCACAAAGCCCCCTTTTTAGTGGTCAGGCTCACTCGCTGCACTTGGTGTGCACGGTATGGGGAGTGGTCTGGAAACATTTGCCAGGGCTGCTCTGGGTTTCCACTCTGGCCCTAGCAGGAGCAGGAGGCTTGTACTACTAAATAAAACTAAACATTTAAAAGTTAATCACGGAGATGCAGCACCAACCTTCTCATTAAAATTTTCTGGTTTTTGCAAACTATTTCAATATAAAATACTAAAATCCTTAGTAATGCAAGTATTTCTTTTGTGTGCACCTGTTTATTTTTTTAATTGCTCTTTTAATGATTGAAATTTAAATCATACAAATTGCGGGGGTCCCCGGCTTCCAGTGGTGGGTCAATGGGCGTCCTCAGGAGCCGAAGGTTTGGGAACCACTGGATTAAGATTAAAAAATAAGAACTTACTTTCAGCCGCATCACGCTCTTCTGCTCCACTGCAGACAAGTTCCCAAAATCCCCTGTAGCAAATTCTTACGCTGCTCTCATGCATGAGACCAGCATCAGGAATGGCCTGTGGGTCCTCGATTTGCGTTCACCCCAGGGAGAGTGGGAGCTGTGCCTGCTATCTCCAACCCAGCAATGCAGTTCAGGTTGCAGACAGCTTCAGTGCGGTTTGGTTGTCTTGAGATGGCCAACCAAACCCACAATTGCACTGAAAGCAGTGCACCTACCACTCCCCCTCAGTGCCTGTCATCCCCTAGTCTCACCTCCAAGACTCGCCACACTTATAACAATAAAATTACAATAAAACGGGACTAATACCCATTTTATTATCGTTTGACTTGACACGATTGTGAGGGTGCTGGGGGGGGGGGTGACTGTTTGAGTGTTACATAAATTTGTTACACATTGCCTCTAACGTAAGCCTGAATGCTTTTGTGTCATGCACCACAGTATGAAGTACACGTTAATTTAGTGACCATTTGTGGTTCACCCTGAAAGGGGTTATGACTGCAGCTTGAGAAGGGCTCACATCGGCCTTAACCAACAACCCAGTTTCTCACAAATATCTAGATGTACGTGGAAGTAAAGTGGTTATGGCTGGAACTGGCAATAATTGAAGAGGGGCAGAAACCAATAAAGAAAGCAAGGTGGGTGGTAGTCCACTTAAACGTAGATTTATGTTGGAGAGATCGTCATATGGCTTAGGTCTTGACACAAAATTGGATACATCATTGGATGTTATAGGAACCATAAGAGATTATGGCAGCACTGTTTACCACTCTGATCACTTATAGAAATAGAAACAACTTTAGGAGTTAAAGAACTGTAAATGGGGATGGTCTAAATTGCATAAATGTGGAGAGGTTCATGGAATTACATGTAAAAAAAAATAGTACTTGTATATTTTAAAGTATGTAGGGTTTTATGATCCACAAGAAGAATAGTGCCACAATGGAAAAGTCATACCAGTAGTACTGGTTAACTAGAAACATACATTGACGCAGTATGAGCATTTGGAACAGGTGACATACAAACAACATCTAATAGATTTAAATGAAGTTGATTTACTGAGAGAGAGCTCAAATTTCACAATAATGCTGCCCTCCATTGCTCCCCACAGATACAAAACCTATCCAGACATCTAGAAGATAAACTCACTACTCTCTTTTCCATCCTAGACAAGCACTGTAAATGCCCATAGGTCTGGCTTATGACGGAAAGTGGCTTTAATGCCACTGATCAGTTTAGACACTCAATAATGCATCATTCATGCATCCTGTAACTCATCTTTACATTCATGCATTCATTCAACCATTCACTGACATATTTTTGCATTCACCCTCTAACACAACTGCAATAAAAGAGGCACACAAACAAATGTAAGTAAATTAAAAGAATACAAGTAGGAAAAAGAAAACATGCTTCTGTCTAAACATGGCAGGCATATGCTTGGAATAATGAAACTGAACATAGCAGCGGTTGTCCGTCTTGCAGAGGTATTGTAAATAGTCCATAATTGTTTTAAAGTTGCAGCCTTGCTGACACATTTACAACCAATGTGTTGGCAATCATAGAATGGAAAAATAATGATGTACTATGTACAAGCGCATTTCATAATGGTCTTCTGGTTTAGAGGAAGTGGCCATGTGTGATGCGGTGCACTGAAGATGAAATGAGCGGCAAGCAATCAACCCATTGACACTGCCTGGAGAGCTGTAGTATTGTCTTATGAAACATTCAAAATAAAAGAGGGAAAGGAAACAAATAAAATGGAACCACAAAGAAGAAAATTGAAAAGTAAAGCACTGGTCAACCTACCCCAACACTGAAATACACTAATTTTCAAGTGGATGTACATGTGATCACAAAATGCCGTCATTTACAGAGCAAGAAAACCAAGTGCTGGTGTGGACTAAACCATTACCCCATGCAGTACGCTACCATGGATGTAAGCAAAGTGTAAATGGCACTCAGACAGACCAATGGCAGAACAGACCGTCTATGCATCCATATGGATATTTATTTATATACATCAATGTATTTATTACAAGGTCCTGGCAGACAGATAAGAACAGATTCTACCAAGAATTGTTACAGTTTAAATGTCCTACCTCTAGAGTTTGTAGGAGGTTGTAACCAATCTCAAAAGTCTTCCCTACAGTGGTAATCTGTTACATTTTTTGTAACAAAATACCTTTAATACAGAAAAATAACAATCCACTCTTAAATGCCTATTGCCTTTATCATATGCTTTTCACAAGCAATATGTCGGGTGTTCTGAGTTTATCAGAACATTTCAGAATGAATAGATTAGACCTGTGGCATTGGAAATATTGTATCCAGGTGACCAATTAGGGCTCTAGCTGTTATCATTGGCTTCTCTTCATAACCGAGGTCTCCTGTAATGAGCTTAAGTTTTCCCAAAAGGTAACCATCAGGCATACAGTATATACAATTACAGATGGCAAAGCAAAACACTATATCTCCTAAGAGGGCTTCTCAAGGATTCTGTCAGTGAAAATCTTCTATCCAAGGTTTGTTAGAGGCTATAACCAACATCAAAACCTTGCCTACTACAGTAACCTGTGAGATTCCATGTAACAAAATACCTATCTGTACGCCTTAACACAGAGCAATAACAATGTACCCATAAATACATATTGACTGAAACATATGATTTTCACAATCAGAATGTTATGCCTAGTGCCCTTTATCATAACTTTTTATTAAAAACAATCAGGTACACAACCTTTATAATTGGCTTGTCATCATTACCACTCAAGAGCACTGTATTGAGCATAATCTTTCCTCACGCCAACATACAGTCATAAAAGTATAAATGTATAAAAAATTATTAGAATCATTGTAATATATATATATTCTATCCCCAATGTTTCTTCCGGTAGATCAAAAACACCAAACTCTTTGCCGAATAGGGTAATAGATTTTTGAAGGGGAGTGAAAAATTATGTTTAATCATCACTCTAGCACTTACCAAGGCAGAGATATGAAATAATGATTTCAATCATATCCAAATCCTTTCATGGAAAATAAAGCTTTTCCTACAAAGTGACACAGTTTTTTGGTAATTGTTCATAATAAGGGCATACTATTCCCAAAGTGTAGCTTAACACATTTCGATTTATTAAGTACACCGCCCTGTGGGCTCACATGGCACCCTTTATGCACAACAGCTAATATATAAAAGTAGGTTTTCCTACATGACACAGCTACTTTGTGTTGCTATGTGTTAGCACACTGCCTTTAAACTGCAGCCCAGCCAGAGCACAACACTGCTACCGGAGGCCGTACAATTATGCATATCAGAAAGTGGGTTCTTCGTTGACAGGGGTGCGAGCCCCGGTGAAGCAGCTATCACAATACTAGTCAAGGTAAGGCAACAGCAATACCCAAATTAACCTGAGCTCACCCTCTGATCACTTGGCACAGAACAGTCAGGCTTAACTTGAAGGCAATATGTAAAGTATTTGTGCAACACTTCAAACTGTAAAAACAGTGAAACACTACACAAAAAAATCCCAGACCAGTTTAGAAAATGAAAGTAAAATAAGACCAAAATGACAAACATCCAATCAGGGAAACTGAAGATATTGAAGTTTAAAGATTTAAAGTTAAAACAGTGCCCAAAAACTCTAAGCGCCAACAAGGGATATCTAGTTACGCCGGGGTAAAGTCACAAGTTCAGATTGAACGCGATGGAGCACGGGCCGGCTACAGGGAACATGTTAAGCCCGCTGAACAAAGTATCTTAAAACGTGGTTGCGGAGCATTAAGTGGATCCGAGGCAAGAAGCATTGCACAGTTGAAGGGATGCATCAGTTCTGAGATGCGGCGAGACTGCAGTGTGAGGTACGGTGAGTCATCATCAAGGATCTCCCTGACAGGGGCTAGCGATGTGAAATCTGGGCGTAGAGAATGGAGCGCACAGCTGGGGCGATGTGTCGGCTCCGATGATCCAATGCGAAGACCTGGGCTGGAGATGCACCACACCATTGGTGATGTGTCTGTTCTGAAGATGCGAAGGGCACTGCAGACCTTCTGCAAGGGGCTCAACCCACGCAACAGCAGCAATGCATTGGTTCTGCTCGAGGATGCACCGCTCAGCTAAGGAGATGCGTTGGCTAAGCTGCAGGATGCACCGCTCAACAGAGAAGATGCGTTGGTTCTGATGGTGGCTCTTTAGGCCCATTTCCAATCATCCAGGGCTAGTGGCCCAACTTGGTAGGGTAGACTCATAGATGGCAGAGTCCAAGTGCAGATGCAAAGTTGTTGGAAGTCTGTTATGTCCCAGAATCGTCAGATCAGGGGGCCAGTCAACTAGCCTTCGGAGTCTCTCTGGGTTCTGGGGTCAAAGATGCAGGTCAAGTCCTTTTCACCCAGGAAAGAGGGCAGCAGGCAGTAGGTCAGCACAGCAGAGCAAGAGTCCAGCGAAGCAGCAGTTCAGCAGAGTGGCAGTCCTTTCAGGAGCACAGCAGTCTTTCTTTCTGGCAGAGTATTCACAGGTCCAGAAGTATACTGAAGTAGTAGGGTCTGAGGTCCAGCTCTTATACCCATTGTAGCCTTTGAAGTGGGGTACCTTCAAATAGATGCCTTTGAAGTGCACAGATGCCCTCCCTTCCTGCCATGGCTCCTGACTCACTACAGGGGGTATGCAACTCTTTTTGTGTCGATGGGACACATCCTATTCAGGTGTAAGTGAGGCTGTATGCAACTCCTCCCTCCCGTCCTGTCAGATTGACCGATAAAGTCACACCTAAGCTCCCATTGTGTGTGGCTGTCTAGGTGGAATACACAAAGCCCAGCTGTCACCCACCCCAGGCGTGATCAGAGACAGGCTGTAGGCACCAATGAGTAAGGCAGGAAAATGTCCACTTTCTAAAAGTGGCATTTTCAGAATTGTAATTTAAAATCCGAATTCCCCATAAATTAAGATTTGAGATTAGGATTCCAGAGAAACCAAACATAAACCAGTTATATCTTTGCATTTGGAAATTACGTGTATAAAATGTAATAAGGTAATTCCAGGGTTAGCCTATGGGAGATATAGGCCTTGCAGTAGTGAAAAAGAATTTTTAGAGTTTTTCACTACCATGACATGTAAAACCTAAAGTTGCATGTCCTGCTTTTTAAATACGTTGCACTCTGCCCTCTGGGCTGTCCAGGGCCTACCCTAGGGGTGACTTCTAAGTGTTAAAAAGGAAGGTTTGGGCCTGGCAAGTGGTTTAACTTGTCAGGTCGACATGGCAGTTTAAAACTAAACACACAGGCTCTGCAATGGCAGGTCTAAGACATGTTTTAAGGGCTACTTAGGTAGGTGGCACAATCAGTGCTGAAGGCCCACTAGCATCATTTAATGTGTAGGCCCTGGGCACATGTAGTTCACTTTACTAGGGACTTGTAAGTAAATGTTATCATGTTTTAGGGAAAGAACACGTGCACTTTAGCACTGGTCGTCAATGGTAAAGTGTGCAGAATCCTAAGGCCAGCAAAAACAGAAAGTCTGAAGGCAAAAGGTTATGGGAAACAACACCAGTGGCGGAGCATAAGCCCCCTGAGCTCAAGAGGGCCCCTTAGACAAAGAGGTAGGTGGTGAGCTGAGGGGTAACTCCCTCCGCATACTTTGCATTGGGGCTCCGCTCAAATTCTTTTATGCCACTGAACCACACAAAGGATTGCCAAGTCCAACAATGTTATGTGTGTGGGTTGTTGTAAATAGCTAATGCAGCCCACATATGACTAACTTCCACCCCATTGGTGCATTTCCGCAACATTTACTATTCCCTTAGAGAAAAGTTAAAAAAGCCAACTAGGAAAAACCAATGCACAGTACATGTTATAATGATAAACCACGTTTGCTAGACTTAAGCCATCAAGAATCAGGCAGGAAAATGTTTGAGAGCCACGATAAAAATAGTGTCCTTTCGTACAACCATAGTCAAACATTTGCGGAATTTATGAAAGAATTTTCTTTTTGCAACCCCAAAAGTTATTTTATCCTACTTATGATCCGGGTCACTAAAAGTCTGTCATTCAGCGACCATGTTTTTTTCCCACATCGCTATGAAAAAGCCCAACTTGTCATATAATCCACCATCTTCTGTATGGTTGCAGAGTTCAACAAAAAATATTGTTTCTAACCCAAAGAGAGCAGATTTTGCCTAGACAGTGTTAATGTGTAATCATACTCTACAGAACGTGCTTCGTTTAGCCACACAATTTCATTTTTCTTGCCGCATAATTTAGTCAATCCTGCTGCATAGACTGGTCCTCTATTTCCACATAGTTCCAGCAGCCCTCCTCATGATATAGCTATGTGTAATACTTGTTGCTTAGGTCCCAAAATAGCACCACAAATTGTCTTTCTGCTTGCATTACTGGCACACCAGTCCAAGGCCTTTCACTATTTAGAGCGATAAATGCACTCTTTAATCAGAAACATGGGGGGAAAGACTTTCTTGACATTTATAGCTGCCACTTGATTCCTTACAAAAACAGACTGCAAAGACCCGCACAAGAAAAGAAAATGAACGGCGAGCCACGCATCGTTACAATAATGACCTAAGCAGCTCACTGACAGCATTTAAAACAATAAAGGTCATTTGTGCGCCAGCACATGACTGTTTTCACCAGCGGTCGTAAATCTGGCTTGCAATAAAACTGTAACTCTGCCCATATCGGGGGTGTCTAATTTGGCATCAGACGCACAATACTTGTCCACGGCTCGTATGATTCAACATTCTCTGTAGGGTATGATGTACGGGGGTGGCCTGTTTTCTTTGGGCTTCCCAGCTCTCCCTCGGCCTCTGTGGTGTCACAGCACAAAGACACTTTTGTCAGCCGGAGCTGGACCCAGCTCAAAAGTCTGCTCGTTTTCAGGATGGGCCGCGGAGGTTTCTCTTCTCGGTTTCCACATGCCTCTGCCCTTTGCTCTATTTTTCAGCGTAATTGGTTGTCGAGACGTTTGGCTTTTCCTGAAGCTGATCTGTTTTGATTGGTCTGTCTTTCTAAAAAACCTTATCCCACAAGATACCACTGGTTCTGCTTATGTATAAAGTGAAACACATGTATCACTTCCGTCTTTAACACCACTTACTTTTCAGAACCAACCTATTGATGAAAAGGTACACTAAGATACAATAAATCGGTGTTAAATGTCGAGTGGGAAGTATCTCTTTAATAAACACTTCTTTAAAATAGGCCTAGAAAAACTGAGCAGATTATGTAAATGCCCATCTATGTTGAAGTGGAAATAGAAAAAGTTTAAAAAACAGATCAGATTTGGCAGAACACAATGGCACAAACCAAAAATAATGAGATATGGCCCTAAAATGTCTTTTTTATCCTTTGGGACCAAAAGGCAAGTAATACGTACTCAAGAATCTGGGATTACTACTATGTCTAAAAGTAAGGTCACAATCACTGAAGACATACTTAGTATCAAAAGGTGGTAGCCCAGTGGGACGCAATAGTCTTGGTTTACTTCAGTCCCGGGAAGCTAGTAGATGGACTTTAGGGGCCTGTAGGTGGAAAGCGGTCAGTTACCTTCAACCTCTTAAGGTACCACTTGGATTCTGGGATCTTCACATCTCTAGATCTCTTAATTTGTTATTACCTGATGCTCAAATGGACCCTCTAGTACAACTGTTATTGAAAAAAGTGTAGCAGGAAAAGTTTCCAATATCTGAGATACCAATAGTCAAATTTCGCTGGTTTATGCGACCAGGTCTAGGACAGTTGTCTGGGTTTGGGGCTTCCAGTGATGGGGGAAATTGGTGACATGAAAGATGTAGGAAAACTCTTAGATTCATGGCCAGCTGGGAGGACACCAGCAGTGCATGTTTTGGACCGAGGAGTTCTTTAGGGTGCTACACTCATCTTCAGACATCCTTGTAGCCCATCAGAGTGATGATCTTGTCCCAGGATCAATATTCAGTGCTACAACACGAATCCGGTTTTGGCCTAAACTTTGCCTGCACACAGTTTATCCCTAATGTTCCAAAAAGGGCTCCTCTCTTTGGGTCAACCGAAAAGACCCAAACTTAAACATAAAATTCAACACATTTGAGGAGCACAGTAAGATTCTACAAAGTCTGAAATGATCTTCCTATAAATGCAATGTTTATACATTACTAGCATTTAGAATAATTGACAGCAGAAGACATTTAGTAGTCATACAATATAAAAGTCAAATTCTCAATCAGATTGTTTTTCATCTTCTTTTATTCTTTAATTTCACAGATTTTGTGATAATACAGAGGAACAATTCCAAAATATGAAACAGACTTCGCGTTTCATCACTTTTTGCATGGGACTTCTTCAGGGCAGCTTTTGCTCTTACGGGAATTCTTATCTTCAATTTCACATCAGATGGCTCTTTGTACACTTTTCAAAGTCTTAAAACACTTCCTTCTGTCGATCAGGTGATTGTTGAGCACATCTACAGCACAGTATCCCGCTCTTTTTCTTGCTCTCTTTGTGATCTGCTATTGGGCAGTCCCAAATTAGGGGAAACTGAATCAGGGTTTGCTCCAGAGTCATTTACTCATCATGTTTCAGTTTTTATCAGCCTTTTTAACATTACTTTTCAAACCAACAAGGCGTGTAGTGCCCCCTGGTTCTCGTGGCAGTCCACGAGCGAGCGACAACTGGAATTAATGAGAGAAGTAATAAAAATAATAGTACGAATGTGAGTGTAGCCACGGGACAAGTGGGACAATTAGTAGGTGTTTCAGAGAGCAATGAAACCCCAAAAAGAGTTATATATCTTGTGCCTAAGAAATTAATGCAGGTTGAAAGAAGAGTGAATTCACAGATACCTAGTAGACCGAGAAGTGAGACAGGTGAAGATGTACAGAAATCATTGGGTCTATCACCAGAAGAATTAGATGATTGGATTAGAGAAATAGCTCCTGGTTGTAGTGGTCAAAATAAAGAAGCATACATAGATGTGAATACATTGAAAGGAGATTTAGAAAAGATAATTGCAGATACAATTAGTCCAGAGAGACTGGGTAAATATCAAGAAGATAAGTTGTTATTTTGTGTGTAAAAATATTACGAGAATAGTAAGAAGCTTACATGAGACTTTTGCTGAAGCTGCACAGATGTATGGAGTTGATATTGAAAAGTCTAAAGCTTTACAAAAAAACATACAGGTTGGATTTAACAGATAAAGATTTTGAGAATCTGAATGTATCAGGGAGATGATTGGTGATTAAAGAATTGATTACTACATGAAGATATTGGGGAGCGATAGACAGATGTAAAGGAAGATGGGCTCAAAGGAAGGATGATGTGAGTGTGGCAGCAAAAGCTGCTTAACCATTGTACCCTTTAAGAGTAGCAGAAAACGAATCAGTACCAGATGATGCAGTTACAGCATACCCAATGAGAGAGAGGTAGCAGTAGGTGGCTTTGGACACGTTTCATGGTCGAGACAGGACATTTGTCATTTACAAATGATTCCCCTAGATTGAGAGAAAAGCCTGTTGAATGATACAGACATGTAGAGAGGTTTGTGAAGGTCTCAAAGGTTTTGTGGAGTGATTTAGAATGCCTTTTTGATATTGTAGTCCCAGCAGATTTGTCTGTTGAATGTAAAATTGCTGTAGATTGTCTGAAAAAAGAATATCATAGAGATACAAAAACAGGAGCACATTCAGAAGTGGTTATGAAAAAATATAATCAGGTCATTACGTATTTGAAGGGGAAGATTTCTCCAAAAGAAACAGACTGGGTGGAAATTGACTGGACTACTCAAGAATTGAAAGAATCAGTGCATGCATATTATGAAAGGCTTCTTCAAGTATTTAAACAGCACAGTGGTATAGAAAATATCACGGAGAAAGATATGGGACACTTAGTGTATACGTTTTTTGTACGGATTGAGGCCTGAAATAAGTGCTATGATTCAGCAACACTTGATTTGTTGGCAGAGTAAGTCGATTGATGAAATACTTTGTTATGCAAAGTACTGTGGAGATGACATAGAAATGAGACACAGAAAATTGAAAGAGACAATGTTGGCTGAGATGAAAGCAGCAAAGAAAGGGGGTTATTTGAGTAATGATTAGTTGGAGGATTATCAGGGAAATGGTCAGACTATTACTGGGATGAAAGGTGTAGTTTCAAATGGCAACAGTGTGACACAAATGATACCAATGGGTCAAGGCAGAGGTAGAGGTAATTTCAAGGATAAAGAGGAATTGAAAAAGAGGTTTCCTTGTCATGTTTGCGGTAAATTTGGACACTGGTGACGCAAGTGAAAGAGTTTGTTAAATAATACAGGACAAGCAGGAAATCATGACTAAATGCAAATACAGAATCAAGGTTTAGAGGTACAGATGAATCAGGTACACCAGAGTCAAGCACATAGGAATAAGATGCAGAATCAAATTTCACAAATACAGGTACCGAATAATAGAGGACAGGGTTTGCAAATACCACAAGCTCCTGTGCCAAATCAGGATGTGAATGGTCAAATGCAAACATACAATGCGAATGTGGGTTTTCGTACCAATGGTCAAGTGAATTCAAATGTGCAGGTGGCTTCACAATATTTGATGCAGACAGAAGAAAATGATTCAGATACATCACAATGCCGGTGCCTGAGGGGGGTGGAAGGGTGCATTCTTGGCGCATCTCTATAGGTAGATAAGTCAGGTCCCTATGTGGATGAAGAGGTTGAAGGCAATGCCATTACATTCCTTGTAGATACTGGTGCTACCCGTTCCACTGTGAGAACGGTAAAAATTCTAAACGTACTCCTCGAGAGAGAGAGAACGTATCCAAGTTGTAGAAGTTTCAAACAAAATAATTAAAACTCCAGTGACAAAGTCAATGAAAGTTCAAATTGGCAATTTTCAAGAACTACACACATTTGTTGTGTTAGTTTGACACAAGTCCAGTAAATCTGTTATGCAAGATGAACTGTTCCGTTTATTGTACCCCGGTTGGAATAGCATTTCATACAAAAGACGAAGTTGTGATTTTCAAAATGTCGAGGCAGGGAACAGAAGTGAATGAATTGTATCCATTGTTTACATCAAATGATTTGCCTGTTGAGTTGAGAGATACAGTGTTGTCTAATGTGTGGGACTTTACAAGGAAAGATATCAGATTAATCAAAGGAATCACACCGATTCAAATTACGGTAAAGCCCAATGCAGCTTTTCCAAGAATATTACAGTACAAAATGAGCCTTGAGACAATTGCAGGAGTGACCCGTGAGATTAATATGTTTACTGAGCAAGGAATACTAAGAGAAATCCTTGACAGTCCATGCAATTCACCTATAATGGGAATTCGTAAACTGAATGGGAAATATAGGATCGTACATGACCTGAGAAAGCTGAACTAAATTGTTATACCTTGTTGTTCAATTGTACCTAATCCAGCTGTGATCCTATATCAAATCCCATGTGAAGCAGAGTGGTTTTCAGTAATCGATCTGTGTCAAGAATTTTTCTCGATACCCTTACATCCGGATAGCCAATATTTATTTGCTTTCCGGTTCGGGAACCGTGTTTTGGCATGGTGCTGAGTTCCCCAAGGGTATACAGAGAGCCCCCAATCTTCAATCAGATATTGAAGAAATGTTTCATTGGTAATGCCTAAAGATTCAGTTCTGGTTCAATATAATGATGACCTTTTGGTTGCATTAAAAACAAGAGAGGACTGTGTGACGGATATAATTGCTCTACTGAACCATTTGGCTGTAGGTGGGCATAAGGTGTCACCGGCAAAATTGCAATTCTGTAAAAAAGAAGTTCTCTATGTAGGCCATATCATTGAAAAGGGAATTCGCAAACTTTCTCAGTATCGGATCAATGGTATTATGCAAATTAATCAGCTGAAAACACAGGAAGACTTTTGAATGTTTTTGGGAATGGTTGGATATTGCGGGCAATGGATTATGAATTTTTCACTGATCGCCTAGCCATTATATGGATTGAGACACAAAGATGTGACAGATCATATACATTGATGTGGAAGACATGAAGACATTCCTGGAATTGCAAGACTGTTTTTGTCAAGCACCAGCATTAGGAATGTGATGGTCGCGCACTGTCAGTCCTAACTCAAACTCATTCAACAGCTCGAAGTTCAGTTGCATATTTTTCTGTCACGCTGGATCCAGCCGCTGCAGCCTGACCAGGATGTTTAAAAGCAGTTGCTGCCACTTGTGTGAGTCTTGAACAGAGTGAGTGAATTGTAATAGGACATGCTTTGAAAGTGTATGTGCCACATTTGGTTGAGATTTTGTCAACACAAACTCGCACACAGCACCTTACGAGCACTTGGTTAACAAAATATGAACAAGTGATATTGGGAGCTGAAAATGTAACAATAGCAAGATGTACGACTTTGAATTCAGCAACATTGTTACCAACACCAGGCTGTAAAGTGGTTTGAGATGAAGTTGATCATGATTGCGTGGATGTGACCGAATTGTGTACCAAACCAAGGCCCGATATCAAAGACACTCCATTGACTGAATCTGATGTTGTATTGTTTGTGGATGGATCGTGTTTGAGAGATTCAGAAAGATGTTTGCGAGCTGCATATGCAATTTGCACAGTGGCAAACGTGATTGAAGCATCATGGTTGAAGAGAGTGAGTTCGGCACTTATCAGAGCATGTTGCTTAGCAAAGCAAATGAGAGTAACAATTTACACTGATAGCCAGCATGGCATCAGGTTGTCCATGAGTTTGGGCAGCTGTGGTCTCAACGTGGATATTTGACCTCTACATGTTCACCAATACGAAACAGAGAGTGTTTAAAAGGTCTACTGATGGCACTACAATTGCAGGCACAAATTTGAGTGGTAAAATATTCAGCACATAAGTCCAGTTGTGAGTATGTCACCCTGGGTAACAGATATACAGATGAATTTGCACGATTTTGTGAATATATATTCAATTAATGTGGAACAACAAAATGATCAAATTGGCCAAACAGAATGCAGGTTGATGTTCTCATCTGTTGAAACTTGGGTTTAGGTGAAAGAATTACAGGAAGAAGCAAGTGATTCAGAGAAAAATGGGTGTATCAAATCAGGTTGTACATGCAGATCCGACGATGAAGTGTGGACCTACACTGATGGGAGACCAGTAATGCCAGACAGTCTGTTATCACAAATGGCAAGAGTCTATCATGGTTCAACACACATAGGAAGAGATGCAATGATCAGATTATTTCCTCAAGCATGGTTTAACCCTAAATTCAGGGTTATTGCAGAAAGTCTCTGTCAAAGATGTATTGTTTGTCAGCAACAAAATGCAGGGAGAAAAACAGTGGTTAGTATGGGACGAATTGGCAAAGCAGCAGGTCCATTTACGAGGATGCAACTAGATTTTATCGAAATGCCTCCTTGCCAGGGACTAAAATCTAGGAGTGTGATGGTTATTAGTTGGGTTGTTACTATCATTGGCAGTATAGCAGCGACAATGTGTGGTGCAAGCTGCATTGGACTCATAATGAGAGCCTTGGCACTTATTCTTTTACAAATTAAGCACAGATTAAAAATTGTATTTAAACTAAAACGTACTCATAAATTAATAAAAAATGTAAAATAGCAGTTAATTAGCAAAACACTCTCCAACTTCTATATCTTTACATGTACTACCTAAAAGAAAATACCACGACTTTGAAAAGTGATAAGCTGCCGGAAAAAAACACCTATCACAAAAGAGCAAAAAGATACAACAAAGTAAGTATACAAAAATTATTAAAAAATATAAACTCATCCCCATAGTGATTAAAAATAAACCCAACAACCTCAACCTCTACAAACTAGCAACAAATAAACATTTAAAATAATACTGACATTTTTTATTTTCTTCCAAGAAAAAAGGAATCACCTGCTCCACATAACAACACACCCAAAGGAAAACCTGTAAAACAGGGTGAAACATCTAAAAATAATATACATCTAAGTATAAAAAATAGAAGCACTTGCATAAATGTATGTGTAAATTACAAATGAATAACCTTTAAGCGTGTGTATTTATTTATACTATTACACTACTTTCAGATACAATGGCACTGCAAGCCAAATATATAACATCCCAGAAAGAAAAGCAATTACTAAGTCACATGGGTTACACTAACAACCAAGAAAATGCATCAATAGAAAATGTGAATTGTAAGTATGGGAGTGCCACTACTAAAGATGATTTTGTAATTCATGTAAGAGAACACAGCCACCCGCCAAATGTGACAGAAATAGAAGCAAGAGTGGTTTTGTAGGATATTAGAGAGGCAAGCACTAGCTCCCAATAACCTACAAACAAAATCATAAAAGATCCTGCCTACAGTCTCCAAGTACAACATTAGGCAACTACTACCTGTACCCACTTTAATATGTTTGATTGCACAATCTAAAAAAGCCCCCAATTATATTTCTTCTTCCTCTCGAAGATATTAAGACAAAGAAATACCTGAAAATTTGGGGGTGTGGTCAAGGAGCGCAAGATGGCAGTCACCATTCAGTAGCTCTCCCGCACCCACATAAAAAATCCGACCACATCCCGGGACCACCACCACACAACAGACTCTCCCTGCGGATGGGGGCCAGAAGGGGTCCCAGGGGATGAGGAGGAAGACGCGGGGCCCGATATCAAGGCCTTATCTGGGGCGGGGCACTGCAGAACCAAGATTGTGCCTGTGCAGTCCCAGCGATAAGGCGGCTGAGACAAGGATGCAACACTGCGGCCAGTCCTTCTGAGCTGTGCTGTGCCGACTTCGAGGATGTTGTAACCTGGGGCCTGAGAGCACCCAACAGACCCTGCGGCAACGTTTAGATGTTCCAGCTGAGATCACAGCCTGGTGCCTGCAAACACGACAAGAACTGTGTGGTGCCTGAGAGAGTGCCAGAGGAGCAGGAGGGGTGTTAAGCAGAGCCCCCTTAGAGGCTACGGAGACTTCACACACCTTGAGCCAGGCCGTGTAAGGTGCATTGTGCGGAGCGGTGAGAGCAGGGGGGCCACTCCATGGGCGGACATACTGGGGGTAAGTGGTGTGGTCCCCCCCATCTGGAAGAAGGCTTACTCTCTAGCCGTGCTGAGAACCAGCCAATCGGCCCCCCGGGTGTGAGCAAAATGGTGGATGCCCTTTGGGATCCTGTATGTATGTATGTATAGGCATTTATATAGCGCACTACTTACCCGGAGGGTCCCAAGGCGCTTCGACCGCTGCGAAACCCTTCCTGGCTTCCCTGAGAGATGGTCCCTTAATGGGTATCTCCAGGGTGAGACCAGGCATCCCCGGCGGTCTGGTGGGGCCGTTAGTGAAGATGAGGCAAGCTAATGCCCAGAGTTGCCGAGTGTGATCACTGATCAGAGTGGGCACCGAGGCGAGAGAATTATCGAGTCCGCTGACCCTGGTCCAGAAACCTGCCGCGCCGGGATTCGAACCCTGGTCCCGGGCCGTCCTCTGCTCTCGGGTCTGCCGCCTGCACCTCCCAAGCCCAGAGAAAGGGTACTTTGCAGGCGAGAGCACGCCCAAGACCACGCACAGGAATCCTTTCAATAGTCCCAGACACCCAACTTCTAAAACAACTGTGACGACAGCTGCATGTGCCGCCGACACCTAGGTGAAGGGGTTCGGGGATTGGTGGGCCACCCAACCAGACCCTGATCACAGGCACAACATTTGACTGTCCTCCGCCATGGAGAAGGATAAAACCGAAGAGAAACACGGGAAGCTAGACAAATTCACCAAATTGTTGTGTATCTTGAATACTGCACAATCCTTGCCAAAGCAAGGTATTTAAAAGAAGTTGTGGTTATTTCAGATTCTTGAGCTATGAACCGTAATTTGGATTCATCACTCTGCAGTGAGTGTTATATGTTAAAGAGTGTGTGAAAAAGCAATTTCTCTGTTTCAGAAATTGATGAAAGGAACCTAGTAAGATGATAATAATCTGGTCGATAACAATTCAAGTGTTTTTGCAGTTGACTATTTTTTTTTTTTTATCCTGCTAAAGATACTTTTGTTTTGTACAATATCACCTGGGACTGGGGCAGATGGGGAGCCTTGTTCTGGGACATATGCTATCCTACGAGCCATGGAATCCTCCCGGCATGCCCTAGAGACCACATTGAGGAAGTTGGTGTGAATGGGGCATTACTTCGGCAGGACCTACAGAAAACCATGGGACATGTGACTGAAGCTGAAATGCGCATTGCAACATGGGAGAGCATGGTGAGGGACTTGAATCAGACTACCCTAAAGCTGAAGGGCAAATCTGAAGAACTGGTGGCATGGATTGAAGTTTCAGAAGGGAGCTTTCTGCAAAATAGCCTGCGGTTCCAGGGATTTCCAGGATTTGTGGAGTGCTCACTGCGGGCCTTTCTCCTACTGGGCCAACCTTTGCATTGTTTTATAAACTACTGCGACAGAGACTTGGCAATCCTTACAGTCCGAGAACTGGGGGAGGTTAAGCACAAATCCAGACAAATTCTTATATTCCCATATTTCACCAAACTGGAGCAACAACAGAGAAAAAAGTTTGAACCAGTGAAGCAGAAACTGCAGGCCATGGAGATCAGATGCATGACGCTCTACCCGGCCAAGCTCAAGGTGATCTAACAGGGTAAATTCATCATATATGACCATAAACATGGGAGTAGATAGAACAAATGATGCTGCCTTCGGAGGGCCCAGCCGACACCCCCAGAGACAGTTCTACCATAGACAGAGATTGGAAAGATGGGTTTAAATGACACTTTATCTGGAGAGATCGCCGTGGGGAGTCAAGAAGATACACAAGTGACTCTAGAGGTGTTACCATTTTAGCCAGGAAGATCCCTCCTTTCCGGGTGGCGAGGAGATGGGTCGACCCACTATGCAGCTATAAAACACAGGTGGTGATGGAGAGAAGTGCTAATCCTTAACGTGTACGCCCCCGTCAGGGATTCAAAAGCAGATACTGGACATCTGAGGCCCATTCTTATAGGTGCAGACTGTGATTTTCATATAATGGGTGGGGATTTCAACGAGGTAATGGACAGGAAAATAGACAGGCATACTCTCCAAATGCCCCAATCCAAAACATCATGTGCTGTATCAAGGACCCCCTGGTAAGGATAAAATTCCTGGGTCAGGGAAATTAGTTCAATGAGAGAGTATCAACCCAGGCTAAATTACAAGACACACACTGGCTACTTCAGAACAAGAATTATATAAACAAAGATATGAACTATAACACAGGAAAATATACTGTTATAAAAAGGTTTTTTTTTAATTATATTGATAAAAATGGATTAAACACATGAATCTTGTATACACGATAAATTGATACAATAAAAAAGATATTTGTTAATAATAAAAATAACACATTTGTTTTAAAAAAAGGCTTGAGGGACAATGATGTAGTTCTATATGTTATTGACGTGGCTGTAGTCTGTCAACGCGTTTCGACACGTCGTGGTGTCTTCCTCAGGACAATATTTTTTTCAGCCACATTTTCTAAAGAGAACAAAACATCTTTAGCATCTCTTAGCTTATGATAATCTGTGTTATAGTACATAAATAAATCCAAAACATCAACAGAACTTGCACGTTTCACCCACTCAATGGGATTGGGGAAAATGTGGAGGTTCCTTCACATGCAAAGGACACAATATTAGTTTCTCTTGGGGTATCACGGGGCCCTTTCGAGGCTTGACTATATGTTTGTACCCGAGGCGGAGAGGTCCTGGTTTAGGGACACTCAGTACCTGGTCCGGGGAATATCCGACCACCTGCCTTTGTTCATATTTGGTACCCGACCCGACTTGGTACCTGACAGCCTACCAGATCACACAGCTGGAGGCTTGAAGCAGAAATAGTGGAAAATCTGAAATCTGAAACCCAGCTCTACTTCAAAGAAAGTGAGGGGTCAGTGGCCTCTTCATTAACCCGCTGGATGGCATACAAAATGGTATTTAGGGATAGGGCCCAAACAATAATCTCTATACAAAAGAAACATAGGGAGAAGAAGATGTAACAGCTGGAGCATGGTCTCTTCCACCTGGAGCGGACCTAAACGGGCACCGGAGATGAGGCATCTTTGCTGCACTTGGTGAGGTGTGACCACTACCACAATCATATGATACAGGCAGCCCGCCAACAATTCCTGAGAGTTCCGAAGAAACTATATGACATGGGGGACAAAGAGGGTCACCTGCTTGCACAGCTGGGGAGGTGGGAGGAGGCAGCGAGGGGGGTGGCAGATTTGGTGACGGACTCAGTGAATGTTGCCCATTCTGACGCAGACATTGCCCGAGTGTTCCAGGAATACTATCAATAGGTTCTATGAGGTTCCATGTTGACCAAACAGATCAGGAAATTGCATAATTCCTTGGAGAAGTGCCATTCCCAGTATTGAACACTGTAGATAGGGAAACAATTGAAGCTTACTTGACATTTGAGTAAGTTGGAGAGGCAATAAAAGTTATGCAGTCAGGGAAGATGCCAAGCTCAAATGGCTTCCAGCGGAGCTCTATAAGAGACTGACTTCCCTCCTGAATCCACACTTGCTAAAGCTGTTCAGAGCAGTGAAAGAAACAGGTGTCTGTCCCCGGACCTCAACCACGCCATTATTGTAGTGATTCCAAAAAAAGGTAAACCGCCTCACCTATCCTCCTCCAACTGGCTCATGTCACTGCTGAACACAGAAATCGTAGCCATGATCCTTAGTACCAGACTGACAGGAGTGATCATAGAGTTAGTGCATGCCGACCAGATGGGTTTCATGCCAGGGTGGGCCACGAGACTGAAACTTTTGTGCCTGCATCTTTGACTAGATAGACTTAAGGCGGATAGGGGACCCTGGACGATACTGTTGTTAGATGCTAAAAAAGCGTTTGATTCAATTGACTTGCAGCATCTATCTGAGTCCCTACAGCGTTTTGGCTTTGGGCCCAGGTTCTATAACAGGGTGTGCCATCTCTGTAAGGCACCCATTTATTTATTTATTTATTTACGTCATTTATAAAGCGCCTGAATCACCCCGAATGGGGTATCTCCGCGCTAAGGACAGCTGATGGGCTGGGTAACAAAATTAGAATAGTATTGTTTTGAGCTTCTTTCTGAAGTCAAGGTAATTAGTGGTGAGACGAATCTCAGGAGGCAGTTGATTCCACAGTTATGTTATGTTATGTTATGTTAATAACATTTATTAGGCGCAACAGCTGCCCCCGCAAAGGGGCGTCCTGGCGCCAGATCATGTACACAACACAACAGATCAAAACTGAAAAGAAGAGAGATCAGATAACAGGGGATAACAAATGGGTTTTGATGGCGCGTCTAAAAAGGGTCAGGCTATTAAGGGCGCGAATATGAACAGGAAGGGAATTCCATAAATCAGCCGCCAGAACACGGAAGGAACGTCCTCCCATCCTGCTCAGCCTGAACCTAGGCTTACTCGCCAGATGGAGTGATTCAGATCTGAGGGACCGCGTGGGGACGTACGAAGAAATGAGGCCCGCCAAGGCAGGGGGAGAAGAAAGCTTCAGAATCTTGAATGTCAGACAGAGAGCCTTGAATTTGATTCTCTGTCTGACCGGAAGCCAGTGAAGAGAGGTCAGAACAGTCGAGACCGAACAACGTCTCGGAAGGCCAACAGTGGCCCGTGCAGCAGCGTTCTGCACCCTCTGAAGCCTAGTGGCCTCAGCCTGGTTGACTCCAAGCAGCAAGGCACTCCCGTAGTCAATCCGGGAAAGGATAGAGGCCTGAACCACCAGTTGCCGAGTGGGAGGGTCGAAGAATTTGAGGACTGGTCTCACTCCTTGCAGAATACCATAACAGGTAGCTGCTGTCTTCTTCGTGTGGCTGGTGAAAGATAGATTAGAATCCAGCCAAACCCCCAGATTTTTAACTTTGGCCGCTGGGATGGGGGACGCCCCTAGTTCGGAAGGCCACCACTGATCTCCCCAGAGATCCGCCTGCTTCCCTACGATCAGGACCTCGGTTTTCTTGGCATTAAGCTGTAGGCAGTTATTACGCATCCAGCTAGCCACAGCTATGAGTCCTGCCCGGAATCTGGGCGCAGTCACCTCAGGGTCCCCACTGAGTGTCACCGCCAGCTGCGTGTCGTCGGCATACGATGTCATGGTAAGGCCATATTGCCTGACGACAGCAGCCAGCGGCTTCACATACAAGTTAAATAAAGTGGGGCTAAGGGCAGAGCCCTGAGGGACTCCCAGTTCCAGAGGGTGGAACGAGGACTGGCCAGGTGGAATGGCTACTTTGAAAAACCGGTCCGAGAGGAAGGAGCGGAACCACTGAAGAGCCTTCCCCGCAATACCCACTTCCTCCAATCGCCGCATCAGAATGTCATGAGACACCGTGTCAAACGCGGCGCTCAGGTCTAACAATAGGAGCGCCACAGTCTGCCCCACATCCAGCACCGACCGCAAATGCTCGATCATAAAGAGCAGAGCAGTTTCAGTGCTGTGTTGAGCGCGAAACCCATTTTGGCTCTCGTCAAGAATGTTATTACGAGAGAGGTGGGCAGACAGGATGGAATTCACGTGCGCCTGAGTGACCTTGGGGCGAGGTAGGAAAAAGATTTTCCTCCTAACCTGGTTTGCCGTGTGCGCGGGACCGTGAGCAAGCCCTTCCCTTCAGAACGAAGGGGGCAAGGCGGTAAATATTTCACTAGCTTGTCTGCGAGGTAGGCAGGCCATCTGGTTTATGCCTTTAAAAACGATACAGCAGATTTTAAAATGTATTCTTATGCGAACCGGCAGCCAGTGAAGCTTACGCAACAGGGGAAGTGAAGGGGCACGGGTGGGGGCGCCAGTTACCAGGCGAGCCGCAGTGTTCTGGACCACCTGAAGAACTTGCAATGCTGATTCCTTAGCGGCAATCAGCAAATCATTACTGAAGTCCAGGCGGCTGAGTACCAGAGCGTGAACAAGGGCTTTGCGTGTGGATATGGGTAAAAAATAAAAAACCTTACAGAGGAGGCTAAGTGCATAGAAACAAGCTTTTTTTATTGAAGCTATATTTTCGTCCATGTTAAGATCTTTGTCCGTTAACACCCCTAAGTTTTTGACAACTTTCTTTGGCAGAGGCGATGGTCCCAATTCATCAGGCCACCAACTTGGGGACCAACTGGTGATCGCGTCTTTAAAGAGTATGACTTCAGTCTTTCCTGCATTAAGCTGCAGGAAGTTACTGCTCATCCAAGAAGTTATGGCTCTTATCCCTTCTCTGAACATGTTTTGTATGTGAGGAGTATCTTTCTTGTAAGATAGGATGAGTTGAGTGTCATCCACCTAGGAGATTGGAATAAACCCAATCTTCCTAAGCAGAGCTGAGAGAGGAGCAATATATACATTAAACAGGAATGGGCTCAGGCAGGACCCCTGCGGTACCCCTTTTAGTGACTTGGGTAGTCTTAGAAAAAAAAGGTCCAGGTTTGACTGTTTGCGTCCTGTTACTAAGAAAGTCCTGAAGCCAGGCCAAGGCAGAATTCTGGATGCCTGTAGAGCTCAATCTGTCCAGCAGGATTTGGTGAGAAATGGTATCAAAAGCAGCGGACAGGTCAAGCAGTACAAGAATCACTGCTTGACCATCGTCCTCCAGCATACGAATATCGTCAGTTACGTTCACCAATGCTACCCATTGCAGCAGTAATGAATTAGATGGTCTCAGGAAATGTCTTCCCTCAGAAGGGGCATGGGACACTGGTGTCCCCTGTCACCCCTGCTGTTTGTAATAGTTCTGCGATGGCTTTTGGGCAGGCAATTCCTAAACTGTGTTCTGGATAGAGATAAGGTTGCATCTGAACTATTTGAAAATCTAGAGAAAGGAACTCCAATAGCTAGTGCATCTACAAGTGCATCTATGCACCATCCGGCAGTCACGGTTACTGCCACTTGCTTTACCATCCTGAAATGGCTTAGGAAGATAATTTGGATGCTGCCAGCTGCTACCCAGAGAACAGTAGTTTAGACCGTCATCACCTCAAGGCTTGACTACGGAAATGTTCTCTACCTCGTCTCAATCAAACAAACCGGTGAGTCGTAGATTGCAGTTGATACAGAACTCTGCAGCAAGACTACTCTGCTGGGTTCCCAGAACCACCCCCATCTCCAGCCCCCTCCGTGACCTACACTGGCTCAGGGTGGGGAACCGTATTAAGTTCAACGACCTGAACTATACTGTTGAAAATCAAATCAGGTACGGCACCACAGTACCTGCAATCTCGTATGTCCCTACTCGTCACCTTCACTATGCTACTCAAGAAAACTTTAATGTACATAGATTTAAACTCTCCAGGATGGGAGGCAGATCTTTTACCTACCTTGGGCCCTCACTCTGGAATTCCCTTCCCTTAGCTATTCGTAAAGAAACAATCCACACTCGTTTCCGCAGAGCCTTAAAGACCTGGTTATTTAACCAATAATCTCTACAAACTGCCACTTCCTTTCTAACCCAGTCCGTTCTGGCGCCGGGAAAACGTTTTTGGATAGCTGTTGCCCCCTATAAATTCAATAAATAAAATAATTAAATAAATAAACCTACAAGGCAAGGAAGGTCTAAAGGAAAAATTAATCAAATTAGTAAGGCTAAAAAAAAAGAGAACTCCAGATGGTGGGACAGTGCCACCCTCAAACAGTACCTAAGGTTGAATATGGTCCCAAGGGGACTGTGCTCACAATTCTTCCCAACATTTGATAACCTTGAGGATGATTTGCTAGGGAAATGGGAAGAGGCCCTAACAGTAAAAAGGGATAAGGCAGACTATAAAGAAGTATGTGTATTTACTTTTGCTGAAAATACTATTAATTAGTTCAGAACACACAACACAGTGACAAACCTACTATAACAGACACATCTTCTATATCCTCCAGCTCCTCCTCCCTCAACACCATCCCCACAAGTGACAGCGAATCAGATAATCAGAGAGGCACCACCACATTGAATTTGTTACGCGAGGTACAGACCATAAGACGAGAGAACAGAACGCAGCAAAGACAAGGTGCACTGGACACAAAACCCGTAGACGGAAGAGGTCTGGCCAAAGAAGACTACGAAAAGAAATTGAGGTCTGGGGACGGGAAGAAACAGTAGCTAACATAGAAGAGGTGCAGGTTGTTAATCTCTCGGCTAAACCTCTTTCCAACGACATGATTTCTTTACTAAGTACAGGCCTTAACGTCAACCCCCACGAATCAGGTGACCTCTGTAGGGCCAAAATTGATCTGTTCAAATTCACCAGGGGACTCAAACTTAGAAAGCACTTTTCTGGGATCCCAGTACCCAAAAAAGACACTAGAAATATCGGCAGTGGTAACCTTAAGCGTGGGCGGAAAATCCGTTCCGCTCGCGGATTTTGCGGATTTTCGGGAAATCCGCAATCCGCGAGATTTGCGGATTTCCCGCAAAATCCGCAAATTCGCACGCAGCGGATTTTTTTGGCGGCGCGCGGCGTTGGTGATACAATTTTTGCGGCGCGCGGCGTTTATCATCGTTTGCCGAGTTGTTTTTTTCGATAGTTTGCGAGTGCTGCGCCATTTTGGATCTTGCTGTGTGATCCCGCGGGAATTGGCGAGCGCGATTACGTCATCGCGGCTTGCCAGTGATAGCTTGTCAACGCGAGTACGGCGAGATCACGTCTCGCGGTACTTCGCAATTGCGAGATTTGAGATGCGGCGAGCGAAAATATAAATTTGCAATTCTGCGCAAGAAATCCACCAGCAAGCAGCATAAACCTTCTAGAAATGATGATTTTTATGTGAATAACTCCTTAGTTTGACATTTGCCTGCACTTTTTTAGCGAGGAGTCCATTTTGGGGAGGGGGGCAGGGGGGTGGGAGGAAGGAAGTGCCCCATAGTCTTCAACTTCCTGTTCCTGTTCAGCAGGCTCCTCCCAGTGCTTTGTCCATCTCCTGGTCACTTTTCATTTGGATGTGGACCTGGAAGGATTACTTTTTGTGGATGCTGCTGGATCTTTGGATTTGAGGCCTTTTTGACTTTCTTTGGATCACTGTTGGATTAGAAATTTTACAAGTAAGTTTGTTTGGGGCATTACAGTTGCTGCAACTAAAATTTTGGGATTTTCGATTTTTGGGCTGTTTTGGGGCCTTTTGCCCAGTGGTGGGTGGACTGATTCTTTCTGTGGGTTGTCTTGAACTTAAACATCATGGAGGCCATAGATGAATTGGGATTGTGCTGATTTTTCTGTGTTTTTCGATTTTTTTTTTTGTTGTAAAATTTTGTGTTTTTCGATTTTTGACCTGTTGTTGGGGCCTTGACCAGGGGTAGTGAGTGGTGCATGGGCCTAGTCTTTCTGTGGGCTGTCTTGAATTTAAACATCATGGAGGCCATGGATGGAATGGGATTGTGCTGATTTTGCAGTGTTTTTCGATTTTTGGGCCTGTACTTGTGGCCTTTTCACCAGGGGTATTTGAGTCTAGCATGGGCCTAGTCTTTCTGTGGGCTGTCTTGAATTTAAACATCATGGAGGCCATGGATGGAATGGGATTGTGCTGATTTTGCAGTGTTTTTCGATTTTTGGGGGTGTTCATGGGGAGGGACATGCCATGTGGCTGGTGGCCATTTTGAGTGCAGCTACAGGCACTGGCCATGTGCTGGCAGGCAAGTGGCCATTTTGAATGCAGGCTTTGTTGTTAGGCCTCCAACCATTTTGCCTACTTTTCAACCTTTATTTATGCCCAGGGGTAGTGAGTCTTGCATGGGCCTAGTATTTCTGTGGGTTGTCTTGAATTTAAACATCATGGAGGCCATGGATTGAATGGGATTGTGCTGATTTTGCAGTGTTTTTCGATTTTTGGGCCTGTACTTGTGGCCTTTTCACCAGGGGTATTTGAGTCTAGCATGGGCCTAGTCTTTCTGTGGGCTGTCTTGAATTTAAACATCATGGAGGCCATGGATGGAATGGGATTGTGCTGATTTTGCAGTGTTTTTCGATTTTTGGGCCTGTACTTGTGGCCTTTTCACCAGGGGTATTTGAGTCTAGCATGGGCCTAGTCTTTCTGTGGGCTGTCTTGAATTTAAACATCATGGAGACCATGGATGGAATGGGATTGTGCTGATTTTGCAGTGTTTTTCGATTTTTGGGCCTGTACTTGTGGCCTTTTCACCAGGGGTATTTGAGTCTAGCATGGGCCTAGTCTTTCTGTGGGCTGTCTTGAATTTAAACATCATGGAGGCCATGGATTGAATGGGATTGTGCTGATTTTGCAGTGTTTTTCGATTTTTGGGTGTGTTTATGGGGAGGGACATGCCATGTGGCTGGTGGCCATTTTGAGTGCAGCTACAGGCACTGGCCATGTGCTGGCAGGCAAGTGGCCATTTTGAATGCAGGCTTTGTTGTTAGGCCTCCAACCATTTTGCCTACTTTTCAACCTTTATTTATGCCCAGGGGTAGTGAGTCTTGCATGGGCCTAGTATTTCTGTGGGTTGTCTTGAATTTAAACATCATGGAGGCCATGGATTGAATGGGATTGTGCTGATTTTGCAGTGTTTTTCGATTTTTGGGCCTGTACTTGTGGCCTTTTCACCAGGGGTATTTGAGTCTAGCATGGGCCTAGTCTTTCTGTGGGCTGTCTTGAATTTAAACATCATGGAGGCCATGGATGGAATGGGATTGTGCTGATTTTGCAGTGTTTTTCGATTTTTGGGCCTGTACTTGTGGCCTTTTCACCAGGGGTATTTGAGTCTAGCATGGGCCTAGTCTTTCTGTGGGCTGTCTTGAATTTAAACATCATGGAGGCCATGGATGGAATGGGATTGTGCTGATTTTGCAGTGTTTTTCGATTTTTGGGGGTGTTCATGGGGAGGGACATGCCATGTGGCTGGTGGCCATTTTGAGTGCAGCTACAGGCACTGGCCATGTGCTGGCAGGCAAGTGGCCATTTTGAATGCAGGCTTTGTTGTTAGGCCTCCAACCATTTTGCCTACTTTTCAACCTTTATTTATGCCCAGGGGTAGTGAGTCTTGCATGGGCCTAGTATTTCTGTGGGTTGTCTTGAATTTAAACATCATGGAGGCCATGGATTGAATGGGATTGTGCTGATTTTCCAGTGTTTTTCGATTTTTGGGCCTGTACTTGTGGCCTTTTCACCAGGGGTATTTGAGTCTAGCATGGGCCTAGTCTTTCTGTGGGCTGTCTTGAATTTAAACATCATGGAGGCCATGGATGGAATGGGATTGTGCTGATTTTGCAGTGTTTTTCGATTTTTGGGCCTGTACTTGTGGCCTTTTCACCAGGGGTATTTGAGTCTAGCATGGGCCTAGTCTTTCTGTGGGCTGTCTTGAATTTAAACATCATGGAGGCCATGGATGGAATGGGATTGTGCTGATTTTGCAGTGTTTTTCGATTTTTGGGCCTGTACTTGTGGCCTTTTCACCAGGGGTATTTGAGTCTAGCATGGGCCTAGTCTTTCTGTGGGCTGTCTTGAATTTAAACATCATGGAGGCCATGGATTGAATGGGATTGTGCTGATTTTGCAGTGTTTTTCGATTTTTGGGTGTGTTCATGGGGAGGGACATGCCATGTGGCTGGTGGCCATTTTGAGTGCAGCTACAGGCACTGGCCATGTGCTGGCAGGCAAGTGGCCATTTTGAATGCAGGCTTTGTTGTTAGGCCTCCAACCATTTTGCCTACTTTTCAACCTTTATTTATGCCCAGGGGTAGTGAGTCTTGCATGGGCCTAGTATTTCTGTGGGTTGTCTTGAATTTAAACATCATGGAGGCCATGGATTGAATGGGATTGTGCTGATTTTGCAGTGTTTTTCGATTTTTGGGCCTGTACTTGTGGCCTTTTCACCAGGGGTATTTGAGTCTAGCATGGGCCTAGTCTTTCTGTGGGCTGTCTTGAATTTAAACATCACGGAGGCCATGGATGGAATGGGATTGTGCTGATTTTGCAGTGTTTTTCGATTTTTGGGCCTGTACTTGTGGCCTTTTCACCAGGGGTATTTGAGTCTAGCATGGGCCTAGTCTTTCTGTGGGCTGTCGTGAATTTAAACATCATGGAGGCCATGGATGGAATGGGATTGTGCTGATTTTGCAGTGTTTTTCGATTTTTGGGGGTGTTCATGGGGAGGGACATGCCATGTGGCTGGTGGCCATTTTGAGTGCAGCTACAGGCACTGGCCATGTGCTGGCAGGCAAGTGGCCATTTTGAATGCAGGCTTTGTTGTTAGGCCTCCAACCATTTTGCCTACTTTTCAACCTTTATTTATGCCCAGGGGTACTAGGGAGTCTTGCATGGGCCTAGTCTTTCTGTGGGTTGTCTTGAATTTAAACATTATGGAGGGCATGGATGGATTGGGATTGTGCTGATTTTGCAGTGTTTTTCGATTTTTTTTTGTGCTCTATAACTGAACTGATGTTCCTCTGTCTTCCATTTTTTTTAGGTGCACAAGACTCAAGAGAACCACCAGTGCCAGGAAGAAGTCCTGCAGCGGTGTGTGTGTGCAGCATAACGTCACGCGACGTCACGTCTGGCCTCAGACAACTCTACAATTCGTGCAACTGCGGCCTGCTCTCTGACCTGCTCTGAAGAAGATGGCCCCGCCCCCAAAGAAAGTTCTCCGTAGCTCCTCTAGCAAGAAAGTTGCTAGTAAGGAGCAGAAGAAGCAAGGTACCAAGGAGGCTGGTGTGCCACCCGCCACGTTTTTTGGGAGCAAAAAAAAAAGTACGCCTGCTGCAGCAGGTTCTGCTGGGGACCAAGCTGGGAGCAGCACCCCTGCTCCATTGGGTTCAGTGCCTCCACCACCACGCCAACTTAAGTCAAAGCCCTTGAGTGCTTCAGAGGCAGTCAGTGTACTTCTCCAATCACCATCGACCAGTGATGTTGGCTCATCGCAAGAAAGTAGCAGCAATGTCCCTGAATCAACACAGCCGCAACAACAACACCATGTGCAAGTACACGCCCAAGTACATGTGGAAGGAGAGGCAGCAAAAGGAGATGCGCAAGCAAAGGTGCATGGAGGTTCACAAGTGCCCACAATAGTTGTTCCTCCCGAAGTAGGGGCACATCAGGAAATCGACAATGAAGCCGAGGTATCATTGGAAGCCACTCCTCCTGATGATCATTCATTGTCTTCCACATCCCTAGCAAGGAAAAGATCAAGGGGGGTGTCTACATCTTCTTCAAGCCCACCTCCTTCTGATGATACAGATCCAGCTTGGGAACCACAACTGCGGTCTGACAGTGAGGCACACCATGATCTGACACCGGAACCTAAGCGTAAAAGGAAGGTCGTCCAAAAACTCAAACCTATGGAGTGTGATGAGGCTCAACAAGAAGTGACAGATACTGCTGGTGATGAAGCCTCTCACGATGACGACGAGCCAGTCATCACAAAGGTCACTGCAGCCCCACCGGGCATGCAGCAAAGAGACATTTTGACCCTATCCCGAGAAGCTGCTGAGCGTGATGATGATGTCGGCGAGGAGGCAATGGAAATGGAATCATTAGATTTGGAGTTAAGTAGTACACCAAAACCTACCGCTTCCATATTTCTTCACAAGAAGGTACCCACCTCGTCCTCGACCTCAATTCGTGGTGGTGAAAGTGCAAAACGTACTGAAGTTCGGCAATCCACATCCTCCACTTCATCTGTCATTAGCAGCAGGACCACCACCACCAGTATCGCCGCCTCCTCCGGCCCCCGAAGACATTTCAAGTCTCCAGTTTGGGACTTCTTTAGTGTTTGCCCAAAAAAGGAAAACGTAGCCATTTGTAGCCTTTGTAAGCTTCGATTTAGTCGTGGTAAGCTTGGTTCTAACTATGGTACCGGAGGCCAGAGAGGTCATCTTGAGAGAAGGCACGCTGTCGAATGGTTTCCGCACCTAGAGGCGGTCAAGAAAGCCGGAATTGCACGTAATGAAAACGTTGATTTGTCATCTGCTGATGACGAGGAGGTAGAAGAAGACGATTCAAACACTTCACTTACACCCAGTTCCCATGTCAGCAGCACACCCCATGGGAGCCACACTAAGAGTGTGGGAGAGAGTGAGACATCAATGCGGAAAAGTTCATCAGCGAGCGTAACTGGGTCGAAGAGATCATCATCATCCCGTAAATCATTGGTCCAGGGCAACATTAAAAAGATGTTGTTTACAGAAGCGCAATATGAACGCAACCACCCAATGACCCGTCTGTATAACACTAAGCTGGCTAAAATGCTAGCTCTGGACCTTCTCCCTTTTTCTTTTGTAGAAGGGGTTGGTTTTCTAGAATTAGTGACAGCGCTCTGCCCTAAATGGAAGGTTCCTAGCCGGTTCTATTTTGCCCGAGTTGCGGTTCCAGCACTACATGAAGATGTTCTGAAGGTGATTGGGGCAGCTTTGCAGAAGAGTGCTGTTCACACTATACATCTGACAACAGACATGTGGACCAGTGGCGCAGGCGCTGATTACATGTGCATCACTGCACACTGGGTCTCTTTTTCAGGGGCTAAAGCAAAGCTAAACTCAGGTGTTGACACTAACATTGTTTTTAAAGGTGCTCGGAAACATGCAACACTAGCCATGTTTGGTTTGGAGAAACGTCACACAGCAGAAAACATTTTGGATGTCTTTAACACAAAGGTCCTTAACTGTCTGTCCCCACTAAAACGCAAGGTTGGTTATGTTTCCACGGACAATGGCTCCAATATAGTTAAGGCCATGAGGGACGGTTACTATTTCAGAGTGCCGTGTTTGGCGCACTGTATAAACCTGGTTGTCCAAAAATTCTTGGGTAATAAACGCAGTGCAGCGTACAGTGTATTGGAGAACTGCCGAAAAATTTGCAAGCATTTCAGGCATTCTTTTAAGGCCCGCAAGCAGCTGAGGAGCATGCTATATCAATGTCAAATGCCAGTGAAAGCACTCATCCAGGAGGTGGTAACACGTTGGAACTCAACCTTCTACATGCTTGAGCGTCTGTATGAGCAGTATACGCAACTCGATCAATATTTCTTGAAAGAGGGTATAGAGGAGCTGAGGATGGGTGGGCCGCAATGGAACATAGTTGAAAGCCTAACACGCATGCTTCGTCCTTTTGAGGTCTTCACGCGTGCAGTCAGCAAGGAGGACTCTAATTTGGGAAAAGCTATCCCATTGTTGTACATGCTGGAGGACCAACTGAAGGAGGTGTGTTCTGTGTTTGGAAAAGATGACAAAAAGAAAGACTCTTTGCTTCTGGCTGAGCAATTATTAGAGCTCCTACAAGGTGATGAACGTCTTAAAAAGATCCACTCAGAACAGCATTACATTTGTGCTACTATTCTGGATCCACGCTACAAAAAGGCGCTGGCAGGCAGAGCATTCTTTCCTTTTGGTGATGAAGATGTTACAAAGTACAAACGTTGGCTAGCCTTGTCAGCCAAGAAGTTTGAAACAGAACGGCTGGAAATTGAAGGAAATGGCAGTACATCAGACCCAGGGGACATCTATGGGCAGTACCTTTGCCCCATCGGTGGCCTGTCTATACATGGCAATGTTCGAGTGGCAACACATACACCATGAGACCAACCCGTTCAAAGATAACATAAAACTTTGGAAACGTTTTATTGATGATATTCTGATCCTGTGGACTGGACCACCCATGTCACATGAAGCCTTCCTTATCTGGGTCAACGCACTGAATCCCCATCTACACTTCACCATGACCAGTTCTCCTAAGGAGATTGCCTTCCTAGATCTTATTTATTTGCGAGTTTTTATAGCGCTGTGAATAGACTCCCGAAGGAGTATCTCCGCGCTGTTGGCAACCAGTAATACAACTGACAGAGGAGCATTTCAATTAAAAAGAGAGTATTGTGAGGTTCAGGGTCCAGAAAATAAACAACTAAACTGAGCCAAACAGAAAGGTTTTCAGACATTTTCTGAATTGGAAGTGGTTATGACACTGTCTTAGTGAAAGAGGGAGGGAGTTCCAGAGATTAGGACCTACTACAGACAGGGCCCTACCACCTAGTCTGGATTTGGTTATCCTAGGAACATTCAGTAACAGCTGGTCACTGGATCTGAGGGAACGAATAGGGGCATAGGGAACAAACTTGCTGGCTAGATACTCTGGTCCCAATTGATTAAGTCCCTTATGGATAACGCAGCAGGTCTTGAACTTCACACGTTGGCGTATTGGTAGCCAATGTAGTTTTTGAAGTAGTGGTTTGGAGGGGGATCTAGGAGGTACATTTAACACCAGCCTAGCTGCGGTATTTTGTACCACCTGTAGACGGTCTAGAACCTCCTCATTTGCACCTGCCAGAAGACCGTTACAATAATCAAGTCTGCTTATGACCAGAGCTTGAACTAAGGTTTTCCTATGGGAGTCCGGTAGAAAAGGAAAAATCCTACGGAGCAGACCAATCGCATGGAAACAGGATCCCACAGTGATGTTAACATTATGCTTCATGGTCAGCTCCGGCTCCAATGTGACTCCCAAATTCTTGATTACTGTTTTGGGCTCAGGAACTGGGCCCAAGTCTGAAGGCCACCAGTCGGGGGACCATTGAATCCTAGCTTCCCCGAAGAGCATCACCTCCGTTTTTCCAACATTACATTGAAGGAGGTTGGAGGACATCCACCTAGCAACTGCCTTCATCCCATCGGAAAAGGATTGAATTATCTCCGGGGAAAGGTGTTTAAAAGGGAAGAGCAGCTGCGTGTCGTCAGCGTAGGACACTGGATAGAACCCAAAAGCTCTGGTAACATCTGCCAAGGGAGCCACATAGGTATTAAATAAAGTCGGGCTCAAGCAGGAGCCCTGTGGTACTCCCTTGGTGATGTTAACCTCTTCCGACCTAAACTCACCCATGCTGACAGATTGGGTGCGGTTGGAGAGGAAGCTCCTGATCCAGTCCAGTGCCCTGCCGCCGATTCCACTCCTGGACAGTCGTTCGATCAGAATGGTGTGGGAGATCGTATCGAACGCTGCCGATAAATCTAGCAGCACCAGGACAACAGAGTAGCCCCTGTCCTGGTACAGCCGCAGATCGTCGGTTACCGACAGCAAGGCCGTTTCTGTACTGAATTTTGGCCTAAAGCCTGACTGAGATCGGTCGAGGCTACCAGACTGTTCCAAGTAGGTGGATAGGTGCTTATTGGTATGTTTTTCAATAATTTTCGCTAAGAATGGTAGGAGGGAGATAGGCCTCAGGTTAGACATGTTGGTCCAAGGGACAGATGAGTTCTTCCTGATGGGTCTAACTAGGGCTTTTTTCCAGCACTGTGGGACAACTCCAGATGTAAGTGAGAGGTTCACCAGTTTCTGAACATCAGGGCCTAGCGTACTCCCTAGAGGGCCCATAAGTCTGGCTGGAAGCAAGTCCGCGGGACTTCCACTTTTGATGTCCGTAAACAGTCTCTCAACCTCTGCTAACGATATCTCAGGGAAATCATTGAAAGAATAGATGTTAGTAGATGCAGTCTGTACCAAAGTAGAGTTATCCTGGCTACTTATGCCAGAGCTATATGCCTCTATTTTATTGTAGATGGCATCGATTTTGTCTGTAAAGAAGCAGGAGATGCTGTCGCAAAGCTGTTGTGAGGCCATGTCTGCACTTTCACACGCTTTGGGTTTCAGAAATGATGTAACAATCTGATAGAGAGTTTTTGAGTCATTGCCAGCTGCTTCTAACTGGGCAGTGACATGGTTTTTCCGTGCAGATCTTATGGCTTTGTGATAGGTACTAAGATTAGTTTTGTATTTGATTTTGTCTTCCTCCAAAGAGGTCTTTCTCCACGTTTTCTCCGCCTTTCTAGCTAAGCGTTTGAGATTACGCAGTTCCTCTGAGTACCAGACCTCTTGCTTCCTGGCTAGACTAATTTTAAAAGTCTTCATCGGGGCAATTTGTTGCACCACGGCAGTGACTGCAGAATCCCAAGTAGAGAGGGCAGTATTAATGTCATCTGTACAGTGAATAGTGGGAGAGAGATATTTCTGCGCAAAATCAGTGTTAGTTATTTTGTGCCACTGTCTGCGTTTAGGGGGAATTTGTATGTGGGAGGTAGATCGGTAGTCATTTATCGGCATAGAGAACTCAAGTACAAAGTGGTCTGTCCAAGGATATTGTTTGGGTGCACAACATTTAATACCAGGGAAGTTGGATATAATCAGGTCCAGGGTGTGTCCCGCCTGATGAGTAGGTCCATGGTTACATTGCTTTAATCCTAGGAGAGACATGTCAGTTAGAAAAGATTGTGCATCACTGTTGGCCTCTTCTTCACTATGAATATTAAAGTTTGATCTTACTATCAAACTTGAAGATGGCGGAATCAGCACTACCATGTACCGCAAACCTACTGACCGTAACAGTCTGTTGCATTTCACGAGCCACCACCCAAAGGCTCTGCGCACTAATCTCCCTTTTGGGCAATTCCTTAGGATCAGACGCAATTGCAGCAAGATATCCGACTACAAAAAAGAGTCAGAAATTCTATCTAGGAACCTGCTAGACAGGGGTTACCCCAGAGGCGAGGTACTGAAAGCCAGAAAACGTGCCAGGAACAATAACAGGGAGGCACTTCTAGAAAGACGTGAGAGACCCCTGGCCGAGAATCAACCCATCACTTGTGTCACTACATACACCCCTCTGTCCTCCAAAATTAGGGGAACCATCAAACATCACTGGGGAATCCTCAATACTGGGGAGTTGACACTAGAAGAACCGAGGTTTGCGTTCAAGAGGTCCAAAAATCTTAAGGACATCCTTATCAGTACCAGACCCAAGAATATTAGGAAGGATATCCAACAGACACTCTGGCACTTACCCCCAGTCACAGGCCATTTCCCTTGCGGGATGTGTGGTGTCTGCAAATACACCATGACAGTGAAAACGATCCAACTCACGGAAAATTTCAAATGGGAGATTAGACACCATACGAACTGCAATACATCGCATTGTGTCTATCTCCTCAAATGTCCCTGTGAACTCCTTTACATTGGTATGACTTCCCGACCGGTGAAGACAAGAATCATCGAACACCGGAGCAACTTTCGTTGCAGAAAAACACATACCAAGATGTGCAAACATTTTGTGGAACAAAATCATGACGAAGACTCCCTCAAATGGGTAGTACTTGAGGCCAGCCCCAACTGCCCAAGTAATGCCCTGTTCCGAAAGGAACAAAGATGGATCCATAGACTGTCCACAGATAAACACGGCCTCAACGAGGACATTCCATGGCACTCGCTGTAAGATACCAAGGCCACCCTCTCCACTCTATAACTGTAACTTCCATCCTGACTCATACATAAGTCCCACGTGCCACTACAACACCAGACACGTCGCGGAGTCATACACCATGTGACGTACCCGGCATGAAATAGATGTATAATGTATCATCCGTGAACCCGTCCCATCACAAATATGTGATTGGTGACTGCTTGCACATTCAGCACCACTCATTGACCTACTCAAGATGGCCGCCACACTGAGATCTCCTACCACGTGACCGCTCTGCAGGACAAATCAATACACATGCCAACCTATTGGGTCACATAACATTACAACTCACCTGGTAATAAGTTATCAACTACTGCCATAGCAGGAATAAACTAACAGCCTAAATTGAATTACATGCCTGCACTATCACAATAGGATCCTTGTAGTGCGCCATGCGTGATAAAGCACCACTCTAAGATGGCCGCTCCATCAGGGGCCTGGATCACGTGACTTTACCAGTAGGCGGAGACACGCCAGAATACACAAACCCTTTAACGCGCTACATATTTCCTCTACCGCCGAGCGCCCACATCTACTCAAGCCATAGCAGGAGTAAACTAACAGCCTAAATTGAATTACATGCCTACACTATCACAATAGGATCCTTGCAGAGCGCTATGCGTGATAAAGCACCACTCTAAGATGGCCGCTCCATTAGGCGCCTGGATCACGTGACTTTACCAAAAGGCGGAGACACGCCAGAATACACAAACCCATTAACGCGCTATATATTTCCTCTCCCGCCGAGCTCCCACATCTACTCGAGCTCGGCGGAGAGGGGTAGGTCATACCACTTGGACACGGAAGGATAGAGGTAAGCCCTATGCGATTAGGGGGTACACCGGGGCAGCACCATGCTGCTTACTAATATCGGGCTTTTATTCATTAACGACTCCTCAAACCCTGGAACCTTGTTGTTTTTCATTACACCTAGCATACTCCTTGGGCTCTCCCCCGATGTCCTAATCCCGCCGACCACTCATGTGGCAGGTAGTCCTTAACCTTCAGGTGAGTGGGTCATGAGTGCAAGCAAATTTATGCACCGTTTCTTGACACAGTTTGTACTTCAATCAGGTTCATTTTTAGGTGCATGTCATTACTAAGGGTGTGACAGTGAACCCACCTGCTCACTGTTATTAGAACAGCCATAACCCTCATAAAACGCTGCAATGAGAACTACACCTCTTCTTGGGTTTAAAGTTTTTTACTAGCTCAATTTTAAACCATTGTTTTTTAGCCACAATTCCTTCACCTCCCCCCTCACAGATTCAATAACTGCTGTGTGTGCTTGTCACTGCGCACGTGTTACACACAGACCGGGTTACAAGGCATGCATGCTCACATTGTAGAGGCATGCCTGATGATTTTGTTAATAATTTTCTGGCAATTGACTGCAACTACCAAACATGCATAGAACGATAAATAATGTGTTTTTCTTTTTCTCCTTAAATGTCCAGGCATAGGAGCTCCACATAGAGGTAACACTAGACACACATTACACTTGCATGTGTGCCACAACACGGTCCTGATGAATCGCGGGTGAATTGACCCACAGCGTGAAACATGTCGACCACCATCACCTTTAGCCTCAACTAGGGTCACCTGACCTAACCTGCTGACCACCTAGTGAGCCTAACCACATTTTTAACTGTAACCAGGGGACCCCCAGAATAAATAGAATTCAGGTACCCCTTGCTACATTTTAATCCCACGCACCATCACTTCTATTCCTGTCCACACACCCCCACTCACCAAAAGGCAGTTGGAAAAAGATCTCCGCTAAAGAGCCCCTCTTGAGGTGAGCCCGTCGGGGATTGCACCGCCTCCCCGACGAGGAGCAACTGCCGATGATGAAGCATGACATCTTCGGGGTGTGTGAGGCCATTCCATCCAACAAAATGGATGCCCCAGGATGTTACCTTAACATCTGCGGTCATGCCAGATAATACTTCCCAGTAGGAACAGTACAGCGACCTTTCTTGTCTACTCAGTACATCAGCAGGCCATCCCCAGTCAAACCAATCCACTTCTGCACCTGTGGCTGTGGCACAAGTGACCTCTCAGCCGTTAAAGACACCGGCAACCGGATCATCTGCACGAAAGACAACAGAAACATTGGAGGCTGAAGAGGATTGGCTAGCTCTGCGTGGGTTTGGTTCTCAAAAGGTCAGAGGCACAGCAAGAGCTACGCAAAGTGGAGGAACCTTGGAGGAGGACCTTGAGTCGATGGTGAAGGACTATCTGAATGACTCCACAGAGGTCTATGTTAATTCTGACCCATTGGCGTATTGGCATGGGAAAAAAGAATTGTGGCCACAGCTCACCAACCTGGCTTTAAACTACTTGTCTTGCCCACTCGCAAGTGTGTCTTCTGAACGGGTTTTCAGTGCGGCTGGTGGGATTGTAACTCCCAAACGGAGCCGCCTCTCGCCCAAAAATGTGGAGAGGTTAACAATGATCAAGATGAATCAGCACCTCATACCACCAGATATAAGAGTACGAGAGAGCGTGCCGGATGAAGAGGAGGTGGCCAGCACCATAGATGAGGGAATTTCTACTCTGTCAGGTGGCACTGACCTCACCCAGGCTGAATTCGCAGAGTATGATGACGAAGCCTTATTCTTATTCCTGGACCGTGATACCGACTTCGAGCCCTGAAAATGAGACAACGAATCAATAACTTTCTTTTTCATCCTTATTCACTTTTATTCCTGTGTGTCTGTCTTTCTTTGTTGTGCACAGTTAATATAATTCAAACTTTAATCAGATAATCACAAAAACAAGCCCATCAGCAGAACTGTCTTCACTTGTTTGCTAATTTATTTGAAGGTGCCGCAGTCTGCATTCCTCAGGTTCACAAGTTCAGAAGAACATGCTCCTCTATCCTCCTCCTCCAGACTCCTATTTCCATCAAAGCAGAGGGCTGGTTTACGCCCAATGAAGAAAGGCTCAGCACTTGTGGGGGTGTTGTTCTACCTCTTTGCAGGTGAGTTGACGGGTCTGGGGCCATTGCTGGGAAGCACTAAAAGTGGTTTGTGCCAAATCCGAGGCGGAAAATTTTTTGTGTTTTTGATGACTTGCTTGCCTTTGAGGTGCTCTTAGGGGGGGTTCCGTCTGTTTGTGGGTGCGTTTCGTGGTCTGAGAGCATTGCTGGGACACTCTAATCTTGATTGCATTTGCTTTTCAGGAAATCCGTCGTGCCAACCCCGACTTATGGCCTAGCTACGCAGCGCGTTTGGACCGAAGGCCCAGAAATATTGCAAGTATGAGATTTTGCTTTTGGCCTGTTTGGGGGTGTTATGCTTCTTGGCGGGTGGGTTGGCGGGTCTTGGGGCATTCCTGGGAAGGTCTAATACCGGGTAGAAGTGGTTGGGACAGAATCCAGGCCGATTTTTTTTTGGGCTATTTCTGACATTTTGCTCTATGTAGCGTTTTCGGGGGCCTGTTTTGGGGGCTTCCTGGTGTTTGTGGGTGAGTTTCGTGGTCTGGGAGCACTGCTGGGACACTCTAATCTTGATTGCATTTGCTTTTCAGGAAATCCGTCGTGCCAACCCCGACTTATGGCCTAGCTACGCAGCGCGTTTGGACCGAAGGCCCAGAAATGTTGCAAGTATGAGATTTTGCTTTTGGCCTGTTTGGGGGTGTTATGCTTCTTGGCGGGTGGGTTGACGGGTCTTGGGGCATTCCTGGGAAGGTCTAATACCGGGTAGAAGTGGTTGGGACAAAATCCAGGCCGATTTTTTTTTGGGCTATTTCTGACATTTTGCTCTATGTAGCGTTTTCGGGGGCCTGTTTGGGGGGCTTCCTGGTGTTTGTGGGTGAGTTTCGTGGTCTGGGAGCACTGCTGGCTATATATACTTTACTTTGCAAGAGGTTTGAAGCAAATCCATGGTGGCAGAGGGGACTTAGGGCCTAGCTGCAGAGCGCGCGCGGAGTGATTTGGGAAATTTGTGAAAAATTGACTAAGTCCCCATTTTTGTACTTTTGCTCTTTGGCTGTTTGGGGGTCTTCTACTCGTCTTCTCCTGGGTTGACGGCTCTGGGGCCATTGCTGGGAAGCTCTAATACCGGATAAAAGTGTTTTGGACCAAATCCCAGGCGGAATTTTTTTTGTGTTTTTGATGACTTGCTTGCCTTTGAGGTGCTCTTAGGGGGGCTTCCTGGTGTTTGCGGGTGAGTTTCGTGGTCTGGGAGCACTGCTGGGACACTCTAATCTTGATTGCATTTGCTTTTCAGGAAATCCGTCGTGCCAACCCCGACTTATGGCCTAGCTACGCAGCGCGTTTGGACCGAAGGCCCAGAAATGTTGCAAGTATGAGATTTTGCTTTTGGCCTGTTTGGGGGTGTTATGCTTCTTGGCGGGTGGGTTGACGGATCTTGGGGCATTCCTGGGAAGGTCTAATACCGGGTAGAAGTGGTTGGGACAAAATCCAGGCCGATTTTTTTTTTGGCTATTTCTGACATTTTGCTCTATGTAGCGTTTTCGGGGGCCTGTTTGGGGGGCTTCCTGGTGTTTGTGGGTGAGTTTCGTGGTCTGGGAGCACTGCTGGCTATATATACTTTACTTTGCAAGAGGTTTGAAGCAAATCCATGGTGGCAGAGGGGACTTAGGGCCTAGCTGCAGAGCGCGCGCGGAGTGATTTGGGAAATTTGTGAAAAATTGACTAAGTCCCCATTTTTGTACTTTTGCTCTTTGGCTGTTTGGGGGTCTTCTACTCGTCTTCTCCTGGGTTGACGGCTCTGGGGCCATTGCTGGGAAGCTCTAATACCGGATAAAAGTGTTTTGGACCAAATCCCAGGCGGAATTTTTTTTGTGTTTTTGATGACTTGCTTGCCTTTGAGGTGCTCTTAGGGGGGCTTCCTGGTGTTTGCGGGTGAGTTTCGTGGTCTGGGAGCACTGCTGGGACACTCTAATCTTGATTGCATTTGCTTTTCAGGAAATCCGTCGTGCCAACCCCGACTTATGGCCTAGCTACGCAGCGCGTTTGGACCGAAGGCCCAGAAATATTGCAAGTATGAGATTTTGCTTTTGGCCTGTTTGGGGGTGTTATGCTTCTTGGCGGGTGGGTTGACGGGTCTTGGGGCATTCCTGGGAAGGTCTAATACCGGGTAGAAGTGGTTGGGACAAAATCCAGGCCGATTTTTTTTTTGGCTATTTCTGACATTTTGCTCTATGTAGCGTTTTCGGGGGCCTGTTTGGGGGGCTTCCTGGTGTTTGCGGGTGAGTTTCGTGGTCTGGGAGCACTGCTGGGACACTCTAATCATGATTGCATTTGCTTTTCAGGAAATCCGTCGTGCCAACCCCGACTTATGGCCTAGCTACGCAGCGCGTTTGGACCGAAGGCCCAGAAATATTGCAAGTATGAGATTTTGCTTTTGGCCTGTTTGGGGGTGTTACGCTTCTTGGCGGGTGGGTTGCCGGGTCTTGGGGCATTCCTGGGAAGGTCTAATACCGGGTAGAAGTGGTTGGGACAAAATCCGCGCGGAAAAGCCTTTAGTTTTGGCACTTTTTGTAACTTAGGGTTCGTTAGGGTTAGCCCTAGCAGCAGGATTGCATGTGTTTCGGGGTGTTCTAGATTTTTCAAACTGAGTTCTGGGGTCTTAGAGCACTCGTGAGAATGTGTAATTTTGGTTGCAAGTCATTTGAAGAAAATCCATGGTGGGAAAGGGGGGATTTGGCATAGTTAAAGAAAGCCTTTGCCACTATTCTTAACTTAGGGTTCGTTAGGGTTAGCAGTATTTCTATTGCATGTGTTTGAGTGGGGGGGATTTCGAGTCTTGGAGCGATGCTGGCTATGGCTACTTTTGCTTGGTTGCTTGCAAGTGGTTTGAATGCAATCCACGGTGGGTAATGGGTAATTAGGGTACTTCGGCCTACTTTTACTTTCAAAGTAAGTTTTGTCACCAGTTTTCTGCTAGGCCTCGTTTTTTGAGATTTGATTGGGGGTCTTCTACATTTTTGCGACTGGCTTTAGTAAGGGTCTGGGTGGGAGCACTGCTAGGAAGATCTAATTTTGTTCTAAAACACAGTTTACAGTACACCTAGCTTGAGGGGCAAGATCCGCTACATTAATTTGCCCATACTTATTTATCCTTCAAAAGGTGACTCAGAGTACGCACTTTCAAAAACATTGTACTGTCTACTAGGAAAAACAAATTGTGACTTTTTGCACTCCACAGCCTACATACCTTATATTTATTTATCAGTGGTGTTGTAATATTATATCACTTCCTGTTTTTCGTTGAATAATTACAGGCCGGGTTTCAGTCTCTGCAATGGGGAAAAAAGGATGGAGTCAGGCTTCACAGTAGCGAGCCACAATTCAGCATCAGGCAGGCAGTGGACAGGGTGTCTTCTGGTGACCAACATCGATGGACGAAGCGTTGGCTGCAATGGAGGAGTGCCGCTAATAGGAGGATTTTTTTTCTGCGGGCAACTTACTTACCACTTCCAACAGGACCACTACAACCACATAGATACAGTATCCCTTGCCTTTTTCTCTGACTGTGACTGCATTTCTTGCCTCTCTCTCGGCTTCTACATTGATCCCTTAACACATCACTTAGTCCACTCCACTATCACATCTGCACCACACATAGTCATTTGTAAGTGCTCCTACGTAATTCGCAAGTCGCAGCACGCCCCAGCCCGTAGAGGACTGGGATGGCCCCAATGATGAAGCATGTCACCAAGGGGCAACCCTGGTGAGTGAGGGGACACCTAGAAAAAAAGCAATTTCTCCTTTTCTATCTACTATACCTTCTGTCAGGTTACGCAGCCCCTAAGCGCCTACCGTACTATGAAACTACATTTCCCATGAGTAGGCGAGAGACTTGCAGACTATTTAGTGAGACTATATGAGAGTACCCTTGTATGTTAGGACAGCACTTCACTGATGCCTGTCTTGTCTTCTGTTACAGGTATCCTTTCCCTGCTGACCCTACCTTTACCCATCCCACATTTTTTATTTTAGTTTGTTATTTTTCTCCCCCGCCTAATGCCTCGAACACCCTGTGTTTACACTTCTGGGTGTTGGTGACATTTGGAGGTGGAACCATATTTGCATCGACTGGATCACGGGGAGTAAACCTGACACCTTCCAGACCAACCCCATTGAGTGTTGTTGTGAATGGATTTATAGTGACCAGCAAGGCTCTCGGGTATCTGGCTACAGAGACCTTATGTTGAATATAGTTATCAATATTTCCACCCACGCCCTGTACTGTCGCATTCTTTCTTCCACAGTTGTCGAAAGTACTACTTACTTTTAACTGACATGCATGCAGTAGTGTATGCACTTTCAAAGATTGATGGATAGGTTTGTACCCAAACATTTGTTTATGTTCACAATTGTTCGTCCATGCTGTGCTACTTTTTCTTGTCTCCCAAAACCTTTCCCAAAAACCCCCGTACCCATCCATTTTTCAAACCCTAACCCTCTTCCCCCGGGCTGTGTGGTTTTGATTGATGTGTGACTAAATTACAGCAATAAATCCACACACTTGCTGGGGAGGATAAGGTGATAGCAACAGGCTGGTGAAGAAATCCGAGGATATATTCTTACTCTGCTTGACAAAGACCCATGGCTAATGTCAAAGAACTTCAACCGAATTAGTTATACTTTAACATTTGTTAGGCTACAACGTGGCACTGTTCTAGTGTACTTCTGTCACCTGCTATATTCTGTATTGTACCTTTGTATTGCTCAGGAGGACAAACCAGATTTCATTTTCTTTTTTTTCATAGGCAAGCAACTGCCACTGTGTCACACCACTAGTACCACCGCTATGAGGAAATTTTATCCGCCCAGGATTGCCAACCTTATTTGCTGTTTCCCGTGGAGCCAGCCCTGGGCCTAGCCCTACTTGCAAACAGAAATTACAGGTAAGATAGGCGTTTGGTTGGAGGTAGTATAATGGAGTATTAGGAGAGACGAGAGATTTGATTGACGGTAGTACTACTAAAGTCCTAGGACTATTCAGGAAAACAAACTTACTGTTATGTTAAACCCCCACCCACCAGACTCAAAAGCAGTAAAAAACAGGTATGGTCAGATAAAGTTTCAAAAAGTATATTTTTATAGCCCTAACAAAAGAATCTCCCGCAAGACCCTCCCTAACCCCAACGATTGTCCTTCAAAAGTCCCCAAAAATCACAACTCCCAATTCCCACCCCCCAAAAGTCTCTAAAAAAGGGGCAAGGGACACTATGGCAGGGTGCTGTTGGAATTAGCAGCCAGGGCATCATGCTCCTTGCGGAGGGTGGCAAGTTCGAAGCGGAGGCCCTCCACCACGTTCTTATAATTATGGACCTCCTGCTCCAGGTAGGACAGTCTGAGGGATAAGCGGCGCCGGTGTGCCTTGCAAATCCTGTGAGGGGCAGCTGCTTTCTTTGCTGCTGGGCGGTGGTGTTTGGCTTTGGTAGCCCGGCTCCGTACCGTTGGAGCACTGCGCTGGCTGGCAGCCCGCACGGAGGAGGATGCAGCTGTCCCAGTGGACGTTGTTGTTGTTCCAGACTGTGTCTCCTCCTCCTCCAGGGCCACCAGCCGCCGATATTCAGCAACAGTGGCATCCAGCCTCCGTTGCCGGGCCATTCGAGCCAGCTCCTTCCTCCTTGATGGTGTCTTGGATTTGGAAGGAGCAACTACATGAAAAAAGAAAGACATAGTCTGTAACCAATGCTCCTTAAGATTAACACAAAATGATTGAGCAGAAAGTTGTCACAGTACAAGTAGCAAATTGAAAGCACAGTGCATAACTATTGAGGACAGTATCTATGTAACCTCCGACTTCTTCATCCTTGCTCTAACATTAGTGGGAGTTTAAGGAACAAATTCTACGAGCACTATGGACTTCTATTACAGTCGACTATGACAGTACACCACTCTTATTCTTCTTCTTCTCTCTTGTTTAGGAAAATTGGTACGTTATCTTATGCAAGCCGGCATAATGCCAGCGCAGTGAACTTGCACCCGAGAAAAACAGACGCACACCATGGTGAGTGAGACAGACTTGCGTTACTGTACCGGTCCAGTACATGCAGGTGGTGAAGCTCTTACTTTTCTATTACGGGTGGCACTGAGAATACTCTGTTAAAAGGGCTACTGCTTAATTAATTTAGCTTTCACCCTACAGTGCAAATGAGTATTAGAAAAGGAAAATGAAGAAGCTAAATTATCTGATTATCTATCACTTCACATGGGATGTATTTGATGACATATGGGATGACTTTAGGTGCTTTGCTTATTATTGAGTGAACAGTGATACCCCCACACATGAATGACGTACTACTACTAAACTAAAGTTATTAAGGGAGGTAGGGAGTGTCCACCGTAATAACTGGATATATGCTGTGCTTGCAGTTGCAATACAAACTACTGCTACTATTCATGGTAGTCTTTGGACAACGTTACAACTTCTTTTCCTTGCCTTTCCTACACTGGAACGGACGTGCGGGTGCGGTGTTACATGCTCTTCAAAGTAACACTTAGTTCATCCAGTGACCGTCTACTCTCTCTAGATTCACATATGCTATCTAAGAGTCAGATAGTACCATGAATGATCCAGGCATCCATCCATTCAAAGTATATTGCACACATACAGTTTCTGTCTCACCCACCCAGGCTGTTCTCCTTCCACCCATCCTTGCTTCATCATTCACCCAGCCATGCACCATACCATTTTCTTACCTTCCCAGCCACCTCGGGGACCAAGCAAACACATATCATTCTTCTTTGCCAGTCATCATTACATTTCTCGTGCTTCCACACTTACTTACACCCTTCTTTCGCTTTTCGTTCATCCCATCCATCAAGTTCACCTCAGATCTGATTGGGATTCTTCTCGCCAAAAACTTCACAGCTAAGTCGAAGTACATTTAGAGGAGGCTACTACCTGCTTTTTTTATAATACACCCGTGCAGAAAGCACACTCTGCAGTCTTCAATCTCAATTACTAAGGAATGTATAGCTTACCTCTGCCCGCCACCACCGTTTGAACCCTCACAGGCATGTCCTTTTCCGGCACTTGCACCGCCTCCTCCCCAGAGTTGTCCTCCTCGTCCAATGCCACCACCTCCGCGCTGGCCCCGTCTCCAGATGTTCCACCTACAAAGTACATTTAATAATGTTAGAATACACCACTCACTACTATATAATATTTGGTCTAGGAGGAAGAAAGAAATGTGAAAAAAAGTGTACAATTTATTAATTTTTGACTGTGTACTCTAGAGTAAAAATGTCCCTTTTTCCAGGGAAGGCTGTTGTCTTGCTGCACTTTTTGGCACAACTGATGAATGTTTGCTTTTTACTTTTTAACACGCACCACTTTTTCTCCTAACAGACAGAACCTTGACTTCTAAGAACACGAGCAGGATCAAGTTCAAACCAGGTGAGAGCTCGGCTCGACCACAAGAAATGTGTCCAATTAATCGTCAGCACTAAGCACTTTTCCATTTTCAGTTACACGTTCACTTTTATGACAAACTTGAATTTAATAAATGTGTTTACTTTTAATAAAGCTTTTAAACTTAAATAGACTCTGTGGTTTTTGGTCCTCCAGACTAGAGTGGATGAGCTAAAGGTTTTCGAATTTTTGCAAGCATGAGTCCGTGCCTCTGCCATCGGTGACTTTGGGAGCTAAATGACTCTGCCACACTATCTAGTCAGTAAGGAGATTGGGGGTTCAACTACAAAGTCTGTTATCACTGAGGTATGTGGAAAGTCTAACAGTTACAGCACCTATTATAATTGATAAGCTAAGCGATGCATTATTTAGTGTCCATAGTTCTGTTTGTGCAGATTTGTCCCTGCAACAGTAGTCGAATGGATTGTCCTCCTATCCAAACCAAAAGTAAAGTAGTATCTTATTATTTCTTGGTGGTGGTCATTCACCTTTTTATTGTTGGCAATGGTCAAAGCATAAACATTTAGAATACTTGAAAAGACATTATGGACAATCCCAGAGGACTACACTCAGTGCATAGAGCTATTGCTGACTAGAATGGGAGTCCAATGGAAATGCCAAATGTGCAATCTTAGTTAGCTACACAGACAGACTAATAAGAATAATCTAGTAATACCACACGGAGTCATAGTCGAGGCAGGATAAGAATTTAGATCCTGTCTACAAGAAGATCAAAGACGATTTAGAAAAAATCGAATGAGGAACGCTAGGAAAAAATAAGTACTCTATATTAAAATTAAAACTTACTGGGGCCAGCAAAGGAGCCCTCGACTGCCCGGTCCTGGCCTGCATCGACAACAGCACCCTCCTCCTCCTCCTCCTGTGTCCTCCTCTTGCCCCTGGGGGAAGCTGATGTACAACATGAAAGAAAGAAAAACAGAAAACATGGATGATATTTCTCAATCAAATCAAACATTTAAAAAAGAACTAACAAAGTAACAAAATATTTTTGCGAAATAGCAAATAGGGAACGACTCCACGGGATATATTATTGACCAATCTCATGTGGTCGACTACGTCATTACTTTAGTATTGCTTGATTTGCGGACCGTCGAATTGGAAACTACCCTATGTAACTCACTAAACAAAGTACTAAAAAGGTTTGCCTAGGATTGGCAGGCAGCAGTCCGCAGCACGCAAAGTGACAGCCAAAGTCCATCGTGATTGAAGATCAGCGACAACACTAAAGTTTCCTACTACATTCACCAGTCATTAAAATACTCAAACTATTAATCCACCACCACTATTTCTTCTTATCGCCATGTGTACAAAGGAAGGACTGGACTTGAGTCTGTAGGGGCTGATTTATAAGGCCCTTGCGGCTCTTTTGCTCCATTGTTGCGTGACTTTTGTGACGCAGCGACAGCACAAAAGAGGCGCAATGGTGCGGCGTATATTAACAACGTGACGCATCTGGGAGATGCATCACGTTGTAAAGCCCTGCGCCAATAGGGGTGTTCCGGCGCAAGGGAGGGCGTTCCTGCGCAGGAACGCATCCTAAAAGTGGCTGAGGGAAATCTACAAGATTTCAATCAGTCACTTTGAGGACAATGATGCGTGACTCAAACCCTGCGCCTGCTTGAAGCAGACGTACGGCTTGACGCAGCATTGGGGAGATAGGGCACCCCAGAGAATTGATGGAGCTGCACCATCGTTGCGACGCAACTCCAGCAATGCGCCACCTTTACGGCACAGATGCGTAACGCTTTGGTGACGTTTTGGGCCCATGGCGCGCCGCATTGTAAATACGGCGCACCATGGGTGATGGTGGCGTGACGCACAATTACTGGCGCATCCCTGCAACTTTGCAGGGATGCGCCGGTATTTAAAAATCTGAACCTTAGTGTGTAGCATTGCGCAGTTCTTTCAACTACACTCATACATAATTTCACAGGCCAATGAAATGAACACAAAATCTAAAACAAATAAGCATAGTAGCAACACTACTGAGAAGGAGAGCAGTGTACCTGAAATGCACAGAAGATTTTGAAATAAAATGTACCTACAATGTAATGAGCAGCATTATTGCTCTTGGTAAAAAACAAAAATTTGCAATATAATAACACAGCAGGAGAAAACATAGTAGTAAAGACATAGCTACTACTACTCACCAAGCCCGGGGATCTCAAGGCCAAGGAGGTCGAGCAGATCTCGCTCACGGGTCAGGACATCCGTCCAGCGGTGGGTGGCCTGGTTGTAGGTGCGCCAGACCCGAGAGTGGTGGTAAATGGCCTGGCACACCTTCTCCCACCGCTTCCGGCGCTCCCGGGCCCCGTACCCGGCACTGATCTTGCCGCCTCCCATGATGGTCCTGGGGAGGCGGCGCTGAACATAAAAAATGAGTTGGGCCACCTCCTCTGGGGTAAAGATCTCCCGTGGCATCACTAGCTCCCCCCTCAAACGCCCGCACGGGAGCCGGACACGGGGTGCGGGACCCTTCCCCTTCTCGGGATGCTTCCCGGCTCCCTTCACCATGGTCTGGGCGGAAAGGAATAAAGAAAATAGAATAGGGAAGAGAAGAAAAGAAAAGAGTTTACAAAAGTAGTTTAAAATTAACCAAAAGTAGCAGTAAACACAAAAATATAGGGCTAGAAAAATAGAGGGATAGATAATAAGTAAAATAGATAAAAAAAAACTTCAAACAAGCAAAGGATGGCAGAGATTGACAGAGGATACAAAGACCATGCCCAGAACCATAGCAATGAATGAGAAACAAGATGGCCGCGCCCGTTCACGACCGCGCGGGTAAGTTCGCGCGAGATTTTCCTTGCGAACACGCGCGAGACTGTACTGGCAAGCCGCAAACTTTGCGAGATTACACTTCGCGCCCGGAAACGGAAATACGTCAGGCAAACAAGATGGCTGCGCCCTTGAACGACCGCGAGGGTAACTTCGCGTCTTGCGCTACGAGCGGCTCGCAAAAACGCACAAAACCTTGCCAACTAACACGCCGCAAAAAAAACAAATAGCATATTCGCACGAATTTGCGGCTTCCGAATCCGATCTTGCGAGTGTTCGCACCCCGCGAACCCCGCGAAATTGCAGAAAAACGAGTTTTTCAAAAGTGAAAGCACTCGGCAGGGGCAAGAGTTCAAACTCATCATTAGTAACAATTCCCGGTAGTGCTTCCTGACTGGGGCCCCTCCAGAATTCAGTTGCTAGTTGCAACAATTGTATGACCCTGCTCTGACCCTCACAGCAGGCTCATACAATAGCTACAAGTAGGCCACAAAGAAGGTCCTGGGGAAAAAAAATGCACTGCAACAGAAAGCAAAATTACAGATAAGGAAGCAGGTGCCAGACAGTGACACATTAATAAACTAACCCCAAATTAATTGATCTCAGTTGAAGCAGGGCTGGTGTGCTTGCTTTTCCCCCCCATAATCTACAGTAATGATGAACCAGAGGGTGGCATTGATGTAACAGAGGGTTGCAGTGGTGAAACAGAGGGTGCTGGGAACCTGTGATGATGAACCAGACGTAGAAACAACATAATTCGCGACCGTTGCGCGACGAAATGTAAGTTCGCAATTGCGAACTGGTACGAAACCCTCGCGAACTGGCAGAAATCCTTGCGAACACAAAAAAAAAAAAATCCGCAAATTCGCAAGAATTCGCGGATTTTGCGGATTGCGAGTTCGCAAATCCGCAAATTCGCGAACGCGAGATTCGCAAAATTCGCCCATGCTTAGGTAACCTCTCCACCCTCCAGAGTATTAAAGACATTAAGGACACCCACTTACTTATGTCACTTGCTGACATGGATGATCCGCCCTACAGCTTGGAACACCTCCTGCGGGAACTTGCCATAGACACTGACTTGACCATTCCTAGTGGTCTTAAAGGTAAGATCAAGTGGACTCCCGGCTGGAAGTCATATCTTGGCCACACTGCAAGACTTGTATAAACACTATCTACCAAAGCATTCATTGGTGTCGACCTCTGTGATATTAACATTTAATATTACAGTTTGGCCACTGACACTCTGAATCATTATCTTACACGTGTGCCCAGGACTCTTTCTCACCCTTGCTGTTTGTGTTGTGTCTTTAGCCGGTGGCCTGTTGGTGCTCTGCAGAGCAGACATCCTGGGCTTCCCTCAGATATCAGATGACCCTGAGAAAATATGACTACATGCCGACCATGCCTTGGTGTATTTGTCAGATCCAGACCTTTCAAACCCAGGGGTGCTGTCTGTGTTCGATGCCTTTTAGGCTTACTCCGGGTACCGCATAAATTGGGAAAAATCCATCCTCTTTCAACTGGGGGACTGAAAAGATACACAGGGAATGACAGGAGACATCCACCTGTTGAATTTCAGCTTCATTGAGATTACACCAGATCACAAGTGGTTCTAGGACCTAGACAGGGTCCTGAAAGATTTAATCGATGATGCGGAAAGGTAGCGCAGACTCCCCTTGACGATCATGGGTAGAGCAACCCTTTATTAAATGATCACTCTGCCTAAGCTACATTATGTTCTGAAAAACATCCCATGCTTTATCCTCCATAAATACTTCAAGAAAGTGGATAAAAAGCTTTGCAGCTATTCTTTAATGGGGAAACCCCAACAATAGCCTTTAAAACCCTCTACAGATCCATCCACAACAGAGGCCTTGTAGCGCAACACAATTGTACATAACGATTGACTGGGAATACAGCCCCCAAAATGAACCGGCATACAGGCGAGAAAGAGCAGCCATGGGAGGAGCAACTTATGTCCATTACATCCATAGGAAATGAGATAGGAATCACCTCTGTGAGCCAACTTGGACCACCGTGAAGGCACGAGATGATGCCACAGGTGCCATTGGTTGGAAAGGGAAATTCACCTTGGCCACTCCCTCTGGAAGAGTACACTGCTGACCAAAATGGGCAAACTCTCAGGCTTCCATAGATGGAAGCAGATCGGGATAGAGACTATAGAGGATGTCCTGGAGGGAGGGGCAATCAAGCAGTATGAGATTCGGCAACAGGAATATACCTTAGCTGACACTCAGCAGTTCAAATACCTACTTTTGACACACACCGAGGGAAAGGAAGGGGTTTTGAGCCTAGACCTACCAGACCACAGCCCTCTAGAGAGCTGGGTCCCCCAGCACCTTGATACCGCTTCGGGGGCTATTCGTGCGCTATACAAGTACTGGATTTACATTTTACATTTTTGGTGGTGCTATCCTGAATATGGCCGTTTTCCAACTGTATAGCAGCATGTTAAACAACACATCGGACAATCTTGGGAAACTACAAGCAAAGTAGGAATCGGACGTGGGACCCCTGGAGGATGCTGATTGGGTGGCAGCCCTGATGCATCCTAGGGAGGTTGCCATTAAACTGTCAATAAAGTTTTCCCCTTTGGGTGAACTTAAAAGCAAACCACAGTTTTACACTAGACGTGAAAAGAATTCACCCACATTCACAAGACAGGAGCAGTTAAAAAAAAATAAAACATGCAATAGTCATACAGAAAAAATGTACATTTTATTTCAGTAAATTAAAAACCAGATTTAAATAAACACATTATAATACATCATAAATTCATTACACAAAAAATGGGACAATATAAAAGGAAAATAATTCCAATTAAAAAGGGAGAAAAGGAACACCAGTTTCAATAGTTCAATAAGATATGCTCCAGGAAGGTAAATCAAATTTCACAGTCACATGAGCTCCTTATTTGTATAACTTAATGTTTCTCCACACAAAGTGCATCGACGCGTTTCGGTTATGGCACACAGATATTCAAGGCCAAAAACCTTCCTCAGGATTAAAATAATGATATCCCACCTTAAAATAATATCTGAAAATAAAAATACATAAAATAAGATATACAACATACGACTATAACCATAATACAATACAGCATGTGATTACAAAACTGCTCCAAGACAACTAATTTAAAGGTAATTAAGATTATTGAAGGTTAATTCTTTACCACTAAGGTAAAAACTTTCTGAATTTCTCGGTGGTGAAATGTAATATAGTGCAAAAACGTATATCTGCTGCCATTGCCTAAATTCTTTCATGAGTCCCGATATAGTATAGAGTAGGCACGTTACCATAGTGAGTATATCCTAATTGTACAGGCTAACACCAGATACAAAAACTATTGCCTGATAGTCTAATAATGTGAGACTCAAGGTAGAAAAAATTAACAAGATACCTTACAGTTTGATAATATGGAGTGCCATATAATGGCTCTTTGATGGTGTTTTGTCACAACCATAGGAGCTATGGCACATTGCATATTATGGCATATTTACCATAATCACCAAAATCATTACAGGATATGCACATGAGGCATTACCTGCTATGTACCATTTTCTCTTTCGGACATCAAAACAATTTAAGGTGGACGGGGACTAGTTACAGTCCACATTTGAAACTTGAAAGTAAGACCTTCTGGCGGGTGTATGAAATATTGAATACACCACTAATCATTTATCAATCTTTGTAGGTACACTCTGAAGGTGGCCGACTATTGTAAGTAGTTGACTGTAAGCAACGCTGCTTGATATTTGTCAAGGTAAAGAAATTGCCATGATTTTATGTTTATATGTGTCCCAGACTTAATGTAGCAAGGTCCAAAATCCCATCGGCTAGCCATAAGTCTTTTTGGGCTTTCTGTATCCACAACAAATTAAATAGAAATTGGGTATATAATATATGAATCATTGATATGATCTACTGTCTAATTCATAATGGAACATAAATGACAGGATAACTAGTGTCCGTAAATGCTTTTGGTTGACACTGTGTATATACAAATATAAATGATATCTTATGAAAATCCACAGGTTTTATGGTGTGAATGTTATGTGTAGGAGCAGTTTTGTAATCACATGCTTTATTGTATTATGGTTATAGTCATATGTTGTATATCTTATTTTATGTATTTTTATTTTCAGATATTATTTTAAAGTGGGATATCATTATTTTAATCCTGAGGAAGGTTTTTGGCCTTGAATATCTGTGAATCAAAACGAAGGGAGGCCTCCTCTATAGTTAAATAGGGGACAAGGAGTCTAATCAGGAGGAACAAGAAAGTGGTCCCACAGCAAATTAACTCAAAATGGAAAGAACCCAAGTGTAGTTCACATTACTCCAACTACCAGATTTCGCTTAAGTTATGTAGCATGTACACATAAACAAATACTTAGAGCAGATATAAACCATAAAGAGTGTGCCTTGTAAAAATATACAATTTATTACAATTCAAATTAAAAACAGGTAGTTTATACAATAAATATGCCCAAAGATACAGTTGCAGATACTTTAAAAACAGTTAAAAATCACAATTTATTAAAAAATATTTGATCACGAATATCACAGTTGTTCTTGTAGTCGACGCAGCGTTTCGGTGAATCTGTGATAACACCTTCTTCAGGACAAACAATTCTATAAAAGAACATTGCAATTAGAGACACGCCATGTTTGTATAGGGCTGGCATATTCTGCCTTATTATTACTAACAGTTTTCTACATATCTGGGCATACACTCTGGCACATGTTAAGGAGAGGTTTTATCAAAATTGAAAAAACTATCACATAAGCAATCTGAGTGGTACATTCCTGGAGATATTCTATCTATGTGACTATACACTTGGGTTTTTAACAAATGAGAATATCTGGTTCTCATGAGGGAGGGCTATAAGGTTTGAGACACCTGTAGCCTACCTGTGTGTTATCTTGACACTATCCTCACAGTTTCAATTCGGAGGAGTTCTTGGTCAGCTTCAATCAGACATCTGGGATTTTTAAATTGACAATTTGGATTTCCTTAATGTAAAGATACTTATAATTACTTCACATGTCCTCTTAGGTTCTGATATATGGACAAATTATTCATTATTTAGGAGAACCCCCAAGGTTATATGTTGATTTTACCTTCTCGTGTCAGGAAAATCTGCTTTGATGAGGTTACCGGAGGGGGGCCACCGAATTACGAATATGAACACTGTTGGGATAAGTAAGTAGTTCTAAATTTCAGGCGTTTGCTATATCATCGCTTTTTTTTCTTTTTAAACTTTTAAACGATTTTGTGCAGGGCTTGAGGAAAGGCCTCAGACAGTCCTACTGTTGATATTAGTCCCAATACTACTTACCCAAAAATTAAGTCAATTCGTTTTGCATATGCCAGCCACTGGATACTTTCAATTTTGTCCGCGGCGACACCCTGTTTTTTGGTCGTGGTTGATAATAAATCCAACCTGTAAAGGATCATATTATGTCCTACATTTGTATTGTATGCAACTTTCTTTAAAACAAAAACACTTTTAGCCTTGCTGAATAACTCCATGCTAAGTGTGTAATTACCACACAATGTTGGTTTTAACAACTAGCACCATCAGTTTCCATTTAATTATCAGGGTTTTTGTGTTTAGGATAAAGGGATTGTTTCAAGAGTTTACCGTTATTAACATTTCTAGGCGATGCTTCATTTATTAATTAGAGGCTGGTAGTGCAGATAGCAGTTACGGGGCATGGGCGTGGATTAGGACCCACTAGTTGAGAGGTATCTGACAGCGCGCTGTTTTTAGCAAAGGTAGTACTGTTGCAGAAAAATATATAACTATATCTAGTCATCTCCCGACTACGGGATGCTCCTGATGTGATCTCGCTGAAGCGCTTACCTTTAGCTAGTGGATCGGCCTCCCTGCTCCCCTTGCGGTATTCTCGGCGTCTGTTATCCTGGACGATCTGCCAAGTATGTGTCAGGGCGTTCGTCCGCTTCACTTTTAAATGTCCGTTTTCGCGGGAAAGCAGGTCAATGACATGACGTTGCAAACTCCGCCTCTCATGTCTTGGTGTATCTCTTGCGGGGCGAACTACAATTGTAGTTCTATGTCTATGTCGCGCACAGTGGTGACAGTGCGTATGTAAACAACACGGCATGGTGTGTTTGATAAAGACGTTCGAGGTTATTTCCACAGTTGGATTGTTTTCGAGGGTGTTTACACTATAGTTTGCCGTCATCTAAATGCAGAGGTAAAGGAAATTGCCTGTGTTATCTAATCCTAACTGCTAGGTGTTTATTCGGGTGTAACAGTTATAGTGACCGTGTGTCACAGTTTCCTACATTGTACTCCTGACATCTATGCTCATCCATCGGGGGGTGGTATAGGGACGAGTAATTACCGAGCGGTATATGTAGTATTTTCATGGTATTGAGTCGGTCAATTAGAATATGGGTTCTTTACTATTAATAAAGGGCTGATGCAGGGACAAGTAATTACCGAGCAGTCTATGTGATATTTTTGACATATCGGAGGGAATACCTAATACTATGGATTTTGGTTTTTTTTGTAGAACTCAGCGTTACAGCTGTCTTTTCTTATGCTGAGATTCTTTTGGAGGTATGTAGCTAGAAAACGTTTTTTGCAATTATTGCAGGATTCTTTCCCAGTCCTCCCTTGTGTTGAGACCGGCATTCACTGAGTTAAAACGGGACATATAGAATTGCTCCCGTTTTTTACGTTTCATATCAATGTTGCCACCTCTCATGTTCTGCGTTATTATCTCTAGACCGCACCATGCTAGTTGTTCTATTTTATGTCCCGCTGATTTCCAGTGGTCTACGAGTGGGGCTCCTGATTTGTTACATCTTATTGCAGATTTGTGTTCATTTAATCTAATCCTAATTTCGCGGCTTGTTTCACCAATGTAGACACAGTTGCAGGGGCACTTGATTAGGTATATTAAGTTCTTAGATCTGCAATTTATAAAAGATTTAGTAAAGTGTTTTATTTTGTTGTGCTCTATCTGGTTGCCTTTCATTACATTGTTACAATTCGTGCAATTGCTGCATGGGAAGGTCCCAACTGGAAGTGGGTTGTTATCTATCGTTCGCTGTGCTTGGGTTGTTTCTCTATAGGTGTGTACTAGGCTGTTCTTGATTGTTTTATTTCTTCTGAATGCGAAGATTGGTTTGGGGATCTGTTCCTTGCTGCTATTAGTATTAACTAAATTCCAGTTGTGGTTTATTATATTCTTGATTTTGTTACTCACTCCGCTATAGTTTGTCACGAACACTAACCTGTTATTAATTTCTGTGTCTTTTGTTTTTTCTGCAAAAAGATTATCCCTATTAAAATATTTGGCTCTTTTTAGGGCTTGATTGACCATTTTCCTAGGGTATCCTCTGTCTGTAAGTTTTTTGGACAGAATTCCAGCATGTTTCATGAAGTCTTTGCTGTCTGTGCAGTTTCGTTTGAGTCTGAGGAATTGCCCGAATGGGATGTTGTTCTTCTGACATGGGGGATGGTTGCTGTCGTAGTGCAACATAGTGTTTCTGTCAGTTTTCTTTGTGAACAGTTCCACTATGAGGGTGCCCGCAGAGTGTTTTATAACTATGTCCAAGAATTCGCACCTTTCTTGGTTGTAGTGGCTAGTGAATTTGAGATTTTCATCCCCTAGGTTTAACCAGGATATGAACTCCTCCAGGGATTCGATAGGTCCTGTCCAAATGAAAAAAATATCGTCTATGTATCTAGACCATAAAGAAATATTTTCAAAAAATGGGGCAGCTGAATTAAAAATGTGTGTCTCTTCGAATTGGGCTACATAAAGACAAGCCAGACTGGGAGCACAGGTGGCTCCCATGCTGGTGCCCTTGGTTTGCTTGTAGAATTCTTTTTCAAACAAAAAAATGTTATTTTTGAGAACCATGGTAACGCAATCTATAATGAAAGTTGCGTGTGAGGTTGGGTCTTGGTCATTTGTACATAATAGTTGGCTGATTGTGTTTATGGTGCTATCTTGAGGTATATTAGTGTATAGGGCTTCTATGTCAAGCGTAACTAGGTATTGTGTATCTGGGTTGAAAGGAAGGTTCTCAATTTTTTGAATAATGGCCGCAGTGTCTTTTATGTATGCTTTTTGTTTGATGACATGGGGTTGAAGAAAAATATCGGCATATTTACTGAGGGGTTCAGTAAGGGAACCTATGCTAGATACAATGGGTCTCATGGGGGGATCTTTGGTATCTTTATGAACTTTGGGGAGTCCATAAAGAGCAGGTATGGTGGGGTTATTGTTTCGGAGGAATTTATATTCTTCCTCACAAATAACTTCTTCCTCTTTTGCAAAGTCTAGGAGTCTCTTTATGTTAGTTTCAAGGTCAATCCACTCTCTTCTGTTGGATTTTCGGTAATGGTCCGAGTTGTTAAGGAGTACCAGCATTTTCTCTTTGTAGTATGAAGTGGACATAACAACTATGCTCCCGCCTTTATCGGCCGGTTTAATAGTGAGCATATGGTTGTTTTCTAATTCTCTAAGTGCTTCTTTCTCTTTCTTATCAAGATTGAATTTTGTCCAATTTTTCTGTCCTACAACATCTGATACGCTTTTTGTGACCGCTATTTCAAAGGCTTCTATTTGTTTGTTAATTTGACCTAAATGTGGAGTCCAGGTGGATTTAACTTTAAGGCCTGATTTATTTGGACGGATGGTACATTCCTTGTCTTCGAAGAAATTCATTAGTCTAATTTTTCTAAAAAAAATTTGAAGGTCTCTTTCCAAACTGAATTTATCTACTGGGGCAGCTATAGCATATCCTAGGCCCTTTTCTAGAACTTGAATTTGATGGGGGGTGAGGGTTGTGTCGGACAGATTAATTATGGGTGCTTTATTCAAATGTCCCAGTTCTTCTGGCTCCTTGTCTGGGGTCTCTGTTGATGTTGAGGCACATATTTGCCCCTCCCTCTCCCTGTTCCTCTCTGTTGCGAGAAGTTCTGGCGTTGTTCTAAAAAAGGAAGGGATGGTTTATTTTGGACTTTGGCGTTAGCCTGTTCTTTATTGCCCTGCCTGTTGTCGTTCTGGGCTTCATTTTCGCTATCTGTGCTGGTATATGACGTATCAAAAAATCTAACCCTCTTTTTTGGCTGGAAATTTTGACCCTGGTTGCGTTGCCACGGTTTGCGGAATTGAGGTGTCTCCCGTGGTCTGTCATAGTAATCCTTTTGTAAATAAGGATATGTGATCTCTGGGTTGTATCTAGCCACGTCATTTTTCAGTTTGTTGCTTTTTTTGTTGAAAAGATAATCCCTATAGCCATCAACATCTTTCTGGATTTCTTCCAGTTTTTTGATGGCATCATTCAATGCCGGGTTTTCACTAAGTTTTTTCTCCATTTCATCAAGTTCCTGTCTTTCTATTATTAAAATGTCAGTAGCGGTATTCCCTCCGATATGTCAAAAATATCACATAGACTGCTCGGTAATTACTTGTCCCTGCATCAGCCCTTTATTAATAGTAAAGAACCCATATTCTAATTGACCGACTCAATACCATGAAAATACTACATATACCGCTCGGTAATTACTCGTCCCTATACCACTCCCCGATGGATGAGCATAGATGTCAGGAGTACAATGTAGGAAACTGTGACACACGGTCACTATAACTGTTACACCCGAATAGACACCTAGCAGTTAGGATTAGATAACACGGGCAATTTCCTTTACCTCTGCATTTAGATGACGGCAAACTATAGTGTAAACACCCTCGAAAACAATCCAACTGTGGAAATAACCTCGAACGTCTTTATCAAACACACCATGCCGTGTTGTTTACATACGCACTGTCACCACTGTGCGCGACATAGACATAGAACTACAATTGTAGTTCGCCCCGCAAGAGATACACCAAGACATGAGAGGCGGAGTTTGCAACGTTATGTCATTGACCTGCTTTCCCGCGAAAACGGACATTTAAAAGTGAAGCTGACGAACGCCCTGACACATACTTGGCAGATCGTCCAGGATAACAGACGCCGAGAATACCGCGAGGGGAGCAGGGAGGCCGATCCACTAGCTAAAGGTAAGCGCTTCAGCGAGATCACATCAGGAGCATCCCGTAGTCGGGAGATGACTAGATATAGTTATATATTTTTCTGCAACAGTACTACCTTTGCTAAAAACAGCGCGCTGTCAGATACCTCTCAACTAGTGGGTCCTAATCCACGCCCATGCCCCGTAACTGCTTTCTGCACTACCAGCCTCTAATTAATAAATGAAGCATCGCCTAGAAATGTTAATAACGGTAAACTCTTGAAACAATCCCTTTATCCTAAACACAAAAACCCTGATAATTAAATGGAAACTGATGGTGCTAGTTGTTAAAACCAACATTGTGTGGTAATTACACACTTAGCATGGAGTTATTCAGCAAGGCTAAAAGTGTTTTTGTTTTAAAGAAAGTTGCATACAATACAAATGTAGGACATAATATGATCCTTTACAGGTTGGATTTATTATCAACCACGACCAAAAAACAGGGTGTCGCCGCGGACAAAATTGAAAGTATCCAGTGGCTGGCATATGCAAAACGAATTGACTTAATTTTTGGGTAAGTAGTATTGGGACTAATATCAACAGTAGGACTGTCTGAGGCCTTTCCTCAAGCCCTGCACAAAATCGTTTAAAAGTTTAAAAAGAAAAAAAAGCGATGATATAGCAAACGCCTGAAATTTAGAACTACTTACTTATCCCAACAGTGTTCATATTCGTAATTCGGTGGCCCCCCTCCGGTAACCTCATCAAAGCAGATTTTCCTGACATGAGAAGGTAAAATCAACATATAACCTTGGGGGTTCTCCTAAATAATGAATAATTTGTCCATATATCAGAACCTAAGAGGACATGTGAAGTAATTATAAGTATCTTTACATTAAGGAAATCCAAATTGTCAATTTAAAAATCCCAGATGTCTGATTGAAGCTGACCAAGAACTCCTCCGAATTGAAACTGTGAGGATAGTGTCAAGATAACACACAGGTAGGCTACAGGTGTCTCAAACCTTATAGCCCTCCCTCATGAGAACCAGATATTCTCATTTGTTAAAAACCCAAGTGTATAGTCACATAGATAGAATATCTCCAGGAATGTACCACTCAGATTGCTTATGTGATAGTTTTTTCAATTTTGATAAAACCTCTCCTTAACATGTGCCAGAGTGTATGCCCAGATATGTAGAAAACGGTTAGTAATAATAAGGCAGAATATGCCAGCCCTATACAAACATGGCGTGTCTCTAATTGCAATGTTCTTTTATAGAATTGTTTGTCCTGAAGAAGGTGTTATCACAGATTCACCAAAACGCTGCGTCGACTACAAGAACAACTGTGATATTCGTGATCAAATATTTTTTAATAAATTGTGATTTTTAACTGTTTTTAAAGTATCTGCAACTGTATCTTTGGGCATATTTATTGTATAAACTACCTGTTTTTAATTTGAATTGTAATAAATTGTATATTTTTACAAGACACACTCTTTATGGTTTATATCTGCTCTAAGTATTTGTTTATGTGTACATGCTACATAACTTAAGCGAAATCTGGTAGTTGGAGTAATGTGAACTACACTTGGGTTCTTTCCATTTTGAGTTAATTTGCTGTGGGACCACTTTCTTGTTCCCCTTGAATATCTGTGTGCATAACCGAAACGCGTCGATGCACTTTGTGTGGAGAAACATTAAGTTATACAAATAAGGAGCTCATGTGACTGTGAAATTTGATTTACCTTCCTGGAGCATATCTTATTGAACTATTGAAACTGGTGTTCCTTTTCTCCCTTTTTAATTGGAATTATTTTCCTTTTATATTGTCCCATTTTTTGTGTAATGAATTTATGATGTATTATAATGTGTTTATTTAAATCTGGTTTTTAATTTACTGAAATAAAATGTACATTTTTTCTGTATGACTATTGCATTTTTTTTTTTAACTGCTCTTGTCTTGTGAATGTGGGTGAATTCTTTTCACGTCTAGTGTAAAACTGTGGTTTGCTTTTAAGTTCACCCAAAGGGGAAAGCTTTATTGACAGTTGTGTCTTTTGGTACCCTACCCCTTTTGGTTTGATTGGGTCCCTCTCTTTTGTTAGAGGTTGCCATTAAAGCCAGGCCACGTGTGTTCCAGTTTAACGTCCTCCACAGGTCTTATTACAATAGGTCCCAGGTCTATAAAATGGGAAAAGTTCAAAGTCCCACGTATCTCTGGTCAGAGGAGAGCAAGTTTCTCCACATGATCTGGAGCTGTAAGAGGGTGTGTGAATACGGGGGACAGTTGTAGTGGAATTGGAGACTGTACTGGGGACTGTCATCCTTTAAACACCTCAACTGAATATGTTTGGCATACCCAATAATGTGGATATTCGAAGGAAGCAACTATTTTGTTGAATGCTGGGTTTCATTGTGGCTAAGAGAGATGTGGCCAGGTTGTGGGGCAGGGTACATGTCCCTACAAAAAATATTTGGCAAGAGGGAATGCATAGATGCAGGGAGATGGAAAGAGTAGTCTATGACAGTCTTGAAAGTCCCAGACATATTTAGATGATTTAGGGCAGTGGAGAGCCTACCACGGACTGACAGATGGCTCCAAGGACACACCGGATGGAGGGACCCCACCAGAAGGTCATTGTCGTTTGAGGAGGGCTTGAGAAGGACTATATTTACCGTGGCACTGGAGTGTCTAGGACTGACAAAGAGCGATATGCAGGGCAGCGGGTGGAAGAGTTAGGAAATTAGATGGGAACATGCATGTGCTGGTGTACGTATCTATTGTGTGTGCACTGTTTATTGTTTGTGCAAAATCAATAAAACTATATAAATATCTGAACATTTAATAACCGTACATAATGAGGAACCGTTCCTTTTATATAATAACCTAAACAATGAGAAACTAATCCTGAAATTCTCCACAGCAAATAGCTTACTAATACTAAGCCATTGTCAAACTTGGATGATGGATGGGGCATTCAAAATGTGTCCCAAACCATTCACTCAGATATACACTATATATGGTAAATATAAAAACACTAATATCACTATATTATATACCCTACTAACAAATAAACAAAGAAGCACTTACATATGAACACTCAAACTCCATTAAACATGAAAAACTACAATGCACAAACAATAATTATAGACTTTGACAAGCAATGATTCAGACTATTTTAAAATGTCACCCCCACACAGCCATTCAAGGCTGTTACTATAATTTCAATCAAATCATATAGAGGCACCTCCTACAATCTGCACTAAGTGTAGCATATGCTACAAACAAACCTTTGAAATAAAAAAATGATACCACTAGCCTATGTCCCTGTCACAGAGGTAGCTAACCACTACACTATACACTTTACTAATACGACACCCTTTCTACCAACAAAAGGAAGACAAAATATGCCCCTTTATTGACTATTCGAAGACACTTTGATTGGCAGACTTCACTCCGGACGAATACAAGAACCCACGTTCCATATACCCTGGCAGATGTCTATGATAGCACCTTGGTACAGAAAGTCTAAACAAGCAACACCGTGGAATAATTGCACAATGCCTTCAAATCCACACTAGGCTGAATGCAACATACACTCTATAAATTTATGAAAGCATTACAAAAAGAGCAAAGCTAACAACAACTACAAATGGAGCAATCTGTTAGCCAAATTGCACCTATATCTAGCTAACAAACCAAAAGAATGTATGACCTGCTACAATGTAAAGTCAAAATCTTCATAATCAACAATGGAGTAGATTACAAAAGCATATTATAAAATAAATAGTAACCTACAAAAGTCCAAAAAGACTGTCACAAAATCTAAACCAAGATGACAAATCATTTTTTACATAAGTAATAAACATAATATTTTATCACAACAGTCTAAACATTAACTAAAACTCCAATATTAAATAAGACTGAGATAATAAAATAATATATACATTATTTACATGACAAATGTAAACCTGACCAACCAAAAATCTCAAAGAACAAACTCATCCGATCTCGTAACTTAAATGCAATACATAAACTATACATTTCTAAATAAGAATCACATATTATTTACACAAACAATAAACGATAACATTTGCCACTCATAAAAAATAAAGCAAATATAACGTACTGTTCAGTAGCCGCAGATCTTCTTATATATCAACTTGGTCAAATGTAATAATTCACCAAAAATGGGAAAAATATTTTCCCAAAAGCCCCCAAAACATGCAAAAATAAAACAAATTCAATAGACATCCCTCAAAGTAATCCACAATGTGTAGGAACCATAAATAACCAAAAAAGAGTTTTGTTTTAAAATGCTCCTGGAAACCCCCCAAAAAAGGAAATCAAAGATAAAAATATTTGTTTCTGATAAACCAAAAGTAATTTCCTTAAAAAAAAACAGTAACTCCCATGCACATAAGACATGTTTGTTGACAGAAACCTGTAAAGTTAACAAGAAAACCTACCTGCAAAACATATAAACTTCCCAAAAATACATATGCATCAAGTGTAATCATCATAAAATAGGTAACATACCATAATGTAACAGAAGATACCGAAACATTAGTAAAACAGTGTATGAAAACCCCAAACAACACACTAATGAAAAACGGTACTATTAATATAACTAAATGTACAAAAAACTCACAAACTGCACTATAGCTGACCTCTTGACCTCCCCCCTACAAGCCCCTACCCTCAACACCCTTAAAACACCTTTAAAAATGACTTACCTGTTCCAACGTATAGAAGCACCTTACCGCGACCTGAATCCCGGAAAGTAGACTAAAATTGGCACAAATAGACTACAAAATAGAAAGTAGCTGTAAAAAAAAGAAAATCAGCAAAATAAAACAAAAAAAAGACTTGCTCCTTATGAAAATGAATAGGAAATAATACAAATGTATTAAACAAATTAGAAAATATTAATCATGTAAAACATGTTAAAATATTATAAATATCGAACAATTGCAAAGTATGAATTAAATAATAGTATAAAATATATATAAGTATTTAATTTACACTAAATAAACTTGTTAAAATTATATTGAAAATGTGTATCTAAAACAATACAACAAAAGTTATAAAAATGGTAAACAATGTGGAAAATGTACAACATGCAATGCAATTAGATTTGATTTTCCTTTTTCATATAATTATAAAAATGAATTAAAATGTTGTATTTATATATATGTATATATATGTATATATATATATATATACATCTATAAAAGTTGAATTTGAAATATATATATATTTAAAAATGTAAAATTATGACCAAAATTAAATGTGATACCGTGTATATAATATCTCAAAATATGTAATTAATATTATTTATTACAAACATACATCTAACTACTTTTTAATTATTAAATACACCAGACTATTTCTACTACTTACAAATACAATTAAAACAAAGGATTGCACACTAAAATTATAATCACACTCCAACATAAAACATTTTAAACATAGTGTTGGACTCTAAAGGGGTGACCTTCACTATTCCCACTGCAATCTGTACTAATTTGGGGAAGGTGTTGGACACTTATGGCTCGACCACCAGGCTTGCAGGGCGTGGCAGTGGATGTCTTCCAACAACCCTGTTACAGTTAGGCAGGTCAGACTGCCATTGCGCCGCCGCAACCACCAGGGAACCGCACGTCGTGTGCCTCCCACTGTGCATGCACCCCAGTTCCTGCACAGCACGGTATTTACAGTCTGTGCCGTGCAAAAACTGTTTTTGGCATTTCCATTGCCGTGCCCATTTTCTGAGGCACCGCCCTGTGGGAACGTAAAAAAAATCCTGCCAGACACGAGAAACAGTCGTAATCTAGCGTTTGACCAGACCATGGGTTTGGCAGTGCAGTGGCAGATGAACCTGGCGCTGCACCACCAAACTCATAATCAGGCCCTAAAAGGGTGACATATACTATTCCCACTCCAATCTATACCAATTTAGGGAAGGTGTTGGACACTAAAAGGTGATATTCATTATTCCTATCCCAATCTAAAACAGTTTGGGGGAACTATTGGATACTAAAGGGGTGGCATTTACTATTCTCACTGATATCTATACCAATTTTAGGAAGGTGTTGGACACTAAAGAGATAGTATTTACTATTCCCACACCAAGGTATACCAATTTAGGAAAGGTGTTGGACATAAACGTTGTAACATTTACTGTTCTCACATCAATCAAAAACAATTCGGAGAAACTGTTGGACACTAAAGTGATGACATTTACAATTCCCCCTTTAATATAAAACAATTTGGAGAAACTGTTGGACACTAAAGGGGTGATATTTACTATTCCCACTCCAATCTAAAACAATTTGGGGATACAGATAAACACTAAAGAAGTGTCAATTACTATTCCACTGCAATCTATTCCAATTTGGGGAAGATATTGGACACTAAAATGGTGAAATTTACTACAACAATTTCAATCTAAACCATTTTAGGCAAGATGCTACAAACTAAAAGTTTTATATACACATTCATTACTCCATACTCACACATAATTTAGAATATATAAACTCAACTAAAATTGACTTTAAAAAACACACAAGCCAAAGCTACAAACCTATTTATTCATATCTAAATATTGAAATATAACTTTTCTAACACTATTTTTAATTAATTTATCTTTTAAAATATTAACCACAATTCCTAAACTTGGAAACATGAAATAAAAATTAAAATCATATTCCAAAATTAACAATCATAAAGTTAGGGAAAAATACATAAGACAATTTTTTTAATTATACATCCAGAAAAGATATTTTTATGACATACTTTTCAACAAAAAAAATTCAGATATTTTTTATATTTAAAAAATAATAAAATTCCACATTTTGTATGTAAAAATAACTTACTGTATTACATACAATTTTTATATCTTTTTTACATTTTTGTTATAATATAATTATTTATTTAACTATTTACAATAAAATAAATATTATTAAAAGTTCCAATTGCATAAAAATTAATTTCTACATTTTTTAATTTATATTTTCTTCTGATTAAAATAATTAACATTACATTTACTTCAAAATATCCACTTTTTTTTTAAATGTCCCCATCTTTGTCCCCTAAAACACCTATTTCCCGCCTTCAAAAAATTATAATTCCTTTATTTTTATACATTAATGCAACTAAAAACACAAATTTCAACAATGTAATTATTAATAAATGAACTTACTAAAAACACAAATTTAAAAAAACGGATACACTAAACCCTACTACAATAAATCACATACAAATGACACTTACAAATGATATCACACATATTTTCAAAATTGATATCATGTTTACAATGATAATAAAAACAACACTTAAAACAAAATTATTTACCTTTGATAGTCCAGTCGATTATAATTTTGCCATCCTGATATTCTTGATACAATATTTTTTTATCACAATATTTTTTTCCGATATTTTGTCCAAACATCCAAGATACTTCTTTGCTAGTTTCCCAGATTTCACCGACACCCCAATCAAAGTCATCTTTTAAACAATTAATTGGAAAATAGATATTCATCACCCTCAAAAACCAGAAACCTTCACTGGCTTCCACACAAAAACTTAACTTCTTAGCCAGCTCTTCTTCACGGACTACAACTGACTTGACTCTAATATTTATATCCCAGCTTGTTTTCAATACTTGAATTTATACTGTTTCGGCCAAATTCGTCCTCTGTGATTTATGTTGCGTGCATACACTTTCTGCACTAAGGACAGTGTCACCCAAGCTATCCAACATTTCATGTGATTTTGTATAATATTTAATTGTCCGAATTTTCGCATTCAATCCACAAGTATGTCTGAGTTTAAAGTTCCTATGTTTTCTGAATCTGCATTGTGTGCATAGTGTTAACGTACTCACATCCATTGTATGCAACATGTTGATGTCTAAAATCAAAAGTGCATTTTAAGGAAGAGGAATCATTGTTGGTGTTACATTGTCAACTAAGGCACATGCCTCTCAAAATTGGGATACAAAGTTGTGATTTATAGCAGAGAAGCCAATACATTTATTTTAACATTTCATTATTAGAATATTTACAGAGACAATTGGCAACAGATGAATTGTATTATATAATGTAAACGGTTTAACTTTTAATGACATAAGTAAAGATATATTTACAGAGACAATTGGCAACAGATGAATTGTATTATATAATTTAAACGGTTTACATTTTAATGATAGAGGTAAAGATAAAAGCCTTCTTTCCTGTAAGTATACATCAGAATGAATGGCTTCAAAAGTGTTTTATGAACTGCAGAGAAATGTAATCTTATGTGTGTCAAATTAAAAAAAGACACCCAGACATTAATTAGTCAGCATCAGCATTAATTATCACTTGTAAAGTATTTGAAATAATAGAAAATGTAAATTGTGCGTAAGGAACATAAGTGATATTTTATTTTACACACAGTAAATAATAACATATAACTCATACTGTTTTAGGACTAGCACTTAATTAGTAACTAAAAGAGACATATATATATATATATTACGTTTAAGATAAATGTGAATAAATGTTTCATTTTTATTCAGTCTACACAACTGTGCCCACAATTGCATTACTGATGTTTGATGTTATTTGTCTGTGGTAATTAGTACACAGATGTAAAGAACTGACTATGTCAGTGAGTATCTGTTCTGCTTACAATAATGTACAGATCTAATGGCCACAGCAGAGTGACAAGGTAACTTAAGGAATTTACTTTTTGGTGTTGAAAACCCACACTTATGATATTGTGGATGTCTTCAATTGCACACCCCCAGTGTCAAAGTTATATGAAAAGTAGACGGTCATATGTAGAATTGAAAGGATAGTTGTCCAAATACCTAATAGAGACATTGACTAGTTGTAGGCCAAAGAGGTATAGAAGAAGGTTGGCTTTTTTCACTTGAAATAAATTATAGCAGATATTTCCACACATTTTAGACAGAAAGATTACAGGCAATACAATGTATATAGTGATACTTCAATGTTCAATAACAGTTTTTTCACTGGTTTCTTGTGTACATAGAAGGATTCTTTATTTCTTAAATTATTTTGACAAGTAGGTACAGCCAACACATTTTGCCCTAAAATGCTGTGCCCCCTGTGAGCATTCACATGGTTTGAGGCACCAGGGGGCCCTGTATGGCCCTCTTTGTTTCCTCTCTGCCACATGAAAACCGTGGTGGATTGGAAACTCATAATATGCTTGGTGGGACAGCCAGCATATTGCGGGCTCCTGGCTGCCGCAATACCACCAGGGAACAGTGGATCCCTGGCGGCTGTGGTGGAGCAATGGCCGGTCTGAACTCCCTAATTGTAATAGGGCAGCGGAAGACCATGACCAGCACACCCTGCAAGTCTGGCAGTCTGTGGACCACCAGACTCGTAATAAAGCTCATAGTGTTTGATGTTCACAAATCGCTTAAAACTGAATGAAGACACAAAATAGAGCTCTGGGTGGTGGGCCCTGACCCTTCTGGGTGGACGTCCGCTATTTGACCAGAGCAGCTCAGTCCCCCATCAGGCCCATTTGTTTCTGGTAAAAGTCTTGGAGTTATGTTTTACCTGAGACTTGCAATTGACACGCAGAGCCAGATGGATTGGACATCAAGGTTTCTGCAATCAGGCATCTGCAAAAGACGCTTACAGTTTTACCCTGCATATACCTCTGTTGTAGGAACATGTGTTGTCTCTCACATTGATGACTGTGATTCTATTTATTTGGGCTTATATGCTAAAAGTATCCGCAAATTATAGTGACTCCAAAATTTGGCAACCTTTTTGGTTTGTGACTTTGGGCCTAAAGATCATAGCTCAATGGCACATCAAGCACAGCAGGGTTTTCTTGTCAGCTGAAGTTAGAGAGGGGGTTTAGATATAAGTACAAGTGTAGTAATCTAGTGTGACAGTGTAGTGAATGCTACTAACAGATGGAGGGAATTATTTATGTCATGTTGAAGGTGGCGCCCCTTCAATAAGTGGCGCCCCTTTAATCAGACCACCACAGAATGTCCGTCTTGTAGGAATCCCAAAGAGAGCATTGCACACTTTATGTTTGTCTGTCCTGCTTATGCCAGTGCTAGGTCTTGTTGGCTTGTGCCAATTTGTAAGCAACTAGGCACTATTAACCATCGAGATGCCCTTCGTATACTCAGAACAGATCCAAGAACCTTATATGTTTGTGCCGTTGCCAAGTTTTTGGGACGAGCCTGGTTAATCAGGCTTAGAGCTACACGAAGGGCCTACAAAAATTGACACAGCGGCTAAGAGCACGCATATTGTATAGTTGAAGCTTGTAATGCTACTTCTTGGTCCAGATAATGAATTTCTTGCACTGTAAATCCAATTGCCCTCTTCGTTTTAAACTGTTTTTAAATTGGATTGACTATTCATAACATTATCAAAAGCTGTAATTTTTATCGAATATAGGAGAATTGTGTTGCATGTTTTTATCCATTTTATCAATTATATTTTAAAAGCTGTAAATTTTATCAAACAAAAGAGAATTGTGATACATGTTTTTATCCATTGATGAATCCTTTCCTACATTGAAACTTCTATTGCTTTTATATTTAAATCGAAATAAAGCGTGATTGACTTGACTACTAACAGATGGAGGGAATTATTTATGTCATGTTGAAGGTGTCTGATAAGCTAAGCTTCCTTAGCTGTAAGTGCAACATTTTTTTATCTTATTTAAAGATGCAGTCCTATAGGTCCTTTCACTTGATGGCATCAGATAACATGACAAAGTTCCTGTTAGAGCTACAGAATATTGGTGCTCAGTCCTGCAGATTCTCACCATGGCAGAAGATGGCCTCTGAGGCTGCATGCACAATGCATTTTCACATAGTAGCATGGTCAACTCACATTATGCTTATGTCTTTGGTTGCTTTCACCCCATCCAGGCGAATAGTGGAGTGCTGTTTAGTCTGCGCTCGCAGGCTTTTGGCTGCAGTCACATTTGCTGACACATTGTCTGGTTCTATAGAGAAGTCATCTCATTTTTGGATGAACTGAAGGCTGACTTGGAGAGATTCATGGGCATCTCACCTGATATCAAGACGGCAGTTAACAGAAGAGTTGGTCTGGGTGTGGAATCACTTGCCTAGTGAGGTGAGTGCAGGTAAGAGTTCAAGCCATTGTATGGTCCATTTTCTCTGGCCATGTTTAATGGCCCTTCTCGTATTTGAGAAACTGTTGCCACAGCTAAGAAAGATAAGGTGTGTGGTGAATGTAGAGCATTCATTTTGAAGCTAGTTAGCTGATATTTAATTTACCACATTCTAAAACTGATCAGAAGGAGTGGCACGGCAATCTGCCAAAAAAGAAACCCTAAAATTCTCTTGAATCGTTGTACAGTGCTGAAGGCTCTGATGATGGCATATTAACAAGTAGGCAACCCCATTCTTTGTAGATAGCTGCAGCCACATCAATGGTAGTGGCTCACATGAGTCTGAGCAGTTACAGGACAGTTCCCTCTGGAAGGCCATTACTTTGAATGCTGTGTGTACCTTAACTTGCTAATCCATTTCTTGTACTGTCTCTTGAGCTAGTGAGTGATACATTCTGAGATCGTAGACAGGAAATCAGTCATTCATGAGCACTTAGGCTTCTTAGGGGTCGATTACGATGTTGTTCGGAAATGTTCCGAATCGGATTCGGGTTTGCCTCATCCGATTCGGAATCCTTGTGTCTGACCAAATCGTACACAGTTCCCAACAACCGATTACGATGCCTGGAAACCGGTAGGGCTGTCCGAATCGGTTCCGAAAGGCATTCGGACAGGTCACTTCTTTCAGAGCCAAATCGTACCGCTCTAATGACTCGGTTTCTGAACAAGTGATTACGATGACCGATTCGGACACCCGTTCTGATTCAATTTCTCTGGAACAAATCGGCTGCTGGAATCAGTCTTTGGGGCCCCGTAGCAGGCCCCCCATCACTCGGGGCACTCCAAATCGGGCTTGTGGGGGTTCCAAAGTGACCCCCCTTTCCAACCATGCCCAGTGCACATGGGGTACCTGCCACAGGGTGCACGATTTTCCCCAGCCACCCCTTTCTTCAAAGGAAACCTGTGTACACGCTCGGAACACAGGCTCCCATTGACTTCCGGATACATCCAAAGCGGTTGGTCGGAATCACCAGATCCGAGTCCTCCATAAAGCATTCTGGGACCGATTCGGTAGGAATGCTTATCGGACGAGATCGTAATCTGCCCCTAAGTAGAAGATCTCTCATTGAGGAGCGGGCTCATCTCTGGGTATGTGACAAATGATCCAATTGGTATCCATGATCTTCAGCCAATCAACATGAAGTGTCCAATCACTGCTTCTTTGCATCATGATGTACTTTCGTTCTGAAAGTGGTTGGCTGTGTATTTACATGGAAATTTCTTGGTCAGCCTTGGTAGGGAGACCATCAGAGAACTTCTCTTAACTTTAACCTGGAATCACTTGTTACATTTTGTGATCGGGGGATCAAGAGCAAGCTCCCCAGCTTTAAATGGGTTGGCGCTCAAGCTGAACTAAGAAAAGCCGTTAATAATGCATAGCAGTGGTCACATGATCAGATTGCCATAGCGTCTCACTTTAATATCTAGTGCTAGGTGTCTCCCTGGTGGGGGTGCAGCTGATCGGAGAACTTTGGCACTCTGTGGCTGCGTTTATTAATCTCTTACTTCTAGTACCTTTTATCACACTTAAGTATGGGCTTGGAGTTGGTCTTGAGAGAAAGTTGCTACTTTACAGCACAGAATTGCTGGCTTCAAACTTTAGGGTTTGAGTTGTAGATGAGACAGGCCCGAGCTTGGGTGTGTTTGACGCTTACCCAAGATTGTGCGCTAACAGCTTCTTCTTGGCTGTTGCCTGGGGAGGAATTTTATTTGAAGATTAACTTCGTGCCAAACTTCATATTTGATTTTTTTCCCTTTCTACAAAGAATGGAATTGATGTTGGTGTTGTAATTGGAGGCAAGATAGTATGACCATATTTTCGAAGGATTGGGTCATTCAGCTTGCTCTCTCTCAGGATTACAGAAGATATAATTGCAGAAGACATAATTGCAGGAAAATAACTTTTAAGAAAAGGGTATACATTTCAATTTGAGTTTTGTCGCTTTTATTGCAGTCAAAGAAATCATACACAAACCAAGACTCTCTGGCATCTTTCTAATCCTAAATTACCATATGCCTTCTTTAGATTGCAGGAAAAAAATCGTGCAACGAGTTTCAAGCGTCTTCAAAGAGTCTCTCAAACCGAAACACTTTTTTTGTTGCTTGTGGTCGCGAGTTGTATTTTTATAGGATAGAGCCACGTTCTGGGCAAATCTCCCTTCTGTTCGATCCTGACAGACTGTTTGTCAGTTAAACTCCCCCTGTCATGTATCCCGGGCACTGGCCGCTCATGCGCGGAGACCTTCACTTTTACTGCTACCACGTGCACCCCGCTCAACCCCGCTCATTGATCACTGATGCAGGCCAGTGCCCGCGTGCTCTTCAAGTGCCTACACAAGTAATGAGGTGCTCGCGCTGTAAAATTAAACTGTCAACTGTCAGCGATTGATAACCACGGCGAGAGCTGACCTAGAACACCTGCACCCGTGGCCGAGACAGGTGTCACGCGTTTGATCGCCGAGGCCTGCTAGTCACTGTGACCCGAGAATGTCCCTCCTGGGCTTCCGTTCACGAGGCCGGCCGTAAATTTCACAACCCACCTCAAAACTGTCGGATAAAAAAAAAATATATATATTGTTCGTCGTGCCTTTATTCAATAAACAGATTTGAACAATGGCGCTGATATTTGCAATCTGATTGGCAAGACAACTTTCTGGAAATGTAGGGCTGGTGTTCCCGAGAAGCACGGTCTGCAGCCGTGCAAACGGCAGCACCTCACCTCGGTGTTTTGCTTGGCTGCCTCCTCTCCATCTGTCAGCGCTCTGTCACCCCCATCTACTCCTGTTTTTGGGAGCCTGCCAGCTCTCAGCAAGTGTCCGTCCAACCCACCCTTCCTCCCGCCTGATCAGACTGCGGCAGAAACAACAGCTTCTTTCTTTATGTTTCTTGGATGAGGTGGCAGGGGGTCTAACGTTTTCATTTGCTTTACTGAGAAGAACAAAGTGCTCCTAAAAAAGGGGAAATGTTTTAGGAATATCTTTATTTTTTCTTAAAAGTACCGAGTACGAGATGTTCCCGGTAAATTGCACAGTTTAAGAAAGCGCTTTGAAGCGTCTCGTCTTCTTTTAATATGTTACAGGAGTCTACAGGATGCTTTCGTCACTCTACAAGCCTGACAGGAAAGGTGCGAAGATTATCGGCTCCACACAAAAAAATTATTTTTGTCCATGACTTGCCCCAGCCACAGTCAGTCAGGCCTATAGGGCACTCAGGAAGTGCCCAATGGGCTGGTCTGACAGGTCAGTGTGTGGGTCGTTTTGTTTAGTGTTTTTTTTTGCCTGTTTTATAGTTAGCTGGGCCGGTTTCTACTGCTGATTTCCCTGATATTAAAACAAATATTGCCTGTAGTCCAGCTCAAATGTATACAGTCATCCATAACTTGCAAAACACTTATACAGCTTGTGTTTAAAGTTTATAAATGCCATCAATATGCAAACATGGGACACTTTTTAGCCATCAAATTTAGTAATGGGGGGGCACTTTTATTTTGATACCCGGACATATGTTCTGGCCTAGTCCAATCCTCACCTCAACAAAAGTGCCATCTTTGCATTTCCCTCCAACAGTGCAGAGGCCCCAGCTGCCAAATTCTGGTGGCACCATAAGGCCTTAAATCAATCATTTTATAGGAGCATTGGCCATGCAGTCAGCTTTTACAGGATGAAGCAGGAAAGCCCGCTGGATACATTTTTGAAATCTATTAAAATAAAAGTCCATTCAGACTGATTGCAGGGGCGGCCTTAGGCATGTGCAAGCTGTGCACCTGCACAGGGCCACCAAACCCCAAGGACTGCGACGCCAATATATATCCTTAATATAATAATCCTCTGAGGATGGATACATATTTGCGTGGCGGCCCCTAGCAGGGATTTGGCAGCCTCCGTCTCTGTTCCACTTCAAAGCACCCTGACCCCCCCCCCCCTCTTTGGGGCCCCACCTGGATCCCATCTTCCGGGGGCCCCTACCTACGCTCCCTGCCCAGGGCCGCCATGAGCCCCTGCTGATTGCAATGGTATTTTGAGGGAAAACGGTCACCTATGGGTGTTTTTGGGCAGGTGGTGTGTTCTGAGAGTCAGGGGATATCATTTCTGGTTTGGGGGTGTCTGGTGGGAGGTTTAGGCATTCATATACATACAAAGTCTTACTCTTTTGCTTCTCCTCTGCACACCAGAGGTGTCTAGCAAGTTTCTTCTTGGGTCCTTGGAACTGGAAGTAGGCAGAAGAAAGGCTAAAAACAAAAGGTAAGCTTAGTTCTGCAGGTGGAGGGTGGGTGGATAGAATGGATGAGGAGGTGCCATCATATGCAGTTCCTGGTGGCACTTCACAACATCAGGGGCTTGAGGTGCAGTATTGGTGGGGAGTGCAGCACAGAAGGCAGAGAGCATCAAGGGGAGATGGCGGGTATGTGGCGTGCAGCACTGGGGCCTTTGGCGCGGTGCGGTAACTGCTGGGTGTAGCTGGGAGTGCACAATACTTCTCTTCAACGCTCAGAGAAGGTAGCACATTTATGGTTGCCAGCTTTCACAGGTAGAAATTCTGGTACTTTGTTTTTATTTTGAACCCTCAAATGATAGTAGCTTGTATTAAGCTCTCTTTTCCTTTTTAGGTCTCGCCCACAGTTTTTACCTGCCTGTTGTCAAAGAACGTTTGTGTACAATACCCAGCTCAAGTGTGAGCATCCGGTCAGATGATTGCTCAGGATTTGTTGACTTTCTTGTCAAAATCATTTGCTAGCTTCTTGTTTACTGGCTTTCATTTGTCTTCTTGTGTTTATTCTGTGCTGGAGCATAGCTTCTTTACCATCATTTTGATTGGATGATTTTTATCCTCCATGCGCGCTCAATCACTTCCACGGATCACATACGGGAAGGAACTACTTTTTTTAAAATCCACTTGTAGTGCATGTGTTCTCTTCCTCTCCCACTACATGTATTGCTTCCACCTCACAGACCCACCCTTATGTATTTTGTGTTACTCCATACCTTTCTGGTGGTGGCTCTCTTCCTGTCCAAACAAGACTACTGCAATGCCCTTTTTCTAAGCATTGATAAGACCTGGATGAGGAAACTGCAGTCTTTACAGAATGCTGCAGCACGATTACTTTTAAACATACCTAAAGGACAATCAGCCTCGGCAGGAATTAAGTCACTGCACTGGCTTCCTATCCAGCAGCGCGTGGAATTTAAGGCCTTATGCCTGGTACACAAGGCACTTTACGGTGGTGGTGCTGAGGATATCCTAAAAATGTTCCTACCTTACACCCCCTCTCGAGCTCTTAGATCCGCAAATTTGGGCCTTATCCAGATTGCTAAAATTAGGCGGGCAAGATGGGGTGGCAGGACTTTATCGAACTGTGCGGCAAAGCTAAGGAACAAAATGCCAATGGCCATGAGATTTCAATCTAATCGGCAGGTCTTTAGGAAGGATTTGAAAACATGGCTGTTTACCTCCACTTAGTCCTCCTGGTAACACAGGCCGTACTCCTTTTCACATACAGTAGCACCAAGGCGCCATGGCAATCGAGCGCTCTATAAACATATATCCTATCCTATCCTTTCTCAGCTCATCTGTAAAAGCATAACAAGTATATGTTTCAAAGACTTAACTAAAGAACCTGCTTGATCAGGTTGTTTTCTTTTATCTCATGCACTCCCTATGTTGCATGAGAGCCAAGACCCAGAGGCAGCATATATGGCGCGGCAGAGGGACTGATGCACTTAGCCTTCTTTTGAGGCACAAGGTGGACTTAGAATGACTCAAAACTGTGTCCTCTCAGAGTCCCATAAGCCTGCTCCATGGGCTGCTGCAGAGCACCTTATGGTTGGAGCATTTGTTCCATTTCAGAGTTGTGTGTAAAGTTAGTGTCATGTGTTTTCCTTTAAATTCTAAAACTTCCTCAGACAGCTGTTATATATTCTTTTAAATACATCGAACTGGTTCTCTGTGGTTTTTTTTGTAAGCTGCAGCACATTCAACAGGCTTTTAAAATTCTGCTCAGCGTTTAAGGAATTAAATTTGAAAAAAATAAATCATGCCATTCAAAAAGAGTGAAAATATTGAATTTAATCTTCAGTTTTAGAGGTACCCTAATACAGGCATTTGGTTTGCCTTCTGTATTTTGAATTATTTTTTTGTTTAATTTTTATAAACAAAATTGGCAAAGCCAGTAGCTATGCACTCCATTATAGAAGCAGGACTCTTGGCTTTGCCAGTGCTTGTTAACAAGTCTCCAAGGCAGGGAAAAAAAGATATTGGGGCATATTATCAAGCCTGTGCGCTAAAATTATCGCCGCTTTATCGGCCGAAAACGGCCGATAAAGCGGCGATAATGGGCTTGATAATATGCTCTATGGAATTCCAATCGAAGCCCATGTTAGATGTGAAGACATCTAACATGGGCTTCGATTGGAATTCCACAGAGCATATTATCAAGCCCACGGCCGATAAAGCGGCGATAATTTTAGCGCACAGGCTTGATAATATGCCCCATTGTTTTTTCTTAGCCCCCAGAAAAACTACTGGTGTTATCAGATAAATACTGTACCATTGACAAGCCTACTGGTCCTGTGCTCTGGATGGTTGTCCAATGTGGTGAATTGTGCTTTGGAAGAGGACAGCTGAATGCCAGGATTCCTTGTTGACAACATTAAAAAAAAGTTAAGAGGTATTTAGAATTGATGTAAGGGAATTTAATCTCCCCGTTAATCTGCATTCAAGCAAATGAGGTTTTTAAGCAGAGTCGTCTAAAGAAAGCTCTTTAGGTTTTTGTTTGCTCCCATCCTAATAAGTGTGCTGGCAAGTTTGGGGCATTTAGGGAGTGCTGGACTGGAGGAAGGGTTGTATTGTATAACACAATGTAGTGCACAGAACATTTTAGGGGGAAAAGAGACAGGATTGTGGAGGTACAGGGTGGAGCACAGGGGGTAAATAAAGAGTTTGGGGAGTTCAGGAAAGAGGTGGCAGCAAAATTGGAGTCAGTATAATTGGTGAGGAGCTCCTCTGAGTTGGGGAAGCCGGGGTTTGAGAGACAGTCGGAATTCATGACTGTAGCTTAAGAAAGAAAAGGAAAGGTTGCCAGGTGTTCATGGGATGAGGGCAGAATTGATTAAAGGTAACGGAGGGCCGGATCTGATGCAGCCTGAACGGATGGGCCAAGAATGGGCAAACATGCCTATCTTGAGCAGCCTTCCATAAAAGAGGCAGAGTGCTGGAAATCAGTGGATGGGTGCTGATGCCAGTTGAGTTAGAAACAGATCAAAGACAGCAATATAAAGAAAGGGGCCAACTGAAGGCAGCAGTGAGGAGAGCTTTTTATGAGTTTCTGATGGTGAGTTTTCAAGACTAAGGGCCAATTCCGATGTCCGAAATCGGTCAGGAACTGGAACCGAACGACCTCTTGTCTTTGGTTCCAGACCTGCAGGTAGGATAGTTTTGTCGCATGCCTATACCTTTCAATGGGAGCATACATTCCAAATGGTATGCATGCTCCTATTGAAGGAGCAGAGGTGCAGTTTATCCCTGCACCCCGTGGCAGGTACCCCAAGGTGCCTGCAAAGCGTTACAGGGATCAACAGGGGGGGCACCTTAGGTGCCCCCTAGGCCGCCATTCAATGGCCTTGCACCCTTGCGTGCCCTGCTGGGGCCCCCAAAAACAGTTTCCCAATGCCTTTCTGTGTAGGAAAGGCCAGCACCGAAAGGCAGTGGGAAACTGCCCATCATACTCCCTCAGCCAGAAAGAGCCAGCCGGGGGAGTACTAAAGGGTTTCCGGATGGGGGACGGCTCTCCGAGCCCATGGGAAACCATCCGGAAAACCAAGTTGGATTCCTTTCTGCCCGAGCCCATCGGAATGGCTCAGTCAGGAAGGAATACGAACGGGCACATCCGATGCGGTTAGGATGGCTCCGACCGAGGGTCAGAACCTTTCCTAACCGCATCGGAATCGGTCCGTAAGATGTAACAGGATGAATGGGTTAGAATGCAACTTAGAACATTGAGAGAGATGAATGATAATGAGAAAGATAGAGTTAAACCTGGAGGAAGAACTGGTGTTCTGTAAAAGAATAAAAGGTATTGTGGGAATAGATGGAAGCAACAGAGATTGGCTGAACATACAGAGAACAATGTGCAACGCAAAAAAAGGAAAATGGCTAATAAGCTACTACAGCTAGTGTTGATGTTGGCTAAACGGAGGGTGGCAATTTGCTGGAAGGGTGAACAGGCTCCTTCTTTAGTGAGTTGGATGAGAGATGTGGGAGAATGGTCTCTAGTGGAGGAACTACACATGAAAGCCTACCATAGGGATGAAAAGTTGGAGGAGGACATAGCAATTTGGACAACTTGTGCTGACACTGCCTTCCTGCCCAAAACCTGGGATCAGGAAGGCAGCGTCAGCACAAGTTGTGGAAAGCTGCAACACTTGCCGCTATCTGCGCCTCCTACACTCCTGATGAAGCCCTAAGTAGGAATTTTAAGGTACTTCTGACCTCATGTTCAGAGAAGTGATCTCTGAACAATAACACTGGAATTGGGCAATATCCATCTCCAACACTATTTTGAGGTCCTGACGAAAGCCCCCAGACCCCCTAGGGGCAACCAAAAGGGGCTGAAACATGTCGACCACCATCCTGGACTAACAAGTACAGTGGACTCATAAAACGTCCTACTAGGCACAACACTGATTTTACCTCTCCCCATGCTCCAAACTGAATAAAACTACAGTTTAGGTGACATGAGGACTCCTTTTGAATAAATTCACTCCACTTGAGCACCCTCACTTATTCTTTATTTCTGATCACTACTGTAATAACCAGTGGTTCCCTCCTGGTGGAGGAAGCATGAAAGAAACCCAATGATGATGCTGTCACGTATATGACTAAGGCGGAGAATCAAAATATACCGCCCTACGACCTGTCTACATGAATCTTTTTTTTTAAAGCAATGGCGGGTAGAACTCCCAACCCTGGTAGCAGGTACAAGTGATCCATTCCCCATTGATTTTGAAGCATAAAGAGTCCACACACATTTCCTGCCACACTCATGGCATGCCACAGAGGCTGATCACAAGTGAAGATGGATGCAAATCCATCTAATTTTTGTGCTCACCCACCTAATATTGATGCTTTTAACCTGTGCAATAGCTAAGGATCTGATAATAAGGCACCAAGCCACACAGCCTCGAAATAAATGGAAAACCTTATTGATTTTAAATTGGCACTATTTTAACTCTGGTATAGCAGCTGCTTTTGTACAGGTTTTCAAACTTTTTATGCAGGGTTCAAACATTGGGTGATTTTAGAAGCATGTTTTCTGAGGCCAGAGTGCAGAACATATTCCTAATGTGTAACATGCACCAAACCCTGCATAAAAGCTTTTTTTGTGTTAAAAATATTTTATTTGTTTTAAGAGAAGTACAAATAAGCAAATATCAATATGATATAGGTAGAGGATGTACATCCGAAACAATAATGCCAAGCATATGATATACAAATTACATACATAGTGTTGTGGGTCAGCAGGCACTCAAATCTGCAATAACACTCAGAGATGGAAATATTAGTTATACAAGCGAGAACAATAATACACCTTACAAATATGGGAATGCAGCGTATGCAGGTATATTCAAAGGGTTATCCTCTATAAAAGATCTAGAAAACTATGCAGAAAAGGGAGTACCAAGCTGATGTGAACTTGTAAGTTTAGTGTCTATCGGGTGTATAGTGCTGGGCAATGTGAATCATATAGATGTATCGCCTTGATGGTCAAGAGATACAAACATTAGGAAACTGGGATAGAGGGAGGGGGGGAGGAAGGTGAGTGAGATATCTGAGACCTGGGCGTGAATGGGTGTTCAGGCACAAGAGCCATTTAAGGGTTGAGCTATCATCCCATTCGTACCGAATTCTATCTATTTATCTAGGGATCGCCATACTGCACTGGAAATTGGGGGGCAGATTGGAATTTGGACAGGAGGCTGTGTGCCCCTCTAAGATATAAGACATGTGCCCATCATGTGTGATGAGAAAGATGATTAAATGATTTCCATTCGGAGAGGATGACTTTTACTGCAATAGAGAGAAGAAAGTCTAACAGAGACATATCACTGGCCTTCAGACTCAGAGTGGCCCCTGCAGCCCAGGGACCAAGTGCTACAATTTTAAAGCTCAGTGTTATGGATATGTTAAATATAGCTGCCAGCTTGTTCTGAATTGGGTGCCAGTATGAGTCTAGGAGTTGGCATTCAAATAACATGTGTTGGTGTAAGCCCGAAACTTGGATGCAGTTCCACCCTTTGTCATTTTTCCACAGGTTCAATTTATGTAGTCTTGATGGTGTTCAATGCCGGAGATTCATTGTAGAGAATTTGGATTGTATGAAAGAGGGGGCAATTTTGTTGCATACCAAGAATGTGCCAATTTATTGCCAGTTATCTTCTAAGATGTGGCTAAATAGATCTGTGTTGAATTGATTATCATTAGCCTATTTCGCATGCAGTACCGAAGTTTGTGTTAAGTGTGGGTCGGCTAAATATTTGTAAATCTTTGAAGTAATGTGTCCTGAGTATTGTCATTCTGCCAGACGGGTCAGGAGAGATGATTGTTTAGTAAGGTTAAGCTTTGAAAGTATTACTTTATTCTTTAGGAAACTATAAAAGTCTAGGTTGAAGAGGATGTATGTTCAGACCAGAGCTGAGAAGGGGAGCCAATCATTGTTGTTATTGTATAAGTCCTTAATTAGCCGAAAGACTTTGGAAGCCCACTAGTGTGTAACATGGACATTTATTTCTACCTTGATTGTAGAGTTGTACCATAATCTGGAATTATGGATGGGTTTGGGTAGATATTTGTTCATCTGTTTTAGTGCAATCGCAGTGTCTGAAAGTATCTGGTGGGATTAAGGTAGCGTGAATTACCACATTGTGATAACCGAGGAAGTACTATAGGGGGGGCATATGTCACATTATTTTTCCAACATCGAGGGGTATTGGGTAATTCTGAGATTAGCCAGGCAGTGCCCTGGGCAGCTAGGAAGGCTGTTTAATATAAGTTTCAATACGGTAGATTGCAGCCACCCTGAGGAAAGCTTTTCCTGAGGGCCTTACTCCAGAGGAATTTTGAAGTTATTTTATCAATTTCCTGAAGGAAGGAGGAGGAGACTTTTAGGATTTGCCTGGACAACACAAAGTTCACTATTGGAGCAATCATCATCTTGGGAGTTTGAAGCCTACCTCACCACAAGATGTATTTGGGTGACAAGGAGGAAAGTAAGTCTTTAACTTTGGAGATTGTCTGTGATTTGTTGTACTGTAGGGTTTCTATAAGGTCGCTACAGAACCAAATCCCCAGATATTTAAGACGTTTGGGCTGCCACTTGAGACCTGAATTGACTAAATGTGAGGGAAAATACAAAGGGTTTAAGGGAAAGACTTTGGTTTTGTCCTTATTCAAAGTGTATCCAGAAATCCCTGAAAACTTATGAGTAGCATTGGCGATAGTCGGTATTGCATTTTCGATATCCTTTGAGAAGATATGGATCTTGTGTGCAAAAGCTTCGGTTTTATATATTTTTGGCCCGAATTGGAGACCTTTAACTTCTGGAGAAGCATTTAGTAATTTAAGTAAGGGGTCAATAGCAAGTAAAAGGAGCAAGAGAGAAAGGGGACATCTCTGTCTTGTACCTTGGTGCAAATCAAAATATGAGGAAGTGGAACCGTTTATCCTTATATATGCTTTCGGATTCGCAAATAGAGACATCACCATATTTATAAATTAGTAGCAGAGATTATGGGACTCACAAACTGCATGACGAAAAGGCCAATAGACTTCATAAAATGCCTTTTCGGCATCAAGTGTGATTGCCGATGTCGGGAGAGAGTAAAGGCGGGACTTTGCTATTATGTACATACATTGTCTCTGGCGAGACAGTCTTTAACGAAACCCGTTTGGGAGTTAAGAATGAGTTTAGGTATACAGTGTTCTAGCCTGTTGCCAAAACCTTTACCTTCCATATTTGGAAGTGAGAAGGGACTAAAGTTCTTAAGGCCTGAATGATCTTTCCCCTCTTTGGGAATAACCACTATTGTGGCTTCGGAAGCTGTGTCAGAAACTTTGCCTTGGAAAGCAAAGTGATCAAGGCTATTTTTGAGGTGCCTGAGGACGAACGTCATAAAGGTTTTATAGAAAAAGATGGGGAAGCCATCAGATCCTGGTGCCTTCCCAGACCGAATTGATTTAATTTTCTTAACAATCTCCTCCATTTCAATTGGCTGGTTCATGTGCACTCTACCAGTGTCGGAGACTGCAGTAGTAGGGAGAGAGTTGAGGAACTCTGGACACTCTGATTTGTTGCATGTCATTTGTGGAATATAGAGTTCATCGTAGGAAACTTTAAAGATCTCAAGTATCTCCTTGGTTTTGAGTTTCTGAGAACCATCCTGGGCCATAAAATGTGTAATTTGGTTGTTGCGGTTGTTGAATTTGAGAGAAGTGGCGAGTGTTTTGCCTGCCCTGTTACAAAATAGAAGATGTGTAGATTTTTGTGTATGTACAACTTTAATATGCCCTTTCACTGACAATGGAGTTACAAGTGTATTTTAACTGTTTGATAGCCTTAAGTATGGATTTGTTATTAGCGGTTGTATGATAGAAGCATGCATGATTAAACCATGTGTGCCTCTATCACGCAGCCCAAACCACAAATGCGTTTTAACCATGCATTCCTTTACCATGCTATTTTGTGCTATAGGCATGAATGGTAAAGGGGTATGTGTGGCTACGGTCTACACTACCCCGACCCCTTCACCCCGGCACTAGTCCTAAAACCCTGCCCCTTTCTTAACACTACACTGACACCCCACCCTGCGCTGAATCTACCCATTACCCTCCCCTGCCCAAAGGCCCAAAATCCTGCCCCTTTATTTACACTACCCGTCCATCCCAGAGTGTCCCTTAAACTACCCCAACCCCTTACACTGCCCTGAAACCTACCCCGACCCCCAGCCCTAAAAACGGCACTACTACCCATTACCCTCACACAGTCCTAAGACCTAAATCCCTGCCCTTTTACTTACACTACCTTGATTCACAGCGCTGACCCTTAAACTACCCCAACCCCTTCCACTTCCCTGAAACCTACACAGACGCCCCCGCCAGCCCCACTCACCTCTGTGCGGCAACTTCCTGTTTTCGTCTTCCCCGTTTTCTGTTTGGCCAGCATATGCGTGGTTAAGGCAAGCGTGGTTGCGCTTGCGTATTTGGAATACACGTGGTAAAGACCGCAGAGTTCAGACTGTTCCCTATTATTAGCGTGTCTAAACGTGTTTTCTCAGCGCCTAAGGATTGTAGCCTTCTCTTAATTTCACTGTTTTTAATGGACATTTATTTAATAATTTACCCTCTTATGGCACATTTAACCGTGTCCCATAATATTACCGGAGATTTGACAGAAGGTTCGTTTTCTCTAAAAAAAGTATTCTATTTCATTTTGGAGATCTGCAATGTAAGATTAATTTTCTAGTATTTCTGTGTTTAGATGCTGTGAAAAGTTGGCCTGATGTATGATGTCCACAGTTCTGTGGGCACCCTGTATCAGTCCAAACAATCCCTTATGGTGGTGGTTGTAAAGTCAACCTTATAGACAAGCTATCCTAGGGGTAGCATGGACTAAGCAGTCTTAGGCTAAACTCAAGAGGGCATGTGAAGCCAGCTGTTTTACCATATGCAATCCTGTAATATCAAATGAAAGGACACCACACAAGTTATATATTATAAAAATATATGTATTTATTACTAGAATAATCCTATGTACTCTTTATGAGTGCAGAGGCACAAGCGTTTAAACAAGAGCACAGTTAAACATTCAAAAGTTGCACAATTTTGGATAGGCCCGGTGGCCACTCAAACCATATACTAAAATAGTGGTATAAGTACCACCTCTAGAACAATGGTAAGGTCTAGGGCGCTGGGACTACTCGGGACTAACAGTGATGAAGTCGGGAGAGGCCCGGGGGACACGGGTGCAGTGCCTAAAGCACACGCATGCACTAATGCAAAGTCAATGGCACATAAAAGTTATAGAGTTACTGTTTTGGAAGTCTTCTGACTGGAATAGAATTACCACACTTTAAACTAAGACACTAGAGGTGTAAACCACTACAGAAGCACCGGTGTTAGATCGTTACCTCACCCACAGGAAGCGGGTGCATAGGTGCCAAAGTGTGTCGGGTTTCGTCGTGTAGATCTATGGAGCCTCGAGATGAAGATGCTGCAGGCGGCCAGGAGGGAAGAGTCCAGTTGGATCCAAGGGTGGATTGAAGATGTAGAGTACCTGAAAGCAGAGGGCACAGAGTCTGGGTCACTAGCCAGTGACCAGGATGGAACCAGGAAGGAACCAGGCAATGTCGGGCGCAATCAGGTGGTTGTCATAAAGCTTGTCTCCGCTGCCACATGGACTCTGGGGCATCGACGATGACCAGGAGTAGAGCAAGAGCTTTCCCACAAAGGCTCTCGCTGTCGGCAGTGTCGGCTTCCGGATCGGAGGTAACAAGCCTTGGCAAATGCAACCCACGCAGGATTTGAAGATCGCTTCTTACTCAGACCAGTAAGGTCAGAGCTGTGGCTCCTTTTCAGGGGAGCAAGGGCAAGTCTTGAGCAACGAGACTAGCAGTGTAAATTTCAAGGTTCGTCGGTTCTGGGGCCACTAGCCAATGGGCAAGCGACCAGACCAATGCGTCAAGCAGGAAAATGCAAAAGGGCCCATCGCAGCAGTCAATGAGTGTGGAGGAGAGATCTTCGATGCACAAACTGCTCGGGGATAGGGCTTCTCAAACCCCAATGCACAGCTTTGAGGGTGCCTCGGAAGCTGCACGGTCAGCACTTCGCAGTCTTTTTAAGATGGCTGGCTCCACGCTTCACGTCACCTCCACGGGTCTCAGATTCACTGAGACTGTGGATCGGGCTGTTAAAAGTCAGGGAAGCTGGGTCTTGTTGATCTCTGTTGCTCGAGTTCTGGCGGGAACTGCAACAAAGCAAACCGTTGGGCGCTGGATGGTGCCTGTTTGCACAGGGTGGTCACTCCTTGACCACAAGGGAGATTCTTCAGTCTTCCACGTTGAGTGGGATATTGAAGGGTCCAGAGTTCTGTATCAAAGTATTGTTCAGGATAATCTGATGCTCCTGGGCACAGCTTCTACCTTTATTCCAAATGAAGGGGCTGGATTACCTGCTAGGTCCCTCCTATGGGTGGAACCCAGGAAGGGGGTGGTTACACCCCTTTCCCTTTGTCCAGTTTCGCGCCAGAGCTGGTACTGGAGTGTCCCAGCACTGGTTTGAACTGGACTATGCATGGGAAGCCTTGTGCTCCCCAGGCAGTGTCTAGTTTCATTCAATCCTCCCTGCTACAATCCACTATCTCCTGTCTGGGGTGGTGTAACACCTCCCTGTGACAGGATATCTATTGTCCAGGCCTCCCCTGCCCGAGTTTCGGTCAGCAGCAGGAGGCCAGTCTCGTGTCTGTGGCAGCAGCATCCATTTTGTGGTGCAGGGGGCTTTGGGTAGATTTAACCGCGTTTCAGCAAAGTAACATATCTTCTCCCTCTAGAAGGGTGGAATGCTACCCCCGTCGCCAGGACTGGTAAGGGGGTAGTATTCCAAAGCGTATGACACCTTACACGACATGTTTTGATAAAGACAAACCAAAGTTAGCAAATAACCGCGAGGATTATAATGCACTTAAGAGTATATGGTATGGCAATATCCCGGAACAGCTAAGGGAGTTGGTCCCAACAGCTGCAGACAGGCTCAGCTCATGCTAGAGCACCATCTCACAAAAAACCAAGCACTCTGCCTCCAGGATTGTTAAGGCCTGTCATAGGAGTGACTTATAGGTATATATGTGTCCAGATATAGGTTTAGATATAGGTATACTATATCTAAGCAAGGGGTGATTACACGACCTTGCCCCAGCTGAGTGATCAGCCAGTTGTGTCAGTTTGGATAGCCAGCCAGGGGTGGCAAAAGATTTGCTGCAGGCCCTGGTAGGCCTTGGATACACCTATGCCCTGGGCACCTATAGTACTCTGTACAGGGGCTGATAAGGTGAACCAATGTCCAATTGGGTATGTACCTAGAGTACATGGATGTGGATTTAGAGAGAGAACAGCAGGCTGTGGGTCTGATTAGCAGGCCCACAGCCACATTATGTCGAAAACCAGTGAAGCAAAAGCAAAAATCTGGGGTGACCATAGGAAAGCAGACCCTACTCTCCTACAGATGCCAAATTCAATTTCTGCTTTTATCAGGAAGGTTAAGAGAGGACATTGAGACAGCAGCGTGGTCTGAGACATGGATAGGGTGTACCTTGGTGTTGACCGTGGTCTTTAGAAGTGAGGCATCTACAAGTAGATAATCTATGCGGGAGAAGCTAAAGTGTGGCGGGGAGAACAATTTGAAATTGTTGCCTTGGGGTTGGTTAGATCTCAAACATCAAGTAGGCTGTGTGAAGAGCATAGATTAAGCAGCTGTTTATGTGCACTTGGGGTTCTGAATTTAAAAGTAGAGTGGCAATCTAGTATGGGTCCCATTGGGAGGTTACAATTCCCACCTACTATTGTTTTAGAGTCTGGTGAATGTCTGCTGATTTATTATTAAATGTACGCCAGAAGTTGTGATCATCTACGTTAGAAGCGTATATGTTCATGATATAAAGATCATGTGCCCGATTGTTCAGTCTAATGAGTAGCCATCTGCCATTGGTATCATGTTGTGATTTGATTACTGGTAGACCAGCTTTTTTGGAGCTTAAGGTAAGTACCCCATTCTTTTTTATGCTGGCTTCAGAGCAAACCTCTTCAGATATGCGGCCTTTTCTCTTTAACAGGGTTTCTTTGGAGGAGTAATATGTCGTCCGTTAGTTTCCTACAGTATTAAAGAAAAGGTAACTTGAGGGGTCCACACAGGCTCCGGGAAGGCCCAGAACGAGGATAGGACCCCATCCCACCAGGGGATGTCTGCAAGACACATTATGCATGGGGAAAGCCGTGATGGAAAGCAGGCATAGTGGCTAAGCCCGATGCCAAAAGTTGGCCGGGAAAGGATTATGTGGGGTGAAATACATGTAAGAGTGATGCAGGGTTAAGTTACATTTGCAAGGAACGCTTAACTTGAACATCTTGAACATACACTTACATAAGGAGAAAAACACATATCACCAACCCACCGGCTCTTGATAGGATTGCCCTGTCTGAATGAAGCTTGCAACAAGGATTTGGACACAATCAAAGGTCAGCAAACATAAAATACAGGTGCAGTCCAAAATTCACCCTATTAGTCCGTAAATAAGCGTGATACCTGAAAAAGACATACATATGGATCTGAGACTTGCATGTATACCTTGTATCTAAAGGTACGCGGGTGAGTAAACAAACGACAATGTAAACATGTTGTCCGCTAAATCAGCGACATACCATTAATCCCAGATGCAGATGGGAATGATCAGTATAAGTCTTAAGTAAGTATAAAACCTAATGATCATGGAACAAAAACTTACGTTGTGCTCTCTGATGGATCAAAAATTAGTGGAACCTTTAAGGGTATACGGTCTAGGATCCTCCAAGGGGAGAATACACACACATCAACCCATGCAACTCTATGCATTTACCAGGCAAATTCAAGACTTTGGTCTATGTACTTATTCTCTGATAGTTGCACAACTTGATATACCAACGCTATGAATAGTAGTGTGGCAGAAGGTCTGGGAAAGTATGAATACTCCACCAGTGCACCAGTAAACTGGTGGAGATGGGGCCATATAGGATAGAAAGACTTGTGTCCAATTGTGGATGCTGGCTATTCACTGCAGGGGTGTCGCCTCAGCTCTTATTGGACCTTTTTTCTTGTATGTTAAACTAAATATATGGCTGCAAACATCCCTCAGAAATTTTTATGTAAGCTTGAGACAATCATAACTTTGTTTGGTCACAATTACAAGCATATGAATGGGAATAAAAACATGTTAATAAAGTCCAGACCCTGTGGCCTGAAGATAGAAACAGTAATCTTCTAACAAAATGCATCCAATTATCAACAAAACTGATATATCAATGCTGTCTGCACTGGTCTAGACACCCCTTCAGGAGGAACAGGTCAAGTTGAGATTCAATGAAATACCAGGAGTGGATTCAGAGTCTATTTGTGATTTCAATTTGTTGTTGAGGAAGGCTGATAGACTTTACAGGTAAAAATCCTTTCAGACGGATGATGGTCTCTCTAGCTTAGACCTGCGAGATGGAAATCTTGTGTTCTGGATCACGAACTTTCCACCTATGTGCCAGGATTTTCTCTGTGTGTTGGTGGCATAAAGGTTTAAAGATTAACAGCCATAGAGCGGACACGTTTTTAGGCTTAATAGTTGGAACCCTATGAGGGCTTTTGATCTCAAAGTACTTTTGTAATCCAAGTGATTAGGAAATCGGCTACTGAATTTGCAGAATGTTCAATCCCTTAAGGTAATCCAAAGATGCAAAGGTTGCTCCTTCAGTTCCAGTCTTCCTGTTCAATCAGCACCCTCTTCAGTGAGGAAACACAGCCCTCAAGGTTTTGCAGGAGCTTGGCTTGAGTATTTGAATAGTCCTGCACAGTACTTATTCTTGTCTCAGCATTTAATATTCTAATTTAAGGTCTTTGAGGTCCTTGCGAAACCCATTCAATTCAACCTGGAGCAGTTCCATATTTGTTCTGGTGCTCTGAGCCATGTCATGTATGGAGTTAAGTTTGCAGAGTATTTCCTCTAAGGAAGGAAATGAATTAGGGCTGCCTTTAACAGGAGACTCCAGTACAGGGGGTGATTGTTTGGAGCTCTTTGAGTTTGCCATGGCATCTCTTTCCTTCATTTTTCTGTCCATAATGTCTGACATGTTGCAACTGTAGGACTATAAAACAGTCTGAGCTAGGTGGTAACGTGAACTTGACCCTGTAGTTGTACTACATCTTTAGAGGGGGCAGGCATACTACACTTGGAGGAAAAGTGTGATTTCTTAGAGGTGATTCCCCTGCTGTTAAGGTGGTCTCAGCTCGTGCGTAACACTGAAGTAGTCCCCTGCCTGACTTGGTCTGTTGAGTTTGGAGTTATCCTCCTGTGATATTATGGGCCACTGGTTTGAGTGACAGCCCAGTTAGGTCTAATACTGCATTAATCTATGGTATACGGCGCTATATGTGCAGGTTTATGCCTCCAGTGACAAATTGATTTTAAGAGTTTGAGAATGAAAGGCAAGACCCACTTGTTGTGAAGACCATGGAGGTGGATTCAGCTTGGTGAAGGCAGCCCACGTATTCCTTAGTCTGTTCATTGAATAGTATTCCTCATGTGCAGTTATTTGTCACTGGAAGGGATATTGAAGCCCGGTGTGGTTTTTATGGTTCTAGTATATTGTATACAACACTATAAAAGGAGGATCACACCTGCATCACCAAACAGACTTGGTGGTTTAACGATCAAGGACAATTCCCCTACATCGTGGAAGCTTTGTTTCCCAAATCTTTTGATTGGGCAGATTAGCGATGTTAAAACTGGGCCGCAAGACGTGGAAAGCACATATGGGCATGAAGAGAAGGCTACCGGCTCTGTGTACTGGGAAATGAAGATAACTTCTGGTGAGCAGAGCAGATGAGCAGCCACCTACCACATGATACCTCGAAAGAGACACTGTCTCGTAAATCCACGTGAGAGTGGTAAATGTTCCTCACTGGAAAGTCAGGATATCTGGGCACATTCAGTTGCTGTCATTTCATAGAGAGTATGTGGGCCCGCGTCTGTGACTGGACTGTGAGAGAAGTATCAGGTACTACAGGAGTAGCAATAGATTCAACCGGCACAGACACTGAAAGGCCCACATCGTAGTTATACCGCTCCTCGGCTGAGCTTCATTAATCTAAACATGCAACGACGGGGGTCAGAGGCGCAAGGACTCAGTAGTCACTGCCATTTTGTGATGTTTTGAGAGCACTCGTGATTACTGAAATTTACACAACTGCCCTCAGCAGAATTGATCCTCTTACAGAATGAGCGAGAGGTCTAGACGATACTCAATATCATATTAGAGGGCTCGTCTCCCGCATGGTGTTATCCTATGAGGCAGTCAGATGGCATGCCCTGCAAAACAGGGCCCTTGGATGGCACAGCGAGAAGGGTGGAGCAGCTTGCATCGGGTGAATGGAGCAGCAGGGTATTAGACCTGCTACCTTACAGTCACCTTCCTGTCGAAGCTTGTCAGAGAACCTGCAGCTCCCAATGAAAGGGTGTATGCCAGGAAGTCTCCACCAACCCTGTTACAGGGGGCGATGATCGCCTCTTGAGGGACAGCAGGATGCAGGAGTGTTGTGGAAACGGGCCGGAGCCTCCATCTTGGGATGCCACGTTGTAGAGATATTGGTTCCGAAAGACAGGATCAGGCAGGGTTTAAGGGCCGGTAGTTGCGCCCCCGTGTTCACTATTAAGTCTGTTGCGTGTGATTGTCTTTATTTAGAGATAGCGATCACCCGGCCTGGCTAGCACGCTGGAGGCTCTTCGGCAGTGGTTCCCAAACTTTTCACTCTTGATCCCCCTATTGAGTCATTACTGGAAGCCAGGGACCCCAAGGCAATTTGGATGATTTAAATGTCAAACATTAAAACTGTAATTGGGAGAAAAAAAACACACGTGTGCACATCAAACAAAGACTAGACTTGAATTACTAAAGATTTTAGTATTTTTATATTAAAAATATTTGCAAAAGTCGAAAAATCCTAATGGGAAGGTTGGTGCTGCATCTCGCGACTAACGTTTCATTGTTTGGTTTTATTTCGCAGCCCGAGGCTCCTGCTCCTGCCTAGTGTGGACTGGAAACTTAAATCTGCTCTGGCAAATGTTGTCAGACCCGTTCCCGTACAGTGCACATCAAGTGCAGCGAGTGAGCCTGACCACTACAAAGGGGGTTTTGAGGGCCTCTCCCTCAAGAAAATTTGGGGGAAAATGGTGCATTTTACAACACATTTGTCATTAAATATTGAATTGTTTTAGCTTTTAAAGCATAGTAAATAATGACCTTACTATGCACCATTATACAACAATCTTTTATCAATCTTCAATGATTGACAATCTTCAATGATTCTCTCACTAGTGCCCCCCAACAGTGCCTCTCATCTCTCCATAGTCTCACTGTCACATGTATTTAATTTGTTTTATAGCACCTCTCATACCACTGTAGGGTGCCAAAGCACTTTACATCACACACATACTGAGACAAAGAATCATACGTGTGTAATTCAGTGAATAGAAAATGTTACATAAGGCAAGTGTAGGATTCACATGTCATCCTATTGGTAGGCATTTTTTAAAGATTAAGGGCCTCATTAGGATCGCGGACGGACTTGCGTCCGTCCGCGACCCCAGAGGATGAGGGAACGTCCGCATGGGCTGCGGCGTTCCCTCATGTGTGATTAGGATGTGACCGCCACCCTGGCGGTCACATCCTGGATATTTAACATTGCGGCGGGTGCTGCTTCAAGCAGCACCCGCCGCAATGTTAAAAGTGCATGTTTAACATTAACATGCACAAAGCGGCAGGCACCGCGCGGTGCCTGCCGCTTTGTGCATGTAAATGCTGGGGGGTACCATAGGTACCCCCCATGTGCACCCCCCACCGCCAACACCGTGGGGGCCCGCAACGGGCCCCCAAAATCAAAAGTACACATGCTTTTCCACGGCGGAAAAACCGCTGCGGAAAAGCATGTTTACAAATGCTTCCTAATTTGGCTGGCGGTGTCTGATAGACACTGCCAGCCAAATGAGAGCTTTTCCGCCGCGGTTGTAATCGGACCGCGGCGGAAAAGCAGCGCACAGAAACCAAGACCCACCAGCCATCGTAATGCGGCAGTGGGTCTTTGGTGAGTCCGCAGAGGATTTTCTGCCTCCTCCGGGCCGGAGGTGGCTTCCGCCGGCCCGGAGGAGGCGGAAAAACCTCCATCATAATGAGGCCCTATGTGTGGTTGCCCAAGAGAGGTTGGCTATTTGCAAGCACAAACTCAGGATTCAGAACATAACAGAGGGGTTGGCGTTGACTTTAATAATAAGGATTTATTTCTACCCAAACAAACCTATTTAGCAGCATCGGGATGATGAAAGACTGGGAAAAAGCATAACTTACTAACTTGTACCATGCAGTTTGCATGCATCTCTTTGATTGCAGTGAACTTGTGAACTGCACAATAACATAAGAATCTCTGTGGCAAAAGCAAGAACCCACTGAGCTATGTACAAAACAAAATACTGGCTTTTTTTTAAAAGCATGGTAAACATTCTTTGCAGCAGGCATGTTAACCATCTGGGCTTCCTAAGATGAGACAAAGCTGCCACTAGACAAACCCCCCACCATCTCTCTCCAGAAAGTAGATTAATCACCGGAATAATATTGACACTTTTATTGCTGCCCAAAAACTGCAGATTATGCAAGCAACTTTGCAGTGCTTTTAAAACTGCTGCCTCTGGACCCCCTGGGAACGTGTCACGGACCCATGGGGGTCCGCGGACCCCAGTTTGGGAACCACTGCTCTACGGAGCTTCGGGTAGAGCAGACATCGTTGCCACGTGTCTAGCCACATCCCCGAATAAAAGCTTTAAAATAGAGAAGACAACATCTTAACGAGCATTTGCAATGCAATAGGTCTCACATTTACGTGAGTTTGAGCTATTGGCATTGTAAATGACAATGCCTTTATCACCTTGCGTGCAGTGCAGATTTACCCCCGGTGCTGGGCCCTAATGTAACTGGGTGTGGTCATGACGAGCTGAGCTCGTCATGAGCATCGAAGGGGATAATTATTTATGTTTTGGTTTTTAAAACATAAATAAAACGCATTGTCATTTACAGTGCCAATAGCTTAAAGTCTTGTAAATGTGAGACCTATTGCATTGCAAATGCTTGTCTTTAAAGCCTGTTGATGTACTGCTCCCACCTGCCATTTTTTTTTAAATCCCTGTTTCAACTACCTGGTCATCTGACCAAAGCCCCTTTGGAGCACAGTGCGATTGTGCTTTCCTCTGTAACTAGGTGACAAACACTGCTCGGTACAGAGGGTGGCAGTGGGTGCACTGCTCTCAGTACATTGTGCTTAAAGCATTGAAAAAGCCTAAGCTCTAAAATGTCATTGACGGCCAGCCACCACTGCGCATCAGACACATCGGCCTTTCTGGTTAGAATGGACCCGGCAACTATCTGTATCAATGCCATACGAAACGGCAACATGCCCTGCTTTGTGAATCTACTGCTCTGTAATAAAATATGCGTTGTGAATAAGATGTCAACTCTGTTTTCCAGAGGGCGTATTCCTGTTGCTTGCTTTTACTATAGAATTTTTATTCGAGGTAGGCTGACTGTAGGAAACGTACAGTGTTACATGTGAGAAAAACATATAAATAAAAAAAACCATTGGCATAGCCAATAGGTAGGTACCACCGACAACGGACAACAGGAGTGAGGGCGGAGGTAAGGTAGAGGCATCACGGGCAATGGGAGGAAGGGAGCGCGGGCAGGTGGATGGGAGAAGGCACCGACAACAGGAGGGAGGGCGGGGGGTAAAGAAGGCATGGACAACGGGAGGGAGGGTGTTAAAGAAGGCACGACAACGGGAGGGAGGGCAGGGGGGTAAAGAAGGCACGGACCCTCTGGTGTTCTCGGAAAAATACATGCTTGACTTTATGGCTGAACCAATATCCGTCGCTGATGTCACGCTAGCCATAGACACCCTGCAGGGATCTTCAGCCCCGGGGTTAGATGGCTTCACAGGGGACTTTTATAAGGAGTTTAAGGACATTTTGGCCCCCCAGTTAATTGAGGTTTATTTGGAAACATTGGAGAAACAATTTCTCCCCCCCACAATGCGGGAAGCGGTGATAATACTTCTTCCGAAGCCAGGCACAGATCACAAGCACTGCGGCTCATATCGGCTGCTGTCCCTATTGAATTTGGACTATAACATTTGGCAAAAGTGCTCGCAAACAAGCTTTCACAGCTGTTGGAGTACATCAGTTCCCCAGTGCAATCTGGCTTCGTCCACAAATGCTCGACATCCCTAAATCTTAGAACACTGTTTGCAGTGTTGCATAGAATACAGCCCGAAGTGCCGGCTGCGGTGGTGTTACTTGACGCAGAGAAAGCATTTGATTCCTTTGAGTGGCCCTTCCTGGTAGAAGTGATGCAGCGCATGGGGCTGCCTTATGGCTTCATCGCCACAGTCTCCTTGCTATACTGTAGCCCCCGGCATAACTCCGCTTGAACGGTACTGTGTCCAGACCATTTCGGCTATATCAGGGGACTAGACAGGGTTGCCCCCTGCCCCCCCTGTTATTCATTCTAGCAATGGAACCACTAATCAGGCACTCCCAAGAGCGCCATTTACATAGCGGGCTGCAGTTTAAAACAGGTCCACTCCTAGCTTCCCTGTACGCTGACGATATCATCCTGTATGTCCGGGAGCCACACCTCAACCTGTCACCCATGATCCGTGAAATTATCCGCTTCAGTAGATTTTCGGGGCTAGGTATCAACTGGCATAAATCCATCATATTCCCGCTCACAGAGAGCACAGTCAAATGGGATTTCGAATTCCCTCTTGAATGGTGCAAAGAGTCGGTGAAGTATCTTGGTATACACATCCACCTGTACACCCCTCAAATCATACGCTTAAATTATGGCAGACTTTCCAGAAGCTTGAAGAGCAGGTTGAAATTGCCCATATCACTGGCCGGAAGAGTGGCCATATTAGAAATGGTGGTTCTTCGAAATTTTTATATCTTTTTAATAATATTCCAATACCCCTGTCGGACTGTTTCTTTCGCACACTGCAGATACTCATGACCCGCCTGGTCTGGGGCAGAAAGTGGCCTTGCATCCGTTCGTCCATAATGACCCTGCCATATGACAGAGGTGGTTTCAGAGTCCCCAATTGTACTACTTGGTGGTGCAATGCCGCTACAGGTAAGCCTGGTTTCATCCAGACGCACGCATCCCGTTCCAAAGGCCAGAGGCGAACTTGGTTCTCCCACACAAATTGAGCGAGGTACTACCTGGGGGTTTCCCTCAAGACAGATGAGACATCCAGACAGTATCCACACCCGCATGGGCGTGGGGCAAGCTGAGAAAGTGCTCAGAGGCTACACTTCTATACTCCTCCGCCCTACCATTACCCAATGGCAGATGGTTTCCAATCACTGGGGAAGGAATAGTACAGCGTACACTGGCGACACTGGACATTGTGAAGATGGGCAATCTCTTTCCGGCTTGTCATGTTTTCTCCATTGACGCGGACCCCAGGTCCGCTGGCTGCAGCTTCATGACCCGCTTCCTAATGAGCCGAGTACAGTCCGCACTACGTGCGGCGCTCCCCACATACCCGGTAGAACCGGACTCGTTTACCGCTCTCACTTTGGTATTAGAGACCCCGAATGGCGCATGCCTCATTTCTAAACTGTATAAAGCCTGCGCCCAAATGCTCCCTGTGGACGACTCAAAACTCAGGCGAGACTGGGAGGCGGATACTGGGGGGGCTATATCAGACGAGCAATGGGCAAAATATTGTGAGGCCACTAAGGACATTTCACTTAACAGCCCCCACAAGCTGCTACATTTTAAATTCCTCCGCCACGCCTACTTTACACCAGCTATGGCGCATAAGATAGATGCTACCAGGCCACACAACTACTTAAAATGCGCTTCCCTACACGCTGACTTTCTGCATCTGGCGTGGTCCTGTCCTCGCTTACAGGTCTACTGGGCAGCAGTACAAGAGATACTAGGGAAAATAATTGGGCTTCCACTTGATCTCCTTCCCGAAATTGCACTTCTAGGATACACTGTTCAGATTCCCAAAAAAGTAAGAAGATTAGCGTCCTTGGGGCTACTGCTGGCTAAAAGGGAAGTCACCATCCACTGGGGCATGAAAACGGCCCCCAAACTACAAGATTGGCTGGGAAGCCTGGTGCACTGCAATACCAATGCAGAGATATATGCCAGTTTTATGCCATCAACATCATGACCCAAAGACATATGGGGGCCACTGGGGGCATATCTGGACACTGTCAGGCAGGCTTCCAGTGCACAGTCAGACAACGGCATAGTGCCAGAGGGAGTGGGCTGAAGGGAAAATTCTGGTTACAAGGTTGCTCGGTGCAACACTGCAGGACCACGGGGAGACGCAGTGCTCAGAATTCTCCTCTATATTTGAAAAATAAAGTGTTATAAAACCAAAAGAAAAAAAAGAAGGCACGGACAATGGGAGGGAGGGCAGGGGGTAAAGAAGGCGCGGACAATGGGAGGGAGGGCGGGTTGTAAAGAAGGCACCACGGACTGAATGTAAGCAAAGCACGTTGTGCCTGCAGAAAGAGAAACACGATAAAGAAAATATTGCTTAAAGACTAAATAACAGGTACTGTGTAACAACTGAAGTAAAAGGGCCAGTCGCCATCGGAGGTGATAAATGAATATGAGATGGTACTAAGGGGGGACTAACAAGCCTGTTTACGAATCCGAAGCCAGCATTTTGAAAGGACAATGACACAAGCCAATGGCAACAATGGGCGGAGAGTGGGCAGGGCTTCTATTTCCTACTCCACTACAACACGTCTCGATGAGCAGCGCATGTGCGCTGACTCGAGGCTTGACCTAAAAACGGTTTAATATCCTACCATGGGACTGCATTTTGCTGCAAAGCATATCACTAGGAAATTAACTACATCACACTGAGGTGGACTCTGGAAGTGGGATGCCTGTAAATTGTATGTCTACTTGCTCACTGGGCAGCACCAGGGCTAGACTGGCCATCCTAGGAACTGGTCATTTCCCCAGGAGGCTGGAAGGGTAGGAGTCGTTTTTTCAGCGATGGGGACGGTTTTGTTACAGAGGGCCGGGTTTACAGTGGAACTGCAATATCGGCCCCCGGTAACAAAAGCAGCAAGCAAGTGTTTTCAGCCTCCCAGAGCCAGGCAGCACTTCCTAAGGGGCTGGTCCAAGAAAATTGCCAAGGCTGCATTGGGTGTCCAGTCCGGCCCTGGTCATCACCATTAGTTGACTGGTTTTAGCCTTTAACATAAAGCGCTCAAGCTGCTTCCATTAGAGACCCTGCAATTGATGTGAACAGGAAACACGAATTCCAGACTCCTGCTCAAAAGTTTTAATTAGTGCCTGACAGGTAAAACCATACTTGATTCTTTTGTCTTCTTACAGCTGCCTCTTCCTGGCCCACAAGGTCAAAGGGATGCAGGTCCTGCCAGAAGGCCTGCTTGCCTCTATGGAGCATTTCCATGGTGTGCACAAGGGACAGCTCCTCCGCAGCGGAGGAGGAGTGTTGCTCCACTGGCAGAGCCTGCTGCTAAAAAAAAATGATATTGGATTATTGTTTTATATTTAAGCAGCTGGCTCGCCCAGCATGTGCAGGGAGGGGCGGGGCATGGGAGGGGGTAGGGGATGTGCTATGTGTGCTTGGCCGCTCGTCTCATGCCGACCAAAACAGACATGCTCACTTAGGTTTCTCCAGCCCGACTGCATTGAGCAGGCGAGCTGGAGAAACCCTACTGACCCTGCCGGGTCTGAGCTTGGCGTCTTTCTAGCCTGCTCAGGTCAATCCCTGCGCTTCTCTGCAGCGTGGGGATTGGAAAGGGATTATGATGCAGCCCCAGGTCCTGCTGGAACACGGAAGAAGATGATCCCGGCGCGACGCGGGTCGTGGCCGCCAATTTAAGGTACGTTTTTTATATTATTATTCCTCTCCGTGCTCTCCCTCCTGCGTGCCACCCCTCACCCGCTCCATTACCTTTTGTGTGTTCTGGCCACCACTGGGTGTGCAGGGTGCAGAAGGTGTTGCAGCAGCAGAAGCAGCTGTGTGTGTGCCTGGAAGAAAATAAACCAATTGCCATAAAAAGATCAATTTTAAATGCCAAGTGGAACTCTGAACAGCAGGCATGGCTCTTCTGTCCCAGGGACCTTTGAAACCCCACGAACAAAGAAGGAAAGTTCACCAGGGTAAGTAGGAGACATGTCTGGTTGTAACCCATAGCTTGGCAGTTCGGGCTGGACTGTTCCCATGAGGCACAGGGTCAGACTGATTTGCATATGGCCATGTCTGAACTGGGGAGGCGGAGTGAGCTAAAAAACGGTGATGGATTAAACCCAGATCAGTTGACTGGGGGTGAGTGTTTGTATTGTCAACGCTCCGTCCATCATCCCCTTTGGTTTGTCTTCTATTGGGATTCTCCAGGGCATATTATCAAGCCCATTATCGCCGCTTTGGCGGCAGTTTTCTGCTGCTAAAACAGCGATAATTTTAACGCCCTGCTTGATAATATGCCCCTTAACTCGTCCAGTAAAGCTTCAAATGTGCTCAGAAGAAGCCCTTTGTTTATAATTAAACCTGTGGAGCACATACATTTGTGCACTTGAAAGAATTTTGGATGAGCCCTGAAGAAGTCCTATAAAAAGATGAAATGCTTTGGCTACCCTGTAGAGAAAATAAGAATAAAGAATGAAGGAACATTCACAAAAAATTATTTCTGTGAAGTTGTTCTTTACTATTAGTGTGTGTTGATCAAAGTATTTGATATATTCTGCAAGAATCTGCAATGGAGGTAGTTTGATTCACTTCTTAGGTCAACACACATCTTGGAAAAGTTCCATCTTGCACTATTTGCATGTACAGAACTATCTCTAGGGTACTGTCTAAGTATACTCCTTAGTATATTCCCCACAAGTGGACAGCTAACACCATCTTCTCATTTTACCCACCTTTCACACTCATGGAACATTTTTTTACCAGCTTCATTGCAGAATTGACTGCCATATCATACAATGACAACTGGAACAGTATGCAACATTCACACCGATCCTAACCCTGACTGCCAGACACCTCCTCGATCCCCTTTTCACCAACTTTGCATACACCTCACCTGGGCCGACAACTGCCTCATCTACTTCGACCTGCTCGTTTTCCATCAATGCGGAACCACAACCCCCCAAAGTCACCTGATGCGACAGGAACAGGATACCAGAACAAACATGGACCACTGACCTCGAAACCCACTGCACATGGCACCATGACATCATCTCACAATCCATCATAGACTTAATTTCCGGATCACTTTCTACACAGATTCCCTGGCCCTCCTGAAGACCACTACCACACAAAGGACCAGATCACAAGCGAGCTGGCACACAGAAGAACTGAAACTCACTTAATGCCATTGCAAGCAACTAGAATGCTGATGGAGACACGCCCACAATGAAAATGACAAATCAAATCAGCCCTCCGGCACTACCATCAGCAAATCAGATCCACCAAGTGATCAGCACTCACTCAACAAGTCACTCTAATTACACCAAATCATTTTATGTCATAGTAAAGGACTTAACTTCCCTGCCACCAGATGCACGACCCACACACCTTCACAAAACCTCTGCACACACTTTCCGGCTACTTCAGCAACAAAATCAACAACAGCTGCAACAATTTTGTCCCCCCATCCGGACCTTTCGACACACAACATATTCCAACACAACTAAAAAAGCTCATTGGAAACTGCAATTACTTTCTTGCCCACCATGACCACAATGGAAACCTCAACCACCATTCCGTTCACTCAGGAGCCTCATCGGATCCCTGCCCACACTGTATCTTCACCAAAGAGCTTGACCCATTTGTGTTAGCACTCACCCCAATACTTAACGACTACCTCATCACAGCCATCTTCCCGGATTCCTAGAAACAAGCCACTATACTTCCCCTTCTGGAGAAACATTCAACAAACCTGATGACCCTGGCAAACTACCAACTATGCCCTTGCTTCTCTACCCAGCGAAAGTCCTACATAAACTTGTCAGCAAATGACTGGCCGAATACCTGAACAACATCCACCTAGTCGATCCCTCTCAATCCGCCCTCAAGCCCAACCACAGCACCAAGACCAACCTGATGCCATTCACCAAAGACATGCACCTGATCATGGACATAGGACACGCTACAGCACTCATCCTGCTTGACCTCTCAACCTTGTCCTACCCTGTCTCCCATCCCCTCCTCATCCTACACATCCACAAAGCAGGCATATGTGGACCTGCTCTCTAGTGGATTAATTTCCTCCTCACCAGACGCTCTGCTTCCCTCAATTTGATCTGCAAAAGCTCCTTAAGCATCCTCACACAGTCCCACACTGTTCAAAGTCTACATGGAACTGATCCCCAACATCCTCTGAACCCACGGAATCAGCATCATCGCATAAGTTGATTACACGCAACTCATCCTCTCCCTCTCCGATGACACTCCCAACATCCAGATTAAATTCATCACCTGCATGTCCAAAATCAGCAGATGGGTGGAGGCCAACTGTTTGAAGCTCAACACAGACAAGAGGGAGATGGTACTCTTAGGAATAGACACCTCACTGTGAACCTCAGCCAGGTGGCTAGCTGGACGCACCCATTCTGGCTACTTTCTAGGAACCTTGGGACAGTGATGGACAACCAACTTTCAATGGCCAGACGACAAGGTCTCCTCCTCCTGCTCACACACACTCTAGACCCTCTGAAAAATGTTCAAATGAATCCCACAAAATACCTTTAGAACTATCACTGTAACTCATATCACCAGCAGAGTGGACTACGGCAACACACTCTATGTAAGCATCACCGCTCAGTTCACCTAGAGACTCCATGTCATCTAAAAAAGCAGAAACCAGAGTCACCATCAAACTCCCACTCCGCATGCTCCTCATGCATGAGTACTAAGCCCTATGCAATCGAGACTCCACATACCTTAACAGCCATAACAGTTTCCACACTTCAACAGAAACCTCCACTCTGGTGGCCACCTCCTCGTCCACATTCTCTGTGTCCAAAGCGCTAGAGCTAGCAAGCCCACTTTCTCCCACCTGGCTCCTAAAGAATAGAATGACTTCCGCCTGCACGTCAGAGCTGGCAACTTAGTCATCAAATTCCAAGAAAACTGAAATCGTGGCTTTTCCATTAGGCCCCTATCGGATCCGAATCCTTCTTTCTAGTGTCTGGATACCCTACCGGGTGGGATGCACACTATAAAAATGCTCAGCAAAACATGACTTAACATAACAACGCAGGCACTGTGGTGTGAGGGTGCCTGCGCTGAAAATGTAAATTGATACTTGTATAGCGCACTACTCACCCGCAAGGGTCTCAAGGCGCTTGTACGAATACCGCTGTGGAACCCATCCTGGCTTTCCCTGTGAGGCGTCCACTCCTGGGCACCCCCAAGGTGGAGGCCAGGCATCCTTAGCGTTGTGGGGGCTGTTGTGGAGAGTAAGCAAGCTATTGCCCAGAGATGCAGAGTGGGACTAGATGATTGTAATAGGCACCGAGGCGAGAATTATCAGGTCCATGGAATATTTAAGCCCAAGATCCGACGAGGCGGGGAATTGAACCCTGGTCCCGGGCTAGACCTCTGCATCAGGGTCTGCCGCTCTAATCATTGAGCCACACTTCTCCACAGTACAGTACAATCCTTAAAGGCATTTTCCCCTTTCTTTGTGTGCTAAAGAATGCAGCATGCATAGAAAAATGAAGTAAGGAGGAGAAAAAATAAAGTTATTTCTCCTTGTTGTGCCTGCTTTAGGGAGGCACAGCTTGTTGACACATTTCCAGGTCACCTAGCTTTAGTAAATCTAGGAATGCGCCAAAATCCACGGGTGGAATCAAAATGAACGGCCATGCTCCACCCATGGAACGCCTCCCCAATGCAAGGCTGCGCTGAGAAAATATCCTGCGCAAACCCACGCAAATATGATTTGCGTGGCTTTGTAAATCACAAATAACATTTTGCGTTGTGGCTGCACCAAAAAAGTGGCGCTTGCGCAATGCAAAATGTTAGTAAATCTACCCCTCAGTATTCACTCCAAGGTCTGTGTTTAAATTATATTTCAAGTGCAGAAAACATGGGCATGTTTCGCAACTAACCAAAGCAAAGTAAATTGTGGTAGGATTTCTTCAGTTTTTGGGCCACATTACGCTGGTGCCATGGGAATATAAAAGACTTTCGGATTTCTGTTGGCCTTATTGACACTGGAGCGTCTCCAGAGTTTTCACATCACACCAGATTCTCACATCCAGAAAACCCGAACGCAGGAAGTCCTTGGCGACGAGTATGTTTTTTTACAAGTTCTTAATTTAAGATGATGCTGTGCCTGCTGGCTTGTGACATACTGAAATTCCAGCGGGTCCATGGCCTGGCCTTTACTTTCAATTTGGCATCACCACCAGTTATATTTTTTTTTATTTATTCTTTTTTTACCATATGCTACTGGGATTTAAATCAGGCCTGCTTCCAGTGGGACATAACGCCTGCGACCACAAACATCTGCCAGCAGCCAAAGCCCGCCCAATCACTCCCATATCACGATATGATGCATTGCAACGCTAATTAAATCTGATAAATGCGCTGTCCTGTTTCGGTTAATCATTCTTTTATTTAATTAAACAAAAAAAAATGCTCCCAGGTATAAACCGTACGGGGGCAATCCACATCAAAGCGAAAAGAATTGCTAAAGATGCCAGGCCGCGACTACTGGAGGGGCATTGCACGCTGCCACCCTTGGCAGCAGCTTTTAAACAGGGCTGGCTCGGGCGACAAATTATTAACTGGGTTTATAAGGGGAGGACATACTGATAACAAGGATAAATGCGCGCGAAAAAGTGACGCGAGTTACAGGGGAAAAAAATGCTTTTATATGGAAAATGTGAAGGGAAGTATTGCATCAAATTGAGTTTGTTTATATATCCAGTGACTTTCATGGATTATTATTTCTTACCGAGCGATATTCCAGGTCACGATAATATTATTTTAGCGGCGAGGATGTCAACCTTACTCAAAACAGGATTCTTAGCATATCCTGCGAATGAGGCAGATAACAAGCCCGGCGCAGAGGTGGAAGGTTTTATTGTCGCTGGCTGATGAGGAGGGGGTCACCGCGTCAGGAAGCCGGGGGTGTCTCTTCAAAGAGACGTGCGCGCTTCCACAGCTCATCAGCCGGACAGCGCCTTGCTTCTGAAGCGCGCGCAGGAAGCGCTGCTCCACGGGCCCATTGTTCGGCGCTTCCCTTTGTCTTCGGGAACCTTCTGAGAAGTCATGGCTGCCCGGTCTCAGCTTTTTTTTTCTTTCCAGAAGGTAATTTCCCCCAATTAGTAATCCCTATAGATGGGCCGGAGTGTCATAACAGACACCGAACAGCATCCCTTATAACAATGCCGGGACTTCAATATCATGAAAAATAAGCACTTGACATAGGTAAACGTTTTTAGAACATGTTTAGAGCTCCACTGAAGACAATTAAGTTCTCAAGGCTTATGATGGAGAACAGCAACATTCCAATGTTTTTCACCAGGGGCGGCTCCTCCATTGGAGCGGAGGAGTGTCGCCCCACTTAAGTGTCCCCCAAATCCCCAGAGATGAAAAATATAATGGTAAATCATTACCAGTTTATTTTTTATGGTCCCATCCTGAATCGAGTGTCAGGATGGGGGCGGGGCATGATGAGTGACAGCAGGGAGGAGTTGAGGGCAAAGGGCTGCTTTTGCACTGTTTAAGGTGCGCATGTCCCTTTGGTTGGCCGTCTTGCGACGACCAGCCACACATGCACACTTTAAACCTCTCAACCACGCTGTCATAAGACAGCTAGGTTGAGAGCAAGTGCAGGGGTCCAGTTCCATCAGGAGCACTGACAGAGGCCGCTCCGACCAATCACAGACCCTGCTCACATGCTGGTTAACAGCAAGTGAGCAGGCCAGGATTGGTCGAGGGAGTTTGCTGGGGCCGCACTGCCGTCCCTGCAAAAGAGGTCGGAGTGAGAGGAGGACGCCGTTGTCATGGTTGGTAAGTGTTTTTCTGGATTCTTTTTTTAAATGTTATTTTCCCTCAGTAGGTGCCAGCCACTACTGATTTTGAACATTCTGCCCTCAGTGGATGGAATGTTCTAATGGCCTTATAACCCTTTAGTCCCGGCTATACCGGTTTTTAAAGGCCCTTCACCTTGTTATAGGCCTGGGCTATAAAGCTATATTAAATGAATCATGGAAGATTTGAAAGGCCAGGGTCAAATTATGCAACTTGTCAAAGGTGCAAAACAATGTTACACAAAAATTTGCATCGAATGGACAATGTGCAAAAAAAACCAGCATTTGCCAATGGTACAAAGCACAATTTTTGCACAATTTTTGCACTGGCTTAGTGTTAATGTAATTTTGAGTCAGGGCAAACTAAATGATTGGCGCAACAGTCAAGGTGTGTTTTTTTCTACATGTCAGGGCATATGTCATTTCTGTCATCTGATAACGAGTAAAATTTATTTCTGTACATACCATGGAATACAAATGTCATGTTTGCATTGGAAGATCAAAGCGCATGTTGGGGCAAACTATTCTGCACCTAATGCAAATTTACACTCGTTGACTCCTGCATTGGATAGACACAAAGGAGGAAGCTGTGAATTATTTTCAGGCTTGGGTCTCTCAAAGGCCAGCATGGGAAAGTCTCAGATATGTTACCACCACTACACCAGAAGGCGAGACATGTTGTTATGTTCATCCCTTGTTCCCTACAGATCAGTTTGCCTACAAGTACAGAGATGGACAGCCTCATGGCTGATCTAAACAGAGATACTTGAAGTTCATACAGACTTGGACTGTAAAGATTCACAAAGATTCTGCTGTTCAGTACTCTCCCTGCAGCCGTATCCTAAAGGGTATTCACCCAAAAAATTGAGTTGGAAATATCGACTTACACTAATATCGAGTTTTAAATATCGTGACACAGAAATATAGGCAGCAAGAATATTGTGGTCAAGAATATCGACTTTAAGGTAAGATATATCGATTGAAAAAATATAGAAGTCATTAATATCATTTCTAAAAATATAGTTGGTTAAAATATCGATTTTTTTATTAGTGTTATGTTTTTTAGTATATATTTTAAATCTATGTGATGTCTTTTTTTAAATTAAGTATTGTTTATGTTTTTTAATATATGTGTTAAAGTTTTAGAAGTTATTAATTTTATTTTAATTACATTTGACATTTTTTTGTTCCGTAGTGGGTTGCGGGTTTATAGGGGAATAGGGTGAGAAGTAATTTAATTATAATAATTAAATTATTATTTTGTATTTATTAATATTAATTTATTTAAGATTTTACAATGTCAATTGTGTTTTACATTTTTTGGGGCAAATTTTAGGTGTGGGTTGTGGGGTTTATAGGATAAAGAGTGAGAGGTAATTTGTTTGTAATCAATTAATAATTAGTTGATAATTAACAATAATTAATTGGTAATTGATTAGGGTAATTGTTTAATTAATTTTTTGTGTTTCGGTTTTGGGTTATGGGGTGAAGGATGGGGAGTAAATTAATTTTACTTACTTTATAATTAGTTGTTAAGTACTAGGTGTGGTTTGTGGGGGTTATCGGTGTAATGGGTGGGAAGTTAATTACATTTTATGTGTTTTAATTTGTTTTTAATTAATAATATTTGTTTAATTGATTAATTATGTTAATTATGCAAATACATATTTGTGAGTTGTGTGGTGCTATAGGCTAGGAAGTAAATAGATAGTGGGTCCGATTCCGATTTGGGAAAAACCGCTCCGAATAGCCGTTCGGAGCGTTTTTCTCGTACGAATCGTACCCTGCAACGTCCCCCGTACGTATGACGAAGTACGAATCATACCAGGTGCAGTACTCCATACGAGTCGTACAGAGACCGTACAACTCTAATCTCCGTACGATTCTCCCTCGGAACCCGCTGTACGCTGTACGCGACATGTGTACGGTTCGTGGCTGGTTTTTACGACCCAGCAAGTACGATGCGTGTCGGGTATGCACCGTACGACCCTTTTTCTACGGAAGCTGAAAACAGCCGTAAAAGCAGAGTTTGTGCTGAAACAGGTATGGAACAGCACCCTCGGGTACGGTCCGTACCCCCCATGATTGCAGGGGTACGGGGTGTACCCCTGCGATCATAGGGTGTACGCACCGTACATCATGTCCGATGGGTGTACGCACTGTACCCCATGTACGATGGGTGTATGCACCGTACCCCATGTACGATGGGTACACCCAGCGTACATGGGATACGGTGCGTGCACCCATCATACATGGGGTACGGTGCGTACACCCCATGATCGTAGGGGTACGCACCATACCCCTGCGATCATGGGGAGTACGGACCGTACGGTGTGTATGTGTTTGTGTGCTTTTCCGTACGACTCGCCCTTACCTGACGTGGACCGTACGAACGGGTCCTCATACCCCGGTCCAGATCGTACTCGTTGGGTCGTACGGCGTGTGTACGAGTCATACGGCATGTGTACGAGTCGTACGGTTCACGGTTTCAGCCTTGCAATACGTACGGATCGCGATGTTTCACACGGATTCACGGAATACGGATCGTACTACGCGACTCGGATGGACGGGTACGATTCGTACGGAGAGAGATCCGGATACAAATCGTACGGACGTTTTTTTCCCCGAATCGGAATCGACCCCACTCTATGTAATAATTAATGTTGTTGTTAATAAATATTTTCTAAATAAAAATATTCATTTGTTTCAAACATATCTTTTTATTTTATTTAATATAATATTTAAAGTATTTGTGATATGTTTTTAACATTATAATATGTTTTTATGTTTTTTACTTTAATATTAAATATGTTTTTATTTTAATTTTTAACATAGTTATATTTTTTTTACTTACTTAAAAAAAAATTATTCTGTTGATGATGCTTTGTTTGTTTTTAATTTTGAACTGGATGGAGTGAGAATAGTCAATTTTCCCACTCCATAATCCAACACTTTCCCTATTGATGCACTGACTGGAGTGGGAATAGTCAATATTATCCCTCGCTATCCAACACTTTCCCTACAATTGCACTCACTGGAGTGGGAATAGTAAATGTTATCCCTCTGCTATCCAACACTTTACTGTTGTACTTACTGGATTGGGAATAGTAATTTTTACCCCTCCACTATCCAACTCTTTCCCTACTGTTGAACTCACTGGAGGGGGAATAGTAATTTTTACCCCTCTGCTATCCAACACTTTCTCTACTGTCGCACTCATTGGAGTGGGAATAGTAATTTTTACCCCTCCGTTATCCAACACTTTCCCTACTGTTGCACAAGCTGGAGTGGGAATAGTAAATGTTATCCCTCAGCTATCCAACACTTTTCCTACTGTTGCACTCCCTGGAGTGGGAATAGTAATGTTTACCCCTCAGCTATCCAACACTTTTCCTACTGTTGCACTCATTGGAGTGGGAATAGTAATTGTTACCCCTTCGCTATCCAACACTGTCCCTACTGTTACACTGACAGGAGTGGGAAATGTAAGTTCAAAGATTTTAAAATAGTTTCATGTTTTAATTTATAATAGACTAAAAGCCTGTCCCGACGTTGTCCGGGTATGAATTGCTGCCGGCCAGTAGTATATTGTTTTGTAGGATTTTATTTTGATAGCATTTCTTATGTGTGACAGTCCTGTGAAACGCTCTGATTCACAGTGCACTGCTGATGCACTTAAGAGTGCGCATTCAGTAGTGTGTGAACCGTATTATATAGCATGAACTCGACAACATGGCATGAGCACAATTTACATTACAGAAGAACACATTCATTTGTGGTAGGCACGGGGAGACAAAGCGATTTGCCTGGAATCACAGGATGTTGAGCTGATGCCGAGATTCGAACGTAGCTCCCCAGCTCTAAAGTTCGCAATTCTAGAACTTGTGGCGGGAGGTGTGTCTAAAAGTGTATGTCGGTGCTGGCCATTCCATCAATGAGAGAGACCTGTGCATTTTTCAAATGGGTGCTGAAAAAATTATGAGTATGTTGCTGGAGATGTGGGCCGCCGTGCCACCAATGTACTTACCGGGTGAGGGTAAACGCCCATTATTCCGCAACTTTCTTTCCGCATACCACCACTCCGCATACATTCATTACGAAAGTACCATGACTCCGCAATGCCATTATAACGCATGGCATTACATTTTATATGCTTTTACTACGCATACATTTACAACGAAATTTGTTGTAAATGCATGAATGGTAAAAGCATGGTTTTTTTAATGTTTGGATAAGGTAAGTATGTGTATGGGGTATATGTTTTGGGGTGTTTTGGGTATTTTAAGGGTTCAGATATAGTTTTGGGTTATGGGGTACAGGGGTAGTTTTAGGGTTCAGTGATAGGTATGGGTTTTGGGGTACAGGGGTATTTTAAGGGTTCAGGGCTAGGTTTGGGTTTTGGGGTACAGGGGTATTTTTAGGGTTCAGGGCTAGGTTTGGGGGTACAGGGGTATTTTAGGGTTCAGGGGTAGGTTTGGGTTTTTGGGTACAGGGGTATTTTTAGGGTTCAGGGGTAGGTTTGGGGTTTGAGGTACAGGGGTATTTATAGGGTTCAGGGCTAGATTTGGGTTTTGGGGTACAGGGGTATTTTTAGGGTTTAGGGATAGGTTTGGGTTTTGGGGTACAGGGGTATATTTATAGGGTTAAAATGGGTTAGTGTTTAAGGGTTGTGGTTTTTTTTAAGGAGTAAGGGTGGGTTATGATTATGGGGTGCAGGGGTATTTAAAGGGAGCAGGGTGGGATTAGCATGATAGGAAACATGGTAAAAAGGGCGGAACGTGCCACACGCCCCCAGCGTTTGTCACGCCCCAGCACACGCCCACAGCACAATGCAGACACGCCCACAAGGGACTACTTTGCTAGCACAGTTCTTTTACCTTTTAAATGTATATGGTGGGCGTCTGCATAGCCTATGTCCTTCTGCTGCAACTGCCCTTTCCAACGCTGTATTGGGTGTTGTCTTTGGTGCTGTGGTTCCTGAGATTACCCGCCTCAAAGGTTTGGGCTCTCTCTTTATTATATTAGTATGGATTTAAAAAAACAGATATTATGTTATTGAGATATATATATATATATTTGTTTTACATTTTAATATAATTTTTACATTATAAAATACATTAAAATTACGTTTATTATATTTGATAACATATATATTAAATCGAATGTGTTTGTTTTTAAATTAATTTTATTCTTTAATATATTTGATATTTATTAATTTATTTTATATATAAATAAAAATTGATGTTTTGTACAACTGTATTTATGACATCGATATTTTTTCCTCAATATTTTTGTACTTTCCATTCTAAGTACAGGATGTAGATATTTTTGACATCGATCTTTTGGTCACCATATTTTTGTATGTCAATATTTTTCAGTGTACCATCCTAGACATTTAAGAATAGCATATAGAGGCTCTTGAACATTATTGTGCTATGTATCGGATAAAGGACACTGCTATACATTATAAGGATATTCAAAGTCAGCGAGGAGTTCGATAACCATATAGAGGAACAAGGCCTTGGCTGAGTTTTCTTATAAGGTCATGGAACTTTTAGGTTACTTGCAATATTCTTCTAATGTACAGTAGAGAATATTTTAATCCTGATATTATATAGTCAGACAATCACCCATCCCACAAACAATTTAACTACTATGACCCAGATTCACTAGATTGTCATGAAGCGCAGTGCAGCAGGCGTAAATGCTCTGCTGAGCTGTGTGAGCAGTAGAGGGTAGGAAAGAGCAATATTTACAGAAATATGGCACTTTCCCTAGCATCAGCACAGAAATGTGCTTTCGTGGGCCACGGACACACCTTTGCACCATAGTGCAAGGGTGTCTCCATGAATCTAGCATATGTCTTGTACTGGAAGGTTATCATTCCAGTACAAAATACTATGCTGAGACTACCTTTAAGCCTTTCCCCACTTTGTATGTGTGCTATACAGTGCAGCCCATATGCAAAGTCGGAAAAGAAAGGAGAAATTAAAGCATCTCTCTGTGATAGCTACTGGTTGAAGTGGATGCTATTTTCTGATGCTAAACCCTGTCTACCTTTTTAAGTAAATATTACTTAGCATCATAAACCTTGAGTGGTTAAAAGGGAATGCCCATGCTCCATCCAGGGTACATCCCTTTGGCGCTAAGTAATGCAAAGCAGCGCTATGCGCTGGTTTCGCTCCTTTCAAGTGATTTTTCAGCGCAAAAAAGTTTAGCACTGGAAGTAAATTAGTAAAAAAAGATTTAGCAGCAATTCATGTCACTTTTGTGGTCCAAACGCAGCACTAAAACTTAGAAAATATACCTATTGGTGCCTTGTTCCTTCATATGATATAGTATGGTTGCAGACATCAAGAATAAAAACAGAGGACCATTTTTATCAAGGTTTTGCGTTGCCTCGTGTCACACAAGGGGACACAAGGGTGCTGCAAAACCTAATTGAGAGTTATCAAGACACACAAGGCCACCTTGCATGGCCCTGCATGGTTTGATTAATCTAGAGTAACACAAGGCAGGGCATATCGCTACCTTCCATTACTCTGTGGCACGGAGGCGTGCCATGGGTGGAGTATGAATGTTCCCACGCGTCCACCCAGATTTACCAACACTGGTAGACCTGGGAACCAATGTATGACGTTACAACGCATACTTTTACAATGCATATCTTTACAACGCATTTTTTACAACGCAACATCCATTACAAAGCATGCCACTACAACAAACTTTTTAAAACTACATTTACAACGCATTCCATTACAACGCATACTACCTTTACAACACATACCATTACAATGCATACCATTACATTGCATGTATGGTAAGCATTGGATAGTGTAGGGGTAAAATTACTATTCTAACTCCAGGGGGGTGCAACAGTAGGGTAAGTGTTGGATAGTGTAGGGGTAAAAATTACTATTCTAACTCCAGGGGGTGCAAAAGTAGGGTAAGTGTTGGATAGTGTAAGGGTACTATGCGTTGTGATGGTATGCGTTGTAATGGTATGCTTTGTAATGACTGTGTTGTAATGACATGCGTTGTAGTGGTATGCGTTGTAGTGTCATGTGTTGTAATGGTTGCGTTGTAATGGCATGCGATGTAATGGATGTTGCGTTGTAAAAGTTTTGTTGTAATGGTAGTGTGTTGTAAAAGTTGCGCTGTAAAGGTTGTTTCCCCCTGGGAACACGTCAGGACAAACGTCTCCCCAAAAGAAGGAGAAATATATTTATTTCTTCTCATTTTGCAGCACACTTAGGAAGAGGTCAATTCCTCTGAGGATTGTTTTTGTGCAGGAAGGTGACCCTTCCTGCATCAAATGAATCCTGCCTGCAATGCAGGCCCCTTGCACCATGGTGCGAGGTGCCAGTGTTGGCACTAGGCATCAGTTTGTGGGCTAGCGCAGGCAAAGGGCAGGAATGCTCCTATTATGCCAAATACAGCGCATTCCTTCCCTCTCCCTTTTACGCAGCGCAGCAAGGTGGCTTGCTGCACTGTGTGAAAATTCTAATAAAATGCCCCAGAATCCATAGAGCTAAATTAAATACACCAAAAATCAGTTTGTAATTGTTTGCGAAAAGTTATTAGACTCTGTTTAAACCAATACAGATTTTAAAAAGGCTATTACTTAAACTCTGTAGAAACATGCAGAGAGACTATCTTTCCTGTAATGACCTATTATGTGTAAAAATTAAACTTGTTGCCATCAATATTTTATTTTCTGTTAAGCACTGATTATTCTAGAAAGAATAGAAGAAAGAACATTTTCTTTATTTAAATTGCATCTGTAATTTGGCTCTGTGACTTGTCATTATGACTTCAAAGCTCAACAGTAATAACATATTACAGTTGAGCAGGTAGGCCATTTCGTTATTACAGGCAAATACAGACATTACAATAGGCTATCAAAGGACATTGGAAATGGGCTTTTATGCAGCCTGCTATGAATGTTATGAGTATTATTATTATTATTATTATTCATATTATTAATAGCATTACTATAAATATTAATATGAATGACTATGGTGATGATAATAATAAGATTAATAATGGTAATAATAATTATTATTGTTGTTGTTATGGTTATTATTATTATTATTATGGTTATTATTATTATTATTATTATTATTATTATTATTATTGTTGTTATTTTTATTATTATTATCATTATTATTATTATTATAAGGATAATAAACAACAAGTGTTAAAGCAATCCTCAAAGACCTTCCCTGGCTGCTCGACAGCCAACATCTCTCTAATTTCTGTACAAATCAGTACTTGGAAGCTGAACTAAACACCTCCACATGCCACATGGTCAACTGCAACCAACCTTGCTTACGAAAGTCTGCTAACAAGTACCGCTTGTCACCTCAATTAAAACAAGTCATTTCATGATAAAGAGATGGATTCCCTGAAATCCAGTGGCTTAGTTTGTGCAGGTGGTTGCAGGCTATGGGCACCGGCACTCATTCTTGGGGACCAGGACTTATTTTACGTCATCTGACTCTGACGCAGGGATGCAAGAGGAAGGCATAAGAGGGAGAAAGAAGGGGGAAGAGCAATACAAGAAGACAGTTGGAAAGGGGGAAGAAGTGATGAGAAAGATCTTTCAGAAGTGAGACAAGATAGGGAGTTTAGCGGGTGGACTAAAAAGGCCATCAGGAAGAGGTGGAAACAAGATTAGGCAGCCTTGATATTGGGTAACCTGAAGATCAGGCAGCACAGGCAGCAGGCTCTCAAGAAAAAAACTTCGAGCTGCTGCAACTTTTTTTCTGCACTGCTGGAAACGAGTCTGATATTTTAGCATTGAACTACTGACACCCCAAGAGTCAGGGCTGGACTGGCCGTAGCTGGCACTGGGCGTTTTCCCGGTTGGCGGGATGGGTGGGGGCTGGTTTTGGACCGGGGAAGCCGTTTTCGGTACAGGGGCCAGTTTTGCAGCAGTGCGCATGGATGTTTGGGGGGCACCACATGTGTCCCCCTGGGCCCATTGCGAAGGCACACGGGGGACAGGGCCCTGCTAGAGGCCCCCAAAGCTTCATTCGTCTTCCTTTACATGGAGAGGATGTAGCCTAATGGCTACAGCGGTTGATTTCAAATCTGGGGAACCAGGTTCGAGTTTTGACGATGACGCTCAACATCCTGTGATTCTGGCAATCACTTAACCTCCCCATGACTAACAAAAATGAATGTGTCCTTGTGTAACACAACTGCTGCTCATATAAAGCGCTCTGATAACTTTGGGTCAAGTTTGGGTAATATAAAACTACGAAAAATACATTTTTAAAAATCTAGCAGTGTCCATTCCGCATTATGCAACTTGGTCTGCAATAAACTCAGCAATGGAATGCCTTAGCTCATGGAACAATCTTTGCTGTGAGAAAACCTCAAAACATGGTAGCATTTTGATGATGTGCTCTGGTCACTCTATTGCTCAACAGTCAATGACACGACTTTTGCAGACTTGTTGCATTTATCTTGCCTCAAACAGTCATTACGAATTTTGAAGTGGGTTGGAACTTCCTGCATGAAGGCAAGTATGGGGCTTTGAAAGCTCACTGAAAAATCTTCAAGTACTTCCCTTCCGAGCTTTAAACAAATGGCAAAAATGTGTGCGAATCCCCTGACAGGTGATAAGTGTGTCATGGTCTGCTTTTTTCTTTTGGGATATAGTCCTATACAATCAAGCAGTTGCAATGGTCAAAACAATTCACTTAGTCATGAAATGGTCATAGTCGGTGGCATCAAATCAAATCCTGGGATCACTGGGTTCCAGCCATTCATACACTGTGACATTGAAGTGTTTCAGAATGCTGTGACCCATATGTGTTTTCGCCATAAAGAACATTGCAATCACTGCATATCGATAAATGTCTTGAAATCAGTTCTGGTGGCCACCTTCGTAGTCTCCTTGAAAGTGACTGTGTGTTCAGCGATGCACAGATAATCTTTAGCTTGACCACGTGTCTCCACATGTCTATTGCGACATGGATCCTGTGTGTCTCATATAGTGCTTCAGCGACCAGTCCTACAATTAGCCTGGGCAGCTGTGGCACAGCCATAGTAGAAAAAAATTACTCAGGCTTGAAACCTACCATTTTGGACTAATAGTCACCACAAATTCAAGGAATCATTTGTCTACAATTATAAAAAAAAATGAGAAGGAATCTGGCAATAATATTTTGGCCAACTTCTCACTGTGTTAATATAAAAGTCTATGATTTGTTGTAAGGGGGCTCCTTGTTGAATAGAGCTTTGACAGGGTTTTGTATTTTGTGAATGAGTACTCTGGGTGACCATAATGATAATCTTTTCCTTATGCTGGGTAAATGTTGCAGATATTGAAGCATCCTGAGAGTGTCAGGGATTGGGGCCCTTAACTCTAAAACTTGGCAGTTTCATGCACTGCCATGTACATGATCATCACCATCTTCTTTGGCCACTTTGGATTCTGGAGCTGTACCAGTGGCAATAACAGCACTAACCTTTCTTTGATGTTCTGTCCACTTGATTGCTTGTTTCTTTGCCAAACAGCCAAATGGGCCACAGTACCTGGCTTTCCACTGCGGACTTCAGGGTGGCAAACTCTGCAGTCTGCATTGTGTTCTTGATTCTTGTTTGCTGTGAAAAAAATATCAAATCATGGTTGAAGTCTTTTTTATAGGAGCAAACCTAGAACTTGATTATCAAGGAACCACATTTGTGGGCTTAAGACAGGGTAGGAACAAGGTGGAGTTGGTCCTGCTGGTGTCAGTGCTTCAACATTCTGAATATAGTTGTTTTCTCCTTCTTCAGTGTCACTTTCAACATAAACAGGCTGTTTTTACTCAATGGGATGACAGGCAAATGTGCTTTCTGGAATTTTGATTTGGTTTTGTCTGACATTGCAGACTGCTGGTTCTATTCTTTGTCAATGTCACCTTCTTCTGAAGGAAGGCTTGAAGAAGCTGAATGCAATGTTCCTTCCTCTTCTTGGTGGAGGAGATGCTGAAGAAGAGGACAATATTAATGATGAAGCAACCACAACATTCCGATTGGCTTCTACACAGGTTTGTTGATCTTTTGATGTTATTTTGTTTTCTGGGGCAATTTTGTCTCACACAACAACAAGGGAAATCACTTCTACATTGAGAGTAAGATGTTTTCCCTTCTTATGGGCCAAATATTTTTGGCTGGAATGCTGGATCGAGAAGCACTTTCTGCATCTTGCTGCCAGAATAGGAGGCATCAGGTAAATGGTATTGCACATCTTGCTGGAAAAAGGAAGTGGTTTTGATACCAGACTCTTCAGAGTTTCAGAGCCCCAGAGCATCAGAGATTTTCAATCATCCATTGACACAGAAAATGGCATCATTGGATTTCCCATCACCCATATGCACAGGAAGTGATATCACTGGATTACCTATCATCCATCTGCACAGGAAGTGGCATCAATGGTTTCCCGCCAAAACTGTTTCTAAAAGAAAAAGTCAAGCAAGAGAACTTATTTCCATCATCCATCTACACAGGAAGTGACATTACTGAATTTCCTGTCATCCCTCTGCACAGGAAGTGACTTTGCTAGATAACTCATCATCGATCTGCACATGAAGTGACATTACTGGTTTCCTGCCGAAACTGACTTTAACAGAAGAAGCCAGGAAGAAGGACTCATTCCATCATCCATCTACACAGGAAGTGGCATCACTGGATTTTCCATCATCCAAATGTACAGGACGTGACATCACTGGATTTCCCATCATCCATCTGCAAAGGAAGTGACATCGCTGGTTCCCATCAAAACTTCCTTTAACAGAAGAAGCTAATCAAGAGGACTCATTTCCATCACCCATCTCCACAGGAAGTGATATCACTAGATTACCCATCTTCCAGCTGCTCAAGAAGTGACATCAATCTTCCCCGCTCCCGGGGATATTTAAAGGCAGCTGCAGCAAGAACACACAGTAAAGATGGGCAGTGGCCGAGCCCTTGTGCGAAGGCAAGCCCATCTGTTCCCCTCGGTGCTTGGACCGGGTCCAGTGTCAGGAACCCTGGCCCTCTCACCTCAAGCTGCTACCCTGCTGCAACTCTCCATGCCTTCAATCTCAGCCACTAGTCCACAAGGTGCTGCCTCGTTGTACCACACAGAACCAAGGGAGCATTCTCCAGCACTTTCTGCAGGTTTTCACGAATTTACCCACACCCAAAACTAAGCACACCTGCACCAACTGCACCCAATACCCCTCTCTCTTGCACACACACAGTCCTGCAACCACCAGCACAACACTCCACACTAGCATGCATGCTCCTCAACACCGGCTCACTCACCAAAAATGCCACCTAGATCTACTTTTTCTCAAGGACACCTGGATAAACCCTGCATCAGCACCTGACATTGTCAAAGCCCCACCCCGCGTGTGCTATAAGCTTGACAGGCAAGACAGACTTCCCATGTCTGGAGGCACAATCACCATCATCCAAAAGAACACCATCAGAGCTGCACCACCTCCATAGGCACATCATCCTCCAACGTGAAACACCTGTCTTTCCAGCTCCATGTCACAGTCAATTTCACCTTAAGCTGTACTTTCATCTACAGACCATCTGGACCACTCACCCTTGATGCTAACAATTACATACTATTTAGAGACCTGAAGTTCCATCTGAAAGACCACTCTGACCCTAACTTAAAAACACTCATCAAAGACCTTGAAAGCCTGGGCCTCGCCCAACGAGAAAAGGGACCTACCCACATTGCCAGACCACTCTTTGACCCTATTTTCACCACTTTCTACAACTTGGATAGACCATGCCCTCGTCAAGTTCAGCGTCCCAGTCCAACACACATGAACCACCATCTGACCAGCCCATCAAAACTGAAACAGCATCACTAACAAGGACTGGAACACCCCTCTCAACACCCACCGACCTGACTAGAGCAACAGCATCCCCAGAGCCAGCAAGAATTTCAACAACTGGATCACTTCTTGCACCAACTCCCTGGCCCCCCTCAAACACAGCAATACAGCAGGATCAAGACCCCAGGCCAGTTGGTACACAGAGGACTAGGGAAAACCCACTGCGAACGATCACCCTGTAGCAGGATGTGCATTTGATGATCTGCTCCTTCCTAACTGGAAGGACCAAGCCAATCAGCATGGCACCATACACCTCGGATGCCTACAACTTCATCTGCCCTGAGTCCGACCCTTTTCAATGCATGCAAATCCCTCTAGCTAGCATCATCTGCTCTCATGAAATCAACGTCCTCTCCTGCGCCAACAACATGCAACTCATTGTCTCCCTCACACCCAGTACTCGGATCAAGTTCAATGCCTGCATGACTGAAATTGCCCAATGTATGAAGACCAACTGTCAAAAGCTGAAAACCGACAAGACTGAAATTGTGATCTTTGGGAAAAGCCTTGATCCCCCTGTGGGCCAACAGATCTAGTACTGACAAGAACCTCAGTATTATCATTGACAGCAAACTCAACATGACCGCCCAAGTCAATGCCATCACCCCCTTAAGCTTTCATAACCTGAAGATGCTGAGGAAGATTTTCAAATGACTCCCAATCAGCATACAGAAAACCCTCATGCATGCCCTCATCAACAGCAAGCTGGACTACGGAAACACTCACTATATCAGGATGAACTCAGCAAAAGACTGCACATCATTCAGAACTTGATGGACAGATTTACTCTCAACCTCCCATGCTGCACTAACATCACACCATACCTTATGGAGTTCCACTGGTTCCTCAAACACAAACAAGCACCAATCAAACTCTTCATGCACACTTTCAAGACACTACATAATACTGACCCAGCATACCTCAGCAATTGCATCTTCTTTCAAAAAGCTTCCAGTCACCTCTGTTCGTCCAGACTCGTACTTGCACCCATCCCAAGCATACGGCGAACCTGGTCCGATGGTTGAGCCTTCTCCTACTGGGAGACTGGCAACAAACAATTGAAATTATTCTATTCTTTTATATTCTAGGTTTTTCTAAAGTGCATGGCTACCCTGTGGGCCTCCAACCCTCAACAGATCATACCAGTTCCATACCATAATAGGGTTAAATAAACAGCAAAGTCTTCATCTGCATCCTAAAGCTTAAATACTTTTTAATCTCCCGTAGCTCAATAGGCAAAGCATTCCATTGTTTAGAAACGAGGTAGGCAAAAGATCTTCCACCACTTCTTGCTTTGTTGATGGTAGGAATTTTCAGTAGATATAGAGCAGAAGAACACTATGTTCGCTAGGAAAATAGGGACAGACCAGGTGCTGTAATATGCTTGGGCCCTTACTATGTAGGGCCCCATGAGCTTTTTCATAAGGCCTTGAACTGTATCCTCTTAGTAACATGAAGCCAATGGAAAGAGTCAGTGCTGCAGAAACAGACTTCTGTTTAGGTAGATTCAGCAAAAAACGAGCTGCTGAAGTCTTCTTACGACATACAGGGGCGACTAAGATAAAGTGAATGACTACAATCTAATTCTGATAGGACTAATGCTTGTACCACCAGACAAAGGTAACATTTCTAATATGTTTAATGTGTTCTCAGCAGACCAAAGCAACTGGTAGCTAGCTTCCTTGCCTGTATCTCCAAAGACATCTTGTTACCATTCCATACCGCCAGGCTTCTTGCAGCTGATTTGGGGGCGGGGTGGTTACCTAGTAGATCTGGCTAATGCAGCGCGGACAAACGATTAGGATCATTCCCGACCACTACCCCACAGTTATTATTAATATTAATAATTATGTTTATGACTTAATAATGAATTATTAATTATATGTATGGCTTGAAGACTACCACCAGGCCCTAAATACAATTCCATTACCTAGGAAGAAAAAGGGCAAGTAACAAGGTGGTGGATAAAAAGAAAAATGGCAGCCCCACCACCAACAAACACCTGAAGGGCAAGGAATACACAACATACCTAAAATGTAGAATTAATTCTAGCCCCATTTCAAAGCCACAAGCACTACAGCACAGCAAGTATGACAAAAATTGAAAATCAATTCCAATTGAGAAAAAAATCTGTGTTCTACAGTGGATAGATACGCAAAGCTCCATATAGTAAACCACATGAGTACAATATCGGAACCTGACCACAAAACAAGTAGAATAAGGGAAACATATCCAAAGGCCTCAATCACCCCAGAACAAAACAAAATACCCACTGCCCTTGGTATATGCCAGGCCTTTCTGTTCCTTACACCGCATCAGGGCCTGCCATTGTCATACATTCCAATTACCAAGCTACAAATAAAAAACAACTAAAAAGAGGAAATAGTATCATTGGTGCCCCCCTCATTCAGCTCTCAACGAATAGTCCTTCAAATACAAATATCTTACAAAGAACTTACTTGATTTTCCTAACTAATGCAAGGGACAATCCAGGCTAAGGAAGAGAGAAGCTTTCTATCCAGTATGCAAATATAAAATGACCATGGAGTAAAACCAATGAGGTGGAATAAAGAGGAAAGGAAGAGGAAGCTGCTACTGTTATGTACAGTAGTCTCTATGGCACTTCCACAGAAGAAAATTTGAACTCATGTAACAAAGGTCCCAAAACTGCACCTTCAGTATAAAAATTCACTTGAAAATTATATTCTGTAAATAATACAGCTGCAGCAAGACAAGAAGATGCAAAGATCCATCTAATTTCTATAGTAATGTAGGGATAGTAACCTGCACCTATTTCAGCTCCATAATGTCAACAAACAGCATTTCATTAAGGTAAGAAGATGAGGTGTTAGAAAAGTAAATCTACATTCCCAAAGGTATGTTTAATTTGAGGATACGTTGGAATCCAATATCATGCAATAGTTATGTTTACAGGTCAATATTCTTGAACTTGATATTTTAACATATAACCAATTCCAGTGATTTAGTCATCAAAAACAATGGCTCATGATCCATGTGCTGGAGAGCCAAGGTCAAAGCCTGATCATGGTTCCAGTTTGAGGAGCATCGCCATTTTGCCAGCATAGTTGTATTGGTAGAGATAAAAGAACTCAATGAGAAAGAGAAATAGTCTAAAGTAGTGTTGCACAGTTTCCACTTTTCAGTAGGGAACTGTGCGTTTGTTTGGACAACGTCAAAGCCTTGGACTAACTTTCTTCCTATCTCAGATTCCCCCAGGTCATCTCAAATTAAATTGTCTCCCACCACAAGTTGACATAACACTTGCCAGACTGATTCTAAGCACCCCCTCAGGATATGTTGGCCTATAGACCAGCTAACTCACAGTGCCACATAAGTAGCCCTAAACCTAGCTAAGTAACAAATGGTTTGGGCAACCTCAGAACAAGACAACCATGATCCTCACCAGGAATCATGGTACCAGACTTAGAACCTTTTCACTAAATCACTAGTACTCACTCAGAGAGAAATACAAAAAATACATAAAGGGGCGTTTCCAATATTTATTGAACCATTGTGATTCTTGTATAGAATATATGCGTTGGAATAATCAATAGACAGAAGCAGATAAAAGTGATCAGTAATATAAGGACAGTAAAGAAATGAACAATTCCACCATCGTGCTAAAACAGTGCATATATGCTGGCATATAAGTACTGGGTATAGTGTACTCCTAATATGTGTTCCCTAACCTAGTTGCCTAGGGTGAGTGCTCTGCCAAGAATCCCCTATTGGATGATCTAACCCCCCCCCCCCATTACCAAAAGACAAGGTATTTAGGTCCCCGTCTTGGTCACAAGTTGGACATCCCTCCTCACAGAGGGAAAACAGGAACCAGCTAAGCTGAGACTCCGGCACAGCGACAACCCCACAATGTCAGCAGAGTGCTCCTCTAATTCGAGCACGGAAATACATGTGTATTTATAACAACAGTATTCATGCTTCCGTGTCGATGCTCCAGCTGAGCTGACATTGTTTATTGTCTCTTTGATAGCAATGTTGCCTCATAAACAAAATAACAAACAACATTTGCACAATGTGGTTCAAGGCCTTGTACTAAATGTTCATGGTGTTGTGCTAGTGTACGTATGAAGTGGTTTTGTAAGCAATGTGGATTAAGAGAAACGAATCCTGCACTGTCATGCAAGCAAATGTGCGTCAAAAGTCATTGTGTGGAAGAGAAGGCAACTTAAGAAAAGTGTACAAGTAAAAATGGCAGTGCTTCTTCCTGGGCCTAATTCTGCCATGTGACAGTAGGTGCTGTCTCGGTTCTTACATATGCACGTGTTATGCCAACTTGTGGTGGGAGAGAATATTCAATTTGAGATTACCAGGGGGGAATCTGACATAGGAGGAAAGTTAGTCCAGAGCTTTGTACTGAACTGCATTATTCTGACGGGGTAGGAAAAGAAAGATGTTGTGTTAAAGGTACACGAGAGGTCACGCAGAACAGGCTCCACCGCCTCTTCAGGTCATCTAAAGCATCCAAAATAGAGGACTTTGCAGATTTTTGCAAATAAAAATAAACTTTTTTGATTCTGGGGGAAATCAGTTCAGTTCAACATATGCACAGGGAAAATATGAGGCTGCATAAAACTCTTTATGTTATTGTGCTCCATAATGTGATCATGTAAAATTAGGGGCGATGACATAATAGGTGAAACAACAACCACAAGACTGAGCTTAGACTTTCAGCATCAGCAGTTGAATAGTGCATGATTTTAGGAAACATCACTTCCTCTCTGAGTGCCACAAATTTTAAATATGAAAGAGCAGCAGTGTGGCTTCTTTAACAAGAAGCAGAGTGAGCAATGGAGGATTGTGAGATAAGGGGCCTATATGGTGGCTGACCAGTGAGACAATCTAGGTAAAATTGCATAAAACTAATGAAAATGAAATGAAAAGAAAATGTATAAAGCGCTAACTGACACTCCTAATGGAGTCTCCTGGCGCTGTCAGACCACAAGTCAGGTGGGAGACAAGAGTCTAGATGAGCTTTGGGCAACAGGTCAGTGGTAAATCGAAGATCCACGTCTTTAGCTGTTTCTTGAATTGCCCCTAACAAACTCATTACTGGGAAGAAGGATTTGGGATCTGGAGTTTCTTGTCTGCAATGTAAGCTTATTCTATTAGGTCAGTAGCATTGGTCTCACAGATTCAGAAATCTCAAGCAGTAAAGCTGGGCAAACTCAGCAACACCTCCGATAGCACTGCCATTGTCTGGGGGATAGCAGAGATTCTTGGAAACAAATGGACCACAATGGAAGTAACAGCTGCATCCCCTATATTAGACAAGCAGCCGCCGGGGAACGTCATTTACGACGCAACTTTTAGCACGCAGTGCTATTACAACGCGGTTTTTAAATCGCATTCTATTACAACGCATGACTCTGGGGGGCGCTCAAGGATAGGGAATACTTTTAATTTACTATCCAACACCTTCCCTAGTGTCAACGGGGACTGGTGTTGGAATAGTATATTAAAATATTCACTATCCAACACCCCTTAGAATTATGCATTGTAAAAGAATGCGTTATAAAAACCGCGTTGTTACAGCATGCGTGCTAAAAGCATGCGTTGTAACACCGTACATCCGCAGCCGCCATACTAAGAGACAAAAGGGACAATTTCCATAATTACATTAAACACTGCTCCAGTTAGTGCAGACCTTGGCTGATATAGTTGCAGTGAGGGGCAACTGGAAGACTTACACTAGAAGATAGACCTCGAGAATACACACGTGAGGACCTTTGATAGGACTCCTGTGATAAAACAATCTGTTCAAAGTGTATGGGGGCGGCTAGAGAGACTACATTAATTCACATTGTAATATGTGTTAGCATCAAGCGTCTGCCTAACTACAAGCAAAAATGTGGCAAACATTGACAAAGCCAATAGATTTTATGGGCCTCGTTTATAAGGCACTATTGTACCGCCGGAACATAACTTGTTTTGCGACCGGTTGCACAATGTGCCACTGGCATATATATAAGGCCACGTAAAGCACGTTATGTTGCTTTTCATTGTCTTATTAATATGTGCCTTTTCATGCAGAAAACTGCAAGAAAGGGGCGTTTCATGGGTGTTTTAGGGGGCGTTCCCAGCAACATTCCTGGTTTTTGACACGGCCCCAGATTTACGAGAAATTGTAAGTATGAGGCAGTGCCAAAAACTGGTACAACGAGGAGAAATATCTTTATTTCTTCTCGTTTTTCCTCTTTCTATGTGTGTTGCATTCTGCAGCACACATAGAAAGAGGAAAAAGCCTCTTGTGATTGTTTTTGTGCAGGAAGGTTTACCTTCCTGCACAAAAAATAATCATCCCCGCAATGCAGGCACCCTTGTACCATGGTGAAAACAAGTCTGCGTTGGCTCACGGCAGCCCATAGTGCGCCGGCGCAGGTGAAAAGGACAGGAATGCACTGTAACTAATAAATATGGTGCATTCCTGCCCTTTTCTTTTGCTGTGGGGCAATGCAGCAGCAAGGCCTGTTGTGCTGCCCTACGGCAAAAAATCCATAAATGGGGCCCTATGTTTGTATGGCTTTACATGACCAAGTGGAGAAGCGTGGCTCAGGGGTTAGAGGCGGCAGACCCGGAAGCTGAGATCGGCCCTGGACCAGGGTTCAATTCCCCGCCTCGGCGGGTCTTGGGCTAAAAATTCCACTGACTTGATAATTCTCGCTCCGGTGCTTTCTCGACTCACAGGTTCACACTCTGCGACTCTGGGCAATAGCTTGCTTAATCTCCACAACGGCCCCTCGCGGCGGGATGCCTGGCTTTCACCTTGTGGATACCCTGCCGGGGCTATCTCACAGGGGAATACCAGGACGGGTTCCCTAAGCAAGCGCCGGGAAACCCACTGCGGGTAGCTGTGCGCTATATAAGCTCAAATACCAATACATTTAGATAAAAAGAAGTTGAGGGGTAAAGGAGGCTAACCTGAAGCCCCTTAAAGTAGTTATAGAATACAATATGATTGCCATAAATGGTGCAAGGGCGGTGCAAGGGCACTACACGTCAAACATAAACACTGCACATCTACGACTTGCTGGTACCATGTGAATGAGAAAATTACAAGCACCCTTGTGTTTGGCTAGCTTTTACAGGGATTTCACTGAGAACAGGAAGGATCCCCCAAAAAAAGCCTTTTGAGGCGGCGGCTGCACCAATCAGTATAAACAAGGTCTATACATTCACAATTTGTTTACCATGCCCATTCATTAAAAATTACTTACACAATTTTTTTAACAATAAAAAAGTTTTCTTTCTTTTCTTACATTTGAAAAGCACATCAATCTTCTTTTACAATTCTTCCAAATTAATCTCACACAAGATGATGACATTGGTACAGTTTTGTTTTAGCTTTGTCAACACAGCTTTTCGGCTACAAATTTCGTCATATAGCCTTCATCAGAACTTGAGCAAGTTCATCATATCTAAAGCTTACCTTAAGAGCATTAATATACTTAACAACTTTTATATATTGCATAATTAAGGCTCCCTGTTTTCCGTTTTTACTGATTTTTACAAATAAATACAGACATTTTCCGGTCTGCATTTATTTTTAAATGTGGATAAAAACGGAAATTGGGTTGTTTTTGAGTGATTCTAAATGCTGTCAATCATGACTACCAGGCAATAGCTGTGCAGATTTACAGGCAAGGGGATTACACAAATATAGGGATTTAATTAAAGAGCTTTAAACAGGAGTAAATTTGCACAACCTTGATATTAAAATTTTAATATTTTCTTGCAAGTGCATATTTTACCGTCTGAGTGTGTATATATCATTAAAACCAGTCAGGCGTTCAGGCATGAGTGTGCATTGACTGGTTAAATAAATGCAGAAATATACTCATTTCAGCTTTATTTTTCCACAAAACCTAAAATAAATATGGATAAATACAGGTAAAGTTAGCAAAAAATAAACATGGATAAATACAGACAGAAATGACAAAAATAATAAATACCATAAGACCGGGAATCCCTATGCATAATACAGTAAGTAGAAATCTGCCTATTCAGATGAGCAAATCATTTTGTTCAACAAGTCCATTCAGACACATCGGAAGACTATAAATATAGGTAGGTTTACCAGAGGATAATCATTCATTTCTTTAGCTAACCCTCTCATCTGATAAAATAGGCAATAAGGTTCATCACATAGTAATAGTTGAACCTCAAGAAAAGGAACAGAATGGTCCAACATTGAATCTGCTTCTTCTGTACTACAATCATTTCTTTTTGCCCCTCACATGAAGCATGGAACAACTTCAAATTTATAAAAGAAGAAAGGAGGTTCCTGAATTATTATATATTCCATCACAAAATATTTATTTGAGAATTATATCAAATATGTATATGAAAGTGAGAGAATCATTTGCAATAAAATTGTGCTGCTAAATTTAGATTAAAAAGTATTGTAACTCAAACTGTGCTTGATTGGAACAGGAAAAGTATTTACTTTGCATGCAACGTTTATTTAGACGGGTGACATTTACCAACTTTGGGGCTAATTACGATGTCGGGCGGACAAGACCATTGCGGATTGGGAACCTCCCGACCTCAGGTCGGTGGTTCCGACCGTATTATTTGGATGCGACCGCCCTAGTCAGAAACATCCATTTTTCAATGCAAGTTTGCGCTGAAGGAGGAAAAGGCCTGCAGCATGAGCTTCCATTGAAAAATGAATGTTTTCAAACATCCCTGCACCTTGTGGCAGGCACCTCAGGGTACCTGCCACACAGTGTAAGGGATGTATAGGGGGGCACGGTGCCCCCCCAGGCCACAATGCAGAGGGCCAGGAGGGAAGAGGCCCTGCTAGTTTCCCCCAGTGTCGCTTCCCTACACACTTTCCATGTCGAAAAGACCGACATACAGCCTGATTCATCATCGGCATGTTTTGCGAGTCTGTAATAGCGAATAATAAGGAATTGCTATCACAGACTCGCAAAACGGGATTCATGTAGGAATCGCAAAATAAATTGCGATTCCTACACATTCCTTATTTGCGATTAGCAAATTGCTAATCGCAAATAAGGAATAACTCCCCATTCAATCCTATGGGCCTAAAGGCACCCTGTAGCACCCCTGAAATGTAAATTAGACTCATGTTGCGCACACACATGTCCAAAGGACATGTGTGTGTGTAACATACAACTGAGAAAAATGCACAAAAGTGCATTTTTCTCAGTTTTCGCTATTTACCATGAAGTCTGACTTCGCAGGAAATAGCGGGAAAAAATAGCGAATTTACAATTTTTTATTGGGTCATGAATAGCATTTAAGAAATCTCAAATTGAGATTCCTTAAATGCGATCGCAATTTGAGAAATCGCAATTTTTTGCGATTTCTCAAAATGCAAGTACATGACCCAATGATGAATTTCAAATGTCATTTTTGCGGGTGCAAACGGCCGAATTCGGCGATTCACACCGTGTGCGCCCGCAAAAATGCTTCATGAATCTAGCTGATAGAAAGGCTGTCGGAAAGCTGGGGGCGGTCGGACCGCTACCGACGAGCCTTCGGTTGCGGTCCGACAGCCAGCGTAATCGGGCCCTCTGTGTGAGGTGAAGCTTTACTCACCCAGGTTCCCAACAGTGACAATTTCCTGCCACAGGATATCCGACTCACAAAAGGTGGGCAGGTAAATGATGCATGCGGAGTTGGGTGTGAGCAGGAGACTCACTGCTCCTAACAGCCCAGAAAGTTAGCTTGAACCAGCAGCCTGTTTAATTGTAGAAGTTGTGAGGCAGACGCAAATTAGCACAATTCAGTGCTTAATTTGTAAACAAAAGGAGCCAACTGCAGCTTGCACCAACAATTACCCCCGCCAGCACTCACACTGACACTACCAACACAACTGATCCTCCTACAAGTGTGACAATTCTGACTACTCCAGGCACCCAAAGCTATATAGTATTAAACAACTGTTATTGTTGTCATCTAAAATGGAGACAAACAGCGCCTCCATGTGCTGGACTGTCAAAAGAGCTGGTGTTGACAATTAAGTGGGCTGTCAGGCACCGGAAACCACAAGCTCAAATTAAGCACTTCGCACACATACTCACTCCTGCTCATCCACAAGCAAACACAGGCACACATGCCTACAACCACCCATTCACAAGTGCATACATGTGCACATACTCACAACCATCCATTAACAAACACACACATACAAATATACATACAATTTAAACATACACATGAACCCAAACATTCAAGTAAGCATTTACCATGGCAGGCCGTGGCGAAAGGCAAGACCAGCATGTGCCAGGAGTGAGGTGCCTGACAGCCAGGGCAGAGGCTGCTGGAAAAGGGCAGTCTCTGGCAGCAGGAACAGGAAAATCCAGCAGCCTCCTCTCATTGGCTAACCTTGTGAAGCCTCAACCAATGAGAATAAGACATTTCCTAACCTGACACAGGGTGGGCTAGTATAGTATAGAGTGAGAGATGCTGATTCCAAACCACTCGGTGACAAGTTGGGGATGGGTGGCATGAGGCTTCACTAGTTGATAGTCAGCCCTTGACACTTCAGGGCTGAAACCCAAAGCACCTAGAGCTAACTTTATCATTCGATCTCCTTGCTTATCATCAGGGGGATCATCGCAAGGCTTTGCTGGGATGATGATGTCACTAGGGTGACCAGAATTTTAAAGCCAAAAACTGGGACATTTCACAAAAATAGAAGGAGGACTATAATTTTACTTCAAGCGATGAGAGCGCTCCTCAGCAGAGAATTACAGAACAGGCAGTAAGAACATACATACAATGCAATTTTCAACCCCAGTAGCTTGCTTGTTAATTAAATTGCTTTCTTGAAACAACTGCTAACTATCCCTGCTTTGCTAAAACATAAAAAACACCTCCCACCGTTTTCAGTCGACCCTCTTTAAAAACCGGGACATGAGCTACATTTCTTGAAATTTGCTGGGACAGCTGGTGAAAAACTGGGACCGTCCTGGCAAAACGGGGACGCCTGGTCACCCTAGATGTCACTGCCCTCAGGGCCGCGAGGTTGTCAGCCAGAAAACCCTTGGCTGCCTGACACCAGCACATTATTGAATATAATGCGTCTTTGCCCACCCTGACAGACATTCATCATGTACCGGAAAGGGGTGGACGGTACCCCGACGCCCTCACTGATGAGCCGCCACCAGCGTGAACAGGTTTCCACTACAGAAACGGAGCCACTAAAGCTGCTTTTTTTTTTAAACTGTGTAAACTTTGCGCAGTGTGAAAAAATAAAAGATACTTCGAAGTATGAAGTCAGCTGACTTCCAGCAGCCCTTATTTATTTACTGTAAATACATAAGACTTGATTGTTAGCGCTATCAGTATCTTCTGTGACCTCATGGCCAGGACGTCTCAATAATGTGGTTTGAGTCAAACCTGATCCCCCAACGTAAACAATGGCAAATAACTGTATGATTATTCCTGTAACATAATATGTTCCTGCAGAAGTCAAGCAGAAAAATGCGAAATTTATTCAGCATGTGCCAAGTGTGCATACATGGCAAACGCGGCACTGGATGCTGGCCTCGGTACGTGAGTGAGAAAACGTTCATATGATGAAGCAACAGTTTCTGGCAACAATGGCGTCTTGTTTGGAATGCAACCGCACCTGCTAAATGAATGGAACAGCAAATACTATTTTTTATCTTTACTAGGCAACGCAAGAGAGGCAACGGGAATTCCTGAAAGCGTCTTCTTCCAAGGGCACAGAAATGTCACGGAGTCCAGATCCGTAAACTGATGGCCGCCTTCCTTCCTTCCTCCTTTTGTGCTCAGTCGGTGTGTGTCTTTTTAAGTTTGGAACAGGTTTATTCTCATCCCAGCAGTTCAGATTCCAGAGACTTGTAATGGTTTTCTTTGGCAGATATTCGAGCCTTCTGTTTTCTGACATTATCTCTGCGTTTCGCAAAATCCTAATTATAAATTAGTCATTTTACCTACAAAAAGGCGAATGCAGCTTCTGGCTGGCCAGCAAAGACGGAAAACCAGAAAGCGCAAACAAAGATGGACTTGGGAGGGAGCGGCAAATCGCAAAGGCGATTTTGGCTGCAAATATACGTTTGCACTTGAAAAAATCCTTTATTTTCATTTGCCAAATTTCAGTTATGGACTAATTACTGTGTATTTCTACGCCAGAAGTGCGGGAAAATGTGCTGTAGCAGCCCCCACGCATGGGTCGGAAGTGCGTAGAACAAGGCCTTGTTAGCTTTGTAAATTTAGAACCAGTTCAAACATTGTAATTTACAACAGCAAAATTCTTGCGTAACTACCCTTTCCAGAGGGTAAGGGGGTGGAATCACCTCCAAATTTAAAGGTGATGTAGGGGAAAAGATTTCTCAAAGGAGAAAAATATTGTTACCCGTGGAGGAACATAGAAAAGGTAAAAAACATATCAGGCACCTTATTTTCATTTGCCAAATTTCACAAAAGAGTCCCTAAATGGAGATATTAATGTGTATTTCTATGTCAGAAAGGCGAAAATGTGCTGTAGCAGCCCCCACGCATGGGTGGGAAGTGCTTAGAACAAGGCCTTGTTAGCTTTGTAAATTTAGAACCAGCTCAAACATTGTCATTTACAACAGCAAAATTCTTGCGTGACTCCCCTTTCAAGAGGGTAAGGGGGTGGAATCACCTCCAAATTTAAAGGCGATGTAGGGGAAAAGATTTCTCAAAGGAGAAAAATATTGTTACCCGTGGAGGAACATAGAAAAGGTAAAAAACATATCAGGCACCATATCCCCATTTCTTAGGTCTACATCTGTAGCACTGGTCACCGCAAATCACCCAATCCATCCTTGTTGGCTTGGCATCTCCTACCCTATTTAGCGTAGGCTTGAAACGTCTTGCACCATATAGCTCATTTTATGCACATCTTGGCCTCCCAGCTATCAAGCTGGTCTCATGACCATCTTTCATTTCTACGATTCAGAAAAGGGGGTGGTGTATACTCAGATGTGAGTCCCTTGCTCATTGCACCATCAGGATTCAAGCAAGCTGGGCCGATGACGGCTGTAATGCCAGAAACCGGTCCCCTGAAGCTTGTTTCCTTTCCAGTGAAAGAATTGGCTTGGTAGTTTGGTTTGCCCTGTTCCCATGATGCACTGGGACAGGGACAGACTCATTTGCATGTAGCCAGGTTCTGAGCTGGGATGGTGCAGTGAGCTAAAAAACGGTGATGGATCAAGCCCTGATCTCTTGACTGGGTAGGAGTATTCTGCTTAATTCAGAAACTCTGTCCATCACCACCCCCTTTTCTGAATCATCTTTCATTTCTAACATCAAGACCAAGCATCAATCAGCTAGCCAGCTTGCCTTTCTACAACTAAATAACTCTAAGGAAATGAGGAGTAACCCTACCAAGATGGTATTACCTTCTGTGCCCTACTCAATCCAGTCTCAATCTTCCCTCTGCTTTCAGAAATCTTGAATTCCTCGTGCTTCAAATGCACACTCAAGGCCACCAATAGCCGATGCTCACTGCTCCATACTATCAATTAGTGCAGAGGGCCATCAAATCCCACAAGCCAACCTTTGCTGCCAATTTCCCGGTGAGGGTCGGCAGTACCTGGCAGGCCCTTGCACTATCCCTCACCACTCAGGGCCACCACTACTCAACACGCATTACACCGTAACGGTTTAACTCAGGGCCTGCAATAACCCAATCACACTACCCAGCACTGTCAATACCTTCTGTACCACACAAACCCTTACCCAGTCAATTCCCAACACAGACTGTCACAATCTAAAAAGCAGTACACTGGAAATCAGTAATACTAATAACTGGGATGATAGTGTTGTGGCAAGTAATGGCGCCTCTGATTCCAACGTTAATATAGTCCAACACATTCAACGGTGCTACAGGTGAGAGGATAACCCACAACCTCCAAATTGGACCACAGTCCTCAAAACATAAATACAGAAGACCTGTGCACAAGTAATTTTGAATTTACAGTATTAATACTGAGAGTATTTCAACAATAACACGATCACGAAATATATGATCCAGATGAAGTTTTTCTCCTTTGTCAGGTTTATTAATTTTCCAGGTGCCCAGCCGACATGTGTTTCATCAGGGTGTGACCCAAGACTTCTTGGCGTCCGGTTGCAGAATTAGCAGCACGCCGCCAGCGGAATCACTCGTACACCGCGTGGCCGAGAGCTGTATTAGTGCTCCACATTGGTACTGACCATTCACTGCTTTACACAACTACTTATTCGGATACGTCTGACATTACAGCCGGGACGGAAGTAGAACCGGAGGAGAGGCATCTTGACATTATAGCCATCTGTCCAATAGCCCTGAAGAAGTCTTGGGTCACACCCTGACGAAACACGTGTTGGCTGGGCACCTGGAAAATTAATAAACCTGACAAAGGAGAAAAACGTCATCTGGATCATATATTTCGTGATCGTGTTTTTGTTGAAATACTCTCAGTATTAATACTGTAAATTCAAAATTACATGTGCACAGGTCTTCTGTATTTACACTGGAAATCAGAACCAGCAGTAGCCCACAATCAATACATTGTACTACATATGCCGCTGCTGAGTACCTGTGGTATCCCATATACACTACCCTGCATTGCCAGTTGCCTATGAGGGCCTGCTGTACCGCCAAATGAGCATTTATACTGCCAATTCACATGAACGGTTTCCACAATCGAGCATGCAGCACACTCTACAGTGAAAGGCCTGCAGTAGTCTATACACACTACATTATACCGATAAAGCTTGTGGATGACCTGTAGGTCTTCATATACACTACAGTATAATTCCAGATCCCGTCGAAGGTAGGCAGTGCCCTTGGCCCTCCCCCTCCCCGTCCACCCTCCACAAACACACACACACAGTACTTGGGATCGCCAGGTTCCTCTGTACCCTTGCATTTGATGAATCTGGTGAAACAGGCCTCCCTAATTGCAATCAATGGTAATGAAGTGGAAACAGGGCTTTAAGTGGGATGAAAAAACGGAGGGGTCTCTCTAAGGGGCGTGGATGATATAGTTAAGGGCGTCGCTTAAAAATAAGAAAGCTAAAAATCAGTGCTTGGCATAGTGTGTTGTATCACCAGGGCCGGACTGGCCGCAGCGGGCACCGGGCGTTTCCCTGGTGGGCCGTCGAGGTGGGGGACAGTTTTGCGCCCCTGGTGGGGCAGTTTTTTTTACATGGCCATTTTTGCAGCATAGCTACAATATCGACCTCTGTAACAAAATCCGCCGAAACCAGCCCTGGCAAACAGCTCGGCCGCACCCCCAACCCCCCAGGGGGGCCAGCCAGGCACTTTGCCAGGGCCGGCTTTGGTTCCCAGTCCGGCCCTGTGTACGACTGGTATTTTGCTCCTTCTGCAAGTGCACCCAGTTATATAATACAACAAGTAACATTACACCTACAATAAACCAGGGGGGGGCGATTTACAAGCCCCTTGCAATACTTTTGCGCTGCCATTGCACCACTTTTTGTGACGCAGCAGTGGCATAATCAGTGCGACACTCTATGGCAGAGGTCTTCAAACTTTTTGATGCCGAGACCCCCTTGTAAAACCTTTTTAGGCGTAAGGACCCCCTTCCGACAAAAGTTTCTAGAAACTGGTACTCCTCATCATCAACTTTTGACAACCATAAATGCGCCTATTAGACCTCATCACATCCCTCCATCATTCATCCACCCACACTTTCACACATCCATCCACCCTTTCATCTTCCCATCCATACATCCATCCTTCATCCATCCACCCTTTCATCCTCCCATCCATACATCCATCCTTCATCCATCCACCTTTCATCCTCCCATCCATACATCCATCCTTCATCCATCCACCCTTTCATCCATCCATCCATCCAACCACCCTTTCATCCATCCACCAATCATTCATCCCCCCACCTTTTCACACATCCATCCATGCATCATTCATCCATGCAACCTTTTATGTATTCATCCATCCACCCTTTCATCCTCCCATCCATACATACATCCATCCTTCATCCATCCACCCTTTCATCCTCCCATCCATGCATACATCCATCCTTCATCCATCCACCCTTTCATCCTCCCTCTCATCCATACATCCATCCTTCATCCATCCACCCTTTCATCCTTCCATCCATACATCCATCATTCATCCATCCACCCTTTCAACCATCCATTCACCCATCATTCATCCACCCATCTTTTTACACATCCATCCATCCATCATCCATCCATCCTTCATCCGTCCACTATTTCATTCTTCCATCCATACATCTATCCTTCCTCTATCCACCCTTTCATCCTTCCATACATCCATCATTCATCCATCCACCCTTTCATCCATCCATTCACCCTTCATTCATCCACCCATCTTTTTACACATCCATCCATCCATCATTCATCCATCCACCCTTTCATCCATCCATCCTTCATCCGTCCACCCTTTCATTCTTCCATCCATACATCATTCATCCATCCACCCTTTCATTCATCCATCCACTCATCATTCATCCACCCACCTTTTCACACATCCATCCATCCTTCCTTCAGCCTTTCATCCATCCACATCCATCCATCCTTCAGCCTTACATCCATCCATCCACCCATCATTCATCCACCCACCTTTTCTGTGCCTCTCTCAGGGGAGGGGGGGATCAGTATCTCTCTGCGTCGTCGTCCTTCTTCTTTCCTGCTCACGGGAGGGCATTTATGTGCCTCCCCGCTGGGGGCGGGGGACGTGTCACGGGACAACATCCATTGAACTCAAAGGGCTAAACTACCGCCACACCCCCAGGCCCCCCCCCCCCCCGCTGCCCCAGCTCGTGTATGTGAGCCCGGCTGAAACAGCTTCAGGGACACACACACAGTCACACCCAAGTACTTGAAAGGTCTTTAAAAGACATTTACCTTGTTAATGAGGCGTTGATGTTTTTCACACCTCGGTGTGAATCAGGAACTGCACTCTGTCAGAATCTGCGACCCCCTTCCCAGGACTCCACGACCCCCCTGGGGGTCGCGCCCCACAGATTAAAGACCGCTGCTCTATGGCCAATTTACAACGTGACGCATCTAGGGCGATGCGTGACCTTGTAAAGCCCTGCGTCAGGTATAATGTATGCAGGGTGGGCGTTCCCACACAAAAATCCACGTAGAACTGACGCAGTGAAATTTACAACATTTCACTGCATCACTCTACGCCTTCACTGCGCCAAAATCCCTACGCCTGCTCAGACCAGGCATAAGGGATGACGCAGGGCTTTTTGAATGGGACTCACCTATCTGTTGTGGCGCATTGTTGGAGTTGCGTCACTTTCATGAGCAATTCCAGCAATGCGTCACTTCTGCGCCAACAGATGTGTGAGAATTTTTGACGCATCTGTCAATCCTTGCACCATGGTGCGCCGTATTGTAAATACTGTGCATCCATGGTTGCGCAAGGGTTTCATATTGAGGCGCCGAAAACGGACCTCAGTATCTTGTAAATCTGCCCTCAGGACTATTGGTTTTGTCAATCGTTGTTAGCTGCATATGCCAAATACACAAAAACTATAGCTTCCTCAAATATAAATATTGAAAATGCTTCAGTTGTGAAATTATGAAAACGAGCCCTTTTGACCTTACATCACAGTGAAGGGTGGTACTGCTGCAGATTAAAAACAAAAATCCACCCTGAGGACGAGGGTCAAAATGAAGAGCCCGATAGGGACAAGTCTCGGCAACCTGCTTTTTAGAACTGTCGGTGATGAGCACCGGCAGGACCCGTCCCACTTAAAGCCCTGAGTGCAACCCCACTTGACGCCCTCGCACTCTCCCGCCTGTAATCTTGAACAGAAACTAATCAAAGCCCTTCTTGGCCCGCTCACTTTGGCTCTGACATGCACCCAGGTCAAGAAGACAAACAGCGAGGACACCACCCTCTCATGTTACCTCGTCCATTGTTTAATAAAATCCAATAAATTGTTTACGGACAGTTTTTTTCTGCCTACCTGAGCCAGAACTTCTCAGGTGTTCTGAGAAATAAATAACAATAAGACACTTTGAAGAGCAGTGACCTTTAATAAGCGGTGTATGTGGGGCATCAGATTTAAATTTTCTTTGATGCTTTAAAAAAAGAAGGAATTTCGGATTTCGCATGAATGGAGGCCCTCCCTGAAGCCAGCTGAAGGGAAGCGCGCGTTCACGACAGCAGGTGCAGGGGCCTCCCAAATGGCGGGAAACGCGTCGGAATGTTATGAGGAGATTGTGCCCGAGTGGCAGGGCCCAGCTGTTTTGCACATCTCGGTGGGAGAAGTTCTCACCATACAACGACGAGGCGTTCGCAACGGTGCCCATCACAGGACAATGGCGGGGAATGTTTTGGTCTGGGCATTGTTGTTTGCGCGTGCAGCATTTCCCTCGTGGTAAACAAAACAACCGTTTCCCATGCTGAAGAGGCCCACTCCCACGGCAGTGCAGGCGGCCTGTCCGGATTGGAACAGCCTCCTGACCTGGTGGCTGGACCCTTGAGCCAATGCTACCTGCGCACTTTGCTAATCACGGTGGGGCAGATCTACAAGAAATTAACGCAGCATGGGGCCGCAAGTCATTTGGCAGGCCGTGCTGCGTTTGTTTCGAAGCACAGGGATGCAACATATTTACAACAGTATGTCGCATCTCTGTGCTTCCCCCTGCGCCGGTGCACAAACTGCAGCAATGCGCCGGCGCAGGCACCCTTGCACAGGGGCGGATTGGCAAGGCGGGCATTCGGGAATGGGCCGAAAGGCCTGTGCCTCAGTGGGCCGTTTTTTTTCTCCCCTGTCCCAGTCCACAGAGGGTGGACTAGGAAAGGGGAGAAAAAAAAACGGCCCACAGAGTGCACAGAGACAGAGAAATGAAAGCAGCCTCGCTGTGCGGCCAGACAGCGATTGTCAGCTGTGGGCTCTCCTTCACCCCTACCCTGCCAAGCAATCAAGCTGAGGCTGGGCTGGGGAGGGGTGATTGTTTGCAATAATCGGCCTCCCTGGGGGCCAGGTGTTTCTCAGGCCTTTGAGCCATTTGCACCTCGGCCCCCTGGCGCCCACGCAGCCCAGAAACGGTGTTAGCACCTCGCCCACAGCCCTTCACATTCAGGGCATAGTGGGCGAGGAAGAATGGGTCTTGCTGTGGGGGCCTGGTGATGTTTGGAAATTTTTTGTTTTATTTATTTATTTATGTGATTTTATATAGCGCAGACTTTACCCGAAGGTGTCAGAGCGCTTCACACTAGGAACAGCAATAACACACGAGGAGAAAATTATAAGTAGACAAATTACAAAAGCAAACGTTAAGTTACATGAAGCAAAAGTGACAATAGTGAGCAACCAAAATACAAGAGGAGAAAATGATACATTACAGGAGGAAAAAGAGATATGTGTGCAGGTTACAAAAGTGTACAAAATACAAGTAGAGGTATAATACTGCAATTAATGGCAAACACTCCAGCACAAGAACAAACGTTACGTAGGCAATGGTGGCACTTGTGCAAGTATCTAAAGCAAACAAAAGTGAGAGGTAGCAAACAGTGTGTTACAAGAGAAAAGTGACTTGTGCAAGTTACAAAAGGGTACCATACACAGGTACAAGGGTAATACTACAGTAAATGGTAAACGCTCAAACTGCCAGAACACACTGGGAAGGCACTTCCCATGCACCAGTGGAAGGGCGAGATTTTGATCAATACCTTATCACTATCGATCTAAAACCCCGGTCTGGTCGACTGAACCTTTATTGCCTGTCATTGAGGGAAGAAAGTGCATCTCTTACCAGGTTAGTTCATCCAATAAAGGACTCTGCTTCAAAGGATCACAAACAACTTCTAGCTTTCAAAGGTTTATTATAAAGTCAGGATAAGTTGCAGGTACAAGCATCTCAAAATGAGATTCACCAGATACACGGGCCCAACTACATACATGTGCTCTCTGAAAGCCCTCAGACGAACAACGGAAACTACCAATACCAGTTCTAAAAACAATAGTGCTATTAGCATAGACACATATTGAAATCTATCAGTCATTTACAGCCGGAGAGAAAATACAGGTTAGGCTGACCCTACCCTGCTCTAGATGGTATCCCTACTTAACCAGGTCTCAACCTATCAAAAGGTGTCAGCAGTGAATGACTCCCAAGGGAAGCCACCCACTCTCAAACTCTTGGTGAAAACCTATAGTTCTCCAATCATGACCCCTCTCTGCCTACCCATCCGCTCTCTAAAGGGTCCTCAGGCTTCTGCTCTAACTCCACCCAGGGGTGCTGTCCCTAATACAAAAATCCAACAACATTTAGGACGCCCCTCGTGAGACGCCCCTCACGTGGTGTAGCTTCTGGCTTTTTCCATGATGAGGCCTTGTGGTTAGAGTCGACCTTGCTTCTCAGACTCTTCTCCGGCCCGCTGATACCCCTTAAACATTCCGGAACCCTCCTCCATGTCTGGTCCGTTTCTAGAACAAACTCCTATTCATTTTATTAATAATTGAATACCCCCTTTTCTCTTCCAGACAGACATTTGCAGCCAAATCCCAAATCTCATGGTTTTCTAACCGCGTTGCAACATTCCCCGGCCCAGACTAATATGTGTAAATCAACGTTAAAACTTTCCAGCTCTACAACATTTTTATAGTATTCAACTTCTTCTTTAATTATTAGCATGTTACTACTCTTACTCTACTGATTCGGTAAACACATCTATAAATCAAAGCCTACTCATTATTACTAAACATTAGTGCAATCCATATTGTGAAATTTAACCACCTTCCCCCTCCCTCCTAGCTCTGGCCCTGAGGCCTACCACGTTCAACGTTTCCGTATGCCATCTTACATTTTAGCAGCTACACAACATGGATTCAGGAATAATCACGTCTAATAAAATCATATTACTTCACACATTTCTGTATTAGTTCCACTTCTACTTAAATCTCTATATTAACTACACATTTCAGAATATAACTATGGATACTATCAGCACTCATGGCATTTCTCTTCATGACTTGTGCTTACCACGTGTAAGTGTGATGTATTTCTACATTTTGGTCAGTTTGCGCTCTCTCAGTTCCCCCCTTTGATGACCTCTCGGGGTCATCATTAACATTTAAACTGCAGTGATTGCTAGCATAACTCGTTTCTGTGTTTCCAGAGCCCTCAGACTCCGGTACTGACTATCTTGTATGGCAGCCAATCTCTGCAGCTGTTTTCTCTGAGCCCTCGCTGACCTTCTTGCTCTGTACCATTTGAAAACCCTCACCAAACCCCATAACACGATCCCACAGATCAATATTATGATGATAGGTTTTAGTATTTTCCACACAAAGCTTTTGCCTAAGGTGGTGAGCCAACCTCCAGCTTCACTTATTCCTTGGCCCACCTTTTCCCAGACATTTTCTCTGCTCAGGTCTTCGATCTCTTTGTGAATATCAGTTATGTTCCTAATAACTTTTTCAAGGGGCTTCGAATTGTCTGGAATGTAAGTGCAACATTCCTGGACCTTCAAAGCCTTACAGACTCCGCCCTCTTTTGCTAATAGGACATCTAATGCAAGACGGTTCTGGAGAACCATAGCCCTTATCGATTGCATCTCTCCTTCTACCAGCATTAAGGACTGAGCAGTGCTGGCAGACAACCTGTCTACGACTGTTGCCAGTCGTCTAATTTTAACATCATTAAGGATTAATCCCAGAAGAGGGAACACAGCTCCAAAGACATCTCCAACCATTTCTACACCTCCTACATCTCTCCTTCCCCTCGATGATGTCTTGCCCTCGATGATCTCTAAGTCTTGGGCATGATATATTTTAGGGAAGATAATTGCCAAGTAACATGAGCCATACCAGTTGTCAGGTAGTCTCACGTAGGCATTTCTTCCACATACAAAATATACATTTGGAATCACTTGCATTCCCTTCAGGAAGTCCTTGGTGTAGTACTCTAAATTGAAAGCATGTTCACAGCTAACTTCTCCCACGTATATATTTTCATAATACGTTTTGGCTCTATGAAGACATAACTTTCCTCTCTGCGTTCTATCTAAAGCTATTGGACCACTACTACCCTTTCTCTTGTGTGCCTTTTCTTCCTCGGTCCAATCTGTTTTCCATTGTCCTGATTTTTTCAAAATCTTTTGTCTCCTATTCCGATCATCCACCTGCCCTATAAACTTTTTTTCAACTTCTGACACCTTGCATGTCAGGTTATTTCTACGGGCATGTGAAGTATCTAAGGTAATCCAAGGAATGAAAAACTTTGCCAACCTGTCTTCACTCTTCCAGTAGTCCCATTTATTCATTTGTTTATAATTTGGGACTTCTGGTAACACTGCATCGTAATTGGAGAAATAGTATTCAAAACTATCTCTCCCATAAAATATACTAAGCAACAAGCTACATGTAATGCCATATGTCAACGGGAGGTGATGATATCGAATGCCTTCATCTACAGACGCCGGCAACTGCATGCAGACGTAACAGTCCTTAACCTCCATGGCATCCACGTATTCGTATAATAATTTAGCATAAGCATTTGACCTAAAGTCACCTTGGGACTCATCCATGTGTAACCTGCGGGCTTCTGCAGCTAATAACGCTTTTTCTTGTGTGTTTTCCCTTTTCTCCCCAGCAACGGTGGGGGTAAAGCCTCTACAGATTTCACATCAGTTACCTTTGCCTCTTCCTCATGTCCCTTTACATAAGAGACCGTTACTACTAAAGCTATTAATATTATCACTCCTACTATTAGTGTGCCTATTATACATTTAGCCCTGCGGTTCTGGGTGCCGGCCTCCATTTCGTCAGATAGTGTGGCTCTCTCGTAACTCAGCACAAAGTTATTTTCTTCTCGTTCCTTTACAGTCTCTTTTACTCCTTTGTCCTTAGAACCACACAACTGGAAGCTGACAACCTTCTTCGCAAAAAGTCCTTTAATAGTTCAATATAGACAACCCTAGCCCTTCTCCACCAACTCAGGGAAAGTCCCTAAGATTCTCTGCTTCCTGGGCGCTAGGTAATCTTCTTTTCTTCACGCTTATTTACAAAGTCTTTTAAGCATCCACTATCAGGCGCTCGCCTGCAGCTTCGATAGCAAAATTCAATATTTCCATACGAAGGTTATGCTCTTCTGGGGCTGATATCTTTGTACCAAAATCGGGGAATTGCAATTCTGTGAGAAACATGTGCTTTAACTTGCTGAGGCGGGGAGGACGGGGGAGCATGAATGTCAGTGACCCTTCTTGTTCGACTCCGGGTACTAACAGTCGTATCTCCACTGTTACGATGGGCTCAGAACTGGACACTACCACCGCTCGGATCCTCCCTGTCACTGGTTTCGAAGCCATCTGTCGCCAGATATGCCCACTCAGGGGTGGAGTATCTTCTGTTAGGCACACGCACTCTTCTTGACCTCCTCAACTCCGGTGCCTCAGCGCCCTGAGCACCTTCTTCTGGGTCTGAGTCTTCTGATATCGGAGGAAGGGTTCTCTCCGGAGTTGACCTCAGGCTAGAGCTCCTTCTTTGCGGCCAATCAGCTTCTCCACGTACCCTTCTACTCCGTCTTCTTCTTGTTTTTTCACGCTCTCTGTCAGACCTGTCAGCGTCTGACTCGTACTCCCAGCTACCTTCTCCTTCAGTAGCGTCGTCTGTCTCGCTGCTGTACTGACCGTCCTCAGCTTGGTCAGACTCGTTCCTCGCTTCCGCTGGCACCTCTACAGCTTGGCTAGCCCCCTCTATGGCTTCTCGGTCCACTGCTGGACGTCTATCCGAGAGAGGAGCTGTTTCTTCCAGAGGTGCTGGAACCCTCCGCGTGTGCGACGCGTGGATCCAGTTGGGCAGGCCTCCCACCTTCACTGCCGTGTTTGTGGTCAGGATGATCTGGAAGGGCCCACGCCAACGAACATCCAAGCAGCTGCTTCTCACGTGTTTTTTCACCAGGACCCAGTCCCCAGGAAGCAAGTCATGACACGGGTCCTGGCACGTTGGTACCTCGGCAGCCTGCACCTGAAGGGACACAGAATGAATGGCGTCAGACAGCCCCTTACAATAGTCCAGGATCATATCATCTGTGATGCTAATCAGTGCAGCAGTTGGGACAGAAGGTAACCTCATTGCTCTTCCCATCAACACTTCATGAGGAGATAAACCCGTTCTCCTATCCGGGGTACTACGGAGGCTCATAAGGACCAATGGCAACGCATCAGGCCAACTCAAGGATGTTGATGAACACACCTTTGCAATTCTGGCCTTGATGGCGCCATTTATCTGCTCCACAATTCCTGAAGCTTCTGGTCGATAACTGCAATGTAGTTTCTGATCTATGTTCAAAGCTGCACAAATCATTTTCACAAGCGAGCTGTTGAAATGCGTTCCCCTATCTGATTCCAAAGAGGCCGGCACCCCGAAGCGCGGGATAAGCTCCCTAAGCAGTAACTTTGCTACTGTGAGGGTGTCGCACCTACGTGTAGGATATGCCTCAACCCATCTGGAGAAAACGCAAACAACCACCAGGATATAACGGAGGCGGCTGCACCTTGGCATTTCGATAAAATCTATCTGCATTCGATTGAATGGACCTCCTGACCTCCCAATGTGGCTCAGTGCAACTGGTGTCTTTTTCCCTACATTCAACTGCTGGCACGTCACACAACGCTGGCACACTGCTTCGGCTGCTACTCTGAACTTAGGGTTGTACCAGGTCTGTCTAAACACTCTCAGCATAGCATCTCTTCCTAAGTGGACGGGACCATGTATGTGTCTGGCCATTGGGCTTACCATCTCATTGGGCAACACTGCTCTGCCATCTGCTGAGACCCAGAAATGGGCCTCACCCATCACACATCCTGCCTTTTGCCATGTTTCTCTTTCACAGTCAGGAGCATTCTCCTGCATCTCTTTCAGTTCGTCCCAAGTATCAACAGTTTCCAATATCATAGCTAATTCAGTCCTTACATTTATTCCACCCACTTCCACCTCTGTGAAAGAGTACCCTGTTTCCGCGCAATACCGCGCGACTTCGTCGGCATATCTATTGCCTTGTGACACGAAGTCCATATTTCTGGTATGTGCGGTGCACTTCACAACTGCGATACCTGCTGGACATTGCAACGCCTCTAACAACAGGCGCACAAACTCTCCATTGCGAATGGGAGAGCCTGAAGAGGTCATGAAACCTCTTTGAGACCACAACTGCCCGTAATCATGAACTACCCCGTAACCATATTGACTGTCAGTGTATATGGTGACTCGGATTTGATTGCTTGCCAGGCAGGCACGTGTCAGGGCAATAATCTCGGCTACCTGAGCGGAGTGTACTCCTTCCAGGCATCCAGCTTCCACTACTCCAGTAATTGTACAAACAGCGTAAGCTGCTCTCAACTGCCCAACTTCGTCTCTTACACATGAGCCATCGACAAAGAAAATTTCATCTGGGTCGGTCAGTGGCTCATCTACGATGTCGGGTCTTGGTTTGGTGCATAGTTCAGTCACATCGAGGCAGTCATGGTCTGTACATTCATCATCATCTATGTCATTTGGGAGTGGCATCAAGGTGGCAGGGTTCAAAACAGAGCATCTCCTGAGGGTCACGTTCTCTGCAGCAAGTATAACTTGCTCATAGCGCGTGAGCCTACTGTTGGTCAGATGCTGTGTTTTGGTCCTGGTCATTAACAGTTCAACGGAATGGGGCACGTATACCTCTAACGGGTGCCCCATAACAATGTTCTCACATCTCTCAATGCTGACACCTGTTGCGGCAACGGATTTGAGACATCCGGGCAACGCTGCGGCTACTGGGTCTAAAGTAGCCGAGAAATAAGCGACTGGTCTACGGGCATTCCCATGGATTTGGACTAACACAGACAGCGCGCATCCCTCTCTCTCACAACAGTAGAGCAAGAATGGTTTATCGTAATCTGGCATTCCCAGAGCCGGAGCACGACACAAGTCCTCTCTCAGCTGCAGGAACGCCATCAAACAGTCTTTGTCCCATGGTACCGGATCACTCACCTCCTTGTGCGTCAGTTTTTGCAAGGGCTTTGCTTTCAGTGAAAAGTTTGCAATCCACTGTCGGCAATATCCCACCATTCCTAGAAACATCCTGACTTCTCTCTGCGTTTTAGGCGCATTCATCTTCATGATGGCCTCTATCCTGTCTGGTGACACTTTTCGTTTACCTTTCTCAATTCTGTGTCCCAAGTACTGTACCTCTGTCAGGCAGTACTGCAATTTTCCCGGGGACACCTTATGCCCATTTTCAGCTAGGTGATTTAACAATGCAATAGAGTCTTCCCTGCAAGCTTCTTCTGTTTCTGACGCCACAAGAAGGTCGTCTATGTACTGGACCAGAACTGACCTCTGGGGCAGCACTAGACTTTCAAGATTTCTCTTCAGGAGCTGGTTGAAGATCGATGGGCTCTCTGTATACCCCTGAGGAATACGACACCATGTTAGGACGCGACCTTCCAGCTTAAATGCGAAAAGAAAATGGCTTTCCTCGTCCAGAGGGATCGAGAAGAAAGCCTGACAAAGATCAATTACAGTGAACCATTCTGCTTGGAACGGTATCTGAAACAGTATCACTGATGGATTCGGTACCACTGGACAACATGAAACGACTATGTTATTAATCTTTCTGAGGTCCTGCACTATCCGGAATTTCCCATTTGGTTTCTGTAAACCCATAATCGGGGAGTTACATGGACTACCCACGATTTCTTTCAGTATTCCCTGCTTAATCATGGACTCAATCACGGGTTTTATGCCTGCAATCGTTTCTGGAGTCAATTTATACTGAGGTGTTCTTGGAAACTCAGCATGAGGTTTCACTACAATTTTCACTGGGTCCACCCCTTTCACCAACCCAATCTCTTCCCCAGTGAAATCCCATACTTCTGGAGCAACTGTCTCTCTCAGATCCCAGTTGAGCTCGTCTACTGTCAGAGTGGGATACAGTTCCACACATATTCTGGAATTGGCGACTTTAAAGTCAGCATCATCATCATTTGTCAGTACCTCCACTCCTTGCGGTGTGCAGTATATGGTGCAATTCAATTTGCATAAAAGGTCTCTTCCTAGCAGACATACAGGACTAGAATCGCAAACCACAAACTGGTGCTCATCACTGTACTTCCCTATTTTCACCTGCACGGGCTCAGTCAGAGGACTGGTCATTCTCCTGTTAGCGACCCCCACCACTTGTATGGTCTCTCCAGACATGGGCAGGCCTGGAACTGCGGCTGATCTGATCGTGGATCGAGTGGCTCCTGTGTCCACTAGAAATGTTGTGGGGAACCCTGCCACTTCGGCCTCAACATAGGGTCCCCTCTGATCTACCTCCAAAGCTGCCCCGAGGGTGCAGTCATCCCTTTCCACTCTCTGTCCAGTTAGTGGGTCCACATAATAGCATTCCTCTCCTCCTACAAACAGGGGCATCTGTCTATATGTCTTCCCCATAGTCGCTACTCTGGGTGGCTGCGGGAACTGAGCTCGGGGAGGTGGCCCCCCTTTGAGCACCTTTCCCTGGTATTGCGTTATCCCTCTTGTAGGCGCACTCTGGGTCTCTTCCTCTTCTGCCTCTTGGTCTCCTATCTCAACATTATAGGGACACTCGCGTTTCCAATGCCCCACCTCGTTACACTGGTGGCACCTAGTTGTTTTCTTTAAGGCAGCTATATCTATCCTGGGTCTAAAGGTGGAGTTCTCCTCATTGCCCTTGTTCTGACTGTACTGTTTCTTTCCTCCAGTACCTGTTCCTGGTTGCTGTTGCTGCTGTCCCCCCTTCCCTGCTGCCTGCATCTGTACCACCATCAGTTTCTCCTTTAATTTCTTAGCCTTGGAGTCTATCTCATCACAGCAGTACCTGGCATACCTCAGTATTTCGTCTAGGGGTTTATTTTGCCAACAGATCAAGTGTTGCTGTATCATTAAACTAATATCCGGTCTCAGCCCCAAAACGAATTTGGACACAAATTGCCCTATGTCCTTCGGATCCATGACATCCAGACCGCTATACTGTTTAAACGCCTTCAGCAGTCTCTCATAATATTCGTGAACTGTCTCTTTGGGTTCCTGTCTTGTTCGGTCAATTTTTACCCAATCTATGTCCTGCATTGGCACTTTATCTTTCAGCCAAGTCAATACTCTCTCGAACTTTGCCATCACACTCTCGGACGGCCCATTAGTCTTAGCATCTCTCTCTGGCTCTATGGTGGGCCACTCAGCGCTAACCTTGCATGCGGTCCACAAATCCCCTGGCACTACTATATCAAACAGTGTGTTTAAATCTATCCATAGGACCTTTGAGATTTTTACAAATCTCTCAACTTGCTTATACCACTCCACTGGGTTTTCCCGCAATTTGGGGAAAGAGGTGGTAAAAGCAGCTAGATCCCCCCTACTCCAAGGGACGTGGACATAGGTCCCATTTGCGACTTCCCTCAAAGGGTATGTCTCTACTCCCTGCTGTCCTCCTGGTGTCATCCCAAGTGTGGTTCTCCTGACGGTCCCTCTCTTGGACCACCTCTCTTCCCACTTATCTAGGGCCCTCCATGTCCTTATCCCAGTGATCAGTTCCCTTATGTGTGTTTTCAATCCGATGGTTCTCCTCTCATCTAGATCTCGGTCTGTGTAATGTAGCCTGTGGTTGCCCTGTAATGCTTTGGTTCTTGACAGGTCTACCATATATTTGCCTGCTAGTTCGACTAATTTCTCATGGATTGCTCTCGCCTTTCGAGTTACGTCCTTTGCCATGAACAGAATTTCATCCTGCTCATACATGTCCATTCTTTCTAAGGGCAGGGTACCGTCTACCATATCATCCAGATCTGATTTTAAGCTGGAGACATCAAGTCTTTTGGCTTTTATTTCTGCTCGCAATAACTCCTTCGAGGGAGGTTCACAGGTTTCTCTCCCATCCCAACTCCGGGCCCTACGTTTGGGTTCGGGAGAGTTGGGGAGTGCTCTCTCTTGTTCCCATCTCTCCAGATCCCATGCTCGGCCATCCGATCATGGAAGGTGATGGAACACGGGCCTGTTACCCCCTGTCTTACTTTGTCCATTCTCTCCTCTCTCTTCCCAGTAGGCCTCTCTGCTATTCTCCCTTCGGTCCCCATTCCCTCTTGGCCTCGTATCACTCAGTATCTGATACGATCCTTCCTGGTTTCCCATATTCCCTGGGCTGCGCTCATGTCCGTCATCACAGGGACTATGGTGCGGCCTCTCGCAACTCCCACTCTGTTCTCTCTTGCCGGGCACACAGTGGATACACTTAAAGCTGTCCCTGTACTCCCGAGCCCTCCTGTCTTCTTCATTCTGTATTGGGCGAGACACCCCCCCGTTCTCTGGGCCCCCGTTTTCCAGGTCTGATCTACCTCCCCTCCGGGCCCAATGGGTGCCTCTCCCACTGTCCTTCTCCCTCCCGTCCCACTCCGGACTGCTCTCGTCAGCCCCGTAGTGAGTCCGGGCTCTGCTGTCCTGACTTTCCCTTTCAGCTTCCGCCGCTATGATGCTCTTGTGAGCCTCAACTGCCTCATCCCATTTCTTCATGTACGCGTTTAATTCTTGAAAGGATTTCTGTCCTGGTCCCCTCATATCCTCTGGCCATCTAATGTCCCCCAGATCTCCTGTTGTGTGCACTGGGGTGCTCCAATCCCTTGGTATCGGCAACTGACTTGGGGAGTTGATCGTATCATTCCTTCTTGCCATCTCTGCTCTTTCTCTGCCCCTCCGTACCCGTTCTTCCCCTCTAGCCCTATCTGGGTCATATATTGATACTATAGGACCTATGGTAACAGGTACCTGTAGTGCATCGGGTAATGCGTAGGAAGTGGCACACTCCGTTTCTGGCGCCTTCTGCACCACAAACCTCCCGACCACCTGTTGCACTTGGCTAGGCTGGGACAGTTCTTTCTTTGCAGCGGGATCCCAATTGAGACTGGGAAGCGGCCCATGCTCTCCTGCATTGCCCCCCCCCTTCTCTCCATTCTCGACATCTCCCCCTCCTCTGTTATACGGAGGTGGCCTGTCTGTCAATAATCTGTTTATCAGGCTGTCCTCTGTCTCGCTCTCGTCATCCTCTTCTAGGGGGCTTTTGTTCCCGGGCATCTCTAACACTGGATATAATTTATCTACTTCCATGTTATGCACCCTCCATCTTTTAGCATCCTCATCCCACTTGGCATCCTGTACTGCCCTTACCGAACGTTTCACTCTTTCTTGCCGTCTGTTCATGTTTTTCTCATGCGCTGCCCTAATCCATGCATTAAGGGCTTCAAACTGAGTTGGTCTAGGCAAGGGTCTCGTAGAGGTCATAATTGCTTTTAATCTGTGTAGCACCTCTAATCTGAACGTCCCGTACTTCGGGAACGTGAGTTCCTCATTTCCATCTGTCATCTTACTCCACTCTGAGATCCACAGAATCGTGTGCAGCCCAACATTTGTCCCCATGTAACGAGCTGGCGTACCCTCCGGCGGGGCTTCTTCCCCTTCATACGATCCCCTGCGTTCTCTTTTAAACAGCGCTCTTAACCATTTAAAACACTTCATAATTATGCGCAAGATTTCCAGCTTGAATACTTTGTTTACTTCCTGATGACAATCCACCAATCCTAGCGCGGCTTTGCTAGCTGACCTATCGCAGCGCGGTCTTTCACCGGCCGGCCAATCCCAGCGCGGCACTTTCTGACGTCACTAGTCTCCGCTTCGCAGCAGCACCCCTCCTTTCTCAGCTCTCCTCGCGATCATGCATGCGTCCCATTCATACACCGAAAAAATGACTACTTCCGACCAAGCGGTCACTTCCCTCGACTGTACGTCCACAGTCTATTTGTAATTGTCAACACAACTGACGAGATGTCTATCGTCTCTCTGATAGGTTCTCTACACACCCAGTAACTTCCGGCCAGCGTCCGTTACTCACGCACTCACTCTTACGTTCCCCCTATCTGGTCCTTCGGGTGATCACTGGTACCTCATGACCCCCTTTACACTGGTTAACAATTACTCTGAGTGTCCGATACACCCGAACCACTTAAGCTCTCCTTGAGCTTAAGGTTTCCACCGGTTGCGCGCGCTCACAACCTGTTCCACAGTCACTCTACAGGCATTCAACTCCGCCAGACATTACAACATAAATGCAATACAAAACACCGCAATCTTAACACGCATGACCCTTTATACTCACTCTCGACCGATACTGCTGCTTTTCTGTCTCACGTCATCCGGTCCTTCTTCGGCGGGCGGTTCTTCCGATCATCGATCTCTAGGGGCCTTGGGGTAATCTAACCTGGCCTAGATCACCTTCCTCAAGAAGGCAACCATCCTCTGCTACCAACTGGAAGGGCGAGATTTTGATCAATACCTTATCACTATCGATCTAAAACCCCGGTCTGGTCGACTGAACCTTTATTGCCTGTCATTGAGGGAAGAAAGTGCATCTCTTACCAGGTTAGTTCATCTAATAAAGGACTCTGCTTCAAAGGATCACAAACAACTTCTAGCTTTCAAAGGTTTATTATAAAGTCAGGATAAGTTGCAGGTACAAGCATCTCAAAATGAGATTCACCAGATACACGGGCCCAACTACATACATGTGCTCTCTGAAAGCCCTCAGACGAACAACGGAAACTACCAATACCAGTTCTAAAAACAATAGTGCTATTAGCATAGACACATATTGAAATCTATCAGTCATTTACAGCCGGAGAGAAAATACAGGTTAGGCTGACCCTACCCTGCTCTAGATGGTATCCCTACTTAACCAGGTCTCAACCTATCAAAAGGTGTCAGCAGTGAATGACTCCCAAGGGAAGCCACCCACTCTCAAACTCTTGGTGAAAACCTATAGTTCTCCAATCATGACCCCTCTCTGCCTACCCATCCGCTCTCTAAAGGGTCCTCAGGCTTCTGCTCTAACTCCACCCAGGGGTGCTGTCCCTAATACAAAAATCCAACAACATTTAGGACGCCCCTCGTGAGACGCCCCTCACGTGGTGTAGCTTCTGGCTTTTTCCATGATGAGGCCTTGTGGTTAGAGTCGACCTTGCTTCTCAGACTCTTCTCCGGCCCGCTGATACCCCTTAAACATTCCGGAACCCTCCTCCATGTCTGGTCCGTTTCTAGAACAAACTCCTATTCATTTTATTAATAATTGAATACCCCCTTTTCTCTTCCAGACAGACATTTGCAGCCAAATCCCAAATCTCATGGTTTTCTAACCGCGTTGCAACATTCCCCGGCCCAGACTAATATGTGTAAATCAACGTTAAAACTTTCCAGCTCTACAACATTTTTATAGTATTCAACTTCTTCTTTAATTATTAGCATGTTAATACTCTTACTCTACTGATTCGGTAAACACATCTATAAATCAAAGCCTACTCATTATTACTAAACATTAGTGCAATCCATATTGTGAAATTTAACCACCTTCCCCCTCCCTCCTAGCTCTGGCCCTGAGGCCTACCACGTTCAACGTTTCCGTATGCCATCTTACATTTTAGCAGCTACACAACATGGATTCAGGAATAATCACGTCTAATAAAATCATATTACTTCACACATTTCTGTATTAGTTCCACTTCTACTTAAATCTCTATATTAACTACACATTTCAGAATATAACTATGGATACTATCAGCACTCATGGCATTTCTCTTCATGACGTGTGCTTACCACGTGTAAGTGTGATGTATTTCTACATTTTGGTCAGTTTGCGCTCTCTCACCAGCTTCACCTCAGCCTCCCCCCTGGCTACCTGGCTACCTTGGATGACCCAGAAAGCTGTATTTTGTGCTCCCCTGCCAGGACATTTTCCCAAGGCCTAGAGGGTTGATTAATTTACTAATTGCAGGGGCCTTACCTCTGTTCATGTGCTCCTGAGCTGAAGGTCTGGGGAGGGCTGAGTAGGTTAGTAATAGCAGGGGCTTTGCTGCTTTTCAGGTGCTCCTGTGCTGGAGGGCTGGAATAATTTTGTGACAAAAAGGGGCCTTGCTATTTTTTTTAGTTGCTCAGCATGTAGGCCATTGTCACCTTGGCCCTGTGTCGTGTGCAAGAACAGTATCCTCCCACTTTCATTCCTTGTCTGTGCAAATGGTGTTTCATGAAAGGGCACGCCTCTTGAATGTGGGCCACGCCCCTTAAATATGGGCCACGCCTCTTAAATATGGGCCACGCCTCTTGAATGTGGGCCACTTTTTTCGTCAGTGCCCGGGCCGAATTGTGATCCCAATCCGACCCTGCCCTTGCACCATGGTGCAAGAATGCCTGCGTCATGGGGAGATTGTTTTTGTGCAGTAAAACTATCAATTACGGTGATTTCCTCTTCCAATGCGTTCTGTAGAATACAGCACACATTGAAAGAGGAAAAAAAACTAGTACATTTTTTTTAAATTCTCCTCGTTGCACCTCACTACGCCACCCCTAGGGTGGCGTAGCATTCTGACGCATTTCCAGATTTACAATTTCTCGTCAATCTGGAAATGCATCAGTGGACATGGGTGTTGCGTGGGAGCACCCACAGCAACAACCACGTCACGCCCCATAACACGCAAAGTGTTGGGTGAACAGGGGCGATATTTACAAGCACAGGTTAAGTCACAGAGGGTGACTTTACTTATGCTTATAAATATCACTCACAGGCTGCGCCACCGGTGCATCACGCAACGTGATGCACCGGCAGCTCATGGGGCTTGTAAATCTGCCCCTGTGGGGCCTATTTACAAGCCCCTAGTGCTGCCTTTGCGTCCTTTCTAATATGGGAAAAAGCGACGTGCCGGTGGAGCAGGAGGCTTGTAAGTAAGTCCCTGTGTTTTTTATTAGGCAACAATCAGGGATTCTATCGCTGCCGCCGTCGGCCGTTGGACGTCGCACGAGCTACCTCCCTGGTGCTGCGCACGTCCAACGGCCGACGCGGCCGCACCCGTTTCTTCGAACGTTCAGCACTGGCGTTCGAAGCAGTAAACGGGTTAAGTGGGATGAAAACAATGTGTGTGGGGGTCTCTCAAAGGGGGCGTGGCCAATGTAATTACGGGCGAGGCTTAAAACACCTAAGCTAAATATCTGTGCTTAGCATAGTGTGCTGCCCGACTATTATTCTGCTGCTGTCATTAAATCCAGATATTTAATACGTCACCTAACATTACACCTATAACAAGGCATGACTATTGGCTTTGTCAATGGTTGCTAGTTGCATAAGATAAATAAGCAACAATTATGATTCGTTCTGTAGAGTATTGAAAATGCTTCCGTTCTGAAAGATGAGACTGTGCAAGAAGGATAACAAGTCTCTCTGAAGATACATCACTGGCAGTGAAAGGTGGTTCTGCTGCAGGTAAGATTTTTTTTTCACTCTGAGGGCAAACATGGAGATCCCGATAAGGACCTGTCTCAGCACCTGCTTTTTAGAACTGCCGGTGCTGAACACCGACAGGACCCGGCCCACTTAAAGTCCTAGCAACAATGTAGTAAGGTGTCCCTAATGTTGTTGGGCTTGACTGACCTTTGACTCTACCGAAACTAAGAGCTACAGCTCTGAGGTGTAAGTAAAATAAGTGACAAAGGTATAGGGTACCTGGCGCCACTGCACCCTGTCTTTGCCTGTCTTTTACTACCCAGACTGTCTGGGGTCATTTCCTTTGCTTCTGTCAGGGCCTATGCCTCTCTAAGTATGCTACTTCTAGAGCATTTACAACCATGGAACAGATATAAACGTTGGGGGCAGTGATAGTGGCCAGGATTGCATGTAAAAAGTACAATAAAAGAACAAGATATTAAAAATAAGAGACAAAAAAAAATAGTTTTCAAACCTTGTGACTGATGTTAAGTCCATTGAACATACAAACCAGTATGGAAGTAAAAATAAAAGTCATTTTGTTTCGCACTATGTTAGTGAAATTTACTAATTTATTAATTAACCCTTACCCACACCTTTGGTACTACCTCTGTAACTTTAAAATGTTATTCCCTTTACAGCATGTCGTCTCTGGCATTTTTTTGGGGGGAGGGGGGGCGTATGCCCATGTGCGTCTCCAGTACCACCCCCTTCTTAAATGCCTTCTTCTTACATCGTCAATTACTTCTTCCATTACTTTAACCTTAAACCCAAACCGATGAACCTCAGCAGACCTAATCTTAACCCTATTCCCCACCTTACCCCTTAACCCAAACATTACACTAACCCTTTCTCCCACACTAACCACTGACCTTTCATTCCATCATCTTCTCTTACATCGTTCCTTATTCTAACCAGAATACAGGGGCATATTATCAAGGGGGTTTATCTCCGCTTTTTTGGCTTTAAAAGCCATGAAAGCGGAGATAAAGTATCTCCCTATTACCTAGCTGTCGCTAAAACCAGTTAGCGACAGCTAGTAGGAGATAGCGACCATCTTGGGCCCCACTTTGCATCTCAGTGATATTTATCACTAATGACATGCAAAGTGGGCGTGCCAAGATGTTAGCGACTGGAAACAGTCGCTAACATCGCTATCTCCTATTACCAACTTTTGGAGATGCGAATATCTCCAAAAGCTAACACCTGCCCTGAGCAGTTCTTAGCCATGTTATCCAATGGGAGGTGGATAACATGGCTAAGAGCATTAGCTCGGTAATGCATGAATATCGCTGACTTTTCAGCGATATTCATGCATTGCGGCCGATTTTTATCACATTTGCGATAAACTTTGGTAATACCTAGGTTTATCTGCGATAAAAATCGCCGCAGCTTAGCGGTACATTTTTGTCTCTAACCAAGCAATAGCTGCTTTTCCGCCCCGGTCGCCATGCGGCGAGGGCGGAAAAGGAATAATATGGTGGCGGTGTCTATCAGACACCACCAGTCATATTAGGATGGGCTTCTCTGAATGCCTTTCCGGAAAGGCATGCAGAGAATCCCTGTGGGAGCCCGTTGCGGGCCCCCAGGGACTCCGGGGGTGGGGGTGCACATGGGGGGTACCTATGGTACCCCCCAGCAGTTCCATGCACAGCATGCCATGCTGTGCATGGAAGTGCACAGCATGCTTTCCTGCCATTGTGGCGGGCGGTGCTGAGTGTACCGCCCGCCACAATGGTATGAATGCAGGATGCGCCCGGCACTGTGGTGGGCGCATCCTAATACTGGCGACGGGACCCCCGCCCTTAAGGCGGGCAGTCCATATTACCACGGGGATGGCGGGTGGGCAAAGTCCGCCCGCCATCCTAATGAGGCCCTTAATCTCCCAAACATTGTACCGATCTTCAACTCAAGCACTTGCATTTTCCCAACATGTTTTTATTTTTTAGGTTTCTTCTTTTCTACCTTTTTTCTCTACTTTTTTTACTCTTGCTTCTTGATGCAATTTTTTTTACAGCCGATCAGTGGCCTGAAGTTCTTTTAAAGTATATCAGTGAAATTAAAAAATAAATCAAACAGCTGCTATTGGCACAAATAAAATTATAAGCAACGTATAAATATGTTGTGTTGGTTTGCCGACGGATAAACAACACATTTGCTCGTTTTTGCCCTGCTGCAAAAAACATTCTGTATTTTGGTCTAGAGTCCTTGCAGAAAAATACACCCTTGTGTCATCGTCGAAGGGTTTAGTGACCGTTCATCGCCAAAGATTCACTCTGCTGAAGCAAGTGGTCTGTTTTACCCATTCCAAGATTAGCCCAGAACTGGTCTTATTTTGGACGAAAAGCTCCACCAGTTCTGGGCAGCAGTTCCTGCAGTAATGGGGCTGGACAACAGTAATGCAATTGACAGACATGGTAACACATGTACTGTCAGTGGTAATTGTATCAGCAATGGTAATGCAATAGAGAGGATTTTATTGATGGAAGGTATTCTCTATATCTGTAATGGAAAGTATTTACCACCACAAGTAAAGCAAGCATTGGAAATGCAATAGGTCTCGCATTAGAAAAGTTGTAGCTATTGGTCTTGTAAATCTATTAATTTTTTAAGTTATGTTTATGTTTTTATAATAGCAAATGTATTATTTTTGCTATTGTAAATGCCAATATTTATAGAATTTGCAAATGTGACACCTATAGCATTATTTAAAATGTTTTTGTGTCATTTGTAATAAAGCTTGAAACATTGAGAGAACATATTTGAACAAGTGATGCTGTGGTGGTGCTGAGTGATGCTGTTGTTGCGCTGAGTGATGTTGTGGTTGTGCTGAGTGATGCTGTGGTTGTGCTGAGTGATGTTGTGGTTGCGCTGAGTGATGCTGTGGTTGTGCTGAGTGGTGCTGTGGTGGCGCTGAGTGATGCTGTGGTGGCACTGAGTGATGCTGTGGCGGTGCTGAGTGGTGCTGTGGTGGTACTGAGTGATGCTGTGGTGGTGCTGAGTGATGCGGTGGTGGTGCTGAGTGGTCCTGAGTGGTGCTGTGTGGGAGGGTAATTATCAGATGAAAAAAATACAGCATGAGGGCTGCAGGGGCCTGTGGAGGAAAAAGATGCTGGGACCGACAAGTTTTAGGTATGAGGTACGACCGAGCTGACGGCCAGGACTGGAGATAGGGCATTTAAAAAGAAGAGAAAAGCCGCAAGCTACTAGCCGGAGCAGGGTCTCTGATAAGCAATGCATACCAAGGGAAAAAATCAATAAAAACCATATAAGGCGGCGGGTGTGAAAACCACCAGTGCACCAAGTACTCACGTAGGTATGACGTTGTTGTCTCCATAGGCAGGTGTCCGGACCGGTACATGCAGTAAAGCGTCCTGCAGTATATGTTAAATTGTTGCTGAACGGAAGGACACCAAGAGTGCTGGGAAATAAGGTCTAATCCCAAAGCGTGCTGGGAAAGGTAGTTCTGACACCTGGTGTGGTCAGAAACAGAAACAGGTTACGGGGCGCCGAGGGCATGGAATAAATACTGACCCTGTGAGCCCTGGAGACGAGAGTTTAGCTGCTGCCCGCAAACGGTGACCCATCAAATGGTGGGAAGAGAATAGTGAAAAAATGCGAGACACGGCCTGGCGGCCGTGAAAGAAGTGCCGTGCCTGACGGAGGCCAACTAAGCCTGAGACCACGGTGCTGCATTGGAGGGTAATTATCAGATGAAACAAGTAACACCATTTTCTGGTGGTCTATATAAGGTCATGTAAAAAAAGGGGCAGTTTGAATTTTATCGTAAGTTGTACAATATGCTAATAAGTGGAGGCCTGCTGGCTATATAAAACACTGGCATTGCTTTTCTTATATGGAACTGCTAACGCATACAATAAAAAGTAAAAAAACGCATACTGTTTCAAATCTGCAAACACGTGTATTTCACATGCACCCCAAAAAACGTGAAAAGCAGCACTGTGAAAGCGGCTGAAGGTAAGCCAACAAAACCAAGGAAGTGTAGCTGTCTAGGTACACTTGCATGTTGATGGAAATTGCTTGTTACAGTAAACAAGTTAAAAAAAATAAAAGTACACTGGGAGGTGGGAGGAAAAACGCGAGAGACGGCCTGGCGGCACTGGGAAGTAAAACAGAAAGGGGGAGAGTTGTACCGCGAGTGAAAACAAGGGAAACGGGGGTGAGAGAAGGGTAGGGAGAGACGGAGATAGGCAGTGAGATCGAAAATAGGAGAAGGATAGAATGGAAATCTCACCGGCTCCTCGGTTACTGATAAATCCAGCATAAAAACAAAGAAAGGACACGGGAGGTAAGCAAGCAACCCCTGGAGCATGGAAACAAAAGACAGACACACGTAGCGGTCCTACTATTAAAACAAAACAAAAAAAAGACAGTTACGAGAAAAGTCTTGAATTAGCGCGCAAAGAAGAAAGACGCACTTTGTAAACAACCAGAGGAGAGTGAAAACAAAAAAAAGTTTAAAACAAGTGTAACACCAGGCGAGGCTTTCAGAAGGAAAACTTGCAAACGTGTTTTCAAGTAAACGCGAGACACTGCCTGGCGGCCGTGAAAGTGAAAGTACGGCCGGCCGGCCGTGAATAATTAGGGGAGGAGAAATGCCTGAGGCAAAGCGCATGCTGGGGGATGCCTGTGGGAGGGAGGCTGGTGGCTTTGATGCGTGCACGCGCTTTTCACGGGCACTGCATGAAATCGCCCGTTTGGTTAAGCTCTGGTTAAGCCCCTATATCTCTCGCCAGGAATGCGCAAGCGCATTAGCAGGCGAGACCTAAAAATAATTACCACCAGCTGTATCATGCCTCCCTTTCTTTAATGAGAACCAACGTGCCATTTAAAGCCGCAAGGCAACCAACCCCATGCTCGAATGAATGCAGTTCACCAACTTCTATGAAACCTGCTAAGGACATTCAAACGTCAAACACAATCATAAAGCCCTCACTGCAAAAAACACTCAACAAAGACGGGAAAGGAACTGAAACAAAAGTTGTATAAATTAGTCTTTCAAAGTGAACAGTTCAACACAAATTGCCAACAAGCCATCATCATGGTCATTCTCAAAAAGCTCACACTTAGTCAAGCCACCACGAACAATGAAGGGTCAAGAGGGGACTGCCTATCACATGTCAACAAAGTTTGGCTTTCTCAAACCTCTACTCGGATTTCATCCATGTAATGATGCAGAAAAAGGTTCCTCAAAACATACCATGAGTCCTGTTGCACAATGTGTGCTTGACACCACAGACGGCATCAGACCAGGCTTTACTGTGTCAAAAAGCGCGGCGGCCTCGGAATTCTCTTCTCTTCTGGTTCACATCCATTTTCTACAACTGACCACTTGGTCTCTTCAATGTTTCTGAAAATCAAAAGCAACCACAACTGCCTCTATCATTCCCATACCCATGAAACCCATCTCTGCTTGCATACAACTAACAAGCAACCAGAATACTAAGCGATAGAAATATGTGTGCCCACTAGTTTTGTGAGAAAAAAAATCAGTTTTCTTAAAATCAGACTTCAAAACTGAACTGTTGCTCCTCCGCGACAGAGATAGTCCCAACTGCCATTCCAAACAAAAAAGCTCCAGATATATTATGTTAGGCAGTCATCCCAACTACCACGTCAAAAGACTCAGTCAGAGTCACCTGTAACTCAGAAATCACTTGCAACAGGCATATTCCATATGTTATCAACAAACCTCACTATTACCTCCATATATTCCTTCCTTTATTCCCCAAAGACCATCTGTAGCAGTGAGAATTACATTCAACTTTCAACTCAGGACTTGACGTTGCCAACTTCTTTTAACTTAAGCTGTCAAAACAAAAAACCTCCCAAACCACAGTGATCCATAACGATTCATTTAATCCATTCGCTGGAAAATGGATCCATGTCTTTGAAATCAGCCCAGAGGCTTCACATATGCTCTGAAACACCTGTTCTCAAACTCACAAATGGATCAATTACCTAGCATTTTAAATCCACAGCAATTGTCAAAGAACTGTGGGTACTGGGCTCAGTTGTTAAGTCTGAGTCAAAAAGACAACACAAAACCCACCTTTACAGATCTCATTGTACCAACTCTTTTTAGTTACCAAAGTAGAGACAGAGGCAGAGGTAGAGGCTAGGTTTATCCCCCTGACAGTTACGTGGTTGGACAAATATACATTATATCGCAGAAAACCTGCCCTTAGGTAATTAGATAGGATACAGCAATAATTCGTTGTAATCCCTTGTTTAGAAAAAAGACTTTTTTTCTAGAGACCCACCAGGGTTGCCCCTAGGTTGCATGCTTCATCACTGAGTTTCCTCTCAATCCTCTACGGATTGAGGCGTGCTGCGACTTGCAAATTGCGAACCCTGATGATGAAGAATGCCACCTCGGGGCAACCCTGGTGGGCGAGGGGTCTCTAGAAAAAAAGTATTTTTTTCTAGACAAGGCATTACAACGAATTCTTGCTGTACCAACTCTTTCTAGCCAGGCACCTTGAGGCAAAATAGTTTTCAGATCTTTGCCATATACATCTTTTATTTAGTAATTAGGTGTCAACATCTCTAATTCTAATTGTATTCACCTATCACACCAGCTCCACTTTAAGTAATGTATTTTTTTGTAATGTTTGCATGAACCTCAATATAGGGACAGCCACAACCTACCATCCTTGTGGGCACCGAACCAGGTGCTAGAAATTGCCTTTTAGTGCACGTTTTGGGGACCAATGCCATGTTACTTTGGGTGGTCTCTGTCCTTCCACTGGACCCAAAGTTTTGTATCATTAAAACCAGACAATTAAGAGGCTGCCTTCCCTAACACATGACCCCAGAAGTTGAAAAACCTTTTTACCTTTATACAACACCAGCACGACATACAAAGAAAACTTTTTTCCCTTGAAGATTGACACTACCGCATGCAAGTGTTTTAGTGCTGCTTGTGCTACAAAGATACCACAACAACGTAACTATTTCCAAAGCCTGATTCATCATCTGAAGCTGTACCCTACTCTATGAAAGTGACCATCATGGAGGGAGAGCTTAGCCTTGCTGAAGATGGCTGATCCCTATTTTTGATTCCGCCTGTCGCTGCTACTGCACTACTCTTTGTGGCTTTATTTTTTTAATACAGCTAGACCTGCAGATGAAGGCTTAGTGATGGGGAACTCACTTTGCTGAGGTGCAGTGACAGGAGATACCTACACCTGCAGTGGTGCTGGTGCTTCTGCTCCAAGCTCGTGGGAAGCTGCCTCTGAGGGTAGCCATGAAGCAGAGTGGTCCCAACACCAGGGGCAGCCGGCCATCCAAAAGAGGTAAGAGAGCCGAACCTTACCTCCTGGCAGACTACCACGCATCGCCGAACCACTGATTCTGTTCTTCTACTGCGCCAAAAACTTACCAGTAAGTCTCTGTTGGAGATCCCAGCAGTTGGCCAATGGAATTTGGGAGAGTCCTTTTTCTATGACATCACATCTTCTCCTGGGCACTGCCATGTTTATTTACCTCAACCTCATTCCTCTCTGAACATTGCAAGTTGGCCCTAAACACTGCCACTTACAGGTTGGGAGAAGATAAAACCCTCTACTCTTTCTATCAAAGACTTCGCAACATTGTTTCGGTTAATCTTCATGGGTGAAGCTGCCATCACATTGCATAGTTCTCAAGCTTTGGGACAGTCCTTCTTTTCTTTCCTAGTTTGATATTGTTGCTATTTTCAATATCTGAGATCAAGGCCTCAAGCCATTTCCTATTTTCAGAATGTCTGGCAAGCACAGAAAGAAAAAACAACGTCTGCAAGTCAATCAATCAATCAATTAGGAGTTTATGAAGTGCAGCTACACACCCAAAAGGGTCTCAGGGCCCCGGGGGGGGGGGGGGGGGGGGGGGGAGGGGGGGGGGGGGAGGGGCTGGGGCGGGACATAACTCCTGGGTTTCACGTTGATTCTTCAAAGAGCCAGGTCTTGAGGTCCTTCACAAGCTGAACTTGGACAGTGTTGGTGTCTGTCGGACGTGGAGAGGAAGGGCGTTCCATGCCTTGGCCCCGAGGAGGGAGAAGGAGCGTCCTCCTGCTCTGGACTTCTTGATGCGTGGTACCGTCGCAAGAGAGAGCTGGGCTGAGCGGAGAGATCTTTGGGGTGCATGGAACGAGAGGCAGTGGTTCATGTAGGTGGGTCTGGTGTTGTGAAGGACCTTTTGGGCGTGGGTGAGAAGCTTGAAGGTGATTCTCTTCTCGACAGGGAACCAGTGTAGTGTCCGTAGATGATGGCTAATGTGGCAATGGCACGGTAGGTTGAGGACTAGTCTGGCGGCGGATGTTCTAGAGTTTGCGAGTGAGATTATTGTTGATCCCTGCATAGAGTGAGTTGTCATAGTCTAGTCTGCTGCTGATGAGGGCGTGGGTGATGGTTTACTTGTGTTTGAGGGAAATCCAGTTGAAGCTCTTTCCGAGTAGGTGGAGGGTGTGGTGGCAGGAAGAGGTGACAGCGTTGATTTGGCAGTCCATTTTGAGTTCGGAGTCCAGGATGATTCCGAGGTAGTGCCTGTGGTCCGTGGGCGAGAGAGGGTTCCCGAGGGCGGGGACCACCAGGTGGCGTTCCAGATGTCGGGGTGTGGGCCCTTTATGAGTACTTCGGTTTTGTCCGTGTTGAGTTGTAGGCAGCTGTTCTTTATCCACTTGGCGACTGCTTCCATTCTTCTTGAAAGTTGTGCTTGGAGAGATTGTGTTCGTTGGATTGGCAGGGGATGAGTTGGGTGTCGTCTGCATAGGATACAATGTTGAGTCAGTGAGATCTGACGATGGGGGCGAGTGGGGCCATGTAGACGTTGAACACGGTGGGGCTGATGGAGGATCCTTGGGGAACTCCGCAGGTGGTCAGTGTGGGATCCAAAAGCAAGGGTTGGAGTCTGACCTGCTGCGTTCTGCCGGAGAGGAATGAGCAGATCCAGTCGAGGGCCTTGTTCTGGATTCCTGCATTATGGAGTTTGTGGGCCAGGGTGTGGGCGGCGGAGAGGTCCAGCAGGATGAGGGCTACAGTCTCTCCTCTGTCAAGGAGGGAGCGAATGTTGTCTGTCGCAGCGAGAAGGGCAGTTTCGGTGCTGTGATTCTTCCTGAAGCCTGATTGGGAGGGGTCGAGTATTTTGTTTTCTTCTTTGAAGGAAGTGAGTTGACTGTTGACTGCTTTTTCCATGACTTTCACTGGATACAGGAGTAAGGCGATTGGTCTGAAGTTCTTGAGGTCGGCGGGGTCTGCCAAGGGTTTTTTCAGAAGATGGTTGATCTCGGTGTGTTTCCAGTCATCAGGGAAGGAGACAGTCTTGAAGGAGCAGTTGATGATTCATTGAAGCTTGAGAGCGATGATGTCTGCTGCTCTGTGGTAGATGTGGTGGGGGCAGGGGTCCATGGGGGCCCTGGAGTGGGTTGTCTTCATAGTCTTTAGGGTGTTTTTGATGCTGAGGGCGGTTCACCTGTCCAGTGTCGGCTGCATGGTGTGGGAATCGGTGGAGTGGGTTCTTTCTGAAGGTTGTTGTCGTCAAAGTTGTCATTGATGGTTTTGACTTTGTGATGGAAGAAGGCACTGAGTCTGTCGCAGAGGTCCTGGATGGGTGGGATGTCGGTAGTCTCACTGTTGAGTTGGGCAAACTCTTCGATGATGCCGAAGAATTCTTGCTGTTGTGGTGGTGGATGGAGATTCTGTCCTGGAGAGCTTTCTTCCTCGAGTATCTGATGAGTTTGTGGTGGGCGGTGAGGGCTACTCTGAAGTTGTCAAGGTCTGCTGGGGTTTTGGAGTTACTCCATAGCTTTTCGAGGCGTCTGCAGGTGCGTTTAGATTTTCTGAGTTTGGTGGAGAACCAGCTGGCTTTCTAGTTGTGTGGGTTGGATTTTTTCCTGAGGGGGGCAATGGTGTTGGCGCAGTCAGTGATCCAGTTGTGTAGGGTACAGGCGGCGGTGGTTGGGTCGTCATCTGTAGCTGGGGTAAGAGAAGTTGCTGAGGTAGGCAGCAGGCTGGTCAGTGGATATCTTGTTCCAAATCCTGCGCCTGAGCTGGTGTTGGCATCTGCGGGGGAAGTTTGTTTTGAAGGTGAAGTGGACGCAGTGGTGATCCGTCCATGGGAGTTCAGAGGTGTGGTTGAACGCGATGGAGATTCCTACTGTGAAGATGTCCAGAACAAAACATGACATCTATAGCATTAGATACCAATATGCAGGAACTGTAAGAAATGAAATCATCAATAAACTCTGTAGAGCTGGCCTCAATGGAGTTTATGCAAGAACTAAATAACATGCATACAAAAATGTCTATGTTAAAACTGCAGCTTGATACATCTGAAAAATTACTAACTGACTCAGAGAACAGGGTACTAAAAGCCCCGGCTTGGAGATCTGAACTAGGGAACATGCAGACAAAGGTCACCAAACTTGAGAATAAGAGCAAGATGGACAATATGTCACTTTATAGTCTGCCAGAGTCAGAAGAGGGGACGACATGCAAAGCTTTCTAGCAAACTTTCTAGCAGACTGCCTACATTGGCAATATTAATTAGTTTCACAGGATGCACAGAATTTGAGTAGGCAACACCCAACTGCTAATAATTTCAGATTAATAATTATGTGTCTACTGCATCATCAACAAGCCAGGTTAATCCTTCAAAGGGAAAATCCTCACATTCACTGCAGATTTCTTATAAGACACTCATGTGAACCGGAGGACGTTTTTGTCTCTCCAACCTCTTCTTAGGCATAAAGGAATCAGATCCAGTGTCATAGACCCAGCAATTATGTTGTTTTTGGTACATGTAAAACCAAAATAGTACCATGACCGGACAGCTCTGTAAGGTTTCTTGGAATCATTTGAAGGCTCTAGATTGGCTGTAGTAGAGAAACTATAGGGAATTGATACACAAGCTCTCATCACTGCATCTAACACCTCATCACTAGCTCATGCTGCCCTCACTTCAGTACTGAATAGAAATAGACAACCTTACCAAGACAAACTACAAGGCAGCCAGCCTCTGAGAGACAGATATAAATTATGGTCCTCTCTAAAACTTTAACCACTGCTAGCTTATCACACCACTGCAATGCACTCATCTCCAAATCTGGAAATTGCAGCAATCATTCGTCCAGTGCGGATGATCAGTTGTCACCCGCACTGCCTAATTAGATTGATTATTCAACCTGAGCTCCTCTCAACCTCTAATGTACAGGGGCAGCCACAGAGGACATAGGTGTTGCTCGCCCACCCCCTAGTAAAGTTAGTGGTATTTTGTAATTTGTGGTAAGTTTGCTCCAACTAATAAAGAAGTTTACCCTACCTGCATGTCTAGTGGTACCATAACAATTAAAAGTTGCCTCAATTTCAAATTCCCTGGAACACTCACCCGCTATCTCATTTCATGTTCTGAATGCCCATTGGCTTTCAGTGTCTGCTCTGTGTCTCACTCAGAACTTTTTACTGTCTACCTCTTATATTTCCAGAATGCAAGCAGCAACAGTACTGTCACTCTTGTCTCTGAATATCAACGCCCTCACCAGTTACTTGAGAACAAAGTTACTTGAGAAGTTCTGTCTTACTTTGGATTGAAAAACAGAGATTGTTTTGCTACAAGCAACCCACCAGTCACTGGTCAATGCCAATAAGCAATTGTAAGGGTTGGTGAGAGCAGCTGTAGTGGCATCAGGCCTACACTCCTCCTTAGAACCTTCAGGATCACCAACATTACCCTACAGAAAGGTGGGGTTGCCATTCTCATGTGCAAATCCCTACCTGCAAGAGTGCAGAAAATGTGGTGTAATTCACAAGGCTGATTTGTCTTCACTAAACTGACATGTCAAGATCTATCCGATGTGGTGGGCTCCATATATGCTCTGAATACTGCAAAGGTGGACTTTCTTGCCAAACTAAGCAGAGTAGTGACAGAGACTGGCCATATGAAAAGGTAGTTTGTGGAGACTGGTGCTTCTCTATCAAGCAAGTCCTGGGCTGCTCTAGTCCCCCAGACCCCTGCAACAACAATAACAGGGGCATAATATGGGATTTAATGGCAGATCATTCACTTATTGATCATTGGAGGCTCACCCACACCACGGCTAGTGAATACACCTTTTTCTCATGCTCCCACAAGACTATGACCAGAATTGACAACATTTTACCAACAGCTGAGGTTTTCCTTAAAGTCACAAAATACATGATTGGAATAACTCATCGCGGATCACATCTCATTTATCTTGGAGATAGACCTGCTGATCCAAGTCAGAGACTGAAACTGGAGGATGAATACAGTAAGATACAAACTTGCTGCAGAAAAAAACTAAACTAATGGTGTATTTTCAGGACTACATAGTGCTAAATGAGAACCCTGTAACCTCCTCTCAGGTCTCTGGCTGCTGGAATATCCTATCTGAGAGGTATGAAGAAAAGGGACTGAGCCTTGGCACTTAAGAGAGCTGCAGCACTGCAGCATAAAAAATGAAACTGAAATATGAAAATAACGCTCTTACTAAGATGTATCGGAAGAAGTCATGGATATCATGCTTCACTCTCTTACTAGTAAGAAACATGAGATAGAACCCATGCACACAATGCTGGTCACTTCACTAGCTAGCCTGTCAGGGAAGAAGGTGTGACCTCCTTCCCAGCAGGCCATTGTTTCTGACTCCTGAGAAAGTTCACACCTCTTGGCAGGGGGTCAGATTCCTATCTTGGCGGCAGTATGCATGGGCTGGCAGCCAGAGCACAGAAAAGGATGGGGCAACCAGGTGGGCAACCTCTAAGGTAGCCACCTGGGTGCATGCCACACCGTACTCAGTATGAGATTCCTGTCAGAAGTGATGAGGCACATTGTTTGATACCAAACACAACATATTTAGGCGGTACCATAATGGTGCAGTCAACCTCAGGTTTGACCGGGTGCCAGCTGATGTTAACTTATGGACTGTCCATTACTTATAGTGTCCTATAATGGAAAATGCCACCAAGGGAACATATAATCTTGCACTTACATATGTACGCCTTCAATATAATGCACCCTGCCTAATGGGCTCAGGAGGCCTTCCTTAGTGCACTGAAAATAGTTAATTGACTTTGCCACACATGGTGAGGGCAAAGTTGAGTTCAAGATGTTTACACTGCTTCTGCAGATTGCAATGGCAGGCCTGCTCTCAGTAGTTTACTTGGGTCACACTTCGTGAAACAAACAGTGCTTCAGGCCCCTGTGACCCCTTTAACACCCATGCCCTGGCAGTCGCAGCTGTCATGACTCACGGGGGCGGGGAGGGGGGGGGAGGCGTGAAGGTAGCACAATGAACAAGCACTGGCGTTGCCAATAGGTCTCGCAGTAGGAAAGTTGGAGCTATTGGTTTTGTAAATGACAAAGCCCTTTATGTATTTAAAATGATAACCAAAGTGAAAGGCATTGTTATTTGCAATTGTAATGGCTCCAACTGTCGTACTGCGAGACCTATTGGCAACGTGAGTGGTTTTTCGTGTGTGAGTGGCATTGTGTGTGTGAGTGGCGTTGTGTGTGTGAGTGGCATTGCGTGTGTGAGTGGCGTTGCGTGTGTGAGTGGCGTTGCGTGTGTGAGTGGCGTTGCGTGTGTGAGTGGCGTTGCGTGTGTGAGAGGCGTTGCATGTGTGAGTGGCGTTGCGTGTGTGAGTGGCGTTGCGTGTGTGAGTGGCGTTGCGTGTGTGAGAGGCGTTGCCTGTGTGAGTGGCGTTGCCTGTGTGAGTGGCGTTGCCTGTGTGAGTGGCGTTGCCTGTGTGAGTGGCGTTGCCTGTGTGAGTGGCGTTGGCTGTGTGAGTGGCGTTGGCTGTGTGAGTTGCGTTGCATGTGTGAGTGGCGTTGCATGTGTGAGTGGCGTTGCGTAGTTGAGTGGCGTTGCGTAGTTGAGTGGCGTTGCATGTGTGAGTGGCGTTGCATGTGTGAGTGGCGTTGCGTAGTTGAGTGGCGTTGCATAGTTGAGTGGCGTTGCGTAGTTGAGTGGCGTTGCGTAGTTGAGTGGCGTTGCGTAGTTGAGTGGCGTTGCGTAGTTGAGTGGCGTTGCATGTGTGAGTGGCGTTGCATGTGTGAGTGGCGTTGCATGTGTGAGTGGCGTTGCATGTGTGTGTGGCGTTGCATGTGTAAGTGGCGTTGCATGTGTGAGTGGCGTTGCATGTGTGAGTGGCGTTGCATGTGTGAGTGGCGTTGCATGTGTGAGTGGCGTTGGCTGTGTGAGTGGCGTTGGCTGTGTGAGTGGCGTTGCGTGTGTGAGTGGCGTTGCGTGTGTGAGTTGCGTTGCATGTGTGAGTGGCGTTGCGTGTGTGAGTTGCGTTGCGTAGTTGAGTGGCGTTGCGTAGTTGAGTGGCGTTGCGTAGTTGAGTGGCGTTGCATGTGTGAGTTGCGTTGCATGTGTGAGTGGCGTTGGCTGTGTGAGTGGCGTTGCATGTGTGAGTGGCGTTGCATGTGTGAGTGGCGTTGCATGTGTGAGTGGCGTTGCGTAGTTGAGTGGCGTTGCGTAGTTGAGTGGCGTTGCGTAGTTGAGTGGCGTTGCGTAGTTGAGTGGCGTTGCGTGTGTGAGTGGCGTTGCGTGTGTGAGTGGGGTTGCGTGTGTGAGTGGCGTTGCGTGTGTGAGTGGCGTTGCGTGTGTGAGTGGCGTTGCATGTGTGAGTGGCGTTGCGTGTGTGAGTGGCGTTGCGTGTGTGAGTGGCGTTGCATTTGTGAGTGGCGTTGCGTGTGTGAGTGGCATTGCGTGTGTGAGTGGCGTTGCGTGTGTGAGTGGCGTTTCGTGTGTGAGTGGCGTTGCGTGTGTGAGTGGCGTTGCGTGTGTGAGTGGCGTTGTATAGTTGCGTGGCATTGCGTAGTTGCGTGGCGTTGAGTGGTTGAGTGGCGTTGAGTGGTTGAGTGGCGTTGAGTGGTTGAGTGGCATTGCATGTGTGAGTGGCATTGCATGTGTGCGTAGTTGAGTGGCGTTGGGTAGTTGAGTGGCGTTGCGTAGTTGAGTGGCGTTGCGTAGTTGCGTGGCGTTGCGTAGTTGCGTGGCCTTGCGTAGTTGCGTGGCGTTGCGTAGTTGCGTGGCGTTGCGTAGTTGAGTGGCGTTGCGTAGTTGAGTGGCGTTGCGTAGTTGAGTGGCGTTGCGTAGTTGCGTGGCGTTGCGTAGTTGCGTGGTGTTGTGTAGTTGCGTGGCGTTGCGTGGTTGAGTGGCGTTGCATGTGTGAGTGGCGTTGCATGTGTGCGTAGTTGAGTGGCGTTGCGTGGTTGAGTGGTGTTGCATGTGTGAGTGGTGTTGCATGTGTGAGTGGCGTTGCATGTGTGAGTGGCGTTGCGTGTGTGAGTGGCGTTGCATGTGTGAGTGGCGTTGCGTGTGTGAGTGGCGTTGCGTGTGTGAGTGGCGTTGCGTGTGTGAGTGGCGTTGCGTGTGTGAGTGGCTTTGCGTGTGTGAGTGGTGTTGCGTGTGTGATTGGCATTGCGTGTGTGCGGAGTTGAGTGGCGTTGCATGTGTGAGTGGCGTTGCATGTGTGAGTGGCGTTGCATGTGTGAGTGGCGTTGAATGTGTGAGTGGGGTTGCGTGTGTGAGTGGCGTTGCGTGTGTGAGTGGCGTTGCGTGTGTGAGTGGCGTTGCGTGTGTGAGTGGCGTTGCGTGTGTGAGTGGCGTTGCGTGTGTGAGTGGCGTTGTGTAGTTGAGTGGCGTTGCGTAGTTGAGTGGCGTTGCGTAGTTGAGTGGCGTTGCGTAGTTGAGTGGCGTTGTGTAGTTGCGTGGCGTTGCGTAGTTGCGTGGTGTTGCGTAGTTGAGTGGCGTTGAGTGGTTGAGTGGAGTTGCATGTGTGAGTGGCGTTGCATGTGTGCGTAGTTGAGTGGCGTTGCGTAGTTGAGTGGCGTTGCGTAGTTGAGTGGCGTTGCGTAGTTGCGTGGCGTTGCATAGTTGTGTGGCGTTGCGTAGTTGCGTGGCGTTGCGTAGTTGTGTGGCGTTGCGTAGTTGAGTGGCGTTGCGTAGTTGCGTGGCGTTGCGTAGTTGAGTGGCGTTGCGTAGTTGAGTGGCGTTGCGTAGTTGAGTGGCGTTGCGTAGTTGAGTGGCGTTGCGTAGTTGCGTGGCGTTGCGTAGTTGCGTGGCGTTGCGTGGTTGAGTGGCGTTGCATGTGTAGGTGGCGTTGCATGTGTGCGTGGTTGAGTGGCATTGCATGTGTGAGTGGCGTTGCATGTGTGAGTGGCGTTGCATGTGTGAGTGGCGCTGCATGTGTGAGTGGCGTTGCGTAGTTGAGTGGCGTTGCGTGTGTGAGTGGCGTTGCGTGTGTGAGTGGCGTTGTGTGTGTGAGTTGCGTTGCGTGTGTGAGTGGCGTTGCGTGTGTGAGTGGCGTTGCGTGTGTGAGTGGCGTTGAGTGTGTGAGTGGCGTTGTGTGTGAGTGGCGTTGCGTGTGTGATTGGCGTTGCGTGTGTGAGTGGCGTTGCGTGTGTGTGTGGCGTTGCGTAGTTGCGTGGCGTTGAGTGGTTGAGTGGCGTTGAGTGGTTGAGTGGCGTTGCATGTGTGAGTGGCGTTGCATGTGTGCGTAGTTGAGTGGCGTTGAGTAGTTGAGTGGCGTTGCGTAGTTGAGTGGCGTTGCGTAGTGTAGTGGCGTGCGTAGTGTAGTGGCGTGCGTAGTTGAGTGGCGTTGCGTAGTTGAGTGGCGTGCGTAGTTGAGTGGCGTTGCGTAGTTGAGTGGCGTGCGTAGTTGAGTGGCGTTGCGTAGTTGAGTGGCGTTGCGTAGTTGAGTGGCGTGCGTAGTTGAGTGGCGTGCGTAGTTGAGTGGCGTTGCATAGTTGAGTGGCGTGCGTAGTTGAGTGGCATTGCGTAGTTGAGTGGCGTTGCGTAGTTGAGTGGCGTTGCGTAGTTGAGTGGCGTTGCGTAGTCGAGTGGTGTTGCGTAGGTGAGTGGCGTTGCGTAGGTGAGTGGCGTTGCGTAGTTGAGCGGCGTTGCGTAGTTGCGTGGCGTTGCGTAGTTGCGTGGTGTTGCGTAGTTGCGTGGCGTTGCGTAGTTGCGTGGCGTTGCGTAGTTGAGTGGCGTTGCGTGGTTGAGTGGCGTTGCGTGGTTGAGTGGCGTTGCATGTGTGAGTGGCGTTGCATGTGTGAGTGGCGTTGCATGTGTGTGTGAGTGGCGTTGCATGTGTGAGTGGCGTTGCATCCGTGGCGTTGCGTAGTTGCGTGGCGTTGCGTAGGTGAGTGGCGTTGCGTAGTTGAGCGGCGTTGCGTAGTTGCGTGGCGTTGCGTAGTTGCGTGGTGTTGCGTAGTTGCGTGGCGTTGCGTAGTTGCGTGGCGTTGCGTAGTTGAGTGGCGTTGCGTGGTTGAGTGGCGTTGCGTGGTTGAGTGGCGTTGCATGTGTGAGTGGCGTTGCATGTGTGAGTGGCGTTGCATGTGTGTGTGAGTGGCGTTGCATGTGTGAGTGGCGTTGCATCCGTGGCGTTGCGTAGTTGCGTGGCGTTGTATAGTTGCGTGGCGTTGCATAGTTGCGTGGCGTAGTTGAGTGGCGTTGCGTAGTTGAGTGGCGTTGCGTGGTTGAGTGGCGTTGCATGTTGAGTGGCGTTGCATGTGTGTGTGAGTGGCGTTGCATGTGTGAGTGGCGTTGCATGTGTGAGTGGCGTTGCATGTGTGAGTGGCGTTGCATGATTGAGTGGCGTTGCCTGGTTGAGTGGCGTTGCATGGTTGAGTGGCGTTGCGTGGTTGAGTGGCGTTGCGTGGTTGAGTGGCGTTGCGTGGTTGCGTTGCGTGGTTGCGTGGCGTTGCATGTGTCAGAGGCTAAATGTAGCACAGGGAGACCTCCAGCGGTAAGACAATCAAAAACAACTTAGAAAACATTTCACAGTATGAAGAGATCAAACTCATGAACGAGCGTGATACACCTCAGCTAAAAATCATGATAAATAACAACACACATTAGAAGTGAAACTGCAAGTACAGAAGGACCAGCTTTGCTTGTTTAAAACTCCCACTTCAGGCAGATGAGTGTAATGTGTAAAGCGTCTTGTGCACATGAGCAGATCGGAGTCTGGAAGCAAATACAAACAAGAGGAATGACTGAGGCCATTGGTGTGAAGCACATCAAAGGGCTTCTCCTCCCCTAATTAGGTGAGGAGAAGCCGTTCCGGGAAACTGAAAGTACGGCCGGCCTGCGGCCGGCCATGAATAATTAGGGGAGGAGAAGCCCTTTGATGTGCTGGGCTGGCTGGCCCTGAATGTGCGTGCATGTTATCACGTGGTTCACGTGAACAGCATGAAAACCGCGGGGCTGAAAGCCCTTTGGTTTGAAGAGAAAATAGCCGACTTGAATTCTCCCCATTTCCCATTCCTGCGGAATGGTAAAGGCGAGACCTAAAAACAAAACAAAGCATTTTTTAAATAAAAAATTGCACACCTTACTGCCATTCCCGCTGCTGTGTCTCTGCTCCTTGCTCCTGCTCTCTCCTTGTGGCGTGGGACAAGAAGCCAGGAGCAACAACAAGGCTCCCTTGGCCAATCACAATGCTGCAATGCAGCCTTGTGATTGATAAGCACCCAGGCTCCCCTGACCAATTGCAACTCTGCAATGCAGCGTTGTGATTAGTTTTCAGCGTCCTGATTGGACGCTCAACCAGGGAATAGGAGCCTGGGCTTGTTCTCCATCCAGGTTGTAATGCAGCCTGCATGAAGTACTGGGAAAGTGTGCATGACTGGTTTGGACGGCCCGAGAGGGCCGACCAAACAGTCATTGCGCACTTTAGAGTGGGCATCCACTACTCCCCTGCCCTGCTCCGTAACTCAAAGTTATTATCATTTTATAGTTCCTTTCCACGGCTCAAAGCAGTGGGGCTACGCTTCTCCGCCATAGCGAAGGAGCTGCCACTGTGCCCTGGGTACCACTAGTACCATATACTAGGGACTTATAAGAGGGTTAAAGTCCTTTGCCAATGGGGCTTACCAATTCACACATATCTTTTTTATGGAGAAAGCACTGGCAATGGGGCCTCGGCAGCAGGCTCCAGTGCACTTTCAGAGTCATAACCATCAGCATTGTGGCAAAAAGTGGAGAGTTGACCATACAAAAATGGCACATTCCTTTAGCAACCACATTTCTGAAAGCCGTATACTGAAGCAGAACGTATGGATTTAGTGTGAGACTTTGACTGTGGCCTTCGAAGGGCTCGGCTTAAATTAAGTTTTTTCAAAATATTACACAATTGCCACTAGTCCTCGAAAAAACTTCACAGGTCAAAGCTTGCACCTAATGCAACCTGTTGGAGGTGTGATCAACGCAGAGGAGGCATTGTGCATTTTCTATGGTCATGCCCAAAGTTGGGAAACTATTGGAACTCTATGTGACGCCTGCTGCGGAGCGTGAATGGCTTGCACAAACTAACGACTCTCAAACTGGCTACTCTTCAGGATACGTAGGACATTGTTGGGATTACTAACCATAAAGGAGATATTTGGCTGCAGAACTGGCCTTGCCTGTGCAATGCCTGCTCTTAAATGGCACTACCTACGGGAAACATCCTTTACAACCTTTACAACGAAACTTTTACAACGCAGTGCTTTTACAACGCAGGTCTTACAACAAAAACCATTACAACGCATTGCACTGGGGGGCGCTCTAGGATAGGGAATAGTTTTAATTTACTATCCAACACCTTCCCTACTATCCACGGGGACTGGAGTTGGAATAGTAAATTAAACTATTCACTATCCAGCACCCCAAAGCGCTATGCGTTGTAACAGCATGCGTTGTAAAAACTGCGTTGTAACAGCATGTGTGGTAAAAGCATGCGTTGTAATGTCATACATCCCTACCTACATCACAACCACAAAAACAAAATTCTGACATTATTTGAGATTGTGACACCATTTTCTGATAGGAGGCCAATGGATGTGTGACAACCAATACTGCATGAATAACCCTCTTGACTCCTGTAGAACATGGCAACAAGGTTTTGGCTGGCTGTGAGTGGAAGTTCCTGCATATTGCTACACCCAAAAAAGAAGGCTCATTTGCCATTCCTATGCTTCCAGATGGGTACACAATATTCAATCAAGTTTGCACATTTCATCATTGAAGAAGGTCAGTGTGCTTAATCTAGAGTGCTGTCCCTGTCCAGTGACACTGTGTGGTAAACATAGTAAATGGATGTGCACCTCTTTTGCATGTTAATTTGTTTTTAAAATTGCTGATGCTTGTATGTGATATCACCACTTCAAAGATCCAATCAATTAACCCTTTTAAGGTGTGCATAGCGTGACAAACAGCATTCAAACAGTGATCCACAGCCTTTCAAACAATGTTAATGTATTCTTGAGAAATGATTTGTTGACAGTTTAATGCAGCTATGGATTTTAGTGAAAGCGGGTGCAGGTTACAAAAAAAAAAGTACATTTGGAAGTTATGGCTAATGCAGGCTGCTCAAATCATTTTGCATCTTGTGCATTAGTAAGCACATTAAGGAAATCTTCACAAACAATATTGACAGATAAGTATGTTTATGTGTTTATCAGGGCAGGCGAGGTGTCTTGGTGGGGGGAAAGATGTGCTCTTTGATAAATAATATCTCGGGTCTCCTTAGAAGGCGACCAAGCACTTCTCTTAAAGGCACAGGTGCTGATTTATCACTTGGCGGACAGGCTACTCCATTGTAAGTGGTTTGTCCACCTGTCTAGAGTTGGGAGGGCCACAGGCCTTCCATTGAGAGAGCTGCTGTTGGCTCTGCCTTCCCTGCAGGCTCTCTCAACAGAAAGCCTCCTCTGATGGCCCGACGGGGTGTCAGATCAAGGGCATTACTCGAACCACCCTAATTAGGGTGGACGGTATGATGTTTTTTTTTCTGTTCCTCGCCATCAGGTAAAATCAGTTAGTGAGGGCCAAAAAAATACACCTATAATGGCCCCCACACCAAGGGAAAATACTTCTGGTTGTGCAGGTCACTAATTTGTTTTATTCTTTGTGTGAGGACAGGCAGGAACTTTTGCACTACAAAACTTTACTTTGAAGGTTGCCTTCTTCAAAGGCAGAAACTGGTATAAGTACCGGAGCTGTGACACCAGAATTTCAGAACACTTCTGAACTAAAAGGACAAGCTGGAGAAACTTTTAGGAGGGATTACCACTTTGCTGTGTTGGCCTGCTGCTTGCTGCTTCTGTCTTGGGCAGTGAAACGACTGGACTTTACTTTCTACATCCTTCTTACCAAGGTTCTCCAAAGGCTTGTGTGTACTTTCTTCCTGTTAAGAAGTCTCAGGGCCATCTAAGACTTCATCTGCAGCCCCTAACTCCTCTGCTGGAGTTCTGGCCTGCCAAGTGATGCCAATTCCTGTTCTGAGCCCTTGGAGGTGGCATTCCCGCAAAGGACCTAAGAAACTCCACGCATAGACTCTAAGTGCCTGCTTTTCCCGATGCCTCACCGACATCAAGCTATTCCTAACCACAATGCAACTGTGCTTTAAATTTGAAATTTGTGATTTAAAATTTGTTGACACATTCATATTAAATTGATACAGCAAGAACTGAATCAATGTACTCCTGGTACTTTGAACTGATTTGTGCTAAATAACTATATGAATTGATACTATAATTGTACTGGAGTGTCGAGGTTAACGTGTCCATTTTACAGTGCATGCTATGTTCATATTAAGTGGGGAGGGTTACCATATCGGCACTATGAGGCTGTCCACTGCGCCCGCAGGATGCCCATCTAAAAGGGCAGCCACCTTAGTGCCGCATTCGGCACATCCCCGCGCTCCAGTCTCAGGGACCCCCGGGATGTTCCCCAAGATCCGGCGCCCAGACGCATCACTTCTGGTCCCCCGTGGGTCGTGCAAGGAATTTATACTTGGCCCCGCCCACTGACCTTCCTCTTTGTCTCTTCTGGACATGCCGTATTCCTCCCAACTGCATACCCGGCGTTCCGGCTGGAGGGTGCGAAGGACTAGGGAACATGTTGACTTGTTAATTTGTGTTGCAGACAGAGTTACAGGGTGATCCAGATAGTGACTGGTACATAGGGGTACCATCATCAGGAGCACAATAAGGGTGCCCAATGCCAAACCCCAGAATTCTTTACAGCAGGACCCGGGATAAACATCGGCACCCCGTAGGTCCTTAGGACAGTTGTCAGCACCTAGCAACCGGGGGCTTGCCTTGCTACACTCTTCCCCAAAAAAGGCACGAGTAAAGTTATGGACTGGTGGTCCAGGGTATTTAAGGCAGAGAATCCCCACATAAATGGTAGCACTGATTGGGTTGGCCACAGAGCAGTTTGGCTCATCAGGTGGGTAGAGCAGCCTAGGTCAGTCACCGCTGCCTGCCCTTGGGTCGCCCGTAAGTTAACCCACCACGTTGGCATCCTCCATGTATGAAATGAACCTGCAGCAAACTGTTTTCCAATAAACCTGTTTTTGTGTGATTATTTATTACAGTGCGTGCTATGTTCATATTACATGGGGAGGGTTGCCATATCGGCACTAAGAGTCTAGTGATATCCAGCAGTGGAATCCTGCTCTGCCCAACTTGTATGCCGGTCCTTATGGTTCTAGCTAGCTAATAACTCTCATTTATTTATTCATTCATTCATTTACTTATTTATGTTTACAAAATATATCCCTGCTTTCCCTCTGAGCCCATCCCATTCTTAGTCATATTCTACTTACTGGATGTGTCACCCACTCTATACCTCTCAATCCCACTGCATGCTTTACCACATTGCTTCTCAGTGCCCTTCTGGCTTGCATGCATCTTTCTACCAATAAATCCTGTTTGAACATGCAAATATAGTTGTCCAAAATAAAGTTTGCCCATCTGAACCAAACATCCAGCCTCCCCTGTTTCGCATTCACATTATCTTGGTCTATTGTAGCATGTGGTCTTCTTCCTTTCTTGCAGGACTTAATGAATGTATGGAGGTGCTTTATGAGCCCACCGTGATGGCCACAAGAGGATGACAGATGGAATCAAATGACCTCAGTAATTGCCTAGATGCTAGGAGTAAAGGGAGCACCAAGATGGCAAACACTCATGTTGCCTGGGGCTCCAAAAATCCTTGCATAGAAATTGCCTTCTGGAAACCCTCTTCTCCCTGCCTTTATAGGCAAATGACTGCATCGTCATCTTCATTTCTTCCCTGCAACCGTCTGCATCTCATTCTGGTACTGAAGTGTGCAAATAATTCATCAGAGAGTTTGCACAATTGCAGCACATATTTTACAAATGTAAAAGAAATAAGGGTAAAGAGGCGAATACCGATCACAACCTGCTCATGTCACTTCTCTCAGAGAACAAAACGCCCAATTCTCTCTGATAGCTCTCTTGCTCTGAAATTTCATTCCATTTTAATAATGAAAGTGGAAGTTGCCTGGGAGGAAATTCTAGAAGGCTAAAGATGGGTCCTCTTGTAACAAGAGAGAGTCAGTAAGATTGAGTATAATTATTGGGATCACATGGCAGGGTGAGTGAGAAAAGAAGGGTAATACGGGGTGGGTTGATTTGTTCTGGTGCTGTCAGGGCAACAAGCTACCAAGCGCTTATCTCCCACCTGCACTTGTGCAAGGTGCTATTCTGGCTAAGGTTGGAGCCTTGGCACGAGTAATTATTCAGAAAAGGGGGTGGTGATGGACAGAGTATCTGAATTAAGCAGAACACTCCTACCCAGTCAACATATCAGGGCTTGATCCATCACCATTTTTTAGCTCACTGCACCATCCCAGCTCAGAACCTGGCTACATGCAAATTAGTCTGTCCCTGGCCCAGTGCATCATGGGAACAGGGCAGACCAAACTACCAAGCCAATTCTTTTACTGGAAAGGAAACAAGCTTCCGGGGGCACGAGTACAGCATGCCCAGCTTGTGCTCAGATGCCTTTGGAAGTCTTCGGGGGCATCTCAGGCTGGGGAGTAAACCACTGCTCAACATTTTGGCCCTTTTCCGAGCCTAGAAGGGGTAGTAGAACCTGGCCTCATTCCAGAGAGCGTAATTTGTGCTCAGGTTGCCAGCCGCGATGGCTCTCCCAATTCTTTGCTTACTCATGAGGTGTATTTGTGCAACAGTAGGCAGTTTCTGTGCCCTCAAAATGGAGCATAGTTACTGCTCATGTCACCAACTTCCATTCTGCCTATTGACGTAATTTACTCATGTGACAGTATGTCTGTCTTGCATATGTTGCCATATAGATTAATAGGCCTTCTCTGATTACTCCCCATTTTTGGTGTACATGCACACTGCACCCCGCTGTCCCTTCGGCTTGGTTGCTGTTGTGTAACTTCCTATACGTTTTAGTCCCCCTGCTCCCGACCAACTGAACTAGGTACCCGCCACCAGCCATTTCCTCTTGCATAGCAGAAAGCATGATGCATAACATGAGAGCTGCAGACTCATTTATAAACATCAGCTAATTACACCTATATTCTGCGCTCCTACCTTTCACACATCCTCCTTCATCACACATCTAGGAGCTGTGCCCCAAGACAGGTAAGAGCACCTCTGTGGTCCAGTGGCGTAAGGACAGCCCTGTTGTGCAGGGGGGCAACCTCCAGGGGACCCGTTCCTGTACTGTTAACTGCCGCTGGGCCCCTGGCCTGAGAGATCGTGACTGGGATTGGAGCTTGGGGTGCCCCATCATATATTTTTAAAGTACATATATTTTGCAGGGAGGCCTCCTCAAGTTTTGTTACACAACTGCTGCTGTCACTCACACACAGGCGCGCGACACCCATAGGGCTTAAAGGGCTTCAGCCCCCGTCGTATGTGTCAGCCCAAGCTGAGACAGCTTCCCCACACACACACACAGACAGTTCTTGAGCTGCTGTGGGCTGGCTGGTCTGGCGTCTTATCGCAGCCGCACCCGAGTATTTCACAGGTCTTTAAAAGATCATTTACTTGAATACGAGGCTTTGTTGTTTTTTCACTCATTCCTAGAGCCCCCGCATCTCCACTCTGCCGAGTCCTTAATGTTGCAAATTGCTTTTGCTGCTACAGTGTGCGAATGCATTTCCTGAAAATTAACCTTAGTATTTGTTTGTTTGCAGTTTTATGCAGTTAACATTAGGCTTTGTTTTTTGTCAGTTTTATGCAGCTCAAACTCCACCCGAAGGTATTGAGGCACTTTTGCATGAGCACCAGTTATATTATACAAGGACACATTGCTGCATTGCTGGAAGTTTTAGCGCCCCCCCCCCTGATATTTGGCTCTATTTGGTCACCTGCTCCAGGCCCCCGTCCTGAGAGATCCTGACTGGGTCTGGAGCGTGGGGTGTCCCCATCATATATTTTGCAGGGAGGCCTCCTCAAGTTTCGTTACACCACTGCTGCGGTCACTCACACACAGGCCGCAATGCCCATAGGGCTCAAAGGCTTCAGCGCCCTCCCTCCCCCGTCGGGTGTCAGCCCGAGCTGAGACTGCTCTTGAGCCTCTGTGGGCTGGCGTCTTATCGCACCCGAGTAATTCATAGGTCTCTAAAAGACCATGTACTTGGATACGAGGCTTTGTTGTTTTTTCACCCATTCCTAGAGCCCCTGCATCTCCACTTTGCCTAGTCTTTAAAGTTGCAAATTCCTTTTGCTGCTACCGTGTGAGAATGCATTTCCTGAAAAGTAACCTTAGGCTTTGTTTGTTTGCAGGTTTAAGCAGTAACGTTAAGCTTGTATGTTTTTTGCAGTTTTATGCAGCTCGAATTCCAGCCGAAGGCATTAAGGCACTTTTGCATGAGCACCAGTTACATTATACAAGGACACATTGCTGGAAGTATTGGACCCCACCCCCGAAATTTGGCTCTAGTCGTGCACCTGCTCACACAACGCCAAAACGCTTCCCTTATACGATCACACATACATCACTGCCAACCACACACACTCTCACATTGTAGCTTGCTACTTCAAGGAAAGTGCACTTACGTGTCCCTCAACGGGGTATGAAGCGTGATAACTTTTACAATACCACACCCGTGCCTATCTACCCCTGTTAACGCTAGGCGCAGTACGGGTTATGCAGATAATAACTGAATAACATGTCCACTACTCAAATTACTTCATATTTATACTATACTAATTTTCAACACTAATCCTTTATGGGTTCCGGAGTGGCGTGCTACTCGCCACAAAAGCGCTTCAACACCCATCAGGGGTAACAAGTGCTATAGGAATGCAAATCTTTCTTCCCCTTTTAATCCCTCTGCTATCCTTCTCACTCCAAGTAACTGACTAATATCCACCACTGAAATTACTTCATATTTCACCATATTAATTTCCCACTAATCCTTTGTGGGCTTCCTGAATATCGTGCGTCAACAAGCGCTATATGAATACAAACCTTTGTCCTCCTCTTTCCTTCTGCTATCATTCCAAATCCAAATAACTGACTAACCTATCCACCACTTAAAATGTACTTGCATGTTTCACTATACTAATTCAACACTAATCCTCTATGGGTCCCGGAGTAGCGTGCTACTCGCGGAAAAGCGCTTCGACGCCTCGTCAGGGGTAGTAAGCGCTATATAAATGCAATTACACTACAATATAGGCAGGAGCAGGGACCAGCTCTCACTGGGGCCTACAGCCTAAAATGGCGGCGCCAGATCACTCTCAATGACGTCATAGAGAAAAAGGCGGGTGCTGCACCTTAGCTCTCCTCTGTAGGCCCACACCCGTCCATCCCAACCGCGACCTCTGAGCGGTTGTCAGAGGCTTCCAGTGTCTACAGCATGTCGCGGTATCGATCTGCCGAGTCGATGCATCTGGGTGTCACCTCCATGTTACCTTGTACATCATTTTATAGGAAGCATTAAACGCGGGAAAGTAATGGGATCGCACTAATGGACGTGACCATCAGGCACTTATAAACAAGCGCCATTAGCGAATCAGGAGAAAACGCAAGAACTCATTTACATTACATGAGGTAATGTCAGATAAATCCGCCATTTACAATTCAAATGACGAAGCAACGATGTCGGAGGTTAATCACAACCTCATTAACATATTCTGCATATACGGGAGAGCCACATGTTAATCAGCTAATAACCAATAAACAAACAACCTCAGCGGGTGGCCTTCAAGTTCTGTGTGGCAGGGTATTGGAACATACAACAGACAGCTGGCGGCAAGTGATGTGACCTGATCAAATTCTATTAGAAGTCCTGTTTTATTTTTATTTTTTAGAAAACTATGTTGAAAGAGATGTACCGTTTTGCAAATAAGTCAAAAAAAGGTATTGCAATTTCTTGATACCTAGCATTTACTAATCTGGAGACAAAATCCTTTTTACTTATTTTTGTCCATCCATACAGAGGTAAAGCAACCTGCCTTCTTGTTTGTATTAATGTTTAAAAACGGAAAAATAAAGAAATTACAACTTTGTTTGATTGCGTCTACGTACAGTCAATCATGCCTTTCGGGCCAATAGCTGTGCATTTTGAAAACACAAGCCGGTAAAAAAAAGGGATAAAATCTTAATAGAACTTAAAGAGCTGTAGAACTACAGGTGTTACAAATTCACAAGTTTTCAGGCGCATGTATACTAAAACCATAGACATATAGAAGAGTACGTGTGCATTCATGTGTTAAGTACGTTTAACTACACCAGTTGCAGTTTCATTTGCTCACAGACCCAAAACTATAAATATAGATAAGTACCAATGACATGACAAACAACATTTGCAATGTAATAGGTCGCGCATGTTTTAGAGTTAGAGCTATTGACATTTGACAATGCCTTTTATTTATGTGTTTTAGTTAAGAATGAAGTGGACATATGAACAGAAACCTTGCTGCAGCACTGTCTAGAGGACATAGAATGGGGAATTACCACTGGGACCAGAGAAGCACCTAGCAGCACTGCCTAGAGGACTCAGAATGAAGAATTATCGACGGGAGCAGAGATACAGCTGGCAGCATTGTCTCGAGGAGTTAGAATGCAAAATTACCAATTGGACAGAGAAGCAGCTAGCGGGGTATACACCTGTTACAACGCAACTTTTACAACTACCTACTGTTACAACGCAACTTTTACAACGCATACCATTACAACGCATTGCGCTGGGGGGCGCTCTAGGATAGGGAATAAGTATAATTTACTATCCAACACCTTCCCTAGTGTCCACGGGGACTGGAGTTGGAATAGTAAATTATACTTACCACTATCCAGCACCTCTAAGCGCTATGCGTTGTAATGGTATGCGTTGTAATGGTCGCGTTGTAACAGTAGGTAGTTGTAATGGTATGCGTTGTAACATGGTACATCCAGCTAGCGGCACTGCCAGAGGACTTAGAATGTAGAATTACCACGGGACTAGAGAAGTAGCTGCAGCACTGTCTAGGGGACTAAGAATGAGGAACCACCACTGGAACCAGTGTAGCAGCTAGCAGCACTGTCTAGAGGACTAAGAATGAGGACTTTCCACTGGTAACAGAAAGACAGCTGCAGCACTGCAGAGGACTTAAAATTGAGGATTTGCTGACGGGACCAGAGAAACAGATAGCATCACTGCCTAGGTGACTTAGAAGGTGGAATTACCGGCAGGACCAGAGAAGCAGCTAGCAGCACTGCCTATAGAACTAAGAATGACGAATTACTACTATAACCGGTGCAGTACTGACTAAAGGAATAAGAATAAGGAATTATTAACGGAATCAGAGTAGCAGCTAGCAGCACTGTCTCAAGGACTTAGCAGGATGAATTACCACTGGGACCAGAGAAGCAGCTAGCACCACTGCCTATAGGACTCGGAAGGAGGAATTACTGACGGGACCATAAAAGAAGCTAGCAGCACTGCCTAGAGGAATAAGGAATTACCACTGGGACCAGAGAAGCAGTTGCAGCAGGACTTACAATGAGGAATTACAGACGTAACCAGAGTAGCCACTAGCAGCACAGTCTAAAGGACTTAGAATGAGGAATTACTGACGGGACCACAGAAGCAGCTAGCAGCACTGTCTAGAGGACTTCAAATGAGGAACTACAGATGAGACCAGAGAAGCAGGTAGCAGCACTGTCTAGAGGACGTAGGATGAGGAATTACCGACGGGACCACAGAAGCAGCTAACAGCACTGTCTAGAGAACTTAGAACGAGGAATTACTGATGAGACCAGAGAAGTAGCTAGCAGCACTGTCTAGAGGACTTAGAATGCGGAATTGCCGATGGGACCAGAGAAGCAGCTAGCAGCTCTGTCAAGAAGACTTAGAATGAGGAATTACTACTGGGACCAGAGAAGCAGCTAGCAGCACTGCCTAGAGAACATACAATGAGGAATTACCACCAGGACCAAAGAAGCAGCTAGCGGCACCGCCTAGGGGATTTAGAATGAGGAATTACAGACGGAACCAGAGTAGCAGCTAGAAGCACAGTCTAGAGGACTTAGAATGAGGAATTCCCAATGGTACTAGAGAAGCAAGCAATGGTCTATGACGCAGCAAGCCAACAAAGTGGCAGGCATGTGCTTCACTATTCTTAGATGGCTACGCAAAATTGTCTTGATGTTACCGCCTATTACCCAGAAGACCGTAGTCAATGCCTTAGTTACATCTCGGCTTGACTACGGGAACATCCTCTACCTTGGCTCCAACAAAGCAGTGATAAGACGCCTGCAGCTTGTGCAAAACTCTGCTGCTAGACTGCTATGCAGAATCCCTAGATCTGCTAGGATCACAAAACATCTTAGGGATCTGCACTGGCTAAGGGTGGAAAATCGGATTCGATTCAAAGCCCTGAACTGTCTGTTTAAAATCAAAGCTGGCACTGCCCCCAGGTACTACAAGATCTTACCAAGCCCTATTTCCCCAACCGCAACCTTCGCTCTTGTACAGCAGCGAATTTTGCTGTTCCCAGGTACAAACTGGCCAGAATGGGTGGGAGATCCTTTTCCTACCTAGGGCCCACCCTCTGGAACACACTCCCCCCCACATACGCAAAGAAGAAAATCATCTGAGATTTAGAAAAAGTGTTAAAACTTGGCTGTTTGACAAATAGTTGGCTGCTGACTGTCTCCTCTCCTGTTGTGTTTTGGGCTCTGTTATCTTGGCGCCGAGAAACCCTTTGTGGGTAGCTGCGCGCCTTATAAGTGCTATAAAATGAATAAATAAGAAGAAGCTAGCAGCATTTCCTAGAGGACTAAGAATAAGGAATCAGACTGGTACCAGAGAAGCAGCTGCAGCACTGTTTAGAGGACTTAGTAAGAGGATTTACCACTGGGACCAGAGAAGGAGCAGCAGCACAGTCTACAGGACTAAGAATGAGAACTTTGCTTTGGGGCCCAAGAAGCAGCTAGCAGCACTGTCTAGACGACTTAGAATGAGGAATATCCGTTGGGAGAAGAGTAGCAGCTAGCAGCACTGCCTGGAGGACTTAGAATGAGGAATTACTGATGTGCCCAGAGTAGCAGCTGGCAACACTGTCTGGAAGACTTATAATGAGGAATTACAGACAGGACCAGAAAAGCAACTAGCAGCACTGCCTAAAGGACAAAGAGTGAGGAATTACCGACAAGATAAGAGATGCAGCTAGCAGCACTGCCTAGAGACCAGAGAATGAGGAATTACCACTGTGACCAGAGACACAGCTACAGAACTGCCTAGAAGACTTAGAATGAAGAATTACTGATGGGACCAGAGTAGCAGCTAGCAGCACTGTCTAGAGGACTGAGAATGAGGAATTACCACTGGCACGAGAGAAGCAGCTAGTAGCACTGCCTTGAGGACTTAGAATGAGGAATTACCACTGGCAGCAGAGAAGCGTCTAGCAGACCCTAATGCATAATTGGCCGGAATAGATGTATACCATAAATTGGATAATGTCTATTATTTGTGTAGCAGGTCTTATCTGCAAAGCTGACTCATGTACTTGTTCTATAAGTATCTGCCTAACTGTCATTAATACAAAACCCCAATAAAAATATGTTTAAAAAAAAAGAAGCAGGACTGCCTAGAGGACTTAGCAGCTAGCAGCACTGCTTCGAGGACTAAGAATGAGGAATTTTCACTGGGACCAGAGTAGCAGCTAGCAGCACTGTCTAACGAACTTGAATGAGAAATTACCACTGGGACCACAGAAGCAGCTAGCAGCACCGCCTAGAGGTCTTAGAATGAGGAATTACTGACGGGCTCATAGACGATGCTAGCAGCTCTGTCTAGAGGACTAAGAATGAGGAATTGCCAATGGGAAATGAGAAGCAGCTGCAGCACTGTCTAGAGGGCTAAGAATGAGGAATAAATACCGGGAACAGAGACACAGCTGCAGCACTGACTAGAGGATTAAGAAAGGGGAATTACCACTGTGACCAGAGACGGATATGCAGCACTACCTAAAGGAATTAGAATGAGGAATTACCAAAGGGACCAGAGTAGCAGCTAGCAGCACTGTCTAGAAGACTTAGAATGAGGAATTACCACTGGGACCAGAGAAGTAGCTAGCAGCACAGCCGAGAGGATTTACAATAAGGAATTACCAACGGAACCAGAGTAGCAGCTAGCAGCACTGTCTAGAGGACTTAAAACGACAAATTACCGATGAGACTAGGGAAGTAGCTAGCAGCACTGTCTAGAGGACTTAGAATGAGGAATTACCGAAGGGAACCAGGACTGGGAATAGCCAGCAATGGCAGGCCATGCGATACAGGTCCAGCACGAAGACGTAGAGGATCTGGAAAAAGTATGACCCGGGAGGGCCAGTAAAAGAGGCACACATTATACAGGCCCAGGACCCAAACCAAGAGGAAACTTATAGAAGGCACAAGAGGCAGGGTGCAGCAACTGGCTGCTCACGTCATCCGAGTCCTGTGGGTAGAGATGATAGAGGCATTCCCTGTCCCAGCAGCTGCCACATACTTGATGCCCTGGACAAGATTATGGTTAGGGGAGCTTTGCGAACAGAAAGGAATATTAGCTGCAAGCTGCGATATAAAACTCCCCTCCACCTTCAATGCATTAGCACAGCCTTTTGGTATTAAACAGCTTGTCGGAGGCACAGACGCACATCACGGCAAGGCTGCAAAGGGGGCGCATCTCAGAGCAGGACGTTAACAAAACAAGGAGTGTGTGACACTAACCTGCATGGCCCTTCGTGAAATAATTTATTTAACAGGGGCATTCTCCAGGGTGGCACCAAACCAGCAGATGGAGGGACACATGTAAGCTATAAACCAATGAAAAACAAAGGATTTTTGAGAAGCACATAAAGGAACCAATCAAAGCGATGGGCGTGCTGCTAAATGCCAATACACTGGATACAGCATACCTCGCAGAGCAGTGCATGCGCGCTGCTGGGCTCGACCTAAACAATATACATGAATTCATACATATGGAAAGAAAATTAAGCATTGACAAAACCAATAGGGCTGCCCGTGGATCAGGTAAACTAAAAAGAATAGAAAGGGGAAAGAAAAAGAGATTGGCAAAGTGCGCATTAATTTTTTTATTTTTAATTTTTTAACTATATGCAGGACCACTGGAATTTTGTGGCAGGGAAGCACCAAATTATGCGAAAGGTTGACTTAATTATGGGGCAAGAGAAGGCAAATTATGCAGCATAAGGCGGCACATTTTTTAATAGTATTACTTTATATTTTGGAATTTTTACACATGGTGATACTGTCTGGGCAAATATTTCACCACATTAGTTCCGGTTTAACATCCAAATACAGAAATAAGCATCTGAAAGATGTCCAGTTAACCTTTGCAAAGGCTTTCTATGGTGCACGAACACATGTTGCAACGTTTTTAGTAACTTTTGATCCATTTGAGCTAGAAACAATTTTTTGCATGAAATCTGCTGATTATGCAGCAGATGATAGATTATATGGCAAATGCATAAGTGTGCGAAGAAAGCAGTGGCCACAAAATCACATAATTCCATGGGCCCTGACTATATGACACTGGCGAGGCTGCTAAAGCGGTCTCTGTAACAAACTTATATGTCACATAACCAGAAGCCTTAATTGTAAACTAAAGTTCAATTTTAACTTCATCCAAGCTCCATTGTGTCTGCACTTAAAAACACACCCCTGTGTATGTCCACTCGGCAACATACTAAGGCCTTCACTATTAGAGTGCCAGTTTGCAGTGTTGGAATACTGGCCTGAATCGGTACAGGGAATAAGCAGAAGGGCCCAGAGACACCAGTTTCTCTTCTTTGTGATTTTTCTGATTTCATGGAGAAAAATGCTGATGACCTCAGTGGCGGCTGGCACGGATTGGCATGTCAATGTGGGGGAGAGAGGTGGTGAAAAAAATATATATTACACTTACCTCTTTACGGCTGCTGTCTCTCCTCCGCTTCTCTTCCTGACGAGTCCCCGAAACAGGAAGCACACAGACTTCCCTAAGCCAATCATGACGATGTTGTCACCAGCAAGACTGTAGTGTTGTGATTGGTCTGAGCTCCGTGTTTTGGTGCTCAGACAGGGAGTGGGAACCTGTGCATGTTTTCCACCCAGGCTGTGCAATACAGCCAGGTTGAGAACATGCTAAGTGCGCATGACTATTTGGTCAGCCCAAGACAGCCAGCCAAAACCGTCATGCACACTTAGAGAGAGCCTACAACTACTCCCCCGCTCTGGACTGCTCCATACCTAAAACTGAGCCACTACGGAAAAATAAAATGATACTAACATTGCATTATTATCACGTAATTTTTTCCTTTTTTTGCACTGCTGCAAAGCAGTGGGGCAATGCTCCTCCGCTTTAGCTGAGTAACAACTGCTGCATGACCTACCTGCTGAGAGCAAGTGCAAAGTATAAGCAGGAGGGATAGGAATGTGTAGAGCTCGAATAGGTAGAATTCTGGGTGGGTATCCGGTCAGTGCAAGCTTCAGCCTAACCGTGGACACAATGTCTACTCCCTTTCGCTGCTGTAGTTGTCCCGCATGGCCTGGTCTGTGCTGCTGCCTGCAGCCCAGGCCCAGACTGGGAACGCAAACCGGCCCTGGCAATTAAGTTGGGGTGCACGTGGAAAACACTGCAGCTGCTTTGTTACAGGCAGCTGATAAAACCGGCCCCAGTACCAAAAACTGCCCCACAGGAGCCCAAACCCGGCCCTCACCCTGGTGACCCACTGGGGAAACACCCGCTGCCCACTATGGCCAGTCCGGCCTCGCTGCAGCCCCAGACTCTGCAGCAAAAAACAGGGTCCATGTTGTATCTTATATCTTCCTGCTGCTCAGCTAGAATGCATGTGATGTGGAATGTTGGATGAATGGAATGTTAGAGGTTTGTGAATGTCAGTTGGGTGAGGGCTGAGCAGCAGGGCAGCTGCTCCTGATGGGGTTTTATCTAATTATCGCTTTATCTTATTAACTACCATCTTAACTTAAATAAAGTAACTTGCTTAATCTACATGGAAGTTCCAGCTTCTTTCTGAATACATCAGTCCACTGTCTCCACTGTCGCCTGGAATTACTGGGGCCATTGTTTGCGGACGTCATAACTCCAGGGCGACAATCAGAATGCGGGTGGCGGAATTTATTTATTTATTTTATTTATTTATTTATTTAATTTGTATAGCGCGTTATAACCACCGGGGTCTCTAAGCGCTGAATTTCACCAGGAGTTAACATAAGGTAATGAAGGTCTTGGACGTCTGCTTTCAATTAGACATTTGAGTTATTTTTTCAGTATCAACATGAAGAAATATGGTTGGTCTATGTATGCAAAGTTTCACATAGTACTTATAAGTGGTATTTTAAAAACAAAGGCAATACAAAGAAATGAATTGCATGTAGATACCCAGATACATTTTTAGATGTGGTTTGATTAAACAAGAAAAGTAGGTTTAATTAACTGTCTTACAAACTTGCGTATTCTAATTGAGAACGAACAGTTATGCGGTTTCTTATCCACAATTTCCAGTTCTTCTACTTCGGTGGTCACAGCTTTTTTTTTAATGAAAAGTGATAGACATAAAAACACCTGTGACTTAGATCAGAAAATGAAAAATTGAACAGGGCAGCATAAATATAAATTGACCACCCTGACAATAAGGTACATTATTTCCAGAGCATGCTTTACATTTAGATGTGGACCTCCACACTGCCCCACCCCCTTGCATAGGTGCTGATGCAAAGGCCCCTGCCTTTTTTATTCTATAAAGCCATACGACTGCCTACATGCTACTCTTAATGTGCAGTTCTTTACTAAACGTTACAACAAATATTACCTGAAGTAGTTGGGGAAGAAGATGGTGCTTTAGGGCCAGAGCTGCTGACTTTAGAACTGGGGAAGTAGGTTTGAGTCCTGACTTCAGCTCAGCATCCTGTGATTTGGGGCAAATCACTTAGGCCCAGAAGCATCAAAGTCCGTTTTTGCGATTCCTTATTTGCGATTTTTAGGGAATCGCAAATAAGGAATCGCAAAACGGGATGCATGATTGAAATTGCATAAAATTTGCGATTCGGTAAAAATCACAATTTTTACCAAATCGCAAATATTATGCGAATTCCAATTTGCGATTCCTATGGGCCAAAAGGCCCATAGGAATCAATGGGAATTGCGAATTCGCAAATTGGAATTCGCAAAATGTTAATGCATTCCATGGGTGCAGGGGGGGTCCAAAGGACCCCCCCTGCACCCCTGAAATGTATTTTAAAGTGCATGTTTCACACACACATGTCCTAAGGACATGTGTGTCTGTAACATGACAGTGTTTTAAAATGCATCTTTGGGCATTCTGACACATTTTCGCAAATTACCACGAGGTTCAACCTCGTGGTAATTTGCACCCCCTAATTGCGAATTTGCAATTTTAAAAACAATCATGCATTGCTTTTAAGGAATCGCAAATTTGCGATTCCTTAAAAGCAATCGCATTTTTGGAATTCGCTAAAAATAGCGATTTTACCAAAAATGCTTGATGCATCCCAGAAACCTATTTAGGAATCGCAAACGGCCGAATTTTGCGATTCGCACCGTTTGCACTTCCTAAATAGGTTGATGCATGTGGGCCTTAATCTTCCCGTGCCTAAAAAAAAGAATCTGACCTTGCGTATGGACCTGATGCTCATGTAAAGCGCTCCGATGTCGTTGGGTCAAGTTTGTGCTATATAAAACTGCAAAAAAAAAAAGTACAATATACCCAAAAACAAGAATCAGGCCGGTTGCAAGGCGCATTTTAGTCAATATCCTCTGCATTAAACACCTGTTAATCCACTATACTTTGCGAATATTACTTGAACTAAAACGCCTCTGACCCATTACCCAAGACGCCCAACACTCCACACAAGGGCTCAGTGGATAATTTGCAAAAAAAAGAAGTGCCAGGACTCTCATCGGGATGCAGCTTGCACCAGCCCATTGCTCCTATCAGCGTTGCCTAAAACAGAACTAACTACTAACCATGAAACCCTACAAGTGGGGACAGGATGTGGCTTAACTGCAAGAGCTGCCGACTTTGGAGCTGGGGAACCGGGCTCGAGTCTGGCGTAGGCTCAACATCCTGTAATTCTGGGCATTTTCACTTAACCCTGTGCCTACAAAAAATGAATGTGTCCTTAACTGGTGCTCTTGAAAAGCGCCCCAATATCTTTAGACCAAATTCAAGCTGTAAGTGCCTGTGTTAACGATTAAGTGCGGGTGCCGAGTACCGGGAACCACCGTCTAAAATTAAGAACTGCAACAGCTGTATCCTATCCACGGCCACTGGAAAAAGGTGACTGTGCGACTGCAACAACGTCCTTGTAAATTTGCTGCACTTGCCACATACTCTGCATAATTGCCAGATTTTAACACATTTATTTTTTAATTCAAATAGGACAAACGTTATTAAAATTGCTGTACATAGGGAATGCAGGCATTTTACAAAAGTTAACTTCACCTTCAGCTGTTGTTTGCTGTAATCAGCAGTTTACAGAGGTGACAAATGTTACCCAGATAGTGTGAACTTATCTGATGGATGGGGAAGGGTAGCAAAATCAAAATCTTTAAATTAATTTTAAACTAAGGCAATAGAATGATTCCTTCATTGATATGATTCGATGTTCACTATTAACACACACCCATGTTAACATCATGCACACTTTATATAACTGTTGTTATTTCACCAGGGCATTAGAAGTTCAAAGAATCTCAAATATGTTGTGTCTCTTTTTTTATGATCCCCTGTATTGAATTGTAAAGCATTTACTAGTGAGGTGTGTGCATAAAAGAATCAAGTGTATTATACTGTTCTGCGGAACTGTGTTTTTTAATGGATAGAGCTGCTGCATTAATGCTGTATAATTTTGCTTTCATTGCCGCATAATTTAGTCAACCCTGTCACATAATTTGGTCCTGGATTGTTGCATAATTCCAGCTACCCTGACTGTATACCCCAGTGCTCTCAGATATGCTAAATCAACTAGCTAGCTACTTGATAAACCAGAAAGAGTACTAAGATGTTGACCGTTGTATGAAGTGCTATACAAATGCTACAATACAATATAATTTTACTAATGTGTGCCACCACACAAGTGCATCATTTATTAAAAGGGCACTCTAAGCTAAATTACCACAACAAATTCAGTGGAGTAGCAGGGAGTACCAAGATGCCCCCTATGCTCTGACACAGATGACAACACATGACCTCTGGTCAATACAATGGTTATTTTTATTTTATAACTATATCTATTGAAATACAAGACTGCAGTGTTTTGATAACAAGTGATTGACAACGTCTGTTCCTAAAACTAGCAACATTTCAAGTCATATTTGGCACTGAGTAGTCACAAGACAGATCAATAATTCACAAGAACTGTAAATCAATCCGGCGGGGTTCCATTGCACTTATACGAATAGCGATTGATTCCCCTTTATTACAACATTTGTGACTGTGTTGCAGCACAATGCTGACAGCACCCCTAATATAAGTTGGGTGATTCCGCCAATGAGGTCAGTACTATGGCATCAACAGTGCTTATTGAAATACTCTAAGGCGTAAACTTCATACCTAGGTTGTCTGGTCGCCTAATCATCAAAATACTCAAGTACAAAATTATTCGGCTAACTTGATCAACAGTAGAGACATTTTGGGTTTTAATACTACCAGTAAATATACAAATCACATCCTATTAGATGCCCTATATTCAAATGTATCTCATGAATATTCATTGAGGTAATAGAACTATAGTGCATGTTAGTAGCTGGAGAAAGTCAGACTTATTTTATGAATTTTAACTCTTTTTTCTAGCATCTCTTTTGTTTTTACTGTTTATGATATTGATTTTAACAATATAAATTATATATTTTATTAGTCTGAATTATGTTGAGGTATTTTGTATAAAATTGTATATTCTACACAATAAAATACTTTACTTACTTACTTGCTAGTACCAGATTTGATCCAAAAACCCCTAACGTAATATTGAAAGCTGTTTCTGCCGGATGTATTCTTTGCATCATGTATCTCACTACAAATTGAATATCATTAAAAAAATCAATTCCTCAAAATATGCTGCTTTGTAATCTTTGCCAGGGCTGAAAGGGATATTCTTTACTAGAAATGGTTTTTACCATGTGTTTGACCTTGTCCACTACAATTTGTTTTTCATACTATAGTTCAAGTTTCCATTGTATAGTGCCATAGAAACAGATACTTTTATAAATTCATTTAATGAAGTTAAAAGCATGTTTGTACAACGCCAACAGCATATTTAATATAGACAATATATCTGATGAGAAGTGCTATTTCAATAGCCTCTAAATGGAAAGTTATAATGATATGCAATGGTTCCCTCAAATTTAGGGCCTGATTATAATGTCGGTCGGAAAGCCACCGACCGCAGTGTAACTAACTGGACACATGTGTTCCAGACCACAAAAAGCACTGCAACATGGTCACTCTAACCCATGGGTGTGCAACATAGCTCCTGGGGGACCATTAGTATGCTGAATGTTTAGGAAATCCATTTACTGCACGTCTTCATATAATAATAAGACAAGATATGACCCTCCCAGATTACATTGGACATTCATACCGAAAAAGTAACTTCTGGTATTTGTAGCGAGGAAGTGCAGACTCCTTGGCATCCTGTAGAATAGGCATGATTACTTTGTCTTGCATCGGCTAAAGGTTTCTCTTGGAAGAATGGTAAGCTACCTTGCTAAACAATGGAGCAAAGCTCAACAAGCTGCAATGTATAGACAAGCAAAACCATCAAATGCATATCTGTTGTCATACCACCACATGCACGACACTCCCATGTGCTTGCAAAGGAATGCGAACAAGAGGAAAGTGAGAAACAGTGAAGTAGGGTTTCAACACTAGACCATCTAGCAAATTGTATTGAACTGTATGATGCATAGCTCTGCACAGAGACACAGACTATGTACACACACAGTGACTTCAAGTTTAGGTTGAAAAACTTTCTAAGAAGCAATCTTCCTTCAATGTCAGGAATGAACATATGTATTATGTGTAGTCACTTAAAACCATTACAATACAGTGAAAGTAAGCTATATCACAAAGCATAAAATTGATGGCTTATAGTTCATACCACAAAGCCAATTTAAAAACCAACAATTTTAAGAATACAATAAAACATGAAACAACCCTCCTCATTTCAACCATGGTCCTACAGTATGAACCACACTGGAGTGAGGCCACCCAATCCTCCAGCTCTTTCAATAAAATCATAACAGCTAATCCTAGCATCCTGCACGATTTTGGTGAACCATTTGTTGCCGGTTTTAGCTGTGTTAAAAATAACTCCGTTGGTATTTAATTGATGGACAGTTGATCCATCATCGGCTTTATATCTATATCTCTTTTTTCAGCAGGATTAGATCGAGTAATCAATTCATTTGGACCTTCCACTTTCAAGGCTTCTGAGATGGCTTTAGAGGAGGCGAAGAGTACAAAAGCATTTTCCCTACAAGCATACTTCTAGGTATATTTTAAATTTGATTCTGCCCCCACCCCCCAAAAAAAAACAGTTTCCAGAATAATTGTCATGAATACAGATTTATAAGAACTCCCAGGGATTGACTAGCTTCCCTCTGTCCAGTCCGCCTGGGTAGTGTTGGCCTTACCCGGGTGTGAGAGGTCATCAAATGATGAAGCATGCCTTGATAAGTTGAGGGTGAGACAACCTCTCAAAAATCTTTTGATGCCCCTCTCCTAGAATAAGTCAATTGATTGTAAGGCTTTGAGTCTAATACCCTCAAGTATCTATTTGTGAGTTCTAGTTCCTGGAGGACAAACTTGAGGTAGGAACCTCCCAATAACTATCTTGATGGATTTATTCTCTACCAAACTAGCGATCTGAACATTATCTGAAGCAAGAAGGTGTTCATTTCCCCACCATTTTACTATTGTAAAGTTAAAAACAAACATAAATAATGAGAGACAAACCAATAAATATCCTAAAACTGTATTTCTAATGACAGAATCATGGTTTGGGCTCAAGTTGGTGCATTGGGCACCTGCCATGAAGAACTCTTGGCCCTGGGGTGTGACAGACAGACCGTAGCAATTTGCCCAGTCTGTCCTTTCTATTTCCAATAGCTGTTTGTGCGATGGTGCTCCAAAACTTGTCCTGCCAACAGACCACATCTTACTAAAATGGTTCATGCATCAGGTTCAAATCAAAATCCAGCGAATGGGCACCACAGAAGTTTAATTTTATTTGGGTAATGCTCGATGGCAGATCTTCCACAAACAATTACTTTTCCTTTTAAAAGCGATTATTATGAACATTGAGTATTAACAGCCGTGTTTTGCAATTACCCGCAGTCCAATGCTTTTTTTAAATAAATCTAAAACAGAGGCCCTTATAATCTGTGCTCTTTCTATTTAAAAAACGAGACAAAATGATTGTTGCTAAATTACCTCTTGCGTGTCCCTTTTTGACAAACCTATTGCCTAATGGGTGATGTTTTACGTAGCTTGTTAGAGGGGACTCTTGATCACATCGGGTTTTCTTTTGGAGTAGAATTAAATCAAATTGCTTACAGAAATTTATAACATCAAAATCTTGACCTATATGAGCTAATACGTCCACATTCCACAACAGATGTGCATCATTGTGTAGACTTGAGTAGCAGACGGCATGCAATCTGTAATTTACCACATTTATTCAGTCATTCCTAGTCCCTAATATAACTTGAGCTAACTATCTGCAGGCCTCCTTTTGGGGATTTCAAAATATCCTTCCCTTTCATACTGCAAAGACGGCCCAACAATTGTTATGTGTTACCACTAGGCCAAGGCTATTATCTACTTTTGAGGTACTAGGACCAATGGCAATTTTCAAAACTGATTTAGAGGCAAAATTTGCATAGGACACAATTGCCCTCCTGGCCATGCTATAGGGATTTTCCAGACCATTATGATTGTTAGTTGGTCGGAGAAGGTAACGTGAAGATATGGATTAATTGGGGGTCATAGGGCCAGATGTACGACCGTTTTTGCGATCGCAAACAGGCAATCGGTCCGTTTGCGACCGCAAAATTGGTCTGCCTATGTGCAAACCCTATTGTGCGAGTCGCAAAATTGGGTTTGCGACTCGCAATTTGGAAGGGGCATGACTTCCTAATAGCGGGTCCCATTGGTATGTACCATTGTTTTACCACCGCAATTGCAGTCACAAAAAACTTGCAGTTTACCAACTACTTGAAGTAGGTGGTAAGCCACTCACAAATAGGAAGGGTTCCCAAGGGGACCCCTTCCTCTTTGTGAATGGATGCGAAAATATTTTTTAAGAGCAGGCAGTGGTCCCACAGACCACTCCCTACTCTTATACAATGAAACAGAAACGTTTCATTTTTTTTTTAATGCATCCCGTTTTCATTTAAGGAAAACGGGTTGCATTTAATAAAAAAAACCTGCTTCATTTGAAAAGCAGTCACAGACATGGTGGTCGGTTGACCCCAGCAGGCCACCATCCCTGAGAGTGCTAACCATTCCCAATGGGGTCGCAAATTGCACATGACTCATGAATATTAATGAGGCAAGCAATTTCTGACCCCATTAGAAATCGAAAACTGAGACTGTGCTAAATTGCATTTTGCAAGTCGCAATACGACGCAATTTGCAAGTCACAAATTGTGTCATACATCTGGCCCTAAATATCATAATCTCCCACTTTATAAATATGAATTGCCTCATAAAACCACAATAAGCTATTTCCAAGTCACTATGGTTGATTTATGTCCTTGACGACCTAATGAAGCCTCAAACTGGATAGAAGCAATGTGAGCATAGGCTACACAAGACAATCCTGGATGCATGGAAAGCAATATAATTATACTTCTGTTATTTACAGTGTCAAAGCTCCTGATCGAATTATATTCTGGTCAACATATGACGTTAGGCCATCACTGTTGGTGCAGAAACATATTTGTGGTCATTTTCCCCTAATTCAATATGCATTGCATTTGCAACTGGAATCTGCATATGGTAGCATGTCAGGAGTTTAAACTGTTGCTTAAAATGCTGTTGTGGTGGGTGGTGGAAGTGAGATCACAAGTGGCTAGGGAAAGACACCTTAACTTGGGTTCAGCAACATCTAGAGAAGCAAGATTGTTTCGTTTTTTCAGGGGGGATCAATCATTACTTGTTCAGAATCAGCAATAATGTAAATTGTTGGCTTTTCCTGAGTATTAGGTACCAACGTTGTAGAAAAGGCTTTATTTTGTCTTGGGTGAATGGACTAATATCATTCAAATACCTTCATATTTGATTCACAGAAGAATGGATTGCCCTGCTTGCACAAGCTTAATAATGAACTTTGGGTGCTCTTGAAATGCAGGATAGGCCCTACTGGATGTTGTTTGACTATCCTTAATTTGTTCTTCTCTCCACCTTCTATTTAACTTCTGTGCTGTCCATAACTTTTTCTTTTGCCTTTTCGTAAGAGCCAAAGCAATGTTCCCATCTTCCTCTATCAGGGACTACCTCCCCAGTGGAATTGGGAACTTATCCAGGATCTTGCCTGGGGTATGAATTTGCAAAGCATTTTGTATCTGTTGTTGACTGTCCCTCAAGCTTGAAATATTGGTTAATACATTTGCTAAAGGTAACAGCCCCTCCCTTTGTTAGCTTCCTTGATATCTCTAGATTTGTGTAACTTATGCCAGATTTCTGCCTCAAATGCAAAACAACAATTGATGGACAGAATGCAGAACAATGTCATACATTCACCCCAGTACAGAGATCTGGGCCTAAATCCATCGTTTTTTTTCCACTCCACATCACCCCAGTTCAGACATGGCCATATGCAAATCAGCCTTAACCCTGTGCCTCATGGGAACAGTCCAGCCCGAACTGCCAAGCCATGTCTTTCCTGGACCGGAATCAAGCATCCTAGGACCGGTTTCCTGCTATCAGCCGTCTTCAGCCAGGATAGCTTGACTCCAGTGGTGTGGAGAGCATGGGACTCATGTCTGAGCATACCCATCCCACTCGGGGTGACAAATGCAAAACAACAATTGATGGACAGAATGCAGAACAATGTCATACATTCACCCCACTACAGAGATCTGGATGAGACAAGAGTTTTTCAGTAATTGGGTAAGAAGGAAAACTCGATTCATGCAGATCAGCTTCTCTCTTTGCCCAACGTTTTAGGTCATTCTAACTTGTTATTGATTTGTGAAAGAGTGCTAGAATGTATAGCAGATTAACCTGCACTTCTAATGTATTTTACTGACAATTCAGAATTTTCACAGTCAAGTCTCATGTATTCAGAAATGAGTGCCAAGGCTTTGGACTCCCACCCACCAAAATTGGTCTATCATGATTGATTTGAACGGCATGTTAATCGGCTCAATGCTGACCTTTTAGAGGTGTTCAACGATGCAGCGCTTTGAGAGAGCATCGGCCAAACAAAATGGCAGTCACAGGAACTGAGTTGGTGATATATTTTGAAGCGGTTAAAGGTGGGACTATGAAATATGATGTGGCAACCAACCCTTAAAGGAAAGCACAATGTTCTACAGCTCGCACAGCCTATGTGAAAATCAGATGATCAGAAGTATCAACTTCCACGACAGGAGGAGAGCGGACATCAGGCTTACTACTGCCCAAATTATTTTCAGGATGCAGGAGGCAATCAGGACCAAGGGCCAGATGTAGTTAGCCAAATACCGGTCGGTAACGGCCGAAATTCGGTAATTTCGTCCGTTACCGACCGGTATTTGGAAAATGATATGTAGGAGACAAAATACTACCAAATCAGTAAATAAGAGTCGGTATTCTACCAATACGGTATTATCCAAATCCTTATTTACCGAATTCTTAATGACCGAATCGGTAAATAAGAAATGGTAAAAAATGACTATCGAGATGTAGGAAACCTAAAAAATACAGAATTTCATGAAATTCGGTATTTAAGAGTCGTAAATACCATGGATTGAAAGCAGGTGATAACCAGGTGCAGGCTATAAAATAAGGACCCAAAATGCAACAGTGCTACCAGAATGGCGGCATTCTACGTCATAGCAAGGCGGCTACGGCTACAGGCAGCAGGAGAGAGGGTATGGAGAAGGGAGGAGCAAGTCTACAGGCAGAGGATAACGCTTTTCCAACTGACTGAGCCAGAGATACTGCAAAGGTACAGGCTACACCCCCAAACCATCCTCGACTTGATCAGGGACCTTCACCCACTCCTGGATTACCCAACACCAAGGGTGTATGCCATCCCACCCCATGTACAGGTGCTGTGTAGCCTACACCTGCTTGCCTCTGGGAGGTACCAGAGTGTGATTGCTGCAGTAGGTGGTGTGCCCCAGAGCTGCCTGTCCCGTTTCTTCAGGAAGTTCCTTGAGGCCATGATGCAGGGAATGCATCATTATATTAGGTTCCCTGACACACCTGCGGAACTTTCGAAAACCAAAACAGATTGTTATCAACTGTCACACTTCCCTCACGTCATAGGCTGTATAGATGACACCCACATCCCACTCTGCCCACCTGCAGCCACAGAAAACATTTACAGGAACCGGAAGTCAACGCACTCAATCAATGTGCAGGTGATATGCAACGCTGGCAACATTATAACAGACATTGTAGCCAAATTCCCAGGGAGTACCCAGGACTCGTACATCTTCCAGAACGGTGGGATATACATACGCCTTTTTGCTGGTGATTTTGGGGATGGATACCTACTAGGTAAATGACTGGGACACACCATGATAGTCAATGCTCATGAATCAATCATGAGTATGTAACTAATGGCACTCTCTTTTCCACCTAGGTGATAGTGCTTATGCTCAGCGCTCCTTTGTTCTCATCCCATACATGAATCCATCTACTAGGAGTGAGAGGCGTTACAATGTGGCACACAGAGCAACACGCAGCATTGTGGAACGCACATTTGGACTACTAAAAAGCAGGTTCCGCTGCCTCCATAAGAGTGGAGGTGCACGGCAGTACACTCCAATTATCTGCTGCAAAATAATAGCGACCTGTGCCATGCTGCACAATCTTGAACCAAGGAAGGCACAGAGGTGGAAATCACACATCATGAGGATATTGATGATGGAACAGAACAGGCATAGCACTATGCAGCAGGAGCAGCACCAGCAACAGATGGGAGACTGAGATGGGCAGAGATCACACGCAGCTATTTCTAAGTAAGTAAGGAGACACAGACAGGCTTAGTATTTGAAGTACGTAGTTTAATAGTCTCTACGGCACTTTACTGATACCACACCATGGTACTACAATGTCTGTATTCCACACTGGGTAGTCACAGTTTACCTCACCGTGACCTGTCCTGTGGGTTAAGGGCATCATTAATGTTTGCGCCACGCACTACAGTGCCGGATGCACGAGGCTGGGTGTCAACGGTTGCAGTGGTGCCTGGGTCTGCAGATTGGAGCCTGCTGCTCCTTCGAATGTCAGGAACAGGAGTGCTAGAGCCACTCCTGCTGGTGGAGTCTTCTGTATCCCCAACACCTGTATCTCCAGCAGTGGCTGCCTGGTGTGTGAGCAAAAGCTCCATGGCAGAGGTGACTCTCCCCATCCCCCTTGACAAATCCGTGCAGCAGTGCACAATGTCATCCTGCATGGCGACAGAGCGCCGGCATAGCAGGGAGGTTGCTGTAGCAAGGCGGTTCATGGCTTTGGTCATTTGCCGCATGCACTGATGATCCCTGCACCTCTCGGAGTGGTCACTATCTAGTTTTTCGCAGAGAGCACTCATGCACTGTGTCATGTCCCTCATACCCTTTGCCATGGACTGCATGCACTCTGTCATGGAGTCCATCCCCCGGTCTATGTTGGACATCCCGCTATTTAAAGTGCGCACCTGTCTATGAACTGCTAAAATGCCCTTTGCTTGCAGGTGCTGGACTTTAACCATGGTGGCCTCAAGACCACAGAAGACCCCCTCTCCATCCTGGCCTTCGCCTCTCTCCTTCGGCCTCGGACACCGGCACGCACAGCTCCAGATGAAGTCTGCTGCCCAGCGTTGTCAGCCAGAGGTGGATTTGTTGGTGTTAGACCCTCCACATCTTCCTCATCTGACGTCTCCAGAATCCTGAGAGGGGGCACATCATGCCTCCTTGGCCTTCCCAGCACAGATGACTCTGAGGTTGGTGTGGGGGAAAGTGCAGGTGGTTCCAAATGTTGTGACCCAAACAGCAAAGGTAACAGAGGATGTGGTGTGGTGGGTCGCTCCGGTGTAGTGGCTGCCTGCGATGTGGGTGTGTTTCGCAGAACAGTGCTTTGACCTGCTCTTTCGTGTGTTTTCTGACTCCTCTCCGTTGCTGGTGCCCTCTCCTCCCTTTCCTGCGCTATACTGTGCGATGACTCTCCTGTGGACAGATATGGACATTGGGTCGGTGGTGTTGTTCACCTGTGTGTCATTATTAAATCACATTGCTTTCACACAATTGCCTAGTCCTCAACAGCTTATGGATGTAGAGTGTGGCATGCCTTGCTGATTTCTATGTTGACTGCATTGATGTATTATCCTATGACTGCGTCTCCCATGATGCATTGCTGGAAATAGCTAAAACCAGTTCTGGAGTTTGATGCAGACACCCACATTGGGGAAGGGGTTCAGGGAAAAGGGTGGGGATTCATGTCCATGCATCTTACCTTGTTTTTTTGCGGCTCTGGCTGAGCTGTCAGCATCCCCAATCCCATGGATACTATCTGGCTCCAGGGTAGATTCCACCAGCTGCTACAGGTCTGTCAGTCTTGGTACTCTGTTCCTCCCTCCACCTGTGGCTCCAGCTTCTTTCCTCTGTGCTGCAATTTTTTTTGTAATGATCCGCAGATCATACCACCTTTTCTTCATGTCATCAATGTCCCTGTGTATGACCCTAATGGCATTGACCTTATACTGAATCTGAATCTCCAGCCAGGTGTTCCTTTTGACTGACTCAGCAACATGCAGAGACTTCTTGCCAAAGAGCTGGGAGTGGTGTTTGACGACCTCCTCAACCAACAACTGCAGTTCTGCTGGGCTGAATTTTATTTTCCTCTTGCGCTCAGCGCCATCCTTCTGGCCATCCTGGGACTCCATTCTGCAGCTCAGCTATGCTCAGGGCAGCCTTCTCCTCTGTGCTTCCTCCAGCTCTCTAAACAGTTCAGTTGCTCTGCACCTGCATGGGTGTGGCCACTTCCAGGTACTGGGGAGGGGTAGTTGCATCTGATTTGTTGGTTCCTCTGTTGCTTTGTTGTGGGGTGTGGTGGGTGTTCCTGATTGGTTGACAGGCTCAATTGGGTTCTTTTTATATTTACCGAATTGGTATTTTCCGAATCGGTATTTACTGAATCAGTATTTAACGAATCGGTAAATACTGAATCGGCATTTACCGATTAGGTAAATACCGATTTGAAAATCCGATTGTTACCGAATCGGTAATTTTTACCGATTTTTTTCCTACATCCCGTTTTCTAATTCTGGGATTACCTACATCTGGCCCCAAATGAGATGTGCTTGTGCAGCAAACAGGCCAAGTTGTAGGCATTAGTTTGAAGAGTGTGTCCAAATAGTTGGTTTCGTCAAAGAAAGTACTCTGTGCAGAATCTTAGATGAGCATAGGCTATTTTAAAACATTAGTAAAAGGATATCACCTTGAAAAAATGATGCATTGAACAAATCTGATGATCTGTAGAACCTGCGAAATAAAACATTCGACCAATGACCTTAAGGCCTTCTGGCCCATCGCATTCGCTTTGCCATTTTTTGGGGAGGGGCGGGGTTATATTGAGCGAACTCAACCCAAAGGTATCAGAGCGCTTTACATGAGCATCAGTTGCATTACAGATGGACACATTAATTTTGTTAGGCACGGGAAGTATAGGTGATTTGCCCAGAATCATAGGATGTTGAGCGTCCCTGCCGAGACTCAAAACCTGTTCCCCAGCTTTGAGGTCGACTTCTCTGATATTCCATTTGTTGAATCTAGCCTTATAACCAATTAAGGTTTCGTTGTTCAGCAACTCTGCCCTTTATCTGAATCTTTCAGTTATTGTTATGTTATAGGCAACTTCTAAAGCGCAAGTTCACCAAAAAGTTTAATGGCACTTGGAGAACTATCAGTATAGCTGAGCTATGGCTTAGTCATAGGCTGTAATACCAGGGAGGGATGAGGGGGGGCTTGAAGGAGGGGCTCTTTGGCGGAGATTTTTTCCCAAGCCGTTTAGGTGACGTGCAGGTGTGGGGCCTTGTGGTGTAGATGTGAAGAAAGTGTGTAGTGAGATGAAGGATAAAATGAGGTATAGTAGTGCTCCAAAATGAGTTTAACCTGCGAGCCCACTAGTCCCACGAAACGCCAGAGACGCTGTGGAACTTTCCTGTCCCTTGGAGCTTGCAAACCACTGCTCGCCGCTTTGCCTTTGTGGGTGGTCCCACCAACCTTATCCAGTGTGGATCCTGCCTGCTGCCCGAGATAACACCGTGGGTAACAAACATCCGAGGAGGCTGCAGGGGTAGCGCGGCAGGGACTCACTATCCCAGGAGTCCCTGCGTGACCACCTGACATCTGGTGAGCGCCCCCCTGAGTGCCCCGCCCACCACCGGCAGACCGATTAAAGGAAGCGGACCCACCTACTCTGTGTGTCCCACGAAACGCCAGAGACGCTGTGGAACTTTCCTGTCCCTTGGAGCTTGCAAACCACTGCTCGCCGCTCCCGCTGCGCCGGAGCCGCTTCGCCGCTTTGCCTTTGTGGGTGGTCCCACCAACCTTATCCAGTGTGGATCCTGCCTGCTGCCCGAGATAACACCGTGGGTAACAAACATCCGAGGAGGCTGCAGGGGTAGCGCGGCAGGGACTCACTATCCCAGGAGTCCCTGCGTGACCACCTGACATCTGGTCAGCGCCCCCCTGAGTGCCCCGCCCACCACCGGCAGACCGATTAAAGGAAGCGGACCCACCTACTCTGTGTGTCCCACGAAACGCCAGAGACGCTGTGGAACTTTCCTGTCCCTTGGAGCTTGCAAACCACTGCTCGCCGCTTTGCCTTTGTGGGTGGTCCCACCAACCTTATCCAGTGTGGATCCTGCCTGCTGCCCGAGATAACACCGTGGGTAACAAACATCCGAGGAGGCTGCAGGGGTAGCGCGGCAGGGACTCACTATCCCAGGAGTCCCTGCGTGACCATCTGACATCTGGTCAGCGCCCCCCTGAGTGCCCCGCCCACCACCGGCAGACCGATTAAAGGAAGCGGACCCACCTACTCTGTGTGTCCCACGAAACGCCAGAGACGCTGTGGAACTTTCCTGTCCCTTGGAGCTTGCAAACCACTGCTCGCCGCTTTGCCTTTGTGGGTGGTCCCACCAACCTTATCCAGTGTGGATCCTGCCTGCTGCCCGAGATAACACCGTGGGTAACAAACATCCGAGGAGGCTGCAGGGGTAGCGCGGCAGGGACTCACTATCCCAGGAGTCCCTGCGTGACCACCTGACATCTGGTCAGCGCCCCCCTGAGTGCCCCGCCCACCACCGGCAGACCGATTAAAGGAAGCGGACCCACCTACTCTGTGTGTCCCACGAAACGCCAGAGACGCTGTGGAACTTTCCTGTCCCTTGGAGCTTGCAAACCACTGCTCGCCGCTTTGCCTTTGTGGGTGGTCCCACCAACCTTATCCAGTGTGGATCCTGCCTGCTGCCCGAGATAACACCGTGGGTAACAAACATCCGAGGAGGCTGCAGGGGTAGCGCGGCAGGGACTCACTATCCCAGGAGTCCCTGCGTGACCACCTGACATCTGGTCAGCGCCCCCCTGAGTGCCCCGCCCACCACCGGCAGACCGATTAAAGGAAGCGGACCCACCTACTCTGTGTGTCCCACGAAACGCCAGAGACGCTGTGGAACTTTCCTGTCCCTTGGAGCTTGCAAACCACTGCTCGCCGCTTTGCCTTTGTGGGTGGTCCCACCAACCTTATCTAGTGTGGATCCTGCCTGCTGCCCGAGATAACACCGTGGGTAACAAACATCCGAGGAGGCTGCAGGGGTAGCGCGGCAGGGACTCACTATCCCAGGAGTCCCTGCGTGACCACCTGACATCTGGTCAGCGCCCCCCTGAGTGCCCCGCCCACCACCGGCAGACCGATTAAAGGAAGCGGACCCACCTACTCTGTGTGTCCCACGAAACGCCAGAGACGCTGTGGAACTTTCCTGTCCCTTGGAGCTTGCAAACCACTGCTCGCCGCTCCCGCTGCGCGGGAGCCGCTTCGCCGCTTTGCCTTTGTGGGTGGTCTCACCAACCTTATCCAGTGTGGATCCTGCCTGCTGCCCGAGATAACACCGTGGGTAACAAACATCCGAGGAGGCTGCAGGGGTAGCGCGGCAGGGACTCACTATCCCAGGAGTCCCTGCGTGACCACCTGACATCTGGTCAGCGCCCCCCTGAGTGCCCCGCCCACCACCGCCTCGCCTATATCATCAAGTGAGAGCCCGTCTTGCGGGACGCAAGCGGGACGCCGGGCGAAGCCCGGGCAAAGGGCGGGCCGTCTGTGGCCGTCCGGGGCCAGCAGGGGCCGGGACGGGCCACCCCCCTAACAAACCCGGTAAGCCTTCTGTCTATCGTAAAACGAGTTGCTCATGTCTGCATTTTCACCAATGGCAACACGCTCAGGCAGATGCTCACGAAAGGGGGGAAACACCACGTTAGGGACTATGGACAACTTCATAACCCGTGCGGTGTCAGTGGTAGAAAAGGAGATCATACTAGCAGAACGCAGACTGTCACGGGAATACCTGGCTCATAAACGATCCTCTATGGGGTCCCTCGCACAGGCTAAATCACCCTCAAATAGCCTCATACCAGCTGACTCTAATACTGTTACCATCCCTAGTGATACACAACCATGTGTCATCGATACACGACGGGCCAGTGATTTTTATGAAATCACATCTGACCAGGCACCCCTACAAAAATCTCCTACGAACGTCCAAACAAACAACACCCTAACCTCAGTACCATTGTCCTTACCCTTAGTAATGATACATGACGCTCCCCCAGTCCACCCCCTCAAATCACCTCCCAAGATGACAGGGCGGACAGCTGCTAAAAGGAAAAGACCGGTCACCCCTCGTAAAGCGTATAGATTAAAAACCCTAAAAAGAATACGTAAGAACTTCATGAATGTAGGTGACCAGAGTCAAACAGTAGCAAATCATCTCATGAACAACGGGAATGATCATGGAGAACTCATGGAGCGTAATCAAACAAGAGATCATGCTGACACAGTTGTTACTATCGAATCAGCTAACAATTCCGTAGATACACCGGCATCAGGGAAGTTGATGGAAGAAATTCTTTCCCTCATGACATCATTATTACAGCCAGTAACAGTAAAACTGGAAAGGCTAATGGACCGTTTGGACAAATTCGAACAAACATCCTTGGATAACTTTTTTGCCCTAAAAACGCTGGTAAAACTTCACTCAAAGATTGATCAAGAATCTGTAAGATCGGAAAAAAGTCCAATGTCACCTAGACCAGCACATCAACCTTGTCCAGCTATGAAAGACAGGGCTTTGAACTCAAAAAAGGCAGCGGCCTCGAGTAGGTCAAATACTGTGCAGGAAGGACCAGGTATGGAGTCCCCGAAAAACCCAACAACCAGTGATAGACCGAAACCGGCTGATCCACCAAAGCCGGCTCCACGTAAAACTAAACACACATCAAAGTCTACCACCCTGGAAACTAAGGCACCCATTAATCCAACAAAGGGAACGCAATCTGCAGCCACTTGCAACAACACCAATGCCCAAACATCTGACTGTAGCACTGTCCCGCAAATGCCCAAAAGGGCTTACAATGCACATCTCCCACCAGGATGCCAACCGTATGTGGTAGTTCTCACTGGGGTCCCACAATTAAAACCAAATAAAAGGGAGTCATACGACGAGCTAAAAAACAAGACCTTATATTGGCTAAAAGAAAATAGACCTCTGCCCTACACAGTAAACTGCCAGGTCATCCACGTCCGAAGAGTCAGTTGGGTGGGAACAAGATTAAAAGACATTGAAGGAGATTGTATCCTGGTGAACTTCAAAGATCCCTCTGTTGCCCAACTTGTCTATAGCCAACAGCCACGCAGTAATAATAGAGGAATCGGGACCTGCGACCTTAGTTATTTCTACCCGATGCAAGGGGAACAGATTAGCAGAGTTCCACTGCAACATGGGTTGACGACCAATAAATATTCCTTTTTCGACCCTCCGACACCACTTGAAAGAATACCACCGTTAATCGCAGGGTCAGATAAGAACTGGTCATGGTGGGGTTACTGACAAACAAATAAAGAGGATGCACCCAAAGGTCTGCCTGCCCACCCATTCTATAAGGATCTGCAGGTAGGGAAAGATCACTCCAAGTTACAGCAACCGAGAAAAACACACAGAAGTACCTTAATCCATCAACATGGGTCAGCCGCAATCGTTGAAGGCAGCACTGGGGGCCATGGTTCCCCTCCATGTCCCTTGCACAACCAAGTTCATTGGACTCAGGCAGTCGCACTGACAATCTGGGAGGTCCCTAAGGAGAGCCATCTCTCGGCTACAAGCCACTTAATTGATCGAGAACCCATCGGCCATGAACCCTGCAAGCCAAAGCGTGACCTAAAGATCTTGTCATGGAACATTGCAGGGTTGTCCAGGAACCTGTGCGACAGAAACTGGAGCTCCTTTATCGAGGAGCATGACATCATACTTATGCAGGAAACATGGGCCACCAATATTATACATAGACTTGGTTTCAAAACGTTTTTCAAGGGGGCAATTCCATCACTAAGAGGTAGACCCTCTGGGGGTCTAATAATATGGACAAGTATCTCCCTGGACGTTGTTGTATCACCACTGTATTTTCCTTCTAAAGATTTACTAGGTGTTAAGATAACCACGAAAAACATGGGAGATGTTTATATGATAAATGTTTATAATAGACCCTCCCCACGAAATAAGGCATCATTGGTAATTGAACAACTCAGTTCTTACTTAGTTAACATAGAGCCGGATTCTAAAATATATATAGGTGGGGACTTCAACTGCCAGTTCGAACCCATAGTGGGGCTCGAAAAATTACTAGAAACAGAAGATAGAGCGCTTGACATCCCCCCCTTAGATAATGTAAAACATGTAAAATGTTCAGTGGCTGCTATGCAAATTTATGAACTGACTGTATCGCATGGATTGCGGGCATGTAATGGTCGATTAAATCCAGATAAACCGGCCAATTTTACTTTTAGTAAAGGTTTGTCTAAATCCCTGATCGATTTTATGTTAATTTCAATAAACCTCTGGTACCTACTGTTGGCCTTCAAGGTCGTGAACAGACCCGAAAGTGACCACTTTCCCTTACAGTTAGGATTATTATCTGACCCTTTTTTGACGCAAGATTGCGGGACGGAAAATGAGAGCAGGGTAGCTGAGGTTGCTATTTCTAACAATAGGAAGGCAATTAAATGGCCCCACATTCTGGCAAAAGAAGAGACACTCATGGGAATCTACAACACCTTCTCAGATATCGTCCCCCAATATGCAAACATAAGGCTGGGATCCCACGAGGTTTTGGAAATGCATTATCACCTAGTGGAATCTCTAACTCCCCTCCTGAGTAAATGTTGTACTACCAAAAAAGTTAATGTAAATAGGCAACTGGAGCTAGAAACGCCTTGGTACAACAAACAGTGCAGTATAGCAAAATCCAACCTAATAACTGCTGTGAAATCTAAAGACCAGATGAGGGTTAGAGAGTGTAGGAAAGCTTATAAAACCCTTATGTTTAACGCAAAAAGGGAATGGGACGATCAAATCTGGGAAGACCTTTTGAGTGCAGCTAGGAGACATGATCAATGCACTTTCTGGAATTTAATAGCCAAAAACAACAAAAAAGGCTGTTCCAATAGGGATTTCTTCCTGGAAGAAAAGGTTTGGTTTGACCATTTTGTGGGTTTGTATGATCAAGTAGGGTCCCCTGGTGTATATAATGACCCCGGGTTTCTTACTCAGTGCACTACTCCGGTGCAATTTAGTATTAATGAAACTCTCTGTGCTATAAAAGCAGTTAAGGCAGGAAAAGCTCCAGGTCCGGACAAGTTACCTGGTGACTTATTCACCCATAATTTGGAGGTATGGAGCCCGTATATAAACTTCCTGTGCAATTCAATTCTATTGGGCACCCCGATCCCTGAAACATGGAAAGGGGCGGAAATTATAACTATCTATAAAAAAGGGGATCGATACAATCCAGGGAACTATAGACCGATTAGTTTAATCGATATTTTACAGAAAATTTTTGCTAGACATATTTTAAATCGGCTTTTAATATGGGTTGATGACTCTGAAATCCTATCTAATTATCAAGCAGGGTTCAGATCCAAGACTAGCACTGTGGACCAAGTGTATAGATTTATGTGTATATGCTGGAAGTATGTTAATATTAAGAAGAGTAGCATATATGTTGCATTTATGGACCTACGCTCTGCGTTCGATCTTGTTCCCCGCCACTTATTATGGGAGTGTCTAAAAAAGATGGGCGTCCCGGACGATTTGTTGGGTAATCTCATAAAATTGCATACAGACAACTTTGCTAAAGTAAGGTGGGGTAGAAATGGAGAACTTACCCGACCCATCCCAGTGAAAAGAGGTGTGAGACAAGGGTGCGTTTTAGCACCAACCCTCTTTTCATTGTTCGTAAATGATATCCCCCACTACTTAGCTCAATGCAATCATGATTCGCCCAAATTGTGCAGCGAGGCAGTCACTGCATTACTATTCGCGGATGACACCATCCTCATATCTCAAACTCCGAAAGGCTTGCAAAATCTAATAAATAAATTTAATAGTTATTGTGTAATGAAGGGGTTAGAAATAAATTCATCCAAAACGAAATATATGGCAATTAATCCCTCCAAATCCTTTAAGAAGAACCTGGTCCTAAATAATAACAAACTTGAGTATGTGGAGTCATTTGACTATCTGGGCATTAGGCTGGATAGCAGAATGTCTTGGGCGAACCAACTCGACAAAAGCAGGTTAACACTTACACAGAATTCATTGCCCATCTTAAAGATTCATGGTGGGAGTACATCTAAAGCTATTACACCTGCGATTGACGTGTTCCAAGCAAAAGCCCAATCCGCTGCCCTGTATGGGGCCGAAATTTGGGGGCCTTACTCCAAAAAAACATTTGACGTTGTAGAAAACAAGTTTTTCAGACGCTTACTTAGACTGCCCCTAAGAACACCTTTAGTGTCATTCTACTTAGACATTGATGTAAAGCGCACTGATTTCTTGTGTTTTTTGCGACCACTGCTTTATTGGGTGCGATTATGGTCTACCCCGGAACTAAGTAACTACAGAGCAGGCTTATTGGAAATTATGGAGTTAGATTCATTCAACACAATTAAGTGGCTGAGACATGTATCTTACTGGTTTACAGTAATAGGTCTATCACATTACTGGGAAACACCAGCTGTATCTATTACCTTGCCTAATAGTTGTAAGATCCAGGTAAAATCTGCCTACTGGAACTATGTGAATAATCATATATATGAACGTGCCACTGGACAACTAACGTCCACATTTTTGCAATTTAAGGATCTTCCGTCATTTGAACTTTTTATGGACGAAATTGAGCCACCCCTGGCTAAATCTGTCTTCCTCAAATTCAGATACGGGGTGTTACAGATTAAATCAAATTCCTGCCGGTGGGGAGGAGTAAGTAAAGATCCTTATTGTATTTCATGTGTATTAAACCAGAAAGAAGATGAGGCTCATATCCTCTTCTTTTGTCCACTGTATGTTACATCTCGAAAAAAATGGATCATGCCTCTATGTAAAAATATGGGGACACGTTCATTCAAAGAGGCAGAACGCATATTTAGATCCTCCAACAGTAGGCTATTAGTGTTTGGTCTGAGTAGGTTTCTCCATGGTGTTTGTATAATCAGAAAGAAGCTTGGATTACCATTCTAGGATTAATTGATTTTAATATTGGTCTTTTAATATTTTTACTATTGTACATAACTGTTTTTAAAAAACAAAAAAAAAGTTGATTGAACTGGTCGAGTATAAACCCTGGTATGTATATCCCCCTTAAAACTCATGATTAATGAATATGCCCAGAATTGCACTCTGTCCGATCAGCGCTTTTGCACAATATGAATGTTTGTAAAGTTTTTATTCATTGTAACAAACTTTTATTTTATGGAAAAGTATGTGTATTATATGTATGTTGGCTTAATGACAAAAATGTCGAATAAAAGCTTACTACTACTACTAGTCTAAAAAAATTGGGGTTGTCACCGTTGATGTAATGGTCAGAGGTGGCTAAATGTGTATGGCCAACATGTTTCTCGCCTAAAGTGTACAAAATCATGTGGCAATTCGTCAGGACCGGAAAACCTACACTATCTACACAGTGGTTGGTTACTCAAAGATGAGCCAGGCACTCAATCAACCAAGCAATGAGGTACCTTTTCAATGTATAAAAGGTGGACCACCCCAATCAGGGTAATGGTCACGTTTCATCAACTAGCAGGCGGAGGAATGTACGTTACAAGAAAGTTAACATCAGTTCAGTCGAAAAATGGTTCCGGGAACCTACCCCTCGCTCCATCTGGTTGAAAAAGTCACTCCTTCTCTCATACGTATTAGTCATAGGCTTGTCTGAAGAGCCATGTTTTTTCCAGAGTTACAAATTGCTCATAGTAGGTTGCTGATTTAATGTTGGCTGGGAAAGAGTTCCAAGCGTCGGGAACCAACACAGCAAACCTAGTTCCCCTAAGCCTCTTCCTGTAGAATTTAGGAGCCTCTAGGAGATTGAGATGAACCTCTCTGAGGTTGTTCCTAGGAGTATAGTTCCATATTCTAGAGGAGACAAAAATTGGGCTTTTACTCTGCCTGATTTTGAAGATTGTGCAGCCTGTTATGAACAGCGTTATTTGTGCAATTGGGAGCCAGTACAGATTCTTTAGTAGGGGTGTTGTGTGGCAGTATCTGGGTTGTTGACGGATCAATCTTGCTGCATAATTCTGGACCAGCTGCACTCTTTAGCTCAGACCTTTGGGAGGCCTAGGTACATGGCGTTGGCATATTTGATGCAGGACATCACTAGTGCAAGTATAATCTAGATGATGACTTCAATTGAGAAAACATTTCAGATTTGTATATTTGACGGAGCTGAAAGAAACCAAAAGAACTTACTGCTGCAATCTGGGGTTTCATTGACGGATCGTCATCGACAAGCATGCTGAGGCTCTTGATCGCCTTTTTAGGAGTGGGGGGGCTAACTCCCAGTGTCAATGTTTAATTGTTGTTCATATTTTTGTTTAAATGTTTCTTTTTAGTTAGAATTGTTTCAAAAAATTATATTATATTTTTTATATTTATTTTTAATATGATGTATTTATTTCAGTGATTGTTTTTTATTTTTTATTTACCACGTATTTTAAGCTTATATGTTTTTACAACTGCCTTTATTTTTTTGTTTTAGGGAAAAAAGTTAAATTTTATATGTATAAATGTATCTATGTTTAGGACAGCTATAACTTTTGCAACTGTTTGAGAGGAAATGTGAGGATTTTTTTTACAGCTGTCAATAACATGGAGGGTTGATAGAGACCTGATTTAGGCTTTGCAAATACTAGGTAAGGTCTCTCACAAAATGTAATTGAAGTTCCAAAATAAATGCTTATTCTTCCACTAATTCACTAAAATGCCTGGGGAAGCAGAAGTGGCACAGTGGGGTTGGTCCATTATTCGAGCCTTAGCAGCTCAATGGCCTCTTACTTGCTACTCAATGTCAAGACCAAAGCCAAGAAGTATTGTATCCATGACAATTTTCATGATAATTGTTGGCTGGATTAATGGATCCAATGAGATTCATGGTTTCTAAATTTGCCTTACATGGACATCATTAAAAACTAGCATGGTTGAGTAGCTTCAAATCGGATGAGCTGGATTTCTCATATTGGAGAGTGGTCCCACGAGTTGGACCTACTGAGGTAAAGACAAAAAAGTTTAATGCATACAGAACTAGACTGGAAACATTATCGGGAATAACTTGCTTCAGGCATCCTTTGACTTGACTAAGCGTGCACAATAAACCTGCCTATTTTGTACACTACAAGAAGGTCAAGCACACGTTCAGTTTTACAGACCATAGTTCTAGATTATTTTTCATTTCCTTCATTGTTCATGTGCTGTATTTGTTTATCAGTAGGCATACTCCTTGCTTTCAAAAGTGTATAGTTACTGTTCATGTAACCAATTATAATTCTTCCCCTTTTGGCAATCTATTATTTGTACATATCTGCCTGGTGCATTTTGCCTTGTGGATTTGTGCACCTTCTCAGTTCCGTGCTTAGTGTATACACATTGAGCCTCCCACTTCACTTATGGCCAGGATATGGTGGTGCTGTGTTTCTGAGTATACGCATGAATCCTTAATCAATTATAATTTGTGCATCTATCTGTCACATATCCTCACACATCAATGGCCAGAGGCCAAGTCCCATAACTACCATACCATATCATATCATTAATATTATTATTGTAACATTATATCCATACCTCTGTGGTCATTGCCAACAACATAAAAACACTTCCCACATAGGCTCAAAATAAAAAAACAACACCCTTCCAACAACACACCCTAGTCAGTGTAGTTTGCTATCAATGTGGGTAGTGGGTATAAGGTCAAGGCTCCAGATATGGGTAGTAAGCGCTATACCAATGCTACAATACACTACAAGGCTGTAAGTACCTTACAAATGTTGCATCTGATTACTTTGTACAAACAAGGGCTTCCTCCTGACATTTAAAGCTGTAACTCTCAAACTATTATGTGACTGACAACTACTGTACATCCAATAGTGAGTACACCAAGAATTTTTCCATCTAAAATCCTACTACTGACTAAAGCAAGAGGATGCGGAGGGGGTGGTTAGGTGGAAAAAAAGTTCTGATATCTGAATAATATTGACTCAAGGATGCCAGTACTGTAAACACTACCAAATTTCACAGAAGCATGATTACTCCTTCTGAAATACCAATTACAGTGCTTTCAGTTTCAGTCGATTTAACAAGGATATCATCTCACTCATTAATTAGATTGAAAATAACGATTTCAATTTATAGTTGAAATGTAATTGACACCCTTTTCACCAGTATTCTGCAATTTATTTTCTAAAAGTAACTTACACTGCCCTTGAAAACAGCATAAAACCTTGGAAGGTACCATTATAGATCATTGCATCCTCTACTGAAATGACGTTCACAAAAATGTTTTGCCTCTTTAAAAGAGACTATTGGCCCGATTCACAAAATGAACTTAAGACTCAATCCTAAACTTACTACTGTTTTGGTATTCACAGATTGCACTTACTACTTTTGGTATCCACAGAATGAACTTACTACTTTTGGCATTCACAGAATGCACTTACTACTTTTGGTATTCACAGAATGAATTTACTCATTTCGGTATTCACAGAAGTTAGGACTCCTAACTTTAGGACTCCTAAATGCCTTCTGTGAATACCGAAAGTCTTAAAAATAGGATTTTTCTCAATTTAGTAGTAGTAAAGTTAGGACTACTAACTTTAGGACTCCTAAATGCCTTCTGTGAATACCAAAAGTCTTAAAATGAGGATTTTTCTATATTTAGTAGTAGTAAAGTTAGGACTCCTAACTGTACTACTACTAAATTGAGAAAAATCCAAATTTTAAGACTTTTGATATTCACAGAAGGCATTTAGGAGTCCTAAAGTTAGGAGTCCTAACTTTACTACTACTAAATTGAGAAAAATCGTAATTTTAGGACTTTCGGTATTCACTGAAGGCATTTAGGAGTCCTAAAGTTAGTAGTCCTAACTTTACTACTACTAAATTGAGAAAAATCGTAATTTTAGGACTTTCGGTATTCACTGAAGGCATTTAGGAGTCCTAAAGTTAGTAGTCCTAACGTTACTACTACTAAATTGAGAAAAATCTTAATTTTAGGAATTTCGGTATTCACAGAAGGCATTTAGGAGTCCTAAAGTTAGTAGTCCTAACTTTACTACTACTAAATTGAGAAAAATCGTAATTTTAGGACTTTCGGTATTCACTGAAGGCATTTAGGAGTCCTAAAGTTAGTAGTCCTAACGTTACTACTACTAAATTGAGAAAAATCTTAATTTTAGGAATTTCGGTATTCACAGAAGGCATTTAGGAGTCCTAAAGTTAGTAGTCCTAACTTTACTACTACTAAATTGAGAAAAATCCTAATTTTAAGACTTTCGGTATTCACAGAAGGCATTTAGGAGTCCTAAAGTTAGGAGTCTTAACTTTACTACTACTAAATTGAGAAAAATCCTAATTTTAAGACTTTCGGTATTCACAGAAGGCATTTAGGAGTCCTAAAGTTAGGAGTCCTAACTTCTGTGAATACCGAAATGAGTAAGTTCATTCTCTGAATACCAAAAGTAGTAAGTGCATTCTGTGAATGCCAAAAGTAGTAAGTTCATTCTGTGAATACCAAAAGTACTAAATGCAATCTGTGAATACCAAAACAGTAGTAAGTTTAGGATTGAGTCTTAAGTTCATTCTGTGAACTGCTTGCAAATCAACACAAAAGCACAATGGGCTGTATTTACAAAAGCAATGTTTGAGTACGTAAAGTAATGATACTTTACATACTCCAAAATGCAGGTCACAAACCTCTGACTGGCGATTTCCACATCTTTTTTGTACAGTGATCTTGTTCACAGGTGCAGAGATTTTCACACACAGAGGTACAGACTTTAGGGCCTGATTTAGATTTTGATGGTCTTACCACCATCCCGCCGCAAAAAGTACTCCACTGAGGCGATGGTCTTTTCCCCGCTGAATTTAAATGCATGCAGGGGGCCTCACTATCCGTGTCAACAGAAGGTTTCCCACCGCTGTCGCAGCCAACAGCTGCCGACGTGCTAGACTACAATTCGGGCAAATATTACTTCGCAGATGTCAGGGCGCCAGGTTCCAGTTGAGCAGATTTAAATTTCACAGTTGTGCTGGCGGTCTACTAGTGGCAGTTCCCAGACGGCGAGAGTTTGTCGCAATACACGCTTAATAATGCACCATCACTGTGGTCATTGGATGGATGCTGGTAGAACACACCTGATGTCCATCTGGAAACACCTGCATACCATAATATAAAACACACCCCATTTCAGGCCATGATCCTTTGCCATTACAGCACCACTACAACTTTTACTACAAGAGGCATTGTCAGTCAAGTGAGGGTTTTTTGTTCATTCTTCCTGTCTCCTGTCCCTTTATCCCCTTTCATTTAGTGCCTTGTGGTCAAATATTTAATTTAATATTATTTTGTACACAAAACAAGGCCCCAAAAATCCATGTTTAACTAAAGGAGAATTGTCAGTCATGGTGGATGAAATCCTAAGAGTAGATCCACAATTGTTTGGAGACCAAGCCCAAACTAAACCCCTATACCAGAAAAGGCAAATGTGGGCCAGAATAGTCGACAGAGTAAATGCCCTGCACACACAGGGGGGAATTAGGAAGCAGTGGAACGACCTGCAGGGGAGGATGTGTTCCCTGGCCTCCAAGTATCACATGGATACCGACAGGAGTGGTGGTCGTTCTCCCAGGCCTTTAGTACCATTCATGCCCTGGGAGGAGAAGGTGTTACAGATCCAACATACTGAAAGCGTGATGAGAATACCTTGGGGAGTGGAGTCTGTTAAGTGACAATTTGCAAAGTGTCAAAAAACGTCAATGTCCTGTTTGTTCTCAACTCAGCTGTTGCCAATGTGTTCTGCACATATTTTCATTACATAGAAACCTCGAACTATCAGTATCACATACTTTAGATTGTTTGCATGAAAGTATTGTGTTGCATCTAAGATTATAGGAATTAATATCCATTACATATCACAAGGTGGTGTGGTGACTGTTAGTTTTACAACACCAAATAGCCCATTTCCCATATATGTGTCATATTGTGAGTGTCTGGCCCTTTTCCACTTCACATTTTCTACAGGTACGTTCCACAAACCTTTTTGCAAGTGTTGGCAAGTTGTGTTTGAAATGACTACAACTGCCAAGATGCCTTGTTTCTGTTTCTCAAAAGAATATTTTTTATTATCTCATATTGCTCATTCTCACTTGTCTAATAGATTTCGACATATGGTAAAGTGTCATGTAGTGATCAATCCTTATTCAATGCTCTCTTCTGAAAATGGTTTGTGTTGTATTCTGAGTGTTGTGCTGTTTTTGTCAAACAATAAAATTGATGTCAAGAGTTTTACAAATCAAACTGTGTTGACCCAAAAATGTTAAGGTATTGAATTTACTATGCTGGATATAAGTAATACTTTCAAAAATTTACTCTGCACTGTTCATATGATGACTAATGCCAAACATCCATTCTAGTTGTGAAAATATCTGTTCTGAAGTCAGCTATACCTTGGAATTTTCGATTCCAGATTTCACCTCACCACTATGTTTGGCTGAATGGTTGAGAGATGTTAGGTCTAATTCCATATCACTTCATGAACATTTAAGGACATCCTATTACCTGCTTATTTGAAATTGTACTGTTTGAAATTACTAAAAGTTGCGGTAATATGTGTAATATGAGTGAAAGCTATCATCGTAATAATCTCTACCTATTTTGTCACCTAAGTATCTACATTTTTTGTCTCAAAAGATTTGAATGTACAATACACACTAGTACTAATTACAAATTTCTCAATTTCTCAATAGGTCCAACTGGCAGCATACATGGCCAAGAATCAGACACTGAAGAAACCTCCACTCCAGCCCAGGATCAAGCCTTCAGTGACAACAACACTCCTGGGAATATGGAGGACAATGAGGAAGCTGCCCTATCTGGTCAGTATGGGCAGACGACTCCAGTGACACTGACTGTGCCCACACCAACACCTCCTACCCCAGCTGTAACACCTCAGCAAACCAGAGACTCCATTTCCTGTGTTACTACCACTGTGACACCAATTGTATGCCCAACAGTCGTGTGTGACGTCGAGACCACACCACCACTAGCTCCAGCTCAGCTAGGAACCAGTCGGATGGGATATGCTGGGGCAAGGGCACAGGGTATACTGGGGTTAGGGGTCATGGGAGGGTGTTTGTGGGCCAGCATAGTGAGGCCACTCGGGTCAACCAGACCGCCATTGACCAGGTCTTGGGAGCCTACAATCAGTCTCAAAACATGATGGGCCAGATACTCACCAAGCTCTGGGAGATGAAGCAGTTGCAGAGGGAGCTCAATCATCCGGTGGAGGTCCACAACTCAAATACGGGTTTCCTGATTGGGGTGCTGCAGGAAATTTACACCCATATATGAAAATCTTTCCCAACAACATCTACCCCTTTCTGGGGTCTACAACATCTGGGCCATCTATATCTGCCACAGGAAGGGATGCCCTTCCACCGGAAGAACCACTTGTAGCCCCCTGCCCATGCAATTGTGGATCCCCCCACCACCGTCAGGAGGGGAAATCCAGGTACATTCCCATGAGGTGACCAAGGCAGGACCTTTGCTACTACCAGCAAGAAACCCTAACACTAATGTTCTCCAGTGTGTGCCGAACATTCACTCTGTGGACTATTTCTGGACATTTTTGCCTTTCTGATGCCTGTAGTATTTTGGACATTGGACTTGAAACAATTTTGGCTCTCCAACTATGGTTTCATTCACCATGGCTGACTTCTTCACTTTTTAATTTGATTCTGTTATGTTTAATCTCTTTAATTTTATCACGTTTTGTACAACAACTTTACAAGTCAAAAACTCACTGGTCTTGTATAGATCAACTCTATCAATGCTTTTGTTTTCTTCCATCATAACTTGACAATTACAAAAATTGAAAGAGTGTGTAAACATAGATGATGTGCAAGTTGGTAATGTTTATCCCAAGATCCCAAACATATCAACCAAAAATGTCAAACAATACAATCATCTACTACTGACTTTATTCCATTTGACCAATACTTGTCTATCAACATTTGCACTAACATAGCAATCCGCACATTACACTAATACTCAGTTTGCACATTTCCAGTTCAAGACCATGCCAACATGGAAGATGGGGATATGCCCAAAACAAGAGGAGAGCATAGGCAAATTATCATTGACATATGTCATCAGCTGGAGCCAGATCATCTGGCTCACATAAGGAAATCCCACATCAATAACACCAATAGTCAAAACCTGGGCAGCACTACATTATGTAGACACTGGATCATTCAAAACCACTGTTCCGGTAACTGCTGGAATGTCACAACAAAGTTTCAGTGGTGTGCCACAAGACGTATGTCCCACGATGATGTGAAACATGAACAGCTACACACAATTTACACACAATGAGGATTTTGCCAATGGGAAGGGAGATGAGCATGATTTGGCTACACTACCACATGTGTGTTGAACAAATGATGGCACACATGTTGCTTTAGTACCAGCACATGACAGAGAACAAGTCCAATGTAATCTTCAAACCTTCCATTCAATCACAGTGCAAGGTGCCTTGGTACAAGATTTGAACACCCAAAATCTGGTTCCCTTTGTACTTCTAAACAGAACCATATACCAGCAAATGTCACAAATCTGTCTAAATGGAGATGACATAGGGGCGGTACCTAAAACAGATCAAAAGAAAAAAGATTACCAATCACACTGAACCTGACGGCCACATTACAAAGTCAACTTTTGGAGGACACAGATTCACAAAACAATCTGAGATGAACAATGTAACTGAAAGCAGTAGTCACTGTGTCCCAACTTTGATCAACAAATACCTTTGGCCTGATTTTGCCAGAACTTGCCCTTCCCAACAAAGTACCAACACATACTTTTTTCATCACCACATTAAAAGTTGGTGTAACGGAGAAAGAGAGAACAAGTAGAGATATACTTACACCCATGACAAGTTATCAATGACATCTTGACGTACGTTAACTCCTTCCTCTTCACCACTATCATCTTCATTTGGCACGTGAGGATCCTCACGCGGTGGATCTTCATGGTCTCCATCCTCTGTGATGTAAGGGATGTTCTGTGGCAGGAGGATGTTGTGGAGCATGCAGCAGGCCACGATGATTTGTCACACTTTATTGGGCGAGTAGAGGAGGGTTCCACCAATTTTGCCCAGACAACGAAATCTGGCCTTTACCTGCCCGAAAGCCTGCTCCACTGGCCACCATGTTCCTCCATGTGCCTCATTGAGGCAGACTTCTCCTGGTGTTGCTAACAACCATGGTCAGTTGGGATAAAATGAGCCTCCTAGATGGAAAACAAAAAATTACCAGCTTATGCAATTAGAAATACCCCAAACAATATAATGACCAACAAGCCAGGCCCTCTCAGGTCCAAATTCTGACATTTGCAGGGGTATGGGGCTTGATTGAATGGAAGTATTTACGATTTTGGTAGATCAGTTCTCTGGCCTGTGGTGGCGCTAAGGCAATATGTGCTTAAACCACCTGTGGTAGGCGACCTAAACCATAAAAGCCACCCTTCACATTGGATAAATCCTGCTACTGTGGAAAATGAAGGAAGCTGTTGATGTGTCTCATCATTGAAGATAGAACTTCTTGTAGCACACCACTGAAAGTTGGTTGTGACAAAGATCAAGCCGCCTTTCTTCTCCGTGTTCCCCTCGCGTTACTTAGCAACCATCATTGTTGCTATGAAAAGACAAATGGCTGCCATCACAGACGTCAACCCGTCAGCTTCCAACCCACGAAGGATGACAATGGCAGCATTCTTTCAGGCAACAGAGTCTCAGGGTAAGCGTTACTGCTCACTTTCAAACGACGCACTTAAGCTGACTGTATGTAGCTACTTCAAAAATCACACCCTCATTTTGCTGCACAAAATAAAAATAGCAATATGAAAACGCCAGACAGACGTTTATTCACACCACGATGTCGGGATTCCTCTGCGGCAAATTTCATATGGTCTCTTTAGTCATCCCAGTGCAGTCTGAACTCGCTACTCAGTTTTCCTTGAAATCGTACACAACAGTAGCTCGACTTTGGCAGTAACTTTTTCATTCCCAAATTGATCCTTTTAACAGTAGCTCGACTTTAAATTTAATTACTTCCTAGGCAGCAACTCTTTCATTCCCAAATTGTTCATCAGCTGATAAACGCCCTTTGCACTTCACCGGGGCTCGTTTTTATGCCCCCGAACAACCGACCAACTTCAAATCTACTGAAGACACAGCTGATTTTAAGCTGTTGAATTACGGTTATCTGGTACACCTGGGTATCAGGGTGACTGATGGCAAGGTCACTGATGGGGTTCTTCCTTTTTGTGCCATTCAACGTTAGAAACATTCATACTTCAACAGTTATAACTCATTTACCTCGAAATTGTTCTTTTCCACGATGTACTTTTTTGTCCAGCTGCACTTCCTTCACCTTTTACTTCTCTTCACCGTTTCACTCTTTTCCTTTTTTAAATTTGCACGCGTAGATTCTTCTTCACAGTGATCACCAAATGTCGCCAAATGAAGTAATCAGAAAGAAGCTGGAACTGTAGATTCTTAAGTTACTTTATTAGTTAAGATGTTAAGTCATAAGTTATAACGACAACCCCATCAGGAGCAGCTGTCCTGCTGCTCAGCCCTCACCCAACTGACATTCACAGCACACGAACATTCCAATCATCTAACATTCCACAAGTCATACATACAAGCTGAGCAGCAGGAAGATATAAGATACAACAACACACCACCAGATACTGCCACAGTGTATTGGAAGGATCCGGTGGTCACAAAATGAAGTACTGCCCTGAGTTTGACAATTGATGTAATAGATGTGGGATTTCTGTTGTGAGGCCGAAGATCTGGCTCCAGCTGATGACAAAGATGACGGATAGTTTGCCTATTCAAACTGAACGTCTTGATTATATCTCTTTCTTCCATGGTGGCAAGGTTTGGAAATAGGCGGTACACCAGAGGCTGTTGTTTCCTCACTCTCAAAGGGTTAATGTGTCTACATTGGAAAAACATGTCAACATTTTTTACATCATCCACAGCAACATATTTGAAGTGTAACACAAAAGTAATGTATTTTTACAAAATGTATATGGTTTAATACATATTTTGATCCACCATGCGTTCCTTCTTCTTTATCCAGCACAAATGACATTTGTGGCCTTCATATAAATCTTAAGAATAAATGTGTAAATAATAAATTTTAAAGGCATAATATATACCCTTTTTTTTCATTCCTTCTTCCAAAAATAACATCAACTGACATGTACACAACACCACGCTAATATCACGTTTCAGCACAGTAACACACTACATATAAATGTTTCCTTTAAAAAAATAATTGCCCATCGAAGTGTGATTATATGACCAAACTAGCCCCCATTTGGAGTGGTGGTGATGCACTTAAGAGTAACCAACACATTAGTTTGAACCCCTAAAATGGTGGGTGTCTGATCTCACCAATAGGATATTTGGAATTAGGCGGCAGTGGCAGAAGTTGACCGTGCAGTGGGCGGTAAACTCCACGACTGACACAGCCATAGGCTAACGGTGAACGTAATTATAGAAGGCCAATGGCTGTATCGGTCTCCACTGAATTTCGCGTACCTTGCTTTCATGTACGCAGCGGTTGGAAAAAAATTCACTTGCTCCCTAAAACTGCTTCTATCATGACCTCCTCCACTTTTGCTACTGTTTGTCACGTCTGGGAGCAATCATGGCAAGTCAAGCAGGTGAGAGGTCCCTTGCCTTCATGCCAGAGAAGCTGGAGTTACGGGTAAAGGAGGTCCTTTCTCTGTATGGCCGACTCTATGGCTCACCAGAGGAACAGGTACATGTCTGGAATACATACGTGAATCTGTATAACTGGCTCAATTCCATTTACACAGGCTACAATGCTCATTTGAGTTCCAAAGTGAAGTGTAGTGAGTTATTTTAAGTGTCACAAAATGTGGTCCTTACATAGGACAATGATGTTAGGGATTTGTAAGCACTCTACAATGTCAAATAAACAACACCATCAATATGTGCTGTGTGTTTAAAGCCAAACAAAAAGTCACAATACCGTTGTTTGTTCTTTCCTTTCATGTATCCATACACGTCAATGCCAATCAAAAGCGTGACATATGGAAGGCTATTGCCAGGAAAGTGCAGACCCTGGGAGTCTACAAATGGTGCAGGGTCCATTGTTGCAACAGATGAGAGGACCTAAGATGCCGGACCTAAAGGTTCGGTGAAATCCAGCTTGGGAAGTCCTCCCAATGTGCGAGGGGGTGTGCTGCACCCTGATCGCCCTAATAGAGTGCATTCTTTCGGTGGCCTATCCGGAGCTTAATGAGCAATTGAGAGCCCAACAGCAAGAACAAGGGGGTAAGTTCTTATCAGAGATACACATGTTCCATGACCCATTTTTTGTTACAGCCAGGATTTTTGCCATCAACATTCAGGATGACCCATGTCCAAATCTCAAGTAGAGTTCTTGAAAGTGTAAGTTTTATACAAGGTGTATGATGATGTGCTTTGTCTATTGTTTTTTTAAAACGATCCCGCCTGATTCCAATCCACAACCAATGGACTGTTCAGAGCACACACATGGTTGCCTAAACTCCACACACACATCATGCTGTTTGATGTCATGAGAGACAGTTGTACCAAACAGGCAAATAGTCTTCATTGTGTCAGGACTGCTGCTCTTTCACTGATGTAGATGATGTCATAGTAGGCCAATTACAGGTGGTATAGCATGCTAGGCACTTATGACACAGTGAATGTACCAATCATCACATTGGTAAGTTGAGATTCTACAAAAACCAGAGTGCGCATGTGATCCAAAATTACGAGTGACCGCAGAATTCATGGCTACATATTGGTATCAAGACATATCCAAATTGTGTTCCACATCGGAAATACAGTTTCATACATGTTGAACAGTGACAGATTTGTCTGACGTCTTCCTGCTTCACAAATGTGTGTGTAAGGCAGTCTGCTTTTGGCCAAATAATTGAGATAGCCATCAAACAGGAATGTGTACACAATGGTGACAGAGTAACAAATATCCAAAACCATTTCTCAATGTCCTCTGTCATGTCCAGATGAACAATCAACGATGGGTTTGAGGTTTTTTTTCAACAGTGGAGTAAAATGGGAAACTTGAAAGTATTTTGGAAGATGGAATGTTCCATCATATATATGAATGAGTATCCCATCAGGAAAACTCAGATTCCGGCCAACCTCTTGACTCATTATGTTTAATATGTTGCATATTGTGATTCATATTTCAATCTTTGAATTAAATATTATATATGAATTATTGTATGTAATTATTAGTATGTAATGTAATGTAATGATGTCTTGTAAAGCACGTGAATCACCCCACATGCGGTATCTCCGCGCTGTAGACCGCTGGGGAACCCGTCCTGGCTTTCCCTGTGAGATGGTCCCTACTGGGTATCTCCAAGGTGAAACCAGGCATCCCCGGCATAAGTGGGGGGCCGTTGTGGAGATGAGGCAAGCTAATGCCCAGAGTTGCCGAGTGTGATCTCTAGTTTGAGTAGGCACCGAGGCAAGAATTATCGAGTCCGCTGACCCTGGTCCACGACCCTGCCACGTCGGGAATTGAACTCTGGCCCCGGGCCGTCCTCTGCTTCCGGGTCTGCCGTCTCTAACCAGTGAGCCACACCACTGTTCTACAACATTTTGACTACAGTGAAAGCCAGCATATTTAGTGAAACCATTTCACACAGACACAAAAATGTTCAAATAACTAGAGATATTTAGGAATAAAATGTGAAGATGCTTTTGCTCTATATTGAAATGTATTGGAAATGTTTCAATGGCTATGTATTTACTTTTGTAGTAGAAGTCATTTGTTAATCCATACAAATATTAGTTTCAGAAAGTCTTGAACAGCATAGGTATGTACATAGTATGTGATACATTGCTAAGCCTCTTCAATACAGAATTCATGTATAATTTTTGACACTTGACATATACGTTAAGGACTTGAAGTGAGTGTTACAATCGTGACTTTTCAAACAAAGGTAACCAGCTTTCAGTTTATGCTAATATTGGTACAACATTGCAGACTATGTTGACAGACATTGATTAATAATTTAGGTATTGATAATGATAAGAATCCAGATTTTAGGGCCGAGTGAGCACACATTATAAAGGTATTCTTGTTGTATATCCTTTTTGGTGTAATCAGTTCACTACTCTGAACAACAAAGGCTAACCATTCTGAGGTGTGAAACAGTTCCTGGAGATACATAATAATGGATAAGAAACAACATCATACATTATATAGAACCTATTGTGGGAATGGCAGAACTATGACCAAGTGTCTTCTGAAAAAGTTGCCTACTTGTGTGTACTTATGCAGAACCAAAGCTTGAGGACTTGAAGCAAGGGAAATCTGAAAACTTGGTAATTGATTTGTGGTCAAGGTTCATGATCTGTTCTGTTAACACAGATCCATAACACTATTGTACATTTCATTTCAGCATAATCAGGGGCAGGTGAAGGAGAAGATGCAAACGTAAGCAGGGTAGCAGCTGGCCACTGTGTTTCTGGTGCGGACACCAGCAACAGCAAGGGACCCAGTGTCCCGGAGGGTGAGGGGAGTTCAACGGAGACCATCAGACACTCAACACCTTCTTTGGTAGCTTCCTCCAGTGAGCACTCCCTAGTAGCGGCGGACCCCACTGCTCGAGTTACACCTACATCCTTGTTCGCCATGGAGAGTCCCATCTCCATCCTCACTATAGCTCCCCCACAGTTGGCCTATCCAGTGCCGCTAAAAGGCCTAGGACCTCCTTTGCTGCAGGCACCTACCCCCTGACCCTTTTCCCTGGCTGCACTGAATGTGGAGGCTACTGACCTCCTACGGAGCCTCGCAGTAGGCCAGACTGCCCTATGGGATTCCATCCAGGGGCTTAGTTGCCATATGCAACACATGCTAGTTTACCTGGAAGGCATTCACAGTGGTATGTCTGTCCTACAGAGGTCATTTCAAGCTCTTGCGTCTTCATTCACTGCAGTCTCCCAACGATCCCAACCTTCAGCTCCACCTCCCATTCCATCCCAATTACCTATTCCCAGCCTTGTCCAAAGCATAATCCCAACTTTTCATGCACCAACTCAAACAAATGCAAGCAGCACACACACACAAACAGAAACACCACAAAACAAACATGGGTGTTCATCCAAACAGACAGAACGCCCACCACAAACACACCGTACCACACCTACAGACAGTACAGTGACAGACAGCACACCCACCACCACACACACATGCACAACACCCACCACCAGCACACTGGCAGACAGCGCACTCACGACCATACACACATGCAACACCACCCACCACCAGCACACTGACAGACAGCACACCCATCACCACAAACATGCCCCACACCCATCACCAGAACACCAACAGACAGCACCCCGATCACCACACACACAGATACACTACATCTTCCACATGAACCATATCCACACCCAGCACCTCCACAGCACACACATACCTTAGAATACACACCAAAAAAACACAGGCGCTCACAATCAAACACACAACAGACACCTATAACACAAGACACACCCAGACATTCATCAGACCCACAGGCACCTCTACTCTCAACACTGCCACTCCCTCTACCTCCCAAACCCCACTCCCTCCCCAACAGCATACCAAGTTTCCATTGAAGATCTCAGTTTGAGCCTTGCCCTAACCTCTTCCACACCCTGACCCACCCCTAGCAAACACCAATCTTCCCCTGCCACACCCCCACCCACCCCTGCCACATCCCATTTCACCCCTGCCAAAAGTAAATCCACACCTTCAACAATCCAACGACCCCTAAAAAACACAGGAGCAGCCCTCCCAGAACCACAACCCCCTCCAAACCCAAGGACAATGCTCCCAAACCCAAAGGCACCCATCCCAAACCCAAGGGCACCCCTTTCAAACCCAAAGGACACCCCTCCCAAACCCAAACGACCCACTCCCATGTACAGTCTTTTAGGTGCCTGCTCCGCCAACTGGGGGCCATATTATTGTGTGTGCACATTATCATTGTTTGTGCCAAGAGCACCTTTAAAATGGTTCGCCCGGTGCAAACAATGAAAATGTGCCCTATTACCATGAATGCCCTCACCCTAGGGCAGCTGCAAACACGCGGTGCCCTCGGGGCAGCGTATTCGCATGATAAACGGTAAACGGAGCAGCTTTGAAGCAGCCGCTCCATGTTTCACTGTGCTGGTGGCAACCTGGTTGCACTTTCAAAGGGCTTAGAGATCCCCTAGCAGGCAGGTGCAATCAGTGACAGCACCTGCCTGAAGGGGGTGTCTGGGGTGTCCATAGGATCTCCTTTACCCCCTGCAGAGGGCTGCTCTCAGGAGGCGCACTGACAGTGCGCCACCTTTCAAATGGTGCTATGTCAGGGTGCCTTCTGAGAGCTTCTGTGCCTCAGCGCCTGCGTCAGTAATGCAGTGCAGGCAAAGAGGCGAAGGGATTCCCTCATTTGCATGGGGCATGCCCCGATGCAAATGAGGAAAAGCCCCCTTAAAGACAGCGCTGGCGCTTTATGTGCGCCAGCGCTATCGGTATTACAGAGGGGGCCGCACAAGGGTCTGCGGCCCCTTCTGTAATACCAAAGTGCCCCGGGGATGCTCAAAGTTGGTGCAAGCCAGTTGCGCTCCCGGGGCACTTAATGTAATACAGCCCTGGATGTCTTTTCCTGAGAAGGTCCCCTTTGGCAGTTGTGTAGGAGGCAAGCTGAGTGCCACAGCACAAGTGTCCCCAGGATGTTTGGGACAATGAATGGACTGCCAGTTGACTTAATTATATTTATGAGAGACTCATTTGTATGAATAAATACGAATTGTTAGTTTCACCAAGTTTGTCCCGGCATTAATATTTCGTAGCAATTGTTTTTTTCCTAGAATGTTTCTGAGTAAAATGTGAAGTACTTATTTATCTTTTCCATGATGGCAGGGGATACAACTGATTTATTTAGTGTCTACTTTTTTTAAGTGCATGCATTGCTTAACGTTATCTGTGATGGCCTTTTGAATTTAGGTGCAGGCATTCATCGTAGTTATGACCACCTGCACAAAACTATTTGATGTTACAAATTTTATTAGAATGTTTTACTACAGGTGTGTTTGTTTTACCTTAATTACTGACCACTATGAGCACATATGCATGACACCTTAAACATTCTATTGTGACTATTGGTATTGGATACAGTACAGGACTTGCTCTTGACAAGGGGAAATCTTACATGGATATATATGTTGCTTATTACTAGTTTGTGACTGACATTTATTTTAATATTACATTCTAAGGTAAGGGTAACACACACCTTGTCTAGTGCAATTTCAACATCATGTGCCATTGAAATCATCCCTATGATGTGTGTTGTATATGTTTTTAATGCTGCCATTTTTTTATATTTCTTTAAACACACCTGTATGGTGACTTTTAGATTGTTATTTTGATGTCCTATTTTTGTGCAAGTGTCCAATTTTTGTAAGGCAGCTTGCACTAAATTCATACATACAATGTGTTGATATAGGTGTGTTTCTTTAAATTTCTAAGACGTCAACATTACAGACATTACAGACATATGCCTTGCACATTGGTATGCTATTGCTTGTACGAGCGATTTCTAAATGCACGAGTCCTGTGAAAATGTTAGCAGACAAGTCAATGGGTAACAGGTAACAGTGGAGCTTACCGTCCATTGCGTCCACAACGGTGTTGGTTTTGATCGTCATCAAGCAGCATGACTTGTATTATTGGCAAAACAGGAAGTGTGAAAGTGAGAAAAGGTTAGTTTCAGCCTTATAGCCCTTCCATTCAGCCAACTCAGGTGTGGACTGCCAGAGCAACGTTGGTGGGTAGGCACATGTGATTAGGCCGGCGGAAAAACTGGTGGTCTGCACTCCGGCATCACTTTTTGCCAATCCCATCATCAACGCAGTTGAGATTTAATGCCGGTGAGGGTGGAACCGCTTTGGTCTTTCATCTAGGGACCTGCTAACATCAATATAGTGCGAGCAGACCGCCAAGTAGATGAGCTGGAAGATTGCTGAAAAAGCAGCGGTGAGACTGATTTCGCCCTTAGTAGTAAAGGTGAAAGGGACACGGGGAGTGTTGGGAAAATGGGAAATAATTTAAAATATAAGGGAGCGTTTAGGGATATTAAATGGGGGATAAGAAGTGGTAAGTGAATACAAAAACACACCCACAAATGGGTAAATGAGTAAAACAATTGCAATTACCAAAATACACACTTGTTATGTTATGTTATGTTATTTATACACTTCTATAGCGCACGGCCACTCCCTGGAGTATCCCGGCGCTTTAACGAAGACTCCCAACCGAAGATGGGGAGAAAAACATAACACCAAAAGGGCATACAGACATAAAAAACAGCCTCAAAGATTACGGAAAGAGCCAAGTCTTAAGGGCCTTACGGAAAGACAGAAGACTGGAAGTCTGTCTTAAAGAGATTGGAAGATCATTCCATGCATGAGGGGCTAAATGTCGAAAAGACCGTCCTCCTACTCTTGCCCGTTTGATAGTGGGAACACTCATTTTTGATAAGGACGAGGATCTGAGAGATCTGAGAGGTGTATACCAAGACAGTCGTTTGGAGATATATTTAGGGCCTATGCCATGCAAGGCCTTGAAAGTCGTGGTCAGTGTTTTAAATAAAATCCTTTTTGCAACTGGAAGCCAATGCAATGTGGCGAGAAGATCCGTGGCTCTGGCTTTCCTTGGAAGGCCAAAAATGGCTCGGGCTGCAGAATTCTGGGTGATTTGCAAACGCCTGACCAGATATTTGGGAAGTCCCAAAAACAGAATGTTTGCATAATCCAGCCTGGAGCAGATCAGTGCCTGGACAATAATTTTTCTGTGCTGGATGGAGACTAGGGGGAGAAATTTGCGAAGCGTCCGCAGGATGCCGAAACATTTCCCAGTGAGAGATGAAATATGTGGTCCGAAAGATAGCTTGTTGTCAATCACCACTCCCAGATTTTTGGCTTTCGCAGACGAGCTAGTGGGAGGAGACATATCTTTCGGCCGGTACATTTACTACAGTAGTAATAGTGACAAAACAAGCTTAAATGTACATCAGCCAAGCATTGGAGAAAGTCAAGCACCATACACCACCAACCACTGGTATTGTAACACACTCCAGTAGAAATCAACGGAGTTAGGGAATAACACTAATGCTAACAACATATAAGAACAAATGTTAAATAAATCGCATTTCAACTTTCATTTTTTAATATTTTCAATGAACAATTTAAAAAAGTTGTTTATAATCATTTAAAATATTTAGTTAATAAATTACATTTTAATTTAAATAGTAACTTAAATTAGAAATCATGTTTAAAATTGTTAATATTAAACATAACTTGCAACTAAGCTTTGAATAAATTAAAAACACATGATACTGTAAGAGGTGCAGAGAGGAATAACATAAATATAATGTATTGAAAAAATATTTAAATATAAAAAAATTCATTTAAAATATGGATAAGTACAATTTTAAGCTTGAGCTTTTGTGTTGTGTCTTGTTAGTGTGGTAGTCCTAGGTGAGGAGGAGCTAGCCAATGCTGTTTAAAGAAAACTTTTTTAAATTAAAATAATATTCATTTTATTCTAATTTGTATTTACTTTTACTAATCTTCCTTCTCAGTTTGTATACTGAGATATCCACACCAATAGTGGAGATCTCCAAAAATATTGAAACAATAAGGGGGCGTGTGAGGGAAATGTTTAATGACCTAGCATTGTTATAATCCCTACAAATACTGAAAAAACCAAGTATAACAATGGGTCAAGAAAAACATAGTGTAGCTATCTGAATGACTGTGTGTGTATTGGAAGAACACAATCCCTGAATCCAAGGTATTCCCGGTGAAAAATGTGTTCCCATCAGATACCCGTCCTGTACCGCCCTACATCATTTGGGATCCTTCACCCGAAGGAAGTGGAAACAAGTCCACTTAGGATTAGGTAGATTGTGTCCTAATCGTATGTGAAGGAATTAAGGATGTATAAATGTAGACTATGTGATGGTATCAGGGGGCAAAAAATAGTAAGCAGTGCAATAGGTGCTCTCTGTAGCATGTGATAAAAGTGAAATTAATATTGGGTTGTGGGAGTGGAAAGAAGGAATTTATTAGGGTCCTACCCACACCCAAGGTTAAAAAACAGTGCAAAGTAGTGTTAACAAATAACTACTTAGGTCTTATCTAGGTCGACATGTTTCTGCAGTTTTTTTTGGCTCACAAGATACCCATCTGCTTCATCAGGACCTTATTGATCAAGTGCTACTGCTGATTAAAGTGAAAAGAGTGTACAAAAAATCATATCACCTGAGAACATCGGTTGAAATGATCCATTTGGTCACCAAGGGACAAACAAACATACACATAATACAAAATGAACACAGTTAGTGACGATAGCTACAAATACACAGAGAATATCTCGTGATGTTGATGTCTATGCCAATTATTATTGGTCAATGGTTGTTAAATAATCAACTGAATGGCCGGGTAAAGAAATCCTGGGGTAAAAAGAAAAGTTGTATACACTCACCCATAGTCTGGGGAATGAACTCTCCACCTCACCCGGCCACAGCTCAGGTACAAATGGAGCACCGCTCTATTGGATGTGAGAAGAAAGAATAATGAAAGAGGAAGAGTTCGCTGGAACTCAGTCAAAAAACACATGCTTTTCCCAGCGTGTTGGTACATCTCGCCGTTTTGAATGCCAGCCCGGTGCAGCCCGGTGCAGGGGATGGTAAACGGTATTTGCAATATAGCCTCTAAGTATTCCCAGCGTGTTGGTAATTATCGCCGTTTTGAATGCCAGCCCGGTGCAGCCCAGTGCAGGGGATGGTAAACATGGTAAACGGTATTTGCAATATGGCCTCTAAGTATTCCCAGTACAGCTAGATAATGTGCTTGAGTAAGATGTTTCTGCTCTCTTCGCTTAGTTATTGACAAACAAGCACCCGTTGATGTCTATCGGCTATATGGGCTTGGTGGAGGATCGAGCAAATTAGCATACAAGGAAACTTCTCCCTCTCGAATCGAAAATGCTTACTTTAACGGAAGTGACAACGCCACCCATTTCGTTCCGTTGAATAATGTCTCTCCCAACCCCGCTTACCTGTCCGTCGGTACTCCTCGCCTTCCTCTAGGCTGACAGTGGGAGGTACCGACGGGGCAGGAAGCGGAAAAATTAAACAACTTCTGATCGGCTGGTGAAGAGACACGTGGCGCGCCTTGTCACGCGCGCCATAGAACTACAAAATAGCTGGGAAATGTAGTTTGTTTATTATTGGTCTCTCCCCCGTGATTGTCAAAAGCCGTTTTTTTGGGGCCAACAAAGTTTTAATCATATGACGCACAGTCAAATAGGGAATATCCATAGAAATGAATGCCTATTGTGAGGGACCACACCCACTGCTTTACGAGCCTAGAGATAACAAGTGACGGTCCTCGTCACGTGTACCCCAGGACTACTCCGTGAGTGGGTAGTGTAGTTTACTTGTATGTAACCTCTCGCTAGATGCTGAATAAGACCGGTTTAGAGCCTTGGTTTATTTAATGCCCAATCTGGTAGTAACAAGAACCTTTTAAAAGAACAAATAGTTAATTTTACTGAAAACTGTAATGTAGAAATTAGGCACAAAGGTATCATTGCTGCTTGATCTATACTACTCATCTTTGTACGGTGTAGTAAGTTTTGCATCTATGAGCCAAAATGATGCAGTTCTATTCTCGCAATCTCCAACTATGACTCTTCATAGTATTTATGTTTGATGAATGGAAATAGAACACATAGAGGCAAGCAATTGGGCCTTAAATCAGAATATAGGTCCACTGGTCCTCCCTAAGATTACAACAAAACCCAATGATGAGTAGTATAGATCAAGCAGCAATGATACCTTTGTGCCTAATTTCTACATTACAGTTTTCAGTAAAATTAACTATTTGTTCTTTTAAAAGGTTCTTGTTACTACCAGATTGGGCATTAAATAAACCAAGGCTCTAAACCGGTCTTATTCAGCATCTAGCGAGAGGTTACATACAAGTAAACTACACTACCCACTCACGGAGTAGTCCTGGGGTACATGTGACGAGGACCGTCACTTGTTATCTCTAGGCTCGTAAAGCAGTGGGTGTGGTCCCTCACAATAGGCATTCATTTCTATGGATATTCCCTATTTGACTGTTCGTTATATGATTAAAACTTTGTTGGCCCCAAAAAAACGGCTTTTGACAATCACGGGGGAGAGACCAATAATAAACAAACTACATTTCCCAGCTATTTTGTAGTTCTATGGCGCGCGTGACAAGGCGCGCCACGTGTCTCTTCACCAGCCGATCAGAAGTTGTTTAAGTTTTCCGCTTCCTGCCCGGTCGGTACCTCCCACTGTCAGCCTAGAGGAAGGTGAGGAGTACCGACGGACAGGTAAGCGGGGTTGGGAGAGACATTATTCAACGGAACGAAATGGGTAGCGTTGTCACTTCCGTTAAAGTAAGCATTTTAGATTCGAGAGGAAGAAGTTTCCTTGTATGCTAATTTGCTCGATCCTCCACCAAGCCCATATAGCCGATAGACATCAACGGGTGCTTGTTTGTCAATAACTAAGCGAAGAGAGCAGAAACATCTTACTCAAGCACATTATCTAGCTGTACTGGGAATACTTAGAGGCCATATTGCAAATACCGTTTACCATGTTTACCATCCCCTGCACCGGGCTGCACCGGGCTGGCATTCAAAACGGCGATAATTACCAACACGCTGGGAACTTAGAGGCTATATTGCAAATACCGTTTACCATCCCCTGCACCGGGCTGCACCGGGCTGGCATTCAAAACGGCGAGATGTACCAACATGCTGGGAAAAGCATGTGTTTTTTGACTGAGTTCTGGCGAACTCTTCCTCTTTCATTATTCTTTCTTCTCACATCCAATAGAGCGGTGCTCCATTTGTACCTGAGCTGTGGCCGGGTGAGGTGGAGAGTTCATTCCCCAGACTATGGGTGAGTGTATACAACTTTTCTTTTTACCCCAGGATTTCTTTACCTGGCCATTCAGTTGATTATTTAACAACCATTGACCAATAATAATTGGCATAGACATCAACATCACGAGATATTCTCTGTGTATTTGTAGCTATCGTCACTAACTGTGTTCATTTTGTATTATGTGTATGTTTGTTTGTCCCTTGGTGACCAAATGGATCATTTCAACCGATGTTCTCAGGTGATATGATTTTTTGTACACTCTTTTCACTTTAATCAGCAGTAGCACTTGATCAATAAGGTCCTGATGAAGCAGATGGGTATCTTGTGAGCCAAAAAAAACTGCAGAAACATGTCGACCTGGATAAGACCTAAGTAGTTATTTGCTAACACTACTTTGCACTGTTTTTTAACCTTGGGTGTGGGTAGGACCCTAATAAATTCCTTCTTTCCACTCCCACAACCCAATATTAATTTCACTTTTATCACATGCTACAGAGAGCACCTATTGCACTGCTTACTATTTTTTGCCCCCTGATACCATCACATAGTCTACATTTATACATCCTTAATTCCTTCACATACGATTAGGACACAATCTACCTAATCCTAAGTGGACTTGTTTCCACTTCCTTCGGGTGAAGGATCCCAAATGATGTAGGGCGGTACAGGACGGGTATCTGATGGGAACACATTTTTCACCGGGAATACCTTGGATTCAGGGATTGTGTTCTTCCAATACACACACAGTCATTCAGATAGCTACACTATGTTTTTCTTGACCCATTGTTATACTCGATCTCCAAAAATAGCCAGAAGTTTACCAATATCAACCTAATCGTCATAAATTTAGTTGTGATAATCTCCATCCCCTCATTTCTGAGGGTGGAAACTTGCAAGTCTAAATCAAGGTAGCTATCTTCGCACAGAAATTGTCAATTCCATCCATGAGGGTTGTACACCTAGCTGTAGGTATAGTAGTCCACACTCAAAGACCTCATCATGTAAACTTACATTTGTGAATAGTCCCAATTCTTCCAAGCACTGCACACACTGTATTGTTGCACACTCATGCAAATTGTGGCACAACTAAACTTAATTATGCCATACTGCATCCTTTCATTTTTCTGCACTTATGCAAGAGATCATAGATGATGCACCCAAAGTTTCACTCTGATCATTGGTCTCCACTAGTATTCTTGGCAAATGGACATCTTTTCCCCAAAACAGATAGAATGACAGGAAGAAAGGTTAGCAGTTTTTTCATATACGTTTCATGGTCAAAATATTTTACAGAGGTGAGATTTAAGACATTGAGGGCACTCTATTAAGAGAACAAATAATGGGAGAAAGAAACTGAAATCGGAAGGAGAAATTGGACGCGTAACACTATCAGTTGACGTTTAGGAGATACCAACTCAGATGGGAATTTATCTTAAACAGTGTCTTCATGTTTTAGCAAACATTTCAAAAGAGGTGTTGTGATTACATTGGATGCATGTCCCACAATGCACTTACTAGTGGTTCTGAAACCAGAAAAACTTCTATGCAAGTGATGAAAGCTGCGATCCTTGTTATTTGTGATTCCTTCAGCTAGTATTCTGGCACTTCCAATTTCACTTCTCCCTGCATCCCTTTCACTTTCGAGGACTGTGAATGGATGGAGGAAAACTGGCATCACTAAATGCAACCTCATAGCCTACTTTCCTAAAGGGCATTTCCTTTCTGAAGGAGGTATCTAAGCAGACTGTTCCAGAAGCTGATTGAACTTCCAATAGGAATGTCTCCGAGCTCTTTTGCTTTTGAGCAACTCTCTGCTTATCAACCCCCATGTTTGTTTTTCTTAGCTTTCAAGTGACTCTATCAATGTTCACTGAAGCAACCTCAGTCAAAACTCGCATTTATGTCATACATTTTTTGCATGAGCAAGCTTTAATGTCCTACTTATAAAGGGAGAAATAACACTACTTGTCCCTGAATGGTGGCAGAAGGACTCAGAAATGACATGGAGCAACCTCACAGGAATGGCTTTCGAAAATATTTGACAAATAAAAAGGCAAATCCCTAAAACATATGATCCCAAAAACAAAACACATTACATTGTATCAGAGGACAGATAAAATGATAATAGATAAAAGGAATATCCAAATAATACTATATGTTTCGTTTACCTTTCCTCGTCCTAGCCATAAAACTATTATAAAAAAACTAAACATTTTATCTCAGTAGTTCAATACAGCTACCAAGTCTGTTTTTAGAGTGGGTAAGGGAATGGAACACCCCCAAAATTGCAGAAGGTGGAGTACTGTAAGGCATTTCTCAATGGTAAGACTGCAAATTCACTTACATTTTCCCATTCAGGAATTTATGTTTCAGTATGTTTAATTGCTATATTTTCAAATGTGCAAATGTTACATATGTGAGGAGTGGCATTCTCAGTTTCCCAGGCGTACTCCTGGAATTCGCCATAACATGCATTTCGTCTCTTGCTGTTACGGTCACAACAGACTTCATCAGTGTCAGTTCCAAGTGTCGGTGGCGGGTATGTATTTTATGAAAAAAACTTTTGCGAGTGGGCCATAATATTAATCTCTAGTTGTCCCTATCCTGTGTGTGAGACTCTACAATATGCTGTGGGACTGATAATTTGTTAGTCCACATCTCTGATCTTCAAGTCCATGCCCATAAGGTCCCATAGTGTAATCGGGCATACATGCATTTTTTTCATAAAATACATACCAGCCACAGACACTTGGAACTGACCCTGGTGAAGCCTGCTGTGACTGTAACAGCAAGAGACGAAACACATCTTATGAAATAAAGAACTGTTGAAACCACAACCTCAACCTTTGGATTTCTGTGTGCCCGGACAACTGTTTTTTTGATTTTTTGGAACTTTCCAGTTGAGGAAGAATAGGTAACTGTTCCTCCTCCTGAGCACCTGACCATGTTCGGACACTAAACAAAAACGACTTATAGCTTTTACTTGATCTGCGATGTTGTGGTCGTGTTCGCCGTTCTCCCAGACACTCCAACTCCTTGTTTTACATTACAAAAACGCATTAGTGAAGAGTTTTACTAAAGCAGTTATTAAACTCTTCTGATGGAACCTTTTACAATAACTTTGCCTAATTTGTGATGAGCCATCTTTAGGCATAGAATTGGGCTACCCACCTAATTAGATGGAGTAATATCTGATAGACTTGATTTTTGCCATGAGAAACCCAATTGATTACTGATCATTATCACAATCGTGATTACTTCAAAGTGCTGCAGAGTCTCTTAATTAGAAAATAGCCTAACCATGGAAATATCATATGAAGAGAGATAAGATATCACTAAGATCCTAGAAGGGATGCCCACCAGGCCAGTGTTCCAATTGTGGAGGAACTTCCTCCATATTGTGAGATACCCACTTCCCATCTGGGCATTCTCCAAATTGGTAGATGCATGGGAGCAGCGATATATGCAGGGAAAGTGGACTGTTGTTTTGCCCATGATTGAAACACTTTTGATTTTTACTAATAAACCCGTGAAGTGGGGTTTGTTTCTGAAATACAAAAAAGAAAAGCCCCTGACTTGCTGGAAGCTTTCTCGCAGTGCTGTAGGATTCATTTGCATTGTTCCCTGTTCTGAAAAAAAAGAAAAAAAGATTGTCAGAAGGACCACCCTAAAAAGGACAAGCTTTCAAAACTATATTGACCTATGACCATTTGGTGCATGGGCAGAAAAGAAAACAGTTTACAAGGGAGGAGAAAGCCATCAAAGACTTGTCACTTTCTTCACCTCGAAATCAGATGAAGGCACCACAATTTTGGTGAGGCCGGAGTTCTGCCAATTTTGGGCTGGGCTCCTGCTCTGCCAAATGCACAGCACCGAGACAACTCTACTCGCCGCTACAGATGGCATATGACTCTCCTCGACTAAGGCCACACCGTGGCCCTGACCCTACTCGACCTCTCTGCAGACTTCGACACAGTCTCCCAATGCACACTCACCGCCAGACTCCACAACGCCAGCATACAAGGAACTGCACTCAACTGGCTCCACTCCTTCCTCACCGGCAGAACCCAAAGAATCAGACTTCAACCCTTCCTCTCTGAACCCACAGAGATCAACTAAGGAGTACCCCAAGTTTCATCGCTCAGCCCTACACTCTTCAACATCTACATGACCCCTCCCCACCATCGTCAGACACCTTGGACTCAGCACGATAGCCTAGCTGACGACACTCAGCTCACCCTCTCCATCACCAAGGACCCTACCACCACCGACTCAGCTTCCAGGAAGGAATGAAGGATGTTGCATCCTAGATAAGCAGCAGCTGCCTGAAACGCAACTAGGAGAAGACAGAAGTCCTTGTACTAAGACCCTCCCCCTCTGCATTAGACAACACCTGGTGGCCCACCTCTCTCAGCAGCCCCCCCACCTCCACAGACCATGCCCAGATGCTCTGCATCATTCTCAACTTCAACTCTCCCTCTCCATGACCCGACAGATAAACTCTGTCGCCTCCACCTGCCTTAACACCCTCCACATCCTATGCAAGACCTTCAAATGGATCCCCCGAATCAAGAAAGACCATCATCCATGCACTCATAACCAGCAGACTGGACTAAGGAAATGCCCTCTATGCCGGGATTAACAACTCTCGGCTCCACAAACTCCAGACCATACAGAACACCACAGCCAGACTCTCCTCTGCATCCCTCAACACGAACACATCACCCAACACCTGCTAGACCTCCACTGGCTCCCCCGTCAAAAAGAGAGTGACTTTCAAGATACTCATCCACGCCTACAAATGCCTCCACAACACAGGACCCCAATATCTCAATGAAAGAATCTCCTTGTATGAACCCAAGAGAAACCTCAGATCCACCGGCCTCACCCTCGCTGAGGCCCAGCGCATCCGCAGAGCAAGAATGGGTGGAAGAGCCTTCTCCTACATCGTGGCTAAGACGTGGAACGAGCTCCCGATCAACATCAGACACGCCACCACTCTGCACATCTTCAGGAAGACCTGGCTCTTCGACTGTCCAGGGCTGCTCCCCCTCCCCACCAGCGCCTTGAGACCCTCACGGGTGAGTAGCACGCTTCACAATTCCCTGATTGATTGGTTGATTGATTGATGGTCCCTTGTGCTGAAACTAGCCCTACCACCTGCCCTACGTGGCCAGCTTGTTGCCCCATGCCACCCTCCCTCTTACTCACCATGGTCCATTGTACTGCCACTAATCCTCCCACCTACTATACGCACTGGGCTTTTAGATAGTGGCTAATTTCATTTTTGTTTTTCCAATTAATCACTTGACTATTTTTGCACGTGTTACTTAAGTATGTTGCACACTTTTGTAATTGGGCTATGTTTAACTACATTTAGGTGCCATTTTGGCTACATTAGGGCTTTTTCTTTCAGTGAAGGCCATCTCGGGAGACTTCTTTGTTATCAATCCCCCTCATTCTTCATTTACTGCAGTATTCCCTGTAGGAATTGCTTTCAATTATACAGCTTGGTTCCCATCAAGATGGCGTTCAGGCGTGCCATACTTTTGTCATAATTGCAGAATATGAGCATCCTGGTTGCTCATTAGAACACTGTGGTAAACCTGCAGTTTAACACCTGGGAGGCAGGTTTTATGTTTTACAGCCTTGATTTAATCATGTTGGCTGCAGGTGTGCCACTCTCTAGTCATGAATAAGAATGTTAGTTCTTTAGTTAGTTAGAACACAGTGGAGCTGCAGTAGACCACTGAGGAATCAACCGACAGGCAGGTGCTTATTGAAGTATATGTTTGATTCAGTATGTCAGACTTGTTTCTCATATGGCTGATGAAGCTAGTATGAATTTAAAGAATATATGGTTTCAATTGAGCCTCTGGAGCATCTTCCATAACCAGGGGTCCAAGTTATAGCTAGAGCTGCTAACTATAACTGGTAAATTTCTGCGTTTTTTTTTCAGTTCAAAACGTTAATGTTGTCAGTAGGATATTCATCTGAGTTTAACATTACAGTAACTTTTGGATTATTCAGAATACATATATATATACGTTGACAAAGACTGCTTGTGCGTGGCACAAATAAGGTCTCTATTTAGCTATCCCGAGCATGCTGGAGTCTGTTTCCTATTGCGGGAACAGTTGTTTGCACAATATACCCCAGGTTTTAACAATGTACGTTATTGGATGCGTTTCATTGACAACGTTTTTTGCATATGGGAAGGAGAGGAATCCAGTGCTCTAAAATTTATAAACCAGTTAAATGCGAATACACACAATCTCTTTTTTACATCCAAGGTCAGTTAAGTCAAATCAGAATTTTTGGATCTACAGATTGAGATTAGAGAGGGCAAATGTGAAACATCTATGTTCTGTAAAACCACAGCTGGCAACAGCATTTTGTATGCCAGCAGTGTGCATCCCAGACACCTCATAGAAAGCATACCGTATGGTGAACTCTTACGCCTAAAAAGGATTTGTAGCTCCACACAAAGTTTTGAGGAAGGGGCCAACAAGATGATGGCACGTCTCAAGGCAAGGGGATATAGCAACCAAACCCTAACTAGAGCATTGGTGAAAGCACGTGAAAGACCTAGGGATTCGTTATTAACACCTAAAAATACCAACGCAGTGACTGCTGATGAGGCCCCTCGTTTGATATTAACGTTCAGTAAACAAGAACGTATTATCAAGGGAATCATCAAGAAAAATTGGCCGATCCTCAAAACCGATGGAGTTTTAGGCTGCAGATTACCTGACAACCAGATCATCACTTTCAGAAAGCGAAGAATATGCGTAACAACTTAGTGAAAGCAAGTCCTGAACTAGGTAGTGGCAGTACCTGGTTAAAACCTAAAGATGGGTTTTACAAGTGTTCCCTATGTAGAGCATGTAAATTCGGCATCACTACCACCCACTATGAAACCCCATTCTCCACAGCCAAAACTGCGATATGAGGTAATTACAATTGCCAGACTGATTATGCTGTGTATGTCTTGGTGTGCACCTGTGGCTTGCGGTATGTGGGCAGCACAAAGCTACAGGTGCACGCCCGGATTTTGGCAGCATCTGAGGGCAATTGTAAATAACGATAAGAGTTACCCGGTCGCGCGTCATTTCAAAGCAACACACAATAATGATTTATCTTGTTTATCTTATTTTGTGATTGACGCAATTGCACCTCTTAGGAGAGGGGGTGAGAGAGATAAAATGCTGAGGCGTAAGGAATCTGGGTATATAGTTGAGATGGGCAGTAAACAACCAAATGGACTGAACACAACAGAAGATTTACACCACTTCCTGTAATGTGTTGATTATAAATGAAATGGGCATATAAAACGATGGTGACTCTTGTAAGATCTGTTTAGGGTTAAGGTTGCCCATACCATATCAGTATTAGTATTTTTAGCTACTAGGCATCTGTACAGTTCGCTTGCCTAGATTGGTCAGCCAGTACGAACAAAATTAGCCCAATAATAAGTATTTCTCCGTCAACCAGTCTACTTTCTTTTAAAAGTCAAGTCACTGTATAATTTGTGTAACATACACCTTTGGTAGGATTTTTTGTTTATAGAGCATAATTTAGTATGCATGTTTGGTTTATTATGAATTCATGAGCACAATTTCTGCACATAAGATGATTTAATTAATCACATATTGAATGGACAAGAAGCACAATTATCTTTATGTAGCAGCTTGTCGCTATGATTTAGTCGTATTGTTGTGAACAGTAATCACTTTCAATAGAGTGGATAAATGCATAATAGATGAATTAACAGGAATCTTTGCATTCATGCAGGAATTTTTATTCAAATATATATATTTTTTGTACGAGAAATGGTTTATATATATATAATAAATTGTGTATATATTTGGATTATTTTTTAACTGACATAAATATAGGCATTGATTTTATAATGTTTGATATAATTATATATTTGTAATCTAACCCGATGTATATATTGCACTTTGTCACTTTATATGATTGTTCTTTTATTACAGCATTTATGCTGGGAATATTAAGTGTTTGACTGTTCAACAATGAAACTATGTATATATTGCAAAGCATTCATTCTGATATTATTGCAACATAGTGAAAGCTGCAAAATGATTACATACTAAAAAGAAGTTACATCAGCGAGACTCTTTCTATGTCCATGTCATGTGATTTTCACAGGGTGTTTTTTTCACTATGAAATAGTATAAAAAGAATTCTGATGCTGTGTTCACTGTGTGATCAAGAGCACTTGATGCTCGAAACGCGTCAACAAAGAAGGTTGGATTAATAAAATCATTTCCTACCTTGAGTCGTGAGGTCCGCTTCTTCTTTTCGCAGTTGTGGAGGTTTGGAAGAAAAGTGTACTGATATATATATATATATATATATATATATATATACATATATATATATATATATATATATATATATATATATATATATTCCACAACTTGTCTCACAAATTTACGGTCCCATGGCGCTGTCTCCACCGGTGCAGAACTACTAAGCAGAGCCCTGCTTTGTTAAATTTTACACAAATCCCTTCAAAGAAAGAAGAAAGTTCGCACTCACAAGGAATTCTTCCCAATCTTTCCAGTTTATTTGTCAAGGTATCAGCATATATATAGCTACAACCAACGCGTTTCACAACCCACAGTTGCTTGTTCACGGTAAGGTAACTATTGTACAAGACTCTCCTATATCTTTTTAGGAAACGCCAGGACATGATTGATGCTGACATCACTTCCTGTTCACACACAGGAAGTGACTTCGGAAATGTAGTTTTTTTGCAAATTCTCCCTTTGAATGCTTAAGAAATGTAATTGTATATATTTATATGGTAGTTATAAGGCGTCAGTGAATTCTATTCATTCCCTTGGATCAAAAAATTATGCAGTATATGAAAAAACAAACCTAATGACCACAATTAGTTTCAAAAAGCAATTAATTAACATAAGTAAACCTCCCTATAGTGGTCAAATATTACTATGCATTTGGTTGCTAGTGGTCCTTAGTAATGGATGTGTAGTTTATACTTCCTCCTTAATTGAGCCCTCCGGTGGGCTAATCATAAGTAGTACTCTGTCCATACTGCATTCGGTAACTATTAACTATAGTTTTACCAATAATGCTAAGGCCTACACATTTAAACTTCTATTCTTAAGCATTCTATGACTTCCGAAGAAATTATCTTGTAAACTACATTCAAATATAATTGTCCTTCAGTTAAACTTATATACATTGTTATCTCGTTTCAAATGTTAAAGGATTTCATCTTAACCATACATCACCACACGGAAGAAGGAAAAAATAAATAAATAAGAATTATAAGTGTAAATAAAGTTCTTCACTCTGGTTAAGCCCCCATGGGGTCATTGTTCGAAAGTTTAAGATTTGTCTCGATTCTCTGCATCTAAGTTCTTTCTCCTGGTCACCACCTCTGTCATGTGGTAAGATGCATTCAAGCGCATACGTCTTGAGGAGTTTCCAGTCACTGTTATGAACCATCTCCATGTGCTTTGCGACAGCATTACTCCTGTCTATGTTTGTTGTTGCTCTAATATGTTCCAAAATACGTTTTTTGAACTTCTTTTTTGTGCTCCCGATATATTTTAGGGGGCATGGACATTCAATCACATAAACAACATGGGTGCTGTTGCAGTCAATCAGTTGTCTTATTTGCCACATCTTTTTGTTGGGTAACATAACTTCCTTTTTGTTTATGGCAATTTGGCAGACATTGCAGTGTTGACATTTCATAAACCCCTTAGTGTTCAACCATTGAATTCCTTTCTTCTTTTTCGTGTGGTCTTGAAAATGACTTTGTATCAGTCTGTCTTTCAAATTTCTTGCTCTCCGGAATGTGATTAATGGGTGATTACCCATTACTTTTCCTGTTGTTTGATCCAATTGTAAAAGTTTCCAGTTCTTTCTCAAAATATTTACAATTTGTTTTGATTCTCTTGAGTAGTCAAGTATCAGTCTCACATTTTTTTCTTTATTTGTTTCAGTGCTGGCAATGTTGGTTATTTTCTGTTTGGTTATCAAAGCATCTTTGCGTTTCTTTGAGTTTGCTCTTTGCCATCCTTTGTTTATTACATGTTTGTTGTATCCTCTACTCTTAAATCTCTGGGCCATTTTTTTACTTGTTTTTATCCATTCTTCTTCTTCGGAACATATTCTTCTCAGCCTCAAGAATTCCCCATACGGTATATTTTCTTTCACTGATGGTTTGTGAAAGCTTTCAAAATGAAGGATGGAATTAGTTGCTGTTTCTTTCCTGTGGAGAGTTGTTTCCACTTTATTTTCACGAATGTAGATTTCTGTAGCCAGGAAAGTTGCTCTTTCACTACTAATTTCATAAGTGAACCTTAAGTTTGATGTCAAGGAATTTAAGATTTGAAAATAATCTTCAAATTCTTGTCTTGTTCCTTCCCAGATTATTAAAAGATCATCGATGTATCTTGTCCATTTGGCAATTTTATTCACAAAGATGTCATTGTCCGTATGCCACGCCACCTGTTGCTCCCACCACCCCATGGTGATGCAGGCGTATGCGGGACTAAAAGAGAAACCCAAGGCACATCCATGGATCTGTTGATAGATTTCTTCACCAAAGAGGAAAACATTTTGTGTCAAACACATCTCCACCATATCAATCAACATTTGGTTGTGTCGATTGAATTGTATATCACGCTCCTTTAGAAAAAAATGCACATGCATTTAAACCAATGTCATTCTCAATGTTTGTGTATAAAGATACAACGTCCATTGTTACCAATAGGTAATTGGGTTGCCACGGTAGGTCCTCAAGGTGTTTTAGCAGATCTGTTGTATCTTTCAAATACAAGCTCAAATTCATTACAAATGGCATTAAGAAAAAGTCTATATAGTTAGCCACCGGTTCCATTAGTGAGCCTTTTGATGACACGATGGGTCTCCCTGGTGGTCTTAGTGGGTTTTTGTGTATCTTAGGAAGAAAGTAGATTGTCGCCATTTTTGGCTGTTCAGTAGTTAAGAATTTCATTTCATCCAAGTCAATAAGATTTTGTTCATTCCAAATTTTGAGTTTTTGGTCCAGTTTTTCTTTAAAAACTCTTGTTGGATTCGTTTCCAATTTTCTATAATATTTTGTGTTCTTTATTTGGAGATGTGCCTCTGCAACATAGTCCTTTGTATTTAGTACAACAATATTGCCGCCCTTATCGGCTACTTTCAAAGTTATTGTTTTGTCATCTGTCAGGTTTTTTAATGCAATTCTTTCTTCTTTTGATAGATTGTCTTTGTATTTAGTGCCTTTGATTTTGTAAATGTCTTTAATTACCGCCTCCTGAAAGAGATCTATCTTATTTCCTTATGGTAGTTGCGGATAGAATTTAGAGGGGACTTTCATTCCGGTTATCCCGGCTCCTTTTTGAGGTGCTATTTCAGATTCCGCAATTGTTTCTTCATCATTGTATACATCCAAATTTGTTAGTGTGACTAACGCCATTAAATCTCCTGTTGTTAAGCCTTCTCCTCTTGTTGTTAAATCTTCAAAAGTTTTGGCCAATTTGATTTTCCTAATATATTTATATATGTCAATTCTTGTTTGGGCTATGTTCATTGATTCCGTTGGGCAGAAAGTTATTCCTTTTTTCAATAATGATATTTCATTGTCATCCATTTTTCTATTGGACAAATTTACGACTGTTAGTTCCCCCTCCATTGTGGTGTTTATTTCTGTCTCTTCTGACGCATGGCTCTCGTTTCTGTTCCCACTTTTTCTGAGCCGTTTTTTCCTTTTTCCCCTTCTGGTTGATTTTTTGGGGGTGCTCCTGATCTGGGTACCCATCTGCGTCCTCGACCTCTTCCTCTTGAGCTTTGGTTCTGACTGAATTCCCATGCTCGTTGTTGGAGAACCAGTCTCATATCCCCTAAAAAATCTTTGTTTGTTTGATTCGTATTTTCTGCCCCATCTTCACTTGTGCCAGTTGATGTTAGCGATGTTACACTTGATGCACTTTGAGAGGCTGGCCCCTTACTTCCTTGATTTTTTAGGATATCATATTTTTTGGCATATGTAAAAATACATCCATTGATGTAATCCTCCTCATCTCGCTGAAATTTGGACTGTTTGCGGTTTCTTACAACCTCTTCATGTTTACTTACATATTTTTATAGGTCCTCTTTTAGTTTCGTTTCTTCTGTACTTAGCTCCAACAAGGCTAGTTCTCTTTCTAGTTCTGCTAATTCCTCTTTTATTTTAGACAGTGCAATCTCTAAATGTTTGATCAGAATTTTAATTAAGCCTAAAGATGACTCCAATACAAATTCTCCCCATTCCTGTAGCAGATCATCAGTTACATCTTGTTGACTCGGCATTAATGAGATTCTCAAACCCCTTGGAACTCTTTGTACTTCCATATATTTCTTTAAAGTTATCAGTTCCCACCATTTGTTAATTTCTTTCTTGCTAAGTTTTTCCCACAATTTTAATTTGCTCTTTGTATCCGTTTTATTTATTTTCATTTGTACTCTTATTTTTACTAGTCGTATTAATCCTTTGTTCAAAGAAACGAGCATCCAAAAGTTCTGTTCTTTCTGCATCACGTTTATCCATTATTTCAAAATTTGTATGCTGTCTTATATTGCTGACAAACAACAATTGCCTCGACACCAATTACTCTTTGCGGACCCGATGATTAGTCTAAACACAGGTTCGTCTTGTTGGGAAATCCTTAGTGCGTGGGAAATGACACAATGAAGGTACTGCCAGCAAAGGGTGTTCTCTTCCGCTACGTTTGCTGTGCAAAAAAATAAAAATGTATATATATATATATATATATATATATATATATATATATATATATATATATAATTTCTTGGCCCATATGCTGATGGAATAAATTCTTTTTTTCAACTGAATTGATTGCAGTCATTCATCTGGGAGGAGTGCACTCGCGGAGTGTTTTGCGTTTGGTGAGCGAGGATATTAAACACAGGGTACCTCTGACCCTGATGTGCACCCCTGTACACGTGTCCCGGTGTTTTGGAGGATGTGAAAAAGTATATATATATATGTATAATTGTAGTCAAAGAGATCAACATATTTTGGATCCTATCTGGAACCTTTCCCTCAAAGCTATGTTTATGGTCTAACTTCTATAAAGTGCCCCTTGCTAAACATAGACAAAGAACAAATGAGTTGTTCATTCATTGGCATACAAAAAAGCTGTCTCTAGCAGAAGAAGTGAATATAATAAATAGTACATCACGATAAATGCTATCTCTGAAAACAGAAAAATAGGCAAATTAATCAATAAAAACATTATCAAAGGGCAATGTTGCATATTTCATTTAAAAATCATCTCTCTATATGCAGCAGGTTTATTTATATTGATAGTTTGTTGCAGGCTATTAATCATTCATTGTAATAACCAGTGAATAATGTGTATTAATGTCCTCTGTGGCGGTACGGCAATGTGAAGTGCACTGTGCAGGACCAAATGTAATCACAGATGGGACAATGCTAATTATTTGCTTGGCCATAGCCTAAGCATGTAAAATCAAGCACAAATGGGTAGCCATTCAATTAATACGATCTAACACTGTACATAATATTATAATTTCATCCAATCAATTCTAAGTGGGCTAGACAAATAGACAGGAGAAATAGCAACAAAAACTACCACTGCCAGTCCAAATGGTACAAACATAATATCCACAAGCTCTTTAAACCTGTGGACTCAACTTTAGATACTTTAAAAACAAAGGTAGGACCATAAACAAAGAATTGTGAGAAAGATTCCAAGTGGGAAACCGAAAAGCGTGGATATTTTCAGCTCCAATTATGCATGAATAAAGGCACTTTTGTTGGCACCAGGGGGCGTGCCTTGGGAGAAATATATTATATTTAATTATAATGTTGAAATAATTTAATTAATTAACATTTGTTTTTAAGGGATGTTAATTTATTTTCCTTCCTCCACTGTTTTTTATGGGAGTGTGTTTCAGTACCTGTGAGTGGCCATGTGCAGTTCTTGACTTACTCCAAAGCTGGTATGGAGAATAATTGAGCCTGTTTTCACACCTTTTGTGTTGTATTAACTTAAGAAGTGTAGCTGGTAAATAGTATTGGGCTTATTCTTTTAAGGTTGTGTGTTTGTAATAATAAGCAAGTCCCTACCAAACCCCTCCTTAAATTTGGTTAAAACCCTCCAGTTTAGTTGTATTGTTTCTCCATTTTCCAGCCACTGTCTTGTCCCTCCCACATTTATAATAAAAAAAGGTATCTATGCATGCCAGGAACTCTTCCACCCTAGCAGGGCTCTTCATACAGAAAAGATAGTAGAGGCAGAGGCAGATTCCTCTGGCCATACATTTGTGAATAGGATTTTTTAATATGTGTTAGTGCTTATGCAGTAATACTTTCCTTACTACAAAATGAAGTTTGTAAATAGGTCCCAATATCCTCATACGAGTTACACCTTCCTAGAAAGGTCTTATGAATTTCAAACAGATTGATACATTTCACTGCTCTTTTCACACAGCTTACAATCAGTTTGTCTAGGTGAAAGTTAGTTTTTTCTCATAGTATTGCATGTGCATTTTAAAAATGTTTGCATTCCCTCTAAAGCCTACTATGTAGTAGCCAGTCACAAAAATCATAATATTGTTCCAAAAAGACTGTGCTAGGATAAAATTGTGGACCGAATGACATAGGGTCAAAATATCGAGAAAGTAAGACTACATAGATAAGTAGATTTACTGTTCTTATCTCCACATCTACATACCTTAAAGATATATAGATTTTCAAGGTGTGTATTGGGTTAATTTAAATACACTAATACTAACCTATATAGTCTTACATTGTCAATATTTGCATCCTCAGTATTGTTCCCACTATAGTAAGATAGCACAGTGTTTCTGAAGAGATATTTATGTTGAATGCAGTCACAAAATATATATTTTTGGTGCTTGACAACTCTGCTGACCAGCCCCTACATTTATGGTTATAGCCTTTGGGATTCCAAATTATGGGAAAAGAGAAAGCTAATTCACCCTATCAGGTCATAATACCAATATCATCTCAGGATCATTGGGTTCTCCTTTTCTTTCTCCTCAGCTGCTCCCAGAGAAGCCCAGTGATTACATGAGCTGCCCAGCCAGTCCACACTAGCTAGAACCTTAGCCTGTTTCTCCCTGTTCCAACAGACTAGGGGATTCAGATGGCCAGCCCCTGCTTGCCCTGGCTCACGCTTGATCACCCTACTCAACTGGACAGATCACATGCCTAGCTTGGGTCCAAGCTAACACCATGGTTGCAGAGTATGTCCAGGATACCAAAGCAGGCCAGAGACTGCCACATCTGAAGCTGCCACTACTGCAAGCCAAGGTAAGTGTGCTCATGTATGTGTGTAAAAACATAAGTTGTGAGGCCTTCACACAAGGTAGGTAATTCAATTTCCTCAATTTTCAGAGCTACAAAGTAAAACCATTCTCCATATGGAAAAGAGGTATTTATAGATTGCAGATATGTAAAGATGATTAATAGCTGTATTGAGAAAGTATTGGCTGTAAATAGTTGGGATACTTTAGAAAGTACACCCTGTATGGTTTCCTATCACTCATATGGCACAAAATGAACAAGCATTGGCAAAAACTACACATCAAGCTTTGGCAAGTTCATGCAATCGTTACATATTTTACTGCAAGTATAAGCCACGAAAATAAAGGGAAAACATGGTGGCGCGGACTACCGATATGCTGCCATTAAAAATGTTAAATCTAAAAAAATTAACCATACCATTCATTTGAATAGAACAGTGTGTGTGCTTCAAAGCAGGGAGGTGACTTAGAATGGGTATAGGTTTTTTGAGTTTTAAGGCACATCACAAGAAAATATGATTCTTAGTGGTGCAAAGAAATGCTACCGCAGACTTTGAATTACCATACAGAGAAGGCATAGTGTAAACACAAAAGCATGACAAAAAACAATAAGGAATAAATAAAAAAATATATTAGAAAAGTAAAGTATGGCCCGCCAGCCCTGCCAATGAGGGGCACCTCTATGTATGTGGATAGGCACGTGATTAGGAAAAAATGCTATTACTCAGTAAAAGAGGACCAATGGCGGAACTGGGTTAGCTCATTGCTCGGTGCTGCATGCTGAGGAGAGCAGAAGCAAAATGTGAATTACAGCTGTACATGGAATGAAAAGGGCTACCAAAAGCCCCTCTATGTACATATATATGTAAGTCTTTTTTTACTTACAGGTGTCTGGAGATACAATTAGAGCTATTTCAAGGGTAGGCTTAATATAAAGAGTACACGAGAGAAAGAGTCATTAGAACTAAAAACCCAGCTGTGAAGGCCAGATAAATCCTAAAATGAGTCAATCTCTAGGAACAATTAAATTCTGAATATATTTTATTACACTTTTAGATATGCAAAAGGACAAGCATGCAACAAATTATCCACAAGCATAGAAACAATATGTATGCCTCGCAGGTGGGGGAAAGAAAACATGTCAAAATATCAGAACCACATTCCAATGGGAAGATCTGTAGATCCTGTAGACCCCCCCCCCCCCCCCCCCAGGCATGGACCAATACATTGAGAAATCAATAATCGAAACAGAGTGTAATAACAATATACAGGATAGAACTGTATAATTCCACGAGGCGTGCCGCAGCTTGGATGTGGTGCAGGTCACAGAGACATTTACAGTTTGCTGGGAAGGAGGGTAAGCAAAGCGCTAGTGGGAGTCTGCAGTTAGGGATTCAAGAAAAGGGTTCCAGATAGAGTTGAATTCGGGTAACTGATTATTTACATTATAGATTCATCTTTACACAGCAGCAAGTGAAGCCATGGCTTCTTACGAGTCCGTAACCTGAGGGAAGCATTTGATTTCAATTTTTGAAGGATACAAATTTTTGCTGTGGCCTACGAGGATGCGAGCCGCCGATGGTCAAGCTACTGATGGTGGCTGTATCATGCAAAAGTGTCAGCTGAAGTGATCAGTGTGCAACGCCTTCCAGGCCGCCATCTAATAAGTGGCGACGCTCGGACAGGCCCAGAAGGTATGTATAATGTCCGCTTCAGGTTGGCCACAGTGCCAGCAATTGGAGTGATGGGCGATATGTGCCCAGTGCGGTTTATACAGAGGCAAATGCCAGCCATGCAGTACCTTGACATAGGTAAACATTAGGGACGCCTCACTCAAGTGTTTTTCATGGAGGGCCATGAAGGCAGCCCATTTGCCGTCTTTGTAGGCCTTCGGGCTTGACCACACCCCTTGTAAGAATTTTGTGTCGGTTTAGAGTACAGATCAGAGATTATCACTGAGTAAATGCCTGAGATCAGTTGTTTGTATGAACCCCACTTTTCAAGGTAGTCGTGGAAAGTTGGCGGTGGGGGCATCATGAAGGTTTGGCTGTTTTTTTGGGCTAGGCAACTAACAAACTGCGTATAGTTCCAGACTTGTGAACTTGGGAGACCGAATTCTGCACGAAGGGCTCAGAAACTTTTAATCCGCTCATCCTGGAAGAGATGTTGAAGCGACTGGATGTCTTTAGGAATCCATGTCACCCAGTGGACTGTGGAGCCGCCTAGCCGGATTGTTTATCCATTCCAGATGGGAGCATTGAGATGGAAAAAAAGATTTTCACCAAAACTTGTGTGCGTTGCCTTCACAGGAAAATTGAATTCTGCAACATTGGAATATTCAGATCCTTGGACGACTGGAGAGCCTGGTATAGGACCTGTGTCCCACAGGCATTCTTTTGTATATGCCGCACAATGACTCATTCTGGAGTCTCAAGTTGTGTCCTGGAAGTGATACGTTAATTGAGACAGTTGGTGTGCCATGTACACTGTTCTATCTGTGGGAGTGATAGGCCGCGGGCATCGAAGCTGCATAAACTTTGGACATGGACTCCCCTCTCTGGGTGGGCGTGGAGGACTATTCCTTTTATCTTCATGCAAGATACGTCTGGCTTACAGAGTGTAAAACTCTTTGGGAATCACCCCACAGTGATGGCAAGACAGTTAGTTTCCTAACACCTAAAACAATTCCCTGTGGAATGCAGGAAACAAAAATTGCCGTTCAAAGCTACCCAGTGGCATAATATCACAAATTTGAGCAGCACAATAAGACGCAAAAAGATTCTGGTGGCTAATGCGTAATCTAGATCAACCACCCCAAGCACTTAAGACCATTAATGCTGCAATATTGAGGATCTATCTTATGGATTTGTACTCCGATCCACTGATCACCCAAAACCATGATAAAATAGATCTAAAGTCCAACTTACTATCTACAGATAGTACTTCAAGTTTGAAGGTAGTGGAGGAGGATAAGCAAAGTGTATGTAAAACGTCGATGGGTATTACAGTTGAAATATTATTGGGGGTACTATCCCCTCAGGCATCATGAATGCACCAAGCCTTAATGGCATACAAATGGCAATCTTTGAACCAAACATAGACAGCTGGAAGAATCCTTTATATCAACTTTATTCCAGAATGTGGAGTCTCAGTTAACGGCAGAGACTTGGAGGGGATCCATAACGAATCCTATACACAATAAAGGGTAGACTGAGTTTCTCCAAGAATTTTAGCGCAATAGCATTGTTGGATAGTTGTGCTAAAATATTTGCAGATATATTATTAGAGGAGATTGAGGAATGGGCCATTAGCAGCAGAATGTTACCGCTCCGACAGACACGATTTCAAAAATCTGCACAGACAGTGGATAACATCTTAGCAATTAATTTAGCGCCACAATGGGCCAAAAACAAGGTATATCCTTGTATGCCTTCTACTTGGAGCACAGCATCGCTTTTGACAGGATGACTAGAGCTTCTCTGTTAAAGAAATTATCATCCTCCAACCTATGTTCTGTGCCATCAGAAAGCTACACACATTTCCATGGGTAATGATGAAGATTGGTTCAGATAGTAGAGTGACAGGGAAAATGTATATTAATAGAGGAATAAAGCATTGGTGTGTACTGACTCCACTACTATTTAACCTCTACACTGCTGATCTGCTCCCCGCCCTCAGGAAGGAAATTATTATTTTCTCCTGAACTTGGTTCCGCCCACATTCCACATTTACAATTTGCAGATGATACAGTGCTGCTGGATTGCATACTGCTTGGATTACAAAAAGCTCTGACAACCCTCCACAAATATAATGAACAAAATTATCTCAGGCCGCATTTAGGAAAGACATGGGTTGTACAATTCAGCAAAACCATTAGTAATAACTCTTGGTGGACTGGTGGAGTAAAGATCCCATGTCAATTATTGGTTTTCAAACATATGAAATGGAAGAGTACTGTAGACATTGTCGCATTTCAATAACAACACCCGGCAGCATCCAGAGGAGAGAGACAAAATTATACAATCATAATGTGCACAATAGAAGTCCAGTTGAGGCCTTGGAATGTCATCTCCATATCACATGAACAGATAATGGGTGACCCAATATACCCAATATACCCTTGTAGGTATGGGCAATGAATAATTCAGAACATGGACGCTACAAGGGATTTAGTTCATACACTGAGTAAAATGAATTTGGTGGCATTAGTCAAAAAAAGTTAGTTCTAGAAAATCTAACTAATTAATATTCAGAGAATATCTCATAGACTACAGCATCCGAGACCGAAACGTCGACCATATCATCATCTCCTAAAGCTTTAAACCTTGCTTCATGAGTACACCTTTGTTCATCGATTGACTTGGTTACCCTTCTCTAAAGAAAGGAGTTGATGAACTGTTATGTATTGATTTGCTGACCTATGCGTACATCTGTTCATAACTTCACTGTGCCCAATTTGTTTACTCTCTGCTTCTGATTCCCCATGAAATAATTTTGATTAATTCTTTTTATAAAAAAATGTCAGACCTGTTTACTTGCCCATGTGTTCTTGTTTTTCTGTCAACATTGATTGTCTCTTGTATTAATTTAATTGATATTCTCTGAATATTAATTAGTTAGATTTTCTAGAACTAACTTTTTTTGACTGATGCCACCAAATTCATTTTACTCAGTGTATGAACTAAATCCCTTGTAGCTTCCATGTTCTGAATTATCTCCATATCACAGGCATAATTATGTCAATGCTAAGGAAGATTATCCTCTTGTTGGCATACAGGGAGTTATAACAAAATTTGCCAAAGCTAACAAAGAGAGATGAACCTCCTATCTAATTTGAGTACCATAAACAATAAGAAACATTACAAACAATTCCCCACTGGAGAAGGTGTGTGGAGAGGGCTACAATGGTGATCCAATTAACTTATGTCTTCGCTGGAGCAGGAGGTATTATGTATGTGATGGGGGAGGATGCTAATGGTGGATGGTCTTGTACATGGAAGCAAGGGTAAGGGGAGTCCATTGGTATCCACACATCGCCCGTCAAAGGTTCAGGCAACGGTGAAAAGAATGTGGTGGGCATACATCAAGAAAAGCATTGTATTGGGAGGACGAAGACGTTGTGTACTGCCCGCTGTCTTTTGGTGGGTGGTGTCACAAAGTCGTCAGTTCAGTTTTGTGCTACAGCTATAAATAATTCATCCCGTTCTATGGCTATTGGAAATTTACGGAGGCCACGTGCCTCCCTTTGTAAGCTGGGCTTCTCCGGATATGAAACGCTTAACAGTCGCTTCCCATTGTTTTAAGTTTGGGACCGTGTAGGATTTCCCTTGTATGGTAATGGCACCTATCACTTAGATTAGTAATAGGTCTGCAAATTTGGTGCCTACTTTCCCCTGTTTGGGGAGGGGTCTGAGATCCAGGAGGCAGGTTCCTGTGATAGTGTAACAGTCCCTGCCAATTAAATTTTTGGTTTGGGTGCCAGAACTGAATTACACTAGGGCAACTCTACATCATGTATTAAAAGTGTGACGCGCCCTCCCAAATTCTGACTTTTGTTGCTGCTCTGATTTAAGTTGCGTAATTATAGCATCTGTGCCTTGCCATAAAAATACACCCAATTTCAATTTCCAAATGCTGCTCTAATTGTCAATGGAATCAGGGTTTTTGGCCATTCAGTATCCTGCAGTAGTACCAATCCAAATGTGCAATGGGAAACAGAACAGGAATGGGGATACCCCAGTGCCTAATTTGAGCCGGTGGCTTCAGGTGAGTTCCACTGGCATTCATTTAGGAACCAGCACTTATTTTTCCTCAACATACTTTGTCCCAGAGCAGGAGATAGAAAAACACAAAATGGGTAAACAAAAAAAAAGAAGGAAAAAAAACTAAAAATCTGTAACAAAAGGAGAACGCAGGAATGGAAAAGAACCAGCAAGAGGGGGATAAAATGAGGCTGAAGGCTGTATTCTCCAAAGAAACGACGCCATTCGCCACATATTTTTAAAACAAGCACTGTTAACTCTAAGAAAATGCTTTAGTGGCTAGACATGACTGAATTTCTCGAAACAAAAGCACACACATCACAAACACATGCACGGTCGGCCGGAGAAATGATTAATTCTCAACTACTTTTTGAACGTAGCCCTGCTTGGAATCATGATTGGATATCAAATCACGCCTAACAGCTCTAAAAAGCTTTTCTTTGCGGAAACCCCTTCACCACACAGAGATGAGCTCCACAGCGGTAACATTGTTCGGCCGCGTTCGTGTTTGTTTACAGAGAAAGTGAGCCCCCAGGGCCACCGTACCGAGAACTGTTGCCGCTTTTTAAAGAGAGCAAGGTGAAATAATTTTAAACACAGACACACAATGAGTTTATTTATTTAGTAAGTTGTTAAATGGAGTCCGGGAGTTCAAATATTCAATGTTGACATTGCACAGAGCTGGCTGGGGGCCAAGTTCGGCTCTCCAGAGACCGAGTGGACAAGGAATTCAGGTTTTCTCTCCTCCCACTTTCACTAAATAGGTAAAAGTCATCCGTTATCCCTAAAGAGTTCTCTGAATCGTGGCCAAAAAGTGCTGCCCGAGCCGTGCAACTTCAAAGACTCTTTAAGTATATTTGGCTTGCGAGTGCTGAAACTCTAGCAGCCTGTCACACTTCTCAGAGTGTTGCAAACATTCCCTTCCCCTTTGTTGACACATTTCCGAGATTGATGGCTTAAGGCACATGCAACTTTACTTTACGAGAAACATTACATGATGAAAATGTAATAATATTCGATATTTTAGACAGCAGACTGACTTCGTTTTCCTGATTCAACTCGCTTGTACTGTGGACTAGCCGAAAGTTTCGGCGAGAATTTACTGGTGGCTAGACTGCAGGCAGGCGAAGGATTTATTTAAGTGTAGAAACTACAGAAAAGAGTGGATTATAACATCAAACTATAAGTAACATGGCTGCTTCTCTTCATCTAGTGTACTGCAGCCGCAGCTCGTTGTTAAGGGTGGAAGGTGTCGTGTAGTGGTGCTACGGCACTATCGGGATAAGAGCATTGGCACACATTCGAGGTGGGCATTAATGGGCCTGAGGCATGGAACGAGAAAGGCGGGCTGGCATCGCCCACGCCAAAAGTATGCCGGCCACACCGGCCGCCCTCACGACCACAGAGACGAGCCTGTCGCGCAGTGATGGCGCAACAGGCGCGCCTCGATTCGGGTTGGTTCTCGGTCCTGAGCGTGACCCGGAAGTGATGGAATCACTTCCAGGTCGCGTGATGGGTGTAGGTCAGGCCGGTTAGAACCGGCCTGGCAGGATAGGGTTAAAAGGCTGGGGAGCGCAGGAGTCTGTCTTTTGACTCTGCGCTTCCCAGCCTGCCACACCAGCCTCGCTAGGGGGCTGTAATTGTTTTTCCCACCCACCATCCCCTAAAGCAGAATATTGGTGTTGTGATTTAATTGTGTTTTTCACAGGTTTGTATATGTACTGGATTGCATGGCGTATATCGTTTTGGTGTGTTTTTTTCCTTAGAAATGTGTCTCGTTAACAGGTCATCAATCGTCGTATTTAGTGATATTCCTTGGTCAGGCGGTAAGGTCATGATTGGTGAGCAGCACATTGAAGGTCCTTAGAGGGCGGTGCCATTCTTGAATGGGGTCGCCCAAGGGGAAGGACAAGTGGTCTCTCCTAGAAATCCAAGGGCAGTTACAGCCGGTTGGCTGGATGGGTGCGGGGGAGCGGGGAGTCACGCTTTCTCTAGGCTGGTTGGCCATCCCGCATGTGCACAACGGCGCCAGTAAACAGCGCAGAGCTGCAAGGGCCCCCTTTATGGGGTTAATAGAGCGTACGGGGGTAATCGGGGGGGGGGGAGTATCCTCTCTGTAAACGGGCCCTCTGCGCACCCACACTCCGGCTGGAGGGCGTGGTTAATTGATAAGGATCTGACACCAGTTAGTGACCTTGCCGTAGGCCCAAATAGGATACGCAGAAAAGTAAATGCTGTATGATTATGGATGATGTGTTAGATTTGGTTAGGAAATACCTTTGTACTAGAATTATGTTAAGGTTAGCCATCTGACATCTGTACTTATCAATTGTAATCAATAATGCAAATATTATCTGCGTAATTGTGTAAATATTGTTTATATTAAATTTTTGTTTATTTTTATGTTTAATAAATATGGCCGGGGGTTGTACGACCCCCGCTTCCAAAGAACTCTTCTCATGTCATTAAGTAATGTTTGATAAGGGAGCAGGGGGTATAGGTAGTCCCTGGCCATAATGGTACGCCGACACTTAGGATTTGGTATGCACAGCCCTGGCCCGGGTCTCCCATATGACCTCACACCCATCCGGGGTCATATTTATTAACCCCACACTACATGGTGCAGAACAAACCAACAGTCAGGAAATTCACAGGGAGATCCACATCCACTGGTCGATATTCAGGTGGATCTCTTTGCCCTACAGGCACCCAATTCCTTCAAAGACTATAGGGAATTTCTCCAGAATTTGAGTGATAGCCTCCTGATGTGTCCCAAAAGCAAAGGTCACAATGCCAAGATCTTCAGCCGCCCTACAGCCTAGGAGCAGGCTGTGGCCTTCTTCGGGAACATATACCTGAGACTCCACCGAGTGGGATCCATAAGTTATAGCCACCTTGCATTTTCCCCGCATCACGAGAGGTCTATCTTGGCAAACACCTTAATCATACGGGATGCAATTTTGAGATGGTTCTCAAAGTACAGTGGCTTCAGCAGACATGATATTGATGGGTTCCCCTGTATCTACCACGACAGTGGTGAAATGATCTCCAACACGTATCTGGCATTGTGGCAGGTCATGTGAGGTTTGAGCAGTGGTGCCAATGGTCAATACAGAACGGATGGTATGTTCCTCAGTTTATTCATCATCCATATCGCTGCCTCTCTCTCACTTCTGGGAGAGCGTTAACGGTGATGCACTGCCCTCAGGCGTTTCCTGAGTGACAGACTCTCATGAAATGATTGAGTTTTCCACACCCTGAGCACTTTTTTCTCTCGCCAGCAGTGGTAGTAATGGGCCTGGCCGCGCGGACCAAATTACGTCGACACTTAGGCTTTTATATGCTCAGCCCCGGTCCGGGGCTCTCAAATGACCTCACACCCAGCCGGGGTCATATTTATTAATTCTGCTCCACATGGTGCAGAACGAAACAGCAGTCAGGAAACCCACACAGAGCACCACCATAACACCCCTACATTTGGGGGCATAGTTCAATGACCCTCAACAAATATCTCCTACCTTGTTTTATAGTGGGGTTTGGTGAGATAGCACTAACTGATTTGGTCTTCATCAGGTCTGCAAAGCCGCTTCAATGTGAGCTGAGTGGGCTCTGAAGAGTTCCTTGGTCCTGCCCAGCGTTAGAATGTTCGCTAGGGATTTTCAACTCTTCTAGAATCCACTCACACAAATTTTGCTGAGGCCACCCCTGGATGATCTGCCTTCTTATTTCCTCATTTTCATTGTTAACCCCACATGTGCTGGCAAGTTCCTTTAGGCGCGCATGAAAAACATCAATAGATTCCTCAGCTTGCTGCCTCGCTTGATAAACCACAAACCTCTCATATTCCTGGTTTGCCACTGGTTTGAAATGCGCAGTGAAAGCCGCTATGAGGGTGAGGCGTGCCTTGGGAGCCGCTTCATTAATGGCCTTAGATATTTTATAAATGTCTCTTCCCCTAAATGAAGAATCAGTGCTCTCTTTTGTTCATTATCCACTTTCGTGGCTTCAAAGAAATGCAGCACTCTCTCAACCCATTCCTTCCACTTAGGAGCTAGTGCAGAATCCACACGGCAGTCACCAAGGCAGGGTATACCTTTCGGCTGGGATAGCCAGACCTGATCCAGAGGCTCCGGCTTCCAGGATTCCGAATCGGGTGGCCTCCGACTGCAGCGCTGTGTACGCCGGATTGTTTGGAGTTGCACGTGGCACGAGCAACATGTACTTCTTCACCATGCCCGCAACTGCCACACGGCCCCAGGGGCAGCGGGGAGACACCCCCTCGTCGCCAATATTGTGTCGTGGTACCACTTACTACGGCACTATCGGTAGATAAGCATCAACACACAATTGAGGTGGGTATTAATGGGCCTGGAGGCGTAGACCAAATTACGCTGACACTTAGGCTTTGGTATGCCCAGCAAGTCAGAGGGAAATCCCTGGAGTGCGCTAGTCGACTTAATATAGTTATACCATAGCAGTTACACTTAAACATTTAGATAGCAGATACCTATAATTTGCTGTGCTATGGGGTGAAACTTAATAATAATTTCCACAGAGAAATAAAATTCGTTACCAGTCTATTTTTAATAAAAATTCATACACTGAACAATAAAAAAGCATGACAATTAAAATTTCAAAGAAGTATTCTTTGAAAGGTAAAAATACATAGAATCAATGTCACATATGCACAATTAGACAATACAGCAATTAAAATTACAGGGCAAAGAAATACATGCATTACATATTTGTAATTCAAAAACAATTAATAGTACAAAACACACTACAAAGTAATTAACCCATAATATGATTGTGGCTCCCGGATGTTTTTGCCACTGTTGATTTATAGATCCAAAGGCCTAGGATTGCATTGACTATCGTAGACAGCTGTGACAAGAATATATGTACATCCAGTGTGTACTGGGCCTTAGTTGGATTCTTTAATTAAGAAATGCGTCGACGCGTTTCGGTGCAATACATTTAATTCTGTGGCACCTTCTTCAGGACGTCAAAGATATTCATTTGTTTTGAGAAAATCGCCGGTATTCCTATCTAATTGTTTATCTATGTTGGACCCCTGTTGTTTCATTACATGTTCGTCTATTATATGGACAGGAGGATTGTTATTTCATTGATTTATTTGTTATTTCTATTCCCTCGATCAATGTACTTAGATTTCATTGGTTTTTGTGTTAGAGAGAGGGGACATATTCTTTTTTCTCTCTTACCTTTGACGGATAGACACCGTTCCAAGATGGCGCTGATGGATTTTCCCGGACACACTCATTTTTATTTCTGATGATGGAACGGCGAGGGTCCGATTTAAAAGAAAAAGACATGGAATATTCCTTATTTAGGCATGCTACCCCGGGGAAATTGTTATATACATGTACCCAATTGGCCATGAGACCGGATAGGTAGGGCAGTAGCAATATGTTATGAAATAAAACATACGGACGCCACTCCAATATGGCGCGACCGCATACACTCGTTACGCCCCAAACGGAGACTGACTAACCAGCTGTCAGCAATTAACTATCGAGAAACACACGTAAATAGAGGCACGTTCCATACAGACGCCAGAGAGTGAAGTGAACGAGGCAGAGACGCGGCTCCAGAAATTCGGAGGTAAGAGCTATAGAGCTTTAACTAACGCAACCAGATAAACGGGGGTACGTCTGGATATAGAATTATGGAGAGAAAAGATATTTAATGCTACATTTAAGCGTTCGAGCTAAAATGCAACTTGTAGAAATGAATAATCAAATAGGGTAAAACTTTTTAAGGGATAGAAGGGACTAACCTAACATGGAACTGTAGAACCACCGCCATAATCTTACTTTATATTCCGGTCATAATTCCACATGTTTAGTAATACAGAGAGCCAGGTACAACTAAGTGATTAGCGTTAATCATAAAGCAGGATACAAGTCCCAAAGTAGATAGTGTCCAGATAAAGAGTGAATACCCTACATAATACTGCAGAACATAAAAGACAAAAGTGAAACGAGGCTAGCACCCAAAATAATCATTCAATATGTACTTTGATCCCACCAGAACATATCCAGTTCCCGTGAGGATCCCAGATATCCTATGCCCGTTCGAAGAGGGTTTTATAACATTTGAAGGTAAGGTATCTGCGTGATAAAACCATATGACCATTTTAGAGTTAGAAATAGAAAGGTAATTACGAATATATTTTGTCTAAATAGATACACGTGCCTATACAGCAAAAAGACCGAATAAACGGAAAAGGACACCCCTATATGAGGAGTTTTGTCAAAAAGAAGAAGGTAATTAAAACACTAATCGAACTCCCATTAAATTCAGGGCTAACACTATTCTTTCAACTATCAGTATCTATGCCCTTTATCAATTATATATGTCTCTTATCAGGCCACAGTAGCAAGAGACTGCAGAAATCGAATGACACGCCACACAGGCCCTGGTCGGATCCCTTACCATATTCAGTGGTGGTGAGAATATTCTTTATGTAAAAGTGAGAATGTGAGAATTGTGTACCAGTTACTTAAATGTTTCCCTTTTAGACCAGCAATCTTTAAAGTAATGGTTTCCACACTGAAATGGATTCGGAGGGAATATGATGCCATGTCTATATAAATGTGTTAACAAGAGTATTGTAATAACAGATTAAGTGTGACACTGGTACAGAATGATATTGTTCTAAAATACCCATAGAAAAACCCGATATGTATACTACACATGTCAATATGAGATCTGAGACAATAGTTATATATCACTTACTGTACCGTATAGGTAAATGAAAGGCCCTAGCAAAGGAGAGACCTAAGTAACATAGATGACTTAGAACTGTGAATAGTCCATAATCCAAAAGAACAGATATTGACATATTACTTTTCTCCCTAAACAGAGAAAGTAAAATCCGAAATTTTCTTGACACAGAAACCCCTATCAAGAAGTCCTGAAGAAGGTGCCACAGAATTAAATGTATTGCACCGAAACGCGTCGACGCATTTCTTAATTAAAGAATCCAACTAAGGCCCAGTACACACTGGATGTACATGTATTCTTGTCACAGCTGTCTACGATAGTCAATGCAATCCTAGGCCTTTGGATCTATAAATCAACAGTGGCAAAAACATCCGGGAGCCACAATCATATTAGGGGTTAATTACTTTGTAGTGTGTTTTGTACTATTAATTGTTTTTGAATTACAAATATGTCATGCATGTATTTCTTTGCCCTGTAATTTTAATTGCTGTATTGTCTAATTGTGCATATGTGACATTGATTCTATGTATTTTTACCTTTCAAAGAATACTTCTTTGAAATTTTAATTGTCATGCTTTTTTATTGTTCAGTGTATGAATTTTTATTAAAAATAGACTGTTAACGAATTTTATTTCTCTGTGGAAATTATTATTAAGTTTCACCCCATAGCACAGCAAATTATAGGTATCTGCTATCTAAATGTTTAAGTGTAACTGCTATGGTATAACTATATTAAGTCGACTAGCTCACTCCAGGGATTTCCCTCTGACTTGTTGTCATTGTGCCCTGTTCCCTGGTGAAAGTGGGGTACCCTCTCTTTTGAAATTTGGTATGCCCAGCCCAGACCCGGGTCTCCCATATGATCTCACACCCGGCCGAGGTCATATTGATTAACTCTGCTTCAAATGGTGCAGAACAAACCCAACATTCATGAAACTCACAGGGAGCACCACCAAAACACCCCTACATTGGGGCACAGTTCACTGACCCTCCACACTTTAGTTGCATCACTGGCACAATACTACAGAGGGGAACAGCACTTTCATATTTTTCAGATGCAGAAAAAGTATCTGTTAGGCTGTTGAAAGGTCAGCCTGACTGGCACTCTTCATGTTCTAGTCAGGCAGCCAGATGCTGTACATTCGCTAAATGAACAGGTGCCTGGCTGCCTGAGCCGATAATTTACCAAGCTGAAGATTTCACAACCCTGTGGACTTGACCTCCTCAGCCCAGCAAGCTTCTGTGAGAATCGCTTTCATGATAAAGGGGAGCATCACTGATAGGCATGGACCTTCAGTTTTAAGCCCTGAAGTGTCCAGGGACAGGTGCACATCAGTCACGCTTGTCACAAAGAGAAGTGGGGTCAACTCTCACTGATTCCATCCCACGACGAGGAGCAGACTGTCCACCTCTCATTGGCTGATGCTTGAAAATGTCAGTCAGTGAGAAGAAGTGGTGAGATCTTCTTTCCGAAGCCTCCAGGAACAACAGAGGCTTTGTCCCGCCATCCCAGATCACTGCAGCTGGCCAGTAAATTTTTCTCTTTAACGTTGGGTGAGTGTATGTATGAATGTTCGCGCATTTTTGTGCGCATACCGGCTACGCATGTGTGTTTGTGTATATGTGCTCGGTGTGAGTATGTGTGAGTGTGTGCTCGCACCACCCCTGCTGCAAATTACAGACTGCCACTGTTGTACTCAGGCTACGCAAAAAACGCTCACAAATTTTGGGCGGAATTCACAAATATATAAACATGTGTATAACTACTCCTTCACTTAAGTGTAAGTCCATGTTTTTGCTATTCCCTATTTCCTAGTGGAGAGTTACACCTAGTTGTAGACATACAAGAGGAAGTCTTGCACATAAATGGAACTCTCTCCCCCTGAGCTTAAGAGTGGAAACATCAGAGCTCAGCTTCCGTAGAAAGCTCAAAACATTCCTCTTTCCCAAAGATTAGCCCGTCTTGTTTGACTGACGGAGTAGATGGCTCTTCTGACAGCGCGGGGACACACTGAAAGTGTAACCATGCGCTTTACAAATTCAGAAATAAAATAAGTCTCCTAGAATTGATTTTATCTCAATAAAATGACTATAAATAACAGTATGACAGTATTTTTTTTTCCACCATTCGGGGTCAGACCTCTGCAATGGAGATCTACCTATGGCAAAGTTTAGGAACATTTTGAACAACAATTTAAAATGAATTACTCGCCCTCGCTAAAATTGCTATTTATATTTAATATTCAATAAACTTATTAAAAAATATGTTTAATTAATTTTAAAATCTTTAAATATTTTCTAGAAAAGTTTAATGTAGTACTATTTTTAAATTAAGTTAATATTACATTCAGAAAATAATTATATAAAACGTATTTAACACATGCACATGTATAAGTTTAGAATTAATTTAATATTATTTTTTATATTTCTATTATTCAATCCTCTGTTATGTTATTTATTTTTGTCCACAACCAAAGGGAATAGGGAGGGAATATCACTGCCTATACATTCTTCCAAACAATGACCCCCTACATTTAGTAATATGGTGGCCATAACATCCAACTTCAAATGTATATAAGATAATGGAGAAGATTTTTTGGGGAAGAAAGCTCTTACCCACTTGTCACGGCATGCTTTATCACTGGGCCTCCTCTTGGACAGGAACGTGACTGGAGGCTGTTGACGATGGGTGTGGCATGGCAGCTGAAACTTCAGGGTCAGTGTCCCAGCTGATGTGCAGCCAATTTCAAGATGGCAGCTTTAAAAGATACCAAGTGAGCAGACCTGTCCAAAATGGCAACTAGGGTCCTGATGCTTTGTCTTCCAGATGAATGTTGACTAAGTCGGCATTTAACCCGTTGACCGCGGCGCGAATTCCGTCGTGGTGTGGGTGAATTACTGAGTGGGCATGTTTTGGACGGCCCATGGCCGACATCCGCACACGCCCACTGTGACGTCGGACGTCCGTGGCCCGTCCGACGCACCCAACGGGTTAGGTAATTGATTGGAGACAATACATCACCTGGCAACAATGCATTTTGTTGAGCGCTTTCCCAGTACCAGTCACACAGTGTATTCGCTTTCTTGCATCTTTGTTGTGGTCAGACATTTCCCTTCACATTCCTCCCCTCATGGTATCTTTCACATCATTAAAAACCCCTCAGCTGTGACCCTTTCTCCTTTCCTGCGGATGTTTGGTAATTGTCCGTTGACCCTCAGGTAAGGACACTGTCTGAAAAAATCTATGGCTCAGAAGGGTTATCTCTAGCCTACATGTTCTGTACCTGTATTCAGGCAATGAGTGCTGGTGCAGACATCACTACAAGATTGATTATTCTTTTAGCAATGTTTTCCAAAAAGCACACAATGCTGGAGCCTGATAGGCCTAAGGCTTAAAGACATTTGACCATGTATCTGCAGCAACAAATGCTTTGCCTTGGCTCCAGTTGAATGTAGTATACATTTTAAACGTGTCTGCCAGTACGTGTCTTCTAAAGACCACCACCAAATAGACACAGACAGAAGTGGTCATGCACACCCTTAATAGGCATTTTTGACTAGTGTGAAACTTTCAGGACCGACCTATGTACTAATAGATTGAGTCTAAAATTTCAAATTGCACTGGCCTACAACATCAATAATCATGAAGTAGGTCGGAAATTGTGACTCACTACGAATGGTTGTCTTGACAAGGATGGTGGCCTTTTGGAGGTGAGCAGACAGCCATGTGTGTGATCCCTTTTAAAATCATTTTCTTTAACCCCTTCCATGCTTATGACGGCCCCCGTCCATCATGCATCACGGTGGGCGTGTGCTGATGACGGCTGGGGGTCTTCATAAACCCGCCCACTCATTAAAACGGCCGCACAGGCGCAGAATCGCAGCCGCGCCCAAGGGGTTAAATGTGGTGCATTTTCATTAAAGGAAACAAGACTGCTTTTACATAAAAAAAATCTTAGAGTGTTTAAAAGTTTGTTTGAGAGTTTGAGAGTAGATGTCGGACCACTACTTACTCCCCAACAAACTTTTTAAACATTTACAAGGGGTGAAGAATACCAAGGTTAGCCCTTCCCCTTTTTTATGAATGGGTTTCCACCCCAACTGTGTAGCTACCATTGCGTAGAAAGTGCAATGCCCCAGGGCCCAGAGAAGGATGGGGTCCAGTCTGCCCGGCACCAGCTGATATTATTTCAGTGTCTGCCCGCTCTGATATGTTTTTTGTTTTCGACACAGTGAATACCAGGGGTTGGGTTCTATTTACTTTTCTGACAATAAAGAGAGAGAAAAGGGATGAAAGAAAAGGAGAGGGTGAAAGGACAGGGAAGAGGACAGGAAAAGGGGACATAATGGGAGAAGAAAATGAGGTTGAACAAGAAAGAGACAAGAGATAAGGATGAGCCAAGTGTCCAAGGTAAAAGGAACAGAAAGGAACCAGAATTAAAGAGAGACGAGAGGAAGGAGATGCAGAATAGTGAGAGACAGAAGATAGGGAAGAGAGAGATTGAGGAAGAGAGTAGATAGGAGTGCATTAAATGGAGGAATGAGACGTGAGGAGAGCGGTGTATAGATAGAGATGCTTAAAGGAAAGACAAGTAGAACGAAGAATATGGAGACCCATTAAATTACAGTGACATGGTTGTCCATGGGCATGATGGCACACTGCAACTCATTTATAGAAGTATTTAATACCAGCTGGGGGACCTAGTTTCATTGCTTGTGCTAGGACTCATGACCCTGGGACTAGCCCACTGATTCAATGGTTTACAACTGCTATTTTGGTCCTAAACCATTGATACATATGGATAAGAATTGCTAATTGGAGTGAATGCCTTCAACATGCCCCTTCCAAAGAGTGATTCATTATCCATTTCTAAACAATTTTTGGAATTAGAAAAAAGTTACAGCCTCCTAAAATAGGTTTAGTAAATTGAAAAAATGTTTTTTTGCTGTCTCAAATTATGAATCAGAACGTTTGCAAACATAAAAATGCTTTGTACAACTGGCCCAAATAGACATCCCCCACCATAGCACTATTTTTGCTAGGTTTATCACAGCGATTGCTTCCGACTTTTTATACATTATGCTTTAGTCCATACAATTCTTGCATTTGTTTATTATAGAGAGAGTCTATATAGCGATGATAAAATGTATATATTCCCCGGTCAATCAAGTTTTACCTTAATTGATTTGACATTTTTGGGAATTCTGTTTTTATTATTGTTAGTGCTTTTGAGCGGGTGCAAAGGAGACTTTAAACTTTTATTATAAAACGTTATAATAAAGGAAGTGGGCCTGGTGAAAAGCATATGATAAAGTCAAAAGGCATTTAATGGTAGATTGTTATTACTCTGTATTAAAGCCTATTTTGTTACACAGAATCTCACAGATTACTGTAGGAGGCAGAGTGTTGATGTTTGTTACTGCTTTTGACAAACGGAAGATATTATTTGTACTGTGATCATTCTTATTAGGCTTCTAGGAATTGCTTTTCCAAATGTAATGACTGTGTGCCTGACGGGTGCCTGGGCCCCAGTTGCTTATAGTTAGGGCTCCCGGTTTTATGGAATTTTTTGGGGGGACATTTCCGTCTGTATTGATCCATATTTATTTTTTGTCAACTTTATCTGTATTTATCCATATTTATTTTGTGTTTGTGAAAAAAATAAAGCTGCAACTGGTATATTTACACATTTATTTAACCAAGAAATATGCAGTCATGCTTGAATGTCTGCCAGGTTTCAGTGATATGAACACCCGCAGAAGATAAATCAATGCACTTATATGAAAATATGCACATTTCGGTATCAGCCTCGTGCATATCTACTGCTGTTTAAGCCTCTTTACTAAAATTCCTTTCTTGTTTAACCCCCTTACCTATCAATCGACACAGTTATTGGCCTGGCCGTCATGGCAAAGTGTATTTAGAATCACTCAAAGAGCACCCAATTTCGATTTTTATCCACATTTATAAATACAGACAAGAAAATAAATGGTTTTCTGTTTGTATTTATCTGTAAAAATCAGTAAAAGCGGAAAACAGGTAGGAATTACTTATAGTACAAGCCAATTAAAAGGATGTAGGCCAGGTTGGTTCACTGGTAAAAGCTATGTCAGATGTCATAAGCCTGATCGGTTTATTATGAAAAGTTATGACAAAGGCAGAAGGCCTGATTATTTATTGTAAAAGTATTTGGGAAAGGCCTGACTTTCTTATTGTGAAAAAACATGTGTTGAAGGCAATAGGATTATAAAAACTGTTTGTTATTATGCTGTGCTAAAGCTTTTAAGCAGGCATTTTGTTACATGGAATCTCACAGATTAGTGTATTATGGAGTGTAGTATGTAAGGGTGTTGATGACCCACTCAAACAAACAAGGAGCTAGACATCTTGCCCAACAAAAATCCTTATTTGACCCTCTTGGGGGGATTTTATTTTGTTTTAATAAATGTCATTGTGTACATATTTGAAATTTTACTATGGACTACCTGATAGTTGCCTTGTGGGAAAGCGGATGCTAAATATAGCAGATATGAGTTGGTTATGGTGACAAGCCAATGAGAAAGGTTCATTGGGAAAAATGATTTCAGATGCCATAGGTTTGATCAGATTATTATAAAAAGTGATAATAGAGGCAATAGGCCTTCTTTATTTTTTATGATATGCATATCTTAAAGCCAAGAGCCCTTTATTCTTGGATTATTACTGCACCATATTATAGCCTACAGACACGTATTTTGTTACATCAAACTTTTGTATTTTTGTGTTGATTGCACTCTTCAACAAAACCTATGGGTAGACAATGTATTTATACTATAATGATTCTTGCTAGAATCCCTTCAGAAAGTCTCACAGGCTTAGTTGTCTGCCCCGATCTTCCTTCTTTGCTCAGCAACTATTCGGCAGCACCAATTCCATAGGGGGGGGCTTTGGGAAGATCCACTCCTCATGAGCAAATAAAGTGTCAATGAAGTTATTTGAGCAAAAAATAAATAAAAATAAAGCGCAATTTACAAACTTAGAAGCCGATGCATTTCGGCATGATGCTTTCCACTGTGCCGATTTCATTTACAATAGTCATTTCATATATAGATACAATGTCCTTCTTTACTTTCCTTGACCCTTCCACAACTAGACCAAACACCCTATTATATCGTTTATCGTTTAGAACATTTTGACATCCATTTTGTTCACAAAATCCTCAGTATTACAATCATTTCTTTCATGTTAAATTAAACTAGATAATTCTTGTGTTTTTCACCAAACAATCACAACCCCAATTGTGGACCTCACATACTGTATATCACGATATTTCAACTTTCGTATTAATGGGTGTTGGACTTGGCCCTTTTTGCAGGGTCATTCCAGAACATTTTTCTTTTCTTCTTCCGGTATTTTTTCTGACCTGTTGACGGTGGTTTTATGACTCTGGGCACTTCATCACTGCTGATCAGTGCTAAAGTGCATGTGCTCTCTGTGGTAAACTTGGTAAGATTGGTCTACACCTGTTTGGCATATTTAATTTATCTGTCAGTCCCTTGTACAGTGGTATCTCATACACCCAGGGCCAGTAAATGCAATGCTTCAGGTGGGCTTGCAGCGCTGCTTGCGCCACCCACCAAAGTAGCCTTTCAAACCTGTCTCAGGCCTCTGCCACTGCGGAGCCTGTGAGCGCAGTTACTGCTGCTGCGACGTGGCACATAAAATGGTTGTGACATCTGTGACTCTCCTTTTACTACATATCAGTCACCCCTAAGGTAGGCCCTAGCAAGCCCTATGTGCAGGGTGCGGTGTAGGTAAAAGGTAGGACATGTGCCTTAACTGTGTGGCATGTCCTGGTAGTGACAAACAGTCTATTTGGTTCTCACTGCACTGAGGCTACCCTCTCATATGAATGCATTGGGGATTCCCTGTCATGTGCTTCAGTGGTAATTCTTGGCATAAGAGGGATAGCCTGATAAAGTTTGGAATGATTGGAATAGTGGTAATAAATGCTGCGTATTGGTGTTCGGGGATTTTTTATCACTATTTTAGAAATGCCACTTTTAGAAGTAGGCATATCTGTGTGCTTTGTGTCTTTGTGCCTGATTGTTGTGTATTGCCTGTTTGGCCTTGGAGTGACAGAGGCTGGGAACGTGCAGTGGCTCCAGAGAGTCCGGATGAGTCAGCTCTAGGCTGAATAGGCCTGGTCTGAATTTGGAGTGGTGGGAGGAGTAGCACCTGCACCTGAATAGGGCTCTGCCTACCTTCCACAATGATGGCTCCGCCCCCCTGTGGTGTGTCTGGAGCCAGGGCTTACACTTTGAATGGGGAGTATTGTGCACTGTAATTACATTTGTAAAGTGCCCCCAGAAATGGTGTAGACTGGGCTCAGAGCTCTGTGCCAGGGGGAAGAACAAGACATATGCACTATAAGTACTGGAGGCTGTGGCCCCATGTGAGTTGGACTGGAGCTTGCTTGGAACTGGAACTGAACAGTTGGAACCACCACGTTGGACTAACCAGCTGCGTGCTGGGTGGCCATGAGGACTTCCACTCTGCTGAGTGGCCCTGTGTGCTGGCTTGCCTGTGCCCAGCTCTGCCCTGTGTTGCGACTTCTTTGATTTAGCGCCAGACGAGCATTTGACCTTTTTTTACACCAAGTAGAAACTGCAGAAACTTGGAAGGAGCGCTTTTTGCTCTGCTCCCTGACCAGCAAGAGTGAAAGTGCTGCTGTCGAGATGCAGAAGAAGTGGTAGTGCGGGTTTCCTGCCCAACTCTGGGTACCGTGTGCCGCTTGAGATACAGCAGGGGGCTCTGCCGGGTTTGACCCTGTGCTGGGAGTATCTGATGAGAAGCGCTGGAAGAGCGCTGTGCCACTTTCCTCCGTGGTGGAAGGAAAAACACTGGGTGATGCTCCTGGGAGCGTGGCTCCTTTCCCCCTCCCAGCCGGTTGCCATAGCATCGGGGGAACTGCCGGAAGTCAGGCAAGGGTGATAGGCCGTGGGGTTTAGCCTGGTTGTGAGCGGGGCTTACCGCCCTGTACGGCCAAAGCAGAGAGGAGCAAAAGTCGATGGAGACTTCGCTCCGTGTGTGTGGCTGACAACAACTCCCACTTCCTGACCCGCCAGGGTGGTATCGCGTGGGTACCGGCCGCCGGCATTCCAGGGAGTCCATGGGACACAAAAGTCAGTCTGATCTGATTCCGCCACGGCACCCCACGTTGTGGGCAGCGGCCTCCGTAGGATCCTACCTACTTGAGCTGCTGAGGCAGGTGAGAGTCTGCTGGGGGCAAGTCAAGGACCGGAGCAAGCTGCCTGGATTTTGGCAGCTGCTGCTTCCGATTGTAGCAGTTGCTGTTTTTCTGAGCCCGCCGCGGGCCACTACTTGGTGACTGGTAGCTGCGAGGGGCACGGCACCATGCGCCATCCCGTGCTGGTGCATACCCTGGGGTGGGCACTGCATCATTGATACAAGTATCTAGGGGCATAAAAGGGGAAACCTTATGTCTCTGGGGCCACTATTGGCTCAGGGTGGGGGTGTTGCTCTCTTACCTGCACATTCTCACTGCACCTGATGTCCATGTTGTTGATCTCCCTCCCACCCCACCTGCTGTCCTTGTTGTTGCTCTTCCCACCTCAGCTCACTTCCTCTGTGTTGCCTCCCACTCCCGCCAGGCAATAAACCAAATAAAAAGTGCTATGACGATGTCAGCCCTGGCCACATTATAGTGCGTTTTCCCCTACACCCTCCTTCCCTGTTGCCTCCAAGCCTCCTTCCTCTGTTATTTACCACCCAATAAAACAAATAATTGTTATACTTAGGCTATGTTTTTTAGCTATGTTGTACAGCGCACGGCTGCTATGCAGCATGGCTGAAAGTTTAAAAAATAAATTGTGATGTGGCCAGCACTGGCTGCACCTTAGTCCATTTTTTTTGCTTTCAGCCATGCTGCGCAACAGCTACCTACTCTGTTGTACAGCATAGCTATAAACACTACTGACAAAGTCAAAAGCCTAGTAAACAAGCCTTATTGGCTTTACCAATGCTTCTTTTTAGGCCATGCTGCATTGTAGCCAAACTGCTGTATGGCTAAACATTTGCAAAACGAATAGCTCTCATCTCCTAGGCAATACCTATTGGTTTTGCCAATGAATGTTTCATTTTTTGTGGTCTCGCTACATACAGCATTGTATAAAATGCTGCACAGAGTCAGCCCTCGTCATGATCAGAATACTTTGACAATCTTTGTTTCCTGCTTTATTTTGGTGGCTTTCTTCCCTATTCTATGGTTGTCCCTCCCTTGGAGCAAACCTTTAACCATGCTTTTTACATTTTTTATTTAGTATTCAATTATTCAAAACAATACAATTGTGTTCATGATATTACCCATGCTGTTGATTCATTCAGCTGTATCCTTCAAATGCTGACGTCATGGATTTTATTAGTTGTTTAGCAGTATGTCTGAGCGTATGTGTTTCTCTTCAAAGCGTGATTATGCTCTTTCTCTTGCTCACCCTGATGTTGGCCTTTATTATCTCTGCTCTGAGTATGTATGTGTTGCTGCACTAAGGTGGTACCTGACCTCCAGGCTCTATGCATCAAGAGGCATATTTATGTAGGAGGTGTGTTGCCCTTGCACCACGGAACGGGATGCAAGAGCGACACAACTTCTAAGTTTGATTTATCAAGCCACGCAAGGCTCCCCTGATACCCTCGCTCCAGAAGCCCCTCAGTGGTTGTGCCAGGCACCAGATGGCGGTCCCCGAAGTTGTATTCACACTCAGTGCCTGATTGCAATGTCGGTCGGAAAGCATTATAGGTTTAAACTCCAACCACCATATTAAAATGGCGGCGGTCGGAGTTTAAACCGGCCGGGTAATCCGACTGGGTTCTGACAGGCTCAAGGAGCCCGTCCGCCAGTCGGAATGGCCTCACAATCCATTAAGGACAGTGTTTCGCTGTTGGGGTTAGGATGTCGGTTTCCGAAAGCCTTTCCAAATCGGCCTTTCCAACATGGAAAAGCTGTTGGAAAGCGACTTAGTGGTGCCACTAGCTGGTCCCCTTCCCCTGTGGCCCTCCGTATATAGCCCGGGGGGGTACCTATGGTACACTTTTTGTTTAGACTACCCACAACGAAAGAGCCCTGATGAGAATCTGGCAATTGTAAACACCGGATTCGAAACGCGTCGGCAGGCAGGCATAAAAGAAAGACAACAAGATTTCATTAAATGCAACTTTGATTCAGCTTTCGAAGTTTGATTTTGATCTTTCTGTTAGCAATTTTTTGCTTATTCTTTTTGTGGTTATCCCATTTTTGACATTTATCTTGCAAAGAGTAATTATTTGTGGATAAAAACTATTGCATTATAGAAGAAGATTGTTTATAAAATGTATATATGTATAATGTGAAGTAGTTGTGTATATATGTGTAAATGTGTATTTATTGTACAGTGTTTTTCTCACTCATGAAAATTTGAAAACAGAATTGATAAATTCATAAGGGTAAAAATAAATATACCCAACAAAAAGAAGATTAGTCTTTGTTCGTTTTCTCTTAACTTTGGAGACAAAAAATAATAGTGTGGGGTCAGCAACTTCCCTTTGTTTATTGCATTTATTGGTCCAGCTGCCCCCTCATCCCAGGACCACACTCCGTTGTGTTACTCCCTAAAAATCCCAGCACCGAATGGCAGGCACCATGAGGTGCCTGCCACACGGTGCGGGGATTTTCACAAACTCCAATTTCTTAATGGGAGCTTGTGCTGCGGGCAGTTTCCACCCGCCGCATAAGTGCTCATAGAGAAATGGGAGATTGCGATCACACCATGTGCGTCGCATTGGTGCAGTTGCATCGTAATAGGGTGTGCAGAACCGCAGACCTATGGTCAGGCGGTTCACAAACCGAAGCGGTGTTGGTCTAAGGCAACTCAGACCAACATCGAAATCAGCCCTATGTGTCCTCCATCACACACCCTTCTGATTCTCCTCCCTGTTGTGCCAAATGGCAACATTGTTGATGCCTTAGATGTTGTCCCATTAAATATCCAGTGCTGTCCATCTCCCTGGTGGTAATGTTTTGGCTTTGCTAATGTAGGATGCAGTTAAACTCCATCAGCACTGGTACAACCAGTAGCAGCAACTGGCCATGCTCAAAGTATAGAAAACAACAAAAAGGTTTCTATACTTTTAGGGTGGCTGATGTATTTTGGGCACAGAATGTGTTGGATTATTGTGGCAAAGCACCTTGCATCATGCTAGGTGACAACCAGCGTGTAAGAATAGAAAAGAATGCTTTAATTTCTTTTATACTGTTAAGAAGGCCTATTAGGCATTACCAAAGCCAATCACGTTAATTTGCTCAAAATTAATAAAGCAAGACCAATTGGCTCTGCCAATGCTTGTTTCATTTCTGCTTAGCCGTTTTACGTATTTAAATTACAGTAATTTTAAGCCAACAGTACCTTTTTTTGCACCAATAAGAGTAATATTCCTGTGATGTGCATTAAAACCAAAAACGTGTTTCTATACATGTTCTAAGTAGCCCTGGCCTAGTAGGAGGCATCCCTACTGTTCAATAAAATTATATGTGAGAGTTAGTTTTTTATTTTAAACTTTGTAGTGCAGACACATGCCCTCCATATTTAGATGGCAGCACATTTTTTATGGCATATGTTTGCAATGCAAAATACACCATACTGGCCTGCCAAGGCAGGAAACACTGGCTAAAGCTTGCTTGCATCATGCCTCCTGCCAGTTTTGCAATTTCGTAGTGCAGCAAACAACAGGTGCTGCTAATACCTAATTCAATGGCACTTAATTTGTTTACCTTGAGATAATGAAAGGATGGAAACCTATTATCTGCAGGTAATGGGTAGATCTCAGCAGCAAATTGCTTCAGCTACAAGAATGTGTCAGAGAAACGTGTGGTGGGAAAATCCGAGGTAGGATATGAGACCTCTAATGAAAAAGACACACCATATAGAACAATTATATAACTGTACCTTCCCTAAGTTCCCACTGACAAGAAAGCAATAGTTGTGCCTCTGAAATTACAGTTCAGTACATCACTTTCCAGTTTTCCATTTGATGTTGGCCTTTATTATCTCTGCTCTGAGTATGTATGCGATGCCTGGCCTCCACCTTGGGGGTGCCCAGGAGTGGACGCCTCACAGGGAAAGCCAGGATGAGTTCCACAGCGGTATTCGTACAAGCGCCTTGAGACCCTTGCGGGTGAGTAGTGCGCTATACAAGTATCAATTTACATTTACACTAAGGTGGTACCTGACCTCCAGGCTCTATGCATCAAGAGGCATATTTATGTAGGAGTTGCGTTGCCTTTGCACCACGGAACGGGATGCAAGAGTGACACAACTTCTAAGTTTGATTTATCAAGCCACGCAAGGCGACCTTGTTTGACCTTGCGTGGCTTGAAAAATCCAGAGTAACGCAAATTGCTGCGTTGCAGTACTCTTCCCCATGGAGGCGTTCCATGGTGGTGCATGGGTGTTCCCACGAACGGTCAATGGATTTTGGCTCATTCCCAGATTTACCATTGGTGGTAAACGTGTTAATGCGTCAAAATGCTACGCCTCTCCAGGTGAGGCGTATCAATGAGAAATATCTTTCTTTCTCCTCGTTGCTTCAACTCGTTCAGCGCCTCCAAACAGTGCAAAACGCGGCCGCAAGGTTCGTTGCTGACGCGCCAAGGCGCTCATCGGGCTCCTCCATTAGGAAAAATCTGCACTGGCTCCCCATGCAAGCCAGGATTGAGTTTAAGGCCCTCTGCCTCACCCATCGTGCCCTACATGGACAGAATACATCAGATCCCTTGTATCCCTCTATGTCCCGACAGGGCACTCCGCTCAACAAATAAAAATCTTCTTCCTGTACCCAGAATCTCGAAGGCAAGGTGGGGCGGAAGGGCCTTTTTCTCCCTTGTTCCCTTCCAGCGGAGCTCAAGGATCAATCCTCCTTTCCCCTCTTTCGGAAGGCCTTGAAGACCTGGCTTTTCAGGGAAGCCTACCTATAGCCGGCGCACCTCCTCCCCCCTCCACACATATGTATCCATCGTCAGCGCCTTGACGCCCACGGGCTAAGTTGCGCTATACAAAGCTCAAATCAAATCAATCTTTCTATGTGTGCTGCAATCTGCAGCACACAGAAAGAGGAAACTACCTCAGGGGATTATTTTTGTGCGGCAAAGTGTCTTTCCCCGCACAAAACAGTCCTGCCTACAGCGCAGGCACCCTTGCACCATGGTGCGAGGGTGCTTGCGTTTGAGGTAGGCTGCTAAAAGGACGCCAGTGCAAGGAAATGACAGGAATGCATCATATTATGTTAAATGTGGTAAAATTCCTGCCCAAGGCGGCTGGCTGTACTGCATGAAAGCTACGTAAATATGCCCCCAGATGTGACGATCTCTGCACTGCTTGCACAGATCTGGTACCTACTTCACAGTCCCTGCGCTAGGATGAAGAGATCTTTAATGCGTTTTGAACTGCTTTACTGCAACTTACTGATGCATTCATGTTTTCTTGCTAATAATAACCATGCCTGTCTCTCTATAAGATAGTATCACTAGGTGGAAATACCGTGCACACAGTCCAAGGGCTCCCCGAAAACATACAGGGCTCAATGTAAAATCCAAAGTGCTCTCCTAGTGGTAGCGTGGGCAAGCAGCCTTAAGCCTAACACAGAGAAGTGTAAGATATTTATTGCACACACATGATCATAAGAGACACACAGCTCAAGAAGGAGATCCAGACCAATTTTACAAAATTATACTTTATTTGTATTTTATTTCAAGACCCAGGTCTTCATAATAAGGTAAGTATGTTTTTAATCAAAAATGCTTTTCATTTTCAAAAGTCGACACTTAGTCCAATGTTATCCTACGGGGAAAACAATATCGTGGTTAAACAGGTGAGTATTGAGCTTATATTTTCAGTCTTCGGAGCCAAAAGTCAGCAAGGGCCAGGGATCAGCTAAGTACCAAAAATGCACCGCCTCAGCACAGGGGCGGCATGGCAGAGGTCAACAGCGGAGTTCGACCCGATGCTTTCCAATGAAGACAGGGATGCCTGGAGCCACACTATTTGCAGGTAAATAATTCAGTTGAAGGGGCCAGCTTTGGGGGTTAGGTTAAGCACGGGGGGCACAAAGCAGCACCCAGCATACACCACCAGCGGCACATGGGTGGCCGGGTGCGGGGTGCAAATTTGACGTTGAGAGCCCAATGCTTTTCAATGAGGATTTTTTGGTCGGCAAAGAGGCTGCAGGCGTGGTACCGGAGGTTGCAGGAGCAATACCCATGACAGCAGAGGTAAGTTGGAATTTAGGGGGTTGCAGAGGCACCATTGGTTCCGCTCACTAAGGCCCAGGGGCTTCGGGTGCAGGGGTGCCTTTGGACATCGAAATCTTTTTACCGGAGATGGTCGAGGGGGGCCTCTGGAGTCACACTGCAGGTGCTGTCGTGGAGGGCAGGAGAGGTCAGCCAACAATGGACGCGGGGTCAAGATCGCTGGGGAGACTTCACTGCACAGGTGAGCCACTCAGACTCAGGCCATGGGAGTTGGGTGCAGAATGGGCAGGAGATGCGGATCCGCCTGGATCTGGAAGATTTGGAGTCACAAGATTGGAGTCTTTATTGAAGGCAACAGTCCTCCCAGGGGTTTTGGAGGTCGTTGTTACAAAACAGGTCGCGGGGTCGTCGAAGCTGGAGACAGGCCGGCAGGGCTGGGGTAAGGCAGTTGTCGCCTCCGGGCTTCTGCTGCAGGGTGTCTTCTTTCTTCTTAGGTTGTTGCAGATCTGGTTTCTAGATCTGGGGAGCCACCTAAATAATAAATTTAGGAGGCGTTTAGAGGAGTAGAAAGTAGGGTCAATGGGCACCTTACCTGGGGTGACTACCTCCTCTATTATGCCAACCTCTTGTGGGATGGGGCATAAACCTAACCCTGATTGGAGGGGTCTCCCCATCTTCAAGGTGGTGGGGACTGAAAGTTGTGCTTCACCTCGCCTCCCCCACCTTGGGGGTGGGGTTGGCAGAGGTGCGCACACCTCCTATTCTTTTGAGTTTTTCCACCCAAAATTGGGGTGTAAACTAGGGCTGCCATCTGCTGCTAGAAGCAGAGGCTGGGGGTCGCATTACAAAGACAGCTGGCTTTTGAAGCTTCCCTCTCGAGCACCGGCCCATCCTAGGGGAGGAGATTTGACACCTCTGCCCGGGATGTGCATTGTTTTTGGTCCCAGAGAGCAGAGGCTCTACACTCATGTGTCCAAAAACATGTCTGTGTGTGGTAGGCTGCCTAAAGCCAGTCAGTGCCCACACCAGGGTTGGTAGGTTTTTAGGAGGCACCTCTGAGGTGCTCTCTGAGTACATATTTTAATAAATCTCACCCTGGCATCAGTGTGGATTTAGTACAAGGACCTGTTTAGTACCAAACACTCCTGGATTCAGTGAAGCCAACATGGTGCTGTGGAACTCGAGTTGCCAAGTTCCCAGACCATGTACTCTCTATGGCTTCCCTGGCACTTACAATATTATGGAATAGACCCTACTACTGTAGGGGCATATCTGCTCATGCATGCCCACACCTGGGATACAATGCACCATGACTTAGGGTCGGTAAGGCGTGCTAGAGGGTCGACCTACCTATATGTTAGGCAGTGCTAACTGGCATTGCACACAGTGTGCCATGTCGACTTGGTCATTCTTTCATCTCACAGGGTCATGCCAGCTGCAGGGGCAGTGTCATGGTCCTAGCGAAGGGGTCCCAGGGGACCCTCCTCAGCCTCCAAGCCCCAGGTACCCAGGGGACCACTTACTATGAACTTACAGAGGGAAGAAGTACCAATTGTCAACATGTTTTTAGGGAAAGAACATGGGCATTGGCAACCTAGCAGGGACCCAGTACTGTAAAGTCAAAATTGCATCAAAATTCGATCAAAATCCAGGCAAAAAGTGGGATGGGTACCGTAACAGAACCCCATTTTCTCATAATGCCTGAAAGAAGTGAACATCTACAACATTTTGAGTTTCTTGGCTCCTAAGCTGAGAAACTATTGAGAATCTTGTTCAGCTGAAAAAGTAAAAGTTTATATTCTTGTTACATATGCATGTCTTCTTCCTTTCACAAGATTTCAGACCTAGGCTGCTGTGTATTCCCTATTTGTGTCCTGCCTTTACTTACAGAACTCGATACAATACAGTTTGCTGGGTGACCCTGGGTCTGCCAAATCTGTGATTCGCAGGTAATTCATTTTACTTTTGCTAATAAACCCTTTTGGAGTTCAATTGCTGAGTGTACAGATTTTCTCTGACAGTCTGCACAGACTGATGCTTGGACTCCAGTCTGTAAGCACCAATTATGCATCGCTCTGCAGCCTCGCCTTCCTTGACTGGGCTCTGAACATGCACTGCAAAGCTGTCCTATCCTCAGCCTCTAAGCACTACACAAGTATTGCTCTTTTACACAGTCTTCTGTATCTATGCAGCAAAAGTGCAATGATCTGGGGAACATCCTTTACGACGCGGATTTTACTCCGCAGTGCTATTACGATGCGTCCGTTACAACGCAAGTCATAACCACGACTTGCGCTGGAGGGTGCTAGAAGATTAAGAATAGTATATTTACTATTCCAACACCTTCCCTAGTGTCCACGGGGACTGGTGTTAGAATAGTAAATTATACTATTCTCAATCTGCACCCCCAACGCAAGTCGTGGTAACGACTTGCGTTGTAAGGGAAGCGTTGTAAAAGCACGCGTTGTGACGGTACGCGTCGTACCGTCATACATCCCAATGATCTTCTCCCAGCTTTCCAGTCGCGAGGCACTCTGACTCGGACTCGTATTGACTTGCTCCCTTCCCTTCATGCTCAATGCAATGAATGGATGTTCAGTGCTCTCCCTGACTTCAGTCTTCAATCAATAAACATGTAATGTTCTGCACCCAAGCCTTCAGTTTCTATGCACTGTACATGTATTGTTCAGGCCCCATTCACTGTATATGCACTGCTCTACACACTAGCCTTCAGTTTCTATGCACCTAACATTTATTGTTCTCCTTGAAACTTCAGTGATCCCCAGTGTCCAGCATTGGTCGCCCTGGCCGCGGCACCACACCTCTCCCCTGTGTCTATGCACTGAATATGCTTTTCTCTTAATTCCAGTGCTCAGTTATATGCAATGAACATCCATTATTCTTCTCCCCAGTTTACCGTCTCTATGCACTCTACATGCATTCCTCTGCATACTAGTGCTCATGCGCTATGCACCCAATACCCAATATTCTACTCCTTCCCCTGCAGGCTCTATAAACTGTACATTTATTGTTCAGGCTCTATGCACTGAATATGCATCGCAAGGCATCCCAGCGTCCAGGCTCTATGCTGAGAATATTCATTGCTCTGAGGCCGAGGGTTCAGACTCAATGCCCTGAGTATGCATTGTTCTTCTCTCCAACGTTCAGTATCTAAGATCTGTATGTGCATGTGTCCGGTCCTCTGTCCTGATGCACTATACAGAGCATATGCTTTGCTCTTTTCCCCTGGGCTCCCAGATCTTTGCACTGTTCATGCACAACTAAGGATCAGGCTCTATGTACTGAATATACAATGATCTGGTTCCTGTCCTGCAGGTTCTGTGCACTTCATTTGCATTCTTTGCCCCTCCTCCTTCTGGCCATATGCAGTAGGCATGCTTTGCTTTTTTCCTCAGTCTCTTGAATCCATGCACTGAATAGCCATTAAGAGGTGCAGGAAGTAGGGGTGCAGGAGGTGCAACAGTATCCTCAGAATAATCCTGCAGGAGGTCAGGAGGAGAATGAGAAATAAATAGGCCGGTAAAGATATGTTTCAATGTTGCAATATTTTAACTGGAGATTGCTGTTTACCTTTCCCTTTGCTAACTGCAAGGTAAGTGAATTGTGTAATGTGAACTAAGTGACAATCTTGCTGTGGAGGGAAGGCTGTGGGATGTGCAAATGTTTTCTAACAAAACACAACTTAACACCTTAGCTGCTATGGAACGTCCAGCTCCAGTGCTGAACGTTCCATTGCGCAGGTGCAGCTGAAACGTCCAACGGCCGACGGCAGCACTCCCGAGGAAGTGGTGCCGTCGGCCGTTGGACTAGGCGCAGCACTTATGAGGATAACTAGTTATGAATTAACTATGCAAATATTTCTGTGCGTAAATGGTAACGAATACCCGCGAATTACCGACATAAATGCTTAGATTTCAAATACTTACACAGAGCATATAGTACACCAACTTGCCACACCGTATAGAACCGACAAGCTCTTATACTTGCACGCGCTGTGGAGAGGAGCTTGCGGGCGTCCCCCACATGGCGAGGGAATGCCCTTAAATTTGGGCTTAGTGGGAGGCAGTTCTGGTCCTGTTGACTCAAATGACAGACCATTGCTATCAGCCCACCCACTCCTAAACTACTGGGCTATATCAAGGACACTCCCAAGGGATCCAGACGCTTCATAGCAAAAGCACTAATCTTGGCAAACTGCATGGTAGCAATGAACTTGGGACGCCGCTGCACTCCTGGGGCTACTGACCGCCTTCAAGACTTGACAGTCTGCAACGATCAAATCCAAACCTACACATTTATGCTCCCTATTACCTCACAACCAAAAGACACATGGGGCCCTCTTAGTGCTTATCTAGCAGAATGAGACATGGGAACTCATGGGAATAGTCACAGCGATGTGGGCATTCTGGCGCCGGATACAGTCAATCTGCCCTCTACGCTACCCGAGAACGACAATTATGTGCATTGTGGACAGTGGCATAACAAAACTTGAGCCATCCCCCTGCAAAGTCCATGGAGGGGCACCACCACGCTCCAGAACTAGTCATGAGCTCTCAGGCCAGGGGGCTGACGCCCATGCACAGTGCCAGAGGAGGCCCCCTCGCACTGTGGTGGCTGCAGGGGCTATTGTTACGCCATTGATTGGGGAGGACCCAGGGCTGGAGAGTCACAATTGGGAAGGGCCAGGGATTTTCTAGGTCTGGCATGCTCTATCAATGGAGGAAATAGAAATACCAACCATATGATTATGCCTCGATGCAGACAATACTTGTATTTTGCTGTAATACCAACCAACACTACTTGTAAACTTTCAGACCACTAATATAACTATGATAATGTACTTGTTGTAGTGTATATGTTTGACCTCAAGTAATCAATAAAAAAACAACTAGAAACATAATGAAAAAAGTATCAGCAGCAAGAAAGGAAGAAATTAAGTATGTTGGGTATTTTTTGTAATTCTGAATTGTGATGAAAACTAAGATTTTAATAGGAACTTAACAAACCATGACACTTTACTTGGGTAGGGTAACCAGGTGTCCCGGATTTGCCAGGACGGTCCTGGTTTTTCACCAGCTGTACAGCGGATTTCAGGAAATTTAGCTCATGGCCCGTTCTTTAGAGAGGGTCATCTGAAAACGGCGGGAGGTGATTTTTTTATGTTTTACAAAGCAGAGATAGTTGATAGTTGTTTCAAGAAAGCAATTTAATTAACAGGCAAGCTACTGGGTTTAAAAAAATTATTTTATGTATGTTCTTACTGCCCGTTCTGTAATTTTCTGCTAAGGGACGCTGTCCTTCTGTGCGCTCGCTTGAAGTAAAATTTTAGTCCTTCTTCCATTTCTGTGAAATGTTCTGGTGTTTGGCTTTAAAATTCTGGGCACCCTATGCTTGGCTGATGCTTAAGAGAGAAATATTGACTGAAAACTGATTGCCACATGTTATCATTCCTGTGTCATGTAGGTTTAGCCGTAAAACTGCATGTGTGATGCGAGTTTAGCCGCCATTCCAATGGAAAATGTTTAATGTCAGTAAGTACTCTATCACTCCATTCTTTAGTTATGTATTCAGGACACTGTGCTCCACAATGCACCATTGCGAAAATACACATTGCCCCGCACCATAAACCTTAACACAACATAAAGTCCTGCTGGAATCCTGTTTAGCGCTAGGATTGCCCTTTGGGTATTTGACACGCTTCATAAACCTTCAACAACACGCCAATTGCTTCCTAACCACTCTCAGGCAGAATGGGCGGGCTCATTTGCCACACTTGGTCTTTGTGCAAGACTTGGATTTTTCACAATTCCTATGCCTTCAGTGATGTAACATTGACGGCAGATCCCACACTCCGAAAATTGTTCCAGCACCTTTGTATGCTTTGCCCTGCATCCCAGGATCGGTGTGTATGCACTGAACAGGCATTTTTTTTTGCAGTTTCATATAGCGCGAACTCGACCCGAAGGTATCAGGACGCTTTAAATGAGCACCAGTCGCATTACAGACGAGCACGTTTTTAAGCAATGAGTGATTAAGGGGCACATGCATCAAGCTAATTACCGGTCGCAAACGGGCCGATTCACAGAATCGGCCCCTTGGCGACTGGTAATTAGTGTTATGAGATGCATCAAGCTCAAAGTCATTCGCAAAATAGGTAATGGCAAAATTTGCAATTACCTATTTTGCAAATGCAGTTAGGGAATCGCAATTTTAAATTCCCTAAATGCAATGCAAGAAGCATTATCAGAATACGACTTTGCATTAAGGCATCGCAAATTCCCATCAGCTTCAAGTTGATGGTAATTTGCAATTCCTTAGAAAAATGCACAAAATTGCATTTTCTAAGTGCCATGTGTGTGCCCCACATGTGCCTTTTTGCCCCCTAGCACCCTTGAAATTGCATGCGCAATTTGCGATTACCTTTTTGGTAAATGTAAATTGCGAATAGTTTCCCATTCATTCCTATAGACCTCTAGGCCAATAAGAATGACTGGGAAGGCATTCCTCATTAGCGAATCGCAATTTGCAATTCGATAATAGGGAATGAGTAGGAATCGCAATTTATTTAGTGATTCCTACATGCACAAGGAACTGCGATTCCTAAATAGCAATTCCTTAATAATCGCTATTAACCCTTTGCGTGCGTGGGCCGTCCTACGTCACGGTGGGCGTGTGCAGAGGACGGGCGGGGGCCGTCCGAACAACGCCCAGTCATAAATCACCCGCACTGCCTCGCAATTCGCGCCGCGGTCAACGGGTTATGGAATCGCAATTCCTTATGTCGATGCATGTCCCACTAAGTGATTTGCCTAGAATCGCAGGTTTTTTGAGCCTCTCGCCAGGCTGCTTCAAAGTCGACCGCTCTGGCCGTTTTGTTCTCTGACTTCCATGCGCTATACAATGTATATACATAGTTGTGCTCCCTCCCCTTGAGCCCTGTGCTCTGAATGTGCCCTGCTCGGCAGCACTTGCACAGTTCTGCAGCCCAGACCCAGGGTCACATCACTGCAAACCTCTCTCCGAGTGAGAGAGCCCTCCCATATTTCAGACGAACAACAAAAATTGCCCCGCAGCAGTCCTCCGCTTTTTTGCATGATTTGTGAAATGTGTACAACCGCATTAGCCTTCCTCCTTGGAGGTTTCCGCGCACAGAGAGGTTCCAGCGGGCTGTTTACACATATGCCAAACGCAATAAAGAGGCCCTAAGCCAGAGGTAATGGCAAAGTAATGGCAAATAAACAGCTCTCCTGGAAAGGGCCCCGAGCCCCGGCACTGGCAACCATTTCCCTTTTGAAAAACAAATCCCTGACAGCGTTTTAAACAAGAAAATAAACTCGCCAGCTCGGGCTTTCGAAAGTGGGTTCTTAAAGCATGGTCTCAAAGAAGACGCCGGGAAGTAGGTGAGAATTCCGGCTCTGTTCTTTCTTTCTGCATTTTAAGGGAGTGCTGGGAAAGTGGGCCTTAAAAGAGACTGTAGTAAATCGTTCTGCACGGAGAAGGACCGCCGACTTTCCCAGCACACCCTTAAAATGCAGAAAGCTTTGGGGGTCTGAAATAGTCCGAATTGTCGCATTTGTAGGAGTGTTAGGGTTAGTAGTTGTGTTGTTACTATCATTGGCAGCGCTCGCAGGGGCAATTTGTGGTGCAAGCTGCAGTGCCCCCCCCCCCCCCCCCCCCCGACGAGAGCCCTGGCACATATAAATATATATTTTACAAATTAAGCACTGGCATGCGACATGTGCACCACTGAGTTCTAATGAAAGGCATTGCTCTCACTCCATTTCTCCCATGTCTATTCCTCCTTTCTGCACCTGTCCGCCGACACCCAGAGTCCTCCACATCCAGGTAGATTTTGGATTTTAACAACATAGATCTGCACAAAGCCATATATGATAAGACACAGTGAACTGAATGTGCTAAAGTGACAGGTGAGCGGGAATTGTTATTGCACTATAAACCACTGCCATGAGCGAGACTTTAAGAATCGAATGTATGACGTTACAAAGCATACTTTTACAATGCATACCTTTACAACGCATTTTTTACAACGCAACATCCATTACAACGCATTCCATTACAACGCATGCCATTACAACACATTTTAAAAAACTACCTTTACAACGCATTCCATTACAACAGATACTACCTTTAAAACGCATACCATTACAACACATACCATTACATTGCATGTATGGTAAGTATTGAATAGTGTAGGGGTAAAAATTACTATTCTAACTCCAGGGGGGTGCAACAGTAGGGTAAGTGTTGGATAGTGTAGGGGTAAAAATTACTATTCTAACTCCAGGGGGTGCAACAGTAGGGTAAGTGTTGGATAGTGTAAGGCAGAGGTCTTCAAACTTTTCCAGGTTGAGCCCCCCCAGCTGAATTCCCCCAGATGTTGGGCCCCCCCACCACCCGACAGAAACCTCGGGAATCCGGCACCCCACATGATCGACTGCCACGCGCACACCACGGGCCATATCCGGCAAACAATGCTCAACACAACAAGAGTGCCTAGCAAACTGCAGACCTGTGAGTGGGTGTGACGAAACGACAGAGGCGTACCAGACAGCTCAAAACACAATCCTCCAAGACAAAATGTGCGCAAATTCTCCCCACTAGGATGCCCTGCCTTACACAGGACACAGATCAACAACAACACCACCAACATGAATGTGACGGGTGTGCCGGTGCCCAGCCACACCTAAACTCTCAATCTGTGGGTGAATCCCTGCCACTGCCAACCTCAGGCTGTGCTCCACATCCAGTTCTAAACGGTACCTAGTCTTCAACACCGCAAGTGCTGGGAACTTAATCTCACAAACTCCCCAACAAATAAACAAATACATTGTAGGATGTAAAGCACCATGCACAAGTGAACCAAAGGGAGGACCGCCGTGATGAACCCACTATAAGGAACACACCATGGGGGCTTCACCAAGCGGAACCCAAAATATGGAACCCGACCTTGCCCATGGGGGCCCCGCATTGAGGTAGCAGCTGGACGTCATGCAAAATGTCACACGCATGATGCATAGATCCCACACATGAGCACACATAGAATACAGAACAGTAACTCATAGGCAAGGGAGCAGCCAAACAATTCAAATACCTTCCACTCTGAACCACAGCTCTCATGGCACCAAGAAAGCAAAGGAAGTCATCACAACCCTCCCCATCCATCATGTACACCTTGTCATCCACCAACTCCCCCACCATTCATTCCGTCCCTCCATCTGAGCCCCATCCACATCCAAACCCCTTCAACCACTTGCAAACCCATCCACCTTCCATCCCTCCATCCATCATCTCACCTCTTCATCCCTCCATCCACCCCCTCACCCATCCATCCATCATCCATCCATCCCTTCACCCAATCTATCCCCTCACCAATCCATCCACTCTTCCACCCATCCATCCACCCACTCATCCATCCAACCATTCACCCAAGCTATCCTCCCACTCATCCATCCACACCTCCACTCATCCATCCACTCCTCCACTCATCCATCCACTCTTCCACCCATCCATCCACTCCTCCACCCATCCATCCATCCATCCATCCACTCATCCATCCAACCACCCACCCTCTCACCCATCCAGCCACCCCCCCACCCACTCATCCATCCACCCAGTCACTCATCCGTCCACCCACTCAACCCCCCACTCATCCATCCACCCATCCATCCCGCTCTCCACCCTCCCCCCCACTCATGCATGCACTCTCTGACCCATCCATCTCCATGCTCCTCTCCTCACCCATCCATGCACACACCTGCCCATCCACTCTGCCAATCATTCATCCATGTCATCACTCATCCATCCATCCTCCCCCTCTCTCTCCATTCCCCCCTCACCCAGCCACCCATCCCTCCATCCACCCTTCACCCATCCACCCACTCATCCATCCACTCATCCACTCATGAATCCATCCATTGACCACTCATCCACCCTTTCACTCCTCCATCCATCCCCCGTCCATCCACCCTCCTCAATCACCCATCCATCCCCATATCCACCCCTTCACTCACTCATCCATCCATTCATTCATCCCATCAATACATCAATCCATCCATCACCTCTCTCATCCATCCACCCACCGACTCGTCCACCATCCACCCCCCCATCGATCCATCCATCATTTCACTGATCCATCCACACCTCCACACCTCCACCTATCCATCTACCCTTCCAACCATACACACATCATCCACTCCCATCCATCCCTCCACTCATGCATCCATCCTCTCTCCTACCATCCATTCACTCACCATCCATCCCCTCACTCATCCATCCACCCCCCACCCATACACCCACCACTCCACCCTCACACCTTTTATGATTAAAATTCGAATCTGCAGACCAACATCCCTGAGGACCGCAGACCAGAGCCCACTATCCCTCATGGCACAAACCCGGATTGCAACCTCTCCCTCCCTTCCCAAAATAACTGAAGGACTCCCGTCCCCCCAACTCCCCCTCACTCCCACCCCCCTTGAAAGGCTGGGGCCCTGGACCAGAGCCCACCCTGCCCGTGCCACAAAACCTCTGTGAAACCTTCTCTCCCTTCCGGGAAGAGCTAACTCTCCCAGGAGGGGGTTAATTCACAGAGCTGACAGCTTCAGCTGCAGTGGGAGGCAAGGGGTCTCCTCTGCTAAAACTGAAAGCGTGTCTGTTTGCTTTCGTTTTTAGCAGAGGAGACCCCTGCCTCGCACGCTGTCTCCGTGAATTGGCCCCCTCCTGGGAGAATCAAACAGACAAAGAAACGGGCACAAAGGGAAGATCGAAGTGGAGCCCGCGCCCCCCTTGGGATGGCGCCACGCCCCCCCAGGGGGGCGCGCCCCACAGATTGAAGAACCCTGGTGTAAGGGTACTATGCGTTGTGATGGTATGCGTTGTAATGCTATGTGTTGTAATGACTGCGTTGTAATGACTGCGTTGTAATGACATGCGTTGTAGTGGTATGCGTTGTAGTGTCATGCGTTGTAATGGTTGCGTTGTAATGGCATGTGATGTAATGGATGTTGCGTTGTAAAAGTTTCGTTGTAATGGTAGTGCGTTGTAAAAGTTGCGTTGTAAAGGTTGTTTCCCTTAAGAATCAGAATCAGTATACTCTGGCGCAGAAGAACGATAATTCTATTAGAACATTACAGCCACTGAGAGCAGCATGTTTGAAATTATCATGGAGAAACAAAAAGATAAGCATTTGAGTGTTGGAGCAGAAAGCCTACACCAGCCCCTATTCTCTCTATTTTTTTCAATGAAGCTCCTAACATTTCAGATTTGTAATATGGTGAAGTTTTCAGCGCATGGGGTACAATGTACATGGGGTACATCTCCATCTCACCAAAGCAGCATTTGGAGAGCATCATAAAATGTTACATTACATCTTTGTTCTTATATTTGGTACCCCATGCGCAGAAGACTACACAATAGTACAAAACTGAAATGCTGAGCACTTCTATGAGAAAAATAGAGCATCCCGCTTGGGATATTAGCGGCCTAGTCCAGCCGAAGAAAGAGGCCCACCGCTTATGTGCGGGCCCATGTTGGTGCCAAGATGGTGTCAGCGTGGTTTCGGGAGGCAGTATTCGAAGGTGACAGCTGGACAGCGTGGCAGGCATTTCAGATGGACTTTGCACCAACCCACATGGGTAAAATCTGTGCCTTTATTTTTGCTGATTTTAAGACGGACTCACATGAGGTTATTTTTCTGGCACTACAGGAACCAGAAGACCATGAGAATGGCCACGTCCATTGAGGTAGGATCTTGGAACTTAAAATGCGCACGGAAAATGCTGTCTTTCATTCAGCAGTATAGGCCACTGAAGACAGGAAGTGATTCCTGAAACACGTCTGGCCTGGCTTTGAAATAAAGATGCTTGTATCCTCACTGTTGCCTGTTTGCAAGTTGCCACCATTAAAAGATGAACTACTTATCTGCAGGAGGCTTCTTTCCATTGGGGCTACCTTTTTCTTGGGATATATAAATATATATGATGTGAACAAGGGCTCTGGTAGCCCGAAACGCTTAATGCACTCTCGCACAACTTGAGCAAATAAAAAGAAGAAACCTGACATCTGGTCCTGTGGTCTGTCTCCTGGGTTGCCGTTTTTGGATGACAAGGAGTTTCTTGTGGATATATATATATATTTATATATATATATATATATATATTTATATATATATATATATATATATATATATATATATATATATATATATATATATATATATGTACAGTGAGCAAGGCGGGAGTAGCCGCCGAAACGCGTCTGAGCAGAAGCTGATTTAAGAAATAAAAACCCTTGAACTGAGATACGCGCCTTCTTTGATGGTCGAGATTGGTTTGGTGATAATATATCTATATATATATATATGTGTGTGTGTGTGTGTGTGCCAGGGCTCTCGTCGGGGGGCCACTGAAGCTTGCACCACACATTGCCCCTGCCAGCGCTGCCAATGATAGTAACAACACAACTACTAGCCCTAACACTCCTACAAATACGACCTTTCGGACTATTTCAGACCCCTAAAGCTTTCTGCATTTTAAGGGTGTGCTGGGAAAGTGGGTACCTGATGTAATGCCTGTGAACAAGGAGTTCTAAAACTCCGAAACGTGTAAGGTTAAGCAAATAAAGCTCCGAATTTTGAAAGCGGGTAACCTGCACTGAGTCTGCTTTCGAGTGATCCTAGAACCGGAGGGAGATTGATTAAAACATTATTTGCGGCATTCTGTAGCCGTGAGGAAGCACCACCCAGAGTGAGGGACCAAGGACATGGAACTGTGCTGAGTCCGTTTGGGAATGCAGACTGGCTTCACTTGCTGCAATTCTTTCTTCGGAGGTCCACCAGAGGGTAATACTTGTTTTTTAATCACACAGCTGCACGGAACCTACTAAGGGATAAATTGTTTTGAATTCAGGAGGCATTCTCGAACATAGCAGAGACTTGGTTCTACACATCCCAGAATGCAATGGTACTTACCCAAGTGGGGGGGGTTGCTGCTATCATCCGCTCCCAATATAACTTCACAAACTTGGCAACTACCTCCATTCCGAACACCGACATCCTTACGCTGAAATTCATCTCCTCTAAACTCTCTTTTATCTGTGTCCTTGTTTATCGTCCCCCTGACAACATGCCTCTCTTTTCCCATCAATTCGGCGACCTCATCTCCCGGTTAGTTATTAATTCCGCCAAAATCCTCATTATTGGCGATTTTAACTACTGGCCACTGGACCCTCGGGAAAGTAGTCTCTCTGTTGAATTCACAGATCTGCTACGTGGCCTGAACTGTAAACAGCACATTTCAGTGGCTACCCACACTAAAGGTCATACTCTCGACCAAGTATGGACGGCCAACCTTGACATCTCCCCTTCCCTAGTCTATCCCTGCACCTGGTCGGAACACTTGTTTATTTCCTTCTCACTGGAGCTTGCTCTGCCCAACCGCCCCTTACCCACTACCAACTTCACGGCACGTAACTGGAAGCGAGCCGATATCTCTCAATTTCACTCTATTTTACTTACCACAACCCCCAGCGACATGACCATGACAACTACTCAAACAGCCGTCCTTGATCATTGGTTGAAACAGGCGAGCGATGTGGTCGCCCCGCTGAGAATCATTAAAACTAAACGCCCGCATGATGCTCAGCGCTGGTTCACAGACCAACTAAAACTGGATAAATTAGCTCTCAGACAAGCTGAGCGCCGGTGGAGGCGTAACTACGATCCTTTACTAAAAACTGCCTATGTTGATCAATTAAAACTGTATAAAAAATCTATCTTATCGGCCAAATCCTCCTACTTTTCCCAGAAAATTCTTAGCTCAGCATCCAAAACCAAGGATATCTTTTCAATCGTAGAAGAACTTTCCCTGCCCGACCGCGTTACTGCTCAACCCCAACCCTCACAGGCCCTCTCTGATTCCCTTAGTTTGTTCTTTATTGACAAGATTACCACTATCAAAAATAATATTCCTTCCCCTTCCTCATCCACTGCTTGCTCCTTACCTCCCATGAACCCCTGCTGCTTTAACAAATTCCCCCCCATTTCCCAGTCTGAGTTCACTTCCCTATTACATGCGGTCAGTTCAGGCTCCCCTAATGACTGGTGTCCCCCTCAAATCTTGAAAGCCGCTTTCTTGGCCTGTCTGGGCCCCCGTTAGCACTCCTCAACAACTCACTTGCTACAGGCTCTGTCCCCGATGCTTTCAAACAGGCAGTTGTTGTACCCATACTAAAAAAGCTTGGTGCTGACCCATCTGTCCTGAGTAATTATCGGCCGATCTCCCTCCTCCCCTACTTGGGGAAGGTTTTGGAGACCTATGTCACCCGCTGCCTCAGCGCTTTCATTGAAAAATCCTCCTTTTTAGATGACCAGCAAGCCGGGTTTAGACCGGCCCACTCCACGGAAGCTGTCATCGTGGCCGTAATGGATGTGCTGTGTTGTCTAAATCTACCCCCTCCAGTGTGGTGTCCCTCAGGGCTCTTCATTGAGCCCTACTTTGTTCAACATTTATATGGCCCCACTGGAGGAAGTAGTCGCCCCCTTTGGGATTAAAACAGTCACCTAGGCGGACGACACTCAACTAGTCGTCTCGCTAACCCAACAAGAGGGATGTCTGGATAATCTCTCCGCCTGCCTTGCTGATATATTCTCCTGGATGTCCAGTTCGCGACTCAAACTCAATGGAGCTAAAACAGAGATCATGCTCCTGGGTCATCATTTTACATCTCTCCCCAAAGCCGCCTGGCCCCCCTGCCTAGGTGAGCTGCCCATACCAAAGGACAAAATTAAAAGCTTAGGGGTGTGGTTTGAGCCCGACCTAACTTTTAAGACACATGCACAGAAAGTTGCAGGGATCTGCTTTGGACTACTTCGGTCAGTGCGGAAAGTTCTCCCTCTTTTGCCTACCCAGTCCAGGACACTTCTGATTCAGGGGTTAATACTAATGAGACTGGACTACAGTAACGCCCTGTTTCTGGCAGCCCCCGAAGCCACCTTTAACATCCTTCAACGGGTGCAGAATGCTGCAGCCAGGATGCTTGCGGGTACTTCAAGAAGATCTTCGGCTAGACCGGCCCTGAGAGCACTTCACTGGCTGCCAATACGCGAAAGAGTCATCTTCAAAGCGCTATGCATCACCCATAGGGCTCTTCAGGGCAAAGGACCTCCGATCCTCAGGAGCCTGATGTGCCCCTATAAATCTTCTCGGGCTCTCCGGTCGGACCTTGGTAATCTTGCAAGGGTCCCCAGAGTTAGGAAGGCACGCACAGGGGGTCGCCGCTTTTCCGTAAATGCAGCAAAAAATTGGAACTCCCTCCCCAATTGGATTCGCGCCGAACCCTGTTATCTTAAGTTTCGAAAGGCACTTAAAACAATTCTTTTTCCTAAGGACTCTTAATTATTGGTTTCATCCTCAGTTTGCTTTTTGTTCTATTTTCTGTTAGCGCTGGGACGCTTTCGGGAAGCCATGCGCTTTATAAATCAAATTTCATTTCATTTCATTTCAAGGTGCTGATAAGAACCTGGCCCAAGCCCTTGTTCTATTAGATCTGTTGGCTGCTTTTGACACAGTCAATCACGCTATCTTGATCGACCGTGTCAGAAACGCGGGCATTTAGGGCTTGGCCTCAACATGGATCAGTTCCTTCCTGCACCAGCGTTCTCAATCGTTTCATCTATCCCCCTTCTCTGCCCCCTACTCCTCACTTTCCTGTGGTGTCCCTCAAGGTTCTGCTCTTTCGCCCCTCTCATTTAATCTCTACATGCAACCCCTTTTAACTTCTCTCCGTCACACCCCTGTCACCATTTTCAACTATGCGGATGACTTACAGTTAATCTTCCCCATCGACTCCTCCCCTTCTTCCTGTACCAATTTCCAATCCACTATGCTTGCCATCTCTGAGTGGATGCATTTCAGCCAGCTGAAGCTCAATCCCAGCAAGACGGAGTTGGTACTGACAGGAGGGTCCTCCAGCCCTTGGAGCTCCAGTTTCTGGCCTCACTCTCTTGGCCCCCCACCCTGTCCTGTCAATACCGTGAAGAGCCTTGGCGTTATCATCTGTAGTGATTTATCCATGAGACCTCAACTTAATGCCGTTACTTCTGCCTGCTTCTACCATCTGCGCAGGATTTGCAAAATCCGAAGGTTTCTCACTACCGAGGCTCTCACACTTGTCATCATGGCCCTTGTCACCTCCTGTATTGACTATGCCAACTCCCTGTATGTTGGGATCCCTGCCTACCACCTTCATCTGCTTCAACTGGTGCAAAACCAGGCGGCCAGACTGGTCTTTCAACAGCCTAAGCACCAACACGTCTCGCCCCGCTGAGGAGACTGCACTGGCTCCCAGTAGCCTCTCGATGCATTTTTAAACTGGGCTGCACTGTTTTTAAGTCTCTTCTTGCCCTTGCACCAGCCTTCACCTCCCTCAGCTTCAAGCGTCACATTCCTCCGAGGAATCTTCGGTCTTCTACACACAACCTTCTAACCGTCCCCAGGTTCAAACGGAAAAAGCATGGTGGCTCCTGCTTCTCCTTTCTCGCCCCCTCAACCTGGAACTCCCTCCCCACTTCTATCCGACTCTGCCCCAATTACACCGGCTTTCGTAAACTTCTTAAAACGCATCTCTTCCAGCTAGCTTACGAATAATCCTCGCTGCCTAGCCTCCCTGCTTCTGTCTATGAGCGCCATGAAACTGACTGGTGACCGTGCGCGGTAGAAATCTTTTTAACAAACATAACATAACAAGTGAAGGGCCCACTGGAGGGCAAATGAAATAAAAAGCAGACTTGGACATATGCCCCTTGATAGACACTGTGCACCTGATGTAATGCCTGTGAACAAGGAGTTCTAAAACTCCGAAACGTGTAAGGCTGAGAAAATAAAGCTCCGAATTTTGAAAGCTGGTAGCCTGCACTGAGTCTGCTTTCGAGTGATCCTCGAACCGGAGGGAGATTGATAAATATATATATATATATATATATATATATATATATATATATATATATATATTTCATTAATTTTTTTTCTCACTGAAAAAGCCAAAGGTTACAGGGACGTTATAGTTAGGCTCATATTTCACTCATACGAAACCAGAGAAATTCAGCAGTCATAGTTAGCACAGAACCAGTCACATACCAGGTTACACCCCCAGAAAACAACTCATACACCCACTGCCACCCAACCACTGACATTCCTATTCGCAGACCCATAAATGTCACACCTACTCACTGATCGATAAAGAGACTAAAACATCAACTCACCCATACAGCGACTAACACAACCACTAACTCAGATATACAGCCACTCATGTACCTACTCACTGACCTAAACAGCCACATAATAATCCACTCTTACAGACACTTACATGCCCACTCATACACCCATACGGCCATTCCCATACTGAATCAGTCATGCAAACAAATACTCACATACCTACTCACTCACCCAGCGACTCACACATCCACTCACTCACCCATGTAGTTTCTCACACATCAACTCACTTATTCATAGATATACTAACACATGTGCTCACTCACCTATACAGTCACTGAGACAAGCACATACTTGCCCATACAACCTCTCTCACACTCACTAACACATCCATACAGCCTCTCACACACCCATTCACTCACCCATACAGCCACTGAAACACCCACTCTCACCCATAGAGCCACTTACACACCTATTCATGCACCCATACAGTCACTCATGTTACTAACCCATACAGACACTTATGTACCTGTTCAGTCACCCATTCAGCTACTCATGTCACTGGCCATGTCATGAATGATGTAATATGTGAAGTCGTAAGCAGTGCTTTGTGGGGGGCTAAGTTATAGTTAGCTCAGCTAACTATAACTACTCGATTTTTCTGGTTTTGTACAAGTGAAACGTGAGCCTAACTATAAAGTCCCAATAACCTTTCGTTTTTTCAGTGAATTTGTAAGGTTTTTTAAATTCTACTTTCTAACTATAACATACCTCTAAACTTTGTTTTTTAAGTGAATTCTAAAGGGTTTTTACATTGTATTTCCTAGCTGTAACCTGTACCTTTAAGAGTGAGTGCACGAGTGTCACGGTCGGTCTGTGAGTAAGCATGGGCGAATTTTGCGGATCTCGCGTTCGCGAATTTTGCGGATTTGCGGATTCGCAATCCGCAAAATCCGCGAATTCCCGCGAATTTGCGGATTTTTTTTTTTTTTTGTGTTCGCCCGTGTTTCTGCCAGTTCGCGAGGGTTTTTACAATTTTGCAATTTGCGAACTTACCTGTCGGGTCGCAAGTTTTGCGAACTTGTTGTTTCTACATGTCCAGCCTGTTTGGGACACTCTTCTTCATCACTGCCACTCTCTGTCACCACTGCCACTCTCTGACTACTCATGCCACCCTCTGGCCCACCCATGCCACCCTCTGTTTCATCACCACACCCTCTGGTTGTCCAGTGTACATTATTTTCGGCAAAGCAAAGCACACCTTCCCTGCCTCAAGTGACCTGAATTAATTTGGGGCTGATTAATGTGTCACAGAATATTTTTTTAGCTGGCACCTGCTTCCTTAGTGCGCCCTGATTAGTGATCTTTTGCACTTGCTAAGTGCTTTCATTGTTGCAAAATTAGTTACAACACCTGCCCTGCCCCAACTGACAATAATGAATTAGGGGCTAATTAATGTGTCACTGAAAGAATTTAAAGTTCCAGCCTGGCACCTGCTTGTCTGCTCCTTTAGCTGTAAATCAGGACCTTTGTGGCATACAGTTAAGGTCAGAGCAGGGTCACACAATAGTTGCAAGCAGGCAACCGAATTCTGGAGGGCCCCCTCAGGAAGCAATACAAAGAATCGTTACAAATCATGAGGTTGACCTTTTGCACCTGCTCATTGCTTTTGCTTTTGCTGAAATCGTTTTGCGGTTTTTTTCGCGCTATTCGCGGGGCGCGGCGTCGTGCGAAACCGACCGCGGAAGCCGCCAATTCGTGCGAATGAGCATTTTATTTTTTTGCGGCTTGTTGTTTCGCGAGTTTTTTTGCAGTATTCGCGAGCCGCTTGCAGCGCAACACGCGAATTTACCCCAAGGTCGAGTACGGGCGCGGCCATTTTGTTTGCGTGACGTATTTCCGTTTCCGCCCGCTATGTATAATCTCGCGCAGTAAGCGCATTGCGAGTAGAGGTTCGCACGAGATCGCGCGGGAAATCTAGAGGTTCGCACGAGATCGCGAGGAAAATCTCGCGCGAACTGACTTTCGCGCTCGGAAACGGGCGCCGGCCATCTTGTTTTTCATTCATTTCCTGTGTCTGGGCATGGTGTTTAATCCTCTTGATATCTTTCCCATCCTTTGCTTGTTTTCAGTTTTTTTTTTACGATTTTGCTTCTTATCTATCCCTCTCTTTTCCTAGCTGTATATTTTTGTCTTTTCTGCTATTTTTCTTTACTTTTAAACTACTTTTGTAAACTCTTTTCTTTTCTTCTTCCCTATCCTATTCTTTCTTAATTTTCTACTTCTTCCTACCTTACCTGCCCAGACCATGGTCAAGCCAGGCGCCGTGAAGCTGCCCAGGCACTTGAGGGCCGCAGCGGCGGCGGGGAGTAGTGCTGGACCCAGTGGCAGGACAGCAGGCGTGAGATCGAGGGGGGAGCAGGTGACGCGCCGGGAGATATTCAGCCCGGAGGAAGTGGGCGCGCTGGTCTACTTCGTCCAGCGCCGCCTGCCCAGGACCATCGCGGGAGGCGGCAGGATCGCGGCCGGCGGCTATAACATGCGGGAGCGCCGGAAGCGGTGGGAGAAGGTGTGCTGGGCCATATCCCACCTCTACGGGGTCCAGCGCACCTACAGCCAGGTCACCCATCGCTGGACGGACCTCCTGGACCGCGAGCGCGACCTGCTGGACCAGCTCGGCTTGGAGATCCCCGGGCTTGGTGAGTAGTAGTAGCCATTGGCATTTAATCACTCACTACTATGATGTTTTCTCCTGCTCTGTGTTGTTGTATTGCAAATATTTGTTTTTTACATGGAGCAAGCCAATAATGCCGCTGATGACGATTACATTGTAGTTAAATTATATTTCAAAATCTTCTGTGCATTTCAGGTGCACTGCTCTCCTTCTCAGTGGGGTTGCTACTATGCTTATTTGTTTTCTATTTCGTGGTCTCATTGGCCTGAGTAACTATTATGTATGAGTGTACTTAACAGAACTGCGTAATGCTAGACACTAGGGGGCAGATTACATTTACAAGCCCCTTGCGCCACGTTTACGTTGCCTTGCGTGACGCAACAGCGGCGTAAACGTGCCGCATCCCTGCAAGTCATTTACAGCATGACGCATCTAGGGAGATGCGTCACGTTATAAAGCCATGGGCCTGCACCACAATGGGTGCGTTCCTAGTACGCAGGGTGGGCGGTCCAGCGGCTGTGCGCCTCGCAAAATTGCCTGCGTGAAATCTACAAGATTTAACGCAGGCACTTCTGCGACGCTGCTACGTCAATTCAATTCCTTATGTCTGCTCGAAGCAGGCGAAAGGACTGACACAGCATGTAAAGTATTGGGTGGCCCTGAGCATTACTGGAGTTGCATTGCGTTGGCGACGTGACTCCAGCGATGCGCCGCTCTTACGTGACGAGATGCGTCACGCAAGTGCCTACCCTTGCGCCAGGGCGCGCCGCATTGTAAATGAGGCACATCTGCCGTGTCGCAAGGGTAGTTTTGCGTGACGCATTTGATCTGGCGCATCTCTGGAGATGCGCCAGAACGCGTAAGTAAGTATGCCCCTAAGGGGCAGAATTGCAATTACCGTCGCATCCCTGCAAAGTAGCAGGGATGCGCCATTAATTGTGCGGCCCGCTACCACCACCAAACATGGTGCGCCGTATTTGCAATGCGGCGCCCCATGGGCCCAAAACGTCACCGAAGCTTTACTGCTGGAGTTGCGTCGCAACGATGGCGCAGCTCCATCAATGCTCTGGGGTACCCTATCTCCCCAATGCTGGGTCAAGCCGTACGTCTGCTTCAAGCAGGTGCAGGGTTTGTGTGACGCATCATTGTCCTAAAGGTGACTGATTGATATTTTGTAGATTTCCCTCAGCCACTATTAGGATGTGTTCCAGCGCAGGAATGCCCTCCCTTGCGCCGGAACGCCCCCTGATGGCGCAGGGCTTTATAACGGGATGCATCTCCCAAATGCGTCACGTTGTTATAATATTATACGCCGCACCATGGCGCCCTTTTTTGTTTAGCTGCTGCGTCACAAAAGTCACGCAAGAACGGCGCAAAAGAGCCGCAAGGGCTTAAATCTGCCCCTTCCTTTGTAACCCTGACAATAAGAAAAATAGTGGCGGTGGATTGATAGTTTGACTATTTAAATGACTGGTAATGTAGCAGGCAACTGTTAGTGTTGTCACTGATCTGACTGAAATCACAATGGAGTTTGTCTGTCACTTTGCGTCTTGCCTGCGGACTGCTGCCTGCCAGTCCTAGGTGAACGTTTCAGTACTTTGTTTAGTGAGTTACGTGACTTTCGAAGTCACAGGTCCGCAAATAAATAAAAAGTAACCATAATCAATATAATTTCGCGGAAATATTTTGTTATTGTTCTTTTGAAATGTTTGATTTGGTTGACATTGACAAGCAACAATCATCCATGTTTTCTGTTCTTTCTTTCATGTTGTACGTCAGCTCCCCCCAGGGGCGAGAGGAGGACACAGGAGCAGCAGGCGGCGGATGCTGTTCATCAACAGGGCCAGGATCGGGCAGGCGAGGGCTCCTCTGCTGGCCCCAGTAAGTTTTCATTTTAGACTAGTACCTATTTTTCCTAGCGTTCCTCATTTGAATTTTTTCAAAATTGTCTTTGCTCTTCTTGTAGACTGTATCTAAATTCTTATCCTGCCTCTACTATGACTCCCTGTGGTATTACTAGATTATTCTTATTAGTCTGTCTGTGTAGCTAACTAAGATTGCACGGTTGGCGAAACTCCCATGATTCTAGTCAGCAATAGCTCTATCAACTTAGTGCAGTCCTCTGGGATTGTCCATAATGTCTTTTGAAGTGTTCTATCTGGACTCATGCTTGCAAAAATTGCAAAACCTTTCGTTCAGTCACTCTAGTCTGGAGGACCAAAAAACACAGATTGTATTTAAATTTAAAAGCTTTATTAAAAGTAAACACATGTATTAAAATGAAGTCATAATAAAACTAAACGTTTAACTGATAATGGAAAAGTGGTTAGTGCTGACGATTAATTGAAGACATTTCTTGTGGTCGAGCCGAGCTCTCACCTGGTTTCAACTTGATCTTGTTGTTAGAAGTCCATCTTCTGTCTGTGTGGAGAAAAATGGTGCGTGTTAAAAAATCAGCCTTCATCAGTTGTGCCAAAAAGTGCAGCAAGACAACCTTCCCTGGAAAAAGGGACATTTTTTTTAACTTTAACGTAGACAGTCACAAATTACATTGTTTTCACATGTCTTCATTCCTAGACCAAATACTAGTGACTAGTGAGTGCTTTATTCTAAGATTCTTAAATGTACTTTGTAGGTGGAACATCTGGTGGCGGGGCCAGTGTGGTGGTGGTGCTCGACACGGAGGCGGAGGGCAATTCATCATCAGGGGAGGAGGCGGCGGCGGCGGCTGTGAGAGTTGAGACGGTGGTGGCGGCCAGAGGTAAGCTCTTATATATTCCTTACTTATTGAGATTGAAGACTAGCTGGGAAGGCAAGAATATGAGATGCATGGCTGGGTGAATGATGAAGCAATGATGGGTGGAAGGACAACAGCCTGGGTGGGTGACACAGAAACTGTATGTGTCCATATACCTGGATCATGCTACTATCTGACTCTTAGATAGCATATGTGTATCTAGAGCAGGGGTACTCATAGTACGGCCCGCGGGCCGGTGGTGGCCCGGCAAGCCTTCCTTGGCGGTGCGCAGACCTTGCAGACAATCACTGCTCCCCCGGCCCCCACAGAGCAGAGGCTTTTTTGTATTTCACCTGTTAGCGCCCCTGCATCTCCACTCTGACAATCACTGCTCCCCCGGCCCCCACAGAGCAGAGTGGAGATGCAAGGCCACAAAGAGGTGAAATAGAACAAAGCCTCTGCTCTGTGGGGCCGGGCAAGCAGTGATTGTCAGGGTGGAGAAGCAGGGGCGCTAAAACAAACAAAGCCTCAATAATATGTTAATGGTCTTTTAAAGACCTGTTAAGTACTTTGGTGTTGTTGTCTGTGTGTGCGCGTTGAGGAAGCGGTCTCAACCCGGGCTGAAGGCTGACACAGATAGACACACACACAGTGAGATGACAGAGGGAGAGGGAGGGCAGGAGGGAGAGAGAGATGGAGGGAGGGCAGGAGGGACAGCAGGAGGGAGAGAGATGTATGTAAATGCTGGGTCTGGTGGCTCAGTGGATGAGGGCATCTGCTGCAGGGACCTGTGTGCAACCTCATGGTCACAAGTTATCGTTTTGCTTTAGCCCCGCCCCCTCTGACTCCGCCCCCACCAGTGCGGCCCTCGGCCACAAACTACACTGTAAATGTAGCCCCTGAGAGAAAGTTTGTGAGTACCCATGATCTAGAGAGAGTAGATGGTCAGTGGATGAACTAAGTGTAACTTTGAAGAGCATGTAACACTGCACCCGCACGTCCGTTCCAGTGTAGGAAAGGCAAGGAAAAGAACTTTTAATTTTGTCCAAATACTACCATAAGTAGTAGCAGTAGTTTGTATTGCAAGCACTGCATAGATCCGGTTATTATGGTGGCCACTCCCTACCTCTCTTAATAAGTTTAGTAGTACTCAGTCATTCATGTGTGGATGTATCACTGCCTGTCACTCAATAAAAAGCAAAGCACCTAAAGTCATCCCATATATAAGCAAAAACATCCCATGTGAAGTGATAGATAATCTGATTATTTATCTTCTTCAATTTTCCATTTCTAGTACTCATTTCCACTGTAGGGTGAAAGTTAAATTAATTAAGCAGTAGCCCTTGAGTTGTAACAGAGTATTCTCAGTGCCACCCGTAATAGAAAAGTAAGAGATTCACCACCTGCATGTACTGGACGGGTACAGTAACGCAACGGCAACGCAAGTCTAGGTCACTCCTCATGGCGTGCGTCTCTTTTTCTCGGGTGCAAGTTTACCGCGCTGGCATTATGCCGGCTTGCAGAAAATAACGTACCAATTTTCCAAAACAAGAGACAAGAAGAAGAATAAGACTGGTGTACTTTCATAGTCGACTCCAATGGAAGTCCACAGTGCTCATAGAATTTGTTCCTTAAACTCCCACTAATGTTAGAGCAAGGATGAAGAAGTGTGAGGTTAGATAGATACTGGCCTCAATAGTTATGTAATGCGCTTGCAAGTTGCTAGTTGTACTGCAGCACACATTTCTGCTGAATGATTGAGTTAATCTTAAAGAGCATTGGTTACAGACTATGTCTTTCTTTCTTCATATAGGTTCTCCTTCCAAACGAACAAGGAGGAAGGAGCTGGCTAGAGCGGCCCGGCAACGGAGAATCGAGGCCACTGTTGCGGAATATCGGCGGCTGGTGGCCCTGGAGGACGAGGAAAGTGTGCGGTCGACAACAACGACAACGTCGTCCTCCGTGGCCTCACCGGCTGCCACCGTGACCCAGCACAGTGGTCCACCGAGACTGAGCCGGGCTGCCAAAGGCAAACGCCACCGCCGAGCAGCAAGGCCAACAGCTGCTTCTCACAGGCCTTGCACCTGCAAGGCAGTGAAGGCACGCCTGCGCCGCACTACCCTGATGGTGTCCCGCCTTCAGCAGGAGCTCGCCTTGCTCCGCGAGGAGCATGATGCCCTGGCCCAAAAAGTTAACAGCATCCACCCATAGTGTCCCTTGCCCCTTTTTTAGAGACTTTTGGGGGGTGGGAATTGGGAGTTGGGTTTTTGGGGACTTTTGAAGGACAATCGTTGGGGTTAGGGAGGGTCTTGCGGGAGATTATTTTGTTAGGGATATAAATATACTTTTTCAAACTTTATCTGAGCATACCTGTTTTTTACTGCTTGCCTGGTGGGTGGGGGTTTAACGTTGACTGTTTTCCTGAAAGTTTAGTTCCATTTTCTTCCTTTAAGTGTAAATGCCCAAATGTTTTCAACACTAAGTGCCTCTCACAGACTAAGTGAAGTGAATCCAAGAGTCCTAGGACTTTAGTAGTACTACCTTCAGTCTCTCGTCTCTCGTACTAATACTCCATTATACCCCCAAACCACCAAACGCTTATCTTACCTGTAATTTGTGTTTGAAAGTAGGGCTAGGCCCAGGGCTGGCTCCACGGGAAACACCGAATAACGTTGGCAATCTTGGTCGGATAAAATTTCCTCATAGCGGTGGTAGTAGTGGTGTGACACAGTGGCAGTTGCATGCCTATGAAAAAAAAGAAAATGAAATCTGGTTTGTCCTCCTGAGCAATTCAACGGTACAACTGAGAATATAGCAGGTGACAGAAGTACAGTAGAGCAGTGCCACATTGTAGCCTAACAAATGGTAAAGTATAACTACTAATTCGGTTGAAGTTCTTTCACATTAGCAATGGTTCTTTGTCAAGCAGAGTAAGAATATATCATCGACAACTGTGGAAAGAAAGAATGCGACAGTACAGGGCCTGTGTGGAATTATTGATAACTATATTCAACATAAGGTCTCTGTAGCCAGATACCCGAGAGCCTTGCTGGTCACTATAAATCCATTCACAACAACACTCAATGGGGTTGGTCTGGAAGGTGTCACGTTTACTCCCCGTGATCCAGTCGATGCAAATATGGTTCCACCTCCAAATGTCACCAACACCCAGAAGTGTAAACACAGGGTGTTCGAGGCATTAGGCGAGGGAGAAAAATAACAAACTAAAATAAAAAATGTGGGATGGGTAAAGGTAGGGTCAGCAGGGAAAGGATACCTGTAAGAGAAGACAAGACAGGCATCAGTGAAGTGATGTCCTAACATACAAGGGTACTCTCATATAGTCTCACTAAATAGTCTGCAAGTCTCCCGCCTACTCATGGGAAATGTAGTTTCATAGTACGGTAGGCGCTTAGGGGCTGCGTAACCTGACAGAAGGTATAGTAGATAGAAAAGGAGAAATTGCTTTTTTTCTAGGTGTCCCCTCACTCACCAGGGTTGCCCCTTGGTGACATGCTTCATCATTGGGGCCATCCCAGTCCTCTACGGCCTGGGGCGTGCTGCGACTTGCGAATTACGTAGGAGCACTTACAAATGACTATGTGTGGTGCAGATAGTGGAGTGGACTAAGTGATGTGTTAAGGGATCAATGTAGAAGCCGAGAGAGAGCAAAGAAATGCAGTCACAGTCAGAGAAAAAGGCAAGGGATACTGTATCTATGTGGTTGTAGTGGTCCTGTTGGAAGTGGTAAGTAAGTTGCCCGCAGAAAAAAAATCCTCCTATTAGCGGCACTCCTCCATTGCAGCCGACGCTTCGTCCACCGATGTTGGTCACCAGAAGACACCCTGTCCACTGCCTGCCTGATGCTGAATTGTGGCTCGCTACTGTGAAGCCTGACTCCATCCTTTTTTCCCCATTGCAGAGACTGAAACCCGGCCTGTAATTATTCAACGAAAAACAGGAAGTGATATAATATTACAACACCACTGATAAATAAATATAAGGTATGTAGGCTGTGGAGTGCAAAAAGTCACAATTTGTTTTTCCTAGTAGACAGACAGTACAATGTTTTTGAAAGTGCGTACTCTGAGTCACCTTTTGAAGGATAAGTAAGTATGGGCAAATTAATGTAGCGGATCTTGCCCCTCAAGCTAGGTGTACTGTAAACTGTGTTTTAGAACAAAAATAGATCTTCCTAGCAGTGCTCCCACCCAAAAAACGAGGCCTAGCAGAAAACTGGAGACAAAACTTACTTTGAAAGTAAAAGTAGGCCGAAGTACCCTAATTACCCATTACCCCCCGTGGATTGTATTCAAACCACTTGCAAGCAACCAAGCAAAAGTAGCCATAGCCAGCATCGCTCCAAGACTCGAAATCCCCCCCACTCAAACACATGCAATAGAAATACTGCTAACCCTAACGAACCCTAAGTTAAGAATAGTGGCAAAGGCTTTCTTTAACTATGCCAAATCCCCCCTTTCCCACCATGGATTTTCTTCAAATGACTTGCAACCAAAATTACACATTCTCACGAGTGCTCTAAGACCCCAGAACTCAGTTTGAAAAATCTAGAACACCCCGATACACATGCAATCCTGCTGCTAGGGCTAACCCTAACGAACCCTAAGTTACAAAAAGTGCCAAAACTAAAGGCTTTTCCGCGCGGATTTTGTCCCAACCACTTCTACCCGGTATTAGACCTTCCCAGGAATGCCCCAAGACCCGGCAACCCACCCGCCAAGAAGCATAACACCCCCAAACAGGCCAAAAGCAAAATCTCATACTTGCAATATTTCTGGGCCTTCGGTCCAAACGCGCTGCGTAGCTAGGCCATAAGTCGGGGTTGGCACGACGGATTTCCTGAAAAGCAAATGCAATCAAGATTAGAGTGTCCCAGCAGTGCTCCCAGACCACGAAACTCACCCACAAACACCAGGAAGCCCCCCAAACAGGCCCCCGAAAACGCTACATAGAGCAAAATGTCAGAAATAGCCCAAAAAAAAAATCGGCCTGGATTTTGTCCCAACCACTTCTACCCGGTATTAGACCTTCCCAGGAATGCCCCAAGACCCGGCAACCCACCCGCCAAGAAGCATAACACCCCCAAACAGGCCAAAAGCAAAATCTCATACTTGCAATATTTCTGGGCCTTCGGTCCAAACGCGCTGCGTAGCTAGGCCATAAGTCGGGGTTGGCACGACGGATTTCCTGAAAAGCAAATGCAATCAAGATTAGAGTGTCCCAGCAGTGCTCCCAGACCACGAAACTCACCCACAAACACCAGGAAGCCCCCCAAACAGGCCCCCGAAAACGCTACATAGAGCAAAATGTCAGAAATAGCCCAAAAAAAAAATCGGCCTGGATTTTGTCCCAACCACTTCTACCCGGTATTAGACCTTCCCAGGAATGCCCCAAGACCCGGCAACCCACCCGCCAAGAAGCATAACACCCCCAAACAGGCCAAAAGCAAAATCTCATACTTGCAATATTTCTGGGCCTTCGGTCCAAACGCGCTGCGTAGCTAGGCCATAAGTCGGGGTTGGCACGACGGATTTCCTGAAAAGCAAATGCAATCAAGATTAGAGTGTCCCAGCAGTGCTCCCAGACCACGAAACTCACCCACAAACACCAGGAAGCCCCCCAAACAGGCCCCCGAAAACGCTACATAGAGCAAAATGTCAGAAATAGCCCCAAAAAAAAATCGGCCTGGATTTTGTCCCAACCACTTCTACCCGGTATTAGACCTTCCCAGGAATGCCCCAAGACCCGGCAACCCACCCGCCAAGAAGCATAACACCCCCAAACAGGCCAAAAGCAAAATCTCATACTTGCAATATTTCTGGGCCTTCGGTCCAAACGCGCTGCGTAGCTAGGCCATAAGTCGGGGTTGGCACGACGGATTTCCTGAAAAGCAAATGCAATCAAGATTAGAGTGTCCCAGCAGTGCTCCCAGACCACGAAACTCACCCACAAACACCAGGAAGCCCCCCAAACAGGCCCCCGAAAACGCTACATAGAGCAAAATGTCAGAAATAGCCCAAAAAAAAAATCGGCCTGGATTTTGTCCCAACCACTTCTACCCGGTATTAGACCTTCCCAGGAATGCCCCAAGACCCGGCAACCCACCCGCCAAGAAGCATAACACCCCCAAACAGGCCAAAAGCAAAATCTCATACTTGCAATATTTCTGGGCCTTCGGTCCAAACGCGCTGCGTAGCTAGGCCATAAGTCGGGGTTGGCACGACGGATTTCCTGAAAAGCAAATGCAATCAAGATTAGAGTGTCCCAGCAGTGCTCCCAGACCACGAAACTCACCCACAAACACCAGGAAGCCCCCCAAACAGGCCCCCGAAAACGCTACATAGAGCAAAATGTCAGAAATAGCCCAAAAAAAAAATCGGCCTGGATTTTGTCCCAACCACTTCTACCCGGTATTAGACCTTCCCAGGAATGCCCCAAGACCCGGCAACCCACCCGCCAAGAAGCATAACACCCCCAAACAGGCCAAAAGCAAAATCTCATACTTGCAATATTTCTGGGCCTTCGGTCCAAACGCGCTGCGTAGCTAGGCCATAAGTCGGGGTTGGCACGACGGATTTCCTGAAAAGCAAATGCAATCAAGATTAGAGTGTCCCAGCAGTGCTCCCAGACCACGAAACTCACCCACAAACACCAGGAAGCCCCCCAAACAGGCCCCCGAAAACGCTACATAGAGCAAAATGTCAGAAATAGCCCAAAAAAAAAATCGGCCTGGATTTTGTCCCAACCACTTCTACCCGGTATTAGACCTTCCCAGGAATGCCCCAAGACCCGGCAACCCACCCGCCAAGAAGCATAACACCCCCAAACAGGCCAAAAGCAAAATCTCATACTTGCAATATTTCTGGGCCTTCGGCCCAAACGCGCTGCGTAGCTAGGCCATAAGTCGGGGTTGGCACGACGGATTTCCTGAAAAGCAAATGCAATCAAGATTAGAGTGTCCCAGCAGTGCTCCCAGACCACGAAACTCACCCACAAACACCAGGAAGCCCCCCAAACAGGCCCCCGAAAACGCTACATAGAGCAAAATGTCAGAAATAGCCCAAAAAAAAAATCGGCCTGGATTTTGTCCCAACCACTTCTACCCGGTATTAGACCTTCCCAGGAATGCCCCAAGACCCGGCAACCCACCCGCCAAGAAGCATAACACCCCCAAACAGGCCAAAAGCAAAATCTCATACTTGCAATATTTCTGGGCCTTCGGCCCAAACGCGCTGCGTAGCTAGGCCATAAGTCGGGGTTGGCACGACGGATTTCCTGAAAAGCAAATGCAATCAAGATTAGAGTGTCCCAGCAATGCTCTCAGACCACGAAACTCACCCACAAACAGACGGAACCCCCCCTAAGAGCACCTCAAAGGCAAGCAAGTCATCAAAAACACAAAAAATTTTCCGCCTCGGATTTGGCACAAACCACTTTTAGTGCTTCCCAGCAATGGCCCCAGACCCGTCAACTCACCTGCAAAGAGGTAGAACAACACCCCCACAAGTGCTGAGTCTTTCTTCATTGGGCGTAAACCAGCCCTCTGCTTTGATGGAAATAGGAGTCTGGTGGAGGAGGATAGAGGAGCATGTTCTTCTGAACTTGTGAACCTGAGGAATGCAGACTGCGGCACCTTCAAATAAATTAGCAAACAAGTGAAGACAGTTCTGCTGATGGCCTTGTCTTTGTGATTATCTGATTAAAGTTTGAATTATATTAACTGTGCACAACAAAGAAAGACAGACACACAGGAATAAAAGTGAATAAGGATGAAAAAGAAAGTTATTGATTCGTTGTCTCATTTTCAGGGCTCGAAGTCGGTATCACGGTCCAGGAATAAGAATAAGGCTTCGTCATCATACTCTGCGAATTCAGCCAGGGTGAGGTCAGTGCCACCTGACAGAGTAGAAATTCCCTCATCTATGGTGCTGGCCACCTCTTCATCCGGCACGCTCTCTCGTACTCTTATATCTGGTGGTATGAGGTGCTGATTCATCTTGATCATTGTTAACCTCTCCACATTTTTGGGCGAGAGGCGGCTCCGTTTGGGAGTTACAATCCCACCAGCCGCACTGAAAACCCGTTCAGAAGACACACTTGCGAGTGGGCAAGACAAGTAGTTTATAGCCAGGTTGGTGAGCTGTGGCCACAATTCTTTTTTCCCATGCCAATACGCCAATGGGTCAGAATTAACATAGACCTCTGTGGAGTCATTCAGATAGTCCTTCACCATCGACTCAAGGTCCTCCTCCAAGGTTCCTCCACTTTGCGTAGCTCTTGCTGTGCCTCTGACCTTTTGAGAACCAAACCCACGCAGAGCTAGCCAATCCTCTTCAGCCTCCAATGTTTCTGTTGTCTTTCGTGCAGATGATCCGGTTGCCGGTGTCTTTAACGGCTGAGAGGTCACTTGTGCCACAGCCACAGGTGCAGAAGTGGATTGTTTTGACTGGGGATGGCCTGCTGATGTACTGCCATTTCCTTCAATTTCCAGCCGTTCTGTTTCAAACTTCTTGGCTGACAAGGCTAGCCAACGTTTGTACTTTGTAACATCTTCATCACCAAAAGGAAAGAATGCTCTGCCTGCCAGCGCCTTTTTGTAGCGTGGATCCAGAATAGTAGCACAAATGTAATGCTGTTCTGAGTGGATCTTTTGAAGACGTTCATCACCTTGTAGGAGCTCTAATAATTGCTCAGCCAGAAGCAAAGAGTCTTTCTTTTTGTCATCTTTTCGAAACACAGAACACACCTCCTTCAGTTGGTCCTCCAGCATGTACAACAATGGGATAGCTTTTCCCAAATTAGAGTCCTCCTTGCTGACTGCACGCGTGAAGACCTCAAAAGGACGAAGCATGCGTGTTAGGCTTTCAACTATGTTCCATTGCGGCCCACCCATCCTCAGCTCCTCTATACCCTCTTTCAAGAAATATTGATCGAGTTGCGTATACTGCTCATACAGACGCTCAAGCATGTAGAAGGTTGAGTTCCAACGTGTTACCACCTCCTGGATGAGTGCTTTCACTGGCATTTGACATTGATATAGCATGCTCCTCAGCTGCTTGCGGGCCTTAAAAGAATGCCTGAAATGCTTGCAAATTTTTCGGCAGTTCTCCAATACACTGTACGCTGCACTGCTTTTATTACCCAAGAATTTTTGGACAACCAGGTTTATACAGTGCGCCAAACACGGCACTCTGAAATAGTAACCGTCCCTCATGGCCTTAACTATATTGGAGCCATTGTCCGTGGAAACATAACCAACCTTGCGTTTTAGTGGGGACAGACAGTTAAGGACCTTTGTGTTAAAGACATCCAAAATGTTTTCTGCTGTGTGACGTTTCTCCAAACCAAACATGGCTAGTGTTGCATGTTTCCGAGCACCTTTAAAAACAATGTTAGTGTCAACACCTGAGTTTAGCTTTGCTTTAGCCCCTGAAAAAGAGACCCAGTGTGCAGTGATGCACATGTAATCAGCGCCTGCGCCACTGGTCCACATGTCTGTTGTCAGATGTATAGTGTGAACAGCACTCTTCTGCAAAGCTGCCCCAATCACCTTCAGAACATCTTCATGTAGTGCTGGAACCGCAACTCGGGCAAAATAGAACCGGCTAGGAACCTTCCATTTAGGGCAGAGCGCTGTCACTAATTCTAGAAAACCAACCCCTTCTACAAAAGAAAAAGGGAGAAGGTCCAGAGCTAGCATTTTAGCCAGCTTAGTGTTATACAGACGGGTCATTGGGTGGTTGCGTTCATATTGCGCTTCTGTAAACAACATCTTTTTAATGTTGCCCTGGACCAATGATTTACGGGATGATGATGATCTCTTCGACCCAGTTACGCTCGCTGATGAACTTTTCGGCATTGATGTCTCACTCTCTCCCACACTCTTAGTGTGGCTCCCATGGGGTGTGCTGCTGACATGGGAACTGGGTGTAAGTGAAGTGTTTGAATCGTCTTCTTCTACCTCCTCGTCATCAGCAGATGACAAATCAACGTTTTCATTACGTGCAATTCCGGCTTTCTTGATCGCCTCTAGGTGCGGAAACCATTGGACAGGGTGCCTTCTCTCAAGATGACCTCTCTGGCCTCCGGTACCATAGTTAGAACCAAGCTTACCACGACTAAATCGAAGCTTACAAAGGCTACAAATGGCTACGTTTTCCTTTTTTGGGCAAACACTAAAGAAGTCCCAAACTGGAGACTTGAAATGTCTTCGGGGGCCGGAGGAGGCGGCGATACTGGTGGTGGTGGTCCTGCTGCTAATGACAGATGAAGTGGAGGATGTGGATTGCCGAACTTCAGTACGTTTTGCACTTTCACCACCACGAATTGAGGTCGAGGACGAGGTGGGTACCTTCTTGCGAAGAAATATGGAAGCGGTAGGTTTTGGTGTACTACTTAACTCCAAATCTAATGATTCCATTTCCATTGCCTCCTCGCCGACATCATCATCACGCTCAGCAGCTTCTCGGGATAGGGTCAAAATGTCTCTTTGCTGCATGCCCGGTGGGGCTGCAGTGACCTTTGTGATGACTGGCTCGTCGTCATCGTGAGAGGCTTCATCACCAGCAGTATCTGTCACTTCTTGTTGAGCCTCATCACACTCCATAGGTTTGAGTTTTTGGACGACCTTCCTTTTACGCTTAGGTGCCGGTGTCAGATCATGGTGTGCCTCTGCCTCACTGTCAGACCGCAGTTGTGGTTCCCAAGACAGATCACTTGCACCAGAACGAGGTGGGCTTGAAGAAGATGTAGACACCCCCCTTGATCTTTTCCTTGCTAGGGATGTGGAAGACAATGAATGATCATCAGGAGGAGTGGCTTCCAATGATACCTCAGCTTCAATGTCGATTTCCAAATGTGCCCCTACTTCGGGAGGAACAACTATTGTGGGCACTTGTGAACCTCCATGCACCTTTGCTTGCGCATCTCCTTTTGCTGCCTCTCCTTCCACATGTACTTGGGCGTGTACTTGCACATGGTGTTGTTGCGGCTGTGGTTGTTCAACACTTGTCAGATGAGTTACAACAACCTGTGTTGATTCAGGGACATTGCTGCTACTTTCTTGCGATGAGCCAACATCACTGGTCGATGGTGATTGGAGAAGTACACTGACTGCCTCTGAAGCACTCAAGGGCTTTGACTTAAGTTGGCGTGGTGGTGGAGGCACTGAACCCAATGGAGCAGGGGTGCTGCTCTCAGCTTGGTCCCCAGCAGATCCTGCTGCTGCAGGCGTACTTTTTTTTTTGCTCCCAAAAAAAGTGGCGGGTGGCACACCAGCCTCCTTGGTAACTTGCTTCTTCTGCTCCTTACTAGCAACTTTCTTGCTAGAGGAGCTACGGAGAACTTTCTTTGGGGCCATCTTCTTCAGAGCAGGTCAGACAGCAGGCCGCAGTTGCACGAATTGTAGAGTTGTCTGAGGCCAGACGTGACGTCGCGTGACGTTATGCTGCACACACACACCGCTGCAGGACTTCTTCCTGGCACTGGTGGTTCTCTTGAGTCTTGTGCACCTAAAAAAAATGGAAGACAGAGGAACATCAGTTCAGTTATAGAGCACAAAAAAATCGAAAAACACTGCAAAATCAGCACAATCCCAATCCATCCATGCCCTCCATAATGTTTAAATTCAAGACAACCCACAGAAAGACTAGGCCCATGCAAGACTCACTACCCCTGGGCATAAATAAAGGTTGAAAAGTAGGCAAAATGGTTGGAGGCCTAACAACAAAGCCTGCATTCAAAATGGCCACTTGCCTGCCAGCACATGGCCAGTGCCTGTAGCTGCACTCAAAATGGCCACCAGCCACATGGCATGTCCCTCCCCATGAACACCCCCAAAAATCGAAAAACACTGCAAAATCAGCACAATCCCATTCCATCCATGGCCTCTCCATGATGTTTAAATTCAAGACAGCCCACAGAAAGACTAGGCCCATGCTAGACTCAAATACCCCTGGTGAAAAGGCCACAAGTACAGGCCCAAAAATCGAAAAACACTGCAAAATCATCACAATCCCATTCAATCCATGGCCTCCATGATGTTTAAATTCAAGACAACCCACAGAAATACTAGGCCCATGCAAGACTCACTACCCCTGGCATAAATAAAGGTTGAAAAGTAGGCAAAATGGTTGGAGGCCTAACAACAAAGCCTGCATTCAAAATGGCCACTTGCCTGCCAGCACATGGCCAGTGCCTGTAGCTGCACTCAAAATGGCCACCAGCCACATGGCATGTCCCTCCCCATGAACACCCCCAAAAATCGAAAAACACTGCAAAATCAGCACAATCCCATTCCATCCATGGCCTCCATGATGTTTAAATTCAAGACAGCCCACAGAAAGACTAGGCCCATGCTAGACTCAAATACCCCTGGTGAAAAGGCCACAAGTACAGGCCCAAAAATCGAAAAACACTGCAAAATCAGCACAATCCCATTCCATCCATGGCCTCTCCATGATGTTTAAATTCAAGACAGCCCACAGAAAGACTAGGCCCATGCTAGACTCAAATACCCCTGGTGAAAAGGCCACAAGTACAGGCCCAAAAATCGAAAAACACTGCAAAATCAGCACAATCCCATTCCATCCATGGCCTCTCCATGATGTTTAAATTCAAGACAGCCCACAGAAAGACTAGGCCCATGCTAGACTCAAATACCCCTGGTGAAAAGGCCACAAGTACAGGCCCAAAAATCGAAAAACACTGCAAAATCAGCACAATCCCATTCCATCCATGGCCTCCATGATGTTTAAATTCAAGACAGCCCACAGAAAGACTAGGCCCATGCTAGACTCAAATACCCCTGGTGAAAAGGCCACAAGTACAGGCCCAAAAATCGAAAAACACTGCAAAATCAGCACAATCCCATTCCATCCATGGCCTCTCCATGATGTTTAAATTCAAGACAGCCCACAGAAAGACTAGGCCCATGCTAGACTCAAATACCCCTGGTGAAAAGGCCACAAGTACAGGCCCAAAAATCGAAAAACACTGCAAAATCATCACAATCCCATTCAATCCATGGCCTCCATGATGTTTAAATTCAAGACAACCCACAGAAATACTAGGCCCATGCAAGACTCACTACCCCTGGCATAAATAAAGGTTGAAAAGTAGGCAAAATGGTTGGAGGCCTAACAACAAAGCCTGCATTCAAAATGGCCACTTGCCTGCCAGCACATGGCCAGTGCCTGTAGCTGCACTCAAAATGGCCACCAGCCACATGGCATGTCCCTCCCCATGAACACCCCCAAAAATCGAAAAACACTGCAAAATCAGCACAATCCCATTCCATCCATGGCCTCCATGATGTTTAAATTCAAGACAGCCCACAGAAAGACTAGGCCCATGCTAGACTCAAATACCCCTGGTGAAAAGGCCACAAGTACAGGCCCAAAAATCGAAAAACACTGCAAAATCAGCACAATCCCATTCCATCCATGGCCTCTCCATGATGTTTAAATTCAAGACAGCCCACAGAAAGACTAGGCCCATGCTAGACTCAAATACCCCTGGTGAAAAGGCCACAAGTACAGGCCCAAAAATCGAAAAACACTGCAAAATCAGCACAATCCCATTCCATCCATGGCCTCTCCATGATGTTTAAATTCAAGACAGCCCACAGAAAGACTAGGCCCATGCTAGACTCAAATACCCCTGGTGAAAAGGCCACAAGTACAGGCCCAAAAATCGAAAAACACTGCAAAATCAGCACAATCCCATTCCATCCATGGCCTCCATGATGTTTAAATTCAAGACAGCCCACAGAAAGACTAGGCCCATGCTAGACTCAAATACCCCTGGTGAAAAGGCCACAAGTACAGGCCCAAAAATCGAAAAACACTGCAAAATCAGCACAATCCCATTCCATCCATGGCCTCTCCATGATGTTTAAATTCAAGACAGCCCACAGAAAGACTAGGCCCATGCTAGACTCAAATACCCCTGGTGAAAAGGCCACAAGTACAGGCCCAAAAATCGAAAAACACTGCAAAATCATCACAATCCCATTCAATCCATGGCCTCCATGATGTTTAAATTCAAGACAACCCACAGAAATACTAGGCCCATGCAAGACTCACTACCCCTGGCATAAATAAAGGTTGAAAAGTAGGCAAAATGGTTGGAGGCCTAACAACAAAGCCTGCATTCAAAATGGCCACTTGCCTGCCAGCACATGGCCAGTGCCTGTAGCTGCACTCAAAATGGCCACCAGCCACATGGCATGTCCCTCCCCATGAACACCCCCAAAAATCGAAAAACACTGCAAAATCAGCACAATCCCATTCCATCCATGGCCTCCATGATGTTTAAATTCAAGACAGCCCACAGAAAGACTAGGCCCATGCTAGACTCAAATACCCCTGGTCAAGGCCCCAACAACAGGTCAAAAATCGAAAAACACAAAATTTTACAAAAAAAAAAAATCGAAAAACACAGAAAAATCAGCACAATCCCAATTCATCTATGGCCTCCATGATGTTTAAGTTCAAGACAACCCACAGAAAGAATCAGTCCACCCACCACTGAGTACCCCTGGGAAAAGGCCCCAAAACAGCCCAAAAATCGAAAATCCCAAAATTTTAGTTGCAGCAACTGTAATGCCCCAAACAAACTTACTTGTAAAATTTCTAATCCAACAGTGATCCAAAGAAAGTCAAAAAGGCCTCAAATCCAAAGATCCAGCAGCATCCACAAAAGGTAATCCTTCCAGGTCCACATCCGAATGAAAAGTGACCAGGAGATGGACAAAGCACTGGGAGGAGCCTGCTGAACAGGAACAGGAAGTTGAAGACTATGGGGCACTTCCTTCCTCCCACCCCCCTGCCCCCCTCCCCAAAATGGACTCCTCGCTAAAAAAGTGCAGGCAAATGTCAAACTAAGGAGTTATTCACATAAAAATCATCATTTCTAGAAGGTTTATGCTGCTTGCTGGTGGATTTCTTGTGCAGAATTGCAAATTTATATTTTCGCGCGCCGCATCTCAAATCTCGCAATTGCGAAGTACCGCGAGACGTGATCTCGTCGTACTCGCGTTGACAAACTATCGCTGGCAAGCCGCGATGACGTAATCGCGCTCGCCAATTCCCGCGGGATCACACAGCAAGATCCAAAATGGCGCAGCACTCGCAAACTATCGAAAAAAACAACTCGGCAAACGATGATAAACGCCGCGCGCCGCAAAAATTGTATCACCAACGCCGCGCGCCGCCAAAAAAATCCGCTGCGTGCGAATTTGCGGATTTTGCGGGAAATCCGCAAATCTCGCGGATTGCGGATTTCCCGAAAATCCGCAAAATCCGCGAGCGGAACGGATTTTCCGCCCACGCTTATCTGTGAGTGGATGTGAGAGGGTCTGAGTAGGAATGTCAGTGGGTGTGTGATTTGGTCTGGGAGTGGCTGCATAAGTGTCTCAGTGGGTGTGTGAGTGTCTGGGTGGTTGCTGGAGTCTCTGAGTGCATCTTTGAGTGGGTGTCTCAGTGGGTTTGCAAGAGCCTCAATGAGAGTGTGAGTCAGTCCGTGAGTGAATGCTTGAGTGTCTCAGTTGGTCTGTGAGTAGGTGTGAATCTCTCAGTTGGTCTGTGAGTGGATGCATGAGTGTCTGAAAGGGTCTCTGAGTGGCTGTGAAAGTGTCTGAGTGGTTCTGTGAGTGTCTGTATGAGTGGCTTTGTGAGTGGGTATGAGTGTCTGAAGAGGTCTCTGAGTGGGTGTGTGAGTGTCTGATTGGGTGTGTGAGTGGGTGTATCAGTGCCTCAGTGGGTCTGTCAGTGGGTGTGTGGGTGCCTGAGTGTGTGAGTGGGTGTCTAAGTGTCTTGGAGTATGTAAGTAGCTGTGTGAGTGACTGAGTCACAAAGGAACCACACCTGTGACTTAACCCAACAAGACTAAACACTTTTCTACAAAGTATATACCCAAGTGGAGTACTTTCTACTGGTTTATAACTAAGTGCTACCTCCTTGAGTAAATGTCCAGTACATATTTTACACTACAGCTGCGTAATAGCGCATGAGGAAATATCACCAGTGACCTTCTGTGCATTTTGGCAATGTGATTCTTCCTGGTCCATCTTTATCCAGAAATATGTGATAACATAAATCCTCCTATAGAGACGACAACAAGACTACAAAGACGTAAATCTCCACCAAACAAAGGTCTTTCTTCTTAACTATATGAAGCAAGTGCTTCTTTGTTTGGTGGAGCTCTCCTCATATTACTCAGCCTTCAGAATGTCTCACCAAAATCAGCGGGAATTACACTGGGGGCACTTGTTAAGCTGTTCTTCATCCTGGCAAAAGGCAGGATGATCTTTGCATACTACTAGTGGGCAGGGCCAAACGCCGAAGCTTCCAAGTGATTTGTACATTTGAATACTTGTAGCAATGTAAAGGGAGGACCCTGGACTGTATTCTAGCCAGGTAAGGACAAGAAAGAACCCACTCATCACAGTCACCACAGATTACCTCAGATCGCTCAATGATGCATTCACTTCCAAAAGCATTTCAGATCATCTTTCAATATGGAATCACAGAGAAAACACACTTGCTTTGCCTTCGCAAACCCAAAAGTTAGAATCATTTGTCCTTTACAGAAGTGGAGCTTCAGCTGGAGACCTGCTATGTTTATATTTGTAAGTGCTTCCTGTTGAGGTATATTTTTTTTAAATGAGCATCAGGACCAGAACGGCCCCGGGGACCCCTTTCTCAGGGGTCTGGCCATGACATAATGGGGAGGGGGTTGTGTATCTCCCCTCCCCTGGCTGGGTTCGTCCCTAGGGACCCCATCCTTGGGGCCCGGGTGAAATTGAATGGGGGAGTGGAGCTGGATGACCCCAAATCAGCTCGGGGACCCCATCCTCTGGGGCCCAGCAACAATTCAACAGGCCTGTTTGCCCACCGGGGACCACATTCCCCTCCTTGTTATACTGGATCCTGTGCAGATCACCCAGTCTGCATCATTGGGGACCACTCGGGAGGCTATATACCCCGGCGGTCCCTGACAGCTCCCTGCCTCCAGCAGGAGCAGGCATTGCTCCCACACACAGGGAGCTGCTAAACATGCAGCTCCCTCTGTGTGGGAGCAATCCTTTTGTCTGTTTCCCTGCCCAGATGACATTGGGCAGGGAAACAGGCAAAAACTTAATTCCCAGCCAGCGGGAGCGGTTTAACAGCTTCCGCTTGCTGTGTGCAGAGTTACTGTTTGCTCTGACCTGGCTGGAGCTGTCAAAGCTCCCACCAAGTCAGAGCAAACAACTATGTCCCAGGGGTGAGCTCACCGGGACATAGCAGGAGCGGGTCCTGAGGAGTGGCGCTCCCCTGGGCCATTAATGGCTCCAGGAGGGTGGCTGCACAGCCCCTCCTTCTATATCCACGGGCTGTCACTGGGGAGGTGGTGATCCCCGGGGCCATACATGGCCTGGGAGGGGGTCCACACTACCTCTCTCCCACTTCAAAATCTTACTTTGGCACAGGGGAGGTGGTGGTCCCTGGAGTGTGGGGGGTCCGTGCAGCCCGTACACAATTTTTCAATTAGGGAGGTGGTGGTCCCGGTGCTTGAAACAGCCCAGGAGGGAGGGTCAATGCACCCCCTCCATTTATTAAATAAAGCTTAGGGGAGGTGATGGTCCCCAGGGCTCATTTGAGCCCATGGAGGGGGGCCTACGTGCCCCCCTCTTAAATTATAGGGAGTTGGCGGTGGTTAAGAGCCCTAGGAAGGGGGCTTGTGTTTCCCCCTCCTTTAAAGAAAATGCCCCTGGGACCTTGCCCAAAAGGGGGCTCTTTTCAAAACAAGCTCAGGAGGCTGTGCTTTTTATTTTTTATTTTTGCCAAAGTCGCAGATCTGCCATGATTTTCAGCAAAAATTAAAAAATAGAAAAAATGTGCCATGCCTGGGCACCTGCAGGATCCCAGCACCACAGATAAGGGGTCAAGGTATTCCTACCCTGCCCCCTTTTCTTTATTTTGAATCTTTTTGTTTGGAACTGGGCTGAGACTGAGTTCTAAGATGGCTGCCAACACTTCCTGGTTTATGTGTTGGCAGCCAATCAGATCTCAGCACGAGATCGAGAGGGTTTGTGGAGCCTTTGCATCCCTATATATATATATAAATGTGGTTTTCTTTTAATATCTCAGAAACTACTGAACAGATTTACATCAAATAGCCAAAAGGTCACTTTCTCGACCAAGAGCTACATTTCTGGCACATTTGTTATAATTCTGTCCAGCTGAGGTCGTGTCTATGGGAATTAACATGAGGATAGAACACACTTTTTGGACCTCCCCCTTTTCTCGGCCCCGGCTTGACACATCGCCCAAAACTTTCCATGTTCAACTCGAATCACTAAATTGTGGTTGTGAGGAGCACTCCGTTTTATTCCTTATTTAGATAGTTCTTAAATGGTGCCGCGATTATTGAAGGATAGTCAGTCCTCGGGTACTAGTGAATTATGATGGGTTGTGATGCCCACCTAATCGCGCACTGTTCACTTGGTGCTCTGCACCTTCAACTATTTAGCTATGAATCAACTCGCTTTCATTTGTCAACATTTATATTTTTAATCATATTTTTTCATTGTCGACTATTCAAATGATTGTTCATTATTTACATAACATCTCATTTTCAGCATTCACTATTTTGATTTATGAGCATTTACATTGCTTTACATTTCATCTTAGGTCAAACAAAAAAAATTCTTTATATGAACATTTCAACAATTTTCACATTGAAGCCCAATGCATTTCGGCACCAGTGGGGTGCCTTCATCACGAAAATAGTGACGGAACGGGGATTGTTTAAGGAGACATAGCGGTACTTAAAGACGCCATTTCAGAGAAGATAAGAGAGCTACAGTAAAGAACACGAGGTTGATAGCGGCGATTTAGGAACACGTGAGTCATATAACAGAAATACCAAGAACTGCCCCTGATGAAGGCAACCCACTGGTGCCGAAATGCATTGGGCTTCAATGTGAAAATTGTTGAAATGTTCATATAAAGAAATTTTTTTGGGAAAATGCCATATCTATGGGGACCTTGTCAAACCTGAAATTAATAGCATATGATTGTTCTTAAATTGTGTCCTCAAGCATAATAAGATCAACAGAGTATGTAAGAGAGAACTCATGTTATTGATGCAGAGTGTATCATGAGCCTATCATTCGTAATCATCCAGTAGACCAATGCACCTGGTAGGCACGGAAGTCATTGCGAAGTACAAGCTGAAAGTGGTAGTGCAGGGCATACTATCAGCTATTTTAACCATGATAGCTTATCAACTCATCCAATATCTTAAAGTGCTAATGCAATGCCTTCATATCAACTATATGTAAATACTCAGACTTCTCACCCTATAACATTATGCAAAATCACCAGAAAGTATTCATTATATATATATATATATATTATATATATATATATATTTTATTATATATATATATATATATATATATATATATATATATATATATATATATATATATATATATATATATATATATATATATATATATATCTTCCCCAGAAAGCCATCGAGCTTCAAGGACGCACTCCCAACAGGAGATAGTTCGTAAAGAGCTTTTATTGGCACAACAGGATTAGCGTCACCAATCAATTTTCAATCCCTGACGCGTTTCGGTGCTGACTACACCTTAATCATAGGGCGGGGCTTGGCAGTCCGGAGTAACACCACATTGTACCTTTAACCCCTATTTGCATCCATTCTCCAGTGAACAGTATGCCGGGAAATGTAGTGTTCAATCATCCCCATTGGTGAGGTCTGGGTTTTGCCATGCAAATTAAAACTCCCAACGTTTATTCGATATTCACAGCCCTCCGGTGGGCCTCAGATCTGCCATCCTGCATTTAATTTCGCATCTCCCGGGCTGTATGTGGGCTGTACTCAGGTTTAAAGCCCAGCAGACCTGTTTCCTTACAGGCGGTGCAATCCTTATCACGGCCGAGGCTGCCGTATTTGAATATCTTCCCCAAAAAGCCATCGAGCTTCAAGGACGCACTCCCAACAGGAGATAGTTCGTAAAGAGCTTTTATTACATTGGGAGTTTTAATTTGCATGGCAAAACCCGGACCTGCAAAGCTGGCCTGGACATTCCTTTCTTTATTGTGTGGAATCGATTTTGGATATATATATATATATATATATATATATATATATATATATATATATATATATATATATATATATATATATATTACCTACTGGCGGTCGCTAGTAGGTAGTTATAGTTAGGACCTATTATCCATAGGAAAACCGCAACATTCTATTGCCAATAACTTTGGCGTTGATTGATGAATCTTCTTCAAATTTTCGAACCTTTTGGCCTGCTCAGTTCTGCTCCTTCCCTGAAAGTTTGGGGGTAATTTGTGAAGCGGGGGCCGAGAAAAAAGGGGGGTCCCAAAACGCGTTTTCCCCAAGCAACTTCTCATAGGACCTTTAGCCACGGCTACAGCTCGAACGTCTGAACGGAATTACACCACATTTGGCAGAGGAGTAGTCCTCAGTTCCGACTTGTGCCTTTGGCATATCTAGTGTCAATCTGTTCAGTAGTTTCTTTGAAAATTACGGTTAAAGTCATTTATATATCTGTGGGGATGGAGGATTGGCAGATTATGCAAGGATTGGCCTCGTATGATAAGCGCACCGTTCTAATCAGGCACTGAATTCTAATTGGCTGTCAAGCGTTTGTAAACATTCCAAACCAGGAACTGTTGACAGCCATTTTGTGCCTCGGTAGAAGCCAGGGTGAAGAAGTCTGTGAAATATGTTGGCAAAACATGAACAGGGGCAGGTTAGACACACCCTGACCCCCTAGGCCTGCTCAGGGGGTGACATAGGGACCCGTAGGGAAAAAAAAGTAAGAACATTTTTTACAAAATAAGGCGCAGGATGTGCGTAGGATCAGCGCATTTGGTCGCTGAAAAAAGCGAAGCGTATATTTTTTATATATATATTAAGCCTATGTGTATAGATGTTGGGTGGTTCTACAAAGAGCCCTTGTGTTTATTGAGAGATGTTAGTAAATACAAGTAAGTACCGATGCAGAGTCTAAAGTTCATGAGGAAGAATCGGTTTCCTTCATCTGTAAAATGTACACTATCTCTTTAATAGATGCCATACATATTGAAATGCAGATTGTTGTGGTATATGGACAATATTCTATAGTCTCGTAGAAAAGTAGAAAGATTTATTCACGTGTTTATTCACTTATCTGCGCAGATCAGGTGTTCCAGTCTTCCCCTATCCCGACGACTGGTTGTTGAAGGTGGGCTTGCCCCAGACAGTTGTCTTCCACCTACAGACTACGGTCGACCTCTTGCACCTGCTGAGGTTGTCCATCAACATGCAGAAGTCGCACCTGTGCCCCTCTCAGAAGCTCCTCTTCATCAAAGCGGTTCTGGACTGGGCGCATTTTCGGGTTTTTCACTCCAAACAGCGGGTTCAGGATATTCAGGCTCTGATTCTGATCTTTCAGCTTTTATTTCAGGTCTCGGTCTGGTTGACGCTGCGGCTCCTGGGGCAGAAGGCCTCCTGCATCCTACTGGTGCATCACGCAAGGTGGCATACGAATAAATATAAACATAGGCCACGCAGTTTGCCTCCCGTAATACACAAATTTCAGGGGGTGGTGGTTCCCTGGGCTTGAGGGGTGTCGTTGAAGCCCACATACTTGTAATGTTGTAGGGAGCTGGACGGGAAAGTGGTGCAAGGGGGTTGTAAATCTGGTACACAGTGTTTTGTTTTACTTTGCTTTCCTTTCTGTGATGTAGAAGATCCTGGGTAAATATAAAGTTTTTTGTACACCCAGTAACTTTTAACCCTACCCGTGAGCACAAAGGTTAAAAGTTCACCACATAATATTGCTAACAAGTGAGCCTCAGAATTATACTTCAAATTATAAATCTCATTTCTATTGATGACTGCTACCCCGAACAAATAAAAAACAGACGTATGTACTTTTTTTATTAACTCGAATTATAGCTAAAAGATAACAATACAATAAATAACTATAACTATAACTAACAAAACAATATAATAAACAACATATAATATGGACTCCAAAAGAAGTATTGTAGTTTAAAATTCAAAACAAAAAAGAAAATTAGTGTTTAAAATTAGATTGATGTGAATAAATGAGGTCAAACATTATAAGTCAAAGTAACACTTGACGATATTTGTATATTTTTAAACATTTGAAGTGTGCCTGAAACGCTTCCACTGGCATTGTACATGCAGACTTTGGTCCACCTTTTTTATCAATTTTTGCAGTTTGAGTTATAACGTCCTAACTCTGTTATTCATCTCGTACTTTCTCCTTTCAAATTCTCTTGTAAAGACCTTAACAACAATTAAAGGGAACATTTTCTGCATATTTTTAATAAAGCATTTGACACAATGCATAGTGACACCGTATTTATTGAATGTTTTGAAATTAATTTTAACAAGTCTTAAAAAAGGTGAATGCAAGAAAAGTTACTTGCCACATATGCAAGACTGCTTTCAAGAGGAGACCCCAATAAAGAGGACTGGTGTGGAACTGCAAGTATGTGGAAGCACTTGCAGACTAAGAATCTGGTCAACTTTGCAAGGGAAGAGTTAAGGAGATTGAGAGAGGCTCCTCCTGCTCCATGAAGAGGCCCAAGTACCAGTGGAGCAACACCGTCAACCTCTACTGCACAGTCTAATATTCGTCCCCAATTTGGAACCCTTTAAGAAAAAAAGTAAGAAGGTCGGAAGCTCTGTATGCCATCCTAATACCTAATCATCCTTTAGTTATACAGAGATCTACCCTGTATCAGACCCATCCGCACAAGTGTGAATTGGAGATTATCTGCCACCGAAAACCCTTCAAGTACTTATATCTGTTACTTTTTAACTTTGTAGAGTAGTCGTATTGTGAGTATTTTCCTTAAAGTTGTCCCTTAAAAATGTGTGAATCATTGGCTTCATACAACTAGTTCCTGCCATATTTGAGACATCGGTGAAATGAACCGGAACAGGAGGATATTCTTTCTTCAATGTTGGTAACTTGCTGCTGACTCATGTAACATTGTGGTAACTGAAAAAAGAGTTAAAAATGTATAAGTTTTACATATGTCCAAGCTTAATTTTAATGTTTATAAAAACAATTGTTCTCAATAGGATTAGGGATGAAAAGTAATCATCAGAGGTTATATTTGGACAGCAAAATAGGAAATAGTATTGCATTATACAAATGTTAGGCAGAGATTGGTCACTCACTTTATTCAAAAACTCCTGGGCTTGATCTGATAGAACCCTTTTTGGACTTCCAGGATCTAGAAATTGAGAAATAAATAGCAGGGAAAATTAAAAGACATGTTTTCAACAAAAAAAATTTTTAAAGCAACATTTTCACTTTGTATCTGAAGTACAGTCTGAAAACGTGTAACGAGCATTTAAATGAGAAATGGGTTTCAGAAAGAAACGTCTTTAGATTATCACAATGCAGATTTATATTTTATATAAAAATTATAGCAGCAAGAAAAATGATAACTCATACATTGTTCAATTTTAAATCACATATTTGGGCAATACAATTTTTACGTTTGGTTGATTTCAGAATGCCTACGAATTCTAGTAAAACATGAAAAAACACAGTTATCCGTCTGCAAATACATGAAATACACAAATGCTTAGATCACAATGGTTTTCTATCATGAAATGTTGAAGTCAAACCTGATAACTCTATTAGGTCCATTGCAATTTTCGGATGATAACATATGGAGAGCAGTCAGTGGATCTGGTGTGTTGAGTTGTTCACCACCACGTGGTATAGTGTATGGGCAGGATAGCTTGTGGCGACCAGTACGTCTCATGGTTGAGATATCTGTATAATGAGATAGAACAGGGGGCAAATTAAGTTTAAGGTTATTAAAAAACATGGAGAGTGTGCTAAAATACAACATTGACCAATAGATTACATGTGCAGTGCATGGGGAGGAAGCAGCAAGTGGCGCACTACTTAAAGAATGATATGCGGCAGGATTAAGTAAATTGCCAAGAAACACCGCCTACCAAGGCAAAATATTTAAGTTATAAGAGCTGGAAACCGTGCTGAAATACACTTTTGCCAAAAACATTACTTTTGCAATGCATGGGGCCTGTGACGCACTACTCACACGAGAAAAACTACACCGCATTAACTTTAACGACACGTGGCACACTGCTGCGGGAGCGGCCACGTGGCGCTTGGTAAATTAAACAAACAAAGCAGGATTAAGTGATTTGCACAGAACAAAGGATAGCAAATCAAGTTTAACGTTATTAATCAATATGGAGATCGTGCTAAAATACAACTTTGACCAATCGATTACATGTGCAGTGTATGGGGAGGAAGCAGCACGTGGCACACTACTTAAATAATGAAAGGCGGCAGAATTAGGTTATTTGCCCGGAAACATCGCCTACTAAGGCAAAATATTTGAGGTATAACAGCTGGAAATCATGTTAAAATACACTATTGCCGAAAACATTACTTTTGCAATGATGGGGCACGTGACGCACTATTTACACGAGAAAAACTACATCGCATTCACTTGAACAGCACGTAGCACACTGCTGTAGGAGCGGCTATGTGGTGCTTGGCAAATTAAACAAATGCACCAGGTTTAATTGATTTGCCAAGAAACAAAAGTTACAAAGTCAACTTTAATGATGTAAAAAAGCAGGAAAGCGTGCTTAAAAACAACATTGCCAAATCGAACATAAATTTGCATTTACGTGGTATTTAAATATTGTTCAGATTAATTAATTTAATTACTCTTAAAATAAGTGCTCACCTACGAAGAAGTGGATACGAACACTCTCAATAGCTGTGACTGCAGAAAAGGAAAAGTTCAAGAAGGTTGGCAGCTTATAAATGCTTTGCAGAAGGATGATTGGTTGAGCATGATGTCAATGGGTGTGAGAGCTGTGATTGGGCATGTTGTAATTGAGCATGTGCAAATAAAATGAAATACGTTAGGGGGACATAGCCAGAAAGGGGGACGTATTGTGCGCATGCATAACATTAACACACATGCGCTACCACAAACATGCATGCGGAAAGTGAAGGCAACTCCTACGGTGTACATACATAGGTGGAGTTCGGATGTCCCTGTGGTCTTGAAGTGGCTTCAGGAGGGGGGCTTTGTAGCCCACCGCCATAAAATAATAATATATAATTAGCCATGCCCCAGGGGCTGGGGATCCCGGTGCCCGGGATTGGGCATAGGAGGGGGGCCACGCGGCCTACTTCCCATAAAACAATGTAATACGTATACTCCGCTTATTGTCATCGTACCATAAGCGCACTCTTCTGATCACGCGCTGAAGGCTAATTGGCTGTCAAGTGGTTGTCAACATTCGAAACTAGAAACTTGGCAGCCATTTTATGTCTCTGTACAAGGGGGCTGAAGAAGCGTGTGAAATGTGTGTTTAAAACATAAAAAGGGGGAGGGTAGACACACCCTGATCCTGTAGGTCTCCTCAGGGGGTCCCACAAGGTCTCCCATGGCCCCTATTTTTTGGGGGGGGGGGAATTGCGGGGTGCGCGCATGATCCGTGCATTCTAGCGATATTTTTTTTAAAAAAGAGATGTAGGCTTCCGCGCGTCTTTGGTAATTTGCATTCTTTCAACTGTTTAGAAGGAGTAAGAAATGGTAATAATAACACTATTTACTTGCTAAGTGAATTTCCACCCATAGGATAACAGTGATGCACTTTTTAAGAAAGTTAAAGAAAATTATTAAAATAATAACCTGAGATAATCTCTTGTCTTAATATTTATATTAAATATATATAAATACGTTTTTCAACATTTAAAAAATCGCAGAAGTCGCGCACACACCGTATCTGATATGCATATGACCTCACACGCTACCGCGCATCCGTCATATCGCGTTATACGTACATCTCATGTATGCACAAGGTGTCACGCACAAGTCCCATAGCAACCGCGTGGGAAAAGTTGTACCCGTCGCACACCCTACGTGGATCCTAGAAAGCGACCCTAAAATGGCGGACACGTTTCACGCAGTAAATGAGCAGGGTGTTCATAGGGTGCGCAACTAAAAAGAAAAAAATAATAAAAATAACATAAGTATATAATAAACAATATAAAATAATGAAAAAAGTATATTTTTATGTAAAATAAATTAATAAAAAAATGGTGTAATGTAATTTAAAAAATAACATCTAAAAATAAAAAGATCAAAAAAATGTAATTAGAAAATATTTTTTTTAAAAATATATTTACAAATTAGCATTTAAAAAACCTTTGAAATTCTCTGAAAAAAACATAGGTTTCAGACATGTTATAGTTAGAAATTAGCATTTAAAAAACCTTTGAAATTCATTGACAAAAACATAGGTTTCAGGTAAGTTATAGTTAGGAATTAGCATTTAAAAAACCTTAGAAATTCACTGAAAAACCATAGGTTTTAGGGGAGTTATAGTTAGCTATACATTTTACTCGTATAAAACCACTGAAATTCCCCTGTTATAGCTAGTTGTACTAACTATAACTGTCACGCCCGCAATCCACTGCAGATGATGTCAATATTTACATCATTCATGACATGATCAGTGACATCACTGATGACATCGCTGATGACATCTCAAATGACATCACTGATGACATCAGTATATAACTATAACATGTCTGAATCCTATCGTTTTTTCAGTGAATATATATATATATATATATACACATATATCTTATGGCGGCTGGCTTGCTGGATGAAATAAAGCACCTTGACTAAGCACCAACTTACGGGTCTGCTCTTTCGTCATTTGGGACTGGGCTGGGGCGGCTGCCTCGAATCGGTTGGCGAATTACATTCATATATATATATAAATATGTGAGTCTGTTTTCCTCCAAACTGTTTCTCAATGCACTCGATCAGTTCAACAAAACAGTGAACGGCACGTCTGAAATTTTGCTTAATTCGGTATTTCATTTCATTATATTGCATCAAGTGCATCAAACAGTGTAGTATAGCCTAGGCATTTCGGTCGTAGCCTTCCACAGGGCCATAGAGACGTGTGTACAGAGAGTCCTTTTAAAGGAGACCTCAGCCTCCAACCATCACCACATTAAAAACATATTGTATTTATTCAAAAACCTGACCATATGAATTTACATCCAAGAACATTATAATACTAAGTAATTTTCCTATACAACATTTCTTAAAGTGCAAATCGTTTGCATTAATTTTTGTCACAATTTCATCCATTTTTTTCAAAGTTTATGCAACTAGATTAAGAGTAATCCTTTTTGTTCCTCAGGTTCCACCTGCCTATCATCATCAACCTGGTCAATTACAGACAACATCCGCTTCTTTATTCTGATCCCAGTTCCAACTGTCTCTTACATCCTCAAAATGATGATGCATTATTCCAGTAGCCTACCACCTATTTCACTTACAAGAGCCTCTCGAAAAACTATTTCTACTTTGTAATTTGTATGATTTTTCCCATCACATCCTTCATGGTTGGTTCTCCTTTTGTCATTTTGCTATGCCATGTTGGTTCTGATTCTGTATTTTATTCTGCCTGCACCGAAGTTTAGACTACTTGGATCACACTATATTTCTCATGTTTACACTTGTCCCTTCTTGTGGATCTTCAATCTACCACCATCATATACCCGTTAATTGCTGCCTGACAATTGTAGTCTAGGAAAAGCTTGTCCGTATGAGGTCATTTCCATCCTAATGCAGGTTAATCTCATATAGTTCTCCGTGTATTATTAGTATGATGGCCCTATTCCGATATCAATATAAATATCTTAAGAGAAGTGCAATGTGCTTTATACATAGACTGATTTCTTCCTAGTTCAAAATATAGTACCTCAGCTTAACCCCACTGCCACTTATGGCAGTCGTAAGATGCTGTGTAACAAACAGAGGCTAACTCGTCAACATATGCTTGGCCATCAGTTCGTAAACAACACACTCTTAAGTCAGATGTTGTCACCTGTTAATATCAACTTAATAAATCTGGTTAATATTTCCCTTCTATGTGCACACAAACATATGGAGTAGTTGATAGACCTGTATACAATATATATATATATATATATATATATATATATATATATATATATATATATATATATATATATATATATAAATTTCGCCTCATTTCTCCAAATAGACTGGAAGTACGAACATCTTCGTGCAAGGTTTTTATTTAATAAAGACAGCCAGCACTACCGCCATGACGCGTAGATAGATGTCATCATTTCATAATCATCATGCAAGCTTATGCTGCAAAAATGTACCACTGTCAAGGCTACAAGGATTATACAGCATGAAGCAGCCCCAAGTTATGCAGCAAAGTTATATAAATTATACTGCAAATGAAAATCATGCTGCATATTCTTTGGCAGTATTTTGATCAATTAGAGCTAGAAATATTATTTTTTCTGAAATCTGCAAATTATATGGAAAATGAATGGCAAATGTGGTGAAATTATAATTGTGGGGTAAACACTGCAGCCACAGGAGTTCATAAATCCACTGGTCCACGCCATTGTCCATTGTTTCATCAAAAATGCATTCATGAAAGTTAAACAAAACATAAACATTTCAATTCCAAATCAGACTCACTGCTATCTGCACTTTGAGGTAACTTGTTTCTCCAAGCGAAGTAAACCACAATAAACATGCAATATAAAACATACATCATGGGTAATATGTACAATATGGTCCTTTAATGCCATATTGGGGTTCTTGGGTTAATATGTCGCCAGAAATGGTAAATGGGAATATTGGACCATATTATCCAGTAACCTGTTATGTATCCTCTCTTCATATGTTACAATAGCAGTGATAGCGCCAGTGCAGTTATGGTTAGGTCAGAGTTTCCAAAGGAAATGCATGTTTTATTTTCTGAACACCTTTGGCATCGTTTGAGGATTCTGCACAAAAGCTTTCTAAAAAAATATCTATTTTGGAGTCTTTAAAGCAAGTTTCATACAGATCTGTCAGGAAGGGTACAAGAAAAAGGGTAGGTCCCAAATGTGGCATTTCCTATTGTAAATTCCCATAGGATTATTTGATCCTCTTTAAAAGTAAATCGTCTGCACAGAATTATACAAAATTTGGTCTGAAAGCAAAACTTTACTCAAGGAAGTGGCTTTGCTTGGTTTAATAGAAATCCATCCAGTAGTTCTAAGAAATTAACATTTAAAAGGTGCAGGGTTGGACATGAAGAGGTTAGATTTGAGAGATATCAGGACTGTTAATTCACAGAGGTCCGCAGTCTGGAACCACAGACCTTTATGGCGGAAAAAATTCAAATCAGTTTGGTCAAGAGGGTTTTTTCTGACATCGGCCATTTCATGGATTCAAAGGAGGGCCTGCGGTGCGAAACAATCTGATTGGCTAGTCACAACATGTGGGGTAAGTCTTTATTTATTTATTTTTCAGCATTTGCCTTACAATATAATATAAAACACAAAACAACATGTTTACAATATCCATTATAAAATCATGTAATAAACGAAAAAGGGTAGACAAAGTTGTCTTATTCATGAGCAATTCACATAATTCATCTATGAACAGACAGTTTTGTCCAACATCATAGTAGTAGAGAGGGTACTGGCCAATTCTAGTCCAATAAAATATTTGTTAGAAAAAGGGGGCAGTTCAAGTGCAGATTGACAAGTCCCATCATTTCCATGCCATGGCCCAATCTGGTCCACTTGATCAAAAGAACACAATACAGTGTAAATAAATGTACTACTATGCAAATTCCATTATTATTCACCTAAATTCAATAAAGTGCAGTAAATAAGAGAAGGTACATTTCAAACCTGTATCATTATTGCACAGGAACACAGAATCAAACAATTATATATGCAGGCTTGCAACATCAAAATCTTACCATGTGTACTAGGGGGCACAATTAGGTGTGAATGTATAAACAAGAATACAGGCTCTAAAATTCCTCACCATATTTCAATAAAATATAAATACATGTAGATGTTAGAATTCAATCTTAATCGAATAGTATAGAGAGACACTGTAAAGTGCAGATAGGTTTGGGCATCCATATTTCTCACCTCACCACCAACCAAATTTCAGTAAGGTGCAATTATTTGTAAAGGTTGTGGCTGAAAGGTAGAACAGTAATGACATACGTCGATCAACATTCTGTTTGTGGCTAATGTACTAAAAGGATTGTAGCAGATTTCTGATGTATGTCTAACCGATTACCACACTGCCCATACATAGGAACTAAGAATTATTATCTCACCAGTCCTGCACCAGAGGGGCATGGCACTCATGATTGATCTTGTTTCATAAAACCTAAGCAAAGGCAGGAGCCACCTTGACAAGATCTTACATGCTTAGAACAGAATAGAACAGATGCATAATATTGTCTTCCCCCCTGCAATTACAGTTTTCACTCCCCTTGGTAAGCCTTTCACATCTCACAAGATATTTTTGCAGACAAGGTCCCCAACCTGAACTTAACATAAAGGGAGTGTTTCTGCTCAAGGTTGATTTGCTTCAAATAGCACTTATTACCCAGTCCCATTGGTTGCTCAATATAATCTACTATCATGCTACCCAAACTGACCCTGGGAAGCTTTCCCTCCTACTTGAATGAATGATAGACACTGGGTGGGTGGGGGGGGGCTATTCAGTCAGAGAAAGATCTTCTAGCCTTAATCATGCTTTTTATTTATATCTTTGATGGATAAGAAACGTTTTGCCACCATCAATATCAATGGCCTGAATGACCCTAGGAAAAGACGCCACACCACCATAGGGCTTTGCCTAATAAAAGCAGATGTAGTATGCATACAGGAGACTCACATAGAGGGAGCACAAAGACATCTCTTGAAATTATTAGGATATAGAGTGGTCGGAGGAACAACACAAAATACAAGGACAAGAGGGGTGGCGATTTTGTCCTCAAACGCCAGATTACAATTTCCACGAACAATGGTTGACCAAGCAGGGAGATGGGTGATAACAGATTGTTGTGTGTCTACTGGAGAATCATTAACAATTAGCTCAATCTATGGAAGCATTATTGACAACCCAGGGATATTTGATCAAGTAATTAGTGAACTTTCTGCTTGGCCACTCCATATCGTTTTCTGTGGAGATTTTAATATTAATATCCAGGCTAGTATGAAATTGAACTCAGAAACTAAGGGGTCCTATAGTGGCCCGAAGCCTAAAGTATTCCGAGCATTAAGAGCACTATGTATAGATCGCGGACTGAACGATGCATGGAACTGGCAAAATGCTTCGGACCCTAGTTTTCCTTTTTTTCTAGCCCTCACATATGCAGGCCCCACTTGATTTTATATTTGTATCTTATTCCCTTCTTCATGATTGTAAGATTGAAAAAGCTCCACGCATACTCTCTGATCATAATCCTTTCGTTAAAGGAACCAAGAGAAAAGATTCTAGACTACAGCCTCGCTGCTGGAGTTTTCAGCTAGCCTTACTTTTAAATGAGGATTATTGCAAACATATCAGGAACTGGATACCTCTGTTCTTAAAGGAAAACCTAGGTAGTACAGGAGTCGATTATGTCTGGGACGCATTAAAAGCAGGTATCCGGGGGGAAACCCTTAGATTTTCTCTGAATCTCAATAAAAGCAAACAGCAACAAACTCACGATTTACAAAATGTGTTAGCTCAAGCAGAAGAGGATCTGGCCAAAACGTTTCAAAAGGGAGGGGGGACTGAGGAGGCACAGGCCAAGTTACCAGTAGCCAAATCAAACATTATGGAAACTATCGCTAAAGACGATGCTGACAGACTTTCTGTTTGGAAAGAGGCAGCATATGAGTGTAGTGATCAGGTAGGGCATCATTTAGCTGTGAGAGCCAGGCAAAAAACGACTCAAAACAAATAAAGGAGATCAGGGATCCTATACGAGGAATAGTCTCTGATCCAGATGATATCCGAAACACGTTTTCACAAAACTATCAAAAGTTATATGAGGACGACCATCCAGGAGATCCCGTAAAAATCAAGGAATATTTTCATTCAATTCCGGGAGAACAATTTCTGGCAGAAGATCAACAACAACTAGAAGATCCCCAGATTGGATCAAGATATTATTAGGCATTAACAGCATACCTAATGGTAAGGCCACAGGGCTGGACTAAATCCCTGCTGAGTTTTACAAAACATTCTCACAGCAACTCAAAGATTACCTGACCCTGCTATGTAATCATGTATTTAAAGGGGGGAAACTACAGAGCTCCTGGTCTTCCGCCCAAACTGTAATCTTCCTTAAAAAGAATAAGCTGGTGAGTGAGCCCGGATCTTATCGACCAATAACACTAATAAACAGTGACAGTAAGCTATACTACAAAGTCTTGGCATCCCGTATAGCGCCAATTATCCATAAAGTATTCTCTGAGCACCAGCATGGATTCATCCTATGGAGGGGGGCAGTTGACTACGTCAGAAGGGTATTACACTCTTAGATGCCACTACAACATCTAATGACCCAATGGCCCTGATTTTACTGGACGCAGAGAAAGCTTTTGAAAGGGTCTCCTGGTCTTTTCTATGGGAGGCCCTGTTAAGGGTCGGTGTTAAAATATGGGTTATTGCAGGTCATCAGGATGCTCTATTATCAGCCGGCGACCAGGGCTGTGTTAATGGCACACTGTCTGAACCATTTGACATAACTAGGGGGACCCGATAAGGCAGCCGGAGCTCACCCCTACTATTCGCGATTTACATTTATTCCTTTTTACAACAGTTAGGAAATAACAAAGCTATCAGACCGATGATGACTTATGGCTGGGAGACGAAAGTGCTGGTGTATGCGGACAATATCACCCTTGTAACCCCAGATCATATTAAGACTCTTCAGGAGGTTGAAAAAGATGCAGATAGATTTGGGAAACTCTCTGGATATACTCTTAATCGCTCTAAAACGCAGCTAGTAATTCATAAAAATACAACAATGATGGATGATAGAATTACGGAAAAAGCAACTTATCTAGGGATAGGTATATCCACAGAAATAGATGATATTGTCAAAGACAACATAGAACCGCTAATAACTAGAACTAAGCAAGATTTAAATAGGTTAAATAACCTTCATTTATCCATTATTGGGAGATGAAATGTTACAAAAATGCTTTTTTCCCTAAAATGTTATATTTTTTCCGAGCAAATACACTAAAATTTTCGAATGAATGTCTTAAGAAAATGGAAGATATGTTTTCCCGATTTATATGGGAATACACCAAGCCAAGAAGGGCTTTCAAATTTCTTACACTCCCGTGGGAAAGAGGCGGGTGGGCCTTACCTAACCTTACATTATATTACTGGGCCACCACACTGGTATACAACCGGGTTTTGGTCCAAGAGAAACCAATCGATAGGCTCATTGGAGAGACTCCAAATCCGCATCAGTTTAAAACCCCCCGGACGGGGGCGCTGACCTCGAGGAACGGGGGCGCTGTATTTAGAAATAGCTTACAATTTAAAAGCACCTGTTGCAGAGTTGCTTGTGCGTCCAGCTTTTAGGCAGCAATAAAAATGTCACGATAGCTCCTGTAATTAATGCTCCTGCTAGAGAGAGATAGATCGGGTTTTGTCTAGCAGCAGTTTTGACTCGCCATAAAGTAGCGCAGAGGGTTATTATGCCTGCTGCAAAGAACAGATCTGTGTTTTAGGAGGATATCTGTGTTGAATAGTAAAGCCAGCTTTTACCAGCGCTATAAAACAAATGAAATGTATGTGAGAGAGGGGCTATGGAGAGATGAGGGGCACTTTTACCGGGTGGTAGTGAGGGAGTCCAAGGAGGAGGTCATGGGGGGGGCTCCAAAAATGTTTCTCGCACCTGGCACCACCAGTGCTAAAGCCGGCCCTGCATGCTGTAGCGGAGACACGTGCACATATCTCTTCTGCTACCCTCTTCCTTTTCCCCGCATATAAACTTGAGTTCATGTCAAGCTTTGAAATGCTTGTGCGCTGAAGAGGTCCTGAATCTCTATTTGCCAGAGGATTCCAGGCTCAACTTTTTTCTGGTACAATGTGCATGCCACGTATTTTGAGGAAAGTTTGTTTCCTCCAGGAGGGATTCTGACACAATTCCACTCAATGCACTCAGATAGCATTCTGAAAGCCTTGATGTGGAGGTTTGTCGTGTTCTTAATTGTTCTCAGGGCATGTTCCTCTGGACTTCCCCTCTTCTGCTGAACCTGTCCAGAAGCAATTGGTGACGTCCAAAAACGTTTTCTCCCCCCAAAAAGTAAAGTACAACAAAAAAAAAACAAGCTAGCAATGTTTGCTGCAGAGCTCTCAGATGGCAAGTAATTTCATGATATGTGCAACTCAGTTAAGCTCTACTTGAATGTGGAGTCATGCATCAACAGAAAATAAATCACTTAGATGGTCTACAAGGATCCATAAAACCTCTGCCTTCCAGGGGCATGCCCTGGAGCCACAAATTTGTAGTTTGGAAACTCCTAGTCTAAAACAATACAAAAAAGTGTATTTTCTTATCAAATTTTCTTCTTCAATAACTTTATTTCGGTCACAGTGGACCATAAAAGCACATGATAAAATACATAAAACAATGCATTTCAATATTAAATAACATAGAACTTATCACTAACAATCACAATCATATATACACAACTATTCACACTTTAAAACCATCCCATATAAAATCAAATTTAACTTAAAACAAAAGCACAATATTCGCTGCACCCGCTTTGGATTTGCAGCGCTCAGAAAGAAAGTCCCGCCTTTCCAGTCTAGAGAGTGCCGCTTCACCATAGCATTGTTTCTATTGCAACCACTGAGGATTCACAAATCCTAAAACGTCAAAAAGATCGAGGCATCTGATTGGCTAAAAGCATTTCAAACTCTACACTTTGAAAAAAATAAGTCCATAGCCTCTAGAAAATAGGAGTCCACTTTTTCGAGAGCGCCATTTTTTAGCCAAATCTAAAGAGAGTAGGAGATTGAAAGCAGTGAATGTGTATATCTTTAAAAAGAAGCCAAGAGGAGATTCAACAGACCCCAAGGTACAACACGTTCTACAGAAACCCAGGGACATCAGACTGGCAGCATGAGAAACAGAAGTCGCTGAAGTGCCCACAACTTTGAAGCACAAAACGAATCTTTTGCCTGGCAATGTGATCACCAGTCCAAGAAGTGAAAAATGGTAATTCCAGAGAAGTAAATTGCACTCTTTGTGATCACGTGTTATAAATAGGGCATCCAAGCATGTACTATTTTCAGATGTCAGAGATGATAAAACATCTTCAGGGTAATGCATTCCAATGAATTTTCTTGTGATAAAGTGCAAGGGAGGAGAGAAGAGCATCAAGATGAAAGGGAAGATGTTGCCACAAAAGTTGCACAGTTATCAACACAAATTTGAGCAACAACTACAGATGTTCATAAAAATACTGCACATACTGTAAGGAAGTAATTTGTTTGGGCAAGCAAAGCCATAGGATAATCTTAACAGCAATGGACCAACATGCAGAGATGCATCATAAAGAGTGGTATTCAAGCCTGAAGGTCAAATTAGATACATACTGAAATAAGTACCATAAGAAGTTGCTTGGCTGGACAGCCCCTGTTGCAGGTAGTGTACAAAGTATAGCCATAGGTCATGCTCTACAGCCAGCCCCTGCTTCACATGGCAGTGTGGGTAGGTTTCCCACGACAGAATGCCTACAGCCAGCCTTCACTACACAGAATCAAAATCTGTGTACAGTGATGGTGAGTTGAAAGAAGGGCTGTGGTCCAAAAAATACATTCCCATTTGGAAGATTTTCAAAAACACAAGAACTTCACTGAACAAACAAAAGGTGTAAGTGAAGGCATAGTTAGCTTTGTTTTCAGCACTGTAACATGTTTTTAAAAACCTCATATTCACTGAAAAAACATAATATGCAACCCCCTCACGTTTTGCTTTCGACCTCACATATTACATTATATAACTGATGATGTACTAAACACGTCATTTATGACATCACTGATCACATCTCAAAATGAGACCATTGAGATGACCTCACTGATATTATCCAATGATACCACTACTCTGTTTATTTCATCTTAACTTAATTTCTCAACAAAAGATCATTATGTAGTAAGTGAGTGACGTACATTATTGATATAGCTAAAACTCAAACAATTCAGAACTATTGATCCACATCACCTTCCTATGAATACACCCTGCAATAATACTGCATGGACTGCTATCAAAAATACATATTTACACATGAACCCACTACAACCATATAAAAAAATACATTTGGATTTAAAACACACACATATGAATGAACAGCAATGTAAACATTGCTAACAGAAAACGCTAATATATTTTTTAAAACACCCTAAACCTCGATTACACCCATTTGCCATCTTAAAGAAAAGTGAATACCAGAAAAAACAACAAAACTGTGGTTAAAAAACACCCAACATCAAACTACAACACACACCCCTTGATTTAGAAACATTCTCATGTAATAGAAACTTGACAGTACTTTCATACGAAAACATATCCACCGATGAATACAAAGAAAAACATAGATTTATCATACCAAAAGAAACAACACACATATAGAGTAATTTACGCCGGTAGCATGCAAAATGCATTTAGATATGCACAAGCAAACAGAAAAGAACCCTAAAAAACGCACCCCTGTGGTACTACATTATCACAAAAAGTGTATCATACATCTATGTAACAATTAAATATTCGTTTAACTATTACTGTGGAAAGAAAAGCACACATTTATATTGCAAAATAATTTTTTATAACAAACAAGTTAATGTCACCAAGGATAGCTACTTGTTGCAGACCATGTCCTGATGAGGACCCGCACAAGTTTTTTTTATAGAATTGAAACATCAATATACCCTATTGCTTGGGATGTCTCTATAAGGGTGATGTGCAGAGAAAATCTGCATATCCGTTCTCCTATAACATATATATATATATATATATATATATATATATATATATATATATATATATATATATATATATATATATATATATATATATATATATAACATATAGCCCTCACCCGAAACATTGACAGCCATTGTTTATTCCCTTGTGCTTTTATTTATTTTTTCTTTCACTTTTTTGCATATTTTTTATACACTTGAACAATGTGCCATATGATGCTGCACTTTTTGTGGCACGTATGATTTATGTGGAGTTTGCCTAGTTTGAACTATTCAATTTATAAATTCTCTGTTTTCAATCCTTATTTGTGTCCTACATATTGTACTCCAGTTGATGTAATTCACTTACATTTGAGAAATCAATGCATCCACTGCTAATATTGGTACAAATGAACCATTATACCGCTACCAAGGTTATTTGAAGCTCTTCCAAATTTCTTATTTTTAACCTCTGAATAACCTAGGAACCACTACTCTGATATTTCTTTGATAATACCCAAGTTCCCAAGGATATAAGGTAGCCTCGTCATACATAAGGTACACTGGTATATGTAGACGACTTTTGTATTTGGTGCCCAGGTCTCGTATTTGCCCGAGGCCATGTGCATCAAAATGGGCAGCCCTTCAGCGGAGTCACCTGGAGCCACCAGAGGGCACAAATGCCAAACCAGAAGCAGCAGGCTACATTGGAGAGAGGAAACCCCCCTGGGTTGGAGAGATACGAAATATCAAATATGACCCAATGAAGAACAGTGGTTAATTGATAACCTCAACTACAAGATGGTGTCTGGTAAATGGAAGACCGCAACCATAATGGCTTCTTGAAGGAACCCAACTGGTGCCGTAATGTCATGGAAGAGAGAATAGTAAGAATAACTGACCAAGATATCATCATGGGACATAGAAGAAAATGTATTATTATTAGAATTTCTTATAATAAATACTTCCACCCAAGATACACCTGGGGAAGAAAACAGAAATAAAAATAGATTCCCATGGGCTTTTTGGATCCTGGAATACAGTGCCCCGTACACTCAAAGGGTGGATCAGTGTTGTGCAGGACTGTCTGTGCCTGCAAATAGGGACCTTCACAAGGCACTTACCTTGCTAAACTGTACATTCTCAGAGCAAGGTAAAATCAATAGCCACATTTACATGTTACTTTTTGATACACCGTATAGCGTACTAGAATTATTATGTTGGAATTAAACTTGCATATAACTAGAAGGATAGATCACCTGTGTTTGACCGGGCTTGTCCAGCGGGTTTATCCCCAGACTTTTAGCTTTTTGGCTTTCTGTTTCTGACCCTGTTTTTGTTGGTTTTATGACTCTGGGCACCTTACCACTGCTGACTAGTGCTAAAGTGCATTTGCTTTCCCCTTAAATTGTATTTTCGGATTGGTGATTCCATGATTGTCATATTTGATTTACTGGTAAGTCCCTAGTAAAGTGCACTGAGTGTGCCCTGGGCCTGTAAATCAAATCCTGCTAATGGGCCTGCAGCACTGATTGTGCCACCCACATGAGAAGCCTGTAAATGTTACTCAGACCTGCCACAGCAGTGTCTGTATGCAGTCTAGTACTGCCATGTCGACCTAGCAAGTGCACCCACTTGCCAGGCCCTACCCTTTCCTTTTATTACATGATAGTCACCCCTAAGGTAGGCCCAAGGAATCCCCATGGCAGGGCGCAGTGTTTGTGAAAGGTAGGACATGTACTGAGGTGTGTGACATGTCCTAATAGTGAAATATAGGTGATTTCGTTTTTCACCATTGAATGGCTATCTGTCCCATAGGATAGAATGGGAGTTTATTTATAACATCTTATAAATGTAACTTCCCATTGGGACAATAAAGAAAGTTGGAGTTTAGTATGCCTGAACTCAGAATATAAAAATGCACCTTTTAGGAAAGATGATTTTCATATTGTGTGTTTGAAAATACCACTTTTAGAAAGTGGCTATTTTCTTGCTTAATGATTGCGAAAATCTTACGGAGAGTAAGAATAACCCGGGGCACTCTTAGGCATACAATGTGCTGAATATAAGTAAATGCAAGTAGTCCAAGCTAGAGTATATTGTTTACTCAATGCATGTAGCAAGTTTTTTACATGATTGTCCAATATTCCATCATATTAACATCATATGGTGAAATTATAGAAACATATCCATCATTGGTTGTCCATAGTAGATATATAGATCACTATTTCCACAATGTGTTAGGGGAATTAACACATTGTGGAAATAGTGATCTATATATCTACTATGGACAACCAATGATGGATATGTTTCTATATATTCACCATATGATGTTAATATGATGGAATATTGGACAATCATGTAAAAAACTTGCTACATGCATTGAGTAAACAATATACTCTACCTTGGACTACTTGCATTTACTTATATTCAGCACATTGTATGCCTAAGAGTGCCCCGGGTTATTCTTACTCTCCGTAAGATTTTCGCAATCATTTGGTTACTAGCACCTCAGGATACAGGAGGTGAACACCCGGAGCACCTATAAGATATACACTTTTGTTCTACCCAGAATACCCTAACCACATTGGAGTGCTGCGGTCATCCCAATAATTTGTATTATTTTCTTGCTTAGCCATCCTGTGTGCCTCTGCTGGTTTGTGGATTGACTGTCTGGCTTAGGAGTGACAGGGGCTGGGGATGTGCATTGTCTCAGACAGCCACCGGGATTGGGTTGATGTGTGTCCTGCCTTTCCTGAATGAGTCAGGGCTGGGCTGAATAGACCTGGGCTGCATTTAAAGTAGGGGGAGGAGATTTCCTTGCAACTGAATAGGACTGGTCTGCCTTACACAATGCTGGCTCCACCTCCTGCCAGGAAGCTGCACCAGAGAGGACAGAACTGGTTTTGGCTTGACAAAGAGTTTCTCTGCTACAAGAGAACAACGGAATTTATGCTATAAAAAGTGGGGCCCAGACCCCTGAACTTTAGATTACTTCTGAACTAAGGAACCTGCCAGGTAGAAGAAACTGGAAAGCTGGAGGAGGAATACTGCCCCTCTGCTGTGTGCTGTTGGGGTTGGCCTGCAGTGGTTGCTTCGGTCTTGGGCTGGGAAAGGATTGGACTGTGCTTTCATCATCCTACTTTTAGAGTTTTCTCTAAGGCCTTGAAGTAGAGCTTGCCTCCTGTTGGAAGTTTCAGGGATAGCAAAGACTTCAAAGATTAATTCTGGAATTCAAAAGGAACCTTTGCCAAGGAGAAGAGCTAAAGAAACTGAGGTGAAGTACTGCCCCTTTACTGTGTGCTGTCTGGGGTTGGCCTGTGGTGGCAGTTTATGCCAAGGAAAGGACAATTACTTTGATGTGCGCTGTGTCCCCTCCTTGACGAACATCTCCAAAGGCTTGAAGTAGAGCTTGCCTCCTGTTCTGTAGTCTCAGAGACACAAGACTTCATCCCCCGCTCCCCTGAACTTCCTTGCTGGGACTTCTGACATGCCAAGAGGTGCCTGCTGCTGTTCTGGGCCTCTGGAGGTTGTTTTTGCTGGTGGGAGCTGGAAAAGTAAGGCAATGACGAGAAGCACGATGTATCCGCAGCTGTTTCTGACGCATTGCAGATGAAACCGACCCAGCACCTGCCCGGGGCAAGAGAAATAGCTGCACGCCGCATCGAGTGCACAAATCTATGAAGTCCGAGATCACCTCACTGATTCCGACACAAACCCTGCTGTGCGACTGCAAGAACCAACGCATGGTGGGACCGCGGCTGAAGAAATCAAGCAAGTGCTGTTGGCGCCGCCGCATCCAGAATGGCGCATCCCCAAACCTCACGCATCGCACTGGGGTGACAAGTCGACATCAACACTGGGCCTGCAGTAAGAAAACGACGCATCACCTACCTGCACAGTAAGAAACCCACACATCACCTCTCTCTTTCAGTAGGGAACCGATGCATCACCTCCCCTGTGTGACAGTAAGAAACCAATGCATCACCTCCCCTGGAGTAAGGAACCGACGCATCACCTTCCCTGCACGAAAGGAACTGGCGCATCACCTTCCCTGCAGCTGTTTTTGTTTATTATTTTGAGGCGTCCAAGGTACTTTCTGTTGAAAGTGTCGTAGCTATAGTTTTCTATCGACAGAAATGTTTCTACCTTTTAAAAGTCATATTTTGATTATTGTATTGTGGATTTTTGTCATTTTGTTCCTGTTTGGTTGAGATAAAGATTGCATATTTTTCTAAACTGGTGTGGTGGCCATTTGTAGTGTTTTCACTATATTACTGTATGTGTGCACAACTGCTTTACACACTGCCTCTAAGATAAGTCTGTCTGCTCGTGCCTAGCTACCAAGGGGGTAATCTGGGTTTATTTTAGAAGTATAGGCCCCTTACCGAGACTAGGAAGAAGGGTCCCTACTTGGACAAAGGTGCAAACCATTGCCAAGTAGAGACCTCCCTTTCTAAAAACATAGTTCAGCCGTTCTTTAACGTTAGTAGGAGGACCACTGAGGGTCTGCAAAGCCTATTCAGGTGCCCATGGCTGCTTAGAAAATTAAATAATATTAACAAATTAATAAAGTGTGTATAAAGAAAGAAAAAAGTGTAAGACTGAACATTTTAAAATATTCTGTAAATGTGAAGGCATTTGAAATTGAAGGCTAAAGATTAAGTTGGTTTCTTCAAATAGATTTGTGGGACAGTGTGAGTGCATCAAACAGAATGTATTTTGGACGATGGGCTACCTTTATTGAATTTAATAAAGATCCAGCTTTCCCATTAAAATTAACATTCTGATTTTTTTTATAACTTTGTTTACAAGTTATAATAAATGTCATCATTTGTGCATTGTTTTGTGTTTCAAATCATCTAAATTGCTTAGTCCGAAGTCCCGTCCTCCAAGAATGACTCAGTGGGCGGGGGAATGGTAAGGGGTTGTTGGACACCAATTACTCAGTGGTAGCAGTGATGTAACAAAAATCCCCACAGACCCTGCGGTGCGGGGGAGCTTCACCTACATGTCCCCGTTCAGCACTGGCAAGCCCCTGGCCTGAGAGCTTTGGACTAGGTCCAGAGCGTAGGGGGCCCCATGCATGTACTCAAGTTTTGTTACGCCATTGAGTGGGGGTCCCTGGATTTCAGTAATGGATAAGTCGGAGTCCACTGAAATCAAAAGGTTAAGAACCACTGACATAGTATATGGACATGGTGAGTGCTTATTGTGTCCCTGGATTGACATATATGTAGAATTATGACCCAACTGTATGTCAGATTATCGAGGCGAAAGCATTTCGACTCCAAAATCTCGACTATCGTCAACGTAAATTGACGTTAAGAATAGCAACAGTTACATTCCCTACATACACTTACTTTGACAATGTAGTGGCAATCAATATTGCTGCAGGTTGATATTAAAGTCCTGATAATGTTGTCCCGCCCCTTCCGAACCGGCCTAAATCAAGGAATGACCAGCCAAGCGATAGGATATTGCTTACAGACTGGGGCCAGCTACCGTGCCGCTTTGTGGCACACACTCTAACCTAATTACCAGGCGACCACGTCTTGAGCAGACGGCGAACAGCAATGAAACACAATGCAATTCACTAATTGGCAAAGTCTGCAGTGCTCTAAATTTCAGCTTAATTGAATCGAATGGGGAAAAAAATAACACTTTGCTTAGCCCCACATCGTTCTGTCTCTCCATCCTAAAAGGTTTTTCAAAAATATATATATAGTTTTTTTTAAAGTGCAAAGATTATCTGTGCTGGCACAGGGTCAGCCATGCTGTCAGTCATGAAGGCAATGAAACAGAAGAAGAGGGGTGTACAAAGAGGATGTTTTTTCCCCTTGATGAACAATTGAATTACAGGGGTCACTGATAATCCCCTGCACTTGCTAAGGAGCTGACAAAAAGCATCACTGAACTGGGAAGTGATATTTCAGAATGCAAACTTCTAAGCAGGACAGGGGGTTCCTCCACTGCTGCTCAGGCAGGAGAAATGTCAGCAGCACCAGCTCAGAGGCATCGGTTGTCTAGAAGGAGTTGAGAAAGCGACTTGTGGAGAAGACCTTTTGGTGAGGATTTGACGGAAGGAGAAGGCTATTGGGTGTCAGGTGTGAGATGCGTAATGGACTTAAGGGCAAGGGTGTCAGGCGAAAGAGGTCCCATTGGGATAAGCAAAAAGGTATTGGGTGTCATTCTGGAGAGGGTCAGAGGCATGTGGTCAAAAATTGTAGCCTGTAAGGTAGCAGAGGTGTCAAAGTGAATTTAGAGGGTTGAAAGAAATAGTAGAAAAGTATTTCGAGAGAGATAGCTCGAAAATGTACCATTAACATTGCTTTCTGCACAGCAGTGGCCCATGCAGGTAAGTGCGGAGGGGCGGGGGGATGTCGACAGACGATGGAATAGGAATTATTTATTTAATTAATTCTCCATATTCCATGGTCTGTTAACTCGCCCCCCACCCTCCCCCGCCCCACCCTACAGTGCTTACCTGAATGGACCGCCCCTGTTTATACATTTGATTTTTTTCATTTTTTAAACATTTAGGGCCTTATTTAGAGTTTGGGGAGAGAGAAATCCACCAAAGAGTTGCAGATGTCCCATCCACCATATTTAGAGGTCTGGTGACCTCAGTGCACTTTTAAAATGGCAGACTGATATCTGCCACTTTTTTTTTCTTCACAATAGATTTTATTATTGACTGACACAGGAGGCCCAGGTTGTACCAGGGACGCAATTGTATACATATCCTAGCAATGATAAAGATGTCAATTTTAACAATATATAGTTGTCGCCAGATGAAATATGTAAAAAATTGAATTAAACACAAATAAAAGTTATAAACTAGAAACAACAATGTCACAGAGTCCATATGCATATCTTCGTACAAAGTCTCTTTTCGCAACACATGAGTACAGACACAATTAATCTTAGCAGATGTACCCATCATTTGATCTTTATGGCAATTATTCATTATGTATCGCGGGGGGGATAGGCTCAAGATACAAACACCGGTGATCAGTCCACCGCTTCCAGATCTTCTGATATTTCGGCAGAAAATATCGGTATTTCTAACCCCATGGAAAAGTCGAGGCCCCGTTTCCAGACCCCTATAGATGGAGGTGAAGTTGCCTTCCAAGCCTTAGCAATATCTCTCTCAGCAAGAGTAAGCCCCAGGAATAGCAAATGTCTTTTATATCTGTTGCCTCCTATACCCACCGTAATATGAAGCATGGTTAAACGTGGTGACTGTGGAATGTCCCAACCCAGCACCTCAGACAGACATGCCAGCACCCCACGTCAAAACCGTGAAAGAGACGTACACTCCCAGATTGTGTGAAGAAAAGTGCCCTTGGCAACTCCGCAGCACAGACAGAGGGGGGATGTAATTATTCTGGCGCGCCAGAGCCTATAGCAAGTGAAATACACATAGTGAAGATATTTAAACTGTTTAAGACGAAGGCGCGCAGCAATGGCCGCCCCTCGCAGGGACTCTAGAGCCTCAACCCAATCATCCTCCTCCAATTGATCGAGATCTTTCTGCCAAGCCTCTCTGGTCTTATTAAGTGTGGCTATTAGTGACCAAGGTGCGATATAATGCAGCAATTTTGTGCTGGCCCATCTCGCCAAGGAAAACCTTTACCTCGACGGGATTAAAGTCGGTAATATTGTCTTGCTGGGCAAGGTACGGGGAAAATGCATGGCAAAATTGTAGATACTTATAGAAGTGAGACCAAGGCATTTGAAATTCGGTTTGTAGCTGCTGGAATTATTTCAGGGTCTGACCCTGAAGGACGGCAACAATTGTTGGTATAGCAATAGAATCCCATCCCACGAAGCCCTGTACTTCAGCCAGTTGGGGCAGGAGGCCATTGCGCCAAAGTGGGGTCTCCTTCGTGAGCTTGCCCCACCATCACAACTGGCGCAGTACCTGTCGCCATATCACAAAGACCATCCGCGTAATGGGCGGCAGCGGTTTGAGCGTCGCACTAGAATGTAGAATTGTGTGCAAAGACCTGAAGTCCATTAACCAACGCTCAATGGCGTATGTCGGGTCATGTCGATCTCCGTACCACCAATCATTTAAAATGAGGAGATGAGATGCCACATGATATGCCTGAATGTCTCGAGTTGCGATACCACCGCAGTATGTATATTGGAAACATATTCTTAGTGCGACATGCTCAGAGCCTCCCCCCCAAAGGAAGTGACTGAGGATTGTATTCAATTGCGAAGACCATGCATGCAGTATTGGGTAGGGATGATTTTGAAGTTGATAAAGAAGGCGGGGTAGCGAGACCATTTTAAAAATAGCCGACCGACTGAACAATGATAAGGGCAAATGTGACCAGACACGTACCTGTTCTTTGACCTGAGTCAGCAGAGGAGCCATATTCTTATTTCAGGAGGTGGTTTGTGACGCGGACAAGTACACCCCAAGATATTTGAAGCTGTCTGGGACCACCGTAACCTCATGTGTCCACTTCCCGAGTTGGTCTCCCCCGCGCAGGGGCCATAGGAACGATTTATGAGCGTTCATGGAGAGACCAGAATTTTTGCCAAAGAGTTGCATTATACATAGCAGACCTGGGCCAGTCCTATTGGGACATGTAAGAAAAAAGAAGACATTGTCGGCGTACAGCACTATATGATCGGAGACCTCCCTTGACCACTCGAAGCCCTGTACCTGGGCATCCATTCTTGCCCACGCCGCAAGTGGCGCCATAGCGAGTGCAAAAAAAATAAGGAGATAGAGGGCATCCCTTCCTGGTGTCCCTTCCAATGCTAAATGGCTGCAAGGTTGAATCAGTAATACGAACTGAGGCGGTGATGTCTGTGTATAGGAGGTAAATATATTTAAGCAATTGGGGGCCTATATTCAGCCGGTTTAGGTGAGCAAAGAGGTAGGTCCAGCTCAGGGAATCAAAGGTCTTGTCGATATTGGCTAGGAGGAGCGCTGCCAGTGGATTCTGGTGATCTACAGAGGCAACAGGGTTGTGTGCACGGTGAATATTATGTCTAGTGGCACGGTAAGGCACAAAGCCCGCTTGGTCTGGGTGAACTTATGATGTTATGTGCGGAAAGATGCAGTTTGCAATAAGTTTGGCCAACAATTTTGCCTCGACATTTAGCAGGGAGATCGGTCTATACGAATTATGTAGCTCTCGGGCCGGCCTGGTTTCAGAAAAATCACTATTTCAGCGTGAAGCCAATTGGTTGGAAGCCGGTAAGTGTGTGTGTATGTGTAAGCATGTGCGTGAAATTGAAGTTCAAAGGGCGTGTGATGTTCCTTCCGCTACCCTTGGCATTTTAGTGAACTGACGTTCATGCTTATACTACCAGGTGCATGGGGGCATTTTTTAGGCATTAGGCAGGAGAGATGCCAAGGGCATGAGAAGAAAGGGGTTAGTTGAGAAGCAGCGGTAGAGGCTGCTGCAGGAGAAGAAAGCAAGTGAATGTTCTGCACAGGATATATTCAAGGCATGAAGGCAGGAGCGGCTTGTGTCAGGAAAAAGAGGCGGGCTGGGGAAGACGGAGAAAAATACAAAATAAATAAATATAAAAGAACGTCAAGGAAGGGCGAGGGTCAACAGCGGACTCCAGTAGCCGCACCTCTTGGCTACGTTCCCGTTGTTAGTGATGTTGAAGATACAATATGGTCTGCACAAACTACTCCTGCACCCGCTGTTGAAGAGTGCAAACTGCCAAGCAGATATATGGCAATTGTGAACAAATGGAGTGGTGCACTACCCCAATCGACTGAATGGGCCCTAATCAAGGAGGCTCTTTGTAGTATCCACACATGATGTTTCATTCCCTATGTTTCTTCACTCTAGCTGCTCAGCCTGTGTGTGTCTACTCTGTATGGAATGTTGGTGAGTGGACCTTCACTAGAATGCCTGGGTGACTGAATGTGGTGTGACAGTTGGTGAGAGAGGCTGAGCAGCTAGCAGGCTGCTCCTGGTGGGGCTGTGATTTACTGTGATTTACCACCTGTTAACTTACTTGTGAATAAACCTACTTGGTTTACAACATACCAGCGTAGCGTGGTTACTACATTATTTTTGGTGACGAGTTGGAGACCTTCCCACGCAAGAAGCCTAAAAGAAGTGGAAATGTGTCCCTCAACATGTTGGGAAGAAGTAACCACAGAGACCAGACGTTTGGCACAGCCAACAGTAACAAGAAAAAAGAAACAGGAGCCACAAGATGAAACTAAGAAACTCAAGATACCTCAAGGTAAGGAGCCACAAAAGGAACATAACCAGCACGCAAAGAAACCCCACCAGTGTCCATCAGACCAGACAACCCCTGCCCAAGCGTGCTGTGTGTGGTTCACCTGGGACACATGGACATTAATTGCGCATTCAACAGAAGTAAGCGTGATTTATTTACTTGTCTTCCTACACGGGAGTACACATCGTATTGCATTGGTGTCCCTTATTTTAGTTTGGGGCAGGACTTAGGGTTTCAGCCCCTTTGTTCACATTACTTGTCTTCCTACGCGGGAATATACAAACGGTTGTCCCTTGTTAATGGTGGGGGCAGGATTTTGGGTTTCAGTCCCATTATTCAACATTACATTTTCATCTTTATTTATTTTATGCATTTCAGAAGGGGGATGGTTATATTGTATTCAGTAGCCGGATGGTTATATTGTTTTCAGTAGCCATCTTTCCTTCCTGTCTTGGGTTCCTTTCCCTCTCAAGGTGCGGTGTTCCCGTCATCCCTGGGTCTGGACTTTTGACTCTGTTTTTAAATTGTTAATTTCCTCTTCATGATGTTCTCTTCATGTTTGGGATGTGGACTATTTATGTATGATGTACATTTATGCTTATAGTTAATTGCTTGTTCATTGTTCATGCATTCGCTATTTCTTCTGTTCATTAGGGAAGAGGTATGTAGTATCCTCACATGATGTTTCATTCCCTATGTTTCTTCACTCTAGCTGCTCAGCCTGTGTGTGTCTACTCTGTATGGAATGTTGGTGAGTGGGCCTTCACTAGAATGCCTGGGTGACTGAATGTGGTGTGACAGTTGGTGAGAGAGGCTGAGCAGCTAGCAGGCTGCTCCTGGTGGGGCTGTGATTTACTGTGATTTACCACCTGTTAACTTACTTGTGAATAAACCTACTTGGTTTACAACATACCAGCGTAGCGTGGTTACTACACTCTTGCTTTGCTTCGCTTGAAGTCGCTAATCGCACATGACCTCCCCGCTACTCGAAGATGGCCCAAGCCCACCGGGAGACCATCTCCACTTTGGATTGCTATGACAATCCTTGATTTAAAATAATATGCGCAAAGCAAGGACCCCCTGGGTAGTAACTCCAACAGACTCCTAGGGCAGGGTAAACAAAATGTATGCAAAAAAATCCTAGGCAATCTAAACAGTAGATAAACAAGTAACTGGACCCAAATGCAGAAAGAACAATCAAAAGAGAAGAAATAATTATTGGTATAAAATAAACATGTTTTTAATACACATAGTAAAAATCATATAGATAACTGAAACTAATCAGGCTATATGACAATTCAAATTAAAAATATATACAATTAATACATATAATAACACAATTTTTAACACTTTATATAAAAAGACACCATGAAATACTGAAAAGTGTCCAAGAACAGAGTGACGATAAAATACTCTTTTATCGTCACTCTGTTCTTGGACACTTTTCAGTATTTCATGGTGTCTTTTTATATAAAGTGTTGAAAATTGTGTTATTATATGTATTAATTGTATATATTTTTAATTTGAATTGTCATATAGCCTGATTAGTTTCAGTTATCTATATGATTTTTACTATGTGTATTAAAAACATGTTTATTTTATACCAATAATTATTTCTTCTCTTTTGATTGTTCCTTCTGCATTTGGGTCCAGTTACTTGTTTATCTACTGTTTAGATTGCCTAGGATTTTTTTGCATACAATCCTTGATTTAAATACACGCCCTGACGAAGTTCAACCTTTTTGAACGAAACACGTTGGCTGAGGCTCATTGCACCTATATTTTTGGATTACCTAATAAAGAACATTTCTCAAAAAAGAAAACATACTATGCGCTGTTACTGAAACAGTCGATTGGGGTAGTGCACCACTCGATTTGTTCACAAATATAAAAGAACATACCTGCCTCCCTCCAGCATCGCGCTCTTCTGCTACTCTCCAATTGCAGGCAGGCACAGGCTCCCAGACTGCCCTCCGGCCAATCCTGAAGCTACTCCCATGCATGAGAGCAGCTTCAGGATTGGCCTGAGCGCTGTGAATTTGAGCTCCCAGAAACACTAAAAGCATGTGCCTGGCCCTGGTCTCTCCAACCCGGCAATGCAGCTCGGGGTGGAGAGAGCTTCAGCGCACATGACGGTTTGGCAGGCCCGAGACGGCTGGCCAAACCGTCATGCACACTGATAACAATGCCCACCACTTCCCCTCCAGTACTGTCACCCCCTGGCCCCTCCCCAAAGACTCGGCACACAGCCTTGTAGAGGAAAAATAAAACGATAGTTAAATGGGTTTTAAACCTCTATTATTATCGTTTTATTTTTCACGTTTTTGAGGGTGCTGGCAGGTGGGGCAACGCTCCTCTGCCATAGCGGAGGAGCCGCCGCTGCATGGAGGGTAAGACTTTGAGTATAAAGCTGAATTGTCTTGCTTTACCCAAACCACCCTGTGCTGCCCCAAGATTCTGTTTTTTCTACTTATTGGCCTTTTCCTCTGCAACACTGCTGATCCAACTATAAGAGCCAGCTCCTCCACCCAGGAATTAAAATTTGCCCTACAAAAATCTTTTCCGGATAACTTGGAGACAGTGGCTATTTCAAACATCTTGCAGTCTGTAAATATATAGAACATTGTATTGTGTTTTGCTATTTACATAGTCCTGCTCTTTGCATTAGATAAATACACGGCCACTGGAATTATGTGTCAATGAAAGGCCAAATTATGTGGCAGGTCGACAAGATTATGCAACAATTATGCAACAAGAAAAAGCAAATTATGCAGCATAATGTGTCAAGACATGCAACAGAGTTATCTAGATATTTTGTCATATTAACACATATTAACACTTTGGGCAATGTTGCACCTCATTAGTACCAGTTTGACACCTGAACACAGAAATCAGCAAATAAAAGGTTGTTGGGTAACTTTACAAATGGTCTGCCATTACATGGAACCATATTTTGGAACTGTGTTCAGAAATGTTTGATCTGTTTGAGCTAGAAATAATTTTCCGCAGAAATCTTCAAATTATGCAGCACAGGGTGGATTTTGTGGCAAATGCAGCAAATCCATAATCATGATAAAAGTGCTGTAGTCTCAGACTTACATCATTCATGTGACCTTAGGGTGTATATATAAAGAATTAGTTGTTCCACAATCTTTTGTATGACTCCTAGCTGTTCGTACCTGTACTGTGTACCACTCCATATACATACTCCAAACCCAGGTTACTATTAAGCACCCACTTGTTCAGGTCGCTGTGTACTGCACTGTTCTGATGTAAAACAGTCCTCCTGACAATGGTATGTTGCTAAATAAATATATATATGTGCCAAGGGAATGAAAGAAAATGCAATAGGCATCAAGCAACATAGGTTACGCATGTTTGCGTAAATATGAGTAATTTGGCACAAAAATCCTAAGGAAGAATGACAGGAACATTAAACTTAGTGAGCGTGAGTGGCCGATGGCTACTGCTGTTCGTGTTCTGTTGCATTTAGCGTCTTAATTAATTAGCAGTAACAACCACACTATATACTTTTGGTGGTGGGGTCATTTATTCACCCAATTTTTTATATACTTCAATTTCTCTTTTTTTCAAAAGGAAACTCATATCCTTTTAGAAAAACATATACAAGACATACACAATTTACATAACATTTATCACAAAACATATATTGACATTATTAAACCACATATATAATTTATCATCATCAACATGAACCAATATGTCCTACGACTATAGCACCAGACTTATGTAGCATTTATGTATCACCAAACTTAATTTACATTGGTATTTCTACCATCCTGAATTATTCAATACACATTGCCTATTTTGCAAGATCAACTATTTAACGTCATAGATTGACATTGCCGACATCATAGATTGACATTGCCGACGCGTGTCAAGCCTTGCGGTTTTCTCTACAGGCTTTCATCAGGGCTCCTTAGTGTCAATACATTGGACATATCTGCCGTTTGTTTTCCATCCTTCAGCCAATTATGAACGACCATTTAGCCTATAATAATAGGCAGGGCAATAACTGGTGTGCACCCTTGGGTGTGTGGGCTGTTACATCTACTGCAGCCGTTTTCTTTTGACCAGCGCGCCTAATTTTGCACTTCCGAATCTTCCTTCTCTTTGCGTTTTAGAGAAGGAAGATAGATAGATAGAAAACGACCAGTAGAGGTCAGTAAAATACCAGAATCACATTAGCATTCTCTAGATTCCAGTCCATAGAAATTGTCTTCCACGAGCACCCGTAAAAAATATTTTTTCAAATCTTGTATTTTCAGTGATATGACCACTGAAGGCTCTGCTTTTATATTAAAAACACAGCTTTGGACTATACAATTTACTGCTGAAAGGCAATATTTCTCTCCATGTGTACCCATACCTGGCGTGTCATGCAGTTTGGTGCTTACTTTCCCTCCATGTTAAAGAACAGTAAATGTTTCAGCACCCAGGCTAATGTGCTGCATGGCTAAATGCATCTAAGGTCCCAAAGGCGAGACCGATTGCATTGCAAATGCTTGTTCTTAATTACTTTTCTTTCTTAGTAGGTTATGTTACTCTTTAGTACCAAAAAGTGTAATGTGTATGTGTATTATAGAAATAAAATGAACATAGCAGGTACCAGGAACAAGGTGACAGGTTATCGGGTGTAAAACTGGTCCGGTGTTGGACATGAGATCAAGGCATTGGGGGTCACTCGGGCACGATGTGCAGGAGGAGATGGGTTTTGGAGTTACCGAGGGGAGGTGCCAAGGCCATGAGGAGAAAATAATTGTGGTGCTTGGGCATCCGGCAGGAGGAGAGGTGCCAGCCATTACTACAGCCGTGTGTCATGGCACGAAGGGTAACATACTGTTGTACTTGAGTGCCTGGCATAAGCGGTGTCATGGCATGAGGAGTAAGAAGCTGTTGTACCTGTGTGTCAGGGACAGATGATGTCAGAGCACGAGGAGAGAGGCCCGTCTGAGCATGTGTGTCAGGTAGAGGCGATGTGAGGGCTAAAGGACCAGGCTACTGTTGTGCTTGTGTGTCAGGCACAGAATATATCACAGCCAGGGGCGGCTTCTCCATTGGAGCGGAGGAGTGTTGCTCCATTTAAATGCCCCCGAGATGAAAAATAAAATGGTGATCAATTACCATTCTATTTTTCATCCCTGTCTTTCAACGGCCAGCCACACATGTGCACTTTAAACATCTCTAACCCAGCTGTTTTGAGACAGCTGGGTTAGAGGCTGTGTGAGGGCTTAGGGTCTAGGATACTGTTGTACTTGTGTGTCAGGCAGAGGCAGTGTCATTGTGTGAGGAGTAAGATGCTGCTGTACCCGGTCCTAGGATGCTTGTTTCCAGTCCAGGGAGGACCTGGCTTGGCAGTTCGGGCTGGCATGTTCCCATTGGGCGCAGGGTCAAGACTGATTTGCATATGGCTGGGTCCAAACTGGAATGGCATAGTGAGCAAAAAAACAATGGATTTAGGCCCAGATCTCTGTACTGGGGTGAACGTATGACATTGTTCTGCATTCTGTCCATCAATTGTTGTTTTTGCATTAGTCACCCCGAGTGTGACGGGTATGCCCAGACGTAGGTCCCGTGCTCTCCATGCCACTGGAGTCAAGCTGTCCTGGCTGATGAGGGCTGAAAGCCCGAAACCGGTCCAAGGATGCCTGTTTCCAGTCCAGGGAGGACCTGGCCTGGCAGTTCGGCTGGACTATTCCTATGGGGCACAGGGTCAAGACTGATTTGCATATGGATGGGTCCAAACTGGAATGGCATAGTGAGCAAAAAAACGATGGATTAAGGCTCAGATCTCTTACTGGGGTGAACATATGACATTGATCTGCATTCTGTCCATCAATTGTTCTTTTTGAATTTGTACCTGTGTGTCAGGCACAGAAGATGTCATAGCATGAGGAGAAAGGCAGGGCAACTGTACATGTGTGTCAGGCAGAGGCGGTGTGAGGGCTTAGGGACCAGGATACTGTAGCACTTGTGTGTCATGCAGAGGCGGTGTGATGGTTTGGGACCATGATACTGTTGTACTTTTGTGTCAGGCACAGACGATGTCAAACGCACGACTGTACATGTGTCTCAGGCAAAGGCGGTGTGAAGGCTCAGGGACCAGGATGCTGTTGCACGTGTGTGTCAGACAAAGTAGGTGGTAGGGTGTGACAAACAAGATACTGCTGTACTTGAATGTCATTTTAACTAATGGGGTAACCCAAAGGGCCGAAGGACCTGGGTACAATTCACTACAAGCAACAACTGGTCCTATTGGCAAGGGTACAACACAATACACACGATATCAAATACCGTATTTGAATCATCATAGATTGATTCATGAGAGAGTGAGACAGAGAGAGAGAGAGAGGGGAGAGAGAGAGAGAGAGAGAGAGAGAGAGAGAGAGAGAGAGAGAGAAAGAGAGAGAGAGAGAAGGAGAGAAAGAAAATAATCCAATCCACAATAAACTGTGAAAATCAATAGAATTTTTATTTTTTTCTTATCGAAAAGTGCATACACTCAATAATTACTTTTTCGGTTGCTCCATGAAGTGCACCAGAAAGTGCTCCTAGTAGTGGTCAAGTGTAAAGTGCCGTAAAAGAAGGAATAATGAATCTAGAAGATACAAACAACAATAAACACAGTAGCAGAGAGCAGGGCACTGCCATAAGCCTGTCAGGAAAATATTTGAAGCATTCAAGCTATATCTATATGAGAACAGGGGGCCGATGACTGGTGCATCAGGCAGACGACTAGTCAGAGCACAAGCAGCAAAATACTACTGTATCTGTCTGTCAAACAAGGGATGTGTCAGGGACAAGAGAACCAAGACACTGCTGTACTTATGTGCAGGGGCACTGGAATTATGCAGCAGAGTAGGGCTTTAAGTGGGCCGGGTCTCACCGGGTCTGAGCACCTGCAGTTTTTTTAAGTAGGCTTCGAAACGGGTCTCTATCTGGCTCTATTTTGTGCCCTGGCACAGGCGGTCCGTTTTTTTCGGAGTGCAGTGACAGCAGGCACATTAATATGCGCCTGCTCACACTGCTCACTTCTCACTAGTGGAGAAGTTATGGCATGACGTCATGCCAGGTGAGCGTTGTAGGAGAAGGGAAATCCATTAAAGAGAGTCATTTTCTCCCTGGATTACCCTTCTCTTTTTGAAACTCAGGAGCAGCAACATCGTCGTGGTATCAGCAGGGCTTTAAGTGGAATATTTTTCAATATTATATACAAGCCATAGTTGCTGCTTATTTATCTTATGCAACTATCAACCATTGACACAGTCAATAGTCCTTCCTGTTGTAGATATGATGTTACTTGTTGTATCACATATCTGGATGCAATGACAGAAACAGCAAAATATAAATTGGGTGGCACACTATGCTAAGCACAGATTTTTAGCATATGTGTTTTTAAGCCACACCCTTAACTACATTGGTCACGCCCCTTTGAGAGACCCCCCCGTTTTTTCATCCCACTTAAAGCCCTGCAGCAGAGTATGCCCAAATTATGCAACAGGGTTGACTAAATTATGTGGTGTAAAAAGGCAAATTATGTAACATAACGGAGCACACTTTATAATAGTATCACTTCATAATTATGTCATTTTTTCCCATAAACACTGTCTGGACAACGGTTTCGCCTTATTAGTACCAGGTTAACATCAAAATAAAATACAGCAATAAACAACTGAAAGATGGCCAGTCAACATTCGCTTAGGGCGTTCCATTGCATAACAACACAGGTCGCCACGATTTTTGAAACTTTTTATATGTTTGAATCAGGGCTTTAAGTGGGTCGGGTCTCACTGGGTCTGAGCACTGGCAGTTTTTTAAGGGAGCCTTGAAACAGGTCTTTATCAGGCTCTGTTTTGTGCCCTGGCACAGGCAGTCCGTTTTTTTCGGACTGCAGTAACAGCAGGCACATCGATGTGTGCGTGCTCACACTGCTCACTTCTCACTAGTGTAGAAGTTACAGCAGGAGGTCAGCCAGGTGAGTGTTGTGGGAGAAGGGAAATCCTTTAGAGAGAGTCATTTTCTCTCTGGATTTCCCTTCTGTTTTTGAAACTCAGGAGCAGCAACATCGTCGTGTTGTCAGCAGGGCTTTAAGTGGAAGCTTTTTCAATAGTATACACAACAAGCCGTAGTTGCTGCCTATTTATCTTATGCAACTAACAACCATTGACAAACCCAATAGTCCTGCCTTGTTGTAGGTATGATGTTACTTGTTGTATCATATATCTGGATGCAATGACAGAAACAGCAAAATACTAGTCAGGCGGCACACTATGCTAAACACAGATTGTTAGCTGATGTGTTTTTAAGCCACACCCTTAATTACATTGGTCACGCCCCTTTGAGAGACCCCCCCCCCCCCCCCCATTTTTTCATCCCACTTACAGCCCTGGTTTGAACTAAACACAACATTTGTTGTTATTAAAATCTAAAGATTTTGCAACAGATGAGGGATTAGGTGGCAAATCCACAGCTATGCTGAAAACACCACGGCCTTAAAATCGCATAAGTCCTATGACCCTGATTATTGTGTCAAACAAAGACGCATGAGGAGACAGGCACTAATAAACGTGTGTATCAGGCTGAGCAGGTGCCAGGGAGTGAGGGGCGAGGCGCTGCTACACTTGTGTCTTAGACAAAGATGGTGTGAGGAGTAAGAAACGGTTGTATTTGTTTGTCAGACAAAGTAGGTGTCTGGGCACAAGGACCAGCATAGTGTTATAGGTGTGTGTGCAGACAGGGGGAGTGTCGGGGACATGAGGAACAAGCCACCGCTGACCTTATGTGTCAGGCAGGGGAGGTGCACGTGCCCTGCTGTACTTGTGCGCGAGGCAGGAGAGGTGGGCGGGGCCTGAGGCGCGAGCAGCAACAGACCGTCCAGGGCTGTGCACTGCAAAGGGCAGGGCAGCACCATACATCACCGCAGCTCCCCCCCCCCGCCGAAGGCAGCCCAGGCAGCTCACATTGTGAGCATGTCAGGCATGATGACCTGGCCGTTGGCGTTCAATGTTCCCCAAAATAACGTGTTTGACAGGACAATATCCAATTACCTCAGAATCGTTCCGAAAGTATCAGGAAGAAACGCGGCAATTTGCTTTGGGCTCATAAATAATATTTGAAAGGCGGGTCGTTGGTACTTGGGTGGGGAAAGGATGAAAGAAGCAGGTTTGGAAACTCGCGCGACCGTGCGCCGCTCGCGTTTTTGCGTCACTGTACAACACAGGTGTCTCGACGTCGGAGAGACGTGCACACAAAGGTACCACTGAAGGGGGGGGAGGGGGAGTGAGGGCAAGAAGGACCACTGGTTGACTACATCTATATAAATAAATAAGTATATATATATATATATATATATATATATATATATATATATATATATATATATATATACCAAAACATATACAATGTATGAGCTTCTAAAACACCTCTATTTCGAGGGCAGTTTTAAAATGAGGAAACTGTAAAACTGTACAGGGACATTGGTATTAAGTAAATAATATTGGTAAGACATGATGCATTGACTATCATTAACATTACTTAGATTTTTTTTTACATTTATATGATTTGTTAAGAACATAATGCGTTTTATGTCAATTGGATCGAGAGGGATACATGATTATAAAAGCGAGTCTCAAAATGTGGAGATAACATATAACCAAATTATGTTTTGGAGATCAAACCGTTCCCTGTCAAGTACGAGCAGATATCTTTGTTGTTCTGTTTTTTGTTCTTTCGTAGAATTATATTATTCCTTCATGTACAAAGAGAAATGAAAATGTAGAAGAAACAGAAGGCAAATAAAAAAAAACTGAGTAAATTACACACACCTGACAGCGGTGAAAGGTCGGGTTCCATTATCTGTAATCTCTACAAAGTCAATAAAACCGAGGGTATCCCTCGGAGATTAAAACATACATGCCAACATTTACAAATACTCAAGAGGGAGATTGTGTAGTGGGGATAGATTTTTTTAAATGAACTTTGATTCAGGTTGTACATACTGTAGGAAGGGAAACATATATTTTTTAAAACATGAAAAGTCATCGGCTTTAATAGGAGGTAAGTCTCCTGCCTAAATACGCGGTTACTGGCGTAGCATAGCGCCTATATTTGGGTGCATATAAAACGGGGGTATGAGAGTTAACGGGGGCATCCACCACTACACCACCGGGACCAGGTGAGCACTACTGCGCACAAGCAAGGTGCTGTCAAACTCTGGTGGTAAAGCGCGCTGGCGCATGCAGCAGCAGGCCCCGGCAGCTGGGGGACAGCAGAGGATAAAGCCCGCACCTTCAAAGAATGATTGCTGAAGAGCGCTACTTCCGGCACAGAGGCCGCCTACTACCAGCGGTCCCGGCCCCGCAGAGAAGCCGTGTGCTCCACTGGAGACTTCCCAGCGCGCCGTAGAGAGTCCCGAGAGTGGGAGGTTTCATGCCCGGGACGGAGGAGGGTCCCACGGGCTGGTCCTCCTCCCCCGGGAACTGAGGTGGGACCGCAGGCGCCGGCTGCAACAAAACACGGCGCACAGCGGCCACCAGTGGCAATCGCCAGTACTACACGCAGCTCCAGCACTGAAACTTTCCTGAACTCTCCGCAGCCGCTGCGGGTCCTCAGCATCCTCAGCTCTGTCCCACACATTCCTGCGCCCCCACATCGCGCGCTCAGCAGCACTCAATACACCTTTACTGTTTTCAGGATGCAAGCACTAAGACAGAGCATGAAAGACCGTGCCACTGTGCAGAGTATGAGAATCACTTAAAGGAACAGAGCGGGCTCCATCCCCAACTCTGCATTCTTCATCTTCACATTTGGTACCCGGTTCTTTGACTCTGGGCAGCCTGCAGGATAGAGCTGCCCCGCCACCCCAGTGGGGCGGCGCTGCCCCCTGCCCACCAGCTCAGCGATGTATCCCCCACATGTGACGTCAGGAATAAGCACTCCATCCACTGACACCCGCCTAGCCCCGCATCAGTATTTGAACATGTTTAGCATTGCCCAGCGGCTTCAGGGCAGCACAGGCGCCCCCTGCAGGATCCCTGCCGCCTCTGCACCCTCTCGTCACAGGGGTCCTGAACATGCGCGGTGCAGCTCACCCCACACCCGCCTCGCACCAGAGCAGCTCCTAGTGATCACAGACCCCCTCACCCGGACCAGAGGCCCCCTCTCCACCTCCAGCACGCCCCTCCTCATCCTCACACGGGCTCGCAGGGTGCACCTACTTGTGGCCAGCTTCCTCGCCCTGCCCTTGCTCCTCATGATCCCGGTCCCCGGCGCGGCTCTGCTGGCAGCTCCCGGATCCGAGGGTTTTTCCTCCTTCTCTTCCCCCCTCTCTCTCTCCCTCGTTCTCCTCTTCCCCTTCTCTCGCTCCGGACCTGCTATCTATCCGGCACTGTCAGTTTCGGACACCTTCGCACATGCGCACCGCGGTGACGCCAACAACTAGGGGGAAAAAAAAGTTTAAGAGCGATTTATCACTTTTGATTTCGGATGTGGGGTGACAGGTACGGACAGGAGCCCTCTCCTGCCAACCCTGACCGGTCCGGGGGTGGGGGCATCCCCGACCACAGACCAATGCCCGCAAGCACTGCAGAGACTGCAGAGACTGCGGACAGGTTCATGGGCAGAGTATCGAACTAAAAACAAAAACCGTTAAAAGTCAATGAAGTTATTCACCTCGTACTAAAACGATCGGAACATACATCTGTCGTGCTGTTGCGTCAACTGTCCACGAAATTCCGACAGAGGTGTCGCAGGCGGCGTTTTGGTATTGCGACATTTTTTTTTATATCGCGACATTACCTGCATTCCTTTTTGCGAGGAGCCGGTTGCTACAATGCGCACTGTTCGGGAAGCACGCCCCCCCCCCCCTCCCCTGTATTATTTTAGGTGCTCGAGGACAACGTGTATGGACTGCGAGGCGGCTGCAGCCGTAATCGCGTTACCTGTCTCTGGCGATATTCTTATATTGCGACAATATCGCCAGTCCCTATACGTGCAGATGTTTCATGTCGCAGCAAGTGTTGAACAATGTCCTGTGAGACAATATTTACAGAACCACGACTCCGGTTTCACAAGCAGGAAACCTTTGCATCCGGGACCGTCTTGAGCGTAGTTTCTATTTTTTTGGTCGGTTGCCTTCTTTTGCAATGTGTGAATCTGTCATCGACACGTTCATCTCGCAGACAATGTAACTTAAAAGTGACAGGGGCCTGGGAGTGCCCGCCCGCACCTCAGGAAGAGTCGTCGGGATGCAAAATGTTACATTCTAATCAATTCGGTTTCTTTTTATGGCGGACTTTCCTCCGCAGCTCAGCGGGCATTTCTTAGATAGACCCTGGACCTCAAATAAAATGTGGTCTTTACACGACCTGCCCACCCCTTCCATACTTCCAAACACCACTGGCAGGTGCATGTTTTGGTTCACACTCATTCTATGCCGGGTTTGATTACATATTCCAGGGATCAAAGTAGACAGAATTAAACGAAGTCCCCTCTTCAGCCCTGTCCCCAAAGTAGAGACCGCTGTGGTGATGTGGGATTTTCCATTCCTGTATGAACGAGACATGAAGAGCAGTCCCATAGTCCGCACACGGTGTTTCAGTCATACACACTGACATTAAAACAGCTGCATGGGCCTCACACAGTAGCACACACCTCTCATGTATCATGAAAGGCAGCCAGGTGATGCTCACACAAGTATACAGTCATGCACACCGACATGAAAGCTGCTGCATCACACTCACACAGTTATAAAGTCATGCACACTGAGATGAAAGCAACCACATCATCCTCACACAATTCTACAATCATGTATACTGACATGAAAGCAGCCGCATCATCCTCACACAATTATACAAGCATGTACACACTGACATGAAGGCAGCCACATCACCCTCACACAGTTATAAAGTCATGTACACTGAGATGAACGCAACCACATCACCCTCACACAATTATATAAAGTCATGTACACTGACATGAAAGCAGCCACATCATCCTCACACAATTCTACAATCATGTATACTGACATGAAAGCAGCCGCATCACCCTCACACAGTTATAAAGTCATGTACACACTGACATGAAGGCAGCAGCATCACCCTCACACAGTTATAAAGTCATGTACACAATGACATGAAAGCAGCCACATCACCCTCACACAGTTATAAAGTCATGTATGTACACACTGACATGAAAGCAGCCGCATCACCCTCACACAATTATACAATCATGTATACTGACATGAAAGCAGCTGAATCACCCTCACAGAGTTATAGTCATGTGCACTGACATGAAAGCAGCCACATCACCCTCACACAATTATAAAGTTATGTGCAGTGACATGAAAGCAGCCACATCACCCTCACACAAATATCCTGTCATGTACTGACATGAAAGCAGCTACATCACCCTCACACACTTATAAAGTCATGTACACACTGACATGAACGCAGCCACATCACCATCACCCTATAATACAATCATGTGTACTGACATGAAAGCAGCCACAGGGTCCTCGCAGACTTCTTAATCACACACAGTGGCCCCAAGAGTTATTATAGTCATAAGTACTGACCTGCAAAAAACAGCCACATGGGTGCTCGTGCTGTTCTTTTTGTGGTACATACTGACCTGGAACGAAGACTCCTGGGCCTCACACAGCTCTTAGTCATACATAAGGGCTTGATAAGCAGCCACAGGGTCCTCACGGAGTACTCATGCAGGGCCACACGGCCCCATATCATGTCAAAATGCGCACATTGACATCAAAAGTATCCACTTGGTCCCCGCAGATTTATAAAGCACCCATGATCTTTCCTGGAAAGGAGTCACGTGGTCCTCAGAGCAGCGCACGTTTCTTACACTGAAAGGCAGCCATATATACGGCCCTCAGGCAATTATTGAACAGTCTTATATACTGCCATGTGAAACAGGCGCATGCCCCGTATGCAGCCATAGACACTGACACAAAGGTCAGACACACAGTTTATCTATACTAGGATCAAACCGCCACATGGCCCTTATAGGATGAGGGCTGTACAGCATCCTAACGTGTAGAATACGTGCACGCACGACGTTCACGCTACATCCAAATATGTCTTTTTATACTGACGTATTTGGAACTGGGGAACCGGGTTTGAGTCCCGGCGTCGGCTCAATATCACGTGATTCTGGACAGATCACTTCATCTCACCGTGCCTGAAAAATATGAATGTGACCTTGTGTGACGTAACTGGTGCTCATGTAAAGCGCTTCGATACCTTCCGGTAGAGTTCGCGCTGTATAAAAAAAAGGCAAAAAAAGGGCGTCTATTCTGGTAACCCAGATTACCTAATTTGTTTACGGTGCAAGTAAAGTCCTTTTTTTATTTCATGTGCCACCTGTTGAATGGTTAGTCATATGCTTAAAAAGGGCAACCACAGACTATTGCCATAATCAGTATTTAAAAATGTACCCCCACTGTGGTGTCATTGTCCCGAAACAGGTCACGATAAACAAAATTATAGGACGCAGCGACAGAGAAGGGCGGAGAAGTATACGCAGTAAGAACATGAATTGGTGGTGCGACGCGTGCGACAGCGCCTAGAGGCAGACAATGTTGACACCTGTCAAGCTGGTATTCAGTGCTGCCGAGCAGACCTTGAATCAACTTGACGTTTTCTGTGGTCGACCGTTTTTCTGTCAGACGCTGTAATGTGCGCTCACAGAAGAATACACACTCGGCAGTCGGCACTATACTACGCGTGTGCAAATTACGCTGACCCGCAATTCTCCAGATGGAACACGCTTGCGATGCTGCACGTGTGCACGGTCGCATGTCCCGCGGCAGAGGAAAGAGGTTGCATAGTGACGGCGGCTTCGAAAAGAAAATGACTAAAAACATCTGTTCGAGACCGCCCATTGGCCAATCTTTCTCCGATGCGCACTTAATGCCACTACGGATGTATATAAACAGGAAAGCCAGCGAGGGTCCACGTGGTCCTGACAGGCCTGGGATAAAGGACCACGTGGCACCCTTTCACGTGGAATGTGTGTGAGAGTTTCACACATATGTGCACATACATGTAGAGCACACGCACATGTGTACAGAGCTGCTCTGCACGGCGTGAACATTCTTCACTACAATGACATTTAACGAGCTGTGTAGCCTCTCCTAAATCATGAAAATAAATGCGACATTTTTCTTTTTACTGTTGATAATTTTTGTGGCTGTAGGGTCTCAATCAAACAACCTGAGCGACAAGATATACGTGGCTCTTTCTGTTCCCTCTATGACATAGATAGCGTTTTAAATACTATTTTTCACCGATTTTTTAGAAATACTTTACGTGGAAATTGGAATTCAAGCGTATTATTACCCGATTAAATTAACACTCAGTTCATCAACCACACAACGAAGGGGAAAAGAGTTGGACCAGCTTCAATTCCAATGTGTAAAACTCACACGGAGCTGGTTATCCGCAGCGAGAGCAGAACCCGCTGAACTATCTCCCGAACCAACGAACATAATGAAAAACATTTTCGCAGTTTAAAACATCTGTACAAATATAAAATGTTTCCTAGAGACACAGCTGACAAAAATAAAATACGAAATAGCACCTGAGGTCTTCAAAGTCACATCTTTTGACAAAAGCTCCGCTGAAAAGACAAACCAGTAAAAAAAAACAAAAAAAAGGAATTAGAAGATCGGGGGAAAGCCGTAGTACAAAAGTGCCACACAAAAAAATAATTGGGAACAAATAATTAAATGCGCATTTAATTAAAAAGAAATGCACGTCAAAAAAGTGAAAGCGACTATTTCAATAGATTGTAGTGTCGAAAATTAAACCATGATCAGATAAAAAATACAGGTGTGTTATAAGGTTAAGGAACACGACCGCAGAGCACAGAAAACTTCAAAAAGAATTACAAAAACGGCGAAAAGGATATTATTTCGGTCGCCGAATTTTCAGGGCTTAGGGTAGGTGGAATGCAACAGTTGCCTTAATTTAAAATCATTTTACATGAACGCTCACGGAGGCAGGAAGGTGCCTGGCATGAACTCAGTATGCTTGCAGCGAAATATAAAACACAATAATATCAAAAGCAGACTGCAAATCCTCAGACTGCTGTGCCTACAGAACTTTGCATTCCGGTGAGCAGTTCTTTTGGAATAGTTAATGCAGCAAGACACACGGTGTGATCCTAGACAGGTGCTGTCCTGACATCCGTAACTCAGCCCATGCACTGGCATGACCTTTACAGGTTCCCGACCAATCGTCGGCTATCTCCCGCACTCCCCTTCAGATGACGTTTACAAGCGTCACGTTAACACGCACCTTGACGTTCTCGCTTATTAGACGATTAAACACGTTTTCCCGCATACACAGCGTGAATATTTTAAAATGTATAGATTGCATATAAAGCTAGGACGGCAAATCTGTGGATAACCGCCCCCTGCTCCCACCACACGTCAGCATTTGTTTGTTAGTTTTTCAAACACAAGTTTGGCCTTTTTTTTTTTTGCTTTGCATTTTTCCGCACTAAAAGTAACATAGGCACAAGCGTGTATTTCAGGCGCACCCCTTCCGGTTAAACACATGGGGACAGGGGCCGAAGTGGCGGCTGGGGGTGAGGGGGGGCTGTCATTGTCTTTGTGCAGTGAACTTTCGAGTGTGCCACGGGGGCTCGATAACACGCAAGGCTCTTTTAATCACCGCGATGCACTGTTTACACAAAGCGGGCGGTTAAGAAATTAATGCCCTGCCAGGGAGAAGGCCAGACCCTCGCCATGTGGAACGCCCCCCCCCCCCTCCCCAGCCATTCTTTAAAGACTGTGCTGCGGCTTCCAGCCACGGGCCCAATTAGGGAAAATGGACTCTCTCTCTCCCGTTGCACTACAATAACCCATGGGCCTACAGGCCTGCACCGAGCCACACTTTATTGTCACATGAGGCTGACCCGGGGAAATGACAGGCCTCCGTGGTGACAGCTCCGCCCCCCTCTACCCCAGACTGCAATTATTAGGAATTAATTGGGTTCAGGACCCCCGGGGTGGGGAAATAAATGAATAGCGTGTCAAGTGGCTGAATCCACGTTTTTTGGGTCCACGTGACGGATCCGCCCACGAGACTGGACTTTTATTGAGAGACTGACACCTCTCCCTGTTCGGAAGTAAATATATAAGTATGTGGGGGAGGATGTATAAGGGGGCAGGGTGTATTTATTGGGATTGTTATTATAGTATACGATTTGTAAATTATCTGCGGCTCAGACACAAACAACTGGGGTCCCGACGCGCTCGGGGCTGGCTGTCGGGGCCGGAGTAAAAGTGAAAAGAAAGGCCGGAGGCAAAAAAGGAAATTACTGCCAGCCCCGGTGACCTTTCAGAGAGGTGATCGATCAATTCGTCAAACAAGGAGATTTATCAGCGTTAGACGGGGTTTGGAGGTTGGGGGTGGGGCTTGGGGGGAGGGGTTGAATACGAGGGTGTGGGAAAACCCCGAAGACAGGCAATGGTGGCATTTAATAAGGTGGCAGGAGCAAACATGTGGTAGAAAAATAAATTACATGAAACCAGGCAACAGGACCCCCGCCAACATGGACAGGTTAAAAAAACAAAAGCGACGTTTGGCACATGAGCTGGTACCTTGCACCTGTTTCCTCTGCTTTGCCCGTCTGGACCGAGGCAGTGGATTTAGGACGCGACTGTGCGTCGTTGTAAACTCAGCCGGCAGACCAAGCAACCCGATGACCAGATTAAGTATTTTAATTTTACCATTTGTCCTCTCCAATTACTGGCAAACATAAAGCTAAGTACTGATTTGCTTGGTTGCACCTGACACAGGTCTGTTTAGTAACCAAAGTTTAAAAAAAATTCTCAAGGCATATAGATTTTCAAATAAACGCTTGGATGAGGCGAGATGGCACAGAGGAGAAACGCAGGGTTGACATCAATTAGCAGTTTGACTCAGAATAATAAAATACGTTTTAAGATTAGATTTTGCAAAAAGACGAACCCGTCTAACATGTAACAACCCCTTATGTGGTGAGATTGCATACCGTCACTTGTCTACATTTCCACAGTAAGACAATATCAATATGTTGACGTGTTCTGCTCCCAAATTTCCAGGTGCCACCTTCGAGTCAGGTTTAACCTGGGGAGAACATTCAGATATTTCTATTCTTATCACTCACTAAAATGACAAATATGTTTCTGAAATTCAGTTCCAAGAAGAACATGTCGGGTGGCCCTCATAGCGGTTTGTGACTTGCTACAAGCGCCTAGAGGTTGGGCAAGCACCCAAGCGGCTTTGCCCCCACACCAGCGGCTAAATTGCACTACATCAAGCGTGATGTGCTTTACTGGAGGGAAGCGGATGTCCTGGTGCGCGCGGCTGCTCCAAGCTGCCAGTCAACGCTTGGTCTGCATCGCCCTCGTGTGGACACTGCCTGAAGGTGCACCTTCAAGGTGCGCGGGAAAAGAAAACACTCACCAGCTTTCACCATGTACTCTGTCCTCCATGTGCTACTGGGTAGTGCCTTTTTTCTGCTGTAAATTTACCTCACGCTCACGTAACGAGTTCTGCTGGTCTTAATGAGTGAGCAAGATATATTGAGCGTTTTCCTTTGCAATACACATAATCACGTGGTTGATCCCTGCTCAAACATTGCCTGATATTACCTGGTATAATTCAAAATTTGCAAACATTCGTGACAAGAATTTTCAATTCTATTAAGGACTAGGAGGCGAGGATTATGCTTTCTCATTTCTTTAATGAAATGCTCAGCAGCCAATCAAAAAACAGAACTACAAATCCCATGAACACTTGCAAATGACCCTAGAGCAGCGGTCTTCAATCTGTGGGGCGCGACCCCCAGGGGGGTCGTGGAGTCCTGGGAAGGGGGTCGCAGATTCTGCAGAGTGCAGTTCCTGGCATTGGGCTGAGGGTGCTCACGGCGGAGGCCTAATTCACACCGAGGTGTGAAAAACATAAACGCCTCATTAACAAGTAAAAGGTCTTTTAAAGACCTGTCAAGTACTTGTGTGTGACTGTGTGTGTGTCCCAGAAGCTGTTACAGCAGGGCTCACATACACAAGCTGGGGAGAGCTGGGGGGGGGGGGGGGGAGGCTGGGGGAGTGGCTATAGCATAGCCCTTTGAGTTCAATGGATGTTGCGCACCTGGAGCTGTGGGTCCCGTGACACGTCCCCCGCCCCTAGCAGGGAGGCACAGAGATGCCCTCCCATGAGTGGGAAAGAAGAAGGAAGACGACGCAGAGAGATACTGATCCCTCCCCCCCCCCCCCCCCCCCCACGAGAGAGGCACAGAAAAGGTGGGTGGATGAATGATAGGTGGATGAAAGGCTGAAGGATGGATGGATGATGGATGGATGTGTGAAAAGGTGGGTGGATGAATGATGAGTGGATGGATGAATGAAAGGGTGGATGGATGAATCATGGATGTATGGATGGAAGGATGAAAGGGTGGATGGTTGAAGGATAGATTGGTGAAGGATAGATGTATGGATGGAAGAATGAAAGGGTGGACGGATGAAGGATAGATGGATGAAAGGGTGGATGGATGAATGATGGATGGATGGATATGTAAAAAGATGGGTGGATGAATGATGGGTGAATGGATTGATGAAAGGGTGGATGGATGAATGATGGATGTATGGAGGGAAGGATGAAAGGGTGGATGGATGAAGGATGGATGTATGGATGGGAGGATGAAAGGGTGGATATATGAAGGATGGATGTATGTATGGATGGGAGGAGAAAGGGTGGGAGGATGAAAGGGTGGATGGATGAAAGGGTGGATGTATGTATGGATGGGAGGATGAAAGGGTGGATAGATGTATGGATGGATAAAAGGCTGCATGGATGAATGATGCATCGATGGATGTGTGAAAAGGTGGGGGATGAATGATGGGTGGATGGATGTATGGATGAAAGGGTGGATGGATGTATGGATGGGAGGATGAAAGTGTGGATGGATGAAGGACGGATGTATGGATGAAAGGGTGGATGGATGTATGGATGGGAGGATGAAAGTGTGGATGGATGAAGGACGGATGTATGGATGAAAGGGTGGATGGATGTATGGATGGGAGGATGAAAGGGTGGATGGATGAAGGATGGATGTATGGATGGGAGGATGGAAGGGTGGATGGATGAAGGATGGATGCATGGATGGGAGGATGAAAGGGTGGATGGATGTATGAATGGATAAAAGGTTGCATGGATGAATGATGGATGGATGTGTGATAAGGTGGGTGGATGAATGATGGGTGGATGAAAGGAAGGGTGAATGGGTAAAGGATGGGTGGATGGATGATGGATGGATGTGTGAAAAGGTGGGTGGATGAATGAGTGGATGGATGAATGAAAGGGGGGATGGATGAATGATGGATGGGTGGATGGAAGGATGAAAGGGTGGATGGATGAAGGATAGATTGGTGAAGGATAGATGTATGGATGGAAGAATGAAAAGGTGGACAGATGAAGGGTGGATGGATGAATGATGGATGGATGGATGTGTGAAAAGGTGGGGGGATGAATGATGGGTAGAAGGATGGATGAAAGGGTGGGTGGATGGATGGATGAAAGGGTGGATAGGTGAAGGATGGATGTATGGATGGGAGGATGAAAGGGTGGGTGGATGAAGGATGGGAAGATGAAAGGGTTGATGGATGTATGAATGGATAAAAGGTTGCATTGATGAATGATGGATGAATGTGTGAAAAGGTGGGTGGATGAATGATGGGTGGATGGAAGGAAGGGTGGATGGGTAAAGGATGGATGTATGGATGGAAGGATGAAAGGGTGGATGTATGAAGGATGGATGTATGGATGGAAGGATGAAAGGGTGGATGGATGGATGTGTGAAAGTGTGGGTGGATGAATGATGGAGGGATGTAATGAGGTCTAACAGGCGCATTTATGGTTGTCAAAAGTTGATGATGAGGAGTACCAGTTTCTAGAAACTTTTGTCGGAAGGTGGTCCTTACGCCTAAAAAGGTTTTACAAGGGGGTCTCAACATCAAAAAGTTTGAAGACCTCTGCCCTAGAGGAAACACTATATAAGGTCCATAAATCAGTCCTTCTTCCTCTTTCTTTGGGTAAACAGTTCGACATCAAAATATAATCCAAGGTAAAGCAACAGCAACAGTTCCAAGCAAGCCGCCGAAATCCACAGGATCTTGTAAACGCAGATGGAAGCATCCGGGCGCAAGGAGATAGAGGAGACTCTTGAGGTAGATCAACCATATCACTTCTGGTCAGAACCTGAAACAGAGACAGAGCCGTAATATCCCAATAATCGAGAAAAGTAATATATACAGGGGAGGGAAAATCAGAAAAAATTCATAACTGTAATAGTATGCAATTTTTATACAGTACATGATACTACCAAATAATTACAATCCGGGTGGGATAATCCTCACCTCCTAGTCCTTAATAGAATTGAAAATTCTTGTCACGAATGTTTGCAAATTTTGAATTCTATGTCAGGACAGGAGGCTCCGATTATGCTTGTTTAAAGCTCGTCCACCACAACAGAGGCAACACTAACAATTGGTTTATAATAAAATTGCTTGAAAACAGAATCTGAAGACCAGTCTGCAGCTTTCATGATGTCAAACAAAGTAACACCCATGGAGCAGGCCTTAGAAGCCATTGCCCCTCTAGCAGAATGTGCCCCAAACACAGAAACATCAATGCCCGCCTCGGACATGAGCCAGCGCACCCAGCGAGCTAAAGTAGCCGGTGCAACAGGACGGAAAGGCTTCTGCAAAGCGATCAACAATTGACCTTGCATATCTGCGCGCAAAGAAGCGGTACTCACCTCGTAATCCTTCAAACATTGTACAACACACAGATTGGGGTGATCCGGAAATGAAGGATACGTTATGGATGAGGTGTTGGTTTTAGTCCTTCTAGAGAGAGTGAAAGTAACACCTTCGGGAGTGAAGGAGCGGCCCGCCAGGTCTAAAGTCCGAATATCCGAAACACGTTTGCAAGAAACTAAACACAGTAACATTGTTAGTTTTGCAGACAACTGTTTACGGGATAATAGAAGATTAGAAGGCCAGGCCTCTAAGTAGCTCAGGACAATCGAAACATCCCACCAAGACACGTACTTCGGTGTGGGAGGTTTCGCAAGGCGAATTCCTTTCAACAGTTTGGAAAGCAAATGATGTTCCCCAACAGGCTTACCATCAACGTGGACATGGCCCGCAGAAATGGCCGACCGAAAACCATTAACGGTCCGATATGCAAGACCGGACGTGGCCAAGGAAGTCAAGAAATTGATGACTAGACTGATATCCGCCGAAACGGGATCAACTTCCCGTTGAACACATCAATCACTCCAGCGTTTCCATGCTCCTCGATACCGCTTGTGGGTATTGGGAGACCAGGCGTTACTGATGAAGTTGGCAGCTTCGCTAGAAATGCCTGGGATCGACCAACGATCCCCGAAATTCGCCACGCTAGTAACTGGAGAGTGCCGGCGAGAATGAGGGGATGCGGATATCCGAGAGGATCCTGCAACAGATTCCGCTTCAGGGCAAGAAGGAGAGGAGGTGCGCAGCACATTTCCAAGAGAACCGGGAACCACGCCTGAGCTTTCCACAAGGGATCAATCAGAATCAGCTCCGCTCGAAAGCGTTTGGTGTAAGCAAGGACTCTGGGAAGCATCATAAATGGGGGAAATGCATAGCAAAGAGTCGATGGCCACTGTTGGAGAAAAGCATCCGTGGCCAGAGCTGAGGGGTCCGGTCTCCAGCTGTAAAACTGGGGAAGCTGCGCATTGAGGCGAGATGCAAAAAGGTCCAGGTGACACTGGCCCCAATGACGAAGAATGGCGCGGAAGACTCGAGGGTGAAGTCTCCAGTCGCTGAAGTCCCGAAGATGACGGGAGTGCCAAGCCGCAACCTGATTGTTGCGGCCCGGGAGATACTCTGCAATAACCGTGATCTTCCGGTGGAGGCAAAAATGCCAAAAATCCTTGGCAATCTCCGCTAAAATCTTGGACCGTGTCCCGCCTAGTTTGTTGACATAGCGGACTGCCGACACGTTGTCCATCCGGAGAAGAATGCAACAATTCGCCTGTAGGGGGGAAAAACACCGAATCGCAAAGGAACCCGCCAGGAGTTCCAGACAATTGATATGGAGAGATAACTCCTGGGGTGACCAACGACCCCCCCGTCGAGATGGACCCGCAACGGGCTCCCCAGCCCCATTGACTGGCATCCGATTCGATCACCAGTTCTGGAGACGACCCGAACAGGGCTCGACCGTTCCAGGCCTCCATGTGGTCTAGCCACCATTGCATCTCCATCCGCACTTCCTCTGAAAGAGGGATTTGATCCGAATATCGGAGACCTTTCCGGAGATGCTGAATCTTCAAGCGTTGCATCGCCCGGTAATGTAAGGGACCCGGAAAGATTGCCTGAATGGAGGACGCTAGAAGGCCTACCACACGTGCCAACGACCTCAACGACACAGTCTGTTTGGAAATAACAGACGTCAATTCTCTCCTGATGTAACGGAGTTTCTGGTTGGGTAAGAGTAGTTGGCAAGTCAACGAATCTATCCGAAAACCCAGAAAATCGATAGACTGAGCGGGAACCAAAACCGATTTGGGAACATTGACTAGAAAACCCAGAGATTGTAAGAGGGTGATGGACCACTCCAGATGTTGCAGAAGCTTGAGAGGACAATCTGCCATAAAAAGAATGTCGTCCAGGTAAATAATCAGTCTGACCCCCCTGGAACGAAGATGCTCTACAACTGGCCTCAGCAATTTCGTGAAGCACCACGGTGCTGATGAAAGGCCGAACGGGAGAACTTGATACTCGTACCATTGATCCAGCCATTGAAACTGGAGGAATCTGCGATGGGGACTGTAAATCGGGATGGACAAATAAGCATCTTTCAGGTCCAGACGGACCATCCAATCCCCTTCCCGAAGGAGATCCCGCAGAAGATGGATGCCCTCCATCTTGAAGTGCCTGTACACCACTCCGCTGTTGAAGTCTTTCAGGTTGAGAACCAGGCGAGATCCGCCTCCTTTTTTCTCGACCAGAAAGACTGAGCTGACAAAGCCATGAGGATGGAGTACTGTTGGAACAATCGCCCCCTTGCTGAGGAGCACCTTTATTTCCTCCGACAGACAAGCCTGAGAGTGACTGGAAAAAAGCATAGGGGTCGGCAGACGGGTTTGATGTATTGGGTGATAGAACTCTATCTTGAACCCTTGAACAGTTTCTAGCACCCAAGCATCGCTGGAGATTAAGCGCCAATTGTTCAGAAAAAATTGTATTCTGCCCCCCAGCATTACATCGCATGCTTGAATTAGGCTCACCTGTAGCTCCGGAATCTTGATATTGGCCTTGGTGACCACCAGATCTTCCTTTGCCGTATTGGCCTTTTCCTTTCCGTGAAGGATAGAAATTTGCGCGGGTGGAGTAACCGGAGTCGTACTGACCACCGCGCTGCTGCGAAGAACCCCTCTGGGACTGTTGCTGCGACCCACGGCCGAACGACCATCCCCGTTGTCGTCCGGCCTTGCTAAAAACCGGACGCATGGCCCGGCACAAGGATGCCTGCGCTTTATCAATCCCGCTGAAGGCGGATACAAATTTTGTCAATTCCTTGAGGAAGGGTTGACCGAAGAGAAGGCCCTGTGCCTCCGGACCGGCCTCAGAAGTTGCTAATTCGGCCAACTTCGGATCCAGTTTAAGCAGAATGGATCGTCGCCTTTCAGCAGAAATGGCGCAGTTAACATTGCCAAACATGCAAACAGCTCTCTGAGCCCATTCAATGAGCTCATCTGGATTGACGGTCGCTGAAGCCTCCTTTGCTTTGAAGCCCAGATCCAGGATTTTTGAAAGGGGGCCCAACATGTCCATTAATTTATCTTGGCAAGACCGCCAGGAACGGTCGAGGCCCTTCTTAGGGTCCTTTGAGTACTTCTTGAGGTAGGTCACCATCATGGGGTCCACCTCCGGAGTTTCTGCAATGTGGTCCGCAAGGTCCGGTCTCGGACACTCAGAGCGCAGTCGAGCTCGGACCGGCGCCTCAAAGGGATGGCGAACATGCGCCTCAAGATAAGCGGCCACTGCCGGAGCTGGCAACCATGACGTGGAATTTGGGTGAATGATATCCTCCGGCTCAAAATTCAAAAGCAGGGGACGCTCAGGAGCGTCAACGAAACCCTCCTTGCGGAGACGCTTCATAGGAGGCGAAGAGTCGTGATCGGAAGAGGCCTGAGCCTGGTCCGACTCTTCCACAGAATGTGACGCAGAAGTCTTGGGCTTGTCGGAAGACAAAGCCTTCGCCAGTCTTTGGAAGTCTGATCTGTGAGGGTTATGAGGAGATTTAGTGGCCTTTTGAGAAGGCGGCAACCAACCCTGCTGAACAGCATATTCATTTAAATGATGTTTGAGAGGGTTTATAGCTCTAACCAGTGCCTTGTTCACCGAAAGTTGTACACCTTTGTCCAGTTCTTCGACCAGGTTGTACTCCATAGAGTCATCCTCCTCTTCGTCGTAATAGCAGTCATCATCTGCGTCGTAATAATCAGCCATTGCACCAAGGTACAAAATTCTATGCCCACTAGATGACTGACCAAATATTGAGTATCAGTGATACCAGTAAGGGGGAGTGAGAACCCCAAAGCAGGCCAAATAGAGGTTGGATAATCCAAACTCAAGAAAAACTTTTAGAGTGTGGAGGGAGATAGCCTGCCAACAAAAACCACTCTAGGCAGAGCCTATGCACAACAATTATCAGCCAAAACACTTTCCTGTGCTCCGGCGTAGACGGGGTCGAAAGTTCAGGGCTGTGGGCGTGAGCGCTGGTGAGAAGCGTTCCTTCACTTGACCGGCGTGAGGCGAACAGCCAGAAACCGGAAACAAAGCAACGCGCATGCGCGACGTTGCTGCCGCTGAAACACCGGCTCGAGAGCGCTCGCGCTCTCCCAAGAAGCCGACGACCCCTGCTCCCACTCCACCAAAGCAACCGGGCACAAGGAAGCGGCCAGGCGCAGGGAGGTGAACACACGCTCCCAGGAAGACACGTCGCCAACGGACGCAGAAAATATCGGCACCGAAGCCGAGCAAAAGTACACAAGCGACGCGCACAAAAGTACAAGCAGCGCAATATAAGGCAAGTGTACACAACCAAAGCAGAGCAATAACAAGTAAAGCAATGCAAGTAAGGTAAAAGTGACTTAACTGGCTGCGGAGCAGCAAAGAAAGAGGAAGAAGGACTGATTTATGGACCTTATATAGTGTTTCCTCTAGGGTCATTCCCAAGTGTTCATGGGATTTGTAGTTCTGTTTTTTGATTGGCTGCTGAGCATTTCATTAAAGAAATGAGAAAGCATAATCGGAGCCTCCTGTCCTGACATAGAATCTATGTAAAGACGAAGGGAACATGCCAGTCTGAAATTCTATGTCAGGACGGAGGCTCCGATTCTATGTCAGGACAGGAGGCTCCGATTATGCTTTCTCATTTCTTTAATGAAATGCTCAGCAGCCAATAAAAACAATCAAAAACTACATTTCCCATCAACACTAGGGAATGACCATAGATATTACACTATAAAAGGTCCAAACATTAGTCCTTCTTCCTCTTTCTTTGCTGCTCCGCAGCCAGTTAAGTCTCTTTAGCTTTACTCTGCTTCAATTGCTGTTGTTACTCTTAATTGCTATTGTTGCTCATACACTTGCCTTGTATTGCGCTGCTTTGTTTCTCGTGCGCGGTGCTTGTGTATGTTTCTGGGCGCCGGCTCCGCCTTTGGTGTGTGCCGGTGTTTGTTTGTTTTCGTCCGTTCGCGGCGTGCTTCTTGGGAGCGTGTGTTCGCCTCCCTGCGCCTGGCCGCTTGTGCCTGGTTGCTGAGAGTGGAGCGGGAGCAGGGGTCGTCGGCTCGCACGGAGAGCGCGAGCGCTCTCGAGCCGGTGTTTTCAGGAGCGGCAGCGTCGCGCATGCGCGCTGCATTATTACCAGGATTGGGGCTCTTTCTCCTCACGCCGGATTGAATGAAGGACCACTTTTGACAGCGCTCACGCCCACAGCTCTGAACTTTCGACCCCGTTCGACACCGGAGCACAGGAAAGTGCTTTGGTAGTACTGTTTATGCATAGGCTCTGCCTAGAGTGATTATTAGTCGGCAGGCTTACCTCCCTCCACATTTGATTTATTTTTTCTTGAGTTTTACTCAGTTTAGCCTGCTTGGGGTGTTCACTCCCCCTTATTTGTATCTTTGATACTCCATATTTGCACCAGTCATCTTGTGGGCTTTGACTCTTTGCACACCAGTGCAATGGTGGATTATTATGAGGATGATGATGACTGTTTCTATCCTGAGGAAGAGGATGACACTCTTGGTTATGATCTGGTGGAAGAATTAGATAAGGGTGTGCAGTTGTCTGTTAATAAGGCGCTTGTTCGTGCTATCAATCCCCTAAAGCGCCATTTGAACCAGTATGCGATGCAGCAAGGTTGGTTGCCTCCTTCCCAGAAGACCACCAAGTCTCCCCATAATCCTCATAAGTCGGATTTTCAGAGACTGGCGAAGACTTTGTCTACTGAGGCGTCCAAATCTTCAGCGTTTTGTTTTGCGGAAGACTCCGACCCTGCTCAGGTCTCTTCTGGTCCGGACTCTCCGCCCAAGAAGCGTCTCCGCAAGGAGCGTTTTGTTGACGCCCCCGAGCGTCCTTCCCTGCTTACTTTTGAGCCGGAGGACATTGTCCACCCAAACTCGTCCTCGTGGTTGCCTGCTCCGGCAGTGGCCGCTTATCTTGAGGCTCACATTCGCCAGCCATTTGAGGCGTCGGTTCGGGCCAGGCTCCGTTCCAAATGCCCTAGACCTGACCTTGCTGACCACCTAGCTGAGACCCCGGAGGTGGATCCGATGATGGTCACCTATCTCAAAAAATATTCGAAGGATCCTAAGAAGGGCCTTGACCGTTCCTGGAGGTCATGCCAGGATAAGTTACTGGACATGCTTGGTCCCCTTTCCAAGATTCTGGGTCTTGGCTTCAAAGCTAAGGAAGCTTCGGCTCTCGTGAACCCGGATGAACTCATTGAGTGGGCACAGAGGGCGGTCTGCCAGCTAGGGAACGTTAATTGCGCAGTTTCTGCGGAAAGGCGTAGGTCCATTTTACTCAAGTTGGATCCCAAATTGGCAGAATTGGCATCTTCAGAGGCAGGTCCGGAGGCGCAGGGCCTATTATTTGGTCAACCGTTCTTAAAGGAACTGACGAAATTTGTTTCCGCCTTCAGCGGAATTGATAAGGCACAGGCTTCCTTGCGCCGGGCCATGCGTCCGGTTTTTGCGGCCGTGGGTCGCAGCAGCAGTCCCAGAGAGGTGCCTCGCAGCAGCGTGGTGGGCAGTATGACTCAGGATACTCCACTCGTGCCAACTTCTACCCTTCCCGCAAAGGAAAAGGTCAATACGGCAAAGGTCGATCAGGTGGACAACAGGGTCATTACCAAGATTCCGGAGCTACAGGTGAGCCTCATTCAAGCATGCGATGTGATGTTGGGGGGCAGAGTGCAATTTTTCCTAAACAATTGGCGTATGATCTCCACCGATGCTTGGGTGCTAGAAACCGTTCAGGGTTTCAAGATAGAGTTCTATCACCCAATGCATCAGACCCGTCTTCCCCCTCCTATGCTTTTTTCCCGTCACGCTCAAGTTTGTCTCTCAGAGGAAATCGAAGTTCTCCTCAAAAAGGGAGCGATTGTTCCAACCGAACGCCATCCGAAGGGCTTTGTCAGCTCAGTCTTTCTGGTCGAGAAGAAAGGAGGCGGGTCTCGCCTGGTTCTCAACCTGAAAGACTTCAACAGTGGGGTAGTGTACAGACACTTCAAGATGGAGGGCGTCCATCTTTTGCGGGATCTCCTTCGGGAAGGAGATTGGATGGTCCGTCTGGACCTGAAGGACGCGTATCTATCGATCCCAATTTACAGGCCCCATCGTCGATTTCTCCAGTTCCAATGGCTGGGGCGTTGGTACGAGTATCAAGTTCTCCCATTCGGCCTGTCGTCAGCACCATGGTGCTTCACGAAAATACTGAGGCCAGTTGTGGAACATCTACGCTCACGGGGAGTCAGGCTGATCATCTATCTGGACGACATTCTTCTTATGGCGGATTGTCCTCTCCGGCTTCTGCAACATCTGGAGTGGTCCATCGGACTCTTGCAGTCTGTCGGTTTTCTGGTCAATATTCCGAAATCGGTTTTGATTCCCTCTCAATCTATAGATTTTCTGGGTTTTCAGATAGACTCGGTGACTTGCCAACTTCTCTTGCCAGGTCAGAAGCTGCGCTACATCAGGAGGGAACTGACGTCTGTTATTTCCAAACAGACTGTGTCGTTGAGGTCATTAGCACGTGTGGTAGGTCTTCTGGCGTCCTCCATTCAGGCGATCTTTCCGGGTCCTCTACATTACAGGGCGATGCAACGCCTAAAGATTCAGCATCTCCGGAAAGGCCTCCGCTATTCGGATCAGATTCCTCTTTCAGAGGAAGTGCGGGGGGAGATGCAGTGGTGGCTGGACCACATGGAGGCCTGGAACGGTCGAGCCCTGTTCGGTTCATCCCCGGAACTGGTGGTCGAATCCGATGCCAGTCAGTGGGGTTGGGGAGCCCGTTGCGGGTCTGTCTCGACGGGGGGCCGTTGGTCACCCCAGGAGCTGTCTCTCCACATAAATTGTCTGGAACTCCTAGCGGGTTCCTTTGCGATAAAGTGTTTTTCTCCCCTTCAGACGAGTTGTTGCATTCTTCTCCGAATGGACAATGTGTCCGCAGTCCGCTATGTCAACAAGCTGGGCGGGACTCGGTCCAAGGTATTGGCGGAGATAGCCAAGGATTTTTGGCATTTTTGTCTGCAGCGGAAGATCACGGTTATTGCAGAATATCTTTCGGGTCGCAACAATCAGGTTGCGGATTGGCACTCCAGACATCTTCAGGATTTCAGCGACTGGAGACTTCATCCTCGAGTCTTCCGTGCCATTCTTCGGCGGTGGGGCCAGTGTCACCTGGATCTGTTTGCCTCTCGCCTCAACGCGCAACTTCCCCGGTTTTACAGTTGGAGACCGGATCCCTTGGCTCTGGCCACAGATGCTTTTCTTCAACAGTGGCCATCGACTCTTTGTTATGCGTTTCCCCCATTCATGATGCTTCCCAGAGTGCTAGCTTACACCAAGCGGTTTCGAGCGGAGCTGATTCTGATTGCTCCTCTGTGGAGGGCTCAGGCGTGGTTCCCGGTTCTCCTGGAGATGTGTTGCGACTCTCCACTCCTTCTTCCCCTGAAGTGGAATCTGTTGCAGGATCCTCTCGGAGATCCGCATCCCCTCATTCTGTCCGGCTCTCTCCAGTTGCTAGCATGGCGAATCTCGGGGATCGTTGGTCGATCCCGGGCATTTCTTGCAACGCTGCCAAATTCATTAGTAACGCCTGGTCTCCCAATACTCACAAGCGATATCGAGGGGCTTGGAAACGCTGGTGTGATTGGTGTGTTCAACGGGAAGTTGATCCCGTTTCAGCGGATGTCAGTCTAATCATTAATTTTTTGACTTCCCTGGCCACTTCCGGTCTGGTCTATAGGACAGTTAATAGTTTTCGTTCGGCTATTTCTGCTGGCCACGTCCAGATTGATGGTAAACCTGTTGGTGAACATCATTTACTTTCCAAACTGCTTAAAGGGATTCGTCTTGCGAAACCTCCCACTCCTAAATATGATTCTTTATGGGACGTTTCTGTTGTACTGAGGTTTTTGGAGGCTTGGCCTTCTGATCTTTTATTGTTTCGTAAACAGTTGTCTGCAAAATTGACCATGTTACTGTGTCTAGTATCGTGCAAACGCGTTTCTGATATCCGCGCTTTGGACCTTGCGGGTCGCAGTTTCACTCCTGAGGGTGTTACGTTCACTCTCTCTAGGAGGACTAAGTCCAACACTTCCTCCATTACGTATCCTTCTTTTCCTGATCATCCCAATCTTTGTGTTGTCCAGTGTTTGAAGGATTATGAGGTGAGTACAGCTTCTTTGCGTATGGACATGCAAGGTCAATTGTTGATTGCCTTGCAGAAGCCCTTTCGCCCTGTTGCACCGGCTACTCTGGCTCGCTGGGTGCGCTGGCTCATGTCCGAGGCGGGCATTGATGTTTCTGTGTTTGGGGCACATTCTGCAAGAGGGGCAATGGCCTCTAAAGGCTTTTTCCATGGGTGTCACTTTATTTGATATTATGAAAGCTGCAGATTGGTCTTCAGACTCTGTTTTCAAAAAGTTTTATTATAACCCTATTGTTAGTGTGGCTTCTGTTGTGGTGGACAAGCTTTAAACAAGCATAATCGGAGCCTCCTGTCCTGACATAGAATTCAAAATTTGCAAACAGTCGTGACAAGAATTTTCAATTCTATTAAGGACTAGGAGGCGAGGATTATCCCACCCTTTTTTATGACTCTGTTGCATTGTTATGTAATGTATAATGATTACATTCTGATACAAGTCTGTTTCTCCTTGTTCTTTCCCCCCCGACTTGCTTTGTTTTTCCTCCATTATTTGGATGTTACGGCTCTGTATCTTTTTCAGGTTCAGACCAGAAATGATGATGTTCATCTTCTTCGGGAGTCTCCCGTGTTTCCTAGTTCTCGGACCCAGGGTTCCTCGCTCTTCTGCTTCAAGATCCTTTGGATTTCTGCGGCATGTTTGGAACTGTTTTTGTTAATTTACTTGGGATTGTTTTTCGATTTGGAACTGTTTCCACAAAGAAAGAGGAAGAAGGACTAATGTTTGGACCTTTTATAGTGTAATCTCTATGGTCATTCCCTAGTGTTGATGGGAAATGTAGTTTTTGATTGTTTTTATTGGCTGCTGAGCATTTCATTAAAGAAATGAGAAAGCATAATCCTCGCCTCCTAGTCCTTAATAGAATTGAAAATTCTTGTCACGAATGTTTGCAAATTTTGAATTATGCTTTTCTCAATTTCTTTACTGGAGACAGCAGCCAATGAAAACACAGTAAAGAAAACAAAAAAACTACACTTCCCATGAGCACATAGTAACCATAGAGTACAAAGAAGGTATAAATATAGTCATAGAGGTTCCAACTTCCTTTCTTTGCTGCTCCGCAGCCAGTTAAGTGTTCTTTCCTTATTTACCTGATATTTTGCCTTAATTTATGGTAAATATTGTGTACGCTTTGATTTTTACTGCAGTGTTATTGTCAAATGCTAATTAGAACCTTCCGGTTCGCGTGTTACCGCTTATTGCTTCGGCGCTTTCAAGTTCCGCATTTGTTGTTGCTCGCCGCTTCTCGGCGTCGACTGCGGGGGCGTGGGCTCACCCCCCGGTGGCAGGCTTGCTTCTTGCGCCTGTTCTTTGTTGTGGAGCGGGAGCGGGGCTGGAAGACGCGTGTCCTGCTACGCGCGTCTTCCATTTTTGGCAGGTTTCCATTCAGCGCATGCGCAGTCCACCGGCTGTTCTCACGTTGTGGTCGGCTGTGGTACTGCGCATTTGTTCCTGTGTGGAATTCTGACAGGACGTTCCAGCGCTCGAGTGTCTCTTCGGAGTTCAGTTGAATTGGCTTCTGCCTTTGCCCATTGTCCTGTCGTTAGGCTCCTGACGCCCTAGTGCTATTTAAATTACATGGGGTTGTAAAATAATTGCAAAGGCTTAGCCTAGAGTGTCTTAAGCAAGCCCTCCCTCCACATTCTACTATTGTTTTGACAGGTTATCCTGTCCATTGGCTTGTTTTGGGGCTACACTCCCCCTGAAGTGCCTTTGGGTGTCAATAAATCTCGCCTCCTCTTGGGCATATCACCTCTCCTGAGGTCAGAATGGCAGAGTATTATGAGGATGAGGAGGCATATTACTACGCTGAGGAAGAGCCTGAAGGCTCTGAGGGTGCTGAATTCATGGACCACGCATTGTATCAGGCTATAGTCCCTCTCAAGAGACATTTGGCTGAATATGCTACTCAGCAGGGTTGGATTCCTTCTTCAGGTCGGTCCAAAGAATCCCCTAAGAATCCTCATAAAGCAGACTTTGTAAAACTGGCTAAAAATCCGACCACCAAGTCTTCCAAGAGATCTGCCACGCCTTTTCAGACACATCAAGTCTTTACTGTGACTGAAGATTCGTCTTCAACTGATTCTTCTTCGGATCCCATAGTTCCACCTCCCAAAAAGAAGGCTCGTAAAGAGCATTTCGTCGATGCCTCTTCTACCCCACAACTATTAACCTTTGAGCCAGATGACATTATTCACCCAAACTCTTCAGCTTGGCTCCCCTCATCAGAGGTCACTGAATATGTGCAAGCACATATTCGTCGTCCCTTCGAGAAAGATGTTCGCGCCAGGCTGCGCTCTTAGTGTCCCCGCCCAGACCTGGCGGACAAGTTAGTTGAGACTCCAGAAGTCGATCCGTCCATGGTTACATATATGCGCAAATATGCCAAAGACCCAAAGAAGGGTCTGGATAGGTCGTGGAGGTCCTGCCAGGACACATTACTGGATCTCTTGAGTCCGTTGACAAAAATTTTGGATTTGGCTTATTCCGCAAAACATTCTAATTCTCTAATTGATCCCGATGAGTTGGCAGGGTGGTCTCAAAGAGCTATATGCATTTTAGGCAATGCAAATTGGGCCCTGTCCTGTGAGCGCCGTCGCTCAATCCTAATGAAATTGGACCCTAAATTAACAGATCTTGCATCTTCCGAATCAGGCCCTTTGGCACAAGGTTTCCTTTTTGGTCCTCCTTTTCTGAAGGAACTCACTAATTTTGTTGCGACCTTTAGTGGCCTTGACAAGGCGCAATCAAACCTGCGCCGTGCCTTCCGTCCGGTTTTCGCACGGGCCGGTCGAAGGGGACGTTCGACGGCCGGGGAGGTAACCAGCCTGCTCAACGTGGAGGCCAGTCCCAGAGAGGAGGAGCCCAGGACACTTATGGCTCTGGAAAAACCAGATTCTACCCCTCTCGCAAGGGTAGAAACAACTACGGAAAAGGCGGCTACGGAGGTGCCCAGGGAGGACGTCAAGATTCCTCCAACTCAGGTGAGCTTAATTCTGGCATCCGAAGTGGTTTTGGGGGGCAGACTGAAGTTTTTTCTTCACAATTGGCAGCTAATCTCCAGCGATGCTTGGGTGTTGGAAACGGTGCAAGGTTTCAAAATCGAATTCTACGACCGCCCTCTCCAACACCACCTTCCTTTACCCCTTGTTTTTTCCCAACGAGATCAAGACTTCATCTCCAAAGAAGTCGAGTCCCTTCTGACGAAAGGAGCCATCCTTCCATCTTCCCGTCATCCCGACGGTTTAGTCAGCAATATTTTTCTAGTGAAGAAAAAAGGAGGTGGTTCCCGTTTAGTCTTAAACCTCAAAGATTTCAACGGCGGGGTGGTTTACTGTCATTTCAAGATGGAAGGTATCCATCTTCTTCGAGATCTTCTTCAAGAAGGGGACTGGATGGTCCGCTTGGACCTGAAAGACTCCTATCTGTCTGTTCCGATATATGCTCCCCACCGGCGCTTTCTTCAGTTTCAATGGTTGGGGAAATGGTTCGAATACACTGTACTCCCCTTCGGTCTTTCTTCCGCTCCATGGTGCTTTACGAAGCTCATGAGACCGGTGGTGGAGTCTTTGCGGGCCCGGGGAGTCCGTTTGATTGTGTATCTGGACGATATTCTCTTGATGGCTCATTGCCCCCTTCTTCTGCAACTTCACTTACAATGGTCCATCGATCTACTGCAGTCTCTAGGTTTTCTTATCAATCCTCTGAAGTCAGACTTTCATCCCTCGCAAAAGATGGATTTTCTCGGTTTCAACATTGACTCAATAGCTTGTCAGCTTCTTCTTCCGGGCCAGAAGATCAGAGCGATCAAACGGGAGTTGCGTCTGGTCTTGTCCAAACAACTGGTCTCTTTGCGGACTGTGGCTCGGATTGTAGGTCTCCTTTCCTCTTCAATCCAAGCCATATTCCTGGGTCCCTTACATTATCGCGCTCTCCAGCGCCTCAATATCAGACATCTTCAGAAGGGCCTTCGTTACTCCGATCTCATTCCCCTGTCGGAGGATGCTCGTGGGGAGATGTTGTGGTGGCTGGACCACATGGAGTCCTGGAACGGTCGAGCGCTGTTCGGGTCGACTCCAGACATCATTATCGAGTCCGATGCGAGCCTTTGGGGATGGGGAGATCGGTGCGGTTCTCTGACGACAGGGGGCCGTTGGTCCCGGGAGGAATTATCCCTCCACATCAATTGCCTAGAGCTTCTTGCGGGCTCTTTTGCGATCCGCTGTCTTTCCCCTCAAGCGACGAACTGTTGCATTCTCCTCCGCATGGACAACGTCTCAGCGGTGAGATATGTCAACAGGCTTGGGGGCACGAAATCCAAACTCCTTTCGGAGATAGCCAAGGACTTTTGGCATCTTTGCTTACACCAATAGATCACGATTATTGCAGAGTACCTTCCAGGTCGCGACAATCTAGTGGCGGATTGGAATTCTCGTCACCTCCGGGATTACAGCGACTGGCGTCTCCAACCTCGAGTGTTTCGGACCTTGGTCCGGGTTTGGGGCCAATGCCACTTGGATCTTTTTGCCTCTCGTCTGAACAAACAGCTTCCGCTGTTTTACAGTTGGCGTCCGGATCCGGAGGCTCTGGCCACGGATGCCTTCCTCCAGTCTTGGCCTCCTCTCCTGTGCTACGCGTTTCCCCCTTTCATGATGAATCCCAGGGTTCTGGCTCGCACGAGGCGTTTCCTCTCGGATCTGATTCTCATCACTCCCCTTTGGAGGGCTCAGGCGTGGTTTTTAGTTCTTCTGGATATGAGTTGCTCTCCGCCGCTCCTTCTCCCCAACAGGTGGAACCTGTTGCTGGACCCTCTTCTGCAGCCCCACCCTCTCATTCTATCGGGTCATCTCCGTCTTGTAGCGTGGCGGATTTCGGGGGACGCTGGCAAATCGCAGGCCTTTCTTCTGACGCTGCCCGATTTATCGGCGAAGCTTGGGCCCCAACACCCACAAACGTTATTCGTCAGCTTGGAAACGGTGGAGTGATTGGTGTACTCAGAGATCAGTGGATCCCTCTACGACAGATGTCACTCTAGTTCTGAATTTTCTTGCTTCTCTGGCTTCTTCCGGTTTGGCATACAGGCCTGTCAATAACTTTCGTTCTGCTATTTCAGCTGGTCATATTCCAGTGGACTCTAAGCCTATTGGGAAACACCCTTTGGTTTCCAAATTACTCAGAGGCATTCGGATGTTAAAACCTCCTTGCCCTAAGTATGTTCAATTATGGGGTGTATCTGTGGTTTTACGTTTTTTGAGTTCTTGGCCTGAAAATTCTTTGCTGTCTAGGAAACAGTTATCCGCCAAGTTGACAATGTTGCTTTGCCTCTTGTCCTGCAAGCGTGTGTCAGATGTTCGTGCTCTAGACCTCGCCGGACGCTCTTTCTCACCTGAAGGTGTTTCTTTTTCCATTTCTCACCGTACTAAATGTAACACATCTTCTGTGTCTTATCCCTCTTTTCCACACAATCCCAAGCTGTGTGTAGTACAATGTTTTAAGGATTATGAGGTGAGTACTGCTCCTTTCCGTCATGATTTGCAGGGTCAACCGCTTATAGCTTTGCAAAAGCCTTTTAAGCCTGTGTCTCCCGCTACCTTGGCACGTTGGGTTTGTTGGCTCATGTTAGAAGCGGGCATTGACGTTTCCGTCTTTGGGGCCCATTCTGCTCGGGGAGCTATGGCTTCAAAGGCTTTTTCCTTGGGGGTTGGCCTCCAGGATATCATGAAGGCCGCAGATTGGTCTTCAGAATCTGTTTTCAAGACATTTTATTTCAAACCTATTGTTGCTGTTGCTTCTGTTGTGGTGGATAAGCTTTGAACAAGCATAATCGGAGCCTCCGTCCTGACATAGAATTTAAAATTTGCTAACATTCGTGCCAAGAATTTTCAATTCTATTAAGGACAGGAGGCGAGGATTATCCCACCCTTATTGCCATTTATGCATTGGATTAAGTATGCATGTTGCTATACTGTAATGTTCTTTATTATATGACTCTATTCTCGCCCTATTGTGAATTCTGTACTCTATCCTTTGGAATGGCCTTTACGGCTTTGTTTTTATTTCCTCCAGGCTCCGACCTTAAATGAGATGTGCTGTGAGTTCCTGCTCTTCGTGGGTCTTCTTCTGTTCCTATGGCTTTGGGAGGTGCCTTCGTCCCTTCATATGGATGATGACTTTTCATTTGGACGTTCGTAATGGATTTTGATTTTTCTAATGTTCTCTTGGTTCTGGACAAAGAAAGAGGAAGTTGGACCCTCTATGACTATATTTATACCTTCTATGTCTTCTATGTACTCTATGGTTACTATGTGCTCATGGGAAGTGTAGTTTTTTTGTTTTCTTTACTGTGTTTTCATTGGCTGCTGTCTCCAGTAAAGAAATTGAGAAAAGCATAATCCTCGCCTCCTGTCCTTAATAGAATTGAAAATTCTTGGCACGAATGTTAGCAAATTTTAAATTCGGGCACCAATCCGGGCACCACAATTTTTTTTTTAATGCGTTGGCTTATCCTATAACTCTTTTTTTTTTGACGTAGAAAAGATTCTAACCAAAGAACCCTTATCTATAATTCACTTTCTTAGTCAAAAATACAAACCAGTACACTGTGAGCTATTTCTGCTACTCTAGCCCTTATTACAAGCAGGTCGGTGTTTCTGACCCCTATGTAAACCTCTGTTTAAGCAAGGGTCGAAATTACGAGTTTGGCGGTATCTATATTTATAGCATCAGGTAATGAAGGATACAGTGCGTTACATTTCTCACCCTTCTTTACATTTCGGCATGCCAAAGCTGCTGGAATTTATCATGGGAAAAGTGTACGGTATTTACCAGGCAGATTTTGGTCTGGTAAGCACCAAAATCCACATTATTACCTAGAAACTCATAATAGGTGATATTTATTGCACCTGCTAAATAACGTACTCCTGGATTCGGACAAAATTAGAATCAGGCCATCAGTGTAATAAAATTGGAAACAACTGTGTTTTTTTCTGACAATCGCTCCCATTTTTCATATATCTATACTTGAAAAAATAATTATGCAAAGGCAAAAAATACTGTTAAATCAGTTTGATATGCCAAAATGAATAACTTCAGTTTGTAGTAAACAAGTCCCTCTTGCCACCATAGTATCAGTGGAAAGTCCTAATGATTGCACAGCTCTAATGTTGGCGCGTGTCCAATGATCACAAACCATGGAATATGCATCGAACAACCTACAAACAGAAAAGAGAAAGCAGTAATGCAATGCAATGTGGATACAATATTCAGAGTTCACAAATGGCTATTATTCCTGAAACTCTAGGGATACAAATACTCATAATCAAAATGGAGGATCATTTAACTTTTCTGCCAAAATGGATGCTTTGCATCTCTTACATTACTTTAAAGATGGTCGCAAACCTAAATGTCCATAAATGTTGGACCAGTTCAGCAATAGCGTCAACAGTATCACAGGTATTTGCAAGGCACGGGGACAGTTTTTTAGCATAAGAATTGTATACACATATGTAGGGGTACGGTAGTGTTACATCAACTTCTTTGCAGTGTGCAACTTCTCAAGAACACACAGGGCTCAGAGTGAACAATGGTTCCTGGATTCCATGATTTGGCTAGCCAACCAGGTCCTGGACTGTCATGCTCGTCAGGGTCCAGGGTCCAATAATAAAAAGGATAAAGGTAATAAAATAAGGTGCAAATAGTGGGTCCTATCCAGGCGCAGTCACCATCGTCTCAACTACGCTGCAGGATTGAACCCTGGGGCAGTCCATCTTGTCATTGGTGTGGGGGGTCAATGGACTCAGAAGATGGTCAAGAACATTGGTGTATGATGGGGCTGAATGCTCGACATGTAATGGTATTAAAGTACATTAGATAACTAGATAATGTATGGGATTTTCCCTGGCAGAAGCACAGATAGGAGGAGGCGGTCATTAGTGTGCATAGATTCTTTTGGTATGACTTGACTTAATTAATAAGCCTGACTTATTGCGATTGCCGATGCTTGTTGATACTGCGTTGGGGAATGCATTCCTACCTCCTGCAAAGCGGTGAGGCTAAGATCTCATTTGGAGGTATAAGTGTGGTGCCTCATCACTTGTGGCAGCATTAGAGTAGAATGGCTTCATTTGTGTTAGTGGTACCTTAGGCGTGGGTTCATCTTAAGCCCCTAGCCCTGCACAGTCACATTTGCTGGAGTCTGGCTACTCTTGGCTACAACTCACACCTTCGAGTCCTGAAATCACTGGTTTATTCATTAGAGTGGTAGCCAGTTCTAGATACTTTTTCAGTGAGCATGGCCTTTGACCTCTGGCTCCACTGACCGTCAAGGTGGGTTCTAGAAGGAGGGTAGGTGTGACTCAAGGTCAGTGTCCTGCTCCAGAGCCCTTTAGATAATTCTACTGGACAGAATTCCAAGCAGCGTGGAAGAGCTTTCTCTCCCCTGAGGAGGGGGGAGGCCCCTACTGCTTAAGGTGGACAACATGGTGACCAAATCCTACATAAAAGAAGAAAGGAACTGAGTCTCATTTTCTCTGTCAACTGATCCAAAATCTGTTTTGGGCAGAATCAAACCAGCATTTGATTTAGGCCTCTTAAGTACCTGGGGTAGAGCATCTATATGGGGCTGTTGGGGCTGCCCATTTTCTACATCACTGGACTCTTTCCTTTGATCTTCGCGGAGGTCTGTGGTCGATGTAGAGGGATTGTAAACAGATACTCTGCTATTCCCATGGCCTCAGGGTCTATTATTCACATTTCCTTAATTTCATCTCCTCCCATCTGTGATAGACATCAGAAGGATGGTGGCAGTAACACTGATGGGCTCCATGTTTTTTTTCGCCCCTGGTTCCTGCTTTATCTTCTGTCAATCACACTAGAGTGGTTGATGCCACTGTGCTGTTCTACCCTTGAGTTCACAATAATTGAGACAATAATTTTATGGCATGGATGCTCAATACATAGATCTGTTAGAATTGGATGGACCATGGTAGTAGCATGGGCCTTGCAGCAGCCCAGACATCCTTCCACTCTTAGGCATATTCACACAGCTGGGGCTTTTCTTGCTCCTTCTACCCAGTTTCCCACTATCCTTTGTGCATTCCTGATTTTCAGAGGGATGGGGTTCAGTTGCCATTGACTTCCTCATATTTGCGGGCCCCGTTGGGAGCTGTTCAAGCGTTCCTTAAACCCTGGGCGGCTTGGTCTCCATTTCTTGGTAAATCTTACATTGTGTAGGCGTTTCAGTTAGTCCTGGCACTTGTTAAACTTTGATGCCTTTCTGGGATCTTCCTCAGGTCATTATGGTCTAAGTAGCCAACTTTTAAACTTACCTAAAGCTTTTGCTAAATATTCAGTGGAAAATATTCCTCAATGAACCCTATATCCATTTTCTCGCTGAGGGTCTACTTATGCAGCCATCTCCTGCTTTCTGACCCAAGGTTCTTTCACAGTTTCTTGTGTCTCAGGATATTGTGTTTCCAACTCTGAGTCAACAGGATACTGACCCAGCCGGTTCCAATTTCCAGTCTCTGGGCTTAGGGTGTGTCAAGCTAATTTATTTATACCAGCAAAAATCCAGTTTTTTACCTTTTTGTCGTGTGGGTCAGAAACCTACAGTCTACCTTCTAATGGAGACTGTGGGTCTTAATGGCTGCCAAGCATGTTTCATTGACCTCTGATCCGGGTAGACGTCCCCACTTTTGTGTTCAGAGTAGGTCTACTCGTGGGGTGACCATTTCATGGGCAGAATGTTGAAGTGCCTCCATTGTTGATAATATGCAGGACCGCTACCTGGTCTTCTCAAAATACCTATATCACTAACCACAAATTGAATATCTCTACCTCCTCCATGTCCTTCATGGTGGATGTGCTTGGTTTTGCTGCTACCTCTTCGCAACCTACTCCTTAGTTTGAGCCATCGTCCTTTATTTCTGGATTTCTGGGCAACATTCCTGATTACTTGAGGTGTGGGGTTCTCATATCAAACATTTACGCATATATGTGTTACATATTCTAGCTTTTCTCTACTATTTTCAGCCCCCGGCTTGGGCATTCTACATCTTCACTTTTTATATATGTACTGATGAAGGGGGGGGGGGGGTGACAGGATTATTCCATGTCACAGACCGCCGCCCCTCCCACCCTTCCTGCTGATTCGGTGCTAATTATATGTACTTGGCAGCTTGATAATACAGGAAGTGCTAAGAACAGGCACTTCCTGTTGTAGGATGGGTTCTTGGGGGAGGGGGAGGCAATTTACGTTTTTTTATGCTTACTAGATTGTGCGAACCCCTCGTTAGTTCGGACTAGGCTGAGGAAAAGTATAACTCTCTGTAAGGGAGATTACTAGTAAATAATCCAGGCATTCACTTTTACACACCCAGCAAAAATGGTACACATCGTTTTCACTGCTTTATGCAACAGTTCATAGTTTCATGTCTCTGTCCCTGGAGTTTAATTTAGAAAGTCCAACTAGACGAACGCACCTGTGACAAACATACTTCTAATGAATAAATAGCAAAAGGACACAAGTCAACACTTTCTACCCAAGAAACATTGGTATCTGATCTGAGGGTGCTTCATGACTGGCATGTGCAGTGTTTGCTTTGCATTGGGTTCAGCTGGTGTGATGAAGAGGACCTTGAAGGAGCTCAGGTCTGCTGGCAACAACATGTGAAGAGCTTCAAGGCCACAGACAAGGTCATCAAGGCTTAGGAGGTGTAGCTTCCTGGAGGCAGCATTCTGGTATTCCTAGATATAACCAGTAGCATATTCTAGACCAAGGAGAGCCAGGCCAATGGTAGCCTGTGCCCCACGGCGAACCACAAGGTATACCATAGGTGCTTCTCAAGGGGCTCATGAAGAAGAAGAAGGTGTTGGTAACTTGGTCTATCTGAGGATACACACAGGAGCCCCCGCAGGGCAATCCCTTTGGAGGCAGCGGATGGCAGGTCCAAGCTCTGAGGCCTGTTGGGGATGAAGAATGACACTACTAGAGTGTGTGAGGGTTATTCAACAAAAAAGGAATTGCTTCCTTTCCCATGCTTGAGCGGTTGGTGCCCCAGGAGTCTAGATTGTTGCCCAACTGTCTCCGTTCTAGGTGGGATACCTGGGTTTGATTAATACATGATTTGGGAGGACGTTTCACCTCTACAAATTCCTCTCCACTCTTCCGGCCCAGGTGAAGGTTTCGTCTCCGAGTGGCCATAGTTTGATAGTTGTATGCCAATGTAGTCAGGATCAACCAAACATGAGTGGCTAATTCAGAAAGGCAACTAACTCAAAAGATAAGGTTGCCTGATGATTTCCAAAGTTGCCTTGTAGATGACTTGTCTGCTCTTTTTCATTCTCCAGTCTTAATAACAGAAAATAACCATGGACTGTTTTGACAACTTTTATCTTCTTCTTCGGATACCCAGGTCCTTATGCATTGGTTGCCCAGGAATAGACATCCCTGGGCTACAACAGCCCAAACAAGCATTGGTAATGCCAATAGGTCTTGCTTCAAAGAAATATATGGTAATGTGAAGCATTACAAATGCATTGCATGGAAATTGATGTGTATTTGTGCGGGAACAAAGAACTGTAGAATAATATTGGTGTAGGTTAAAAGGCCGGGTGACAGTTCCGCTGTCAAGCCAGAATTATACACCCATGTGGATTAATGGATGCCCTCCTCCTGTCTGTGCTGCTGCAATAGAAAAAACAACCCAAATTACCTAGGTATCTAATAACCCTTACTAGCATTACAGTGTTATGTGTGTGCCCCTGAAAGTTCAGGCTCAGGCAGCTGGATACATACAATGATCACAGCTGTGTGGAGGGTATGCACGTTATTTGTAGAAGCACACAATTTCTGCCCAATCAGAACATGTACCCCTGGCTCCCAACATTTGGGCAGAGCTAAAGCCCCTCTAGTGATGCTCACATAATTCTATGTCAGGACGGAGGCTCCGATTATGCTTTTCTCAATTTCTTTACTGAACACAGCAGCCAATAAAAACACAGTAAAGAAAACAAAAAACTACACTACCCATAAGCACTGGGTAACCATAGAGTACATAGAAGGTATATAATGAGTCATAGAGGTTCCAACTTCCTCTTTCTTTGCTGCTCCGCAGCCAGTTAAGTGCTCTATCCTTATTTGCTTGATATTTTGCCTTAATTCATGTTTATATTGTGTGCGCTTTGTATTTAACTGCAGCGTTATTGCTACATGCTAATTTGAACTTTCCGGTTCGCGTGTTTCCGCTATTGCCTTCGACGCTTTACTGTTCTGCATTGTTGTTGTTTCGCCGCTTCTCTGCGTCGGCTGCGGGGGCGTGTGCTCACCCCCCGGTTGCAGGCTTGCTTCTTGCGCCTGTTCTTTTGTTGTGGAGCGGGAGCGGGGCTGAGAGACGCGTGTCCTGCTCGCACGTCTCCCATTTTCGACAGGTTCTTTCGGCGCATGCGCAGTCCACCGGCTGTTCTTGCGTTGCGGTTGGCAGTGGTACTGCGCATTTGTTCCTGAGAGTATTTCTGACAGGACGTCCAGCGCTCGAGTGTCTCTTAGGAGTTGAGTTGAATTGGCTTCTGCCTTTGCCCTTATTCCTGTCGTTAGGCCCCTGACGCCGTAGTGCTCTTTAAATTACCTGGGGTTGTAAAATTATTGCAGAGGCTTTGCCTAGAGTGTCTTAAGCAAGCCCTCCCTCCACATTCTACTATTTGTTTTGACAGGTTATCCTGTTCATTGGCTTGCTTTGGGGCTACACTCTCCCTGAAGTGCCCTTTGGCTGTCAATATATTTCACCTCCTCTTGGGCATATCACCTCTCCAGAGGTCAGAATGGCAGAGTATTATGAGGATGAGGACGCATATTAATACGCTGAGGTCGAGCCTGCAGGCTCTGAGGGTGCTGAATTCATGGACCAGGCATTGTATCACGCTATAGCTCCTCTCAAGAGACATTTGGCTGAATATGCTACTCAGCACGGTTGAATTCCTTCTTCTGGTCGGTCCAAAAAATCACCTAAAAATCCTCATAAAGCAGATTTTGTAAAACTGGCTAAAAATCTGTCCACCACCAAGTCTTCCAAAAGATCTGCCGTGTCTTTTCAGACACATCAAGCCTCCACTGTGACTGAAGACTCGTCTTCAACTGATTCTTCTTCGGATCCCGTGGTTCCGCCTCCCAAGAAGAAGGCTCGCAAAGAGCATTTAGTCGATGCCTCTTCTACCCCACAAGTATTAACCTTTGAGCCAGATGACATTATTCACCCAAACTCTTCACCTTGGCTCCCCTCACCAGAGGTTACTGAATATGTGCAAGGACATATTCGTCGTCCCTTCGAGAAAGATGTTCGTGCCAGGCTGCGATCTGAGTGTCCCCGCCCAGACCTGGTGGACAAGTTAGCTGAGACTCCTGAAGTCGATCCATCCATGGTTACATATATGCGCAAATATGCCAAAGACCCGAAGAAGGGTCTGGATAGGTCGTGGAGGTCCTGCCAGGACAAATTACTAGATCTCTTGGGTCCATTGACCAAAATATTGGATTTGGCTTATTCTGCAAAAAATTCTAATTCACTGATTGATCCCGATGAGTTAGCAGGGTGGTCGGGCTATATGCATTTTAGGTAATGCAAATTGCGCCTTGTCCTGTGAGCGCCGTCACTCGATCCTAATGAAATTGGACCCTAAATTAACAGATCTTGCATCTTCCGAATCAGGCCCTTTGGCACAAGGTTTCCTTTTTGGTCCTCCATTTCTGAAAGAACTCACAAATTTTGTTGCGACCTTTAGTGGCCTTGACAAGGTGCAATCAAACCTGCGCCGTGCCTTCCGTCCGGTTTTCGGACGGGCCGGACGAAGGGGACGTTCGTCCGGCCGGGGAGGTAACCTACCCTTCTCTCGCAAGGGCAGAAACAACTACGGCAAAGGCGGCTACGGAGGTGCCCAGGGAGGACGTCAAGATTACTCCAAATCAGGTGAGCTTAATTCTGGCATCCGCGGTTGTTTTGGGGGGCAGACTGCAGTATTTTCTTCACAATTGGCAGCTAATCCCCAGCGATGCTTGGGTGTTGGAGACGGTGCAAGGTTTCAAACTAGAGTTCTACGAACGCCCTCTCCAACACCGCCTTCCTTTACCCCTTGTTTTTTCCCAACGAGATCAAGACTTCATCTCCGAAGAAGTCGAGTCCCTTCTGACGAAAGGAGCCATCCTTCCATCTTCCCGTCATCCCAATGGTTTCGTCAGCAATATTTTTCTAGTGGAGAAAAAAGGGGGAGGTTCCCGTTTAGTCTTAAACCTCAAAGATTTCAACGGCGGGGTTGTTTACCGTCATTTCAAGATGGAAGGTATCCATCTTCTTCGAGATTTTCTTCGAGAAGGGGACTGGATGGTCCGTTTGGACCTGAAAGACGCCTATCTGTCTGTTCCGATATATGCTCCCCACTGGTGCTTTCTTCAGTTTCAATGGTTGGGGAAATGGTTCGAGTACACTGTACTCCCCTTCGGTCTTTCTTCCGCTCCATGGTGCTTTACGAAGCTCATGAGACCGGTAATGGAATCTTTGCGGGCCCGGGGAGTCCGTTTGATTGTGTATCTGGACGATGTTCTGTTGATGGCTCATTGCCCCTTTCTTCTGCAAATTCATTTACAATGGTCCATCGAACTATTGCAATCTCTAGGTTTTCTTATCAATCCTCTGAAGTCAGACTTTCAACCCTCGCAGAAGATGGATTTTCTCGGTTTCAACATCGACTCAATAGCTTGTCAGCTTCTTCTTCCAGGTTAGAAGATCAGAGCGATCAAACGGGAATTGCGTCTGGTCTTGTCCAAACAACTGGTCTCTTTGCGGACTGTGGCTCGGATTGTAGGTCTCCTTTCCTCTTCAATCCAAGCCATATTCCCGGGTCCCTTACATTATCGCGCTCTTCAGCGCCTCAAGATCAGACATCTTCAGAAGGGCCTTCGTTACTCCGATCTCATTCCCCTGTCGGAGGATGCTCGTTGGGAAATGTTGTGGTGGCTGGACCACATGGAGTCCTGGAACGGTCGAGCGCTGTTCAGGAAGACTCCAGACATCATTATCGAGTCCGATGCGAGCCTTTGGGGATGGGGAGCCCGGTGCGGTTCTCTGACGACAGGGGGCCGTTGGTCCCGGGAGGAATTATCCCTCCACATCAATTGTCTAGAGCTTCTTGCGGGCTCTTTTGCGATCCGCTGTCTTTCCCCTCAAGCGACGAACTGTTGCATTCTCCTCCGCATGGACAACGTCTCAGCGGTGAGATATGTCATCAAGCTTGGGGGCACAAAATCCAAACTCCTTTCGTAGATAGCCAAGGACTTTTGGCATCTTTGCTTACAATGCCAGATCACGATTATTGCCGAGTACCTTCCAGGTCGCGACAATCTAGTGGCGGATTGGAATTCCCATCACCTCCAGGATTACAGCGACTGGCGTTCCACCCTCGAGTGTTTCGGACCCTGGTCCGGACATGGGGCCAATGCCACTTGGATCTATTTGCCTCTCGCCTGAACAAACAGCTTCTGCTGTTTTACAGTCGGCGTCCGGATCCGGAGGCTCTGGCCACGGATGCCTTCCTCCAGTCTTGGCCTCCTCTCCTGTGCTATGCGTTTCCCCCATTCATGATGATTCCCAGGGTTCTGGCCCGCACAAGGCATTTTCTCTCGGATCTGATTCTCATCACTCCCCTTTGGAGGGCTCAGGCGTGGTTTCCAGTTCTTCTGGAGATGAGTTGCTCTCCGCAGCTCCTTCTCCCCAACAGGTGGAACCTGTTGCTGGACCCTCTTCTGCAGCCCCACCCTCTCATCCTATCGGGTCATCTCCGTCTTGTAGCTTGGCGGATTTCGAGGGACGCTGGCAAATCGCAGGCCTTTCTTCTGACGCTGCCCGATTTATCGGCGAAGCTTGGGCCCCCAACACCCACAAACGTTATTCGTCAGCTTGGAAACGGTGGTGTGATTGGTGTGCTCAAAGATCAGTGGATCCCTCTACGGCAGATGTCACCTTAGTTCTGAATTTTCTTGCTTCTCTTGCTTCTTCAGGTTTGGCATACAGGACAGTCAATAACTTTTGTTCTGCTATTTCAGCTGGTCATATTCCAGTGGATTCTAAGCCTATTGGGTAACATCCTTTGGTTTCCAAATTACTCAGAGGCATCCGGATGGTAAAACCTCCTTGCCCTAAGTATGTTCAATTATGGGATGTATCTGTGGTTTTACGTTTCTTGAGTTCTTGGCCTGATAATTCTTTGCTGTCTAGGAAACAGTTATCCGCCAAATTGACAATGTTGCTTTGCCTCTTGTCCTGCAAGCGTGTGTCAGATATTCGTGCTCTAGATCTTGTCGGACGCTCTTTCTCACCTGAAGGTGTTTCTTTTTCCATTTCTCGCCGTACTAAGAGTAACACGTCTACTGTGTCTTATCCCTCTTTTCCACACAATCCCAAGCTGTGTGTGGTACGGTGCATTAAGGATTATGAGGTGAGTACTGCACCTTTCCGTCATGATTTGTAGGGTCATCTGCTTATAGCTTTGCAAAAGCCTTTCAAGGATGTCTCCTCCGCTACCTTGGCACGTTGGGTTCGCTGGCTTATGTTTGAAGCGGGCATTGACGTTTCTGTCTTTGGCGCCCATTCTGCTCGGGGAGCTATGGCTTCAAAGGCTTTTTCCTTGGGGTTGGCCTCCAGTATATCATGAAGGCCGCTGATTGGTCTTCGGAATCTGTTTTTAAAACATTTTATTTTAAACCAATTGTTGATGTTGCCTCTGTTGTGGTGGATAAGCTTTGAACAAGCATAATCGGAGCTTCCGTCCTGACATAGAATTTAAAATTTGCTAACATTCGTGCCAAGAATTTTCAATTCTATTAAGGACAGGAGGCGAGGATTATCCCACCCTTATTGGCAGTATATGCATTGTATTGTTGTATGCATATTTAATATTCTGTGATGTTCTTGATTTTATGAAGTTTCCCGCCCTATGTTACTTTTGCACTCCTTCCTTTTGGAATGGCCTTTATGGCTCTGTTTTTCATTTCCTCCAGGCTCCGACCTTAAATGAGATGTGCTGCGAGTTCCTTCTCTTCGTGCGCCTACTTCTGTTCCTGTGGCTTTGGGAGGTGCCTTCGTCCCTTCCTATGGATGATGACTTTTCCTTTGGTCCTTCCTAATGGATTTTATCTTCTGTTGTTCTTATGATTCTGGACAAAGAAAGAGGAAGTTGGAACCTCTATGACTCATTATAAACCTTCTATGTACTCTATGGTTACCCAGTGCTTATGGGTAGTGTAGTTTTTTGGTTTCTTTACTGTGTTTTTATTGGCTGCTGTGTTCAGTAAAGAAATTGAGAAAAGCATAATCCTCGCCCCCTGTCCTTAATAGAATTGAAAATTCTTGGCACGAATGTTAGCAAATTTTTAATTGTCTAGCAACAGCTGTGCTGTCAAGTTAGACCACAAAAAGCAGATACAAGGCGTGTCCTTTTGATCTTGTAGAAATTTGCAAACTATTTTTATCAGCCCATCAATTCAACAGTGTCATAATGGCTGCAGTTAGGAGCACCTGAACACAGTCTACCCAGGGGTGAGTGCAATGAACAATTTAGTCCTGTAAATGGAGTCCTCACAAAGAGTCACATATAATTGCTACTTCCAACATGGATGCAGAACCTCTTGGACATTTATTTGCATTTCGCTAAATCTCAATGATGATTCTGATGCTTTGCTGCTGAAGCAAGAGGAGCAGAGGTTCCCCAATGTCACAAGGAATTACACATTTCTACATCAGTGTTTTCCAAACTGTGGATTTTTATATGGCTGTGAAAGTCCTAGAAAGAAATAAAGATGCCTTTAAAATCAGTGTTCATCTTGTCATATTTGCTGTGCTTTAAAGACAGAGGTCAAATGTCAGGCTGTCTTCTGCTGCTTACTTTTTTTAACACGGGGACCCCTCTCTCTTTGCAGGCAGAGAAAGAAAGTTAAAGTGAATTATGTGACAATCGTGCTGGGGTACTTGAAGTATGAAAGCAATGGCTGTATGATGCCATTTTTTGTTACATACCTGTAACCTGTAAATTAAGTATAAACATCCAGCAGTTAGGAAAGCAAAAATGAAGCACACTTGTTTTGTAATTCTGAAGTGTGACAGACCAAATCAGGACACTTGGTGATGCAAAAATAATAAATATTCAATGAAACCCAAAGTCCACACACAATCATTTGTGTGCAATATAGTTTTATCAGTAAAACGATATGTTTGGCGATTTATTGACCATTCCAATGGGAAGTGTGCTGTCTGTAAATGACAATGCCCTACCACACAGTGATTTAGTTGAATAAAAAAGTAGTCCACCTCTTGTCCAATAATGCTAGGTGAGGCATGAAAGTTTGTTGCCCTATAGAGTGAGTTGTCGATCTGAAAAGTTTGGGAAGCACTGCTCTAGATGGAGGAAAAAGCCAAGGATTCTCATGGCAAGGGCTAATCCAATGAGCATATCAGAGTTTCATGTCCTGACAATCAATCAGATTAATATGTGCACCATATCCTGTCTCCCATCAGAGATGGCCTAGAGTAAAGCATTGGGACACAGTCTACCATGTCTTCTCCCATCACATTACTTGCAGTGCACAGTGGCATAACATAAGCCCCCGTAGACCCAGAGGTGTGGGGGACACTGAGCTCCAGGAAGCACCCTCAGCAAAAAGTGCTAGGTGGTGGGATAGGATGGGGGCCAACCTCAAGTTTCGTTATACCACTGGCAGTGCAGCATTTTCTTTTGCAGGTGGCTTGCCAGCATGCAGTGGTCCTGGTCTACAGGTTGGCAAAGCCCACCGAGCTTTGATTTGGTTTGCTTGATTAACACCTGCTCATAGGATACTAAGATTATATGAAACACTTGTGGGGTCAGTGACGGGGAAAAAGGTGCCAGGCTGAGTTTCCTCAGTCGCCAAAGTTATGCATTTTGAACATCCACTGAGCCATTGCTTATCACACCTCAGTGAGAACCCTTAACTGCTCAGGAGCAAGAGTGCAAAAGGGCAGACACCAGGACATGTGACATAAGTGAGCATATATGGACTACTGAATGTCTTATTTCCATACCTGACCTACACCAGTGGAACTTTGATGTACAGATCAGATACACAGAGTCTAACTTGTTACACGCTACACAACATTGCAGTGAGATGACGTGTGCCGTTGCCAAAGGAGGAAAAGGACACTCACAACCCAAGTGATAACGATGATGCAGCCGGAGTGGGAGTGGTCCTACATCGACAGGAAAACAGGATGTGGATGCTGTTGGAATCTGAGATATGATGTTAGTTACATCTGAACTTACCTACAAAATAATTTAACACTCTACTTGAAAATACCATATTGCTCACTTTTTTCTCTGCTGTAATCAGGCGTTGAAGCACACCCGGGACACATTAGGTGTCACTGGGTGGGCCCGATGATGAAGCATGCCACCAACCAGGTTGGTGGGTGAGGGCTTAATGAAAACACCTAACAGGTGCCTGCTGACAATACAAGTCAGAGTCCTATAAAAAGTCACAGTTAGCTAGTTCTTGTTGATAACATATATCACTTTTTTCTGTGTCATTTGTATTTCATCGGATTGATTCTAACATGCCTAGGTTGCTACATCTTACTGCCCACCCTAACCCTAAATGCCCCACCCCGTAGTTGTACTTTCATAACACCAACTTTCTCCCCAACACCACATGTGCCATAGCAGCAAAATACTACTACTAACCTTAATCTTAAATATCCCATTCCAAGGCTACAATACCCTACTACCACCAGTTACCACATCGTCCTCTCTACCTCAGCAGTAACACCCAACGACCACCTACTTAACGCTTAGATTCACATCATCCTGTTGCACTACCCCACCACCCACCCTAACACACACCATGGGCCTGATTTAGATCTCAGCGAATGGATTACTCTATCACAAGGGTGATGGATAGCCCATCCCTCAAAATATAAATCCCATTATTTCCTATGGGATTTATATTTCGGAGAACAGGATATCTATCACAGTTGTGACGGAGTAACCCGTCCACCAAGATCTAAATCAGGCCCTAAGTCTGCAATACCCTCAAATAAAATAAATCCTTTGAGAGAAGGTGGCTCTCCAGAAACCCAGAGAATTGGGTCGCATGTGCTGATCACCTACTCTGCCCCGATGTTAGGAATATGAAGTAGAAAAGTTCTGATGTCCCCGAAGGGGATTGGGAGAAACATCATGGGAGAAAACAGGCATTACAAAGAGAGATTAGATAGACTACATTTCCAAGGAGAATCCACAAAGATAAGTAGGAGCGGGCTTAAGATTAGTTGGTAGTGGTGGAGAACCTGCATATGGAAATTAGACGCAAGATTGAAACCTTTAACCTGTTTGCAAATTCACTTCCGGGTTAAACCCACCACTTCCGGGGTACTTTGGGCAGAGGAAGTATTTAAGCTCAGAATTAGCATGCAGATGCTGCCTGGGAACAGTGTGCCAGATGCATCAAAGGGTTTTGCCCATTCTGTGTCTTTGGGAAAATGTGTTGATGCATATGGCCCACTGTGTTTAGTTGTATGATTTGCACACCTGTATCCTGGTCAGCCTGGGGCTCATTACGAAACCTTTCACTATGGAGTTAGGTAAGTCACATTCAGTCTTACTTACCATTATATGTTATGCTTTAGTCATTATCATTGAGGATCATATATTTATTTATATTCCTTATTCTCAGGTATCTTCACCCGAACTGAGACTCCAACCTCCTGGTTGAATCCAAGTAGTAGAAGATTGGCATCTGTCTCTTTCTCTCTGGCTCCTGTCCTCATTTCCCCTTCCTGCTTGCCGACTGATTTGCATATACCCTTACCCATCGACAGAGAGGAAGTAGGAGAAACTGGATCTCATTGGTACCTAAGACCTTCACACAAAGCTTGAAACTTGATGATAGGAAAGGGGAGAACGCGGATAGGACAGTGGACTGAGGCATACTGGTCCTGGGCAGCGATATGAGCCAAGCCATAGAGGGTCATTTCCTGAGGACATCAATGCCCTGTCTCCTGCAGCCCCCTGGCCATCTGCTGGTTGGCAGTAGTGAAGATTCTGTCATTCTGTTGATGATGTTGCAGTTCACCTGTCCCTGGATTCTCTTCCTCTCCCTGTGGTGCCTGCCTTACCTTGCCTTAATGATGATGGACATCCTCTGATTGAGGTCCTGCAGCACAAGCGCTACCCTGGACAGAGGCTGCAGAGGGGCAGCTGTATCCTCCTGATCCAGTGAGGGGCAGGGGAGTCTAAAGCTTCAACAGATGACAACAGAGAAAGTATTTAGTCATCATCATCTCACTTCAGGTAAGTGGGAACATTTTCTGTGGCTGCAGTTGGCAGTCTACCTCTTCACTCATTTTCATGGGCACCTGAAAGGCAGAAGCAGAGGCAGCTGCGATGGCAGCTACACTGGTGATGGTGCCAACTCTAGTAGTTGCACTGCAAGGGTAGCTGTGATGGTAGCGGCAGAGGTGGCAGCAGTGTTAGCTGCAGTGGCAGCAGGCATGGCAATAGTCCTGATAACAATGCTGCCCTTTGCAGTGGGCACAGGGATGGCATAGACAGTGGTGGCCCGGCTGCTGGCATTTGTGGTGGTAAGCAAACACAAGGAGACGATGGACGGAGCGCTGAAACTTTTCAGACACACCCCCCCAGGTGCTTCAGAGCTCCGTCCATCATCTCCTTGTATTTGCTTTGTGGTGGTAACCCTTGTGGTAGACTCCCTTCCGCTTAAGCTGTGATTGGTGCTTGTGTTTATTATATGGGCAGGAGGGCCCTATCCATCCTCACATTGTGAGGCACCAGCAAGGAGGGGTGCGGATCAACCGGCCTGGCAGTTCAGGCTGTACTGTTCCCATGAGGAGCAGGGTCAAGACTGATTTGCATATGTTTGGGTCCAAACTGGGGAAGCGGGTATAATGAGCAAAAGAACAATGGATTTAACCCAGATCTCTTGACTGGGGTGAATGTTTGATTCTTTCAGCATTCCGTTCATCATTTGTTGCCACAGCACTTTTCACCCTAAGTGGGATGGGTTTGCCTAGACGTGGGTCCCTTGCTCACTGTGCCACTGGATTCATGCTAGCCTGGCTAAAGAGGGGTGTTACCCAAAACTAGTCCCAGGATGCTTGTTTCCGGTCCAGGAAGGACCCGGCTTGGCAGTTTGGGGTGGTTTGTTCCCATGAGGAGCAGGGTCAAGACTGATTTGCATATGGCTGGGTCCAAACTGTGGTGGCGTAGTGAGCAAAATAACAATGGATTTAAACCCAGCTCTCTTGACTGGGTGTAAATGTTTGATTCTTTCAGCATTCCATCCACCATTTGTTGCCTACACAAAAGCCTGATTGAGTGTCATAGGGTAGACCATTTGCCTCTATGAACAATGAAAGTTGCTGACTCACCAACTTCTCCAAGATCTTTGCTGGGGCTGGCAGAAGTGAGATGGGCCTGAAATTACTGAGCACACTAGGGGCTGCAATTAAAAAAAAGCAGCAGACAAAATGCTTGATTCCAATTAGCAAAAAAAAATGCCAGAGTTTAAAGAGGCGTTGCAGATCTTATTGAGAAAAAGGTTTACGTAGTGTGCTACCATCCTAAAAATTTTGTGGGGACCAGGGGTATTTCAGCAATTCCCTAACTGAGTCTTCTTGGGAGATTAGACAGGACTCAGAGAGGACAGGTTTCTGACTATGCAAAGGGAGTCACCATGTCTGCAGTACAGCAGACAGCAGGAAAAGTGGCATAAAGTTTTTCAATTTTCTCGTCAAAGAGACTTGAAAGCTTAGTACAAAGATCAGCCGAGGGGTAGAAGGCGCTTTGGGCTGCATCAGGGGAGATAAAAGACTTGACAATCTTAAATACTCCCCTGGAGGAATTGGTGGCAGCCTTAATGCACATCAAAAAGGGTCTCTCTCATGGACCTCCGAGAAAGTTTGCAGAATTTGCAGAGAGATACTTTATAGAGTCGCTTCTGAGTCATAGGACCTCCTCTAGCTGCATTCAAGCTTTTTACATGAGCTTTTCAATACTCTTAAAGTGGGGAAAACCAGGACATAGAAGGCATGGATCTTTTAGCTGTATGCGTTTTCAGGAGATCTAGAAGGTCAAAGGCCTTAGTGATCCATTGACTGAACAGGACCACATTGGAGTCAGGGTCGTCTGAGAAAGAAGGAGAGGAGGATAGAAGAGAGACCACAACAGGCATGGCTGTGACACTCCACCAGCTTCTCTTCAGTTCGGGGACTGTCCTGTCCTGTTTCAGTACTATATATCTCATATACATACACTTTGGCTACCGGTGCTCCACTCACAATGAGCCTGTTATGATGGTTGATGGAAAAAAGCACTGTGCTCCTGTTTGGCTGTTTGGACGGGCATCTTGTCGCCACAAATTTGCTAACACGAAGCTGAGACAGTCAAGTATGCTCAGGACCTCCTCTTCCTATGGCTGCATCAACATTTGGGGTTGGGTGCAGAGCCTCCATTAGGGGACATAGCCCTTCCAATGCTGTCTTTACCATGCAATGCCTTTAGCACAATATCTTTTTTTAAATTTTTTTTATTTCCTCATTCTGCAATAGAGTGTAATTGGAGTTATCAGGGACCCACTTCTCTGTTTTCTGTTCCGTCACGGCCCCTGGATTATGGGGTATTCACGATTCGTGATTTCAGAGTGAGGTCCCCTTGTATCCTTAACACTTTCAAAATCAAACTGATTTGAACAATATCTTTACCACACATTGTCTTTACAACGCAAAGCATTACCACAAAGGTAAGTATATTTAAGGTAGGTGTGTGTTTATTTATTTAAAAATAGGTAAATATACATATATGATGACTGTTAGATTTGGGGGTCTCTAGTTGGCATAGGTATGTACCTGTGACAAATAGGGACCCTTGATTCTAGTCAGGGTAAGGGGGTACACTCCTAAAAAAAACAGCTCACCCCCTTGGTAGCTTGGCACAAGCAGACAGGTTTATCTTAGAGGCAGTATATAAAGCATTTGTGAACACATACAGTAACTCGGTGACAACCCTACAGATGGACACCACACAAGTTGTACATTAAAAATAAGTATCTTCTATATAGATTTAACACAAGACTACAAACGACAAAAATCCACAATACTGTACTTAAAATAGTAGAATTGCCTTAGTCCTCTCTTGGATGTAAACTGCGACACTTTGAGTCAATGTACCTGAAAATGCGTAACGCAATCCAACAAAAGTGGTGCAGGGAAGGTGATGAGTCGGTTCCCTACTGCTACATAGGGGACGGCGATGAGTCAGTTCTTCTCTGCAAGGGGAGTTGAGTTGATGCGTCGGTTTCTTACTCCGTTTCTGTGACGATGTGGCGAGCAATGCCGTGATGTGATGAAGATTTGGTGCAAAGAAATAAAGATATCGTCTTCTTCTTGGTGCGATACGATGCGGACCCCGACAGGCCCTGCGACACGCTTCCCGGTGATGCGGCAGCGTCTGCTGCGACGAAGATCCTCTTCTCTGGCGATGCGAGGCGCTTCAGGGGCCCTGCGATGTCTCAGCAGTTCTTGGGGGCAGCGACACGCTTCCCGGTGATGCGGCGGCATCTGCTGTGACGTCGATCCTCTTCTCATGCGAGGGGGTTTCGTGTTATGAAGCGGCAGCGGCAGTTCGCCATCACACTTCTTGCTTGTGAGTCACGGTTCTAGCTCCTTGCAATGTGCAGTTCCCCAAAAAGTCCTGCACAACTGCAGGCACTTAAAAAAGAACTCTTGGGGAGCTTGTGGGTGAAGTCTGTTGTCCCTGAGACTTCAGCAGGAGGCAATCTCTTTTTTTTCCCAGCCCTTGGAGATCCTTGCAAGTTGATGAAAGTACACACAAAGTTCCTTTCTCCTTTCTTTGTCAGTCAGGCAACCACTGCAGGCCAATACCCCAAGCAGCACTTCAGCTTAGGGATAGTCTCTCGTCTGTCTCTCTGGTTCCACTCCTCAGCAAAGGTTTCTTCTTGTTGTCCAAAAGTGATCTAAAGTTCTGGTGTCTGGGTCCCCCTTTTTATACACAGTTTTTCTTTGTTCTCTGAAGGCAGAGAGGCCTTTGCCCAGTCCAAACCAGTTCTGGTCAGTCGTGGAGCACTCTGTTTACATGACTCCTTCTTTCCTTTCACAGTGCAGGGCAGGGACATCAGACGCACCACAGGGGGTGGAGCCGGCATTATGGCACAGCCCTATTCAGGTCCCAGATGCAACTCCTCCCACCCATCTACATGCATATCTCTCTATTCAGCGCTGTGCTGACTCACCCTGTCTCCTGGAATCCCCCAGACCCTGTCAGTCAAACTCCAGACAAGGAATACACAACCTAGCAGAGGCATCATTGGATGGTTAGACAAGAAAATACCTATTTTCTAAAAGTGGTATTTTCAAACACAGAGTGTTAAAACACAACTTCACTGAAAGATGTACTTTATCATTCTGAGTTCAGGCATACTAAACTCGAATTTCTACCTAGTTCCCTGAGTCAGTTAGGAATATAAGATGTAATAATCAAACTGCCCATTTTGGCCTATGGGGAACAGGTAGCTTTGCAATAGTGAAAAACGAAAATGGTTGTAATTCACTATTAGGACATACAACACTCATCAGGGCTTGTCCTACCTTTTACCTACAATGCACCCTGTCCTTGGGGCTACCATGGGGCTGACTAATATGCAGAAAGGGAAGGTTTTGGGACTGGCAAGTGGGTGCACTTGCCCAGTCAACATGGCAGTACCAGACTGAACACTGGCTCTGCAATGGCAGACCTGAGACACACTTTACAAGGCTGCTTCTGTGGATGGCACAACCAGTGCTGCAAGTCTACCAGCAGCATTTAGATTTACAAGCCCTGGGCACACTAAGTGCACTTTACTAGGGTCTGCCAAGTACCCAAACCAGCCAATCATGGAGTCACTAATCCATACATCAATTTACAATAGGTAGAGCATATGCACTTTAGCGCTGATCAGCAGTGAAAAAGCGCCCAGAGTCATAAAACCAACAAAAACAGGCAGGTCAGACAAAATACAGGAGTAAGGCAAAAAGTTCAGGAATGACCCTGCAAAAAGGGCCAAGTTCAACACAACGCAGGGAAGACCAATCACTACCCTAATGGGCTTCACTGCTCTGGGCGATAGAACATGGACCCTGGCCCACAACAACAGGGGCATATTCCAGTTATTCACTAATCTGAACCCATTTCAATTCCTCTGTCCATATTCTCAGGGCCCACCATGCTAACCCATGGGGAACCCTTCTCCTCACCTGTGGACACCATCTGTGCAGCACCTAACCGTAGCTTGCTCACTGACAGTAGTCAGTGATGAGACCCAGGCCTTATGCTTCTCAGGGCTCTCAAACCTCTGTGGCGTCAGAGAGCGGGGGCAGTAGCCCCAGGTGTTTGGCACCCTTTGTCCCCTCTCCCTCCTGTCAGGTTAGGTATGACATCCTGACACTGACCCACCAGACCCGGGCCTGTACCGGGTGGCTGGACAAGAGATGACTGGGGTGGGCTATCCCACACCCGGTCCTCCTCCTTGGGGCTCTGTACCCTCCCACCTGGAGCGGTACTCCCTTCCAGAATTGTCAGGGTGCCTGTAGCAGGTATCCTGCATAATTATTTTAAACAAAAAAAGAGTGTCATGAGGTTTAACAAGACCACATGAAGGAGCAAAAAGAATTGAAAGCACAGCCTCACTTAGGTCGGTTAGGAAAGCCCTCACTCACCACCTAGTGATGACATGCTTCATCATTCTGCCCCACTAAAGAGGCACTCGGCCTCGACGCCAGATCTACTGCGGAGCAGGATTTTGTGAGTTTAGGCGTGCAGTGAAAATAAACTAAATAGGTAGTGAGGAGATTAAAAATGTCTTTAGTGCTGGCGCTCTGTAATACACATGGCATAACCTCCGGATACACGATTAATTGGTCGAAATCGGTCATCTACGTCTTATGGGGCCCTGCCCCGACCCTACCTAATGACTGTCCGTTAACGATTGCCAATACATTGTTTAAATATCTGGGAATCCACATTACTCGAGACGCGGAGGTATTCTATACACTAAATCTATTACCACCACTTGTTCGCCTAAAGGCAGACGTCAGACACTGGAAAACCCTCCCTCTAACACTGCTGGGTAGAGCGGCATTATTTAAAATGATGGCGCTACCTCGTCTCCTGTATATCTTAGAAAACGCCCCGAATATTGTGCCGCCTTCCTATTTTCGAAAAGTGACTGCGGCGATGACAGGCCTACTATGGGGAGAGCGCCCAGCCAGGGTGGCATATGCAAAACTTAATCGAGGATGGTATGACGGGGGAATAGCCTTGCCAAACATACGACTATATTACTGGGCATCACAGCTTAAGGTGATAAATCAATGGATCCATGCCCCGCAAAACGACCCGGCATATCTAGCGGACAGAGCACAATTAGGTACACACAGCCTCCTAGCCCCGCGATATAACCGGGGTCTCACGGCAAAGCTGATTGGCCCAACCAAGCACACGGTGCAGCTCTGGCATAAGGCGCAGGCACGACTCAAATGGACCGGGGTTATTACTAAACTTACACCATTGTGGGACGCTAAGCGTCTCGGTTGCCTGAGATTTAGTAAGGGATTTACCCAGTGGGATAATATTGGAATCACAACAGTGGGGGACCTGTGGACCAGCAACGGGATGATCCCTTTCTCACAACTGCAGCAGCAGTATGAGTTGGGCTCCAATGAAACCTACAGATACATACAAATAAGGCATGCTTTGATGACAGTTATCGAGCCAGGGTCGACAGTCCCCGAATCTTCACCGCTAGAAGACCGTCTGCTCACCGACTTTATGCAGACAGGTGCCACATCACTCACGTATCGGAAGCTACTGAATAATCTTCCAGACCCCCTACTTAAATTGAAGGAGAAGTGGGAGACTGACCTGGGTGACATGGACGAGACTGACTGGAATGCCGCATTGGCATCTCCACGAGAAGCAGGTATTTCAGCGCGATTTAGATTGATACAATTCAAAATACTTCACAGAGTTTTCTTCACCAGAACCACCCTACATAAAATGCATAGAGCGGAACACCCGAACTGCCTCAGAGGTTGTGGCGAGGAGGGGACACTGCTTCACACACTTTGGGACTACCCGATTATCGCTGCCTATTGGAGACAAATCATGCGCACCATTTCCCAAACCTTAGAGACGTCACTTGCACCAGATCCCCGGGTGTGCTTACTGAATGTTTGGGAGGGGAGTGATCTGACGCGTCGAGGGCAGCAATGGGTTACGATTGGGGTCATGGTGGCCAAGCGAGATATAGCCCAGAAGTGGGGGGTAGCAGAGTCACTGACACTAACACAGTGGTGCAGGGGGATGGACAGACTTATGGTGGTCGAGCGAGCAGTATATAAAATTAGAGCTAATCCTCGCAAGTGGAATAAGATATGGCAAGCATGGAACAGCTGTAGGGGAGATCTGTGCGAACCTCTACCTGAGGACGACATAGATAGCTCAGGGGACGAAGAAGGGATAGAAGACTGATGCACCAGAGGATGGCTGAGTGGAATTGAGTAAGGGACTGGGATACGCATGCATCTAAGTTCTGCCAAGGTATAGGGCAGGAGAGGGTTGCGGGGGATAAGTGGGTCTCACGGCCAGCAGGGGGTGCCTGAAGTACATTGCCTTTGACATTTATAACTACCTGAACTTAATGAGTCTAAAGTTTTGTTGTATAAAAAATAAAATGTAAGACTACTCATATTGTATATATATTATGCGGAAGCCTGACATGAGACATCAACAAACGCTGCCGGGCCGGAAGGTTGTCGGCTGAATAGCTGTGTACCCATGAAGGAAAACTCTCTGTTTGATGTACGATGAATCACCGGCTTATACTGAATGACGTTGTATTTCTTGGCAACTACCAATAAAGTCTTACAAAAAAAAAAATGTCTTTAGTGTATCCAAAAATGATTTAATATGTGATCACTTAGGACATATTTTTAAAAATTATGTGTAGGAAAGTAGTCCACAATTAATTGCGTGGTTATTTCCTAATTGTCAGTCAACATGTTTCTGCCTTTGAAACGATGTAAAGTTACCAGGCATTCATCAGGACTCTATGAGTGTGCTAAACCCTGGCGGTATGGACACGCTAAGGCTCACCCTTACCTAGGGACGTGCAAGTGAAAAAGAAAGTGAAAAAAGTGAAAAAAAGGGAAGAGAAATTATCTTCCTAGTAACTCCTGGTTTAGGAGGCTACCTGCATTAAGGTTTCTGCACTTTGATGGTGTAATAGGTGTACACCATGGGTCGCGGGAGGGGGTGGTAGCGTAATTGGCACACCACCCTCGATGCTAGGCACCCTCAGTATACCTGCGATACCCTCTAACCGGACCCCGTCCTGCACAATTCGCCCACCAGTTCAGGGGTTCTATCCTGCAACTGGGCTTCCAGGTCAGGGGGAAAGACCCTGAACCTGGCCCTCCAACCCAGGGTCAGTTGAACATCGCTCAAAGGCGAGGACTCACTCCCTCTGCGCCCTCTTCCAGAGTGCTGTACATTCCCACCTGGAGTGGTACACCTATAAGACAAACTGATCAGGACACTGTTAACAGTTGCCCCTTCCTCCAGGTCAGACAACACCTGAACCTGGCTTCCCAACTCAGGGACCAACCCCTGTGGTTGAACACTTGCTCCGTGCACCAGGACGTCATTGGGATCATCCATGCCCCCCTGAGGGTAACACATAACTCATGTGTTGTGTGATAGTCTGCCAGGCGCAGCTCTCCTGACCCCTGTCGATCTGACAGTGCGTGAAGATGCCCCAGGACAGAAGAGATGTCACTATGGTCATTCACTGGTGACACAGCCCTTCTGGCTGGCCCCTGACCCATTGCTTCTTCCACTGGAGACTCCTTCTCCCTCTCACCCCTCAGTCTGGACTTCTGCACCCTCCACTTAGGAGTGGCATGCCAGACACCTGAACTGAGGGAGGTCTGCTTACAGACACTCCCAGTTCACCAGACACTTGGGGATTCCCCTCAATGGGCGGCCCATCAGGACAGCCTAGGCTCCCCACCTGGTGTTCCCTTAAAGAACCATCCAGGATCTGAGACTGGGTTTCGGGTACCTGGGGACACGCAGCCCCACACTCACTCAGTCTCCACTGAGACAGGATGTGAGCCCCTACACCCCTCCCACTACAACAGGACCTAGCTGGGCTACTCTGAACCACTTCCACCACTCTGGGTTGGAAGCTACCTGAGACACTTCCCTCATGGTCACTCCCCAATGCCTCTCCAGACCCTCTAGAATCCACCAAAAGTTCTTCCTCCAAGGTGAGCTCCCTGTGGTCAGAGAACTCACTGTCCAACAGGTGTTGGCATAGCTCTGGAAAACAGGGACTTACAATATGCTCTCCCACGAATGGATCACACAGCCCCCTACAAGGGTTAACCAAACTATCTGTCACCTCACCATCCAGTGCCTCGCACACGTACTCCACACCACTCTCCTGAGATTGGCAAGACAGTATCTGACTGTCTCTGTCACTCAACCCACACTTGTCTGGGTGATCTTTACACTCACATACCAGGACTTCAACCCTGGGGGAACCACTCTCCCTGCACCTCTCATCTAGAGTCAGTAGTGTCCCTCCCACCACTAGGACCATGAACCACTGTGTCAGTTTCCCCATTCTCCACAGGGGCACTGTGCACCACTGGAGCTACCTCATGTCCTTGAAACTCCTGGTGTTTGTTAACCTCTTCCTTTTTTTAAAGGGGAGAAGAGCCAAGTGGCTACCCTTCTCGAGCCTTATTAGGCTGTTCGGTTTTTAATTCCTATCCCTGCAACGCACTCTTTCATGCATATATTAGGTTAGCAGTGTGTGGCTAAATAGATGCCATTTGTATTCATGTTATGCAAACCCACTGAGTTATCCCCGTAATATGCAGGCCTCAGTTAGCAAGCGTGACTCCATTTTGCATTTCGTAATCCCTATTAGGCTGCTTAGACTGTGCCCGAGTTAGGCCTCCTTGCTCATATGGCTTGCCTCAGCAGAACACTCTTTTTCGTTATTATTTTCTTTTCTGTTCAAGACTGTCTCGACTTACTAATGAATAGGCCATTCTGCCCTCACATACCTATCTGAATGTGTAATTTCTGCTCTTACTGTAGGAGAAGCTGAGACCAGCACTGTAGCCTTGGATCCCTGATAGTATGTACCCATCTGGCAGGTGTCAGTGCATCCTACTGTGCCTCTTTGTTCATGTTCCGCCCAGGCCGGTAATTTTCCATTGTGGGTGTGATTTGAAACTTCTCGGGAGGAATGATTATCCACTGTAGACTGTTGGGGGGTCAGTCCCTCTGCAGACATCTTAGGGTGCAGGTCATGATGGACTCCTCTACAGAGTATTGACAATAAAGATGTAAGTTTGTATTCTCTACTGTCTGACAGACTCTTCATTTTTGGAAAGGCATAGCAGGTGGTTGTAAGTAACCCGGGTAGCCCCTTAGGGCCACTTCCTTCAAGGCTCTGGGGCCCCTATCCCCAGGGCCTTTTTAAAATGAAAGGAGTGGGTGGCAGCATGGCACACTCCCCATGCCTTATTAGGCCTTGATGACCCCATGGTCTTTTTTTTACAAAAAGGCAGGGGACCGTGGGATCGTGGCCAATTTTGCCAACATTTATTGGTTTTGGCCCTATGAGGCCTAGGGGATCAGGGTATCCCTACCCTGCCCCGTATATATACACACACACACACACACATGGGAACAGTCCAGCCCGAACTGCCAAGCCATTTCTTTCCTGGACCGGAATCAAGCTTCCGAGGACCGGTTTCTGGCTATCAGCCGTCTTCAGCCAGGATAGCTTGACTCCAGTGGCTTAGAGAGCACGGGACCCACGTCTGGGCATACCCTTCCCACAAAGGGTGAAGAGCAAAACACACAAGATGATGGACGGAATGTTGCTCAATGGCAAAACATTCACCCCCAGTCACAGATCGGGGTTTAATCCATTGTTATTTTGCTCACCAAGCCACCCCAGTTCAGACATGACCATATGCAAATCAGTCTTGATCCTGTGCCTCATGGGAACAGTCCAGCCCGACTGTTCCCATGAGGCACAGGGTCAAGGCTGATTTGCATATGGCCATGTCTGAACTGGGGTGGTGTGGTGAGCAAAAAAAATGGATTTAGGCCCAGATCTCTGTACTGGGGTGAATGTCTGATATTGTTCTGCATTCTGTCCATCAACTGTTGTTTTTACATTCGTCACCCCGAGTGGGACGGGTATGCTCAGAAGTGAGTCCAGTGCTCTCCACGCCACTGGAGTCAAGCTATCCTGATTGAAGACGGGTGATATCCAGAAACCGGTCCTAGGATGCTTCATTCCGGTCCAGGGAAGACATGGCTTGGCAGTTCGGGCTGGACTGTTCCCATGAGGTACAGGGTCAAGGCTGATGTGAATATGGCCATGTCTGAACTGAACTGAAGTGGTGTGGTGAGCAAAAAAACAATGGATTTAGGCCCAGATCTCTGTACTGGGGTGAATGTATGACATTGTTCTACATTCTGTCCGTCAACTGTTGTTTTTGCATTTGTCACCCCGAGTGGGACGGGTATGCTCAGACTTGAGTATCGTGCCCTCCACACCACTGGAGTCAAGCTATCCTGGCTGAAGACGGCTGATGGCCAGAAACCGGTCCTAGGATGCTTAATTCCGGTCCAGGGAAGACATGGCTTGGCAGTTTGGGCTGGACTGTTCCCATGAGGCACAGGGTCAAGGCTGATTTGCATATGGCCATGTCTGAACTGGGGTGGTGTGGTGAGCAAAAAAACGGTGGATTTAGGGCCAGATCTCTGTATTGGGATGAATGTATGACATTGTTCTGCATTCTGTCCATCAACTGTTGTTTTTGCATTTGTCACCCCGAGTGGGACGGGTATGCTCAGACGTGAGTCCCGTGCTCTCCACACCACTGGAGTCAAGCTATCCTAGCTGAAGACGGCTGATAGCCAGAAACCGATCCTAGGATGCTTGATTCCGGTCCAGGAAAGACATGACTTGGCAGTTCGGGCTGGACTGTTCCCATGAGGCACAGGGTCAAGGCAGATTTGCATATGGCCATGTCTGAACTGGGGTGGGTTGGTGAGCAAAATAACGATGGATTTAGGCCCAGATCTATGTACTGGGGTGAATGTATGAGATTGGTCTGCATTCTGTCCATCAACTGTTGTTTTTGCATTTGATTCTAACTATAGCATAGAAAAACATGGATCACACACAAAGCATGTGATCATGAGTGAACTCTATTGAGACTCTGTTTGCTTCAGTCCAGGGCTGGTCATTGATGCATAATTCTACTGATACTGCACCCCCCCCCCCCATTTGCAGAGTCTCCATGTTGTCTTGTCCTGCAGTCGCTGCATCTCATCATTGTTTCCCGAATTGGCCTTTCTCTACATCATCTCCTTGACTAGCACCGTTTAGCAGTGCACCCCAGTTTTCAACCCACTGGTGTTTATTAATGGATCCATTTAATTTGCACTATTCCTCAGCACATCCTTGTTTCTCCTAAGTTAACTCCTGCAAGTCCACTTCTGGAAAGGCAGTGCTGCAGGCCCAGCCTGGCAAGTCCAGTCCTGACGGGCCCTCCCTGTTCTGCGGGAAAATCGTTTACAACGCGGGACTACATTGCGGTTTTTACAACGTAAGTCGTTACAAAGACATGCACTAGATGGCACTCTAGAAGAAGAAATAGTATCATTTACTATCTAACACCTTCCCTACTGTACGTAGACTGGAGTTGGAATAGTAAATTATACTACTCCTAAGTCCAGCGCCCTTCAACGCAAGTTGTTGTAATGACTTGCATTGTAAAAATCGCGATGTAATGTACCGCGATGTAAATATATGCGTTGTAACATCATACATCCCTTTTCTGCAGTACATCCATGTCTTAGCACTGGTTAGCAGTGCAACCCTCTTTCTTGAGCTTCTGTGGCGGCTCTTCAGCTAAGGCGGAGGAGCGTTGCCCCAATGCTTTTAAGCAGTGTAACTAAGTATCAATACAAATATAATAATGTGATGTTATTATCATTTTATTGTTCACATCTGTTTTGCAGGTGGGTGGCAGGGCTGCTCTGCTCTCAGAGCAGGGCAGGGGAGGAGTGGTTTGCCCACTCTTAAGTGTACAATTACACTTTGACCGGCCCTCTCAGGCAAGCCAAACCGTCATGCTCATTTTGCAACATACTCAGACCCCTAGTTCCCATCTGAGTGCTGAGCCACGGCGCTCCGACCAATCACAATGCCGCATTGCAGCATTGTGATTGGTCAGGGGAGCCTAGCAGTACTTCCTGGTTCAGCAGAATCAGACGGAGCAGAGACGCGGGACGCAGCAATACAGTAAGTTGTTATATTTAATAATTCATTTTTTTACATCCGCCCTCCTCACCACCCTTGATCCCTGCCAGCCACCACTGTCTCTTATAGTCAATTCTTATTCATAGTCTTCAACATCCTTGTCCTACTTCCTTGGTTCCTAATAGCTTTGTGTGCTTTGCTTGCCGAAAAGCGATTGCCAGCTTTGTCGCATCTTTCCTGCTAAACAATATTCCTTCCTTGTTCCTTGTCTGTTGTAGTTTTGTTTTAAGGTCTACACCCATTTCTACTGCTGCCTTCCAAGTTCATTTGTGAGTGCCAGGATTTCATAACACAGCTGCCAATCTAGTTGTTGTTTTTCTCCAGTGTCAATATATTCTTGATTTTCCTTTTTATTTAATCACAAACTCCACAGAGACTGTCCTTGTGTCGTATCCATGGACCTTTTGCACACAACATCTTTAACAGTAATATTGTAGATCCTATAAAGCTTGAATTTAACCATGCAGACTTTTATCGAACGTTCAATTCAAAATCAACCTTCTTGCCTCTATTTTGCATACCCTGAAATCTAGTTGTTTTTTATTCTAAGTTGCTTATTGAGTGGCCATTCCAAGGTTGAGTGGCTTCCTTTGCTTTCTTGAACAGGCGTTCTTTTAATACGTTTATTGTAACCACTGACTGCTTGAGTGATCCTGGGCAGCATTTACTTGTCAGTGTCATTTTCCTTGTGTCTCCCTATTTCCAGACCCCTTTTCAGGGCCTTAACAGACCCCAGCATTCTCCTGAGCCTTCTCAAGTCAGAGTTTAGACTTTAAATCTTGACTTTTCCTAGGCTTATTCTTTGTGGTCTAAACCTCAACACAGTAACCCCAAACAACACCTTAAAAGCATCCCAAATTATCATGTCAATGATACACTTTTGAATTAGCATAAAAAAAGTTAGATTTATCTGCAACAACCTCTGAATATCTTGTGTTGTTCCAACGCATTGACCCTCTCTTACTGTTGTGAACATTCAACAGTGTCAACCTTCAGAGAAATAGGGGAGTGGCCCACCTAAAGTTGGGCATTATACTGTGTACGTGAGATGTTCTAGGATAGTCATGCACTAGTCAAACAGTTAAAGCAATCCTAATTTCTGCTCTTTGCTCCACCTTTCTTCTCATTAAAAGTCCAACTGATCCACTTCAAAGCCTGAGCCTGTCATGCTTTTATCCTACCACATTTGCGCCCAGGAGGATCATTTTCATTACGTGTGCATATGTGTTGGCATGTGACTTATAATAATAATCACAATGGACCTCTGGGACTTTTTCCGATGCTGGCACCCACACTTGCTCAATTGGAGGTACCCTGGTGAAACGATCAAAACAATACTTGTAATGAATACAATGTATAGGCTTTCATTGTGCCATATGAAATCTTAATATACATTTCAAACATCTAGTATGTGAAGGACGTACAATTGTGATATATCACACGTGCAGATGACACAGTTAACGTGAAGTGCACAAGTGATTATATACAATTAAAAGTGCAAAAACAACAAGTGGACAGAATGCTGAACAATGTCATGCATTCAACCCAGTACAGAAATCTGAGCATAAAGCCATTGTTTTTATTTGCTCTCCATGCCATTCCAGTTTAGACTCAGCCATACGCAAATCAGCCTTGACCCTGTTCCACATGGGAACAGTCCAGCCTGAACTGCCAGGACTGGCAATTCAGGCTGGACATCCATCCATCTTCTCAGATTTCCATTTACTATGCCACCCATCCATTAATCTATCCTCTTAAATTTCCATTTACTTTGCCATCCTTTCACCCACCCATCCATTCATCATCTCATATTTCTATGTGCTCATTCATACTTTCATCCATCCATACTCTCAGAGTTCCATTTACTCTGCCATCCTCTCACTCATCCACCCATCAATTCATCATCTCACATTTCTATTTGCTTTCCATTTACTCTGCCACCCATCCATCAATCCATCCATCCATCCAGCCATCCGTCCAGCCATCCATCCTCTGCATTTTCCATTCACTCTAATATCCTTTCACCACCCATCCCATTACATTTCCATTTACTAAGCCATCTTTTCACCCAACCACCCATCCATCCACCCATCCTCTCAAATTTCCATTTACTCTGCCATCCTTTCACCCATCCCCATCTGCCCATCCATCCATGCACTGAGTTTTCCTTTCATTCTACCTCTCTTTCACCCACCCATCCATGCATCCTCTTAGATTTCCATTTTCTAAGCCATATTTTCACGCATATCCATCCACCCATCTTTTTACCCACTCAGCCCCCAACCTTTCATCCACTCATCCTTCAACTAACCCATCCATCTATTGTTTTCCACCTATCCTTTTGCCCAACCATCCATCCACACTTTTACCCACCCATACTTTCAGACACCCACCCATCCATCCTTTCGCCCACTCATCCTTTTATTTATCTATACTTTCACCCACCCACTCATCCGTCAACCCATCCGTTTGCCCATCTATACTTTCACCCACTCATCCTTTCACCCACTCGTGAATCCACTTGTTCATCCTTCTTTCCCTTTTCTATAAGCCCACCCTTCTGTGCCATCTATTCATCCTCTGAGTTTCCGTTCACTTTACCATGCTTTCACCCAACCACCTATCCATCTTCTCAATTTTCAATGTATTCCGCCATCCTTTCACTCAAACCAATCCATCCATCCATTCTCTCAGATTTCCATTCACTTTGCCATTATTTTATCCACCCATTGTCTCACCCACTCATCTTTTCATCCATCCTCAAACCCACTCATCTTTTTACCCACTTATTACCCACCCTTTAACCCACTCAACCTTTCACCAACACATTTATTCATCGTTTTACCCACCCATCCTTTCACCCACCCATCCATCCATCATTTTACCCACCCATCCTTTCACCCACTCACCCATCCATCCTTTCTCCCACTCGTCTTATAATTCATATCATCCATCCATCCTCTCATGCAGTCATCCGTCAATCCGTCCTTTCACTCACACATCCTTTCACCCACCCACTCATCCATTCATCCGCTCATCCTTTCACCAACTCATCCATCCATACTTTCCCTAATTCATGTACCCACTTATTCATCCTTCTTTCCTTTTTCTATAAGCCCATCCTGCTTCTGTGAATCATGAGCTTTTATCTGCCAAGTTGCAGATAAAAGAGGACCATGAAAAACCTGAACCCCAGTGTCGCGCCGCCCCTGGATACATTTGTGCCACAGGAATCTCCATCATAGTGTGTTTTGGGCTTCTAACTATACCACTTCAGCTATGGCCCCATTTTGTGGTGATGCACACCGTGCTCGCTCGCCCTTTCTCAGACTCAGTACCTTTTTGTTGCATAAATCTGATGTCCTGGTGGGACCTGCTGCTCTTGGGGTGTGCACTGCATGGCCCCTAGTGCTCAGTAAACAGGGATATCACCCTGGCCTGACTAGCTGATGTGCACCTTTGTTCAGCATCAGTTTCATGGCACTGGCACAGGTCTTAGATGAACTGAGGCCACACAAGCTCCAGTCAAAGAGGCAAATGTGGGAGCCTTGGTGCCCATGCCTCTGTGAATATCAGTCTTGGAAACTTCCTCAAACCTAGACCCAAACAGGGCCGGCTTTAGGGCAGTGCGACTGGTGCGGCCGCACCGGGTGCTGACCTGTGGGAGGGGGGGCACTGATCTCCGGAGGGGCGCTGTATTTAGTAATAAGGTGTGGAGAAGTGTGGCTCACTGGTTAGAGCAGGCAGACCCTGAAGCAGAGGTCAGACCCGGGACCAGGGTTCAATTCCCGACGCGGCAGGGTCTTGAGCTCAAATGTCCATGGACTCGATAATTCTCGCTTCGGTGCCTGACCTAATCATGGGTTCACACTCTGCAACTCTGGGCATTAAGCTTGCTTAATCTCCACAACGGCCCCCCGCGGCGGGATGCCTGGCTTTCACCTTGGGGATGCCCTGTAGGGGCTATCTCACAGGGAAAAGCCAGGACGAGTTCCCAAAGCAAGCGCGGAGATACCCCTTCGGGGGTCGATTCTGGCGCTATATAAGAAACATAATAATAATAAGGTATGATTGGAGAGATGAGGGGCACTTTTGCCTGGTGGTAGTAAGAGAATCCGAGGAGGTGGTCATAGGGTGTGGGGGCGCTAAAAAGGATTGTGGCACTGGGTGCCACCAGGGCTAAAGCCAGCCCTGGACGCAAACCCTATCACAAAAAAACAGCTAGATTCCCAACCCTAGTCAGTAGCAGACTCCTCATCTTTGCCCTTCACTTAACGCAGCTGGTCTCTGACTAGTCAGTCAAAATGTTTTATTCAACTCGAAGGAGCCATAAAAAGATTACACATATTGTACACATTGTCTTCAGAAAAAACAAATAGACATTAAAACAGTAAAAATACAGGTTATTAAAAAGCCTTTTAAAGCACTAACTAATATTGACTGTGAATCTTAAGCACGTTAAAATATAGTTTCAAACTCCATATTTAAAATCAGTAGTCCCTAAAGTGAGCAAGTGAACCATTGCCAACTCATGAGCTCTAATCCCGGATGGTAGTAATAACGGACGAATAATCTGCCTCCTCTGGAAAGTATACAATTGACAGAATAAAGTAAAGTGCTTAGTGCTTTGGGATGTAAGACTGTCGCAAGGACAGACAGGGAGTGAGGGAAACCACTTACCCTGGGTTGAAAAAGAAGCCAGAAGGTGTCTATCGACTAGGACCATGAACTGCTGTCCGATTCCTTTCAGTGCCTCACAGCTAAGCTGTTACAGGAAACAAATGATGGACGGAATGCTGAACAATGCAAACATTCTCCCCCAGTCAAAAGATCTGGGTTAAATCCATCGTTCTTTTGCCCACTACACCACCCCAGTTTGGACCCAGCCCTATACAAATCAGTCTTGACCCTGTGCCTCATGGGAACAGTCCAGACCGAACTGCCAGGCCAGATCCTACCTGGACAGGAAACAAGCACCCTGGGATCGGTTTCAGGGTATGTAACCCTTCTTCAGCCAGGCTAGCTTGAATTCAGTGGCACAGTTTATGTTGTTGGGGATCAATTAATCAAATATTGGTGTTGGGGGTCGAGTTCATTTTTATAGCAATGGCGGTCTTTATTCTCTGTGTTGCTTCTGTCTGTCTCGACCCTACACCCCCAACATTTCAGCAATGGATGGGGCGCTTTTTATATGTTTATAATCTAGAAAATGCACTTTATGAACGAAAGAGGAAGAGGGCGAAAACTAAAGGGAGGAGGATTTTTTTTTTTCGAACTGGGTATCCCAAAATAAGTGGGAAATATCTGCCGGATTGTAAAGGATATGGATATATCTGGAAATATTGGCCAAGTTGATTTGTTTTAATGCTCGTAATGTATTACTTTGTCGCACCTATTATGTATTGTAATTCTATTTATGATCTAACTGTCAGATTTATCCTTATTAAATGCATTTATGTAATCTTGCTGCTACAGTTTTGCTAATAAAAGAAAACTCCAAGCCTTTCAAGGGAACTCTTGCAAACTGCTCTTGTAGGCATTAACGTCCGGCTCCACAGATTGCATCAAAAGTACAGACAAAGGAAGCATGTACAAACTGTAATAGAACTGCAGGGACACTTCCAAACAAGCCCCCTGGCTTTGCTGTGCAGTTCATATCCTCACAGCCCCATGGAGGTCACTTGAATGGGCTCCTGTTTTAAGGGGAAGCCCCACCTAAAGTCCACAGTTAACTCCATTGCAAGTTGCAACTTGCATGAGGCTCCCATTTTCCTCACAGCACTATTGGCTACTTCACTGGGTCCCTGAGCAGAGCCTTCTGCCATGTCAGTTTCTGCAGCAGTGCTCAGTCCCTGTAGATGCAATAAGCTGACCAGGCAAAAACAGGAAGATCAAATTGTCGAGAATGGGAGGTCGCTCCTTTTCTCTACTTGGGCCAACCTTATGGAATTCCTTACCTGATGGGATGAGGAGGGAGAAGCTGTTCCCCATCCTCCGGAAGAAATTAAAAACCTGTTTTTTTAACCAATATTGATAATTCCGATATCTCCGAGTTTCTGTTATGGCTTGCGCTGGGAAACCCTTGTTGGGTAGCTGTGCGCACTACAAAAATAAAAAAATAAATAAAAAAAGGAGCTAGATGGAATGTGGCTGTGAGAGTCTAGTGGCAATCCTTTGAATACATAAAAGCCTTAACGCTTGATTCCAAAATCTCTTATTCCCTTCCAGGAAACCTGGGAAGTTAGGCCTAGCCACAGATCAAACAAACCTGCGTTTTCATGAAATGTTGGGTTTCCTGCCAAAGAGCGACCGAGTGAGAATAAATTCTGATCCCATCCAACCAATACTTTATTTTTTTCCCCATTGATTAGCAGCAGCCCCAGCATGTTTTTGCAAAGAGCAGGTCTCTGCATGTCACCATTTGCTCAAGGCCACAACCAGGCTCAGGAATCTGGAAGAAGAAGCCTTGTTGTTCAACTTGACTAGAAAAAGGAGCTGTGCTGAACAATATGGGCAGAAAAGCAGACTCTTGATCAGAAGGGGCTAAGAGCAAATCCCTATTGAGTAACACTGTCTTGGAGGTCATCTGAAGAAAGTGGGCCATCCATGACCACAAAAACCTCATAGTTTACTTGGAGAAAAGATGCAACTATCCTGTGTGATATAGAGCGCATACCATATCAGTGAGTTTGATAAGTCTGCAATGAACCTGAACTGCTACACACCACCCCTGTCGCCATGGCAGCCTGTGTCTCCCCAGGCATTTCCAGGCAGAAGCGGATATGAACGGGTTTCATTGTCATTATATTTAGGGTAAGGCCCCATCGTGTGGTGGGACATTACCCTAAGGAATAAAATGACTATGATTCAGTCTACTGCACCTGATAGTTCCTTTTCCTAGGAATATAGTCTGGGGAGAACCACTGCCTAGATGTCCATGCAATAACACTGCCACTCAAAGCACATTGCACTTTACATGCTCATGCTAGGAAGAGATTTCTGTGCCCTACTTTCTGCTCCGTCAATGCGAACTCCCATAAGGAGGTGTTTGAGCGATTGCAAAGGCTGGAGAAGGACAAGATTTGCATGGCATTGGGAAATTCTGTCCGCCTTTCCTGGGGGTTAGAAGCAAATACGACTCAATATAACTACCCCACCCTTATCATATTTGTATGTTTGGATCTGTTCTCATTTTTTAACTCTTTCAAAGTCTTCAGAATCAGGTCCATTGGCCCTTATATATATGTTTTATGCATCTTATCATAGGTATGTACCCTATGTAGTGTCTCTCTCGGAAATAACTATATTATCCCTGATTGTGTCTTGAATCTTGTAATGCTGCTTTAATTATTTAAGTAATGTTTTTAACATCTGTACAATTATGGCCATAATTAGCCGAATAAAGTTTTTGTGAGTGACTGTCCCCCATTGTGTGTGGTCAGTTCATGGAAGAATATTTAGGATCATCCTTCTAGCTCATATAGTTATAAAGACATCATAGTTTTTAGTCACGGTTGGATCATGAACCCAAATCCTTGTTCTCCCATATCACTTGGTGATCCACTGAGTCCTCTGAATGCCCTAGATTTCTTGGTGGCCCACTTAACCATGAAGCCTGATTGCAACTACCAGTGTTTTTAAATAGGGTCTGTTATCTTTGCAACCCCAGTAGAATTACTTATGATGCTACTAGATGAATATGTATTTATTTATTTTGGGCATTTTGTAGAGCTTTAAATGTCTACCTCTGGTCTCTTCAGACCATTAGCCCACTAGGTAGAAGCCAAACAAGTGGAAATAGGACTGAACCACAGCATTGTTCTTTGATGGTATGAGCTTATTTCATCATGGAGATGGGATAGTTCCCAGGACAGGTGTCTAGGAGGTGGAGGTCTCTTAACAAGAGCATGGAGTGCTTTGTAGCCGGCTAAACCTAGTATAGTATTAAGCCAGTGAGAATCTGGGTATTTTCCTACTTTCAACTGGCAGATACAAGGAGCGTTGGTCCTTACCTTCCCAAGTTCTCCATCATGCCTACTGTGTCCACGCTCTAAGTGATCCTATACCTCTTCGAAGTCCAAGAACACCCATAAGATTCAGTAAAAATATTTGGGGAAAGGGATGGGGAAACACCTGCAAATTGGGAGGCCTCAATCGGTGTGTCCTTTGAGTGTTAGAATAGAAACATTTATGTTTACGTATTGCTTTATGTAGGTTAGCATTCATAATAAGCATTCGCTGCACCATTTTCATTGGGGGCGCCAGTTTAGGCAGTTCGAAACTGATCTAGTTCACTTTTGAGAAATGCTCCACCATAGACTTGTTTTGTGATGAGTGCACTGTTCTTATTAGCGCATACCTTTACCTCTAGATAGAGGCCCTCTCCCACTTGTCTGGTGGCGGGAGCGGGGTAACAAGCTTGAGCTGTATTAGGTGGTGTGAGATATGAGGATCGAAACTTATTTTTTGTATTTCACTGTCCAGTTGCATCTGCTTGGAAAATTCCACTGTGGACGTGCCTTCGCCCGGTTGTGAAAGGTACATAATGTATCTTTATGCTTGTTGATTTCAATCCCCTCTACAGCACTCCTAGTGACTGGGCAGACAGGGCTCCACTCTGAGTGTATCTGAATAAACAATTATTGGTTTGTATTCTCAACTGTCTGACTGACTCTTCATTTAGTACCGAAAGCTGAGAGGTGGTCTTAGTGAACCGGGTGGCCCGAATCGGGTCACATCCTTCTGTTGGCGCCCGAACAGGAACTCCTTTGGGTTATGTCCATCCCTTGTCCGTAATCGTAGGGGAGGATGGGAGCACCGTCAGGTCGGACTGAAGGCTCATGGATCCCTACACGAAGAGCTTGAGACTTGCAGCTGCTGCCTCTGTCCCACCGGGGGGTGCCGCGCCTAGTGGTCATCCAAACTGGAGTCCTGCACAGCGAAACCCTTGGATCTGACCGTTTGGTCTGAAGAGTAGGAGTGGAGAACCAGGTCATTTGTATCACTGATATCAGGTTTGTTATTGGTTCTTTGCGGATATGGTACCGTTTGGGTTTGGGTTTGGTACAGTCTGAGGACCGTTTGATGAAAACATAATTGGCAGGTAGAACTATTGATTTTGTTTCTTTTTAAGATGCCTGGCTTTAATAGAAATTTGAGTTTGTGTTGTTGCTGTTGTTCTGCAGGTGCTCGATTAGAAGAAGCTCAGCCTGCCCCTCTGGAAGGCACTCCCAATTATGATATGTATGTAAATATAGCACAAATATACGATCTGCAACGCTGAATTGCAGGGGCCTTTGATGGGCACTTTTGATGAACAGAAAATTGTTTTTTTGCTGGAACACTTATTTAAGAGAAGAAGTAGGCAGTCAATGTTTGACTCTCAGATTTGGCAGAAGGAAGCCAAGTGGAGGCAATTATAGATGGAGAGAGACGCACGGAAAGGGGGAATGCAGACACAGAAAGCTATGGCATACAATACATTCTGTCCATCAACTGTTGTTTTTGCATTTGTCACTCCGAGTGAGATGGGTATGCTCAGACGTGAGTCCCATGCTCTCCACACCACTGGAGTCAAGCTACCCTGGCTGAAGATGGCTAATAGCCAGAAACCGGTCCAAGGATGCTTGATTCCAGTCCAGGAAAGACATGGCTTGGCAGTTCGGGCTGGACTGTTCCCATGAGGCACAGGGTCAAGGCTGATTTGCATATGGCCATGTCTGAACTGGGGTGGTGTGGAGTGCAAAAAAACGATGGATTTAGGCCCAGATCTCTGTACTGGGGTGAATGTATGACATTGTTCTGCATTCTGTCCATCAACTGATGTTTTTGCTTTTGTCACCCGAGTGGGATGGGTATGCTCAGACGTGAGTCCCATGCTCTCCACACCACTGGAGTTAAGCTATCCTGGCTGAAGACGGCTGATAGCCAGAAACCGGTCCTAGGATGCTTGATTCCGGTCAAAGAAAGACATGGCTTGGCAGTTCGGGCTGGACTGTTCCCATCAGGCACAGGGTCAAGGCTGATTTGCATATGGCCATGTCTGAACTGGGGTGGTGTGGAGTGTAGAAAAAACAATGGATTTAGGCCCCGATCTCTGTACTGGGGTGAATGTATGACATTGTTCTGCATTCTGTCCATCAACTGTTGTTTTTGCATTTGTCACCCCGAGTGGGATGGGTATGCTCAGACGTGATTCCCATGCTCTCCACACCACTTGAGTCAAGCTATCCTGGCTGAAGATGGCTGATAGCCAGAAAACGGTCCTAGGATGCTTGATTCCGGTCCAGGAAAGACATGGCTTGGCAGTTCGGGCTGGACTGTTCTCTTGAGGCACAGGGTCAAGGCTGATTTGCATATGGCCATGTCTGAACTGGGGTGCTGTGGAGTGCAAAAAAAACGATGGATTTATGTTTAAAGTATTTTATTGGAGCAACACAATTAGACAAAACATACATAGCGTATATGATATCAGGTCACTGCCGCTAGGGTTGCATACTTGGCGTTAATTTTCCCAAAGAGCATCTCAGTTGCAGACCCCCCCACAGCAACCCTTAAAGATATGCAGTGTTGCAATAAAATAACAGTCCCTCCCCTGGAACACCCCCCTAGAACCCTGCCTCCGTAATCCCCCCACCCCTACCCCAAAACAATGGATTTAGGCCCAGAACTCTTTACTCGGGTGAATGTATGACATTGTTCTGCATTCTGTCCATCAACTGTTGTTTTTGCATTTGTCACCCCGAGTGGGATGGTTATGCTCAGACGTGAGTCCCATGCTCTCCACACCACTGGAGTCAAGCTATCCTAGCTGAAGACGGCTGATAACCAGAAACCGGTCCTAGGGTGCTTGATTCCGGTCCAGGAAAGACATGGCTTGGCAGTTTGGGCTGGACTGTTCCCATGAGGCACAGGGTCAAGGCTGATTTGCATATGGCCATGGCTGAACTGAGGTGGTGTGGAGTGCAAAGAAATGATGGATTTAGGCCCAGATCTCTGTACTGGGGTGAATGTATGACATTTTTCTGCATTCTGTCCATCAACTGTTGTTATTGCATTTGTCACCCAGAGTGGGATGGGTATGCTCAGACATGAGTCCCATGCTCTCGACACCACTGGAGTCAACCTATCCTGGCTGAAGACGGCTGATAGCCAGAAACCGGTCCTAGGATGCTTGATTACGGTCCAGGAAAGACATGGATTGGCAGTTCGGGCTGGACTGTTCACATGAGGCACAGGGTCAAGGCTGATTTGCATATGGCCATGTCTGAACTGGGGTGGTGTAGAGTGCAAAAAAAGAATGGATTTAGGCCCAGATCCCTGTACTGGGGTGATTGTATGACATTGTTCTGCATTCTGTCCATCAACTGTTGTTTTTGCATACAATAAAGAAAAACAGGAGACTGGAATTGAATGTGAAGACAAGAGATTTCGGTTGCATGTTGATAAGTCTTACTTGGCCAAAGAAGAGAATGATACTTTTATGGAGGAATTGTTAGATACTCGACCCCTGCCTCCTTATGTCCTGCAGAGGATATATCCCACTGTTCCTTCACATTCACAGCAGGAGGTTTCATCTGTTCCGATTACTCCTATGACTACGGTTGTGACCTTTACAGATTCGGCCACAGCACCCCCACTCCTTCTTTGCCCTCACCATCTTTGACGACTGTGACTTTTAGTACCCTTACTGTTCCAGCACCTGTGCCTGTCACTCTTTCTCCACCGGTGAAGCCACCAGTTAAAGTCGTACCTATTGGGTCTATTGTTTCTCCTTCTACAGTTCCTTATCCCCTGTTATCTTTGGACGTTGCTACACCAGCACGAGGGCTTGGGGATAGAGATTTGATGAAATTCAGGGAACGGATGGGTCCGTTGGTGCGTTCAGGTATAGGGTAGAATGAAAAGGAGGTAGTAGTTGAACAGGCTGCGAGTTGGGCTCAAGAGGTGGTTTATAGTGTAGAAGATATTTGGAGGGTGATGCGAGATTTTGAACCTTCTATACAGTAGCATGCCCTTAAGCATATGTCCGCTACTTTGATTAACCTCTGGCAAACACATATTAGGACAGATGAGCCTCAAGTTTTATTTGACATTAAAGATTGAGTATATGCTACTAATTTGGAGCCAGGCCAAGTATTTGGGAATGTCACGACTTTGGTTGCTTATAGGGTAGACTGTATGAGAATAGCCCCGTCCCAACTACTCAGTTTCCGAAGTTCATCCCATTTATCATCTGGAGTTACCTGAGATAACGGATCAGCACGCAGATGTTACGAGGCAGGCTGTGGCGGCTTGCTTCCAGGAGCAATGGGTGTACACTCCGTGGAAAAGAAGTGAGGTTTTGTCCCTTAAGGCTCATCTACCTGATCCTAGGAAAAATCATACACCTTATTATAAAGCGTTGACAGAGACTGCCTCTTCTACTGTGAAAACTCTTGCTGATATTGAAATGTTTTTTGGTCTTCTTGTCCAAGTTGTTGTTTGGAACTTAATGGTATATGGGATGTAATTAGAGGATGGGATCGGGAGAGAAATCCAAGCGCCAAACCTCGAGCTGCGATACTTACTTTGCCAGGTCGTATCGTTACATATATGCATTCCCTTATTCTGCCTAAGAAGGTAGACTGGGACAAATTGACGGCTTGTCAACAGAAGAAGGGTGAGTGTGTCTGATTTCTTTACTCGGTTTGAAGACACATTTTTGGATTATATTGGGCTGGATATGTCTTTTGAGGGGGGAGTCCGGCTGTTTGTTGACAGATTTGAATTTGTTGAAGAAATTGCATGCTACTATTTATTGTTCTCCTGCTGGTGTTCATATTACTATGGGTCTGGATATGAGCGTTCAGCAGTGTTTGTCTCAGGATGCGCACCTTCCTGCTGAATTTGCTCAGGTGCCGCCCACACTGTGGGCCACAGGTGATACCGACGTGGGTTTGTTACACACACACACATTTTCTATACAGGTCAACTAGAATGCATTTTACCACGTATTCCTCAATATAAAATACCCCAGGCAGGTAAACGGGCCCTACTCCAGATTGTTCAGGATTTAATACAAAAAGGGGTGTTTGAGGAGACATCTGCTAATATCTGTAATAGCCCTATTCTTTCGATTCTTAAGAGAGCCCCAACAGGCTCCTCTATTGATCATGAGGATGTTTATCGCTTTGTGATTGATTTGCGCGAGGTTAATAAAATAGTAGTTCCACAGTTTCCTGTGGTTCCTGATATCACTAAGCTTTTGACAATGATCACTTCTACTGCTCAGTTCTTTTCTATTATTGATTTAAAAAAAAAATTTTTTAGTATTCCTATTCATCCAGATAGTAGGTATTTGTTGGGTTTTACACTGGCCCGTAGGAGCTGTAGATTCTGTTGTGCTCCTCAGGGCTATACAAAAATTCCTAGTATTTATAGTCAAGCATTGAAAAGTCAATTGGATTCATTAACGCTTCCCCCAGGTAATGTATTGGTGCAGTATGTTGATGATCTCTTGATAGCTTCTGATACGGAACAAGGTTATAGAGATAGTACTGTGCAGTTGTTGTTACATTTGGCAAATCATGGCCATAAGGTCTCTCTTTCTAAATTTCAATATTGTCGACAGGTGGTTACCTATTTAGGTCACCTACTTGTGAAGGAGAGTAGGAGATTGACTCCGGAGCCTGTTAACACCTTTGTTAAAATGCCCATTCCGCAAACTCAAAATGGCATACGTCCTTTATAAGTTTGACTTCCTACTGTTGGCAGTGGATTCCGAATTATTCCTTACTAATCAAACCTTTGCTTGCATTAACAATGAAAGAAGTGCATGAGTCTCTGACTTGGAAACCCGAATGTCAGCAGTCTTTTGAGCAATTGAAAACTGTGCTTTGTTCAGCTCCCGTGCTTGGCACACCTAACTATGCAAAGCTGTTTGTGCTCTATGTCCATGAGTTGGTTGTGCGCTTTCTGTTTTAACACAAACATTTAGGGATGAACAAATGCATTGAATACCCTGTATTGTTTGAATATTTTGGACAGTTAACTGAAAGTTTGGGTTCTATTTACCAGCAGGTGCGGTAGTCCCTACCTCCTTTACCAGAGGAACCCGGCCACGATATTCAAGATGGAGATTATGTCCTCATCCGGAACTTCCAGCACAAGAAAAGTTTGGTGTCACCCTGGAAGGGCCTGGACAAAGTCCTGCTGGTGACACGAACAAACGGCAGTGAAAGTAGCTGGTCGAAAGAACTGGGTGAACACCACCCACTGCCGGAAGATTCCCCTGCCCCTTCCATATGACCAGTGGATCAAAGACGGAGTTGCTGGCGAGGAGTGTGAGCAGGTCCCTAGGTTTGTCCCTTTTAGCGATGCCCTTCTCATATGTACAATGCTATTGTGAGTCTGTCGATAATAATACTGTGTTGGGTGACATGGGTTTTGGAGAACTATCAAAATGTACCTTTGCTAGTATGAGTAAGGTAATTTCCCCAACAAGAATGAAACGAGCATCCCTGAATAATGTGTTTTCAGAAACACATAAGAAGTTTTTGGGGGAAGGTACAGCTTCTTACCCCACCCAATCTGGCAAGCGTCTGTGGACTTCATAACTGCATATCCATTATCACTTGTGAATTATACATACACTCGACCCCCTAATTTTGTGGAAGTTAAAGGAGTATTTGGACCTGGGTATTCAGGCCCATGCCTATATCATAGAAAACCATCAGGAGGAGTTTACCCTGGTTGCGATAATAATACATATTGTGATAATTGCTACATGGACGCACAGAATATAACATTGGTGGGATTGCATTATATGGAAATTGACTGTTCCCCGGGCAGCTTGTTATTATCCTGCTTGTTGTCCAATTATCAATAGTACTGACACTTCATTGTATAGAAATTGTTCAGGATTAGTGATGTATAAAGAGACGATCCCTCAGGTGAAAGCAGACGATCTAAGCACTTTCTGAATGAATACTCGATATTCTGCAGTGGATTATGATAGGCCAAGTTATGCACAACCAGGGTTTTTCTTTTTGTCTAATGGGACTTATTCTAATGTTCATAATGGTAAAGATGATGTAGCCCTTGGGATGGTGTTGCCTGTGGCTGTACCCTGTAAACGTGCAAAGCCTAAAGTTAGATGGGTCAAAAGAACCCTCACCAAGGAGTTTTGTGAGGGGGTGACAGACATAGAAGTCAACAATTACAGCAATGGCATTACTTTTGGGTATATTATTTCTTCCATTTTCACATTGGGTGGTACTTCCATGGCTAGAGGTGAAAAATCTAGGCACTACTTTGGATGTGAGCTGCACATTCTATCCAATACTACCGTAGCAGCTTTACGTAACATCACCACTCAGTTGGAAAGTATGCGAATATATTCGGAGCAGACCAGATATCCAGTGGATTTTTTTCTGGCTAAGAGTGGTGGTGTATGTACGGTAGTTGTCAGCCAGTGTGTAGTTGGTATAACTAAAACGGAAAAGAATGTCACCCAGCATATTTTGGATATCCTTGAGAATGTCAAGGGAATGGAAAGTGGGAATTGGAGTTGGTCACTCTTTGGAAGCTGGGGTTGGATTTTCGAAAACATTAATTTATTTTGTTGCAATATTGGTACTCTGCTGTGTTTTAATTCAGTGTCTTCCCTTCTGTTGCTCCTATTGTAGCACTGTTCTCATCCTTAAAAGAAAAATATGGATTCATGATACCAATGCTGCTTTTATGGTATAGAAAGAAATTGAGGATCTCATGAATATAGACAAGGGCATTTTTGAGACTTCTTCTCTCCTCACTGTTTCCCTTCCTGATGCTGATAATACAGAATGACCGTAATTGTTTATTTGTATAATTATTCCCTATTAGTTTTATTTGTTATTAGAAAATGTTTAGCTCATGCTAAAAGGAGGGTCTATTAGAATAGATACATTTATGTTTACGTATTGCTTTATGTAGGTTAGCATTCGCTGCGCCATTTTCATTGTGAGCGCCATTTTGGGCTGTTAGAAACTGATCTTGTTCACTTCTCAGAAATGCTCCACCATAGGTTTCATTTCTCCATGTTAGACTTGTTTTGTAATGAGTGCACTGTTTTTATTAGTGCATACCTTTCCCTCTAGATAGATGCCCTCTCCCACTTGTCTGGTGGTGGGAGCATGGTGAAACAACCTTAAGCTGTATTAGGTGGTGTGAGATATGAGAATCAAAACTTATTTTTTGTATTTCACTGTCCAGTTGCATCTGCTTGGAAAATTCCACTGTGGCCGGGCCTTCACCCAGTTGTGAAACATACATAATGCATCTTTATGCTTGTTGATTTCAGTCCCCTCTGCAGCACTCCTAGTGACTTGGCAGACAGGGCTCCACTCTGAGTGTATCTGAATAAACAATTATTGGTTTATATTCTCTACTGTCTGTCCGACTCTTCATTTAGTACCGAAGGCTGAGAGGTGGTCTAGTTGACCTGGGTGGCCCGAATTAGATCACTTCCTTCATGAGTACAATGCCCTAAACACAAGACTATATTTTATTCAATTTTTTTATGTGCAGGTGTAATGGTATGATCATTGCCAATGGAGGTATGGATTATGGAAAAAACACGTCTGTTTATGAGCAATGAGAGAGAAAATCTTCTATCTTGAACTTTGGTACTCATTGCACAGGATGATTAAAGACAAATCAATTCCTTTGCACGGTGGCCAATAAGCAAGTGTCATGTGTGACACTTTGATGCAGTCATATCCAACAACCCCAGCAGGAAGAAGTCCCTTGAAGGGGTAAAAACTTCTATATATAATTCATTTAATATAACCTGACACTGCATGATTGCAATTGGTCACACAGCCAGGACTTGGTAAATGTGTCATGTATCATGCAGAGCCACTTAGTAGCCTTTCAGAGTCTTTGGAACCAGACCCATTTCACTGACTAGGGCTGCAGTCAACAAATGGCAAATCATTAATGGTATTTTAAATACTGAAACACAGTAAACGTTCGATGGTTGTGGATAATATTTCAGGTTATTTGTCACTGGTGATCATTCCATTATGTCTGCCATCAGTCCCTCATGGATAAAACCTGTTTTGAAGTCAAATATAACCTCACAACATAACAATTAATATCTTTTGTGGAAACAAAACATACCTCAAAGTTTGCACTCATTGTATGTACATGTGCAATTTCAAATCCTTTTCCCTGAAGAACAATTTGTAGACCTAAAGCTGCACTGCCTTTTTTGGTCAATAAACAGGACTTTAAGTTTCTATGTAAAACTATGATGTTTTATTTTCCACAATTCATTTTTACATGTATTAGCAACAGGAGCTTAGAAACACTTTCTATGGACTATGTTGGGTCCCACCTCTTTGTATTCGTAGGCTGTCACCCACATTTGCTGGAAGGCTGAAAGAGAGGAAAGGATGGATGCTCCCATCCACACGGACAGTTTCCGGTCAACTGGAGCAAACACCTTGACAGTGGTGTCACATGGTACCAGATTGCAGACCTCCTTGGTCAGTCGTTCATGCATGCCGGGAAAGAGGCTACTGCCACCAGAGAGGATAATATTGCAGTACAAACATTGTCTAAGGTCGATGTCACACCTCTGGATGGTGTTGTTGCATAACTCGTGAATGCCTGGTGTGCCCTGACCAGTGTTCGCTGGACTGAAGAGGATCTCTGGGCAGCGATACCTCTGGTTGTACACCATAATCACATTGCCGTCTGGCAGCCGATAGTCCTTTTCAACTTCGCAGGGCCGCTTACACATCTCCATACCTATGTCCACAGCCACATAGCAGAGCCTTTCCTTTATGTCCTGGACAATCTCCCGCTCAGATGTGCTGACCATAGACACCCCAATTTCAGACAGAATGTGCATCAGGTAGTCGGTGAGGTCATGTCCTGCCACATCCTGCCTGAGGACAGCCCGGGGCATGCAGTATCCTTCAAAAATGGGCACAGTGTTCGTGACCCCAGCTCCACAGTCCACCACACAGCCCGTGGTGCGGCCAGAAGCGTAGAGTGCCAGGACTGATTGGATGGCAACATACATGGCAGGCACCCTGAAACATTCAAAAAGTACCTGTGTCATGGCCTCCCGATTGCAGAGAGGGTTCAGGGGCACCTCGGTGACCAAGACGGGCCTTTCAGATGGCTGGATCCTCAAGTCACACTCATACACATTCCTCCAGATGAGCTCCATGTCAGGCCAGTTGGTCACTACCCCGTGCTCCACTGGATACTTGATGGAGAGGATTCCCCTTTTGGCTTGGGCCTCATCCCCAATGTAGTAATCCTTTTGCCCGGCTCCAATCATCACAGACATGGCTCTAGCTCTACCTATGATATTGCTGTAAACAAAGCGTGGTAGCTTCTCCCCTGAAAGACCAATTTTGATCAAACCTGACCCGTTGTCTATGACCACAGCACTTTTCTGGGTTTGAACAAACATATCGCTGGGCGTAGATTCAGCTCTCCTCGACTCAGAACGATTACTTCGACTACTTGTGTGTTCCTATGCCCGGTACTGTGTATGCAGTCCCACAGTTGTGTGTCCTGAATGCCCTAAACTACTAAGCCTCCTCATGGATGTAAAGAGGTGAGGCTCCTCAATGCTACAAAGTTATGAACTGGCTGCAAAGTGACATGGTTACTTTGAGGTAACAATCCAGTTGAGTGATGCAGTAAGTCTGACCCTCTTGGCAGATACTGGTTTTGTGTTAAAGACGAATAAATACCCTTCAGTGCCATCCATCTGACATCTTGCTATTAACTCATTCATTAGAAAGTCCAAACCGGTCTCTTTTGAGCACATGAGCATTTAAGATTTTTTTTTAGATCTGCCCAAGAATAACCTGGGAGTGTGCCTGGGCCCTTTCAAGGTGAGTAATCGTCGCTTCCTCTTTCTGCCTTGCAGAGGCAAAATAAATGAATACCTCACAAATTGAGATCTAGAGAGGAAAACAAAAATGGTCCAACATTGAAGCACAAAGTATTGACACATCATATTAAAATCCATTCCTACTAATGAAAGTGTCAGGCAGGCATAACACTTTAATGACCAACACTAATCTCAAACTAATTTATCAAAGGGAAACAGGCATAAAAAAGAAGCTCAGGTTTACCTACCAGACCAGAGGTGTCTATGGTATATCCAACAAGGTGTATCCATGCCAAATTTTCAGGACAACCGCTAACTATGAAAATTAGTTTAATTTAGATCCGCAGTGTGAATGGTTATTTTTCTGGATAGCCTAAAAAATGGCCATTAATATAGCCCTCCTGGACCTACATCAGATACCTCTCTTCTAGACCATCATGACGTAATGTATGATCTTATGGGGTCTAGGGTGAAACAACTGGATTGGGAATTTTGTGCTGCACACATATCAGTTGGTCTTGTCCAATCAGACATGTCCTGGAATGGCTGGCATAAAATCTAGTCCAAAAAAGAAAAATGAATATGGTCTTGAAGAGGTTGGACCTGGAGGGGTGGATAATGTTTCCCCCCAGAAGTTCCACTTTTGTCAGAAAAATAGCTCGGACAATCAGAAAAAGGTCAAAAACCAAAAGTAGTACCTTTCAGATGAAAGAGTGCCAAGGTTCAAGTGCTCCTTTTGTTGGTGAACTACTTAGTAAGCAGAGTTCTAAACGTGGATTCTATTCTTTTATGATGCAGTGTGCAGGCTGTCCTGTGGTGAGTTCATGACTGATGTAAAGTGAAATATATGTATGTTATGTTATGTTATGTTATGTTATGTTATGTTATTTTTACTTATACCGCGCACAGCTGCCCCAGCAAAGGGGCGTCCTGGCGCTTTGACAAGGTAAACACAACACAACACAGATAAAAAAGCAGAAGGGCCACAGAAACAGCATAAGAGCTAAACAAATAAGAAGGTCTTGATGGCACGTCTAAACTGAAGAAGGTCCTCAATAGCCCGGATATGAGGAGGAAGAGAGTTCCACCAATTCGCCGCTAGCACTCGAAAAGAGCGGTCACCTGCTCTACTCAGCCTGAAGCGCGGAACCACAGCCAGATTCTGACCCAAAGATCTGAGGGTTCGCGAGGGTACATACGGTGTCAGTAGATTCTCCAAAATTTGGGGAGATGTACCCTTTGAGGATTTTGAACGCAAGGCAGAGAACCTTGAATTTAATCCTCTGATTTACAGGGAGCCAGTGGAGAGAGTGCAGAGATTTGGAGACCGAACTCCGCCTAGGTAGACCTATCACTACTCTGGCTGCAGCATTTTTAACTCGCTGCAGCCGGGTAGGTTCTGACTGATTGGTCCCAGCTAAAAGCGAGCTGGCATAGTCCAGCCGGGACAACACTGATGCTTGAACCACCAATTGTCTGGTTGGGGCATCAAAAAATTTAAGGATAGGTCTAAGTCCTCTAATAATGCCATAGCAAGAGGCCGCCACTTTCTTGGTGTGACAGATGAAACTGAGGGTTGGGTCAAGCCAGACCCCAAGAGTTTTTATCTCCGATGCTGGGGAGGGGGTCACACCTAGTTCCGGAGGCCACCACTTGTCACCCCACAACCCCGCTTGCTAGGGCCACGTCATAAAATCATGTGTAACAGGGAAAACCTTAGGTAAGCTATAAGACAGCTCATTGCCAATTTTTTGAAAAAGGACAAGATAGAAGGTTCTTCAAATTGCGCACAAATGTCTAATATTTAAGTTAAACCACATCTCAATGTTGCTACTAGGGACAATAGTGACGTCTATCCAGCGTCAAAAACAATGTAGTAAACTACATATGAAACATTTATAAGCAATATATCCCGAGCAGTTGCAATCCGCGTTAGGTAAAGCAATAAAGAAGAAAAAGTCTTTCAGTATCAATCTTCTTCTTTTAATGTTCTTAAAATGATATTTCTTCAGATCTTTAGCCTTTAGCCAACACGTGTTTCGTCTACAGCAGTTTATGCTGATAGACTTCGTCAGGGCTGTCTGATTGTTAGAGCTAGATCTGTATTTCTGATTGGATTTATCCCATAGACAAATTCAATGTCACTCGTAAAATCTTAAAAGGACTATCCAGTCCAATGAAGTAGCAGAATGAAATTAATGTTCTTGAATCGCAAACCCACGTCTGGGTTGGTCAAATCCCACAACTGTGTGCAGTTGAATCTGTATCTCACGAGTATTCCGGGCGCGGCGTTTAGCCTCATTGCCAAGGCTGGATGAACATAGGGATCCCATCCGACCCACACCCTAAATCAACAATAAAAGACAGATTTCTTAGCCACACATACAACATTTGCTACCATGATCCAGAAAACTGATAGCTTTCTACTTGGAAAAATGTATGTCAAAAGAATGCTTGAATCCATTTAAAGACAGTCTTTGGTAAGGGTCTCCCATCGCCCCTGGCCTCACAGTATCTAGTCTAGATGCTGGCAACACCCTGCTCTTGGCTTCCAAGACCCCACACTTGCAGTGCTTAAGAGCATCCTACATGCCACTGCATATCTCCTCCAGGGCCTGAAGAAACATGATCACATCACCCTCATGGAACTCCATTGGCTCCCCTTGCCACCCCACACCATCTTCAAAACCAGCTGGATCATTGATAAAGCCATCATGATCAGCTGCCCATGCTCATCTCTTGTGGTTCTCAGCACACCTGTAGCCTGGGCACCATCAAATAACACATTAAGAAGTATAAAAAAGAAAACAAACAAGGTAACAGGCCATTTCAATCTATGTATGCAGGATCTGAAACAACATTACTTTATTCATCAGGACAGCCTCAATGCTTGTAAAATGTATGAAAAATTGAAGACAAACCTCTTTGAAGAACACTACATCAAAAAGCATTAACAGTCCAGAAATCTCTCCTATCATTTTTTGACATTATGCTTGCCTTTGACTCTGGACAGTGCTCCTTTGCATTTTGGCTAGGTTCACGCTATAGAAGTACCATGTACATACATACAGCAGAGACCAGATCTTAACATGCCTCAATAGGTCCATATCTTGTAAAACGGGTTGCGCCTACATGTGGCCCTGCCAGATTTGCAGGGGTGGTTGACCGAGTTTAGGATTCTGAACACACCTGACACTAACTGACAGATGCAGGTGGTGGGCTGCCATCACTTGGTGCAGGTTCATAGCATAGGAAGAATGCCACTAGCACTCTGCTCTGCTTCAGCCTCCCAATCGGGGGAGGGGGGGGTAGATGCTTGTCATTTGCCAAGGTGCCACATGAAGGCCTAGCCATGATTTGTCTCACAATTTCAAAGAGACAAGCATAATTTTTAAGCCCTGGACAATGTTGGCATTAAATCAGTAGCAGTCGGCACGAGTTTTGGAGGCAGCGGCCAACGCGGGGCGGCTCGCGCAGAAATTGCCAGCACCCCACCCCACTCTTGCATTCAGCCACCGCGGGCGGCAGAACCAGGGGCTGACACGGCCGGCAAAAGGCCTAGCTACACCACTGCCTTAAATTATTTGGTCTGGGTGAATTAAGGGGTCGACTTTTCGGTGATTTTTTCTAAACAATGACTTTGGGCATAACTCTATAGAAATGTGTTCTATGTGGTGCACTGACTAATTCTAAGAGATAGGAACAAGTAGTATGGAGCAAGGTTGTTGTCTCTTTATGTCATCGATTTCAAGACCTCTAACTAACAGGGCCATAGCCATGGGAGGGCATTTGAGGGTGAGGCCAGCACAGATTAATCCTTGGCTGCACCAAACCAAAGAGGCTGCTGGCACAGTATTAATCTAATTGGAAAAAAACACAGGCACTGGAAGTAGAGTTATGGGGTGGTGGTTGCTGAAGCAAAAAACAAAGTTAACCATGCCAGAGATCAGAAGGTGAATGAGCCACAAAAATGCCTTTACATTTTGTTTTTATCTTGTTACATTTGTTGCGGGTTCCAAGGCAGATTAAATGTTGGGCCATGTCTTCTGATACATTGTTGCTTATTCTTTTAATGTTGGAGACGTTGTTTACTTTTTATCTGTGACTGCAAAGTGAGAGGATTTTGTAAAGCAAATTATGTGACAATCTCACTGGGGCACAGGCAGGACAACTGGAATTATGTGGCTTGGGAGGTCCAAATTAAGTGGCAAATGTGGCTAAATTATGTAGGAAGAAAACACAAATTATGTGGCTTAATGCAGCACATTTTGTGATAGTATTACTTTATTATTTTGTCATTTTCACACATTAACACTGTCTGGGCAAAGTTTCCACTTCATTAGTACCAGTTCAACACCCAAATACAGCTATAAGTAACTGAAAGGTGGCCAGTTAATCTTTGCTACCGCTAGGTGTGGCACCCCTGTGTGCACCTACCTGCATGGGCAGCAAGCTATGCTAGATAGGTTGAGGTGTGGTTGGAAGGGCGTTGTCTTTGTTTTTTGATCCTATGTGGGAAGTGTTTCCATGTTGTGCTTAATGCGCGAGGTTATCCTGTTAATAGTCGTATGGCCTAGCAGTGTGGTGGATGAGGAGGCGTGAGAGACACAGATGTGCTGTTTATGGTATGCTGGCAGTTTTGAACAGCTCTGCAGATCCCTAAATTTGATTTCTTATGATTATAGTCTGATTGGCTGGTTACTGCAGTGGGCTGTCCAATCAGATTCTTTGTGTAATGCTATGAGCCAGAGTTGTCTCCTATTGCTGGCGCACAGTGTGCTGCCTAGCGGCAGCGCCATGCACTCTTGTACCATTGTGAAAGGATGCCTGTAGTACGGGCAAGAATGTTTTTGTGCAGGAAGTTCCCCTTCCTGCAAAAAAAACAATCCTTACTGACATATTCCTCTTTCTATGTGTCCTGTAGAATGCAGCACACATAAAAGGGGGAAGTAACAAGGAGAAATAAATATATTTCTACTCCTTACACCTCAATAGAAAAAGGCATATCATTTTCATGCGGTTTACAAGCTTTAGTAAATGTGTAAATGTGCCAAAATCCATGGGTGGAAGCATGAGAACACCGATACTTAACCCATGGAACGCCTCCCCAATGCAAGGTAACAATTTGCACTGCCTCGATTTAATTCGTATTTACTAAACTATGCAAAGACATGTGAGTGACTTTGCATGGCTTGGTAAATCCCAAAAATTATTTAACTTTGTGGATGTGCCACAAAAGTGATGCACCCTGATGCAAAGTCTTAGTTACTCTGCCGCCTAATGTATCGTTCTGGGCCAGAGCTGACATTGTGGAGGGAGAGAAAAGTGGAGAGACCTGCTTGGATGATTATAGTTACTATGATCTCATATCTGAGTGTCATTGTGAGATGTAAACAAGCAGCCATAGTGTATAAATATTTGAGACCTGCAGTCATGGCCTAGATTAAAGTCCTCCAATTGGACTGCAGTGTGTGACAGAGCTCTTCAGTTATTCCATGCCTTTACATTTACTGATGGCTTGTTTATTGGCTGGTGATGAGCAACATTTGTAGTGGATATGTTTCAAGTGAATGTAAGGGGTGTAAGTTAGAGTTGGTTGCTGAACCGCTGAGTGTTATGGTCTTAGTATTAGTGTGGACCAGATATGTTGTATGTGAAATTACATAACAAAAAAATACCCTGCCGAACTATAATTTATCTGCCTATCAAAAGTAGTTTGCTGCTTTGGTTATTTCAAATTTGTGGATTTTAATCTGAGGATTGCTCTTGAAGGTGCAAATGTTTTCTACGGTCTCTTGCCAGGGGTGGGGGTGCAGTTATCTAGGAAATAGCCACATTTCCAACTGTCTTCGGAAGTGCATATGCTCCTGGGTGCTTCTAATGTTGGCTGGTAGTGAGTTCCAGAGCTTGGTCGATGTTACTGAGTATGCAGTCCCTCCTACGGATTTCTTATGGTAAGGTAGCATGATGATAAGTGGTGCATGCCTGGAGCGCTGTGTCCTGTTTTTCTTTTTATTTCTTGGATTTTACTTGTAGGCATGGCAGTCCTTTTTCCTTTGGAGATTCTGTGAAAAATGCAGAGTGCCTTGAACATTGCCCTTATAACTACAGGTAGTCAGTGGTGTGATTGCAAGACTGGAGTCATGTGTCCTCCGGGGTGAAGGCAGAGAAAGAAGTCTTGCAGGAGCATTTTGGATGAGTTGTATTTCGCGCATAATGAATGAGGATGTGCCAAGTCATAGGTTGTTATAAGTCTGAAAATTACTAGTGTGAGGATGGCTTGCAGTTTTTGTTGGCATCTAGGATATGGGAAAATGCAACATAGTGTTTTATTATGTAAAAGGTCAAAGATAACTTTGTATGATGTTGTATCAGATATAGATCTGAGTCCATGGTTACCCCTAGGTTTCTGGCTTCTCTTGATATTGTTTGAGGAGTTTCATGTTCCTTAGGTCATATGGCAGTAGGCTGGCATTTTTGTCATTGTCTGCATGTCATAAGCTCTCTCTTTGCAGTATAAAGATTTAGATGGTTATTCATCATCCATGTGTTTATGGCCCAAATGCAGTTATCTAGTCATAGAGGTCTTCCAGCTCATCCATTATTAAAAATGATTTGATTTGGGTGTCTTCGACATAGTTGTAATGGGCAATGTTGATGGATTTAATCAGGTTTGGTGAGGGGGTTAAGAAGATGATGAATATAGTGGAGAATATAATGGGCTCAAGGTATGCCACAGTGTTGTGTGTGAGGAGCTGGTATGAAAGGTGGGGCCAATGCTAGTTAACAGTGACAGCTGAGATGCCAAGAATTCAATGGCCAATAGCTTAACTTTGTTCTCACCTTTCACATATGGTATGTCTAACAAGAATTTGCTGTGTGAAAATTTGGCACAACTGTACAGACATTGAGTCATGTTGTTCTCAAGCAAGCAACTTTCACAACATTTCCTATTTCTGATGCATAAGTGGTTGTCACTACTTAAACTGACAAGCCATTTAGAAGCAATGCCCAATTTAAAAACCCCAGATTCCAATATGGCATGGTGGTTTGATTAGCTTATTGTGCTGGGGCAGTTATCACAAGTCAGGTACGACTTACATTTCAGTGACATTGCTGTAGCCTACACTGGCCTGTTGTGAAATATAGCCTGGTGAGATAATGTATCTTCTCTAGAGTTCTTTATTTTGATTGCAGGAGCCAAATATCTTGCTAGGTTAATGTACCTTCTACAGAATGCTACTAGCAGATTAACTCGAAGTAGTGTGAATCTGGCTGCTATAACATACTATCTCTCAAAAATGGTTTAAAATCCATATAACCCTGCCAGGGTCAACACACTAGGGGCCCCATTAGGATGGTGGGCGGAAAACCACCCCGACCGCCATGGAGGCGGGAAACAACCGCCCGCCGGGACAGCGGATAAACCAGCGGTCAAATTAGGAACAACCGCCAAAAAAGACCGACCACGGCGGTAGCGGGCCATCAAAAACCGCCCTACGTGGGCATGACATCCAAAAACCGACCGCGGCGGTCGGAAACGCAGCAGAAAAGCTACAATCTGCCGCAAGCAAAGCGGAGACACCGCACGGGAAATTAGCATATCCTCAATGGTCCCGCGGTACGGTCCGCTATTTCCGACCGCCGCGGTCGCACACAGGAGTGAATGGGAGCGACCTGAGGATCGGGGATCGAGTCTCGGTAACGACGTCAAACATCCTGCGATTCCGGTTCAAATCACTTAATCTCCCCGTCCCTCACAAAAATGAATGTGTGTCCTCATGTAACATAATTGGTGCTATGTAAAGCGCTCTGATACCCGATTCGGTTTGGGTCAGGTTTGCGCTATATAAAACTCTGCAAAAAAGAAAAAAAACATGGCTGATGATGCTAAAACACCGCAACAATGCCAAACATTGCATCAATCAAAGTAGCCATGCCCCCTAAACACAAAAAACACATACCAATGGAAAAATAAATGCCCCAATAAAAATACAATTTCCAGGACAACTCCCACAACACACCTGACAGCAAAATTCCATTTGGACACACCCACATAGCTGAGTATAAAACCAGCCCCTTCACTGACCACAATCCTTTGCAACACTCCAGAAGAGAAGGCCACACACCAGACCCGACAGGAAAGGCAAGACAACACAACACAGCACCACCAACACCACCACTACCACCATCACACCAGCACCAACAATCCCCCACCACACAACACACCTCACACACCAACACCACACCCACACCTGCACCCACAAACACTGCAAACACCACACACCATGAAATCTCAGAAAATGCTGAAATTCACAGAGAGTGAGTTGACAGTCATGGTCAATGAGATTGTGAGAGTGGAACCACAACTGTTTGGTAGCCTGGTCCAACAGACACCATTAGCCACAAGTACACAAATGGGGGAAAGGATAGTACAAAGGGTCAATGCAGTAGGGAGCACAACCATCGATCCAGGAAGGAGATCATGAAGTGGACTGGTGGTGGCCCTCCCATTCCACCAAAAACATTCACACCATGGGAGGAGAAGGTGCTTGCCATACTGCATCCTGAGAGTCTCACAGGAGTAGCCGGGGGAGTGGAGGCTAGTAAGTACAAACAAATGTTAACCAACACACTGATATGTACTTTCTTGTAAAACCAAAACCCCATTGTATTGTACACCCTCACCTAACAGGTAGGTAGCCATCTTGCCTTGGAGGCCTGTTTGGGGGTGAGAGGCCTGTACCACGACTCCCACCATGCCCCCTGTCCCACAGCTTACCAAGATGGACCCCTTCCATAACACCAGCCAGAAGCATGTTTCAGCCATTGCATTGTTCACCCTCACCCAACAGGTAGGTAGCCATCTTGCCTGGGAGGCCTGCTTGGGGGTGGGAGGCCTGTATCACGACTCCCACCATCCCCCCTGTCCCACAGCCTACCAAGATGTACCCCTCCCCCAACACCAGTCAGAAGCATGTGTCAGCCATTGCATTGTTCACCCTCACCTAACAGGTAGGTAGCCATCTTGCCTGGGATGCCTGTTTGGGGATGGGAGGCCTGTACCACGACTCCCACCATGCCCCCTGTCCCATCCCTAAACAGGATGGATCCCTCTCCCACTCAGCACCACCTTCAAGCCATTGCACTGTTCACCCAAGAAACTTACAGGTAGGTAGCCATCTTGCTTGGGAGGCCTGCTTGGGGGTGGGAGGCCTGTACCACGACTCCCACAATACCTCCTGTCCCACCCCTAAACATGATGTAGCCCTCCACACCAACCCAGAAGCAATATACAGCCCTTGCAATGTTTACCCTCACCTAACAGGTAGGTAGCCATCTTGCCTGGGAGGCCTGCTTGGGGGTGGGAGGCCTGTACCATGACTCCCACCATGCCCCCTTTCGCACAGCCTACCAAGATATACCCTTCCCCCAAAACCAGCCAGAAGCATGTGTCAGCCATTGCAATGATCACTCTAAGGAAGTTGTTCCTTCAATGGCCATGAGTTTCAATTGACAATATACATCTTATTATTTAAATATGGTGACAGAATAATTTTCGACAATTCTTATTTTATCATTATTTTTATTTTCATTTAATATAGTTTCTCATTTTTCTTTTGTAAAAAAGATAGTTCATCATAAATACATTTTTAAATTGAGTATTTTTTTCGCTTTTATAAACAAGTGCAATTCTTAACACAACATTGATTATAGATATATACAGAATTATAAAACACAATTAATTTTAAGAAAACACCCCTGGATATCAAAAACACCCAACTCAAATCACTGACACTCACACATGCATACTACAATCAATCCGCACCATCAAAAGGAAAAAGGGAAAACTGAGTATTAGTTGGCAGAATGAAAGTTGCCAATACTAGGGTCTCGGAAGGCAATTCGAGACCCCTGCAGTGTGTGAGTGTCAGTGATTTGAGTTGGGTGTTTTTGATATCCAGGGGTGTTTTCTTAAAATTAATTGTGTTTTATAATTCTGTATATATCTATATCAACAAACTAACAGGTAGGTAGCCATCTTCTCTGGGTTTGCTGTTTATGGGTGGGAGACCTGCATCACTACACACAGCACCAAGTGCATGCAATGCATCAATATCTGACATGTATGAGTAATTGATGTACCTCTGCAACATTTAATGAGGTACAGTATTGCGCTAATCAAAACTATTGAAGATCAGTGGATTGTGCAGTATACAGACAGCGGATGACACACAGCTAACAGAATTCTTGCACAGTGCACAACACTGACCATTCTCCATCGAATCCACAGGTGACGAAGAACTCACTGCTGAGGACCACTACAACGACCAGCAGAGCCAGTCTCCACCCCTGGTACATGGACTCTCGGATGTAGACGCCCAGGATTCTCTGGACGATGAGCTCCAGGCCGGCCCATCTGGTGTCCCAGGGACCAACAGGTCCCAGCCCCGCCCTTCTCATCACCACCACCACGTCTGCTGCAATAACAACTGCACAGCAGACCCCTGCAGTTACGGCCTGTGCCTCCACCGCTGCCACATCCGCCACCCCCACCACCACGACCAGTGCCACCTGCAGCAACCTCCCTGTCCCAGGGGAGGACCAGCCCACACCAACAACTGTGGACAGCAGGGAGAGTGTACGGGGACCCACAGTGGCGAGGCAACAGGTCAGTGGCAGCAGGGCAGGTGGGAGGGCCAGGGTCACCCCCAGATCTCAGGAGGTTGGGACACCATCCCTGGACCACTTCACCAGAGTCATCAGGGCATACGAAGAAGTGTGGCTCACTGGTTAGACGAGGCATACCCTGAAGCTGAGGTCAGACCCGGGACCAGGGTTCGATTCCCGACGCGGCAGGGTCCTGAACCCAATTGTCCACGGACTCGATAATTCTTGCTTCGGTGCCCACTCTAAGCATGAGTTCACACTATGCAGCTCTGGGCAACAAGCTTGCTTAATCTCCACAACGGCCCCCCGCGGCGGGATGCCTGGCTTTCACCTTGGGGATTCCCACCACGGGTGATCTCACAGGGAGAAACCAGGACGGGTTCCCAAGGCAAGCGCCGAGATGCCCAAGGGTACATCGAGCGCTATATAAGAACATACATACATACGAACAGGTCCAGAGACAAAGTGGCCGGTCTGACAAACTATTACGTGAGCTTATCCTGCTGATGAGGTCCATCGACACACGCCTTGGACAAATGGTGGACCTCATGGGCCAGCAAGTGGCGTTACTGAGGGGCAGGCCTGCGTCCCAAACAACACCTCCGCCCCCCTCTGTTGTGCTGCAGGATGACAGTGCACCATCCTCCCCCGCGGCCACAGAGAGGGGTGAGTCCTCAGACGCCGCTGGCCCAGCAGCAGGGGCCCCCCCCCGCCCAAGCGAGCAGGGGGGCGTCCAAAGAAGAGCCTGGGAGCCTCTGGTGGCAAAGCACCAGCCAAACGCCAGTCACGGAGTCAGCCCTGATGGCATCCCCACTACATTTACTGTTTGGACTGTCCTTCCCCACACTGCCTTGTGAATGGCACCTGTCTATTGGACTGGGTCACCACATCCATGTGGGATCTACTCTTACATCTCATTTACCATGACTGTCAACTCACTGCTCCAGCACCACCTTCATGTAAATATGCCCGCACCCCTCACATGTTAACTTTGTAAATACAATACCTTACACACTTCAATTGGTGTCGATCTGTCTTTAGTGCAATATTTCCACTATTCAAAATGTCCATAATGTCTGTTGATGTACAGTACGTAGGCCTGGAAATATCTTAGGCATCTAGAAAGACACAACAGAACAATAGTCACCTGCTTGAGTGTGGCATCACAGACATTACACTACACCAACCATCTACACAAGTCAACAGGCAGACAACAAAATGTGCAACATCGGTCGACAAACAGAGTTCCGTATACGTTCACAGGTGAAATGCCACTGCCACATTTCCACACAGAGGTGACTCCACATGTGCCTGTCTGTACCATCCTCACATAGCCCTGCACGACAACAGCAATCACACCGGACAATGTACAAGTTGTACCTTGTCACCCAACTTCAAGTGAAGTAGTGGGTGATGAGCTGCTGACGCATGTCAACTCTTTCCTCCTCTCCACTGTCCTCATCACTGGACTCAGGTCCTTGACCAGGCGGTGGCCTTAGGTCCTCACCATCGTCCAGGAGCAGGGGAATCCCCTTGTGAATGGCCATGTTGTGCAGCATACAGCATGCCACAATGATCTTGCAGACCTTCCCAGGCGAGTATGACAGTGAACCTCCTGTCCTATCCAGACAGTGGAATCTTGACTTGAGCAGGCTCAATGACACGTGCCTCATTGTACCTGATGCCACCAGAGGTCCTGGGATTCCGTAGTGGGCTCAGTAGCCATGTACAGCTGGGATATGCAGAGTCACCTAGGAATGACAAACACACATTGCAACGTTGCACAGGCAGAGGGCAGCAGGTCACACACACAGCATGCCATATCACTAGACATACTCACTCACAATCCAAGCACGCTCAGAAAGATTTGCCATCATCCGGGGCACCATGCTGGTCCTCAGGATGTACGAGTCATGGGCTGAGCCGGGGAATCTTGCACACACATGTGATATTGACAAAAGGAATTGGTAGTGGTGTTCCCTATAGAGGGAATAACCGCAAGTTATCAAATACGTGTCAAAGAAATAGTTAGTTGGGGCACATAATTTAAATAAAATTATAAATAAATATTGGAAATAGAATGGGAGTGCTAAGGAGACCACCGTCACTCACTATCAAGGGTGACTGAGGCAGATCTAAGGGACCTGCCGAAGCAAACAAACAAAAAGGGTCAAATAAGCACTATCCTGAAAGCAATATTAAAGATGACCTGTTAGTCACAACAATTTTTTCACCAAAACAGTCATAATATAAGCATGCTTCATGAAAGATATACTTCTTGAGACAAGATGATCAAGCCAAGCTCTATTTGAAAATGATTTTCTTTTTATTCACAAACGTCGAGGAAACAGCCTTTTTTTTTCCTTTTTCCAAATGATTTTCTTTTTATTCACAGACATCAAGGAAACAGCCAACACGTGTTTCGTCGGTACATAGTCCGTACCAAGACTTTCTCAAGGCTAAACAGAATAGGAATCGAAAATGTCATATGAAGATGTGGTATTGTAACCTCAATGGGTAGGTGGATCACTGTAGAACGTGGACTCAGTGGTGGGCACGAAAAATGTAAATCGTCCCGGACCCACTACATGTGAAGGTGTGGATGAAGTAAGGACCAGAGCATTTGGCGTCTATACTCCTAATTCTTCGTCATTTGCCCGTCCGGCGTTGTAAAGAACGAACTGTTAGCTACTAGTAGTAGTAGTAGTCGTGTCAATAAGAAAAAAGCCACAACTGCAATCCAGAGTTGTGGCAGTCTGCACGCATGATAACGCGACTAGGCGACCAGATGGGCAAATGACGAGGAATTAGGAGTATAGACGCCAAATGATGTGCCCTTAACCATGTTGCTGCTGTGTACTGATGCAGTGTTCACGATGGACATTGATATTGCATGTGGCCCAAATCGTGGTAGCTATCGCCTGGCCCGGCGGTGTGACACCAGCACCACCCCCTTCACAAGTGGGGTAGCCATTGGCATTGAGACATGTGTAGATGGCGGTGGGCATGCTCCGCTGCCCAAATCGCGGTAGCTACCACCTGGCCCCGGCGGTGTGACACCAGCACCACCCCCTTCACAAGTGTGGTAGCCATTGGCATGGAGACATGTGTAGATGGCGGTGGGCATGCTCCACTGCCCAAATCGGGGTAGCTACCACCTGGCCCCGGCGGTGTGAGACCAACACCACCCCCTTCACAAGTGCGGTAGCCATTGACATGGAGACATGTGTAGATGGCGGTGGGCATGCTCCGTAGCCCAAATTGTGGTAGCTACCGCCTGGCCCCGGCAGTGCAACACCGCCATGTAGCATTGCCTACAGCCAATGGGAGTGATGATTGGGGTGGCATGATGCAGTTTTGAAAATCGCGGAAGGAGTGCTTCACCACCGCGGAGGCAAACATTGGATGCTTTTGAATGATGCACCATCACTGTAGTGCACCCCGGACCCCTGCGGTGCATCACCACCATGGAGCATTGCCTACAGCCAATGGGAGTGATGATTGTGGTGGCATGATGCAGTTTTGAAATCGCAGAAGGCGTGCTCCACCACCGCAGAGGCGGACATTAGATGCTTTTGAATGAAGCAGACCTGGACAACCAATTGTTGCAGCTTTGGACCTTACAAACTAACCCAGGGGGCTATAAATCTGTGGAAGTGAGCCTCACATTTCCACTGTTTACAGAGCCTGCTGCCTGGGACCCTCTCCTGCTGCTGCCTCAAGTGCCTACTGACTGGGACCCTCTCCTGCTGCTGCCTCAAGTGCCTGCTGCCTGAGTCCCTCTCCTGCTGCTGCCTCAGGAGCCTGCTGCCTGGGAACCCTCACCACTCACTTCCACCACAGGTGTTCCATGTCCACATTGATGGCAAGGACAGAGAATATCCATGCCAGTCCATTCACAAGCGAGGAGCTGGAGGTCCTGGTGGACGAGGTGCTGGCACAGTACCCAAGGCTGTATGGTGGCCCCCAATGTTTTAGTTAGTCATCATGAAGGGAGGTGTAGGGCAGGGGTGTCAGACATGTAGTTGTGCTGCTGCAGTATATCCCTGTGGGGGACCGGAGTATGCAGGAGGAATCCGTGCCTGAGACACAGAGTACTATATCATCTGATGCCAGCGGGGATGCATCCATGTTGGCAGGCACAGGGGATGGTGAGTCTGCATCACCATCCACCCCACAATGGCCAGTGGCCACCCTACCATCCACTTCCTCTGGTGCTGCCCGTGTCAGTAAGAGGGGACGTGTTACATTCACACCTGGCACCGCTAAGCCTGCACCTGTCCCCCCTGCTGCACTCAGTGCTAAGTCTGTAGAGCTCCTTCGCCAGCTTTGTGTGGGCCAGACCGCCCTGCTCAATGCCTTCAGTGACCATGACAAAAAATTAGGCCAGGTGGTTGCATACATGGAGGGCATACACTCTGACGTAGGTGGCCTACACCGTACAGTCCAGGCTTTGTCATCCGCAGTGACGTCTGCCCTTCAACAGGCACATACTCCCATTCCTGCTCAGGTGCCTTTGTCCAACCCCCAGTCAGTGGCCACATCAGATGACAGTGACCACGGTTTGCATGCGTCACACACACGATACAGCACAAGGAGCACACAGCAGACACAACCCAAGCGGTCCCGCCCACAGACACCATCCCCATAGAAGAGCAGAGCCATCCAAGAATGCAAAGACAAGAGCCCGTCAGGAAAGAGCAATGCAGAAAAAGCAATGAGGCAGACATCAGGCTCCCATGCCTCAGAGGTATCACCAACGAAGGACTCTACTGTCCCTAAAACCTCACACAGAGCTAGTCGTGCAGTGTCTATACTCACTGAGGAGGTGTTGTATGGCAAGGGTACACCTAGGAAGGGCACAGGGCCACATTCCCCCGCCACACCAACTCAGATTCCGAGCCCAGAGAAGCAGGTGGAGGAGGGCACTGTAGGGGCTACCCCTGTCAAAGAGGCAAAGGAGGGCACTGTAGGGGGGGACACCTGGCAAACAGGGGAAGGTGGTCCAGAGGCGTAGCCAGGCAAAGCGTTCCGCTGGATCCAGCACGTCACCAGAGGGAGCGCCAGTGTCTGTACCTGATGCGGGACAGTTGGTGTGTGTGCCTGTTGTGTCATCACCAGTTCCCATTAACCCCAAGACAGGGAAGCCATTTCGAATTCCCAAAAAGTGGAAGGGCACCCCTCAAACCTCTCCCACACACACTGTGTCACAGGTCTGCATGACTCCACCTCGACGTGCCACTACACCACCTGGTCCAAACAGCCCTCCAGCTTGCCAAGCCACTGCTAGCCCTACATCAACTGGGCCTCTGTCTACCCAGTCAAGTGGGCCTGCTGTCCCCCACACACAGCCAGCTCCCAGTCCACCTGACAGCCAAATGTGAGTGGCATCCTCCCTCATACACCTGTCTCTTATACAGGTGTGCTAGTCCTGATGATTGTTTGCCACCTGGGTGTGTTGCTGGCCATGGAAGGGTACAGTCATACACACTCACTGTGCAGCTTCTCATGTGCTGACTCTGCACTTCTCCCTGGCCACTGGCCACTGGCCACTGGCCTTGTCGTTCACTGCTGTTCTGCCCTTGCCTGTGCAGCTTCTTATGCCCTGACTCTGCACTTCTCCCTGGCCACTGGCCTTGTTGTTCACTTCTGCTCTCCCCTGGCCTGTGCAGCCGCTCATGTACTTGATGTGCACCCTGAACTGGACACTGGCCCTGTTGCTCTGCTGTGTTGGGCTCTCCCCTGTGCCATGGACACTGGCCCTGTTGCTCTCCTGTGTTGGATTCTCCCCTGTGCAGCCTCTCATGTACTTGCTGTGCCACCTGCCATGGACACTGGCCCTGTTGCTCTGCTGTGTTGGGCTCTCCCCTGTGCCATGGACATGGGCCCTGTTGCTCTGCTGTGTTGGACTCTCCCCTGTGCAGCCTCTCATGTACTTGCTGTGCACCCTGCCATGGACACTGGCACTCCTGTTTGTAGTTTGCCTGTACAGATTCTGTTGCATATGATCGGCATTTTGTGCCTTGCTCTTTTCTACTGTTTTTCTACTGTCACATCTGTGCAATATGTGAATAAAGTCAGTTACTCCTGTTGTGTGTTTTGTCAGTGTCCTTGCTGATTACAGTTCTTTTGGTGTGTGCATTTTGTTGCCTGTGAACCATGCTCTATGTATCACTTCAACATTGCCAAGATCTTTGCCCGCATCAAGTTTTTAAACAAGGGTTACAGGGTCGTCAGTCCATTCAGACACTGATACTGGTGTTATCTGTGATGGGTATTGTTCCATCCTGTCATGCAGTTCTCTTTTTAGTGGTTTGCTATTGTTGGCTACATTGTTGCCATGTAAAGTTGGGGGGCGCTGCCAGCACAGGGTTTGATGCTGTGCACAGGTTTGCATGCAGGCTGGGACATGTCATGATGTATGTGTGTTATTCCTTTATGGGTGCCCAGCTGCGTATATGTATGGTCATCTTGTGTTGGCCCTTAGTCCTGGTCCCTTGGCCTACATGAGATGTGTGATTTTGGGTGGTCAAGAGGTGTGCAGTGTGAAGGATGTGACTTTTTAGTGGGTGTGGATGTGTGTATGCCCCTGGATTGTGATAGCCACACATGTGTCACCCAGGAGTTGTGTGCCTGTAGTTTGGATTGTCATGCCCTGTGTAAATGATTGTATGCACATGTGTGAGTTGTCTGTTGTGCACTGTGCAGTGTGTCGGTGTGTCCATGCAGTTCTGTCTGACTCATCCTGGTTTTTTGGTCACTTAGAAGTGTGCAAGGTGTGTAAATTGCACATCAGTGTTGTGTTTGTTTGAACATCAATGTGTCTTGGGTTTGTTGGTATAGACTGTGTGGCCCTGCTGCTCCACCCTGGCATTGTGGTTGTGTTTCTCATGCATTGCAGGCATATGCTGACTTTTCTCTTCCTGTATGGCATGGTGTGTGTGGTGTAATGCCATCCCATATGTGTGCCACTTATGCCTATGCATTGTGGGTCTGTACTCCCTCTATTTGTGTATGGTACACCCCTTACATGTCTACTACTGACATGCAAGTCAGTTCACTTTGATGTCAGCTGTCCCCTTGGTTTCCATGTGTGTGTGCCTCCCCATCACTTCATTTGTGACACTGTGCTTTGTGGTGCAGTTCTTGGGCCAATAGTGATGCCCCACTCTGGACATTGCCCCAATGGTTTATGTGTGATGTGCTTGTGCTATTAGTCATTGAGGATTGGTCATGTGCACTTCAGCTGTGTGTGCTGCCCAGTGCTCTGGTGAAGATGGTTGTGCAGATATATGATGTTAGCATGCATACTTTTAGCACGCATACCATTACAACGCATTTTTTACAACGCAGGACCTTTTACAACGCATTACACTACAACGCAGATACTATTACAACGCATACCATTGCAACGTAAGTATAGGTAAGTATATAATATTAATAAATAATAATTATTTAAATATTTTAATTAATTATTAAATATTTTAATTAATTATATTAATTTTTATTTTATAATTTGTAAATATATATGTTAAAAATACCCCTGTACCCCAAAACCCAAACCCAGCCCTGAACCCTAAAAATACCCCTGTAACCCAAAACCCAAACCCAGCCCTGAACCCTAAAAATACCCCTGTACCCCAAAACCCAAACCCAGCCCTGAAACCTAAAAAATACCCCTGTACCCCAAAACCCAAACCCAGCCCTGAAACCTAAAAATACCCCTGTACCCCAAAACCCAAACCTAGCCCTGAACCCTAAAAATACCCCTGTACCCCTAAACCCAAACCCAGCCCTGAACCCTAAAAATACCCCTGTATCCCTAAACCCAAACCCAGCCCTGAACCCTAAAAATACCCCTATACCCCAAAACCCAAACCCAGCCCTGAACCCTAAAAATACCCCTGTACCCCAAAACCCAAACCCAGCCCTGAACCCTAAAAATACCCCTGTACCCCAAAACCCAAACCCAGCCCTGAACCCTAAAAATACCCCTGTCCCCCAAAACCCAAACCCCTAATATTTTTTTTTTAAAAAGATAAACTTACCTATACTTATACTTACGTTGTAATGGTATGCGTTGTAATAGTATCTGCGTTGTAGTGTAATGCGTTGTAAAGGTATGCGTTGTAAACGATCCTGCGCTGTAAAAGTATGCGTGGTAATGGTATGCGTGGTAAAAGATGCGTGGTAACAGTTACATACCGGTTGCGCTCTTGTATCCCAGGGTGGTGCATCTGTTGTTGTTGTGTTGGATGTATGTGTGTTGGCTGTGGTATTACTTCACTTCCTCGGTGTGCTGTTGTATTTGTACTGTGCTGATTTGTGGTGTGTGTTTTGAGGTTGTGTCAGTCATGTCTGTGTGTGGCTGTTATGCTTGGTGTGCACACACTGCTTGTTGTGCATACAGTGCTGTGTGTATGTGGGCTTGGCATTGCCTGATGTGCATCCCCTGATGTCCTGTCGTGTTTGTTGATTTCAATTTCATGTGCATCTGTGGTTGGTTTTATGTGGCAGTGTAGTTCTGTGCTGGTGCACTTCTTGTGTGATTTGTGTTGTGTTGTGTGTGTTTTGTTCCTGAGTGATGAGGTTGTGCACTCATGTTGTGTTTGTGCTCCCATTGCCTTTCCACAGTTTGGCTGACGGGTTATGTCTGTTTCTGTTGGGGTTCTGTGTGTGTTCCTGTGGTGTTTGTGTGTTGTTTTTGTGCAGGCATCTGTTCAGGCTTCCCTGTGTGTGTGTTCTGGTTGTGGCTACACCCAGGGTGTGTGTTTGTTTGTGTGTGTATGTGCTGGAAAGTATTGTCAGCCTTCAGTGTGTGTGGCACCGGTGTAGTGTGTTCCTTGTCAGCGACTCCTGCAGTGGCTGTCTCCTTGGTTGTGTGGTGCAGGGTGTGTATTGTGCTTGCTTGTTGCAGTGCTTGTTGCTTGTTGCTGTGCATGGGGTGGGCACCTGGCATGTGACTTGATGGGATGTGTTGATGCGTGGTTGGGGGTGGTGTGTCCATGTGGTCTTTGTGCCCTGCCCATGCCTTGGAGTGGCCCTGCCTTCTGCATTGTGCGCATGTGTTGACCGCTGCGGTGACGTGACCGGGACATTGCTGCAAGTTCGCGGTCGATGTGTGTCCGGGATGCAGTGGGGTGACTTGTTGGCAGGTGGGTCATGTGTGGGTGCCCAAGTGGGTGTGTTGTGACCCCCAGCAGGGTGTGTGTCAGGCCGTGTGTTGTGTGCTGTGTAGTTGCGTACCTGCGGCGGCCCATTTGATGATAGTGCTGTAGCAGGTACAGCACCTGAAACACATGTAGGGCTGGGTCCATGGCATTCATGACCGGATGGAGAGGACCAATGGAGGGTCTCTGCTATCACGCTCCGCTGTTGAGTTTCCGCCGTGTCAGGTTGGGCGGTTTCTCCGCTGCGGTGTGTGTGCTTGTTTGGGCCATCCTAATTTCTTGAGCGTGCGGACGTCATTCCGCACGGCGGTGAGTCTACATTGCAAACACCACCGCGGTGGCGGGCGCACTTTGAAGGCGGTGCAGGTCGCTCCGCTGCAGACGGGAATTTACCTATGTTTTGCTTTACTAATATGGTGGACATGATTCACGCTGCTCGTGGGCGGAAAAAGACATTTTGCGCGCCCTGCTAGCACTGCGGTGGTGCCAACACCTGACATCCTAATGGACCCCCAAGTTTTTATCTCCTTCAAACAAATATTGGGGAAACCATAATCTGGACATCTGAGGCTGAAAGCATTTGTATTATAATCAACCTCTCTAGACATCTCTGCAGAACATTGACTAACATTTTCTGATTTTGTATGTTGTAATTTTAATATCTGTGTAGTACGAATTTGCTTTTTGAAATGTGCTAAATCCTTTGGTAGTCTGCTTTATATTTAACCCATTTATGGACATTGCAAATAAATTGCTATTATGAGGTCCAATGCAATAAGTGCATAATAATTGGTGAACATTTGGGGTAGTGTTTTTATTGGAAGAAGTGTGGGAACACTGGGTGGTAGAAATTGTATGGATCCTCAGAGATTCCAGAATTTTTCTTCACAGAAATACGATGATAATCTGTGATTTAGCCAAAGTTTTGTGTCTGCAGGGCCTTCTGGGTAAGAAGAGGTATTGGAATCCACACAAGCTACACCACCCCAGACTTCCTTGGATGCCTTTTTTTCAGTAATGCCGAGCCTGGCAGGCTTCCCTGAGTGGCGATTGAGTCCTGGCCTAAATACAGCAGCTACCCACATAGCCAAATTGGTCAATTTGCAAGCCAAATCTTGATGTTCCTTTGTGTTTTAGGGGCAACAGGCCAATAGTTCAGTCACACAAGTGGGTACTATTTTTATTGGGAGAAGTGTAGGAAGTTAGGAACGCTGTGTGGTAGGACATTTGTGGATTCCCTCAGATTTCATTAGCCTGGCCTGCTTTTACTTTTGTTTAGCTGTGTTACACCAGGGCACCCAGCATGCTGTGCAATACAGCGAAACAAAAAATCAAGTTTGGGACTTGTGGGAAGCATTTCCCTCACATGCAGACGTTGATTCTGGAAAATTAAATATTTCTGGGGTTTTTCCCAGAAACATTCTCTTTTCCAGTACTGTGGACGGCCTGTTGAAGTTCACCACACTGTGAAGGCAGTATGGTGGACATCAACGAGTCGTTGCCTGCCCTAAAGCAGTTAAAGCCCACCAAATCCATGCAGCCTGTCCAACAAGAATTGACAAGCTGCAGGGATATGATGGCCACATTGCATTAACTTCTTAGTTCATTGACTGTAAGGTACTTCTCCAGTTTCAGGAAGCCCCAGAGGATGGTAGGCTTCTGGGACTGGAGAACAGCGAAAAGCCCAGTGGGCAAAGAAAGGGGACCAGTGCTGCTAATGGCCATGCACAGCAAGAGAAAGTTTCAGTTGCCATACATGGTGTATGGAGAATTGGGCTAGAGAGAGAATAAAACATATATATTGAGAAGTACAGAGAAGAAAGAGAGAAGAAGTTCTAGAAAAGGAGAGAAGATTGAGTGGAAGGAAGGAAAGTAAATAGAAAGAGGAAGAGAGGGTAGGAGAGACAGAGATAGGAAGAAGGATGGAGCAGTAAGCAGAAAAGGTTGAGAGAGGCAGATGGGACAGAGATTAGGAGATGGGCGAAGAGAATTTGAAAAAGTAAGAGAGAGCCTAAAGGAGCAAAATGAGATCTAGGTACATGTGGCGAAAAAGTGATTGGAGATTTTAAGTGGAATGTATAGCTTATCATGTTGTGGCCAATACAACTAGCTCATTTTGATTTCAAAGCCCAATTGTACACTTTATTTTCTAAAAGAGATCTTAGTGTAAGATATAAAAATCACCCTGCATAGCGATCTTTAACATCTTAGTAAGGTCAAACCATTGTTGCTTGATCCACAATGCTTTTTCCAAACTGATTAACAATAACACCCTATTGTTACTTGTTACTATATGCTCTTAGTGAAAAGTGCTGGCACCTTCTCTTTTAATGCATATCAGACATGTCTACATTTGCTGGTATAGCCTCTGGAAAGTATACACTACTTGCTGGGAAGTCTAAGTTCTATTTTGGAGGTGATCTGGCTTTCTAGTGTACATTTAAATATGGCGCCTTTTAACTTGAAACTTGACTTTTATCTGCACCTGCAGTAAACCCAAATAATCCCTCTGCAAGTAAATATTTTCAATTTCTGGTACACATGGCAGGCTTCCATGCTTTCTAAATGCACAACTCATAAAAGTTCATGCTTGTACAAGCAATGATAGGCATCTTGAGGATTCTATGCAAGTAGTCTACTGAATGTAAAAGAGTAGAGAGGCTTGATAATTCTGGAAGTGGAGGGCTCTGTAGCATCCAAATGGGCGGTACCTTGCAAGCAGGCGCAAAGAAAGATGTTATCACAGAGCGGAATCCTAGCTGCAAATTGTGGAACCACAACTTAAAGCCATGAAGGAAGTGCTGCTGCCTTCCCATCATGGCTCCTCTCTTGGAAATGGAGCAAGTGTATTCACCACTAAAACTGTGAAGTGAGAAAAGTTTCTCACTTCTTGGAGGGCTGAGAGGAACTCGCGAGGGGACTGCACCCTCCCGTGTGTTAACACCGTTGCACAAAAAGTACTCCCCTAGTTGTTGATCTGGCGGACCCGGATAACTTTTATGACTAAATCTGAGTTGATACTGGTGGAATGTCCCTATGTGAAGCTCGGAATAGTTCATCACCAGTAGGTGAGGAAGAAGGCAACTCCTTTTGTTTTATATTCCCTCACACACCCTAGTGGTGTCATGCTTCATCATCGGGACACCCTGACGCCTAAAAGTCAGGGTGGGCATGACCATATCTCAGGGAGCTCTTAGAAGATTTTGTGGGCCAGAGGGGGATAAAGATTAAAACTCCTCTGTCAGATCCCAGGTTCCCTTTATTCTTGGATCTTGCAGGGATCTTAAAATGATAAAGGAATGGGTCGTGTGGGATATTACGGTCCTAAGACCCTACTGCCAACATGTTTCAGTCCACTGGTGCCCCATAAAGGGTGCTGGACTTTCTTCAGGGCAAAGACTGTGACCCCCTGGAAGTATAGAGGTATGGGATTTTCCCTACACTCAATTTAGTAAGGGCAGATAGCTGCTCCTTATCTATGTACGTATAATTTGTCATCACTCCATCTGTAGAACAACAAAAACAACAAAATAACCACCATAGTATCATGAACTCATAGTATACAGGGTTGTGTATCATGCATTTGTGCAAGAATCCCTGTGAATAGACATTCCGAAGATGACACAACCATGAACTATACTCCTCAGTTTAGTGCGTGTATCCGTTCAATAACATGTCTCTGCTGAACACTCATGTCCGTGTAATACCCGTGTGGTGGCGGCAACTTGTCGCATCCTGTCATCTTGCATTACACTACTGTGTGTAACATTAGGTGAAACTCTCGTGTCAACCGCTCACATACACTCCTGCCATTAAAAATCGCCATATCAATCACTCATCCCTTTCACTCCGATAGTGCTTCTTACCCCAATTTGGGAGAGGTTTCACTTCAAGGTGGACCTCAATTTGTGTATTCAGCATTGCCACAGGCTGCAAGTAGACCCATCCAGGGCCACACAATTACTTATTCTTTACCATGCTGTTTGAAATTGGAGTCTCTAGTTGGCAGAGGTAGGTACCTTTTCCACGTAGGGACCCTTCCTTCTAGTCAGGATAAGGGAGTTACACTCCTAAAATAACCCCTGCTCACCCCCTTGATAGCTTGGCATGAGCAGTCAGGCTTATCTTAGAGGCAGGGTGTAAAGCATTTGCACATAACCAGCAGTAATACAGTGAAAACACACTACAAACAGACACCACACTAGCTTTAGAAAAATATTCAATATTTTATATACTTAAAACAAGACCAAAAATGATAAAAATCCACCATACAGTTCTCAGAAATCAAACTAGACTTGAAATACAGTTCAATGAACTCGATAGCTCCATCTGAGGCTATCACTGTGTCATGAACTACAAATCCAAACAGTTCTGGCTGACCGCGGCATCGTGGGCCAGCTACGGTGTCGGGAGGACTTGCAAAACAGTGCCGTTAGAAATATAGGGTGTCGGCGACCTCTCGATGAGCCCCAAAGGGACGGCGTCTGCAGGTTTTGGTTCCGGAGGTCAGTGCAGGAGTCGTCGGGCCCTTGAAGTCAAATCGAACTCCTCGTGGTTGAAGTCGGGAGCGCCGGCGTCGGCAGGCTACAGGGCTGTGATGCGAAGTGCAGCGGGAGGTGTGCGGTGCCCTCAGGTCGCGGTGCAGGCAGCGGCTTGGTGACGGTCATCCAGCGGCATCGGTGAGTTCAGGGCTGCGGTGCGAAGTGATGTGGTGCTCGTCACGGTGCTGGCAGGTCACAGTGCAAGCAGCGTCATCGTTGTTGCTGAAGCGCTGTCGTCGGCTGATGAATTGGAGTCGATGGCGCTGGCATTGGGGGGCCAAGGCTGTGGTGCGGGATGAGGACGGTGTGTTGTGTTAATTTACGAACAGTGCCCAGAACCACAGTGCAAGCAGTGGCATCGATGTCGGTGCGGAGCGGCAGGGATACCATGGCGATGGCGTGAAGCAAGGCGGTGCACAGTGCGGTGCCCACAGGTCGCAGTGCAAGCAGCGGCATCAGGTATAGTCGTCAGTGAGACCAGGGTTGCGGTGCAAAGTGCGGAGGTGCCCTCTGCGGTGCCTTCAGGACACAGAGCCAATAGCAGTGTCATTGATAACGTACCGCCTCCTCACCCACGCACACAAAGCCCTCTACGAACTTGGACCCGAATGCCTCAACACGCGACTATCCTTCTACACCCCCCCCCGCCAGCTTCATTCTTCCAACCAAGCCCTCGCTGCTGTTCCACGCATCAACAAAACCCCCATGGGGGGAAGATCCTTCTCCTACCTAGTGGCTAAGACCTAGAACTCCATTCCCATTCACCTACGTCTTACTCAAAACCACCTAGCCTTCAGAAAACAGCTTAAAACATGGATATTCGACAAGTAATCCTCCACCCTTCCTCAAGCGCCTTGAGACCCTCTGGGTATGTAGTGCGCTATATAAATTATCTGACTTTTGACTTTTTTATTGATGGAGTTGGGTTGCTTTTTCATCTGTTGCAGCACAAAACACACAGTCCCCCGTGCTGATGGCAGAAGAACTTGAAGTCTTTGCTGTTCCTGAGACTTCTTGAACAGAATGCAAGCTCTACCTCAAGCCCTTGGAGAAACTCAATAAAAAAGTTGCAGAGAGTTCAGCCCAGTCCTTTCACTACCCAAGCCCAAAGCAGCCACTGCAGGCCAACACAGCAAAGTGGTAGTTTCTCTTCACAGCTTCTCCAGCTCTACTTCTTGGCAGTCTTCTTGATCCAAAAGAGTTCTAAAGTCCTGGGGTCTGGGCCCCAGTACTTATACCCAAAATGTATTTGTTCTCTGGTCGCAGAGAAGCCCTGTGCCCAGCCAGAACCAGTTCTGTCCTCTCAGTCTAGCTGCCCAGCAGAAGGCGGAGACAGCATTGTCTCTGGCAGACCAGGCCCATTAGGCAAGAACATACCTACTTTATAAAGGGGTATTTTCAAACACAGAATGTAAAAATCACCCTCACTAAAAGATGGATTTTACCATTTGAATTCAGGCATACTAAACTTTATTTTCCCACCATGCTCCCAGGGGTAGTTATGTTTATAAGATGTTATACGCTAACTCCCTATTCTATCCTATGGGAACAGGTAGCCTTGCCATAGTAAAAAACAAAATTGGCAGTATTTCACTATCAGGACATGTCACACACACACCAGGGCATGTCCTACCTTTCACATACACTGCACCCTGCCCACAGGGGTTCCCTGGGCCTACCTTAGGAGTGACTGACATGTAGGAAAAGGGAAGGGTAGGGCCTGGCAAGTGGGTGCACTTGCCAAGTCGACATGACAGTACTAGACTGCACACAGATACTGCAGTGGCAAATCTGAGTTACATTTACAGGCTGCTTATGTGGGTGGCACAATCAGTGCTGCAGGCCCACTTGCAGCATTTAATTTACAGGTCCTGGGCACACACAGTGCACCGTACTAGGGACTGACTAGTAAATCAAATATGCCAATCATGGAAAAACCAATCCATAACACAATTTACAACAGGGGTACTTGCACTTTAACACTGAACAGCAATGAGAAAGTGCGCAGAGACACTAAACCGGCAAAAACAGAGTCAAAACCGGGAGGTCAGAGATCAAAAAGACAGGGGAAGCACGCCAAAAGATGCCAAATCTAACACATGCCTACCTGCCTTGCTGGTCAATGTCTAACAAAAGATCTCCTTTTGTACAACACTTTTCGCATAATCTACCAGTAACTATGAGGGGTGTTTGCCAATGTCAGTGGCTGCTTCAGGTCCATGCAGTTTGGACTGGTGCTTTTGCATAAATGTAATTGAACTATACACCTTTTGTCACAAACATAGAGTGAAATTTATTGTAGGACCATCCCAATTTCCCCAGTAAAATGGCTTTGAAATTCTATTTAGCTTTCACTATTGTTGCAGCCCTAAAATGTTTAAAACACACTGTTCACCAGTAATTTCCCAAAGTGTTCATGGTGGATATGCTCTAAGCTCTTTGTAAAGTTGTTTTAAATTAGTGGCGAGGTAAATTAAAACTTTGCTTATGAAGCTGGCCAGAATTAAGAAACTGCACACTTTACGAAGCACATGAAGTTTCTAAAATTTACATGAGGCAAGGTTATCCTTTCTGGACCTCTAGTTCTGATGATTTCCAAAAGCAAAATATCCCAGGTAGGACATCCTCCAGCAAAATAATTTTGTGTGTGGAGTCCGGACATCCACCACCTGAGGTAAGAGGTGTGGGAGGCAGGACATGAGCTGAGGTCTGCTTGTTTTATTTTTAAAGAACTTGATAAGTTTTGCATTTCACACAGCTTGAACAGTTTAGAAAATACACAAGCTGCAAGTCAGGCTGCTTTACAACTTTATACCCTTCTACATCAAATCACAACTAATTGATTTGAAGTTGGATTGTGAAAACTTGCTTTACTGTACTTTAATATGTACCTAAGAAATATCCACATATTCCTCACCATAGAATCCCACGGTGTACCCTTGAATGCCGAAACCTGAATATAGAAGGCACACAGGATCGAGGACAGAATATCAAATACAATATATCAACAGGTAACTAAGTATATACTTTCTCTATATTACCCCTTGTATATATACACCTAAGCGATAAATATATCCTCAGGGTATGTAGATGTAGAGTTAGGAATTGTAAATCTGTACTTCTCTATATGCACTTACCTTTCCATACTTTGTCTTTGATATTCTTGTACCATGATATTCTGGTGGGTGATATTTAGTAGTACAAACAGTTTGGGGAAATGATGCACCAATAGTGCACAGCTTTAACGTTTGGCCTTAGCGGATGGACATGCCCACTGAAAATACACTTCTGGCTACGTGCCTGGGTATCAACCTATACAAGAGGCAAGAAAGGATGATGGGGAGAGGCAGAAAGAAACAGGGGTAGGGTAAACTACCCCCCTTAAAAGTAAAAGCAGACAACCTGGCAATGTTTCATCAGAATGGATCTTACAATGAGAAGCATGGTTTACAGTGTGTTTATGTCAGATTGGCTTACTCAGATTTGACTTATCAGAAGGAGGATCACTGTGTGCTGCTGTTTGTCAGCTTAACATACAAACATGTTGTAGAAAAACATTGATCACACATGAGGCAAGTGATCATGAGTGAGCTCTTATGAGCCTCTGTTTCCTTCATTCCAGAGTTGGTCACTGTTGCTGTATTCCATTGATACTGCCTTCCCCCTAATTTCCAGAGTCTCCTTGTTGTCTTGTCCTGCAGCTTCTGCATTTCATCTTTGTTTCCTGAACTGGACCTTCCTTGTCTCCTGGACAAGCACCATTTAGTAGTGTACCCCAGCTTTCTGAACCACCTCTGTTTAGTAATGGACCCAATAAATTAGCACTATTTAATAGTACATTTTTGTTCCCATAAATTCACCCCTGCAAGTCCACTTCTGGAACCTCAATGCTGCAGGTCCAGCCCTCTTTAGCATACATCCATTCCATAGCACTCTTTGGCAATGTAACTCTTTGCCTTACAGTTGATTCCTTTTCACAGGCTTCAACATCCTTTTCCTACTTCCTTGTTTCCTAGTGGCTTTGTGTGCTTTGTTTGCCTGCTTGCCGAAGAGTGTTTGCCAGTTTTGTCGCATCTTTCCTGCTCAACAATATTCCTTCCTTGTTCCTTGTCTGTTGTAGCTTTGTGTTGAGTTCTCCACCCATTCCTACTGCTGCCTTCCAAGTTCATTTGTGAGTGCCAGGATATGATTTCTCAGATGTGAATTTATTCTTTAATGTACTTTTTATATTCTCACAATCTTGCACACATTTGTCATGTCCACAGATGTTTTGCTAGCAGTATCTTTAACAATAATATTGCAGGTGAAGATCTTATTGAGCTTGAGTTTGACCATGAAGACATTTATAGCACGTTCCTTTCGGTATGAACCTTCTAGTCTCTATCTTGCATGTCATGAATGCCAGATGCTCTCTTTTCTAAATTGCCCATCAAGTGGCCATCACTAGTTTCAGTACTTGTCTTGTCCAGGCATTCTTTGTTAAGTTTATGGCAACCTCTGACCATCTGTGTGATCCTGCAGCATTTACTTGTCAAAATTATTTTCCGCATGACTCCTTTTATCCAAAACCTTTCTCAGTTTGTGGCAGGTACAACCGGTACAGGTAGGAACGGTGGGGCGGAGGCGGAGTTGACAGATGACGGAATAAGGAAAGCAAAATAAAAAAAACTCAGTGAGCGCAAGGTGTTTTAATTATTTTTATTTTACTTTCCCTATTCCGACGTCTGTCGACTTCCCCCAGCCAGCCCCTGCCCCACCCCACCGCCCCACCGCTCTTATCTGTACCAGCCGCGCCTGGTCACTGGACAGACCCCAACTCTCTCCCAAGCCTTCACAAGTCAGACCAAGCCTTCACAAGTCAGAGTTAAGACTTTTAAACTAGCCTTTTTTCTGGTTTGTTCTTTTTGCTCTAAAGCTCAACCCCAAAACACACACATTATAAGCATCCAAAATTATCATGTGGATGGCAATCCTTTGACTGAAGGTACAAGAAATAGTTGCATTTTTCTGCAACAACCTCTCTGAATTTCTTGCGTAGTTCCAACCCATTGTCCATTTCTTACTATTGTGAATATTCAATAGTGTCAGGGAAGGGTCCGCCAGGAGGTGGGCAGTATGCTATGTCAGTGAAATATGAGATGGAATAGTCACAGCCTAACAGTTTATTGGGATGGAAAAGTCTTCTAGATGGTAAGAGACGTGTACCCCTAACCTTAGTGCCCAACTGTACTGTTGTCTCTATCCCTCATGCAAATGTTTTGTCAAAGGCAAACACACATCATGTGTGTGCGCCATGATATAGGCCGGTCTCATGGATTGTGGTGTTGTTGGATAAGGAGGGGCACCCAAAGTGCTACTCTCATAGTGGTGGAATTCTACCGCCTTTCACCAGGAGTTAAGCAGCACAAGCGTCGTAGTGGTAGCATACAGGTTCACTCACCTTTTTAAAAGTTCTACTTCTGTTTGCTGATCTCATGCTTGGCCTACAACAGGTTGATGTGGAGTGCTGCACAGTGCAGGAGTAGTGGCTCTGCACTCGATATATGTGTGTCTGGGAAGGGTACAGTACAGGGATAAACAGTGCTTAATTGGAGCTGGTGGGTTCTGGAGCTCAGCACCAGCACTTAATTGTCAACGCCGGCACTTATGACAGTCTGCCACATGGTGGCGATGTCTGTCTAATTTAGAAATGAGCACAACAACAGCTGCTTATTAATTCAATATACATTAAAAAGGACTCGTACTTGCCACCCAAGCCATCCTTATAGTGTTCGACAACCTGGAATTGTCTGAATTGTCACACTTAAACAGGGGTGTGATGGTGTGTAGTTGTGTGTGTAGTGTCACAATGGGTGGTGCAAGCTGCAGTGGCTTTCTGGCATGGGCCCTGGCACTTTCTTTTTTTTTTTTACAAACTAAGCACTGGGGATAGAGCAGTACTGTGCAGTATATGTGTGGCTAATGCATGTACTGAGTGTATATATATCCCTTTTGGGAATACATTACATGAGAGATGTAATGCTGGGCAGTGCGTGCACAATGTAAGCATGTGCTGGGTGTATGTGTGCTTGTGTGAAGTACAATATATGAAGAGTGAAGTGTTGTGCAGCATGTACATGTGAGTGTGTGTGCTGGCAGTGTTTTTGTTTACAAATAGCACTCTTTGGCACAGAATGGAAAAGCTCCAGTGCTGAACAGGGTGCGCTGACTGAATACGTGCAGTTGTAATGGTACAATGCATGGAAGTAACAGTGCTGGACAGTTGGTGTGCTGGGAATGTACACTAAATGGCAGTAAGTGTGCCTACAACATTACTTGGAGGACCCTGGGATCCATTTGGGGAAGCACAAGTCTCCCTGGTGAAGACATGAAGAGGCGAGGAAGCCCTCCAGATTTGTCTGTTGCTTCATTCCTGTGAGCTTGGTGAACATGCACTGGAGGAAAGGACGAAAAGACTCCCTTTACATTTCAAAAGGCTGCTCTTTGATTCAGTGATAGATGACAAGGAGGGGCCTGGACGTATCTCCGGAGGGGAGATGGGACGAATACCAGAATCCTAATGATTAGGGCTGAGAGTCTGGGAATAACCTTTTGTTGCACATATCACTAAATGGTCTGCAGAGGGTCCTAGACAGCTTTAATGACTTCATGAAAGATCTGGGACTTAGTATAAACGTCTCCAAAACATTTGTCATGAGATGCGGTAATAGGATTCAGAGAGTAAGGGAAATGTTCCTGGATGGCAAAAACTTAGCGACAAAAAGGAACTTTTTCGTATCTGGGCATTTTATTTAATCAGAACAACACCTGATCCCATGCAATAACTACTAAAAAGCTTGCATTTACAAGAGCATCCACAGCCCTAGAGTCCTTCAATAAGAAATATGGGAAGAAGCCGCCAGGGGAACGTTTATATTTAAAGCGAAGTGCATCACAGCTGCTATGTACGGGGCAGGGATGTGGGGCTTCGCTAATACCCTCCCACTGCAGCAGGTGGAAAATTCCTTCTTGCGGTACATTTTGTCTGCTCCTCCAAGCGCGTCCTCCTTTGCTTGTCATGAGGAGCTGGGCCTTCCTTTTATTTCCGTCCTCATCAGATTGGAACCTGTACTCCTGTGGCATAGAATCTGGACCAAGGTGCAACATGTGCACCCATGCACAATTGAGGGGTGCAACAGGGTGTCAAAGTGACACCCTGCCACCCTTCTATGTTTACCCCAATTACCGAATTGGTATTCCTATGGGCCTCGGTAATTACTGAATCATACCGATTCGGTAATTAAATCGGTAAAATTACCTACATCCCGATTGCCAGTTCTTAAATACCGAATTGGTATGATTCAGTAATTAAGAATCGGTAATCTGGGATTACCTACATCGGGCCCTCAGAGCAGTCCACGATTCATTTAATGTTCTTTTGTAAATTTTATGAAGAGTTCAGGAAAGTGTGGATACTTCCACTTTTAAAACATCAAGGGGTAAGGCAATGCCGTCCAGCTCTTATTTTGCTGCAGTTCTTGGAAGATGAACACATTGCGTGGAGAGTAACAAAGTTTTTAAAGAAGGCTATCCTGCAGCGAAAACACATGATATTGGATGCCCTGTAAACACAGGGCACCTTCTCCGCAGCATATAGCAGGTTGTTAAAACAAAACATTTGCACTTGTATTGTTTTATGACATCTTAAATATATTGTGTATATTTTGTAGATTTTATCTTTTGTAATTCCTAATGAAATTTTATAGGAATTTTTCTGTGCTTTTATGATTGGTACCACAACAATCAAATAAAGCTCTCCTTGACCTTGGCACATATCACTGTGGCTGACATTCAGGTGTGAACTCTGATCATTCCCATTAATTGTGTTGAGGGTCAATCAGCTCTGGAGTCTTGCCTGCAGTGCAGACATCCTTTCAGGAAGCGAGAAGAAAATGAGAACGTTCCACTTTAAAAAAAACAGAATCAAAACATAAAACACCAAAGACTCAGACTCTAAATACCATTTGGTGTCTCGAAAAGGACTATAGGAAGGGGAGGTTGAGACCCCCCCAAAATTGGAGAGCTGCCAAGCAGCCAGATGGGCGTTGTGAGAAGGGGAAGCTCTGCAAGCCTTCTGCCTGTGACAGGACTGGGAGCCCAAGGCCTGCTAGTCTCTCTGCTGAGAGAGGGGACATCACCCAGGGAAAACACAGAACACTCGCCCTGAAGTCTGGAGCACCAGCAGCAGCCTGCTTGCAAAGACCAGTGTGCCCTGTGAGGAAGAGGAGAGCATTGGAGTGAGTGAGCTCTGAGGGAGCCCTAAGGAGAGAATTCCATGAGTGAGGTGTGAGGAGAACAGCTGCGCACTGATCGTGTCATTGTCCATGTGCAGGAACGATTCATGATCCCCGTTTACCAAGAGAGGGCCGCTGTTACCTCAGCCAGATGAAATGTGCCATGCGGGAAGCACCAGGGCCATACCGCCACACTCTGCTGACCCCGTATGCCAGAGGGGACCACCATTTGGATCAGGGGTGTGAGACTTATGTCCACCAAGATTGGTGACACCGTAATGCCAGGTGGGGCCGCCGTAGTGAGGGTGATTGTACCGCAAGAGTCTTCACCTGATTGTGAGTAACGTGGCAACCCCATACACCAGGGCTGCCGGTACTCCTGTGGCAAGTGTTCAGGTCGTGGCATTGACCAGGAGATTACTGCTGTGACCGGTGGGTCAAGCTTGCCAACCATCTGTCATTCGTCCCCACCACCAACTTCAACAGTTTGAATTTTTGAGAGATCTGTATTCATTCTTCAGGAAAATAAGACTGAAGAAATTTTTCATGACTCGCCCATCCCTAGAACACGCTTTGAACAAATCTGGTCTCAAACCCCCTTCCACCTTTACCCCAAATTTGGAGGAGATCGGTAATGAGGTAGGAATCTTTGAGAAGACTGTCACCCTCAAAATCAATAAAATCTTGAAGTTTGTTCCGATGGGACCTAACAATCTCACTAGAACTGAAGAAGATACGCTGAAGTCTCTTAAAAACAATAATGCCCTGACTATCAAACCCTGTGATAAGGGTGGAGGCATTGTGATCATGGACACTCCCACCTACATTGAAAAAATGAATGTACTACTCTCTTCATCAGAGTATTACCAAAAGATCACAAGAAACCCCGAGCCAGCCCTTAAATGTCACATCTTGTGAATGGTGGAGAAAGCTGTCGAGGACGGCTTCATTTGTGATAAGGAGGCTGAATTTCTGACTCCTACCTTTACCAGGATGCCCATCATTTATGGGGTTCCAAAAACTCATAAGAACCAGCTTAACCCCCCGTTGCGACCTATCGTATCCACCATAGGATCCGCAACTGAACCGTTGTCTAAATACATTGACCAATTTCTCAAACCTTTGGTCTCATCCTTGGATTCCTTCATCAAAGACACCGGTCACTTCATAGCTAAGATTGAGGGAACCCCCTATTATTCCAACGGAGAACTCCGGGTCACCTTGGATGTGGAGTCTTTATACTCCAACATACCCCAGGATGGAGCCATTGAAGTTCTGCTTGAAATCCTTGCTTCCAATTCTGATATTAGCAACTCCAGGTTTATCTTGGAGTGCCTGGAAATTGTCCTACGGGAAAACTATTTTGAGTTCAACAATAATCTTTACCATCAAGTAGGTGGAGTCAGTATGGGTGCGGCCTGTGCCCCCAGTATTGCTTGTCTTTACATGGGTGCATTCGAGCGAACCCATATTTATAATGAGATGGCCCCCTTCCACGAAAATGTACGGGCCTGGTCCCGTTTTATTGATGATGTTTTTTTCATCTGGAAGGGGGACCCCATTACCTTGATGGAATACATAGCTTGGCTAAATGGAGCCGATACCAATCTAAAATTCACCAGCCATTCGAGCAATGAAAAAATTGAATCCCTGGATATCTGGGTGGAACATCGTAATAACGAAATTTCGGTTTCCTTATTTACTAAACCCACCGCCCGAAACACCCTCCTTCAATACAGCAGCTACCATTCGTGCTGTCAGAAGGACAGCATTCCATTCAGCCAATTCCTCCGTATCAGGAGGAATTGTACTGAAATGAGTGACTTTCTGATCCAGGGAGATATCCTGAAGGACAAACTGATACAACGGGGTTATCCTTACCGGCTGGTCAAGGATGCTTTTAAACGAGCCCGTTATTACAACCGAGATTCTATGTTTGAACCCAAGGAAAATGAGACCAAGGACACCATTGTGTGCATCACAAAACACTCCAGCCTCAACAACAAGCTCCGGCAGGCCATTAACTCCAGTTGCTTTCTATTAAATCTCAACCAGGAACAAAGCCCCTTACCTAAACCGATTTTCGCGTTTAGAAGAAACAAGAACCTAAAAAACCACCTGGTTAAGGGCAAACTACCTGAGATGGGATCTCCTCACCAAAGTTCCATAACTGGACCCAATCCTGTGACTGGCAACTACCGATGTGGTAATTGCCAAGCCTGCCCCAATGCTTTAACAGGCCCAACCATCACCACCCAGTCCCGTATCATCAATTTGACAAAAATGACGAATTGTCGTTCCTCCAATCTTGTGTATATCATCATGTGCCCCTGTAATCTCCCATATGTAGGAGAGACAGGGAGGGAAGTCCGACTTCGTATTGGGGAACACAAGTCCAATATTAGGACAGGCAGGACGGGTGCCCCTTTGGTGGAACATTGGCAGACCAAAGCTCATTTTGAAAAAGACCTACGATGGTCTGTCTTAGAAAGAATACAGACACCACCTGGGGGGGATCCTACCTCTCTTAGGAAAAAACGAGAGGTGTTTTGGATTTTTTACCTCAATAGTGTGACCAAGGGCCTTAACGAGGAATGCCCGTGGGCCAATGCCCTTACTTAGACTCTTGGTTTGATCTTTTCCGGCATCCTACCATGACGGGGTACTCGTGGTATAAACCTGTACTGATCCCTATACTGACCTTACCCCGTCATATACTAGATCTGGTTCTCCTAATTTATGAGTATAAGGCCCCCCCTCCACTTCCATGGGTTCCGTGGATACTGTTTATTGACTGATCTGGGCCCCCTCGGGTGGGTACTTATCGCATCCACTATGTAGCAACTGGCCCCCCCACACCCCCCTTTAGGTTTTGTGGATCCCTTGCGGCTAATTTGGCCAAATGTTATCCCTCCCGCCATGTATCGTTTTTGCTGTTAATTTTATGAATATTGTACTTAGGCATTTTGCCTATGTTCATCTTTCATGGTCCTTTGTTATTTTTGCCATTCTTTCACGTTGCATTTTGATATACATCTCGTGTAAATAATTGACTGTTGAACCTGTTTCTCGGGTCTGCGTGCATTTCACTCTGCACCCGGTAAACATATGCGGTGGCGATCCTCTGAATCTGCCTTCCCCCTTTTGATATGGCCGCTCTTTTGCAGTAATTTAGACGATCCCTATATCTCCGTTTTAATCTGCCTTTGTTGACCTCCTGAAATCTCAAGATTTTTCATTCAGGTCACGTGTACGGCGAACATACAAATGGGCCCCCTTGTGTTGATTTCTTTCACCTGCTCATTGGTGAGTTCGTGATCCTCACGGCCGGCCGGAGAAGTGCTTCCCACCTTCTTTTTAGGTAAGAAAGCGTCCACTGCGGTAGGGTGTTTCTCCCCGTTATTTGGCCTGAACTGCTGCATTCCCCATGATACAGTCCCCCCATGTTATTTCCATCCCCCCCCCCATGGAGATTCTGCAACGGTTGCGTTAAGCGCTCCGTTTCCAGGCATTGTGCTCGGGCAACCCCGTTAATTTGTAACCTACGCCTATACCCCCTATTTCAGTTGGAAATCGGAACGCAGCACCTTTACCCTTTTATCCCATTTGCTCTATAGGTGGCGTCTCATTCGACCGATGCCGCTCCTGTTTTGACGTTACGAGGAAGCTAACATCCACCCCGATGTACCGGTTAACATTGGTAGGTCCTTCGTGTTTGTTAGGGACCCTCCGATGCCCAGGCGGCCCTCCCTTCCCCATCCCCCCTTGCCCCTCCCCCCTGTGTTCTAACCCTGTAAGCCCTAGCTAGTCTGTAAACTCGCGATGGAAAGCTCCTCTGATCCTATCCCTTCTATGCATTCTAAGCAGCTTCCCTGTTTTATCCTCCAGCCATTTCCTGGATACATGTGACACAGTCTCGCTCGTGTGCCGTTCTCCTAATCTTATGAAGAAGCCAGATCGGGCCCCTTGAAACATTTACCCACTCTGGTAGGTCCCCTCTACCCCTCACTAGACCTATTTCTCATTTTTTAATGAGCAGTGCTCCTTCCTGCAATCTGAAGTTCTCTCTTCTGTTCTTTGACTTATAATAATAATAATAAACTTTATTCGGATTTTAAAGATCCATAAAAGCAGTACAGATAAAAAATCTTCAGTGAAATATAATTACAGATTACTTAAAAACAGCAAAAAGGAGTTTCGGTAATTTATACAGTACTATTATAATTAAAGGTTTTTCCTGTGTCCATATATACATTTCAGAAAGTTAAGAACATGGTAACATGTGGCTTCAGTATCCAAAAGCTGCAAGCTCAACATGGCTACTCGGCATTGTCTAAGACCCCAAGATTTTAAAAGAGTTAGTAACCAAAGTTTGCGGTGTTCCTGATAAAATTTGCAGAACAGAACAGTATGAAGGGTGGTTTGACCTGATATCCCATCGCATGGACATGGAAGTGGATTTGGGTCCCAAACGTTTGGCGTTGGGAAAGCTACCAGTTTATGAAATATGTTCAGTCTGAATCTTATCAGGAGAAATCGTTCGAAGGTACCAATGTCAAGGTTTAAATAGGGCTGCATTAAAAGGGTAGATTGAACCATTATTGCGTGCTGCACCGACTGTTTCCCAGCTTCTATTTGTAGTCTTAGATTACCCAGATGGTCCAAGGCTCGTTTTTTTAAATTATTTTTTGAGAGTTCTCCAATTTTTTCGGGGTTTGAATAATATTTTTCTATTCCAAGGTCAAAGAGAAAGGTCCGGATATAGGCCAGCCATTTAATTTTTAAAACGTAGTCCAGAGACATTGCATCCGCCAGTATTGTTTTTGTAATGTCGTTTTTATCTGACGCCCAGATACGTCGCCAAAGGAGGAGTGGTTGAATTTTGGCAAGATCTTCGATATATGGTGCCCCCAATTCTAAGTGGCAGGCGTAAGTCGAGGAACTTTTGGGGGCGGATAAGAGGAATCTGAAAAACTTGTTTTCTGCAATTTGCAGAGAGGTGACATCCGTATGGCCCCATAGTCCTGCTCCATATAAAGCTGTAGATTGACATTTAGCTTTGTATATGGTTATCAATTCCCTGGGCGGACGTTTTCCTAGTTTTTGTGTAAACGACACCAATGCGGCTAATGCTCTTTTAAAACAATGTTTTCTGGCTTCTACTGCTGGTTTCCAGGAGAGTTTATTATCTATCATGACTCCCAGATAGCAGTATTCATTTGTAGAGTCTATTTTTTGGCTGCCAAGGTAGATGGAGTTTTGCTGTTTCCTCCCAACCCCAGCCTTCATTACGAAAGTCTTTTTTACGTTTATATGAAGGTCAAGGGTTCTCATGAACTGCGAATATCTATTAAGGGACCTTTGGAGTTCGCGGGGGGTTTGTGCAAGGAGGACGGCGTCGTCCGCGTAGAGTAGAGCGGGGATCGGGCGATGTTTGGCCAGTGGAAGATCACGGGCACCCTTCAGGAGCTCGACCTCCAAGTTGTTGGTATAGAGGGAGAAAAGGAAGGGTGCCAGGACACATCCTTGTCTGACCCCACGCTCTACTCTAAAAGACGCCGTCAGTTCCCCCTTTGTCCCGTAGCGGACTCTTGCGGATGGATTGGAATAGAGTTCCCTTAAAAAGTTCAGGAGTGATGGATCTACCCCCATCTGTGCTAAAAGGGACCACAATTTTGTATAGGAGACGCAGTCGAAAGCCGCGGACAAATCTACATAGGTCATGTAAAGTTTTGCTTTCTTTGCATGCACATATTTTCCAAAGATTATCGATAAATTTAGGGCTTGTTCCACAGTACCTAGTCCTTTTCTAAATCCAAATTGAAGGTCGGATAGGATGCCTCTCTCTTCCGCCCAGTCCTGAAGTCTTTCTAAAATCACTCTTCCTGCTATTTTTCCCAGTGAGTCCAGCAAAGAAATTGGGCGATAGCAGGCAGGGTCCATACGGTTACCTTTTTTAAATATCGGCACCATGATGGACCTTGTCCATGACTCCAGAATTCCTAATTTTGCCGTAGCGGTGCAGACCCTTGTTAAAATCGGTGCCCAAAGTTCTGTTTGGTGTTTAAAAAAGTCTGCCGGGACTCCGTCCGGCCCTGGAGCTTTTCCTTTTTTGGTTGAGTTCAATGCCACAAGAATCTCAGAGATTTCAAAATTTATGTCTATAGGGTATGGTAGGAATGTTTTTTCCTCCTCTTCCGTCTCTTGATCAGAGGTTGGTTTTTGGAAGATGCTGGTAAAGTGTGATACCCAAGTTGCAGCGTCTATAGCAGCTTCGATTTTTGGGCAAGTGTCGTCTGCCAAGAAAGGAGTTCCTATAATTCTCCAGAAGGCTTGAGAGTTTTTTTCTTGGGCACTGGTGTGGAGTTCATGCCACAGCGCTTGCTTCAGTTCCTCTTTCCTCTTTTTCCTAATTTTGTGATATTCACTTCTGAGGGTGGCTATTGTGCGGGGATCCCTTTCGTTTTTGTTTAAGGCTAGCTTCAATTTTGTATGAGCCTTAGTGCACTCTTGGTTGAACCAGCCTTTGGGCCGGGATGGACCGGATTTTTGTGTTTTTGTGAGTAAAACCTTTAGTTTGTCCATAATTTGGGCAAAGTTGTTTAGAAGCTCCACGTCCTTAGTTGCTATGTCCAAACAAATTTTGATTTGGGGATAGACTGATCTTATTAACTCTTTGGTGAGTTCCTCTGGGTTTATCCTTCCCCATTTTATTGAGTACCCGTTTACTTTATCCATATTGATATTTTCCTGGGTCAATGCATTGGCTATTATTACTGGAGAACATTGTTGATAGTTTAGTGAGACTTCCAAGGTTAATATTGCATGGTCACTTTGAGGATTCGGTTTGACTTCAAAGTTTTTTATTCTTAGTTGTAAGGATGTTGATATAATTATGAAGTCTACCGTGGTTTTGTAGCCTCTTCCTATATAAGTAGGTGCAAGTGAGTTATCCCCATAGTCCAGAGTGTTTACTATCTGGAGATCCAGGTCGGATAGGAGATCATTCATTTGTCTACCCATTTTGTTATGCAAGAAATGGGTGAGTGAGAGGCCATCTTCTGTCACCATGCCAGGACATTTTCTTTTTGGTTGGGTACAGGCGTGAAGATTGAAGTCGCCTGCCCATATTATTGCGGCCGGGCCTCTTTCTCCTTGTTTCATTCTGAGAGTAGTTAATTTTTCATGGAGGTGGGCCAGGACTCCCTCAAAGTCCAGTTCATCCAGGTTGTTATAAAAATTAATGATAACCATTGACTCTTTTTTCTGGAGGAAAAGACCAAGGATCTGCAAATTAGATGCCAGTTCTATAACCTTTATTTTAGCGTTTTGGATAGTGTTGGCTACATAGATGCACAGACCTCCCTTTGGTCTACCTGTGTGTCCCGACTGCGCGAGAGAGGAGTACGTTTTGTACCTCTGCAGGTGATGTTCTTGTAATGACCATGTCTCCTGTATGCATATTATTTGGTGATTATGCATGTGGTGCATGATTGTCCCATCCTCTATTTTTGTCCTTAGTCCAGCGATGTTCCACGAGATCAGGCTCAGGATTGTTGGACTGTCCCTTGAGCTTTTTACTCTTTTTGATTCGTTAAAGATCTCTGGGGCTGGAGGAATCTCTGGGTCTGGAGGGACTAATGGGGAGACCGTGGGTTCCGATAGGTCTGTGTGGATTTGGGAGTGTTCTTGTGGTTGTGGTAGTCAATCGACGCACTCCAAGGCGCTATACCTGTTTGCTAATTGTATGCCATTCCAGCTATCCCAACGTGTGGGGTCACTGTACTTTCTCCAGTGTTCCTGTCCACTCCATTCGTCCCTATCTCTGCCTTGATGATTAAGGCCTAGTGGGTTGAATGGGGGAAACCGTCCTTGCCGCGGCTGCTGCCATAGGTGAGTGTTGTGTTGCGTGGATTGCTGGGGTTGCCACCACTGTTGGGTGGTATGATATGGGTATTGAGGAGGATGAGCAGGTGGTTGGGTAGCAAGGTGTATAGGTTGAGGAAGTTGGGCGGGTGGTTGCCACTGGAAAACTGATTGTTGTGGAATTTGTGGGAATCGTGGCAAGTGTGGGTGCTGCTGGTATTGATACATATTGTATTCAGAGGAATTTATAGGCCCAGTGTTTAATGGGAGTACGGGAGAGGGAAAATTTTGCCTTGAAGATGGGGGTAGGAAATAGGACAAGGGAAGGGGATTTATTTGGGTGGCTGGTCCTCTGTTGGGTGAATTGCAGATATAATTTGATGCCCCTATCTCCCTAAATTTGATGCTGATGACATCTCCCGCTATTGCCTTCGTGCTTCTGCCAACCCAATCTCCTCTGCGTGCGGAGAAGATATCACCCCTGATGTGAGCGGGTAAGGGTTTGTGGAGTTGGAGCCACTGGGCGCATTTGTTCCTCAGCTCCGCGAAAGTTTCTCTTACACCCTCCTTCAGTGGGGGAACAGCTGTTAACACCACCACGAAGGGAGAAGCTTCCGGGGGTAAATTGATTATTTTGGGCCGAGACTGCTTGGTCTTCAGTTCTGGTGGTTTTTCTAGGGAGGGGGTCTCTGCTGGAATGGTGGTATTTCCTTTTGTTTGTCGGTTGTTTGTTTTAGTTTGACCTGCTGGACCTATTTGTGTAGCAGGGGGGAGATCTACCGCGACCGGAATGTCTTGGGGGGCATCTAGATTACTCCCTTTTTTAGCTAGGGGTTGTGTTACTGCCGCTTTTCTGGTTGGTGAAGTGTGAGGCTTGTTTGTTATGCCTGTTATTTGTTTGAGACTAGATGGTTTTTTTGGGAGTATTTCCTTTGCCCCGTGCGTTGGAGCGGGACCATTCCCGCTTGCCTTACAACTGCATTTCGTATTGATTAGTGACGTAAGTCTGTCCAACTTTGATATTAGGGGTTTGATCTGTGCTGTAATATTAGCTTCGAGGTCTGATTTTAGGTCCATGACCATGTTTTCCACCCAACAGGGGATACCTGCCGAGGAGTTTGGGGTGGGCGTGATCAGATTATGATTCTTTGTTTTTGTTTTAGGTTTTTCCTTGATAATTGGCATAGCCTTAGGGAGGGTGGAGGTGTTTTTCCTTGTTTTTGTTGGTTCTAAGGTCGTTACTGGATCAGGTAGTAAGGGATTACTAATGGCACTCTGGTCTAATTTTTCAGTCGGTGATTGGCAGGCTTCTAAGTCTGGGGTTGCTTCAAGGTCGACATATGATTGATCAGAGTCTGTTTGGGTTACGGATAAATCTACAGAATTTGGAACAGTCATCGTAGGAACGATAGTTAGTGGCAGTGGTAAAGAGCAATTATTAGCAACCTGGTGAGCAGGGGAATTTGCGGTGGCAAGTGAGCCGAGCGAGGATCGTTTGGCCTGCATGAGGTCCAAGGAGACTCTTTTCTCCAGTAGGATAATACTCTTATCAATGGTGTCGTTTACCCTGGATATGAAAAGGTCTATAGGACCGGTCACTTGTGTCACCAGTGTAGCTTTCTTAGACGTGCTTCTAGTTTTGGGACGCATCGTGATTCTCAGTGATGTACGTCAGAAGTCGTGGGGGCCTGCGGGAACGAAGTAAAGTACAGGGTGACAGGGCCGGGGCCGTCCTCTGCCGTCCTCGAACGGCCTCAAACGGCCCTGTCTTTGCCCAGTCTTCGCCCGTGCTGCGTCCCGCGCTGCGGGAGTAAGATGTTATTAAGTAGGGGGCGTAAAGGGCAGGGGGCGGGCCAGCAGGGAGAGCGGACCGGAAGCTCTTCCTTGGTCTTGCAGGGACTTCTGGGAAATGAAGTCCCCGCACACTCGCAGCCCCGCTGGTTCCTCGCGCCCCTTACCGCCTTGCCGCCGGCGTCCTGCGTTGGTCCTTGAAGATGTTGCCTCTACCAGCGCCCACCAGCGAAGCGGCACCCGCGAAGCGGGTGCGGCGAGAGGTGGGCTGGGAGGCCGGTGCGCTGCTGGGCTGATAGGCTACAGCGTGAGTGATGCCTTCCGCTTCAAAAGTAAGTAAGTAGGTGTCCCACAGGGTAGAGGAAGAGGAGGGCTTTTAACTGGCTTTGATGGGCGGGGGGCGGGCCAGCAGGGAGAGCGGACCGGAAGCTCTTCCTTGGTCTTGCAGGGACTTCTGGGAAATGAAGTCCCCGCACACTCGCAGCCCCGCTGGTTCCTCGCGCCCCTTACCGCCTTGCCGCCGGCGTCCTGCGTTGGTCCTTGAAGATGTTGCCTCTACCAGCGCCCACCAGCGAAGCGGCACCCGCAAAGCGGGTGCGGCGAGAGGTGGGCTGGGAGGCCGGTGCGCTGCTGGGCTGATAGGCTACAGCGTGAGTGATGCCTTCCGCTTCAAAAGTAAGTAAGTAGGTGTCCCACAGGGTAGAGGAAGAGGAGGGCTTTTAACTGGCTTTGATGGGCGGGGGGCGGGCCAGCAGGGAGAGCGGACCGGAAGCTCTTCCTTGGTCTTGCAGGGACTTCTGGGAAATGAAGTCCCTGCACACTCGCAGCCCCGCTGGTTCCTCGCGCCCCTTACCGCCTTGCCGCCGGCGTCCTGCGTTGGTCCTTGAAGATGTTGCCTCTACCAGCGCCCACCAGCGAAGCGGCACCCGCGAAGCGGGTGCGGCGAGAGGTGGGCTGGGAGGCCGGTGCGCTGCTGGGCTGATAGGCTACAGCGTGAGTGATGCCTTCCGCTTCAAAAGTAAGTAAGTAGGTGTCCCCATTTCATTTATGCAACTGACGTTTACTTTGGCACAGCCCCTTTAAGTCAATAAAGTCGTTTGTATTACAGTGTCTGTGGCTTTGAAAGAGAAAGAACCGGACACCCTGAAGGGAGGCAGAGAATATTCTTTTGTAGATTATCTCTTGCCAGGTGAGTGAACAGAGGGAAAAACCGAAGGAGACTTATAGCATTTCTCAATTTGGGACCTTCGAATTTGGGACCAGATCCTTAATTATCTCACTCCATGGGCGCTCTACCCTCTTAAGTTTACTAGGTATGTATTGGCATCTTTGAGCTTTTTAGCCTCTAGATTCTCTGATCGCACTCTGTGGGAATTATCCCTTTAATTCTATGCCATCTGGTCTTTGCCATTTAGCGTACCACTATGGCATTCTGGTTTGAGAGCTGCCACTTGATAGATACCTAGCGAGCAGGGAACTACGGCTCGTCTGACCTTCGATACTATTTTTAAGGTATATATTTTTCTAAATTTGATTGTCCAAGTGTCAGGAATGTGTGAGTTTAAAAATGTAAACTGTGTTTATTTGTGGTCTGTATTATTTTCTCTCTCTGGCCTAAACTAGTCCCTGAACTTCCTGGATGTCATTGCTATTTGTGCTATTTTTGAAATGTAACTTGATTAGTTTTGAAAAACTCTTAACCCCTTTTTCTGGATGTTCTCTAAACAAATGTTCTTTTAAATATGTCTTCCCTACAGAATATCGTCTCTCCCGTGTGACCCTCCTTCCCCCCACCTCTCCTCTGCCCTGATGAAGGTGTAGCCCATGCGGGACTATACACCGAAATGCGCGTCGGCGTTTGTTCCACCCTAGGAACCTATTAAACCATCTGGGACTATGGGCCATATTCATGAACACATTTTCCCATAGACACAGAATGGGCAAAACCCTTTCATGAATCAGGCCCTATATGTCATCTGTCCCTACCCAGCATATGCATCTGTGGCTATTGTGTGGAGTGTTGTATGATGTATGAATGATTGTTTTCTGTGTGTTGGTGGTATGCTTTGTGGGAGTATGGGCGATTAATAGGATTTAGTCCTTTTTGAAAACAATTTTTTATCAATTTATATTTATATTTATAACTGTTTCTCCTGAATATGTTTTGTTCTCACCACTAAAAATAAACGAAAAAGAAAGAAAAAATGAATTTCTAATAAAAATGTTTGTTAATACATAGTTGTCCTTCCATTTTTGAGATATCCACCAGGGTTCAGAGTGTAATAAGAGTTTTGGACCTTTCGTAGGCCACTTTTCTGAAATTACAGGGCAGGTTCCCTTCCTTGATTCTTGTTCTTTCCCCGTCGACCTGCCTTATATTGATGTGGGGTCCCCTGTCTTTTTCAAGCTTGCCAACCACACCTGACTGCTTCTCAGAAGATCACAGGGCACAGCCAAAGACGTTGCACCCTTGCCAGAGCTATAGTCGGGAGCCAGAAGCCCTGCTCCACCCCATTAGGGGACAAGTGACTTACCTCGTGTTGGCCGAACGGGGAGCTTCTCCAATTTCTGGACAAACTGGCACTGCGGTTCAAAGGAGACAGACTGCGCCTGCTGTGCCTCCATCTTTGCCGAACAGGATCTAGACTCAAGAAGGCCCATGGAATGGGTGCTCAATGCACCACTGAACACTTCCATACTGCCAGAGTGGGTAAGACTGGAACAGGGCAAGTGGGGCTCCAGTGGACTCACTGGTAACGTTGCTGCTGCACCATAGACAGTTTTGACTAATAACTACAGATTCAAAGGGGAACTCTTGAGTTTGGCCAACTAGTATGCTTTCCCTGGATGCAGCCACCAGTGAATGCGGAATAACCCAGAATACATTACATGGTAGACGGTGGGACAGGGATTTGCCTGACAACTACTAGAGGCCCGACCTCAAGGGAAGTGTGTTATTACATTTGAGTATTGATATTCCTTTACATGTGTAGAGTTCAAAATAAAATATTTATTTTTTCTTATAAAAGCAGGTATTTGAGTGGACATTGGTTTATTGTTCACATTGTGTGGACTTTGAGATATGAGGCATGCTCACTTATCTGTATCTACACTTCAACACCCCCTCCCAAGGGAGCCTTTAACTGTTTGTCCACAGCTACCACTGAGAGTCAAGTGCAGAAGGGGTACTTGTCCCAGTTGCGCAGGATCCATAGTAGGTCGGACCCTGGGATATCTGGACTAAAAGGCCTCAACCACTACGGTGGGACAGAATTAAACCATTTTTATATTTTCTGCAGTTTGCTCCGACTTTGTTCTCCTAAAAGTCCAATGAATCCATCTCAAAGCGTTTCATGTTTTACCCCAACCATAATTTTCCCAGGAGGATAATTTTTTTTATGTCTGTATGGATTTTTGTATGGGATTTAAAGCACACAAACCTAGATACAAAGCATTTAAGTAACATACTAAAAACAAAAGTTGGGATTCTAATCTAGGTGGCCATAACATGAGAAGGGAGTACATTAGGGAAGGGGATTCACCAGTTTTTTGGATTAGGAAGTGATGGTCAAGGGAGAGATTTTAAGGTGCAGACAGCTGTTTTGGGAAGAGAAGTTTCTTCATTTGCTTGGTGGAGAAGAGAGGTTTTTAGGTCTCGCCTGTCGATGCGCATGCGCATCGAGCAAGCAAGACTATGGGGGCTTATCCACTCTTTGTCCAACTTGCAAGGAATCGTGGCGATTCCTTGCAGTGCCCGTGACTTTTAAGCTCAATGCGCATGCGCATTGAGCTTAAAAGCGCGTGCACATCAGTTCCCTCATCCGCACTTCTCCTCCCCCCTCGCCCCCTCCCCTGCCCGCCGTGTCACATTTCTCCTCCCCCCTCCCCTTATCTGTCTTCCCTTCGTCTGTTCCCTCTCCCCGCTCCGCCCCCTCCCCTGCCCGCCGTGTCGCATTTCTCCTCCCCCCTCCCCTTATCTGGCCTTCCCTCCGTCTGTGGCTAGCGGACTGTACCACCAGAATGATATGGGGTGTTACTGTGCGTGATCGTAAAACGAGATCCATAGTCATGCCTTTTCCGCCACGCAAACGGGGCGTTCTGTTATTAAATTCTGATATAACTATATGGAATTCGATTTCCCTCCTGGGCATTCCAAAATGTTTCATGAATGCGCGGTGGAGACGTCACACCTGCCCCTATTTTGGATCGTACCAGGTCTTCAACAACAAAGTTGTGCGACCAGACCGGAAAACGTAATCAGATGGGCCGGGCTTCATGCCTACTACTGAAAGGTATGATTCTGCTCATTGACCCGCTGTTCTTTACATCAGACGGACATTAACCCGTTTCAAAATGGCCTTTGGTGTTACTGCTGGGTATTCAAGCTTTACTTTTTTTGGGACTGACGACCGTCTCTACTCCAGACCGGAAAATGTAATCAGATGGGCCGGGCTTCATGCCTACTACTGAAAGGTATGATTCCGCTCATTGACCCGCTGTTCTTTACATCAGACGGACATTAACCCGTTTCAAAATGGCCTTTGGTGTTACTGCTGGGTATTCAAGCTTTACTTTTTTTGGGACTGACGACCGTCTCTACTCAAGGCTCATTGTCTGTTAACAGGGTAGTATTGCGTTCCACAACGGTAGTCCAGCTGTAATTACGAACGTGAAAATTAGCCCTACCCAAGATGGCCGCCTTGTCGCCTGTATTAAGGCTGGCGTCGTTCTGAACGGGAAAACGTAATATTTCCAGATGACAACTTTTTGAACTATTGGAATTTTGTTGGCACGATCCAATCCCTATGTAGTTGTTCTTATATTGCCAATTTTATAATGCAAATTTCAATGTATACACTTCTGTTTAAATATATCATTGTGAAATTCTCTAAAGTTTTTTGTATAGCGCGAACCTGGACATGTACCAATTTACAACAAAACCATTCAGACTAACACATCTTTTAAGGTGCAGGAAGGGGGCGTATATTTTTTTTGTTATTGCAGTTATTAAAGCAATTTGCCCCAAAGGTATGGGAGCGCTTTACATGAGCATCATGTTACAAGGGTACATACATTTTTTGGTAGGGGGAGATTAAATGATTTGCCCAGAATCACAGGCTGTTAAGCCAACACTTAACACCAAGACTGGAACTTGGTTCCCTATGGCCAAAGTGGGTAGCTCTGACTGTTATGCCACATCCTCCTTTTGAAATGACTTGTAGCTTAGGCGCAAGAGCTGTCTACTTGGGAATGGGAAAGGCTCAAATTGTCAAGCCTGCAGGCTCTGATTAGGCTTCTCTTTATTTTCATATTTTTTTACAGCAGCCAATAAGATTAATTAATGTGAGAACACTACATTACTAATTAACACCAATCAACATAGTCACATGTACCAATCACAGAGCCCTCAACTCTACATAATCGCAAACTGCAATTTTACTCTCTCTTTGCTACTACGTAGCCAGTTAAGCGTCTCGTTTTCAATATATATGTCGATGAGTATGATTACTGTGTTAGGTTATTGTGTTGTGTATTTCATGGTTAATTAGACACTGATACTAACATACCTAAGAAACTGTTTGAAATGATCAGAAACCAATCTACCTGAGAACCGATCTTGTTTCCACAAACAACAAAGCACCCCCTAATTGTTAAACCGTTGCCTCCTTTTTTGCTTAAAAAACATCGCAAATTACTAGCAATATTGAGATCGCTCTCAAACTAGTTTCGCACCAACCCCTCCTCCACCCCTCCACAATAGATAATGAAGCCTGGCTGTATAATCGCCTCATCGAACCGAAAAATAATACCTCCTGGTCTAGCTTCATAACCTTTGATGAGATTCTGGTGACGCTACGTACGTTTAATTATGATATTCCGAGCGTTAAAACATACACTGCCAAACGCGCCTTCACATCCTCACCCCCTCATCCTCACACACCCTCACTCACCCTCACCCTCACTCACCCTCACTCACCCTCACCCACCCTCACCCACACTCACCCTCACTCACCCTCAACCCCTCACCCTCACTCACCCTCACCCACCCTCACCCTCACCCACCCTCACCCTCACTCACCCTCACTCACCCTCACCCTCACTCACCCTCACCCTCACCCACACTCACCCTCACTCACCCTCAACCCCTCACCCTCACCCACACTCACCCTCACTCACCCTCAACGCCTCACCCTCACTCACCCTCAACCCCTCACCCTCACTCACCCTCACTTACCCTCAACCCTTCACCCTCAACCCCTCACTCACCCTCACTCTCACTCACCCTCACTCACCCTCAACCCCTCAGCATCACCCTCACTCACCCTCACCCTCACTCACCCTCAACCCCTCACCTACCCTCACCCTCAACCCCTCACCCTCACCCTCCCTCAACACCTCACTCGCCCTCACCCTCACTCACCCTCAACACCTCACCCTCACCCTCAACCCCTCACCCTCACTCACCCTCACTCACCCTCACTCACCATCACTCACCCTCACCCTCACTCACCCTCAACCCCTCACCCTCACACAGTGCAATAGGTCTCAGACCATTTCAGTTAGAGCTTTTAGAAATGTTTATGGCTTTTTTTATTTGTAATTCTTTAGCATTGGCTACAGGAAACAAAAATGCTAAACATTTACAAAAAAAACCCATAAACAATTCTAAAAGCACTAACTCTAATGGTGCGAGACCTATTGCATTTCCAATGCTTGTTTTAATCCTGGGTTGCAGCAGGGGAACGCTTGCTGTCTGGGTTTCTTCTTCTGGAATTTCTTAGTTTTCAATCTTCCGGTGGTGCTGCTCCGGTAGATGCATGTGCTGCTCTGATGCTGCAGATCAGGAAAACAGGAGTCTTCATGCAATGTGATTTGTAAATACTCACCCTATCTTGAAGGAAACAAAGGCTGGCAGTGCATCTTGGAAGGCCTGTGGGATCCTGTCACTCACTCCGAATCCCTCGATCAGATGAGCTGCTGCATGGGCCACACGTTTTAGAGGGGCGAGGTGGAATTTCTGCCCTCATGTCTTCAGGATCCTGGTTTTATCATGATGTGATAGAACCAGAGTTTGAACACTAGATCTACCCTGCTTCGGGGAAGGAAAGGTTCAATTTGTGAAGCAGCAAAAGTACTATTCAGCTTTCATCTTCTAAGCAACGTTGGATTTGAAGCTGGGAGAAGTGACAATGTGCAAGTCAGGAAACAACCGGGTCTGGTGGCTCAGTAGATTAATGGGTCTACTACAGGGGCCAGTGTTCGACCTCATGGTCACAGGTTCAAATCCCGGCGGGTCCACTCAGCCTTTCATCCATCTGAGGTCCATAAAATGAGTACCATTGAGTTGGGTAACAACAAACATCTGTTATTTAGCACCAAGACACCCCTAGTGGTGAACGTGCGTGGAGCAGAAGAGCTATTTAGGTAAGTTGATGCAGCCAAACATGAATTCCCTGTTGTTTAGTCTCGTGCGAGAGGAGGGTGACTTCAGTTTTCAATGGACTGAGTAAGCTGTAGACATCTGGGATTAGATGCTGATGATGAAACTACTCTTTGGTTGGTCTAACAATGTCCAAGGATGACATTCTCAAGTAGAATTGTGCATCAATCCCCTCTCGACACATCTGAATGTCCTTATCAGCCAGTTGGGCTCAGAGCGGCTACACGTAAAGGTTGCAGAAACCTGGAGAGAGGACTGAGGCGGCCACAGGTCCATAGAATTGGATCCATTCTACAGGTATGCAGGTGACTGAAGTAGACCCTCTTCAGCGTGTATTAACCTCTTCCGTGCTCATGACGGCCCCCGGCCGTCATGAGTGACAGTGGGCATGTGGGGGTGTTCGAGCCATGCCAAAGATTGGAATGTCCCAATAAAGGGGCGGAATTTGCGCCACAGCAAAGCAGTTAATATAACTACTGCCGTGAAGTCAGTGGCAGCCCCCTGCTATGGCGGAGGAGCGTCGCCCCACTGCTTTCAAGCAGTGCAAGACGAGAAGTACAAACATAAAATGATAATAACTTTCCGTTATTATCATTTTATGTTTGTGCTGCTTTGCGGGTGGGTGGGGCTGCTCTGCTCTCGGACAGGGCAGGGGAGGAGTGGTATTTGCTCACTCCTAAGAGCGCAATGACTGTTTAGTCGGCCCTCCGGGCCGCCCAAACCAGTCATGCGCACTTTCCCCGTTCTCCACACAGGCTGCATTGCAGCCCGTGTGGAGAAATGCCCAGGCTCCCATTCCCTGTTCGAGAGTCGAACCAGGATGCTCAAAACCAATCACAATGCTGTATTGCAGCATTGTGATTGGTCAGGGGAGCCTGGGTGCCTACCAATCACAACACTGCCTTCAGCGTTGTGATTAGTCAGTGGGGCCTGGCTGTGCTCCTGTTCCTCGAGGAAAGCAGGAGCAGAGATGCGGGAACCGGCAGGAAGGTAAGTTAATTTTTTTACATTTTATTTATTATGCGCCCCCTCGCAACCCATGCCGGCTGCCACTGAATAAAGTCCATATTGGTGGAGTAGGGCTTGTGCACAACGACGTCAAAGGCTCCTGAAAGATCAAGATAAATGGGGAAACTAGGGTTGCTTTGGTCTATAATCTGGAGAGCATCACTAACCACAACCACACAGATGGTGGGTGCCTCTCTGCAACACAATGACCTGAGTAACTGAGTCCTCTTCAGCTAAATCCTTTGGGTTCAGATTGAATTTCTTCAGTGGAGGCAGGATTTTCTCGGTACTGAGTGAGCCCAAGCAGATGCTTTGGGCTAGAGAGGTGTTTATGAAGTTGTGTGAAGAGAGGCCAGGTCCTCATTTTATTTCGTTCATCAAGGATGCAGGCCTGATGATGCAGTTTCTGAAAATATAGGCTTTTAGAGGTTGGAGACACGTGGTCGTAGCGCGGCGGGGCCTAAACTGTAAATGCCGCAGTAGCGTTAAATGATGACACAAGAAGCCAGTGATTAACTGTCGGCCGGAAGACCCCGAGCGGTCTACCGCCCATTTATTAATGCCCTCGGGGCGAGCCCGCCCCGAGAGGTGAGGGGATGCGTGGGTGCAAAAGATACATTGTACAAGAGAGGCCGGGTGGCTCTCTACACCGGTTAGGTCATCTGAGGAGAAGGAGGAATGTGTACGTTGTGACGTAGGAATAAGGTTGAGTGGATTAGAGGCTTTGGCACCGCAAAAAAAGGCAGTTGTGTTGTACAAAATTCACATTACGAGCCAGAAATGTCACTCTGCCTTTCAATGTGCACTTTGCGACGCATAACAAAACAATATGGAATGTATTAATACTTTGGAGCCTCAATTGTGGTCCTAAACCAGTGATCTGATTCACCAGGCACAGTGAGTCACACCCTGCTCAATGCAGGAAACCCACCCCACCGGTAAATCTGCAAAAACATGCATTCCCGCCTGCAGGGAAATAGGGTGACCAACTGGCATGGGTGCAAATTCAGGACAGTGAGTGTAAAAATTCAGGACAAAGGGTCAAAATTCAGGACAGAAATTCAGGACAGAAGGTCAGAATTCAGGACAAAAATTTGGGACAAAAGGTACATGTTACAGCCACCTCAGAGGAGGTCGCGCAATATTACATAAGTAAATAGACAACCTACCTAAGTACAAGTCAAAATAAGTTTATATTCGATTGAGAGAACTTTGCACTACATCTATTGTGTGCCAGTTTGAAACTTATACACCGGCGTTTGCATATTGGATGCACCTTGGTAACATGAGCCAAAATGAAACCTCCACACCCCCAAGAGCTTGGCCCCTGGTGAGGTGACAGGAGCCCATGAACAAAAACAGTTTGCAATGCCCTGGGCTATGGCAGGAGCAGTGGCGGCTACTGATATTTGGGGTTCTTTTTCTCTCCTGAGAAAAGTTTGAAACAAGAGTAGGCAAATGGTGCATTTTCAAGAATATTTGAGAAAGCAAGAAGGTTAATAAAGCAATTGTGAAAGTGTAGTTACTGCATCAATAAACAGATTTCATATGATAATGATGTAGGGAGCTGCGTCAATTGCTGTTTTATTGGTGATGTTTAAAAGGGCTTACTGAGTGTATTTCTGAATGCATCATCGACCCATGCAATAGAAATGCCATCAAAGTAGTAGTTATCGAGACGTGTTGTGCCTTCAGATGTACAAAGTTGAGAGAATTACACAGTAGCCAAGCTACCATCAGGTTAGCGAATGGACAAAATAGTCGTGTATGATACTGATCAACGAAAAACCTAAGGAAGGGTTCTGATCGGTCCATCCCCTGCTCTGTACTGTCGGGCTCTAGCATGTTTGCCTAGAAATGCTATTTCTGGGTCACTTGTTTCCCTGAACAGCAGTTGTTGTTGGCTACTATTAGTTTATATATATTTGTCACCCATTTCACTAAATCTCCCATCAAGAGTTTGCAATGCGTTTTCAATATTGTTTAGTACAGTTCTGATCGATTTTAGAGAACCAACATGTTTGGATAGTGAGATGCCCCGGATATATTCTTTACACGCTTCCAATAATATGAAGCTTTGAAATACTGCGGGTTTATTAAAGTTAAAATATTCAGACATACCTGGTTGGATTTACGGAGAGTTTTTGTCCCTGCAAATATGGTAGTTACTCCTCAGTTCTTCGTTTTTGACCCATTTCGCCCTCTTGCCTCGGACTTTACAAATTCATAAGGATAATAAGATTTTATATAGATATATATCATTCTGTGATGTTCTACTGACAGGTGTCCTAGTGCGTTTTTAATGGGCTTTACATTTAGCGGCGAGAAAGCTGTGTTATGTAGGCTAACCTTGGCAACTATATCCTGTTTTCAAGAAATGCTAAACGCTGACTCGCATTTCCTTCTCATAATCTGTCTTTCGTGTTAATATTGTTTTCACCGTTCATTATATTAACGCCAATCTTCCATCTTGTTAATTCAGTTGGCCTCCTTGTTTTGATTTATTCAACTTGTCTGATGTCTATTTCTTAAATAAACATTTTAGATTTACTGTTAATTATCCTTTACGTTGCATGCAGGCAGTTTTTTTTAAAGATTCATAATCTTTTGCTTTTCCAACAGTTCGTTATGACTTTACGTCTGTGTTCCTGTATGTTCTATCGAGTCTATTATTTTTACTGTAAAAAACAAATACCCAAGAGCCCGGAACGTTGACACACTTTAATAGGTAATACACAAGCAGCAACGTATATTTTAATCCTCAATTGAGGGGTAACAATAGATTATTTTATGGATTGGCTATGTTTGCATATCCAATGAATGTGTTTCTTGCGCAGGTCCTCTGTAATATCCAAGCTTTAAATGTCTCCACCACTCCTTGTACTGGATGAGCTGGACAGCGGTTTGTTTTTCCAAATAAATTGAGTTATTTTAGAAGAAAAAAAAGAGCAGTAAGTGTAGGAGGAGGCCCAGGAAATGCTGTCACCGGCCCATTCTCATTCTGTATGTGATAATTAGGCCGACATACAGAATGATAATGGGCCGATAGCAGCCTCTGCTGGGTCAGGGAGGGGCTGCTGCAGGCCACTTATCACAACCGTAGTGTGAGCTGCCCCCTGCAGTGAGATTTACAGAACTCTCAGACTGCTTGCAAGGGGCAGCTCGCTGGAACGTCTGGAATTACGGACAAAAGGCGTCCGTGAAAGACTTGTTCACGGACAACGGACAAGAGCCCCAAATTACGGGCAGTCCGTGAAATTTACGGACGGTTGGTCACCCTACAGGGAAAGCTTGTATTTTCAACATTCGTGAATATATTTTAGATGTCGACGACGGTAAATACGTTCACGTCACAGTGTGAAGAGATGTGCATCTAAACGTTGTACTCAAGTTTTGTTTCTTTTGTGATTGGCCTCAAAAGCGAGTAGACAAGTGACGTCAGCACAAATTCTTCAAACTTAAAAAGCAGTATTGAAGAAACGTTAGCAAACACTTTTTTTTGTACTTCGTGTGAGAATACTACCACCTTGTGGACAACATAAGAACTTATGCTTTGATTGGCAACTAGGCAACTACCTTCCCAGTCAGTGGATGTTGCGATTTCTATACAAAGATGATGGGCCTTGTGTACACATGGTTTTAGAGCACTCCGATTCTGTAAATTAGAGTGTTTGGGAATGATAGAACCTTTTTTCAAATTCACTAAACCCTTTTAACAATAGCTTAATAAACCATTGGGAATCACTATTTGAAAGGGGTGTGTTAAGGGTGTACCTCATTCTTTATAGTATGTATTATTGTTTTGCAACTGAAATCCAACCTCAAAACATTAATATTTTACCACCAACGCAAAGGAAGTGGTAACCCATTGGCAGAGGGAAATGAGTCTCCAAATGACCCCTTTCCATTTGTGAATGTTTACATGAACATTTTTTAAAGAGTAAGCAGTGGCCCACAGGACCACCGCTTGTAGTGTCCTGCGAGTTTTTATACCCTTTTGGTTTCTCCCAGACTCTGTAGAGCTGTAACGTGGGTGCCAGGGTGAAATGCACTTAAAGCTTGGTTTAGAATGTTAAGTTTGCGGTTACACGTAGAAGAATTAAAAAGTGTAATACTAAGCTCCGTGTGTAGCGTAGTCATTGGTGGGTATCCAAGCAGAGGCAAATGCTATAACTGGGGACAAGGTGCGCTTTACAAAAATCCTACATACATACATAGTGGTGACTCGTGCACGTGTGACTCTTGCTCTTTGTCAGCACGGAGATACCCCTTTGGGGGTGATTCCGGCTCTTTACAAATATCCTAGATACATACAAGATAGGGGATAAGTAACCTGAAGAATGACCATGCTCTCTCTGAGAGTTTTCCGGGGTCCAGGCAGACTGCTCTTGCGTGTCATGTGTGTCGCTATCGAAGTACGAAATACTTGCTTCACGCATGTGTATTCAAAGCATAGCTCCAGCCGAAGTGAAGCAGTTGAAGACTACGAAAACAGTGTAAAGAATCAACACATCATTGGCCGAGAACCTGTTGGTCAAACGTTACATAAAGGTACTGTGCTGCCACGCAAGTCGAATTGTACATTTTATGGAGTGATACTTCTAAAGGTGGTTATACACCAACAGAAAAAATAAGCTCTAAAGACTGTTGTAGTCGAATACTGACAAAATATGTAAGAGCGCTGGCTCACAAAGTAAGCAAGGAACAGGCACATGGTTATTGCACTTACCAGAGTCTCGGTAAGTGGAGCTATGCGACCTCAGCACCGGGTGAAGAGACCCCAGAAGAAGCCTGCAGGTTGTGCTTACTGAGCCGTCCGATACCTGAAGCGGCCCACCACCAGAGCTGCCAGTTGACGGCGCAGAACAACTCCAGATGTCTCAAACCTTCAAAGGGCTCTGATGGAGACCAATGGAGGAGGTCAGTGTCCAAGGGATTGCCCATGTTGACGATGAAGCTTGTCCATCACAAGGCTTCAGAAATGGAGCGAATGACACTGGCTCTAATGGACAGCAAAATGTATAGGAAAGTGCTCCAACCTAAATGTCAGCTACTCCCATAATTATTTACAATGCTGCTGCCTTCCGAAAACAACCACCAACTTTTGATACCGCCAAAAAGCAAAATTTTGGCGATAGACGAACTTCTTTGATAGAGACATACGATTATTTCCTTGAAGCACTAGAATAGAGTAATTATAAAAAGATTATCAAGTATCTCAAACATTTGGCTGGGGATGGTGTGAAAGAAGTCATTAAGAAAATGTCACAGACTGATGGAGAAAGCACATATCATCAGATTAAAGAAACATTGAATCTCACGTTTAATCCAGTGTAAAATGTTGATTACAAAAGATATATTTTCAGTCAAGAACGACAAGCAGTTGGTGAAACCGTTGGTGATTTTGTGGAGAGGCTCGAGACACTTATCAAACACTGTAGGTTCAATTAATTCAATGATAAAGAAGAAGCAATGCATCTTAGAGTTATAGCTAGATGCTAGTCAGAATCATTCAGACGACGAATGCTGAGAGAAACTCTTAGTCTGGAGAGCATGTTGATGGCTGTCAGAGCTGAAGAATGTGCTGAAAGACAAGCTGCTGACATGGAGGTCGGAGGTGCACCAAATCAGCCAGTCAAGAGTATAAAAAGTAAGCCAAAACACAAGACAATAGGAGACAAAGTGATGTGCACATGTAAAAGAAGTAGTGTTTCAGACTTGGATTTTCATTTCCACACAAAGGTAAATGTCCCACCATTGGACAGATATGTAAATCTTCGTCAAATTGTTCATCTGCCTCAATATCGAGTGAAAGTGGAGAGGAGAGTTGGGCCATGTCGATGGCTACCTCAGAGAAAAGTGCGCATGTTTGACTGGCCGCATGTGAGAAAAGATGTGAGGCACCTACAAATTGACATGATAAAGCACCTAAGTCGTTGAAACATTGTCCAAAAATTACATTGAAAATAAATGGATGTTCAATACCTTTTATCATCGATAGTGGTGCTTCAATAAACATAATGCCTGAAAAGAAATATAATGAACTGTCCCCACTGCCGCGACTCATGCCATCAAAAACAAAAGTGTATATATAGGCTGCATAAAAAGTCAAGGTTCATTTGTTGTGATGATGAAACACAAGAAAGTGAGGGTGAAAGCACCCATCCATGTGCTTCAAGGTACAGTGTCAAGTGCCGGTTTATTCCGCTTCAGCACAGCTGCTTATATGTGACTGATTTCCATGAATTACAATATGAATGCTTATCATGAATAAGTAAGTCAATTCCCATCATTATTTCAGCTTACGACTATGAAAGTGAAATTGCACGTTAATGAAGCTGGCCGTCCTGTTGCTCAGAGACATAGACTTATTGCTTTCCCATTTCACAAAGCTGATGAAAAAGCTTGAATTGTTAATTAACCATGACATTATTGAGCATTCTACTGGTCCGACGACATGGGTTTCTCCCATAGTGATAGTGCCTAAAAAGGACAGTGAAGGAGCTGTATGCATATGTGTTGACATGTGTCAGGCAAACAAAGCAATTAAAAGAAAACAACATCCAGGTCCACATATTTCCTTACATGATAACCCAGCTAAACAGTTTAAACGTGTTCTTTCGCTTTGATTTAAATAAAGGTTTTCATCAGTTCGAACTCGAAAAAGATTGCAACATACATTAAAACATTTTCTAATCATGTTGGTCTGTTTCATTACAAGAGACTCTGTTTTGGTGTGTCATAGGCTACTGAAATTTTTCAAGACGTCATTCGATATTTCATACAGCCTAACGTAAATGCATTCAATTATACCGAAGGCAAGTTGGTTTTCGGAGCTACACAGAAGCAGCATGACAAAGCTCTCACTCAAGTGTGTTGTTTGCTTACAGGTGCAGGTTTGTCATTAAATGCAGACAAATGTGAATTCCACAAGTAGAAGTTGAAATTCTATGTCCATATCTTTTCAGATGGGGGCATGACACCTGATCCTGCAAAAGTCCATGCACTATCAAATGCTGATTCCCCACAAGATGTTTCTGTACTACGGTTGTTTCTTGGCATGGCTAGTTACTGTTCCCTAGACATAAAAGACTTTGCTATTGTAAGTGCTCCTTTGCAAGAGTTGACGAAGAAAAATGTTTCATTTGAGTGGTCGCAAGGATGTGCAAAAAAGTTTTAAGACTATTCAACAAGTCATTGAAAATGGAATTGAAATGGCCTACTTAAATCCAAAGCTGTATACAAAGGTTGTATTTGGCGCTAGCCCTGATGGGTTAGGCGCTATCTTTGCATGGTACTGTGGACATCCAAATGCATGAAGGCATATTGTGGCATATGCTAGTAGAAGTTTGTCCCAGACAGAACGTGCTTACTCACAACCTGAGAAAGAGTTTAGTGGTGGTATGGGGCTGTGAATACTTCCATGTGTTCCTGTATGGAAAACCTTTTACAGTAGTAACTAATCATCAAGCGGGAAAATAACGTATAAACCGCCCGACGGCGGTGTTCTTGGTAGAAGGATCCCACACTATTTATTCTCTAAAAAGCGGGTTGGCTTTGTTGTATATATAAGTTGTTTTGATTGATGTGGCTGCAATAATTGTTATACAGAAGGGGTTTGATGCTTATGGCCCAAGTATCGGGATTCAAAAATCTCCGTTAGTGCTCCGTTCTCCTCATCTTGAGGAGAATGGAGCATGTACGGAATCTACTTATATGCACAACAAAGCAGACCCGATTTTTAGAGAATAAAGAGCGTGTGATCCTTCTACCAAGAACACTGCCGTCGGGCAGTTTATACATTATTTTCCTGCATGTCATCAATGGATGCATTACCTCACATGAGTTAGGAGTGAAGGGAAGTGCAGGAATATATCGTTAAATCAATCAGTTGTCACAACATTTGATCGTATAGGAGTGGAGATTTGTCCCCTCTATACATTTTCTATAGCTTAACACTTTTGAAGAACAGTGTCAGAAGGAAAATATTCCTTGGAAGAAAGCCTACTTGCTTAATTTGTGATAAAAGTGCTGGGAGATATTAGTAGTAAAGCCTGAAGAAGGAGGTTGTACCTGTGTTTAGCTCCAAAACGTGTTGCTTCTTGGTCTACTTGTAATAAAAGTTTTTGTGAACCATATGGATTATTGTGGAATATATCATAAGGATAACAAACAAGATGAAATGCTGAGTTGCTGTTTATGATTGTCCTTGTAATTGCACAGATCGATTTGCACATTTTTCTATATATGTGATTTTATATAGTGTATGTTTTTGGATATTGGTTTTTAGGTCTCGCCTACGCAGCGCGCATGCGCTGCATAGGAAAAAGACCTTTAGCCATCGATTCCCTTCTTCAGGCAAAAACGTGCATGCGTTGCACTGCTTTGAATGGCAACGCATGAACGTTTGGCGATTCCCTTGCGGGAGCGAGCTTTGACACCATATGTTTGTAATTAACTTGCAAACATATGGTGCCCCTGCTCACTACCGCAAGGGAAACAGGCTCAGGCCTCCTCCTCCCTCTCCTCCCCCGGCTGCCTCCTCCTCTCCTCGTCTGTGCATGCTTGTTTTAAACTTTATTGAAGTGCTCTCGGGCTCTGAAGAGAGACATGGAAAGCAAGAGAAGTCGCCAATTTCCCATGCACTGCGATGTTCTTTGCTGGAGATGCAGCGTTCAGCCCTGCTTGTCTTTCTCCCTGGTTTAATGCATGAGATAGCTGGATTAGTCTTCTGTTAAAGGTCTTAAATGGTGTCCGTAAAAAGAATTATTCTGTGCCGGCCAAGGGTTCCCGTTTGTTGTCTGATGTTAAAAATCGTTCAACATTGGTAGCTTACACACTTGTAATTTGGTGTGTTGATTTTTGTTTTGTCTTAAACAAATTAGGTTATGAACTGTGCGGTGTGTAGTCATAAGTGACCAATGTCGAAAGAAATCTAGGCAAGAAGATGATGTTCCTTGAAGCAGATCGAAAAAGAGTCACCCAAAAACCAGCTGTAGCTTAACTAATAGTGGGACTTCAAGACAGCGAATTTCCAAGGGGAGCAATAGAGACAATAACTGCATGGTGTGTGCATGGTAGGTAATGTGAGAGTGTCAGAGGTGCTCGGTTAAATGCCTGGAAGCTGGGACACTCAGGCGGAATACTTTGAGTGGGAAGCTCGTGAGTTGAACGGGATCCTTGCTGTAACTAGGAGCAGTGACAACTGTTTATCACCATGCAGATGAATTTATGTACCCACCAGTGATAACGAAATAGTTTTTGGCAATTTTCTGAAGGGACAATACTATTAACAATCTCAGTGGTACACCTTTGTTTTTGAGCTTGGAAGCCTGAATCCGCCCGTGATTTGAATGTGCGCAGATTTTACTTATCTTGGAAAAGGTGATGGTCACTATAGTCTACAGACCTGATGTATCACACAGTGCCGGGATTAGCGCTCAAGTTTCCCAATTCATCTGTCAACAGTCCCTATCTGGCATCTGCTTCCAGTGCCTACAGCCAGGCAGGAAAAGCGCCTAGTGGACCCCAGCCGTTTCCCACTAGGCTCAGCACAGAAAAAGGGTCTAATCACCGCCCACCTCTCTTATAACTGCACTACTCACCGATAAATCACTATGTGTCTGCAAACTGGTCTTAACTTGAGGAAGCCGGTTTCATTTTAATGGAAAGAAGTCCCATATACCATAATATCTTATACAGCCAAAATTAAACCTATTTTTCTCTCGAAGCCGCCATATTCAAGTGCCAGCTCAAAGCAATAACTGGTTCTCGGGAAAGTATTAACTGATCACCTTGTCATTAGGACCCCAGCACTCCAAGATGAAGAGGAGGACGCATAATATGTGGCCATCAATGCCTGCCCCTACTCTCACCCAAACACAGTTGTGCAAACAGGGATTCTGTCCCATCTGCTCGACACCCGACCTATATACTTTCATGGAACATAAAATTGCAGGCAAACAAGAGTAGTGAGTGCCATCACCCCAACAGCCCTGACCAATCACAGCAATCGGTTCAGCGGTGTGCAGAGGGATGATGCTACCTAAATTAATGCTTACTGTGATATCAACTTTTAAATAAAGAAAGACCAAGTCATCTGAGTGTGCTGATTATCATTACTAACCAGCTCAGTGGTCCTCTTTTCATCATTCGGTAATTATAGACATTCTGAATCTACTCAGAATGCTAAGGAGAACGGCTACTCGACTCACTGGTGCTAATTTTAGCAACAGGTAAATAAAAAATGCCGAGTTGATTCAGCATGCTGATGACCGTTACTAGCCAGCTCAATGGTTCTCATTTCACTAACCTGTAAATAAAGATTGAGCCGGTTTAGCATGCAGGTGAGCTTAAAAACCCGGCCCAGTGGTCCTCCTTTCATCAACCTGTAAATGAAGATTGAGCCGGTTCGGCGTGCTGATGAGCTTTAAAACACGGCTCAATGGTCCTCATTTCATCAACCTGTGAATGAAGATTGAGCCGGTTCGGCGTGTTGATGAGCTTTAAAACCCGGCTCAATGGTCCTCATTTCATCAACCTGTAAATGAAGATTGAGCCGGTTTGGCGTGCTGATGAGCTTTAAAACGAGCTCAATGGTCCTCATTTCATCAACTTGTAAATGAAGGTTGAGTTGGTTCGGCATGCTGATGAGCTTTAAAACCCGGCATAGTGGTCCTCATTTCATCAACTTGTAAATGAAGATTGAACCGGTTCAGTGTGCTGACGAGCGTTACTAACCAAATGAATGGCTCTCATTTCCAGAGTTGTCAGCATTGGAACTGGGGAGCCAGACTGGAGTCCCGGCTTCGGCTCACGATCCTGTGATTCTGGGCAAATTATTTAATCTCATCATGCCCAAAAACGTGTACGGAATCTGGTTCTAGTGTAGAGCGCACTAAAGCCATTGAGCAGAGTTTGAGCTATATAAAACTGCAACAACAAAAAAACATAATAATAATAATAAGCAAATAAGGAAATGCTGGGCCAATTTAGGGTGCTAATGGGAAGTACTGCCCTCCTCAGTGGAACTCATTTCATCAACTGTAAATATGAGTTCAGTTCACGCTGCTGGAGGACATTACTACCCAGCTCTGTGTTATGAGTTGCAGGGAGATTAAGCCTATAACATCCGCGTCGTCCGTAGCTCTCTTTAGTGGGAGCTCAGCCCACTGAGGGCCTCATTTATGAGGCCCCTTGTACCAATCGGAACGTCACTTTTTGTGACGTTCCGTGGCGCAGAAGCTTGCGTGATGTTTATCAGGCAGCACAAAGCCACTTTTTTTGGCTTAATGCTGCCTCATAAATATCAGTCCCTTTAAGGTAGTGTTCTGCGTTAAAGGGGCGTGCAATGGGTGTTGCTGGGGGCGTTCCTAGCAACATCTATGGCTTTTTGACACTACCCCAGATTTACGAGAAATTGTAAATCCAAGGCAGTGCCAAAAGCTTACGCCTCCCCAGGGGAGGCGTGAGGGAGGCGCAACGGGGAGAAATATCTTTATTCCTCCTTGTTTTTCATTTTTCTATGTGTGCGGCATTCTGCAGCACAGGTAGAAAAAGGAAAAGCCTCTTGGATTATTTTTGTACCAAGAGATTTCCCTTCCTGTACAAAAATAATCATCCCCGCAAGGCAGGCACCCGTGCACCATTGTGCAAAGGTGCCTGCGCTGTCGCAGGCAGCCCATTGTGAGCAAGCGCAGGGGAAAAGGACAGGAATGCGCGGTATCTTATAGAAATTGGGCATTTCTTCCCTTTTCTATTGCCGTAGGGCCAGGCAGAAGGAAGGCCTGCTGCGCTTCCCTGCGGCATAACCTCATAAATGAGGCCCCCGCTTCTTACTGGTGCAACTACAGCTGTTCATGAACACCAAAACATAGGGGGGGCTCATTTACAAGCCCCTTGTGCTGCCGGTACATCACCTTTTTTCCATATTAACAGTGACGCACCAGCGGCGCAAGGGGCTTGTAAATAAGTCCCAGGGTCTTCAAAATTGACAAATGCCATTTTCCAAACTATTGATAAGCATGCTGATGCAAACAGAGATGCATCACTTCCCTCCACTGCTTTACATTCCATACCTCAACAGAACATAAACACTAGTTTACAAGCAGGACAGCCCCCCTCCCAAATAAGCCCCGGAGGTGCAGGGCTGTGTCAACAATAACACCCGGATACTTACAGAACCTGTGGTAAAAGAACCTAGATCAGAGGTGCCCCAGGTCTGTGTGCGTGTCTTACACCGCAGGTTCGATTTACAGCCAAAACAGCCTGGATTTAGGTGTGCAGTGCAGCGTCACTAACTGTGGGGCAGATTTACAAGCCTCCTGCGCCACCAGTACGTTTTAGCGCCGAGACGCCTTAGGGTATTCGTTGCACTCTATAAATGTTAAAAATAAAATAAAATAAATAAATACGTCACTTTTCATGGCGTACTGGTGGTGCAGGGGGATCCTCCATATTTACAAGGACAGGAAAAGCCACCCTGCATGACTTTTCCTCTCCTTGTAAATACGACCCCTTCACACGCAGCAGTTTGCGTTGAAGGGGCTTTACATGGGTGTTGCTGTGGGTGTTCCCACGCAACACCCAAGGAACAAGACACATCTCCCGATTGACGAGAAATCGTAAATCTGGAGATGTGTCTGAATGCTACGCCACCTTAGAGGTGGCGTAGGGAGGCGCAACGAGGAGAAATGTTTTAATTTCTTGTTATTTCCTCTTTCAACGCGTGCTGCATTCTACAGCACGCATTGAAAGAGTAAAAAGCCTTTAGTGATTGTATTTGTGCAGGAAGGCGCCCCTTCCTGCACAAAAACAATCTCCCCATGATACAGGCATCCTTGCACCATGGTGCAAGGGTGCCTGCGCCGGCGCATGGCTGCAGTTTGTGCGCCAGCGCAGTGGAGAGCACAGGAATGCAACATATTCTAAATATATTGCATCCCTGTGCTTCGGAAGTGCTGCAGCCTGTCGCAGCCGAAGGGCTTGCGGTGCAGCGCTGCGGTACTTCTTCATAGATATGCCCCTAAAAGTGAGAACTTTGCACTGTCCAACTGCAAATTCTACTTCCAACCTTGAAATTGGGGGGATGGGGAGTGGCGGGAGGGGTCATTTTTAGCTGTGGTAAGGCCAGAGGGAGCTGGGGTTCTCTCAAGGGAGGGGCTGGCCACAGCTCCGTGGGTGTTCCCACACGTTCGCAATGAGTTCACACGCCACCATTGACAGTCTATGAATTTCAGGAAACATCTACAAACGCATGTTTCGCTTCCCCATAGGATAACCCACCGACTTATTTCTACTCAGTACATACTGCATGTATCCACATGAACATTTCCAAGAAGCTTCTACCCGTTTAATGCTACAATCCAGTCCTAGTCAGTTTTGTTTGCTTTTGTTTGCGACTTGTAACTATTCTCTGTAAAGTAACCGCAATGCCTCACATCAAACTCTTATCTATGCAGATAATCTGCCTGAAATAATAACACCTTCGCTGCGGCTTCAAAGTCCAAGAAATCCACAAATACCCAGACTCAGTAGAATTCCTTGGGGAATGGGATTAGGGACACCCAGGCAGGTTGAAAGGCCTCAGTCTGTGTGGTCTTTGAGTGCAAAGCCCTACAACGATGCAATCTTTTATTTATGTTTTTGATGTGTTTGTGTAATGTTATGAGCATTCTCAATGGAGGTATGGATTTTGCATAACACAGTTATGTATGTGGCATGAGAGAGAAAACCTGCCATCATGCAACTCGGTAATCATTGCACAGGCTGAATACAGATAAATCCCTTATTTTGCATGGTTACCAATAGGCATATGTTATATGTGACACAATGATCCAGCCATAGCAAACAGACCTAGCTCCAAGTAGTCTCTTGTAGGGGTACAAGCTGCTAGATACAAGCCATTTTCCATAACATAGCAGCCGATGGATGCAACAGATCACTCCGAAAGGACTCGGTAAAGGTGTTACATATCATGTGGAGCCATTTTCCAGCAGTGGAAAGACTTTGTAACCAGGCCCTTATGACTGTTCTGAGCCTCCCGCTGAAGGCAGCAAATAGCGAACTGGCAATAATATTTTAATACAGAAAAAAAGGAAATGTTGGGTGTTTGTGGATAATCGTTCGAGTTATTACTTCTCATTGGTGACCATTGCATTATCTCTGCCATCAGTGGATAAAGCCAGTCTTGTAGTTGAACATAACCTCACAACAATTACATAACATGACAATATATGCGTATAAAAAGAAATACAGTGACGTCTGAACTCATAATATTTACATGTGTACTTTCTAGTCTTTTTCAATGAAGACCAATCTTTAGCTGTAAACCTGCACTGCCTTTTTTGGTTCAATAAACAGGACTTTAAAATTCTAAGTATAACTATGATGTTTTATTTTTTTACAACTCTTTTTTAAAATTTGTTAAAACAGGAACTTAAAAACACTTTCTATGGACTATGTTGGGCCCCACCTCTCGGTATTCGGAGGAAGTCACCCACATTTGCTGGAAGGCTGAGAGAGAGGCGAGGATGGATGCTCCTGTCCACACAGACAGCTTCCGGTCAACTGGTGCGAACACCTTGACAGCAGTGTCACATGGCACCAGTCTGCAGATCTCCTTGGTCAGCCTCTCATGCATACCAGGAAAGACGCTGCTGCCCCCCGAGAGGATGATATTGCTGTATAAACACTGCCTAAGGTCGATGTCGCACCTCATGATGGTGGTGTTGCTCAACTCGTGGATGCCTGGTATGCCCAGGCCGATGTTGGAAGGGCTGAAGAGAGTCTCTGGGCAGCGATACCTCTGGTTGTACACCATAACCACCCTGCCATCGGGTAGCCGGTAGGCCTTTTCAACTTCGCTAGGCTGCTTACACATCTCCGCATCAAGGTCTATAGCTACATAGCAGAGCTTCTCCTTCATGTCCCGGACAATCTCCCGCTCAGATGTGCTAACCAAAGACAGACCGATTTCGGACAGAATGCGCATCAGGTAGTCGGTGAGGTCATGTCCTGCCACATCCAGCCTGAGGACGGCATGGGGCATGCAGTATCCTTCGAAAATGGGCACAGTGTGTGTGACCCCTGCTCCACAGTCCACCACACAGCCCGTGGTGCGGCCAGAAGCATAGAGTGCCAGCACTGATTGGATGGCAACATACATGGCAGGCACCCTGAAACGCTCAAAAAGTATCTGTGTCATAGCCTCGCGGTTGCAGAGAGGATTTAAGGGCACCTCAGTGACCAAGACAGGCCTTTCCTCTGGCCTGGTGGTCAGGTCGCACTCATACACGTTCCTCCAGATCAGCTCCATGTCAGGCCAGCTGGTCACTACCCCATGCTCCACTGGATACTTGATGGAGAGGATTCCCCTTTTGGCTTGGGCCTCCTCACCGATGTAGTACTCCTTTTGCCCGGCTCCAATCATCACGGACCTGGCTCTAGCTCTACCTATGATATTGCTGTAAACAAAGCGTGGCAGCTTCTCCCCTGAAAGACCAGCTTTGATCAAACCTGACCCGTTGTCTATGACCACAGCACTTTTCAGGTGTTGATAGTACATATTGCCAGTAGTTCCAGCTCTCCTTGATGGAGAACAATTACTTCCACTACCTGTGTTTCCTCTACTCAGTGCTCTGAACGCAGTCCCACAGCCGTGTGCCCTCAGTGCCTGCAACTGCTAAACCTCCTCACTGCTAAAAAGTCATTAACTGGCTGCACAGTGACATGGTTACTCTGAGGTAACAATCAAATTGAGTGATGCAGTAAGCCAGACCCCCTTTGGCAGGGACCACTTTTGTGTCTAGAATGAATATACAGCAGTGCCATTCATCTAAAACCTTGCAGTTTACTCTTTCATTAGAAAGTTCAAACCATTCTCTGTGAGCACATCAGCATTTAGGAACATTTTTGAGATTTACCCACAGATGACCTGGGAGTGTACCTGGGCCCTTTCAAGGTGAGTAATCATCACTTCCCTTTTCACCTTGGCTCTACCTTGCAGAGACAAAACAAATGAATATCTCACAAATTGTGATCCAGAGAGGAAAACAAAAATTGTCCAGTATTCTTACACAACGTATTGGGTCAGTATATTAAAATTCCCCCCTACTAACAAAAGTGTCATGCAGGAATAGCACTTTAATGGCCAACACTAATTGCACTCTAATTTTAAAAAGGCAAACAGGCGTAATAAAAAAGATGCTCAGGTTTACCTAGTAGACCACCAGTGTCCAATGTAGAATGAGGAAGGTTTATCCTTGACAATTTTTCAGGACAACTGCTAACTATGTACATTTATTTTATGTAGATGTGTACTGTTGACATATATTTTATTCGATATCCTAATATATTCTGTGAATAGGGCCCTCCTGGACCCAACATCAGATACCTTGCCTAGACCATCATTGCGTATTTTAGCAACTTGAAGTCTAGGGGTGAATAAATTGACTTGAGAATAGCGATTCTCCCAATTACCATGCCAAGAGAATCTAGATTTCATTAAAGACACAGAGGCTAACATTATGCATTAGCCAATCGGCCATATCCTGAAACGACTAGCCTGGAAGGAGTGCTAGTCCACAGAAGAAAAATGATTATGGTTTTGTAGGGGTCGGGCCTGGAAGTACGGAAAATGTCTTTCTCTTGGAAGTTCGCTCTTTATCATATAAAATAACTCCACCACTCAGAAATATGACAAACACAAAATGAGTACCTTTCAGATGAAAGAGCGCCATGGTTCAAGTGTTCCTTTTGTTGGTGAACTAGTTAGTGGATGGAGTTCTAAATGTGGATTCTATTCTTTTATGATGCAGTGTACAGGCTGTGTTGTGATGAGGTCATGACAGATGCTGAAGTAAAGTGAAATATAAAAGATATCCTGCACGCTCAGGGCCATGCCATAAAATCCTGTGTCACAGAGAAAATTCCAGGTAAATTAAAAGACAGCTCACTGTCAGGGCTGGATGAGCTGAGGGACCTCAACCCACCCACACCCTAAAGCAGCAATGAAGGACAGTATACAGATTGCTTAGAGGCAAATGCACCATTTTGAGCCATGAGCCGGAATAATATATAACAAGGGATTCTACTAAGAACTGATAGGAAAAGGGATAGCTTTTTAGTTGGAAAATTGTATGAAAAAGGAATAGTTTTACCCCAATGAAAACAACATTTGCGAAGGGACTCCCATGCACCTCCTAGCATCTCCTGCCTGTCAGCACCCTCTGTTTTCCCAGAGCTGGGACTCGTGCTTTTCTGCTGGTGCTTATCAGCCTTGATCTATTACACTTGTTTCTGTTATGATAGTGATGTAGCCTCATCTTTCTATCTATCACCTTATGCTATCAATGTCCTTATGTCTCCGGGATGAAGACTCAGGACAGCAACAGTGGCATGGGGGGTTTTGTGGGAAGGAGGTCAGAGGAAGGTATCGATGGAGAGCAGCACGGAAGAAAGAGAGAGATGGGGTTGGGGTGAAGTTTATCACGTCTTGGTTTGCACTGAGGGGCGGCCAGAGAAAGGATGAGGGTAGAGGATGTAACACATAGAAGAACAGTGGTGAAAGGGAGAAAACGTAATGCATAGTGGTGAAACTTGGGGAAACTAGAAGAGGCAGGAGTGTGTCCACAGCTGGAGAAGTGTGAGGCCTGAAGATGCACATAAAGATAGCACCCAGAGCAAAGATAGTATTCCTGTTATTTGCCAAGAACAACAAACAAGAAAAAGTTACGAACCTGGATCAATGACATGAGCCTTGATGGCTTTGAAACCGAACGTTCACTGAATGCCAAGTCACTTTTACTCACCCTGGGCACAAACCTCACCCTCAAGGAACATGTTTTCCACTCAATGACGACCTGGTACAAGCTCTTGCTTCTAAGTAAAGTGGATCCGTTTCTTTCCAAAAGCAACTTCAGAAGTGCTGTTCAGTACTTTTTACTTTCTCATCTGGATGGTGCTAATGCCCTGCTCCATTCAGGGGCGGCTCTAGGCTCATGGCGGCCCTGGGCATGGATCGTAGGTAGGGGGCCCCGGAAGAGAGGGTCCGGGCGGGACAGAGCACGGAGGCCAGTGAAGAGGGGGGGTCAGGGTGTTTGGAAGTGGAACAGAGGCCACCAAATCCTTGCCAAGGGGGAGCCACGCAAATATGTATTCATCCTCAGAGGATTATTATATTAAGGATATATATTGGCGTGGTGGCCCCTGGGGTTTGTTGGCCCTGTGCAGGTGCACAGCTTGCACATGCCTAAGGCCGCCCCTGCTCCATTACCTCCCAAACTCCACACTGGCACCCCTTACAAGCATCCTACAAGCCACAGCATGACTAATCCAGGGAGTCACGAAATATGATCCCAGTACCCCATCCTAATGGAGCTCAATTAGCTCCCTTTGCCACCTCACACCATCTTCCAAACCAGCTCCGTCTTCTATAAAGACACCACTGATTACCCCCTCCCTTATCTTGTTGCCAAGTTCACACTGTCTGGTGGTTCTCAGCACACCCGTAACCAGGACACCATCATACTGCAGACTAAGAAGTGTCAGGAAGAAAAATCAAGCAGTAGGCCTTTCTACCCATACACCCAGGATCTGGAACATCATCCGTATATCCATCAGGACAGCCCCAACTCTGCACAAATTTAGGAAAGAGTTGAATACACACCTCTCTAAATAAAACTACATCACAATGCAATAACAGTCCACAAACCAACTACCTCTTCTAACACTCATTTACTTTATGCTTCTCTTTGACCCTGTACAGCACTCTGCTCCCTTTTGGCTAGGTTCACGCTATGGAAATACCACATAAGTACATTCATAAAGCAGAGAGAATATCTTACTATTGCTCAACAAGCCCATGTTTTGCAGAATGGGCAAGTCTAAATATTCTCTTGCCAGTTTTGGGGGGTGACAGGTGATAGAGTGTAGTGCAGGGGAGAGGTGTGGCGCCACGGTCAGGGCGACTGACGCTGGATGCTGGGGATCACAGTTCGATCCCCGTCTCCTGCGGCAGGGGTCTGCCCAGCACCATGAAACTCTGGGCAATAGCTTGCTTAATCTTCCCAACGGCCCCAGCGCCTTGAGACCCCTACAGGGGTGATTTGTGCGCGATACAAGTACTGGATTTACTGGATTTACATTTTACGCTGAGGACACCTGGCACTATTTGACGGTGTAGGTGGAGGGCTGCAAGCATTTGGTGCTGGTCAATGTCACGGGATGTAGGCCACTAGCACTCGCCTCTTTGATCACTGAAGGCATTTGGTCTCAGTATTGGCAGGTGGACAGTAGGGATCACTTGCCAAGGTGTGTGTGCAAAGGGATAAAGGGCTTTGCCTGGGCCTGATTTTGCTTGCCAGTTCAAGCAAACACTCGTAATTTCAAGCCCTGAAAAATGTTAACCATAGATTATTCAGTCTGGTTGAATCAAGGGGTCAAATTATCTCTGTCTTGCTCTAATCCAATGACTTTGGGTAGAACTCTATTGAAATATGTGTGGTGCGCTGTCTACCTAGGAGATAGGAATAAGGATTATGGCACAGCAATGGAGTTCCTTTTTGACATCGATTCCAATACCTCTAATATGCTTAGTAGACTATCCCAACAAAAAATCTACTAAGAGAGCAGAGTGATGAGAGAGTGCAATGAACCACAGAGGATTATGGCAATATCTCTCTACAGCCCTACACAGGTCAGCCTGCACAGTGGCGCCACAGTAGAGGAGATTCAGAAAACATGTCTGTGGTGCGAGAGACAACTTAAAGAGTAGAAGATCTTGCTGAGAACAGTCCAGAGGAGGTGATTCCCCCTTGTCACGGAGGCTGACTTGTGTGAAACTTATCCAAAAAGAGCACAGAGCTCACAGATCCTACAACTCGGCAAAAGCAGTGCTACTGGTTTGTATTTCTCACCACCGGTGCACTTAGGCCACAATCTGAAGTTGAATCAGAAAATGGGAGAGGATCAGGCCTGGCGGTGAGAATAGATAAAGAAATTGGAAGGGGGCCACAAAACTGAAGGCTAGTACATTGGAACAGTGGTTCCAGTAAACAATTAACCAACACATAAAATGCATAAATCAGAGAAAATTATTTAGAAGACCCGTATTATAGTAAACATACAGTGTTATTTAATCACACTGAACATACATTGATTTGTAGTGTTGTTGTAACAATGCCAAATATTTACAGTGCCCCTAGGAAGAAAAAGGGAGAGCAGGGAGATGGAAGTGTTTGTGATTAAAGTGAGGAGGTGAGTAGAAAGTAGAGTGCGAATCACAAAATGTGTTTCTTAAAAGATATAAGTCTGCTATTATAAGCCAAGAGATTCACATTGAGGCAGAGCAGTCCTGAGAGCCTCATAGAGTGCACAATTGTCTGGTGCAGAACCATTTTCAGGGAGTGGGGGGAGCTTGGAGGGGCGAAAGGGTGCTAGGAGGAGGTAGTTATGGTGACAAAGTGTCGAGTTGCTGCGGAATGCAAGTATGTGCCCTTCAGTGCTGGTTACCTGTCTGGGAAGGCACAGTTGAGGTAGAGGTCTTTTAGATGTTTTTTTAATTCTACAAAGGACAGGATAGTCCTAAAGTCTGTTGGGATGGAGTTCCAGATCTAATCCCATTTACTTATTATTACTCTCCCCGCATTAGCATTAGTAAAATAGCTGGGTTTAGTTTTTCAGCAAGCATGTGAGTTTCAAGCGGCCATTTTGTTAACTACTGCACAAGTGCAGAAAGTTCCAACCAAGCAAAAGGTACGTCATACTACGTAGATACAGTAGACGCATGCGCACTAAAGATTTACGGTTAGCTGCCATTTTAGAATTACACTCGAGTTACTTATTAATAAAACATATAGGCAAGCTTTGTCTTTTCTTATAAATGTTATTTCCACAATACAGGTTTAATAATGGGTTAGAGGTTACATGAGAAGATTGCTTTCAAGCAAGTCTCTTTTCACGAGTCCTTGCTTCATCAGACCTCCTGAGCGTTTTGAGGTATTAGTACCTCCCATTATGCCCTTGGAAGAAACACCCTCAATGTGTTTAGTCTTCTTTAATCTGTTTCCCCTTTCTTTGTGAGTACCTGACTCCCCACCTGATATTGAATCTGGGTCAGGTTCTTCCTCAGAGAGGGTGTGTCTTTTGTTGCCCATATCCTGATGTATGGTGTCGCGCACGCAGGGCTGGATATATTTTTTTATTAGGTCTTCATTTATATTTGGGAGGGGGCTTCAGGGCTCTAGCTATCTTGATCTGACATATTGGGACTTGTATTTATATTAATAGTATGGTTTTTTTAATAAGGTAATCTCCTTGTAAAAGGGATATAAATTAAGGGGATGGATGTTTACCCCTATCGCCTACTGCCAAGACATTTGGGACTAGGGCTTGGTTTTTGGTTATTTCCCTGTAGTTTTATAATATTTTTTATATTTCTTTTTGGTAGCGCTAATTTAAATGTATGACTAAAAAGGGCAGTAGGGCTATGTCAAAAGGATGATCCCAGGTTGGTAGCGCTATGCTGGAGAGACGATCAGCTGTTCACTCGATGTAGCAACTGACAGAGTTGCTAGAGCAAACGGCCGTGTCTGTGACAGTGAGACGCAGCCGTTGCCCACTTCATTCCTCAAATCTCTATATTCCCCTAACACACTCCTATGACGTTGCGCATCGATGAGAAGCACTGTCTCTGTAGCAGCTCCTGAAATGCCAAAGTTTGGAATTGGTCAGTTTTTAGAGGCCGTACCGCGTAGCTGCGGTTTACAATTAAATGATAAGGCATTACTGGGAGTTATTCAGGAGGCGGTCAGGAAAGGGGCCGGAGACCATAGATTGAAAGCCTTTGTCCTACACTTTACAAGGAACCTGAAATATGTTAACACTAAATCAAATTTGACCCTTATTGGTTGGAATACGTCTTGACAGGTGGGAGCCATCACCCAGCTTTACCTGAATCCATGTCTCAGTATGCAAGTTAATCAGCGGGTCTAACAGTTGCCTTGGTATCCCCCACCTCTTTAATTTGGACCATAAAAGATTCAGATTAATATGGTTGAAAGCAGCCTTATAATCTATAAAGCACAAGTGGATGGGCATTTTAGTTGTTTTGGCCTTGTCAATTAACAGGCCCATGGTTAAAATATTGGTAGTTGTCCCAACCAACTTAGCAAAACCAGTCTGATTAACCAGAATTAGGGATTTTTCTGTGGCCCAGGCCTGCAATTCCTCCAAAAGTATACCAGCAAAATACTTTGCCTTGTTGTTGATAAGGGTGACGAATCTATAGTTTTGTGGTAGAGACTTATCCCCAGATTTAAAGATCGGAGAAAGGATAGAGTCCTTCCAGGAACCGGGCAATCTATTGAAGTGTTTCATTTCCAAAAAAAGTGGCTCGAGTGCTGCAGCCCATTCGCTTTCCTCCTGTTTGTAAAGAATGGGAGGAATTCCGTTCGGGCCTGGCGCCCCCCTCTCTTCTTTCTTTTTTGATTTGGCGCATACTTATTTTTTGTAAACTTGTCACTTCTTCATTCGTGATTGCTATATGGCCTTCTTGTTTGTAGTGGCTCCTGTGCGTTGACTTTAAGTTGTTATTGTCAGTTTCTGTCTCCAAATGGAAATCTCTGTCTTGTTTAAAATGATTTCTAAGATGGTTTGCCCATACTTCTTCGGTGATATTAGAAGAGACTCCGTCATGCCTATGTTTTATGAAGGAATTTACGGTTTTCCCAAATCTTGCCCAGTCATTCTGTTTGCTATCTGCGTGTAGTTTTGCCCACATGTTGTCCTCCACAGATCTATTTGCTTACCATTTTGTTTTTTTCAGTGATGAATTTAATTCCCGTAAAAGATCATGTTTTTTTGTGTACCTTATCTTCTTTTCATATTCTCTTGTAAAATGATTCATGTTGCTGCCGGTCTGTCCCACTTGTAGTTTTGGACTTGTAGAGTAAGCTGCCATAGTTGTTAGAAAACTCTCCCATTTCTCAACTTTGCTAGCTCCAATTCTTTCATGAAAGTTCTGCTTTGCCTTTTCTAGCATGCTTTCATCGATCGCTGCCGAGTACTTGATAATTTTTTAGTTGATGGTTTAAACTGAATTTTTAGGTACTAAGGATAACTCAGGTTTAGGCTTGCTAATATTAAGAGTGATTTCCTGGGGGCAGTGATAGCTGTCAGCTTCTTCCCCTATCCGAAATGAGGCCATTTGATGGAATAAGGATAATGAAATAAAGGTGTAATCCAATATTTTACTGATTCTTGTCGTGTGGAATGTAGTCGCTGGAGGATTATCTCCAATAAATCTCCCGTTTAATGCTCTGATGTTGAAGATTTCGAGATTCTCTAATATCTGCCTGTCTAACTTGGAGTATTTGGATATTTGTGGCCTCTCTTGGAGTGGTATATCCCAGGCTATGTTTTGAAAATGATTATCATCGTCTGTCGAGATTCCCATCAGATTAAGATTGAAGTCCCCGGTGATCATAAGATCTGTTGACGGTGTTTCGCTTATGCACTCCTCCAGGTACTTACATAATTATTTTGCTGTCTTTAATTTTCTCTTTGGGTGAATATAGACATTGATCAATGTAAGATGTATTCCCCCATGCCTGGTTGCAAAGTGGAAAGGTTTACTGCCATTGACTCAGGAGAAGTTGGTCCAACTTCTTTGATCACATAGGCACTTGTGGCTGAAACATAGGTCACTAGACCACCTTGAAGGTCTCCATATTTCGCTATGCTTATAGCACTGGTAAAGAAACGCAGAAATTCGTGAAGGTGCGGGGGCTCTGCTAGCCATGTTTCTTGCAGTGCCACAATATCGAACGATCTTATGTAACTGTCAAAGTCTGATGTGGACATTTTGGAGGCCAGGCCATTGATGTTCCATGAGCATATACTAAAATGGTTACGCCCACTTGATCTTGAGTGTGTACTTGTTTGTCAATTTGCTTAATTGTTTATAGTTCTGGCGATCCATCTTAGATCGATTGGTCCTGTTGGGAGTGATGCACCGTCTAGAATACGTCCTGTGATTCGAAGATGTTCCACATTTCTTGCACCGCCTGTCCCTATTGCTCCTCTAAGTACTGATATTTCGGGTCTGTCGACAGAGTTCTGCACTCCGTCTGTTGCTGCTGGAATTAGTAAATCAGTATATCTTGGTTTTACATAAGGAGCTATTGTTATCCCCCAATTTTTGAAAGTATGAGTCTCTGCCAGTATTTTATGTGCAACTAGAGATGTTGTCCAAGTTGCTTTTGTTTTTTCAACACTTGTTCAGTCGTCCGCTATGAATTCGTTTGAAACCAGGTCCAGGGTTGTCACATCTGCCAGGGAGGGAATGTGAGATAGCAGCCGTAAAATATTGCCTCTATTCAGTATATCATGCCTACCTTTCGAGATATAGTCCGGCTTGAGCCATATAGTGTTTGTTGCATTTCTTAAGTCTTCTGGGCTCCTGATATATCTGTTGTCATTGCTTTCTTGTCTAAGTTTGTTTCCTTGTGCTGCTGTCAGTATTGCTCGGTATGTAGAGGATGCTGCTTCGTCACTCACTTTCTGACAGAATGTTTGTCGTCCTCTTGTGTTTAACTTTTGGTCCTCCTCTCCTTGACCGGGGACAACTGGCTCAGTTCCCAGACCCATTACATGTACCTGTGTTTCATCTCTCAGGTTTGCCCTCATATTTATAGATGCAGTCAATTGTCTGATAGAAGCCAGTTCGCTGTCATTTGTTTCTTTTATATCACCTCTTGCTGTATTTCCTGATAATTTAGGTAGTATATGGGGTTGCTTTCACTCTCAAGCTTTATCGCCGTAGTTTGTGCAGGATTTGTTGTTTTATTGATGATAGAACAAGTCATGGTATTGCACTTTTGTCGTCATTTCTGGATTGGCTCAGTGAATTTATTTTCTTTTATTGTTGGTGGTGGAAGCAAACTGGCCCCTCCCTTCATTCTTATTCGTGTCCTTTTCGGGCTTGGGTTCACCTTGTTCTGATTGCGATGTCGACCACAAAAGACGCTTGAATCCTTCTTGGTTTAAGTTTGTTTTTTGATTTCTGCCTTTCCGTTTTTTCGCTCGCCTTTGTTTTGCATTCATTTGTTTGTCTACCTTGTCTTCCCCTGAGACTGCAGGCATTTGATCATCTACTATTTTGGTTTCTTTGGCCTCTTCTTTTTGGGTCGTGTGAATCTGTGGATCCTTTGTCCTGGGGCATACCTATTTAATGACTTTTGTTGATTCTGTATTTTTCGGTTTGTCTATTTCATTCATAGTGCGGCCTTCAAAAGAATGCTTATCTGTTTCAGTCCAAGTGTGTCCCTCAAAAGAATGCTTGTCTTGGCCCTGTGGGGACTTTTTAAGTTGTGTGCATAGATCTCTCAGCATTAATGGAAGTGAGGCCAGTTTGTCAATGATTGGGCCACATCCACAACCCGAAATCATACTTTGAGATTGGTCATACTTGTTTTGTAGAAGTGTATTTAGTGTGCCCAGCTTCCAGTCGATGGCAACCACAAAGACAGCCAAGGTATCTAAGAGTGTCAGTTGGGTGTCCATCTTATCTAATTGGTAATGGAGGGCCTCTACCAAAAGTTGCATTGTTTTTAACAAGCTAGGCCAAGCAGTTCTCTGAATTGAGTTTTTACGTGATCCCTCCTCAAGTGTTTTGATCTTCTTTTATTCCTCCCCCCACATATGGCTCCTGGTTACATTCACTTATCTTTTCCAACATGTTTGCAATGAGCCCGCTCCTGCACTTATCTTTGGTGTAGACGGCCATAAGTCCTTCCCACTCTTCTTTTCCCAGATATGAGGAGACCTCTGTCTCTTCTGTCACTTATGCAGAGTTTGTCGCTGACTTCTCCTCTTTGTCTCTCTCCCCCCCAGCATTTGGCTCTATTTTATAATCAGGTATTTGTTTGTTTGGTTATAAAATTGGGGTAGGTGCTACCAGAGTGAATTCTATTCCTTTCCGTACCTCCCTTATCCTCGTTTGGTTGAGGTCAGTGTTCCTAGACAGCGTTTTTGCATCTGGACATATCTGACCATAGATCGTCGGTGCATCATTTAAAATGCAGTTACCAATTTTGTTTTTGTTGTATGTTGGTCCACTATCGCCAGCCGTATCATAGTTTTTTACTTGATTTTCTCCCTGGACATCTTTAGACATTTCATTTGCTTCGTTGGATCTATGTACTTGGACTAACTCGACATCAGCTGTCGGTACTTTGCCTGTAGTTTTCGCAGATCATCCGAGTTTTATTGTGTTGAGGAGTTGATGTTGCTTGTAAGGGGCTGCTGGCTGTTATACTAGCATTACTAGTTGTGCTAGGACTTCTCTTTTTATAAGTTGTTTTCTGTGCGCCGGTAAATTGTAGCGGTTGTATTGGCTGTACAGGCTGGAGAGGTGATTGAAGGCCTGGTATTTCTCTTGTGGTTGAAAGTAAAGTGTCCCCCACATTTTTTAGAAAGCAAAATTTTGTAAAGATTTTTGGGTGGTGTAAAAGATGAAAAATTAGTTGGCCCTCTTTAATGAATACATTTAAATGAACCGTAGTTTATATTAATTTATGCCTGACATCTGCCTGTAAATGATATGAGCCACTCATAATGGAAGGTAGCTCCATGCTGCACAAATGGTTAAAATTAAGTTGTCTGAAATTCAGCTGAAACCAGAAAGAATGGCAAGTGAACATGTACGTGCCCATTCTGCTGTAGCTCCAAGTTGTTTAATGATTCACTAGCTTTTCACCTATGTACAGAGCCAGTTCAGTCAGTTCAGCGAGCCCTTTCTAGGAATCGCTCGCTGACCTAGGACGTGACAAGTTTGGTCTGCCCTTGCCCGATTAAGTGAAAGGGCAAAGTGTTTGCTCAGCACAGATAGCAAGTGCGTCATTTGTATGGGAAAGCAGAAAACACGGGCCTCTGCTGATAGATCAACATTGCACATTGACATTTCAAGATAACCGGCCAAGGCAAGGCTGAAAGTCAGGAGGTGGTGGTTTAAAGATTAACCAGTATCTACATGGTCAGATGCGTCACAAATAATGTAAAATGTGAACGTAGACATATTTCTGAAATGCACCTTGATACTGTAATGTACACATGGACCTAATTCTAGCATGGTCACACCATGATGTAATAGTTAATTGATAACATACCAAGAGTTTGTGAACGTATATAAAGACTGATTTCTTTCTGTAAAACCAGATCACTTTGCACTCCTGCAAATTGTCTCAGCTGCAGCTTTATTGGCAATAAAGCCACTTTCTTTTGAAACCTTGTATGTGCCCTTCTTCTTGTCCCTAATAATAAATTTTATGCTTTTACAGTGGTAAGAGAAATATCATTTTTGGGGCTTGTTACATGTCTCCAAATTTAAGGAATGCCCGCTCTTTTCTAACCCTGAAGTATTTACATCTGCGGTTATTTCAATTAGGGAGCAGTTCTTCTGTGTTGCAAGTCTGGCTGGGTGGCGGTTCATCTCTGGCGCCCACGAGTATCTTGGTAGTTCGCTTCTGCTTTTTTGTCACCCCTTTGACCATTGTACTGCCGCGGACATGACCCGACCTTATGCTATCCTTTACTTGCTGCAACTGTTTTGTACCTGGCAGTTAGTGTCCATTGTAATGCAATTTGGCTAGGTTTTACTTGTTTAGATAATGAATGGCCACGTCAGGCACGCCAGTCTCACCAGACACTATCACCCACCCTACCTACAGTTGGTTGGCTAACACTTATGTCCCTTGTGTAGGGAGGTAGGTGAATTACAGGTTTCTTGGTGAATTAAAGTAATCGTAATGGTGATGCTTTTGTTATTCTTAGAGCAACAGCAAGAGCGAATAACCATTGGTGTGATCAAGTCCCAGTTCAAGAACACCCCACGCTCTCACCGCTCACCTCTGCTCTGCTTTCCTGCTCTCCGGGCACACCTTTGCCTGTACTTCCTTGGTTCTAGATCTGGAATCCAGGAATGTAGGCGTTTAGGAGCTCAGAGGTTCAAGAGCTCAGCTCCGTAGTTCGCTGTTGGTTCGCTGTCCTGCCTCCCTTTAACCTACAAGCGGTAGTGCTTACTTCTCCTCTTCTCCCCGCTGCTCGCCGCTCAACAGTGCACGGGTCCCTCAGTTGTTGGCTAACTGGCTACCATCCACCATCCGTCACCACTGCCCTCTCTCCCCCCTCCCGCTATCCGCTTCTGAAAGCGGGGGTAAGACCGGGGTGGTGGTAGGACAGCAGACACAAAAGCTTGCACTGGCACTGGAGCCGGGCCGGATGCAGAGGCTGTTGGTCGTCTGCCTCATCACTGAAATGCAGTCCGGCTGCAGTGCTCCTACGAGATCCAGCCACGGAGCAACTCAAAACAGCCGCCAACTAAGCTGCCGAGTGAGCCGCGGACCGCAGACTCGAATGGCGGCAGCAGTCCGGCAGGAACCCGGAACAGCGAGCAGCCCCAGCCCCAGCCGTGGGGCAGGGCAAAAACGCCAGCATCCAACAAGCAGTCGAGCTGGAGCCGAGCGACGAGCCATGAGTGAGACGCGAACAGCGGCAACGGCAGTGGAGGCAGTGGCGGCTGGATCAACAGCGATCCTCTCTCAGGTTCTCTCAGGCACGTAGCTTGTGCAGTGTGGGGAAGCTCGCACGCTCCAGTCACATCAGCAACCCACTGGTCCACAGTACCACAGAGCTTCAGAGTGACGGTAACTTCGGCCCCTTTCTGGCTGTCTCTGGCCCCTCTTGTCAGCGTCAAACCACTCCTCTGTTTCCGTGTGATGCCAAAAGGGGTCCACCTCCAGACTTCCCCAACTCTGGAAAGAAGCAACTCAGAGTAGTGAGGTAGTCAGGCAAGGGAAAAAATGTGAATGAGGAAGGAACCAGTGGGAAGCGGGAGACCTGCAACAAAAGAATACAGTTTTACTGCATATCCTGTCACAACTGACTACTCTCATTAAATTCTCACTAGAACACACTGATACCTTTCGGCTAGCTGTAAACTCCTTTAGTAGTACTTCTAACAGGTATGGACTCCGACTTCAGACTTAAAGCTTTCCTACAACAATAAACCACAATGATTAACTTTTCACTCCACGTACCATCTCTTCCACATAAACCGGTAAGTAGTGCATCATACATTCCAATAGTCACTCATCCAAATACAACATAAACACCGCTCCCAGGATAGGGCTTCCTTCCCAGCCAAGAATGAGATTAGAACGAGCCCCAAGCAAAAGGTGCTCCGTAGTTCGGAGTATTGAGCAATTTAAAGTAAAAAATAATAAACTCAGGGTCCATAGACAAGAGAGGAATAAACACCTCAAGAGTATCAGCAGTTTAACAGCAACGCTTCCATCAGTGTTGTTGTAATGTATAATCCAGCTCCGAGTCAAGCAAGCAGTTACTACTGTCTCAAATGAAAACAAAAGGAAAGATTGGCTTACTGTAAGTAAAGGATAGTCTCCAACGATAAGCGCTTCCACAGCGCGAGGAAAAAAGAAACAAACGCCAATCCCAAGGTCAATCCGACAAGATTCCTCCCTATAGTTCCAAGGCAGGGGGCATAACGCGGTGTGGATAAGCGCTTCCTCCAGCGCGAACAATCTCCACACCAACAGAAGCTGTCCGGCTCCGACGTGAAGTAACACACCACCTCTTCCTGATAGAGGGCTACACATCCGGACAAAAAACGCTATCAGCAGCGCTCGAAGGAAAACACCACTAGGGATGGTGAGAGTGCAGCGCTTCCTTAGCGCACAAGGAAGGACCGGAGTAAGGCACGCTGCTCCGCTACGATGCAACAAGAAGAGAGAGAGAGAGCCTCCACGCAGCCAGCGTGAGACTCGAAGCAAGGACCTCCATCGGCAGAATTACGCGCACTTCAGCCCATACCTGACTAGGCAATATAGACGGAGCTCCACCCCCATCAGGCCTTCTGGGAGATGTAGTTCAGGGCGCATATACCAGGCAATGTATGCGCTTTGGACGCTGCAGGCTCCGGTCAGCACCTGACACCTCTAGCCCCTTCCGCTCGCTCCTATGGCGTCGCACAAGTTGAGACCGACCTCACCTCACCTCTTGGGCCGCCGGGGGGCCACACTGTGACCAGTGCGGCAACAAACAAGGCAGGGTGCGGTAGCTGGTGGTATGTTGCCCTGTCCGTGATTTCTCTGTAATTTTCCCCACCTCGGCTGCACTCAAGTCTCGTGGTCTTGGGTCTCAGGTCTCGGCTCGCACGCCGTTCTCCGCGCTCTGAACACTCGCAGCACTCAGAGCACAGGCAGCACAACACAGCACTGCCTGGCAGCTTCGCTCTCCAGACTCCAGACTCTACCAATCGATGATCTTCGAGGCAGCCAGACTTCCTGTAAAGGGCTTGAGAATTCTCTCAAAAATTGGGCAAGGATGTAGAGAAAGGCCTTTCAGTCATCTATTTACTCTATTGTGTTTTTCCGGTAGGTCACACAATCTTGGTGTAAGGGTCTTTAGCAGTATGTCATGTCTTTAGAGTATGATTCAGTCAGAATACCAGTACGTTGAGAGCATCAGTGAATAGTAGACAGACTGATGAACTGCACAGCTCTTGGTGGGATGCTGTATCTTTATTTTGAACATGCAACTGATTTACTTTTAAGAAATAAATCACCTTAAATGTACAGCTTTGCTTGGACAAGGTCACCTTACTCCAGGTAGAACATGCATTGGCATAGCCAATAGGTCTTGCCTTTGGGACCTTGTAAGTGTTTAGCCATGCAACAGTTCATGTTGTTGCACTCCGGATATTGTGCTGCATAACTTAATACTTATAAGGTCACAAAAGCGAGCGCTATTGGCTATGCCAATGCTTGTTATAAGGAGACTTGAGGTAATGCTAGGCGGGTGGGAGTTAGTCGCTTCCCATAGACTCCAGAACCTTCCATCACAGAAATGTAATGAAAATGTGTTTTTCAGACGAATGTTAACGATTGCAAGAGATTCTGGGTAACATAACCTGGTTAGAACCACACAAGCCACCCGATTCTGGATTCCCCTGGGTGTCTAGTTTTAAAAAAATTACAGGTTTGCTAGGTTTCCTTAGATGCAGGCCGAGCTAATGCCCAAAATCCACAGCTGAGACACTTGCGGGTGAGTAGTGCGCTGTACAAGTATCAATTTTAATTTACAGCTTCACATTGAAAAAAAGGTTGTTTTCTGTGGAAAAATGGGTCATGTCCAGGTTGCAGGAATCAGGCCTGATATGTACTTCGCATCCATAGTATTCCATTGGAGTCACAGATGGCCTTTGAGTCCCGACGAGGGGGATCGCAAAAGTTCTGTCCGGCTGCCAACATTCTTCAGAAGCTAGTGCCTTCCCAGCAGAGGCGCAACTAGAGCCAAATTTTGGGGGGGGGGGGGGGGCTAAGAAAAAAATTCGGGGGGGGCTGAACCTTTAATCAGTAGGCAGAGTGGAGCTGCAGGGGCTCTTAGCAACTGCAAGGCCTAATTAACATTCAAATGGTCTTTTAAAGACCTGTAAAACGTTCGGGTGCGGCTCTGTGTGTGCCCGGGATCTGTCTCATCCCGGGCTGCCACACACGATGGGGGGGGCTGAAGCCCGGTGAGTCCAATGGGTGTTGCGCGCCTGCTTCCCAGTGTGTTCTTGTGGTATGAGTGTCTGTCATTTATTGCAGTATTATCCTTCTACCTGTGTTTGGTACTCTTTTGTAACATGCACACGTCACTTTTCTCTTGTAACACACTGTTTGCGACCTCTTACATTTTGTTTGCTTTAGATACTTGACCAAGTGCCACCATTGCCTAGGTAACGTTTGTTCTTGTGTTTGAGTGTCTGCCATTTATTGCAGTATTATATCTCTACTTATGCTTTGCACGCTTTTGTAACTTTGCACACATATCCCTTTTTCCTCCTGTAATGTACCGTTCGCTACCTCTTGTATTTTGTTAGCTCACAATTGTCACTTTTGGCTCATGTAACTTAACGTATGCTTTTGTCATTTGTTCACGTGTAATTTCTTCTCATATATCATTGCTGTTCCTATTGTGAAGCGCTCAGACACCTTCGGGTAAACTTAAGTCGCGCTATATAAAAACGCATGAAATAAAAAACAAACAAACAAAAAAAAACACTGCTCGCTTTCCTTGCCTAGAGTCCTATTCCCCGATACTCACTTTCTCCTCCCGTCTCTTTCTTCCTTCCTAACCATAAAAGGAAGCAGGGTAACTCAGCCAGTCCACCCTACCCGAGAAAGGATATGACCATTTCAGATGGACCTCTGCACAACTCCAGCCCAGCTGATGTTAAGATGAGCTGCATTCTAGTACCGACTGAGTAAGTGGGCGGAAGGGACATATGCACGACAGGCTCCACAGCCAATCAGCTCGTAGGAATTCTTCATTGTGAGCTAGGAGAGGCTGGGGGAGGTGGGCAGGTATTCCCCCAAGCTCCAATCGTAGGTTGCTTTACACATTTGCAGTACCGCCCAATCGCAGACGACTCTCAAAATATCTATGGCCGTGGCATTGGTTGTTATGCGACCCGGAAGTGCTAGAATTACAACAAATGCCACTGGCCATCCGTTAAAAAGCTCAGCTACGGACGAAGAACATTAGGCTGAATTCACAGGAGGTCCGTGTAAGTAGCGGACAGCTGGCCTTCGTACTGCTCTTGTATCCCTAACATTTTTTCTGCCTGTGAAGAAATTGTAGTAGGTGCGTGGGCCACTGTCTAGGTGTTCCTGCGTATTTTTACAATCAATGCCGGCAGCGTCCAAGGCAGATGCCCCAATTTTCCTTTCGATATGTTGCCCATTTTTGTAAAATCATACCAGGAATTTTACCTATGTCTTTATACATATACTCCCATGTTACCATTATCTTTTCAAACAGTACACCAACTGGTATGTTAAAGGAGGAAAGCGTATGAGCTGTAGCTGTACTACTATATATTTTTTCCAAGTTTCTGGTTGTCTATCCCTCACTCTGATTCTTACATATACTCGTGTCTACTAGAGGCACTCCATATGATGTTCTTACGTACCTGCAGAGTTGCCAAAGCATCTAGATTCTGGAGACCCTACAAGTTGAATCCTACCTGTACTGTAATTTACTACTACCTGCCAAGTTTCCCTGCAGGTCCAAGTGTGGTGTTCTGCTGCAGTCCAGGTTTTTTCTTTGAATTCTGAGACCTGCAGTCTTTTATTTTCCGTTTTAAAACGGGACTACAAATCCCAGAACTCAAAGGGAAAAAAAATCTGAAAATGAGCCGCACATCACAGATGGCCCCGGGCCCTTGCCAGACAATAAGGTAATTGACTGTTAGTGGAAGTGTTGTGTAGGCTACAGCTACATGCTTTTTCACCAACGCCTACCAGAACCGCTCCTGAGCAATCCTGTGGTGCCATTTGTAGAATGAAGCCTTGTTCTGTTCGGCAGCCTCACGTCTTTGTAAAGGATTTCTGTGCTCTGAAGTTCGATCTGCCGCCGGACATTCTCTCACTTGTCCCCTCTTACTATATATAAAGCACAATAAAGCATCGTCTACAATGACCTAGTTCTTAATTTACCGAGAAGTACAAGCCTTACCTTGGCATATCTTATTTCTGGACAATGGCTTCCTATCAGCATCCCAAATGCAGCCTTCGTGTAGAACTGGAGTGTGTCACAAAAGTGACGCAACTTCAGCAATGCGTCCTTTCACATGGGGCAAGCCCCATGTGAAAGGGCCTGCGTCAGTCTTACGCGTGCTTTGAGGCAGGCCCAAGATTTTGACGCAACGGCATCCTAAAAGTGACGCAGTGAAATCTCACAGATTTCACTGCGTCACTTTCAGGACCCTTCCTTGCGTCAATACGCCCCCCTTGCATACATTATACCTGGCGCAGGTATAATGTGGCGCAGGGGTTTGCAAAGTGACGCATCTACCTAGATGCGTCACTTTGTAAATATGGCGCAACAAGGCTCATTTTTTACGCCACTGGTGCGTCAGAAAAAGTGACGCACCGGCGGAGTAAAAGTGGCGCACAGCCTCATAAATGAGGCCCCAGAGGTTAGGAATGATGGAGCTTGCTGAAAGCCCTTGCTTTCAGAATATTATATAGTTTATCATCCCATTCCCGGTTAGTACAGAAATCAGCACAAAATTGGGCCTCTTTATGCCAAACTCTTCCAAAAGTCTTTTTGCCTCATCGCCGGGGCTGAATTATCAGATATTAGTAACATTTGTGTCCAGTTAGCCTTCCTTGTCGTGCATTTTTTTTAAAAAAAGGACACATTTCAAGTATGTCAATCATTTTCATTCATGACAGTAAACGTGGTTCTTTTTCGAGCTATCACAACAGTCTCAATATTAGTTAGGGCACACAATTGATGGATCTACTCTGGGTGTATTCCGTTCTATAATTTTTAGCTCTGCTATGACATTACCAACAGGAAGCAGACACTCAAATCACCCTTACCCCATCCATGATGCTTTATGTTAACGCTCAGAGGGGATGGTATGTAGCCTAGCAGTCTGACTATACAGTGCCACGACTGAATTGCATTTGTTTGGCCCTTGTTTGGTGGCATACCTCGGAGGATAATTATCAGTTGTTACTATTAATAGAAGCAATTCTCATATTTTGATCTTTTTTACTTTTAACTAATCTACTTTGTTGAGTTTGACATTCTTGTTCACCTTGCAACATTCAACTCTCCACAACAAATTTGAAGTCCTACTCAGTTCTTTTTTCTGATTTTCTGACCCTGTTTTATTTTTGGGCTTTTTTTTGTTAGTTCTTCTGATTTATTGGTTTCTTTCCTATATCAAAAGTAGCACTGCGGTAAAAGGTGGAAAAGCATAGCTGTCAAAATTATAACTATATTTTGCCAATTTTATCACTCACCTTTTTTTGTACTAATGCCCTTTCCACATATGACACCTTTTCTTGAAGAATTCATTGTGGCAGTTAGTTCACAGAAGACATCTAGGGTATGATTATGATTCATTTCTAGCAGAAATATTGGTGTCGCAGTGTGACCAGCAGCTTATCAACATGGCTGCTGAGTTGAGCAGGTTTACATGGTAAAGAAAGCTTTCCTCTTTAAAAACAATACAGAGGTGGACCATCAGATACTCTTTAAGAGTATGGAGACTCGTCAGCTACTTGAGTGTTGAGCGCGCACCTTCAACTAAATACTTGTTACCGCTTGAGCCATGCTGTGACTTCACCTCACAGCAGGAGACTGTACTGGGTGCCGACACGGCTAGACTGTCCGAGCATGCTCATGACCAAAGCCCCTCTTAGCGAATGTGGCACATTTCTGAAGCAGTCTTGTTGCTTGAGCCTCAATCGACCTTTTCCTCTGCAGACCACAATTGAGAACAGACTCTTACCGCAAGCTTGACAAAATGGCTCCGACCACGCAGCTTGAATTTTCAGGAAGGCGCTTATATTAGCGACAATGTTATTCTTTTTTATATCTAACAAAACCAGAAGATCATGTGGTGTCAGCTCAGATAGATTTGCGACACAAATCTGCTTTAACTGCAAAGCACATAAGTTAGAGGCATGTAAAAAACACAAGCAGGTGTCTTATATCTGACATCTTAATTGTGTAAAAATTGCTCGACAAGTAAGATGCACAAAAGATACAAACACATAAGATGCATTTGTGAATAGGTTTTCTTTAAGTGTCTCTTCTAAACCTTTACAGTCTTACTCAGCTAAAACAGAGAACACTATAACCCAGCATGCTGTAGCTCTGTTGTGACCCATCAAGATACATCAATCTGTCTCTCTGACCTGGGATCTTGCTCTACCTCATATTTGCACTAACTCTAAGACACCGCATAAAAAATAATACAGCAGTACACACTAGCTCTTAGAAGCTACCAGTAAAGCAGATTTAATGTGAATACTTATTTTAACCTATTAATGCACCCTGGGCAGTGCCACTTACCAGTGAGAACTTTAACCATATAATTTAATGTATTGTTGATACACAATGCATTATTAGCTGGTGCTTAGTTGTTGACTCGGTGTATCATGTGTTTTTGGACACCCAATAACTACAATATATCTTATCTAGGGTAACCCCTTGCTGAATTCCAAATTTTCTCTCCTTTTTCAGAAATGATTAGCTTCTCAGTTTCACATGTGATTTTCACACCTCTTTCCACCATAAACTGAAAGCTAGAACATTTTTTTAAGCCTGCCTGTTTTTGAAAGAGAGAAATATGGTGATCTTAGAAGGACACACCTTTTTATTGATACCATTTTTAGGACAACAAATATATACACTTTCTTGCACAACACTTTCCCCTGCCAGTCTCTCTTTAAAAACAAAAAAAATTACTCAGTTGTAGCTATTTTCTTCTTTCTCTCCAGGGGAGTCAATAAACATTGGGTATCTTTTAGAATCCACAACATGTGGGGAAAAACGCACATACATTTGGTCTAGATACTTTTTCTGGTAAAAAGTTAGGAAGGATTAGGCACAAACTGCCCTAACAATCCAGAAAGGGCAAAGCAGTGGTGATGGGGGTGGAGCTTCAGAGGTTAGATACATAACTTTAAAAATGACCTTAGCCTTGAATAAATGATAATGTCTTTTATGTGGCATTGTGGACCTTAAATCCCCTGTTATGGCGTATCCCATCTGTTTATTGGAGGACTAATTGAGCTCGATCTATGAAACCCCAAAATATCTTTTTATTATATTATTAAAGCCTAAAGGTGTTCCTCAATCCCAATGGACCCTTTCATTTGGGCATCTTGAGGGACTCCAATCGAATTCGGGCACAGTGGGGATAGCGTCTGGTTGACCAGGAATCTTTGTGTTCTGTTCTGAAGGAAGGATTCAAACCATTCCAGATAGTCCCATCCTGTCTTGAAGCCGGGCAAGCAAATTTTCATGATTTACCGTGTCAAATGCAGACAAGTCAAGAAGGACTAGCAGACATGTTTGATTGTGATCTAGAGCTTGTAGCCCATCAGCCACTATATGTAAGATTGCTATTTCCGTAGTGTGGCCTGGTCTAAATCCCGATTGGCAGTCGTCCAGCAGATTGAAATTAGTGATGTGGTTGCTCAGTTGATTTTGCACACATTTTTCAATTAGTTTGGCAAGGAATGGAATATTGGTTGGTGGGCGAAAGTTATTTGCGTCTGCCGGGTCCACTGTAGTTTTTTTGATGATGGGGAGGACTTGACCTGTTTTTAGGCACTCTGTAGGACCCCTTGAGGCATTGATTATTCTAGTCCATATTGGGACGGCGATATGGTTGATTCTTTTTAGGCATTTAGAGGGAAGGGGGTCATTGTAGTGGTTATTTGCTTTGATATCCGAGAGAGTTTTGGCAGTGGTATTCTGGTCATATAACTCAAAGGTTGATCATTGTGCTTTATTTTTTGACCTATTGTGATCTTTTTTCGTGGTAGCATCGTTTTGTGGTGGTAGTTGGCTAGAGAGGTTGTCGGCTGCCATCCTGAGCTCTCTTTCTAGCATGTTGACCTTGTCTGTGAAGAATGTTGAAAATTCCTCGTAGCTCAGTTGGGTCTTAGTTGCTTCTTGGGCAGATTATTATTATTGGATTGTTGCTTTAACATCGCGATGAGTTTACGGGGTCAGGTTTTGGTGTTATCCAGTTCTGATCTAAAAAATTCCCTTTTGGAATTGAGGACACTTTTGTTGTACTCGTTTTTGATTTTTCTGAGAGATTTTAGCTGGGGGGATGATGGGTGCTGTCTCCATTTTCTTTCTGCAAGTCTCAGCTTCCGCTTGTCTTCATTCAGTGTCCCACAAACCATGGATTTTTATCTTTCTCTGAGACTCTTTTCATTTTAGTGGCATGGTGGAGTTGACTATATTTGTCATTGCCATAGAGTAGTGGTAAGTGAGTTTGTTAACTTTCAGCAAGTTGTTAGGCGGATTTAGATCCTTCTCACATCTAGTAGCTCAATACTAGGGTATTTGGTGTCCCGTGCCCACTTTTTAAGTTTGACAGGTTGCGTGGTCTTGTTCTTTTTATTTCGAGCTGGTGTTAGCAGCACGAATCGCTGCGTCCAGCGAAAGACCTTATGTTATCGACTTGCTGGGAATGTTGGACAGGGGATGGGCACGCGCAAGCCCTCGGCGATTTCACCTTATGTGCGTGCACGTACAGCCATGCACATCTCCTGTCCCACATTCACAGCAAGTCAGCCTCTCTCAATCCCGCACGCACACACACACAGCCACACACATGCATGCACACAGCCACACACACGCATGCATGCACGCACACACACACAGCCACACACATGCATGCATGCACACACACGCAGACACAGCCACACACCCCCTATCTCTCTCATGCAGCCACACACGCACGCACACACACACAGCCACAACCCCCCCTACTCGCTTGAAGACCCACTCACCTGGCTCTTTTGTCGTGACTCCCCTGGTATCTCCGCCGCATCACCTAGCACACACGCTGGGCTTCCCTCACTCATGGGAGCCCCGCACTTGCATCGGTGGCCTCAGCCGCCACTGCTGCCGCCCGCCTGGGGCTCTTCCTCAGGCATGGGAGCCCCGCGTCACCAGTGCTGCTCTCTGCCAGGTACTCTGTGGCCGCAGGCTTCACGCAGAAGGCGGAAGTCCCGCCCCACGACCGGCTTGACGCTGCTCAACTTCCGATTTTCGGGCCGGCGGCGGTAGTTTACTAATGTGAAACCGATGTATAAATTAAGGGCAACTCACCATTGGTCCCAGGGACGCCTTAGTGATGTATAATAAAAAAACTTGCACTGGTGCAAATCCAGAAACCTGTCAATTTGTGCATGGATGTTGCTCTGTGTATAACATGAAATGCCTCAAACTGGGCATGTTACTGCCCAAGGGCAACGTTCATTAAACTCATTTTGTAATCCTGCTGCTGTTTTGCTAGTACATTTATGAGCAATTATCTTCCCCCACTTTCCAAACGCGAACATTGGTACTAGATATTTAGCAGACTCTGTCTGGCCCGTTCTTGTTTACCAAGCTGGCAAGATTGTACAGTGCACCCACCTTTTTGAATTGGTGCAAATGTCTTTGTGTACTGTGTGCCTATGTAAAATCTGGTTGCTTCACGCCTGACTCTGGAATATACCAACAATGATACAAAATGTATTTTTCGGATTTCATCCCGAGCGCAAACACTTCGAAATATCCGCCATGGAGCTGATCTGTTAGCTGGAAATAGAGCATGCCTTATTTTTAAACTGCATTGCTGCGCCATGTGATCTAACTGTGTGACCCTGGGCAAATCTTCTCCATTCTCCCTTCATTTCTCGTCGCTGCAGAACATTCGAGTGTCTTGAATCCGGCATATTCCGGAATAAAGCATAGCATAAAGGTCTGAGCAGAGTGAAGACCACCGGACCGAGCAATGCTAATAATTAAAACATGTATTGTGTGTCTGCCACGCCTGTACAACATTTTACAGTGCAAACACATAAACACAAAACCATGCGTGTACAGTTCCTTCGGTAGTTCGCGCCCAACTACAGGTTCTTGAGTGTCCTGAGATTCAAACAAAAGTTGTTTGGCATCTCCGCTGGCAGAAACTATTCCCTCTCCAGCCCGCACATCGTGACAGCAAAGGCTGGGTGTCTAAGTAACAACAGTGCACCGCTTTATTTGTAGCCGTCTTTTTGGTGACGCGCACGTGCGGATGACAGCCCACGTTGCTTTCTCTGCGCTTCAAACGTTGTGCATTAGCACATGAACAGATTGGGAAGTCAGTCATCAAGGCATATGCCCTGTATAGTTCACTATAATAATGCCCATACGATTAAATTGACAGCAGTAAATTATTTTTATTATGTCATAAAATAAAATAAATTACGACTCAAACTGCACGCACTGTATTGTCCTTGCGCGGAAGTGAGGGTAAGTTTGTTTCACTGGGGGCTTGAATTTTTGACCTGATAGTGTCACACAGGTAACTGTAACAGGTGCATTACATCTGAGTTATCTGGCCATGTAATCTGCCTATTGAAGGTTACAGGGTTTACTTGAATTTCAACCTCTATTTTGAAGGTTAAACAAAGACCCATATGACAGGTGCGCAAACCCAGTGAGCTATTTTATTAGCATTGGAACCTGGCACCAGTAATTTGCACCCTACGCCCTGCAGCAGATTTATTAAAACGCCGAGCTAACTTACTGGGACAAGATTGTGTGACTGTCGGTTTGTATGTCTCGTATGTTAATCCATTCTACTATGTTACTGGGACTGGAGCCTTGACCTACGGATTATACACAGATCTCCGAAACAGGCACTCAACACACTGATCTGGCAACATGTCTCATGTCCAATGTGTGACTCGAGCCAGGTTCTTCACCCAGTCCAATGGTGTGACTCGGACTGGCGCTACTTTAAGGTGACGTGGCGCAGGGGGGAGGACAGTGGTAGGTGAGAACGTCCTTTTATCTCTCATACTTTTAATTACGCGGCGCGTGGTGAGAGGAGGCATTGCTTGTTGGCATAGGTTTACCACAGTGTGTACTGTAGGTGTTTTTTTTATATAAACTAGACAGTTCTGACAACATGTTTCTTCCAAGCTACTGTGCATGGTTTTAATTTATTTTAATTGTAAATATTTCCATATGTAATTACACATGGAAAATGGCTGTCCAAAAGAAGGTTGCATAACTAGCCTGTGCTTCTCAAGGCGCGGGGGAGGGAGTTCTGTATGTTTTTAAATCTCATTTTCAAGTCTGACGTAATTAGGCATGCTAATTATCGTAACCACAGTTCCAAACTCAAATTCTCACATGACCAATTCCAACATGATTCTCATCTGCACACTGAAAGCACAACCGATGGTTCATCACCGTGCTTGCTGGCACTAGCTCCCAAAATAAAGATCTTGATCCCTGAGCGGGGTCAGGGCTGGTTCCTAATATAGAGCTGCCTGGAATAGTGCCCGCCCATCGGATCTTGCCATGACATGTACTCTGTGAGCAGCATGGCCTCCGCTGAGCGTGCCTGGCGTCCCGCCACATCCAGGCAGGCAAGGCTAGCTCTTAAAACAATATGTCATCAGTGCTCCACTAGTGAAGCAGCTTTTGGACTTGTCTCTGCAGCTGATTCACTGTTCGTTGAGAAACATTCATCGCCGTGACGCAAGTGCCCTCATACATTCCCTCTAATGCTTCCTGGTCAACAGACGCCGTCTCTATCAGGCTGCTTGGAGCAGTGCATTACAGGCCCGCTCTTATCATTGGAGCTGCAATCTTCCAACAAGCATTTGCAATGCACTAGGTCTCGCATTAGCGAGAGTTTAAGCTATTGGCATTGTAAATGACAATGCCTTTCATTTAGGTTTTAAAAACAACACGTAAATAAATGGCATTGCCATTTACAATGCCAATAGCTCAAACTCTCACAACTGCGAGACCTATTGCATTGCAAATGCTTGTTTCTGATGGGTATCAGTAAGGTTATGGCATGGTGATCCGACCAATCGCAAGGAACAATTGAGTGGATTGTAATATCCTTGACTCTCGAGATTACCCAGTCTATGTTTGCCCCTTTCGAGTGTGTTGGCTGTGTTCAATCTTGAGTAAGGTTTAGATCTGTTAAAAAGTCTTTAAGTACGTTGACCTGTTTGTCATTATTGTCATCCCAGTGTAAATTAAAGTTGCCTAGGAGTATGTTATTAGTGTGACTGTTAGAGTTAGCTGTGGTGATCTCCATTAACTGGTCTATGAAAGCTAAAAACCTGGCTATTCGATGAGTAATGCACTCACCCTCCCTCAAGCGCCTTGAGACCCTCTGGGTGAGTAGTGTGCTATATAAATTACTGAACTTGAACTTGCATTATTGCCTGGTGGGTGGTAGAGCGCATGCAAGTTGCACATTTGAATATCTGCAGTTCTTATACCGAGACCGAGGTATTCACTGGATTCAAGAGGGTTGGATTGTATTTATCTGACCTCGATATCAGATCGGTATATGCATGCTATACTGCCTCCTGTCTTTTTTAGTCTGTCTAATCTCACAATGTTATAATGAGGGGGCACCAGTAGATCCATCAATGGGTAAGAAGATTCCGTAAGCCATGTTTCTGTTAAGATTGTCACGTCAGCTTCCTGGCTAATGATGAAGTCAGCGATGTCTGAGGCATGTTTTGCTGCGGACCGACAGTTGAGCAGTAGGCATAGCAGTAGTTTCCCAGAGCTACTAGAGTTCATCTCTTGAGTACTGGCGGTTAGCTGGACTTGGTTTAGGTTGTTAAGGTTGGGGTTTCTGTTCTTAGGCCAGGATTTTCTATTTGCATCGATCGGGACGGATCTAATTTCCTCACCTCTGCTGCTGGCTTTAGACTCTTTTGACAGGAGTAGGGTTTTGGTTTCATCATCCGATAAATATTTTTCATTTAGTTAGATTCATTTGTAGGCTTACAAGTCAGTTTTAACATCCATAAGAAACTCAGTCTATATCACTAAAATATACTATCAACTATTGTTACCTAATTATTATTATCAAACATATTTGTTCCAAATAACCAGCACATAGACTGTTATATTTAAATGGCCGCTTTTCTTTCCTAGGGATTCTAAAACGTCCCGAAAAATTAGATAAAAGTTTTATATCCTAGATATTCAGGAAAATTGGATACATATCTTATCTCTGGGCTTTTCAAAAGTGGAGCAGATAACAGGAAAGCTGTTGCTGCAGACATGCACAAGTGACAATGCCTCTTTAAAAGTTTGTGAGAGTTTCTATCATTTAGCTCCTCCACGTGGATAGTGGACTACCGTTAATTCCAAAGTAGATGAAGGTTCATCCTTTATTTATACATTAACAATATCCATTAATATATGGAGCACAATTTGCTTAGTCAATTTCCTGGTGTTACTTGCAGAAATACAAATTATCTTTCTTAAAGTAAGTTCTTTAGTTTTTTTTTTTGCTGATATCAGGGGCGGGGCATGGGTTTAATATCTATTTTATAATGACAATTGGGGACATGGCGGACAAGAAATTTTAGAGACTGATTTCTGTGGGGAAATTAGGAAGGTTATGACAGTTCTATTTATTGTGACCCTGATGAAAGTGGAGTAAGACAGTAAAACCACTGGAACGTGGCATCAACCTGTGTATAATTACCAATGGTGTTCCAGTGTACAAAATATAGATAAATAAGGACTGTTGAATAATGTACGCAATATAAGTGAACCAGGCTAGATGAGTGCATGATTGGATCTGTGTGCTAGTTAGAACTTTCAATATCTGTATGCATTTCAGTCCTCTGAACATTGTGAATGTCTTTTATAACAAAATATTATATTATGAAAATGTGTTGTAATTGTTTGATATATGGTGTGTTTATTGTATGAAAATGAAACCTATATTTTTGATTGTTGTGGGCCTTTGTGGTTATACTTACATTATGTTCGTATAATGACAATTTTTCTGGTTCCTTGCAAAGGTCTGAGTGAGCAATATTATAATGAAATATCCTATTTGAGCTTTAATTAATACAGTGTTGTGGTTTGGTTGAGAGTTTTTTGTGGGTCAAGCAGTAGCGGCTGCTACCGGATTCGGGTGGTGGGCATAGAGGGGGGAGGCAGGGGACGATGGTCCACTGACAAAGAAAAAACAAAGAAAACACTTACCTGAAATGCCGGCCGCTGCCTCTCCTCCCTTCTCTGTCTTCTTCCTTCCTGCAGTCCCGGACAGCTGCAGGAAGCTCCCAGGTTCCCCTGAGCCAATCACAACGCTGCAATACAGCGTTGTGATTGGTCTGAGTACCGTAGATTGGCCCTCAGATGGGCAATAGGAGGGTTTGCATGTTCCTCACCAGGCTGCATGCAGTCTGGTGGGGAAGATGCAAAGTGTGCAGGACTTGTGGGCCGACCAAGCAGTCATGCCCACTTAAGGAGTGCAAAGCTCTCCTCTACCCTGCTGTGCCCAGCCCAACCACTCCAGAGAGCCACTCACTGCAAAGGAAAATTAAAATGATAATAACGATAACTATTATCATTTTAGTTTTCCTTTTGTTCAATGGTGCAACGCTCCTCCGCCATAGTGAAGGAAACCGCCACTGGGGTCAAGTACATTCCAGGTCAGAATGTTCCACACAAGGACCCTAAATTGTTTGACAGTTGATTAGACGCCCTCTCTCCAAGTCATTTTTTTTCTCAGTGTAGGCACACCTGTGCATTCCACAAAGCCATTCGGCCATTGATGGGAAACTTTTAGTAAACCATTTACATACGATATCTCGTGCAGCAGTCAGACCACCCATCCTAATCAATCTGCTCTTGTATTGTGTACCATTGTAATCTTCCAGATTGCTAATAATGTTTGACCCTTTTCAACAAATTCTATTCAGGTTTTTGGCTCATCTCCCTAAGATTCTTTATTTCAAATCTAGCACATGTCAGTTACAATGGTCAAATGGTACTTGGGTGCCCTTTTTTGGACGTGCTTGAGAATTTCCCACATTGATTTTTTCATTTCTATAGAACAAAAACCAATGGGTATATTTGTACCAATTCCTGCAATAAGATAGAGCTTGTTTAAGAAAATACACCTAGTGCAGCCTGTCTAAATCTATTAAGTAGTTTTACAGTTATTAAAAAATTATTAAAAAATCATTTTCTTAATCATTGAAATTATGTAAGTGTATCTGTAACTTTAATTTAATGATTTGTGACTGTTAGTAGTGGATAATAAAATGTTGGTGCCCAAAATTGCTCCTGGTATGCAAACTAACAGTTCCATTTACAGAGATTTTGCTTTTAGTAATCTTATTTATTTATTGAGTTTTGTATAGCACAAACCTGACCCTTAGGCATCAGTGTGCTTTACAGAGTTGGCACAATAGCTGTTACACGAGTTGCATAAGGACTGCACTACATACTTTAGGTCTTTGCTAGGGATGAAGGGTTTGACTTTTTTAAGGTGTTTCAGTATGTAGAAGGCACTTTCAGCGGAGGCATTAATATGCTCTTTCATGTTTAAGTTTGTATCAAGTGTACTCCCCAGGGATTTGACTGAGTTGAAGATGGATAGTGTGCAGTTTAATGCAGTGATGTTGTCAAGCCAGATATCTGGGGGGAAAGGACCTTTTTTTCGGTTGGATTAGGAGGAGTTCGGTTTTGTTGAGGTTGAGCCTAAGGTTGTTTCTGGTTAGCCAGAATTGATCTGTGGAGAGAGTACAGTTTATGTGCTGGATGTCTTCAATTGAGGAGAATTTGCTGTAGAGTTTGGTATCATCTGACTACAGATGACAGGGAATTCTGGCTTGTTTCAGGACCATAGCAAGGTGTTTCATGTAGATTTTGGATAGTGCAGGAGACAGGATTGATACTTCGGGACTCCTTGTGAGAGTAGTGTTGCTTAAGAGGTGGAATTGTTTAGCTTGATTAGCTGTGATGACTGGTTCAGGAACAAAGCAATCCATTGATGCCTGCACACTGAGAGAGGGTGTTTAGGAGGGTCTCATAGTTGACGGTATTAAAGGCCGCTGAGACATCCAGGAGGACTAGGAGGTAGGCCACCATCCAGAAATCTGTGTATGTCGTCTGTGATGTTCAGTATTGCAGTCTCTGTGCTGCAGCCACTTCTGAACCCAGATTGGAAGGTGTTGTGGAGGTTGTATTTTTCAATGTGGTTGTTGAGTTGTGCAATCACAAATTTTTCGATGGCTTTGCCAAAAAGAGGGAGGATAGTTATCGGGCTGTAATTGTTAATGGCTTTCGGGTTGGCGTCTGGTTTTTTGATGAGGTGGATGATTTGTCCGAGTTTAAGAAAGGCTGGCATGGAGCCTCTCTATAGGGAGGAGTTGATGATTTTGGTCCATATGGGGGAGATGGTGTGGCTGAGATTTTTAACAAGCGCAGCAGAGAAGAGGTCGTAGATGTGCAAAGTAGGCTTTATGCAGGAGAGTAATTTGAGGACTTCTTCAGGGATATAGTTGAATTAAGGCCAAGTTGCATCATTTTTCAATTATAGAGGGTTTCTGCTGGTGTTCTGGATTGATTAGGGAGACAGCCATTGGTTAGAGGTAGGGCTTTGTGTGCACCCTCTGTGTTCTGGGGGGCAAGTATGGTGCAGGGCTGAGTTAGTAAAAGAGAGATTTCAATATTAGATGTTTTTTCAGAGAAGAATAATGCAAATTCCTCGCAGTGTTTAGGAGAATCATTGCTTGACGGTTGAAGGAGAGAGGAGGTTTACTGCTTGATGATGCTGAAGAAGTCTTTAGGCCTGTTTCTAGATTGATCAGTTGGGCTTGGAAGAAGGATGATTTTTTACTGAAGATGTGCTTTTTGTATTTTTGACGTTTAGCTCGAGGACGAGAGATCGGTTAGTGAGGGCTGTTGTCCCCAGTTTCTTTTCGCTAAGTGGAGTTGTCGTCTCTTTGTTGAGGTCTTTATTAAACCAGGATCCGGAAGGGATTTTTCTTGAGTTTCCACGGGGCGACTGTGTCCAGGAGTTCTCCCATATTTGTGTTGTAGTGGCCTGTGAGGTCATTGGCAGATGTGAGATCGGAGGGAGGGTGAGATTTGGGAACAAACTAATCTTTCTAACTCTACTTGGAAGATTAGATGTATGATCCTCGTCCAATGCTTAGGAAGGAAAGTTTGGGGGTGGAGCTTTGGATGGATGGCATTGAGATTGAATTTGATTTGGTTGTGGTCAGACCAGTCAGTGGGCAGGATGGAATGGAGGGATACGGTGTTCTGCTTGGAGATGATTGCCTCAAGGGTAGAGCCTTTCTTTGGGGAGGTTTATCTCAGTGTTGGGTGAGACCATTCTCTTTCAGAAGGGAGGATAGGGCTTCTATTATGGGATCATCTGCCTTGTTCAGGAGCAGCTTAATGTCTCAGAGTATAATGTCTGTGCTACTTTTTAAGGAGTTTTGTGTTACTAGTTCTGTTAAGTCTTAAAGGAATTGTTGTTTTCACCTGGCGGGTGAACGATGACATGACAGCTGATGTTGAAAGGTAGGGTAATTGGTGTTGTGAAGGGGGTTAAGCAAAGGTCTTTTTTGTGTATGATGGCTAATCCACTGCCAGCGCAACTCTTGCGGTTGCATCGACTGATTGGATTAAGAAGTCTGGTGGGGTGAGATCAATCTAGAGGTATGCGTGGTGGTTCAGCCAGGTTTCTGTTAGAAAGCAGAGGTCTATATTGTGTCGTAGGATAGTTTCAGCTATATCAGTGGAATGCTTGATTGCAGACGGGCAGTTTAGTAGCATGCAGTAAACATGGGTGATGTTCTTAGGCCAGGCTGACTGAGTTGGATGGCCGATAGTTGGGTAGGTGGCCTGGGAGGGCAAGTGTTGCTCAGGGTCCTGCTCATGCCCAGGACGGTCGGAATCTTGTGGTGGCAGGATTTGCTAGGGGCACTGTCATATGTTTGGCTGAGCATTTGAGCTCCCAGCTGCAACATTCCAGACTTGATGCGTCTTGGTTTATGGTGGTGATGAGTGTAGGGTGTAGCTTGTCTAGTAGTGAGGGATGGAAGTTCGGAGTGTAAGCTGCAGTGGGATAGGCACTCACTGTTGATAGGTGAGGTTGGGGAAGGATGTGCCTAATCTTTGCATCCTTGCGTAGTGAGACAATTCCATCCAGGATTTTGTTGATTTTGAGTTCTATTTCGGTTATTATAGGGATTCGCTGGGAGGCAGTTAGGTCTGATGTGGGAGTGGAGTATGATGGAGCTCGTCGTATTCTGAAGTGTAAGATGGGGTAGTATCCAGCCTGTTGTGGACAGAGGGCTAGGAGCTGGGTCAGGTTAGATAGGTAAGTTTGGCTGAGCAATGCAGGTGTGCAGTGGAGGGGTTTAAAGTTATTCTGGATGTGAAACCGAAGCTTCATGGCATATGGAAAGTAATTCTGGAGGTGAAACCAAAGCTTCATGACATCTGGGACTGGAGAGGGCTGTAGGAGGGGCTGGGGCAGTGCTTGGGGGACTTGGAGTAGAGGGCTCAGCTAGTAGAGGGGGTGATGTAAAGGTGGGTAATCTGGGGCATGGTGGAGGGGTGGAAAGTAATTCTGGAGGCGAGACCGAAGCGTCATGACATATGGAGAGTGATTCTTGAGGCGTAACCAAAGCTTTGTGACGTCTGGGACTGGATGAAGCTGTAGGAGGGGTGGTAGTGTGTGGGGGACTGGTAGTTGAAGTTCAGCTAGAAGAGGAGGTGGTACAGGAGTGAGAGTACTCTGGGAAAGGCAGAGAGCTGGGAAGTGGCAATCAAAGATGGATAGGTTTTGTTTTGAGGGTGTTCCAGATTCTGCAGGTTGTAGATGGACGCTTCTCTGATAAAATCCTGGGATGGGGATATAGAGAATTTGGACCTTTAAAGGATGTTGGTCATCTTCGTTATGCAAAGTTGTTGTAGAAAGTTCTCTCTCCATTTGGTGAGTCTCTTGGTGTAGAAGATTAAGTCTGTTTTATGGTGTCCATCTGTTGGAATGTAGAAGATGTCTGCTATTAGTGTCTCTGGATGCTCTTTGAGGCTATGTGTTAGAAGTTTTTTGAGGTCTGTTTGGAGAGGTTTGTAGGAAATTTAATGTGGCATGAGTTGGGGCCGTATCTTTCCAAGACAGAGCTGCGGTGAGGCATTGACCCAGCAATTGGCTCCCGATATTGGTATGATAATCAGACGTTGTTTTAGGCCAGAGCTTTCCAAAGTGTGACCCCCCCTTGTGTGTGGCAGCCCGGGCTCAGACAGCTCCCCAGCCTGCTCACAGCCGCACCCCAGCACTTCAAAAGACTGTGTGCATGTTAAAGAGACTTTGTTGATGTTTCACCATTTCTAAGAGCCCCTGCAGCGTCAATCTACCTCCTACTGCTTAATGTTTCAGCCCCCCCCCAAATTAGCCAGGGGCACCAGCTGCTGCGATCATGATTCCTGTTCCTTGACCTTGTCAGACACTTGGCAGTGGCAGCTTCCGAGCAGTTTCGGAACGGGTCTCTGCTTGGCGCACTGGTTCAAGGCGCTGCATCTTATTACTTACAAAACTCAGGCGTTAGCAGAGAGGTGGGGACTCTGTCCAGCCTCAGGTCCATGGCATTTTTATCTTATGACCTCCGCATTTATTTACGAAACATTACATAATTGTATTTGTCTATTTTGCTGAATTTATTTCTGAGTAGTTGCATTTAATAATGATATCAGAACCAACGGCTCCTTTTAATGCACAAACAGCAGAGGAAATGCTTTTCCAGGGGCGGCTCACGCGAGAATTCCTGAGAGAAGGGTAATGGCAAAAGGGTGCCATAGAGATATAGGGGGGGGGCCGAGATAGAGGGCGTGATAGAGAGGGAGAGAGCGAGCGAGAGAGAGGGGAGAGACAGAGAGAAAGAGAGAGATACTGAAGGATGGAGAGAGGGGGCGAGAGACATACCGAGGGAGAGAAACTCAGAGAGAGGGAGAGAGACTGAAGGATGGAGAGAGAGAGAGAGATAACGAGAGAGGAGGGATAGAGAGGGGGGATAGAGAGGAGAGAGAGATACTGAAGGATGGAGAGAGAGGGCGAGTGAGAAACTGAGGGAGAGAGCCAGAGAGAGAAAGAGAGGGGAGACAGAGAGACTGCAGGGAGAGGGAGGGGAGAGGGAGGGGAGGGAGAGGGGGAGAGAGGGGGAGAGGAGTGAGAGAGGGAGAGGAGTGAGAGGGAGATGGAGAGGAGAGGAGAGGGAGGGAGAGGAGAGAGAGGAGAGAGAGGGAGAGGAGAGAGAGGGAGAGGAGAGAGGGAGAGGGGGAGAGAGGGAGAGGGAGAGGGGGAGAGGAAGGGAGAGAGGGAGAGAGAGAGAGAGGAGGAAGAGAGAGAGGAGGGAGAGGATCGAGACGGAGAGGAGGGAGAGGAAAGGAGAGAGGAGGGAGAGGAGGGAGTGAGAGAGGGAGGTAGAGGAGAGAGGGAGAGGAGGGAGAAGAGAGAGAGGGAGAGGGGGAGTGAGAGGAGAGAGGGAGGGAGAGGAGGGAGACGGAGAGAAGGGAGAGAGAGAGGAGTGAGAGGGAGACGGAGAGGAGAGAGAAGGAGAGGAGGGGGAGGAGACAGAGGGAGAGGAGGGAGAGGAAGAGGAGTGAGAGGGAGACGGAGAGAGAGGAAGAGGAGGGAGAGAGGGAGGGGGAGAGGAGAGAGAGATGGGAGAGGAAGAGATGGGAGAGAGATGGATAGCAAGGCACGGTGAAGTAAGGATGATGTGCTTTTTGGCGCGCTGCGCTGAGTAAAGCAGTCTAACCTGAGTTTAATGCGCAGAGACCGGCTGATAAGTTGCATGATGGGTCCTGAACAGATTTTTGTATAACTCATATTCAGCAAGGCATCAGGTGGACTTGGTGCATGGTTGGAAGGGTTGGAAGGGCGTGCACCCCCCCCCCCCTTTTTCTGCTGTAAATCAATGGGGCATGTGTCAATGTGTGCATGGTTATATTCTTGTTTCAGGCACACGCCTAACCTTGCTTACACCCAGTTTTGTTAGTCACTGTCTTTGTTAGAACCTTCCTGCTTTCTCAAATTTGCTTGAAACTGCACCATTGGCCCACTATTTTTTTCCAAATTTTCTTGCAAGAGTAACCCCCAGAACCCCCCGTAGGAAGTTCGGCTCGCTCGCTCGCATTACCGTGTCACAAGATTAAGATTGTCGAAAAGGTGTGTCACCGACGTGGAAAGTTTGGAAAGCTGTGTTTTAGGCTATAGTCAAGGTTAGGCTTTAGGTGTGGTGTGCGTAGTGGTCAGGAGGGGGCCTTCCTCGGCCGAGGTAGTTGCTGGATTCTGCCTTGGTGTGAAGAGGGAAGGACGCCCAATGAGCTCTGGCGAGAATACTGAGTGTAAAAGAGGGCTTGAGTGTTGGCAGGGGCGGATTGTCCATTAGGGCTGTGGGGCTGCGCCCCTATGCTATTCCTTCCTGTTCCTCTGCAAATATTAAATACATCGATTTATTTAGAGATAAGAATATATCTCTTAACAAATCAATGTATTTTAGTCTGGGCAGCCTGTCCTGCCTCGCTTTGAAGCAAGAGACGGAAGACAGGCAGTAAATTAACTTTCTTAACTGTCACGCACGACGCAGGGCGTGCTCTCCTGAAGCCCTTTATATTTAATCATTGCCATTGTACTCTACGGCAATAGTCTCTATAGGACAGTGACGCTGTTAGCGTCATGGTTTGGGGCGTTTAAGTCTCCCTCCCTGCGTGAGAGCAGAGCAGCCGTCCATCTCCATTAGTCAGAGGCATAGATCCCACCCCTTTGTATTTGTCACACGTCATACGTAGGCATGAATGCAAGCATGTGTGTTTTGGTGCCATGTCGTCAGAAATGGTCAGTGGACGGACCCCCTCGCATTACCAGGAGACACGGACCCATTGGCAGCCAGTATCTAGTGAAATTTACTATGGCAGTGTTTGTATTTCATCAGCAGTGGCGTAACGAAACTTGAGGGGGCCCCCCTGCAAAGCACAAGAAGGGGGCCCCCCCACATCCCCTCGGCGGCCTGGCCGGCCCACCACTTTCATTTTTCACAGGAATGTCACCAGTAAGAGGACATATTACAGCTGGATAAGAACCCACAATGCTTTTAATCATATTAATTGTGGATATATATATATATATATATATATATATATATATATATATATATATATATATATATATGGCTGTATGACAATAGAACTCTCTCTCTCTCAAAAAGGGAAGGTATGTGGACTAGGTTGGGTTCTAAGACAAACATTTTCGGGCACACATTCAGCCACGATACATTACAGTTTAATATTTGGTTTATGTTTGGATTTACCTAGATTTGTAAAGATATATTCGCCAGAAGACGGGTAGCTCCTAAAAAGTGGAAATAAAAACTCCTCTCCACATCTTGTCCGTCAGGAGCTTCACTGAACTCACTGCACCATGTGACAAGTTTAAGTTGACGTCAAAAAGTAAGAGGCTGAAATGATGGAGCTAAGAAGGAGGTGGAACCCAATGCAAAAAAAATGGTCTACTCCTTGGCAGCATAAGGTTTCATTGGATTGGCACAGCGTGAAAGAATTAAAAGTGTAATAAGTGTTCTATGAGAGCTTATGGCTTTGGAGCGAATTTGTGAAATGTTGCTGCAAAATGTACTATTAGACCGCATCTTTTTGAAAACATGTTCTCCAGAGGAGAACCACAAACCCACCTAGAAAAAGGCATGCTTGCTGGAATTTGGGGTAACACTTCCAAAGGTCTCCGGCTGTGGAGAATGTGAAGCGTGTTTGTTAATGGTAGGGGATTAAATACCCGAACAGGCATCCCACAAGGATTGACGCTGATACCTCCAAACTCTCAGAATTAACCCCGATCAGTCTGTGGTTGAGCGTAAACATGCGTAATGAAGGTAAAAGGCCAATGCTAATTCATATTGTGCTACTCTTGTTCACCCCATCCCTTGTTTCTGCTTTTCGATCTTCCTTCTAGCCTGTAAGGCTTCCTGTCAGCAGTCTAAGAATTTGGATATTTTTGTGACCAACAAAATATTCTAAGTGAGTGTAACATGCATTCGCCATTGTCCCCAAGCCTTGTCCACCAGCTCCAAATAACTCCTTCCTTTACAGAACGGTTTTAAGGTCCCCACTTTCGAAGGGGGCCCCAGGGCACACACTTGGTTGCAGCCCACCTGCAGCCTCGAGCCTGCAGCCATGCCTAGCAGCCCAGGGGCGACTGAACTTCAGGCTCAGTAAGCAGGCAGTTGATCGAGCGCTTACATGAAAAAAATAAGTTGTTAACACAATGTTTGCAGGACTGGCTGTTGTCTGCCAAGACCATTTCTGTAGAGGGATATACTGCAAGGAATGTGCTTACGTACGCCATTTCACCGATCATCGATTCGACAGAAAAAAAAAACTAAACTGCTCAGGCCTCAGGCTCAGGGGTGGCCCCGGGGCCGTCCCCATTTATAATTGCATCAGATCAGAGTGCCCGGGGTGCCCTGCATCAGACAGAGGAGGCACCTGGCAGCACTGCACTCATTCTACCCTCGTGACACCATTCTGCCCCCATGACATCTACCTTGAATCTCTGGTTCTATGGACACATACCCTGTATTTCACGGACACCCAAACTTGTCTTACTCTTTAGGGGTACACGACACGTCCTCCTAATGAATGCAAGCGTTCCACCTCACAACCTCCCACCTTACCCGCACAGACATCCAACGCTGCGCCGGTGCCACTCACCATCTCCCCAGCCTATTACCAACCCCTGAGGTCCTTTGGAATGATACCTTTCAGTTCACACACCCACCCCCTGCCTTCCAACTGCTCTTCTCCACATTTTAACTCACGAACAAACGTTCTCCTCTTATCGGCCGCTACCACACCCGGGTCGGATACCCCACTTGTGCTCCCACATTCCCCCCTGCCCCGTTCGCCCTATGCACTGGCCATTGCCCATTCAAAGCTCCAGACCCCTCCAGTCCTGAGCTCTACTACTACGCACACCATCCTGTGATGCGCCACACCGCCCCAGGGCACACCCACAGCGCAAGGCTAGCCAGGACTCAGACAGACAGGGGCCGGGCAATTTAATTTGGCCCCGCCGGTGACGGGACCCGGACGGACTTACTTCGGACAGTCTGTCTGAGCGTGGGTGGCGGCCTGACTTTCAGCTTTATCTTCTCTTCTTGTCTTGATTATGGCATGGGCTATGCGCGCCCCTGATGCTGACACACGCCACGCGCCACCAGGGAATATTGGTTGCGCATGTGCTGCTGTGCCGACAAATGGGAGGGCATTGTTCACTCAACTCACCAGCCAGCCCTGCCCCCGCACCCCACGCGCATACGCGGCGGAATTGAAAGTAAAAGTCAATTTGACTGGGAGTAAACAAGTGGTGCGCGCCACGCCCGCGCGCATCCACCCTGTCACAGTCCCGCCGCCATTCATTGATTCAAGTTCGACTGAAAAAAAGAAACTGCTCAGGCCTCAGGGGCGGCCCCGGCACCATTTATAATAATTGCTTAGAGTGCCCGGGGTGCCCCTGCCTGCATCAGACAGAGGAGGCTGAGTGACAGACCTGTGCTCGACAGTGCTGCTGAATGATCCTGCTATTCTAAATTTCATTTTCTTGTGTATAATAATTACGCCCCGTCCCGTCCGGGGCGGGGCCCACACACAACAACCAGGACTGCACACAACAATTAGTGCCTCACTCACACGGGTGACGGGCACGACCCCCCTCCCCCCCCCCCTCCCATTTCGGACTTGACTCTCGGAGCGGGGCCACAGCCGGGGGCCCCCGCCCGCACCATTTCGAAGACTGGGCTGCCCGCGCAGCACAATACCATTTCGAACTTAAAACTGCTGCTCACACACTGCCTCCCAGGCAGGGCCCCGGCCGGGGCCCCCGCCCGCACCATTTCAAAGACTGGTAGGGGCCCCGGCCGGGGCCCCCCCGCCCCACCTGCTGCCAACATTTCAACTCGCAGGGGCCCCGGCCGGAGCCCGCACTGCGCACCATTTTGTCACAGGCAGCCTATTGTGTCTGTGTGCGGCAGATCATGTATACATGAAGGGCCCGAGCGAGGCCCCCCGGAATGTAAGGCCCCCCCGCAATGCGGGGGCTGCGGGGCCTTGTGTTACGCCCCTGTTCATCAGCTGAACTGCAGGGTACTTTCTACAAGTAAGAGCTCCCACAGCTTTAAATACTGTTTGTCGATTAAAGTGCTGACTAATCAGGTTAATGCTGATTTAAATCTATTTACACGATGCGACAGGTTAACCCCTTCCATGCTGGCACGTTTCCGCCCCTGTGCGGTAAACAAACGAACAGGGGCGGGCCTTGACGAACCCCAGCCGTCATCCGCACACGAGCACTTTAGTGCATGACGGCTGGGGTTCGTCACCAGCATGGAAGGGGTTAATCCCGGTTAATAACTCGCACTTGGAGACTTCAGGGTGTTTTTTTCCGATTTTGCACACTTGGCTCAGTCCCTTCGAACCGGAGGCTGGCAGAGGCCTTCTCTGGAACACATCTCGGACCTTTTTGCTATTCCAACCATTCAAATCTTGTAGTTGAAAAGCAAACATTCTGGCAGTCAACCTGCGTGAAGCAAAGTTCTCACACAAAATGAGCAGCCCTGCAGACACACCCAGCCTTGTTATTTGGGGTCTGAGTCCCACTGAGGAGAACATTAAATATTGGCACTTTGTTCCTTGAAGAATGTGCGTTTCTGAACTCGGAGAGTGCTATAGACCAGCACAGAGAGTAAAATAAAAAAACAGGCTGACTACTCTGGTACCACTTACCAGACCCGATCTGCATGTTTCGCACACTTATCCCAGGGAAAGTGAATATTAAAAGCGAAACCATTTCACCCATTAATGCTACCATTTTATTTTTAACTGGTACAATTATGTGCTCTGATGGATGTATTATCCACACAGTCACTGACTTGGTGACCGAACCCCATGGTTCTTTGCTGTTGGTGGCTACGTGAAGTGTCTGCAGCTGTCAAGCCTCAGATATGGGACCAGTGAGAATGTGTTCTTTGCCTAGAAAAGTAACCTGCCATAAGGCATGTGTGTGTTTTAATGTTGCTTGAATGGAGTGTATCCTGTCTGTGAAAGACCATGGAGTGCTATGCGCAAGAGCATAGTTCTGTTTAAATGAAAGAATAAAGCAGGCATTTTATTCTACATTGATAACGTTTCTGGGACACTATTGACACACACTTGCAAATAGTGTTACAACGGTCACAGGTGGAGTCTGTAATGAGGTACATGAGGCAAGCATAGAGTGGATAGTGATGTAAGAGAGGTAAAAGTGCAGTAGACATTGGAGTGTGAAGATAAGCATAGAGTGGACATTGCTGTGTGAAGATAAGCATAGAGTTGACTGATGCACAAGAGCAAAGTGTACAGTGGACTTCGAAGTCCAGAAGACAGGCATAGAGTAGACATTGATTTACAAGAGGGAAGTGTACAGTGGAGTAGGAAGTACATAAGACAAGCATAGAGCAGACATTGATTTACAAAAGGAAAGTGTACAGTGACTGATATTACAACACACAAGCCATTAAAATATCTCAGTGGACTGTGTCCATTTAACAGTTCCAATGCGTACCATAATTCATATCTCCACAGGTTATCACAGCCTTTCATCCTTCTGAGATTGATAAAATAAGAAGCTCTAAGTTGGTTAATAGTTTCAAAGTCTGTTATGAAGTTCTCTAGTTATACTGAATAAGCAGCTAACTATGCCAAAATCATAAGAAATCTCTTCATTGATGTCATGAGTACACTTTCAAAATTGCTTTATTAACTTTCTGCCTTTCTCAAATTTGCTTGAATATGCACCATTTGCCAACTATTCTTTCAATTTTCCCTATGATGGTCAGGCTTGTTCGCTCGCCATAAGGCACTCATTCTGAACTTTTACGTCACACCACTTTCAAATGTCACCAGCCGCCACTGGTGTTGAGATACCCTGTTGGTCCTTCTAGGTTCTGTGTCATGTTGTTTGAGCGCTGCGTGTGTGGGAGGGTTTATGGGCCTGTTTGCAAGAGAGCCTTTTGTGTTTGAAGGCATATATACAGTATCAACACCCACAGTGTAGGTTGGATTTGAAAGACATATGGGCTAATAGACATTAAAAGGTAGGGTCAATCTAAATGTGCGAGGTATGATGAGTAGCATAAGGTAGCAGCTTGACTTAGGATACCAATGAGCAAAACGTCACCATATTTGCATGAGGTAGTATTGTGGACTGATCCTGTAGCCTTGGAGACACATTGAACGCGCATCACCAAACATTCACTATAAAAGCATAAAATTAGCAGTGTAGACCAACAGTGTAAACATAAAGACACAATCTACGTGCCAGAAGACAAAATGGCAAAATCAACTTTCCTCACCAAACATTCACTGTATAAGCATACAATTAGCAGTGTAGGTTAACCTGTAAACATAAGGACACAATCTATGTACAAGTTGGATAAAAGGGCATACATTAGGATTGCAATCGGAGGTTGTCATAACATGAGCAAAAAGTTCACTATATAGACATGAATTAGCAGTGTGAGCTGATAGTGTAAGCATAGAGACAGATTTGCCCAACCCCAACATTCATCATTTAGACATAAAAACAAGTGTAGACTGGCAGTGTAGGCATAAAGACAATATCTGTGCACAAGGAGACAATGTGGGCGTACAGTACCAAGTTCTGATATAGATATGTTCACATTTTCACTTGGGGGTAGCATGAAATCGTGTTAACGTGGGCAGGGTTTATTGAACGCATGTAGGGGTTGATAATGCCAGGAGGAAACAGATCAGTCACAAAGACATACCACCCAGTTCCGAGGCAGGCAAGATCATCTTGGGCACCAGATTCCCAGTTCAAGGGCACAACAGACGATCACACATACTGAGTGGTACCAGTTTTATCACAGCCGCATCAGAGGGCACAGTGAGACGCATTTGGCAGAGGTTTTTTGATAGGTCAGACACATGTTTACAGAAAGTCGCCCAAACAGAATTGTGTTGATGTGGCACCCCGAGTAGTCCTACTGAGTAGGTAGCCCAAAACAGAAACAATGAAGTTCAAATAAGTACCTTATCAGAGCAGAAGTGTGGGTCTGAAGGAACGCTCAACAATACCTCACGCTGTGCTAATCCTGTGGAGTGATCTATATGATGCTTCCCCTAGGCTGTGGCACGCAACAAGCGCGCTCAACAGGAGGGGGAGGAAGTGTGCGCTGTGCAGATTACTAGCTGCTTGCCCACGTTGAGTGGGGGGGGGGGTGCAGCGCCATTGGGAAAGCCACCCGCCCTCCTATGGAGAAGCTGGTGTGTCACCAGAGAATGAGTGCTGTGGAGGAGCGCTCTCTGGGCAGGAGGGATCTCGACCTCTGCCACTAGTTGCAGCCGCGTTAGCAATGCGTCAGTGCCAGTATTGAATGCTCTGCTGGGAGCAAAAGCTCACCTTAAGCTGCCAGTTTCAGATTACTCTCTCACCTGCGATCAGAGAAGCAGTAGGGGGGGGGGCGGCATTGTGGTTTGTGAGCCATTTTACAGCTTAGGACAGGTGGTGTGAGCTTATGGGAATCCAAGACCAGGGGCAGCCGCAGGCTCACCTTCGAGCATTATGGCTGCCTCACATCCGAGCAATATGGCTGCCTCCTTCTCCCCGTCCACAGGTCCACTAAGCCACACTCGACGAGGGCGGTCTCGCTGTTCACAAAGATACCAGAGTTAGGCTCTTTGCACGCCCAAAGTCAATGCAGTAGTGTGGGGGCAGTTAGGTGAGGTGAGCTGCTGGGGTCATCAGCGGGCTCATCTCTGGGCAATATGTCTGCCTCCTTTTCCATGTATCCAGGACCTTCAGGCCGTATGCACGCTGCTGGTCAGGAGGCGAGTCAGTACGTTTTTGCCACTGGTTCTGGTTCTCTAGTCGTCCCATAACCTGAGATCATTCCACAAGGTGGATGTCTGTGAGAAGGCAAGGAGTGCAAAAAAACCCTGGTGTTCTCTTGTCACTACACAATCAGTTCATTGTTCATCCTCTGGTCTTCACTCCCTGCTTTGCTCATAGATTCTGCTAAAGTCTGCTAGTTCCTCTATATTTTTTCTCGATGAGCTGTGGCTTGATGGCAGGGCTTTGCGAATTATTTACGCCATGGCGATCCCGATCCCTTGGAGCCTCCGGCAGGAGCTCTTCAAAGGGATAAAAAGTTTTAAAAAAATCAATTATGAAATTAACGACTGGTAACCGCCATTCATAAACCCCACACTCCATACATGTTTTGACGAAGCCTTTTTAGGGCAAGATCACATACATTAAATCACGGAAAATGAAGGAACACCCTACAGTGGTAAAAATATCCTTCTTTCCAGAAAAAAGTCTGATAATGAAGCAGCATTTATCAGCCTGTACCTTGGTTTATTAAGATGAGAGGGAACATAATCACTGGTTCTGAAATGCAAAAAAAATGTAATACAAAAAATAATTACAAAACATCAGTAAAAAAAATATTTTAAAGGATGCTTTGTCGATGCATAAAACTCATATATGTACGAAGGTTCCCTGCACATTAAGCACCTGTGCCTTCCACATAATTTTTCCCTGTGTCTCTGAAGTTCTTAGTGTCTTTTTGGTAACTAAGAATCACTTGATCCTGCGGCACCCCAACCTACAAACGCATGCTCTACACAGTAACCCCTTTTGACTACATCTTAAGATGAAAGGTCCTCAACTGTGGTCTCCTAGGGCTGTTACTTCACCGTTGTAGTCGACCATTATCACTCTGCATGAGCCTTGACTTAAATGAAATACCACTATTTGTAAAGCACACAGCTACCTCCGAAGTGGTGTCCCAACGCTGGGGGCCCTCGGGAAGATTAAGCAAGCTATTGCCCAGAGTCACATGGTGCTGGGCTAACCTGCTGCCGGCACCGGGGATCGAACCGTGAAACCCGTAGTCCGGAGTCAGAGACCCTGGCTGCTGCGCCACACCTCTTCCACACTGGTGCAGCTTAGTTGTTTTTGGGGTGCACTAGGTACACCCAGGGAAGTTGCTGTCCTCCATTTGAAAATAAGTCCCGAAATTTGGGGCAGGCGTGTACAAATTTCAGTTTTTTTGTTGTTGGTGTTTGTTTGTGTAAACCTATCATTGCAAACATTATACATCATCGATGTCTCAAACCAACCTGATTTGTTGAATATTTAGTTTTGGCGCTCTGATTCAATTCAGTAGTGGGGCAGGCAAACACAGGTTTAAACAGCCTATAAAACTGGGGCACACTAAGGGCCCCATTACGATGGCGGGCGAACTTTGTCCAACTGCCACCTTAACCGTAAATGGGACTGACCGCCAGAGGACGCCGCCACCCACATATTTTACATTGTGGGGGCGGCGCTGTAAGCAGCACCCGCCGCAATGTAAAATATGCATGTTGTGCCTTGGCATGCACAACGTGACAGGCACCGTGCGGTGCCTGCCACCTTGTGTATGCCAATGAAGGGGTGCACCATAGTTACCCCCCCAGTGCAGTGCCCCACACCCCGGGGGCCCGTAATGGGCCCCAAAAGCATTTTCCGCCGGCCTTTCCATGGCGTCATCGCCGCCATGTTACTGCCTATTCAATGGCACATGATAATATGGATGGCAGTGCCATATTATCTACCTTTTCCGCCAGGCTGGCAATCTGACCGGCGGAAAAGCGGCGGACGGTCTTTCCATCTGGCGGGGTGTCCTAGAGACATTTGACGAGCAGATCGCCACCGGTAGTGGCGATCTGCCCAGGATCATAATAGGCCCCTAAGTTTAAAGAAACCTGTTGACCTATGATTGTGAGGGTCAGTCGGTACCCTTAACATCCTGTCGTTTGTAACTTTGCCCGAGTGATCATAAATATAAATCTTAGTTCACCTACATGTTATTTTATTCCGAATACTTCAGACACTGCCTGCTGTGCATATTGCATTATCCTTATCAGGGAGTAGGCACACACAACTACTGTGGCGACTTTGTTTATAATTAATATTTGCCTCTGTATTTGAACAGTAAATGGGGAACTGTTGTTCTTATTTTTAGGTCTTGATAAAGATTGTCTCTGTTTGCGGCCATGCAGTACTACCAGCACTGTAAACATCTCTTGGACAAGCTGAACCAACAGCGAGAGTCGGGTTTCTTGTGCGACTGCACTGTGGTTATTGGCGAGTTCCAGTTCAGAGTCCATCGGAATGTACTTGTGTCCTTCAGCGAGTACTTTGGTGCATTCTACAGGTGTACAACAGACAATAATGTCTTTCTGGATGAAGATCAAGTTAAAGCTGCAGAATTTGAGCAGATTTTGGAATTTATATACACGGGGAACATAAATCTCGACAGGTAATGTAGAAGCAACCTTAACTTGGATTATTCAGCTTATCTATATCTTTGAATAATATAGAATATTACTATGAAGAGTTATTTCAGCGGCTATACGCTGTATGTTATGATGGTATTCTGCATTATGTTAACCGGTATCTACAGTGCAGTGTGAGCCTTCAAAATATTATGGCGATACCAGTAGTTCTAATTGATGTTAAACTCTGAAAGTGGTGGTCTATTTGTTTGTCAGATTTGGTGTAATTACATTCAGCTGTGTTTTCTGTATCAAGGAGCTAAGATTCCTCTAGAATTTCACATGGGAAATCAATGTTTTAGGCCCCCCCCCCCCTTGTGTTTTTGGGCCCCACTTGACAGATCGGTGAAACATTTTCCATTGAGGATCCATAGTGGATGGCGCCGTTTGACAAATCTTTACAAATAAAGTTAATCAGTCCCCATCTCCTTCCGGGGAAACTTTGTTGATCCATCAAGCGGGGGCCGAGAAAAAGGGGATGTCCCAAAATGAAATATCCATATAAATGTTTGAACAGCACTACAGTCAAAATGGCATGACAGAATTACACCAAATTTGTCAGAAAGATAGCTGTTTACCAAGAAATCATGGATTTTGTAATTTGATGTAATTCCTTTCAGTAGTTCGTAAGAAATTAATATTAAAAACGTATATAGATATCTGGACTGCTGGGCTGAAAATAAAAAATTCAAGCCTTGTAATTGGCTGAGGGGGTATCTTCAGAGCGAGTGCTCTTATTAAAGGACATAAGGGCCCCCATAATAGGAGAATGTTTATATTTGGGTGCCGGCATGTTGGCTGCTTCCTCCTGCCCGTATCTTGGGACAGAGGTCACTTGCCACTGAGTGCCGTGCCCGCCCTGAGCACAGGGAGGGGGGTCAGGGAAACACTATTGTGCTTCGGCCGGCAGGATCAAGAAGAAAATGCTTCTTCCCTCTGGGGCGGGCATAACGTTGAAGGACAGAAGATGCCTGCAGGGATAGGGTGACCAGAATTTGAAAGTCAAAAACCAGGACATTTCCCCAAAAAAGAAGGATTACAATTTTACTTCAACCCAGCACACAGAACGACAGTACTCCTTGGCAGAGAATTACAGAAGCGGAAGTAAGAACATACATGAAATGGCATTTGTAAAGCCAGTAGCATGCCTGTTAAATTGCTTTCTTATAACAGCTACTAACTATCCCTGCTTTACAAAATAGAAAAAAATACTTCTGAAAGACTGCTTACAGCACTCTAAATTGTGTGTGTGCAATATACTCATGGTTTAAACGCACTCACACGTTTTTTTATAACAGGTGCATTTGTAAAGTGCACGATTACCCGTAGGCGTCTTGGCGCTGAATAACAGATGTTTATTGTTACCCAACTCAATGGTACTCATTTTATCGACCTCGGGTGGATGAAAGGCTGAGTGGACCCGCCGGGATTTGAAACTGTGACCATGAGGTCAAACACAGGTCCCTGCTGTGGCTGCTTTAGTCCACTGAGCCACTAGACCCGGCATAATATCATTTGCAGTGTTTCACGATTGTTAAGATGCATTTATTCAAAGTTATATCCGCATCGAAATAAATGTAGTGTGCACCTTTAAATAGGACTTTGTATGTAATAAAGAAACCTATAATCTCTGTATGTATAATTTGCAGGATGAAATATTATTTCTGTAATGCAAGTTGTGTTTAGTTTAAGTTGCCTGAATTGTAGGCCCAGATTGCAGGTTGTTTTTTTAGTTTCTATTTTTCCTTGGTTGCTCAAGAAATAATTAAATGAATCCTTTTTTTATTCGAAGATAGCATGTTCTCATCCTACTGCAGGTGCAGGAATTCAACCTCATTATTCTTAGATTTAAGGAGATACCCAGAATGTCTCTGAAGAAGACTAGAAGGCGAAAAGGGAGGCCGCCTTTCGTGTCTGGCTGATCAGGGAACCAAGGCCACTGGAAAGAAGCTGAACAACACGGCTTCTGTGGAAAAGTACAGAAATGTTGCGATTGAAAAGTTTATTTTGTGACGTATTGGGGGGCTGAACATTGTCTTTTTGTATGATGCGCAGGGACAGATTCGAGAGACTTATGCAATTTTCGGAGGAGAAGGAGAATCTTAGATCGAGCTCCATAGCCTTAAGCTATCAAACCTATTTGACGTGAGTACTTCTTAGAAAGTCAACACATGCTGACACCTTTGGGGTATGGTTCAAGAGAGTTGGGCAGAATCCTCATTGAGAGCAGAGTAGGGAAAGATACTTTTTGTTTTCTTCTCGATGAAAAGAGAATTGGACTCAGCTTTGATTCTGTGTTGCATTTAGATTTTGGAGTTCATCACATTATGTCTTTTATGCCGAATGAATTATACTCGTAGACTCAGCTCTGTATTGATTTTCATGTACCTATATACTCTGATATTGAGGTGCGTTTATATTAAAGTATTTTTGGCCTTATAATAAACCCATCAAAGGAAGTCCAGAGTCTGTGGTCCTTTCACCCATGACTAATTTGTAAGTATAACCTTGAATTATTTTGCTCCCCTCTACCACTTTTAGCAGGCATATAAAAGACCATCAGTATTGGATTCAGTAGGTAAGGCAAGGAGTAAATTCAGCGTAATCAAATGGTAGCAGAGAATGGTTTGCCTCTAAAATAGAGGGGAGAATGAGGAATTAGAGTAGAAACTGAAGAAAATTGGGCTCTGGACTTGGAGTAGATGAAAGCGAAGACGAAGATTGATGGAGGTCGGCGGATACTGATAGTGTGGCGGAAATGGTGGTAGCGTAAGTATAAAAATGTGTGGTGTGTTAGATTGCGGTTATGATGTCTTGTGAAGTTGGAATGCGAGTTGAGTGAGTTAATCTGTTTACTGGTCCGGACACGTGCGGATCAGGAAGTTTGGTGAGCGGACTCAAGAGAAGTCCAAGATACCGGGATAGTTTATATATGTAATTGTCTGATCAATATTGTGGGTGTCGTGAAACACTATCGACGATCCACTTGGGATAGGGAACTTTGTGTGAATGCAGGAGTCCGTCGCGGGGGAGAGCCTCCGGTCTCGGGGGTGGACTACGGCGATTGAGTGACCAACGCAGGTCGGGGGTCACTGAGGACAAATGTTCTTGTAAGAGTGTTCTATCGATCTTTTAGCGGACGGACAATTACTTGTTTTATGTAACTGTAAGTTATTGTGACTGTAGTAGGAAGCAGTTACTTGGATAATAGCTTTTGGATATACAGTTACTTGTAGTACGAATGTGTGAGCGAGTGAACGAGGTGAAATTGTAAAGGAGGGGAGCCGCTGTGAAGAGGGAGTTGTGACGTCCGTGTGTGAAGCACTGGGATAGGTCGGTCGATGTAACGCCGCGCTGGGATTGGAGGAAGCTAGTCTGAAGTTAAAGATTGATATTTGGGTTGCAAATTATAGATTTTTACAATGAGATGTTTTAAGATGTTGCGAGATTTGTGTAGATGCGACACAGGGGTGGTGACTCGGGTAGGAGAAGAAGCTCCACCAGAGGATACCCTGGCACATTACATGGTAACACATACCATAGTGTGGCTTCAAAATTGGCATAAGATTACAGAGAAAGAGGGATAAGTGGCTTTCCCTCGTTATTGGTCATTTCGAATGGAGGTGCTGTACCAGCTGAGGTGAGTGATGTCTTCTTTGACACTCCGCCTAGACCAATGCAATTTGAGGCATTAGATGCATGGATGAGAGCAGCAATGGCAAAGAGAAGCTTCAAAGGGAAGAATGAAGAAAGTAATGAAGGCATATCAGGATGCCAGGTGGGATGCACAGCTGAAGAAATGGAAAGTAGACACCATAGAGGGAGGATGATTGTATCCATTCAGGTTGCTAGTGGAAGGGTCTGGGGAGAAGAGTAGGACAAAAGAGGACACTGATACAGATGACAGTTTTCTTGATAGACTGCTAGAAGAACGTCCTCCACCTTGTGACTCCAGGTTGGATCTGGAGAAGATGCAGAAAACAGAAGAAGCTTTAGGTACGGAACGATCTGGTTTAGAGGATCAGACAACCGGAGTAAGAGGGAGAATGTCAGTGGGAATAAGAATTCCAGCCCCCAGTGTGACCCCGAGACCACTAATTCCCCCCCCCCCCCCCCAGCATCTCTTGGCTCCTCTTCTCCAGGCCCGCATTAAGCTCTGTACGTGCAGCTGCTCTTGTACAGGAGTGCTGAGTCACCAGCGCACATGCAACAGGAGACCGGCGGGGGGGCACAGGTGACAGAATATACCAGATGGGGAAGAAAGGCAAAGTACAATAAAGCAGGAAGATAAAAGAAAACGCAGAGCAGTGGTCAACGTTTCAGAGCAGGGAACAGCTCAGTGTAAAGGCAACGTCATGTCAGAGCATTAGTGTGAAGGCCACTCCAGCACGGCCTCTCCTCAGAAACCGGGCAATGGCGCAACACAGAAATAAAAGATCTGACGCCAGGCACCCGTTCCATTAACACGTCACATAAGGCATTTTTTGAACGGGGGGGGGGGGTGCGGTGCCTATTGTTCGTCGTGCAGGGCACGTATCAGCATTCAACCATGCGTGAAGGGTGGGCATTAAAGAGGTTCACTGGTAAAGGGGTTTGAAGGTCACAGGAGAGCTTGAAGGTTGTGCTGCAAGGACAGCGTTAACATAGCCCTATGAAGTTCTAAAATACACTATCTAGGGGTGCTCAAAGACAGCCCAGGGCGGCATTGTGACATGGATGTGGGCCCGGAATGTAGGCTTATATATCAGTACAAGTACTGTACCGGGCTTGCAGTTGGTAACTGTATAGTTGGCAGTACAAAGCCACCAGGATTGGTGCATATACAGCACTAACTGTATTACGCAATCATACAGTAGGCATTAATAGATACTGTAGTTTAAAAGCCCGGCATCCAGGTATGCTGGAAACTCTGCAAAAGACCTACTCTTAGGTGACTCGCACAGATACGCTATCAGAGCCACTGGTTGTTGTAGTTTTCATATCGCAGAACGAGATTTTTTTAAAAACTGCAGACGTTTCGATATCCTGCCTGATTCAACGAGAGCAAAAGTCATGCATCTTCCCAGGAAAGTGCAAGAAATCACGCACTTTCAATCACCCACTCCTGGCGAAGTCCATGACTCAGCCAAGGCGATTGGTCACTTTCAGTAACGTGCACATTTTATGCAGCAGACGCCCTCTGCTTTTTAGGTCGAGCGTGGGTGTGGCAGCGAAGCTGCCCCGCCCTGCGAGAGATCTTGTAAACAACAAGCATTTGCACTGCAATAGGTCTTGAAGTTGTGAGAGTTTGAGCTATTGGCATTGTAAATGGCAATGCCTTTTATTTATGTGTTGGTTGTTAAAACATAAATGAAAGGCATTGTCATTTACAATTGCAATAGCTTAAACTCTCGCAAATGCGAGACCTATTGCATTGCAAATGCTTGTTTATACAGGGAGGACAAGTCATGCAGACAGACAATTTTACATATTTGGGGATTACTTTTAGCTCCACAAACCAGGGGCGGATTGGCAATGCGGGCATCAGCCAAAGGGCCGGTATCTCCGTGCCCTCTGTGGGACGCTTTTTTTCCTCCCCTTTCCCAGCCGCACAGTGAAGCTGCATTAATTTCTCTGTCTCTGTCTCTGTGATCTCTGTGGACTAGGAAAGGGGAGAAAAAAAAACGGCCCACAGAGGGCACAGAGACGGAGAAATGAATGCAGCTTCACTGTGCAGTGATTATCCGCTGTGGCCTCTCCTTCACCCCCTGCCCAGCAAAGCAATCAGGCTGAGGGTGGCTGGGGAGGGGGTGATTGTTTGCAAAAATCGGCCTCCCTAGGTGCCAGGTGTTGCTCAGGCCTTTGAGCCATTTTCACCTCGGCCCCCCTGGGGCCCACTTAGCACATAAATAGTGGTAGTTTTTTTTTGTTTGTTTTTAATTTAATGCGATTTTATATAGCGCAAACTTTACCAGAAGGTGTCAGAGCGCTTTACATAAGAATCAGTTGCGAAACATAAGGACTAAGGATTACATGCGTTACATAAAAGATACAAGCAGAAAAAATTGCAAATGTACAAGATGTAAAGTCACACAAGGAAGAGATACAAACAGAAAGAAAAATTGCAAATGTACAAGTAGTAAAGTCACTCAAGGAAGAGAAACAAATGGATATACTCTAAGAGTCACATAGGAATGGTAGATAGTACAAAGGTCTACTTCATATACTAGTGTTTAGAGTTCTATATATACACACACAGTAGATTTTCTCAGGCAGAGTTCCATTAAGTGGGGTTGGAGGGGGGATGCAGTCACAGCACCAAGGAAGGGTGGGAGGGATACAAGGGTATGGAGAAAAGGCAAAACAGAAAAGGGAAGAAACATTTGAGGATCGTCAAGGGGGAAACGAGGGAGAAGGGTGCAAGACGAGGGAATGGACAAGATGGCGGGTCGGGGTCCAGAGAAAAACGGCAGAGGGAATAGTGGGCGAGGAAGAATGGGTCTCGCTGTGGGGGCCAGGTGATCTTTGCAACTTGCACCATCTTCACCTCAGCCTCCCCCTGGCTACCATGGGTGACCCAGCAGCTGTGTTTTGTGCTCGCCTTCCAGGACATTGCCCTGAGGCCTGGAGGGCTGATTAATTTACTAATTGCAGGGGCCTCACTGCTGTTCATGTGCTCCTGAGCTGAAGGTCTGGGGAGGGCTGAGTAGGTTAGTAATAGCAGGGGCTTCGATGCTTCTTAGGTGCTCCTTTCATGAAGGGCTCGAATAATTTTGTGACAGAAAGGGGCCTTGCTGTTTTTTTAGTTGCTCAGCATGGCGCCATTGTCAACTTTCCCCCGTGTCTCCTGTGCAAGAACAGTATCCTCTCACTTTAATTCATTTCTGTGCCAAACATCTTAAGGATTTTGGTTGCCCTGGGCCAAACATTTTTGGGCCCCTGTTCGGAACCGATTTGAATTTATAATCCAATTTCTGATCTTTGATGCCCTCTTTCAGCTGGTCACTGGACAGTGCACTACCATACTTGTCCAAATTCCTATTGTATTTACATCTAATATTCAAGGACATTGACGTGTGTAACCAAATGGTGTTTCATGAAAGGGCACGCCCCTTGAATGTGGGCCACGCCCCTTAATTGTGGGCCGCGCCCCTTAATTGTGGTCCGCACCCCTTAATTGTGGGCCACGCCCCTTGAATGTGGGCCACTTTTTTCATCAGTGCCCGGGCCAAATTGTGATCCCAATTCGACCCTGCCACAAACCTATTGTCCAAGCCTGCGGCTTTTAAAAAACTGTACTTTGAGAGAACAGTTTATAAGGTTGGACAGGTTTGCTGCCAGATTGGTGCGGAAACCGGTTAGAGAAATCCTGAGCCCATGAAGTGGTTTCCAGTGTTTGTTACGTATCGGGTGTGTGGGGTCACTCTTCTGTTGTTCCTCTCAAAAGAGTGTCAAATGTTTTTTCAAAGAGACTGCTTGCGCTGTCATCTAGTCGCAGAAATTATGTGTGTCACAGAGAGTGGGGAATGCCTTTTATTGAGGATTTAATCGTAATTCCCTCCCCCTCCTACTGCGTGGCCTGCTGTTTGGTCTAAACCGGTAGTGGAATTAAGTTGAGATCTAATTAGAGGTTGTTTGCCTCTGGATAATGGTGCTACCCATATTTCATGGTTTTACTCTAAAGGGATTCTCTGTGAAAGGTTGGGTAATATAAGCTATTTTACCGACTCTCAAGGACTCTAGAAGATTGATGGGAAGGAACTGAGGAGGTCGTTGTGTGAGCTAAGAGAGAAGAACCGTGCAGAGGTTGAAATGGAATAAGAATCTCTACGCTCTGATGCCATTGTACTGAACCACCTCAGGTGTTCAACTGTTTTTATGTTGGTTCAATAACGGGTATCACCGTTTTCTGCTGAATAGATTTACGTAAATATAATACATATGTGTGTGGCTTTTAATGGAGGGGGCGTTGTGGGTAGGGGCCAGGACCCACTTAATTTACCACTGTGTCCTTGTGACAATTTCTCTGAACAATAAAGTAAAGAGTAAAAGTACATGTTACCTTTGTTGAAGGATTATATATACTTCCAGCAGTTGCCCTCGAACTTTATTTGTCTCTCTGTAGCCAGTTGTTTAATGTGTGTTGTTAGGATATGGAAATGCATTTTCTTTTTAGAGACCCTTCATGAAATTGGGTTGTAATGATCTTCAGAGAGCCTAAGTTGCTAACGGTTTTATCACAATGGATATTTGCCTTTTTAGTTATTGGTGGCCTTATTGACTAATGACTGTTTACAATTTTTGTAAATGAGTTGCATCTTATCTATGGATATTTGCATCTTTTATAGAGACATGTTTGCACCGAATAAAGATTGTTATGATGATGACTCATTTTCACATTCACTCAGTCTCCAGTCCATCTGAACATAAACACGACAATCAACAAAGAATCATTTTCACGCATAAAACAGCTTGAACTGTTAGATTTACCAGTGCCTGTTTGAATAATGCCTTTTTAACCTTGTTTTGTTTTTAGTTGTAATGTCAAAGAAATCCACCAGGCCGCTGAGTATTTAAAAGTGGAAGAAGTGATCTCTAAATGTAAAATGAAGATGGAAGCCAGTGCTGGGATTCCCATCCATGCCACTGCTGAGATGCCTGAGCTTGGAGCTAGCGCCGACTTGCCTCAGCAGCCTTGCTTTCTCCATTTTGGAGATCAAAATATCAAGAAGTTGGACGGTGCTTGCACAGATGTCCTTCGCATACAAACAAAGAGGCTAATTTGGAAGAAAAAATCGTCCCTAGCCCGGAAACGAAAAAGACTCTTCAGTGTTCACAAAAAGCTACAAAATAAAATTGCACAGCACCACCAGAGGGAAACACACAAAAACTCATCGATAGAAATGCTACTGGATGCCAACAAACTATCCTCCGAGATAACGGAACAAGCTGCACAAGTGAATGACGACTTGGAGTTACAGTTCGCATCTGCATTTGAAAGTGAACCTTTTTTAACACAAGACATTGCAGGTCACCCTACCGCAATGAAGCACGAACACGCAAAGCCACAGAGCTGTGCTCTGAAAGAACACTGCTTTCCAAACACAGACTATGCAGACAGCGTCTTTGACGTTGAGGGCTCAGAGAAGGACATAGAAGGAAAGTACTCCAAGACAAGGCCCATATGCAACACTTGTGGCAAGGTGTTTTCTGAAGCCAGCAGCCTACGACGGCATATGCGGATTCACAAAGGAGTGAAACCATATGTATGCCACCTCTGTGGGAAGGCTTTCACTCAGTGTAACCAACTGAAAACTCATGTCCGAACTCATACAGGTGAGTGCTCGGTGTGCAGCCACAACTTGAGCATGATTATGCATGTATCTGGTGTAGTTTAATAAAGGATAATTACAAGTGAGAAGCCAGATAGTTAATACCTTTCCCAAAAATTGACTGATGGAAATCTAAGGTAAATTATCATAGTCATTTTACATTCATCTCCTGAGTGCAAGGACTTAGAGGCAGATTTACAAGGCACTTGCGCCACGTTTAGGCTGCCGTTGCGTGACGCAACGGCGGCGTAAACGTGGCGCATCCCTGCGACCCATTTACAACGTGACGCATCTAGGCAGATGCGTCACGTTGTAAAGCCCTGCGCCACATGTGGGCGTTCCGGCGCAAGGTGGGCGTTTCAGGGCAGGTGCACCTCGCAAAAGTGCCTGCGTGAAATCTACAAGATTTCACGCAGGCACTTGTGCGACGCTGCTACGTCAATTCCTTACGCCTGCTTGAAGCAGGCATAAGGACTGACGCAGCACGTTAGGTATAGAGCACACCCGAGCATTGCTGGAGTCTCGTCGCGCTTGTGACGCGACTCCAGCGATGCTCCGCCCTTACGTCACGAGATGCATCACGCATCTGCCTACCCTTGCGCCACGGCGCACCACATTGTAAATGCGGCGCATCCGCTGTGACGCAAGGGTAGTTTTGCGTGACGCATTTGTTCTGGCGCATCCCTGCTGATTTGCAGAGATGCTAGGAAATAATGCAGGGGTTCTGCCCAAATCACCATCCCATACCTGAGCAAGAGACATCAAAAAGATGGAAAAGTAGAAACAAATAGTACTGAGGGATTAATTCACCATTTAATTTTTCACAAGATATAATTAATTATCCTGTTTTTATACAATTATTTATAGGAAAATTTCTTTTCACAAATTACACAAACATATATACGTATCACAGGACGGAGTGGCGCACTGAAAAAAAGAGAATATATTAAATCATATCTTCACAACACATACAATATATGTACATATAACATAAACACTATATACACTACATATACATCAATGTACCCTAAATACAAATATATACACTTCTCAAACTATTCACTCCTAATTTGGGGTGATATACAACTGAAAGGGAATCCACAAAACGCCTGAGATGTAAATTCTCTCAAACAAACTGTTTATGTCAAGGCGCATGAAATTAAGCAAACAAATACGAAATTAAGGGGGACTCCTTATCACAAAGATTTGCAGAGATGCGCCAGAACTCATAAATATGCCCCTTAATCTTTAGACCACACTTCTCGTCCAAATTATTTTTCAACTGTAAGAAAGTACATCTTTTCAGAGTTTTTAAAAAAAACTAGAACATTGTTTTATTCGTCCTACAGGCATTGCATATATCGAGTGAAATTATGTACTTTTACTAGTGTAAGAAATAGTCTGTGTTCATTGCAAAAAAGAGCCGATAAGTTCAAACTGTAATACATTTAATCCTAGATCAGGTAATCAAGGTGTTCTTGCCCCGCATCACTGTCCACTTTTGTTTCAGAAGTGACTTGGAAGAGAAATTAAACAAAATATGCACTCATTAAAATATTTTCTCCTCATCTTTAGTTTATGTACTAAGACCAAGAGAACAAAACATATAATGGCTTGTCTTGGGTGTTGTTTAAATGACCCTCACTCTTTCTGAAGTTGAATTAGGTAGTTTGGTGCTTCTACAAATTTTAGGAATATGGTTATATCTAGATATAGCAGTCTTTTTATTCAAATGAAATTGTAGGAAACTCCGTTTTGACAGGCTTAAGGTAAGAGAAAGCCTAAAGTTGTCTTATGTTCTGTAGTTAAACTCCTGCATAACCTGATCGAGGGACTCTTAATGGGCAACCTAACCTCTGCCCTAGGTTAACACCATGGTCACATTGGAGCAGCTTCACTGTGCACAGAATACTCAATGAAGACTACCCAATTAAAGAACCATAATGGGGCACAAGATCACAATATTTTTAAGGGTCACAAGTTACTAATGCTGTCTCCAAGTGATGATTAATCCGCTTCTTCCAAGGCTTATGATAAGGTGGCAGGATAAGGTGCTAACTACAGGGAAACCTGGAGAAACACGGGAATCTAAGAAACTGTAATGTTTATGATCTTGCCCATAACATCCTACAAATACCAAATTTTGTTAAAAAAAACAATCCTCACATTTGCATACTGGTAAACACTATATGTAATTATAACTTTGAAAATATGTTTTTCTGATTGTGATTTTTGCTAGAGCTCCAGTAAATAATTAATGTCTGAAGTAAAAAGGGGTAGGATGCCTTTTGGGCAAGCATGTTTGCTACACTTTGTATAGTTATTTCAGCCAAAGTACATAGTTATGTGCTCTTCTATGTTTCATAGGTGAGAAACCATACCAGTGCGACTTGTGTGATAAAGGCTTTGCCCAAAAATGCCAGCTTGTTTTCCATAGTCGTATGCACCACGGTGAGGAAAAGCCATACAAGTGTGATGCATGCCATTTGCAGTTTGCCACATCAAGTAATCTAAAAATCCATGCCAGGTAAGAACAAATGCCAAAGTAATAATTGAAAACTGTGGCTCCGTTTTGTTTTTGCATGAAACAAACGAACTACAAGTTTATTCAGACTTGATTTTAGCTAATATTTTTATTTTATACACATCAAAAGATGATGCTCTTGTAGTATACTGTGAAGCGTTTTTTGTCTGTCGATGATGATTTTGGACATAAATAAAAATTGTGGTTCATATATTGTACATATTGCTTGTGCTACAAAAGAGTTTCAAGGCCTGAAAATTACACAGATGCTCACGCTCACGCATACGCACTAAGTAGTAGCAAAAAAATACTTTCCAACCCCCAAACTCTTTTAGTTTCACTTTCAGTGCATCATTTGTCCCATGTACTTGGTGCATCATTTGGAGTTCAAACACTAATCACGATGGAGCAGTATCTTCATTTACCGACCTCGTCAGAAAAAGATGTGGTGTTTCACCCAGGGACTGTGGAATGCTGTGTAATGCTACACTGTATTCACAGAGTGAAAGGTGTTGGAGCGCTTCGTTAGTGGTTATAGCTCGGATCATATGTAACTCTCACTTCACACTTTGGGGCCATTAGGATGTCGGGCGGATTGCCCCCGCCAGGCTGGCGGTAGCCACCGCCAGCCTGGCAGGGGCAATCCGCCCGAGATCCTTCCTGAATTCCCCCCCACCATATTACAATGGCGGGGAGGACCGCAGCGAAAAAAAGATCCCGCCCGCCACTTTTCCGCCCCGGTTGCCTTGCGGCCGGGGCGGAAAATGTTTAATATGGTGGCAGTGTCTATTAGACACCGCCAGCCATATTACAATGGGCTTTGGTAGATGCCTCTCCGTGGCGGCATCGCATGCGGTCTTCACTATGGGGGCCCCGTGTGGGCCCCCAGAGTGAAGGAGAGTACGGGGGTGCACACAGGGGGGTACCTGTGGAACCCCCCTGCATTTGCATAATCAAAGCGGTAGGCACCGCGCGGTGCCTGCCGCTTTGATTATGCAAATGCTGAAATGTTTTTTTAGCATTGTGTCGGGCGGTGCAGAGAGCACTGCCCGCCACAATGCTAAATATACAGGATGTGCCCGCCACTGTGGCGGGCACATCCTAATACTCCCCACGGGACCCCCGCCTATATGGCGGGCGGTCCCGATTGCCAAGAGGATGGCGGGCGGGCAAAGTCCGCCCGCCATCCTAATGACCCCCTTTGTGTCTTTGTAATTGACAACCCTTACACATCATCTTCACTGCACTATTTATCACTACTTTGAAGACGTCGCCGGCCGGTCTCTTCTTATGATATTTACAATCTAACAAGCGGTTGAGAAGGCCCTTTATTGCAATGCACTAGGTCTCGCATTTGCAAGAGTTTTACCTATTTGTATTGTAAATGACAATGCCTTTTATTTATGTTTTAAAACCCAAAACATAAATAAAAGGCATTGTCATTTACTATGCCAATAGCTCAAACTTGCAGGAATGCGAGACCTATTGCGTTGCACATGATTGTTTGTGTACTCTTTAGGCATTCTGCAGGCTTCGGGAAAGCTGTACAGCATTGTTAAAAACCATTGACAAAACCATTAGGCCCCAAAGGCAAGGCTTGTTGGCTTTGCTCATGCTTGTTTGAAGTTGAGAGTTTCCGCATGTAAGAAGCCTAGGGATTTAACTTTTTGGGTGTGATGTTTGCATTAATGGCTTTTGTCCATGCATGTGCAGTGGCTTTATTTTAACTAGGAATGTGAGGGAGAAATTCTGTTTGCAGTGTTGAATTTGAGTTCTCTTTTTTCGCCGCCTATTGTTGTGGAGAAGCGAGAGTTCAAATATGTAATACATTCAGGTGAGTTTAGATTTGGACACAATTAAGTATAGTCTGTATACTGGTGAAAGTACCTTTCAGGCACTATTTGCAGGATCAGCAGATACATTGAGGAGTTGTGGTACTTAAATGGTGTCATAGAAAGCAGTTACCATTTTGACACATGTGGATTGGTCCAGTAGGTAGAATTTAAAGTAGAACAGTTCTCAGTATTCAGAGACTTATTCCTCCTTGCCCACTGGCAAATGTAGCACTAGTTTACTTTCAAAGTCATCCTTATATAGACATTTATGCAGGCTTGAGTGGGCCAGTTTGCATATCTTTGCAGCAGTTGCTCTGTGGATGCATCATCTTTAGCTTTATAAAATATGGGTCTTTTGTCAATCTGTTTGGGAAGGCAAGAGAACATGATGAACGAGCAAGGAAAAATGACCTCCTTTTTCCTTGATAATCTTGCTCACCCTTCTTCAAAACACCTGCCCACCCATCTGTCAGGTATTCACCCATTGTGTATGGCCTTCCTTGTGTCTTGTGAAATGAAATGTGGCCACTATGTGGTTCCTGTATTTAAAACAAATTGATAGTCTGTGATGAAGATGATGGTATTATTAACCAACTAACAAATAAACATAAATAATGGATATTGTGATTCCATCGCTTAAAAGCGTGGTTCACAGGGTATTATCACTTTAATAAATATATAGACTTTAGACTGATTAGATGGCAAAATGAATTGTTTGTTGGCATGGCTTGCGTGAAAATGATTTTCAAATACCTACCACAAGTAGCTATTGTATTACTTCGAAAGATCTTTGCATTTTAAAATTCCAATTTCTGAACCAGAACATGTCAACGATTTTACAGCTGTTGAAAGACCGTTCACCAAGTTCTACTGTTCTGCCTTACTTGACTAACATTCCTATTCTCTCGCTAGAAAACACAGTGGTGAGAAACCATACGTTTGTGATAGATGTGGACAGCGATTTGCTCAAGCTAGCACCCTGACATATCATGTTCGAAGACACACGGGGGAAAAGCCTTACATATGTGATACATGTGGGAAAGCATTTGCGGTCTCGAGCTCTCTAATTACGCATAAAAGAAAACATACAGGTAAGGACCGAAACAATACCACCATGTTTAAGTGTTTAGCATTGTTTCTCTGATTAAGTAGATCAGCATTCTTTTGCACAATGTTTGTATGCATACGTGATCCAATTTTCACAGAATCCAAGTCCAGCTTATAATCAAACTCTAACTCGCATGGTATACCTAAATCTGATATCCGGAACCCATAAATATAATAATAGACGTATTTTCTTACATTTTTTTAATGCATAATAGCAAACAAATAGGGCATCTTGTAAATGTAGATTGATGGATGGATTTAACAATTTTTTATTGTCGTAAAGTAAATTTATACCAGAAAAAAACTTTACTTTACTTTTGCATAAAATATGCAAGATTCACAAAAGAAAACAGAAACAGTGTGTGTCTTTGTCTATACATGGTATGTGTGCTTAATTTGCAAAAGTATGTATATAGTAGACGCCGAGCCATTATCAATGGGCATTAAGCGTGGCCATGTTCGAGGGATCGTCAAAACAAGCAGTGCAGATTTGGATTGTTCACACTCACAAAGTAGTAACTTTGTGATGTTGGCCTACGGTTTGAAATGCACAGCGTACCCTTGTCCAAGCACACCCACCCTGATCCCAAAGGAACCTGGCATAAGTTTGGAAGAAAAGTGAGTGAAGTGAAAAATATTTTTGGGGGGGGAAAGCACATTTTGCCAGGTTATACCCAACAAAATGTACCCAATGAAAAGAGGTTGAAAAGAGGGGAAATATGTCGAAATCGGGTGTGACAGTTTGTATTCAGCACATCATCCCCCATTCTCACTTAAAAAAACTCGGAAATCTGGCAGTAAATTCACCCTGTCATAAACCCAAAGTAATGTATTGCCTTATCCATGGGGCTTACTGTACAGTACTTTCTGTAAGGTGGTAAGCAGGGCCTTATGGTATGGGATAATTGCGCAAACCGCTCTGTGAATTAAAATACATTTGCAAGTGAAGCTTATGCATCCGCTTACTACATTATTAGTGTACCTTTATAATTCTTTACCAAATCTTTGTCAATTCCTTCCATAGTATGCCTGAAGATAAGATTCTGTGTATGAATGTATGCAGTTTAATCACGTATTTAGAAGTGCAAATAATAATTAAAAAAAGAAAGTAAGAATCGTTCATGCTAAATATGTGCAAATGTTAGAGCATGTTTTAACAAAGGTAAATTTCAGAATTGCTTGGAAATCATCGTATCCGAAAGCCCTTCATTGCATTGTAATATGCCATCATCCCCATCTCCACTGATGTTCAGTATTGCTAAAACAGCCAAAAGTGTACCTTCTTTAGAAATATCAATTTCCATGGAGCACATCAGGTTTATTATTTCAGTGCTCCTTTTTCCTCAGATGACTAACCTTAGAATCGTGTCAGTGTTTGAAAACTTTTTGATTATGTCTTGAGAATGAGAGAGGATTGGAATTACTATGGTTGTTAGGTATGCAGAGCACTGCCTTTTCCACCTCCAGGGATCGCAGCCAAGTAAGGCTATCCCTTCGGAGCTCTCTCCCCACTCTGTAATATCTTTACTGTATCTTTATTCCTATTGCCATCAGGCCTCAAATTTCCTATATCCACCCCACCTTAGCATTCATCCACTTCCACGAGAAAAGTTAGATTTTTCCACCATAGGTTTGGTGATAATGTTACTCATTGTCTTTGTACTCCACTGAGACTATGGCATTTGAAGTGGTGGCCCATGCTCTGTGTTATCTTCTACCCCTCCCTGATACTCCCTGCAAGAATAACCCCCGTCTTCAACAGAACGTTCTCCATCCTCCATCCTCCATCCACCATCAAACAGAACATTTGTAATGGTTTCTTCTCTCAGCCAACTGGTCACTCCTACTTCTGTTTTGGGCCAGTCCTTGGCAATACAGAGGCCATCCCATTTCTACTTGCTCTAGGTTCATGGTTTTGCTACTGGGAGTCATAATGCTACAGTCAGCCTTTTCTCAGGGTTGCGAGCCTTTTGTGGCATCAAATTCTAAGTGGTTGGGTTTGGATATAGGCTATTTCTCTCTCAGGTTGCATCCCTTCTCTTCATGGCACACTCCTCTCACCCTTTCCTGTCATATCTTTGCGCTGCCGCTATATTCTCTATGGCAATAATTGTTCATGGATGCAGCAGTTAGTTAATTATGGCGTTTAAGCGAAGGAGAAGCCTGGTTGTTGCCCCGTGTGAAATATGGAATGAAGTGGCATGTGGCGGGAAGGGTTTAAGAGTGTATTTGGGAATGGTGAGAACTTTACACTACTAGGTAGAGGGCCAGGCCTCTGCATATTCTACACATATAATGGAGGCAAAAGTGTGAGAGGCTTCTGAACTGAAGGCTGATAAGGAGTGATCATAGGGATGGTTGCAGTAATTGAGGAACGAGAGTAAGGTTATCTTGGTCACTTTAACACTGATGCTTTTCTGCCATCCAGCTTGCGCCAACATTCTATGTCTGACCCTTGTCTCTTGCTTCCATTGAGGATGGGTGGGAATAATTATTGATGCCGGTATTTAGCTGGTTTGTACTCCACATCGATTTGAAACTAGATCCTAGGTTCCATCTGGGTTCAAGGGGAAATGGCCCTTCATTTACTTCAGTAGGTGCCACACACCACAAACACACTCTCAAATTTCTTGATATTTTGGAGTACCAAGATCTTTTTTCATTGTGTGAGCTACCTCTTAAAGATTGTGAATTCTCTTCATGAACTGCAGTGTGTTTGACTGGTGAGTTTGTACGCGTTGTGGCTGGGTCCCAATGCTATTGCAGCTTTCCTCATGCTTCTGTGTCTTTCTAAGGATTTTCAGCCACACTTACTGAAGATTATGCCTTTGATGCACTGCGCTCATGACCAGCAGTCAGTAAGCTCTTGTGATGCAGGAAGCGTGTGCAGGCCTAGGCAGAGATATTGTTGCATGCTTCGCCTGGTGACAGAAACTGTGCCTTCCCAGTGCTGGTACTGGGTGTGTGTACGCCAGATACTGTTACCAGAGATCAGGCTTCAGTCTGGAGATGGCAAGTATGGGCAACACCTCGTGAGCAAGCTCTGCAATCTAAGAAGGCACTTGATAAGTGCCAGTGAAAAGGAGTGTGAGAGAAAATGTGTGTAGGTGAATATTTGAGAGTTGTGAGAAGAGTAGATTCGCACATGGTAATGTGTATGTTTGTGAGTGATCGAGATGCATATCACTTTTTAAAGTTATAGTGTATAATGAGTATTTTTTTTTTCTCAAAAGTATACCTACTTGGACATTATTACAATTGTGTTCTATACATGCATGTAGTGTCTGACCTAGTCTTCTACTCCACACTATCCTCCAAGAGTAAGCCTGGATCATTCAACTTTGTTGCCCTCGGAAATTGAAGGCCTAAATAGGAGGTACCTTTCTGTTGAGTGAAGTCACAGTAGTGCCTGGTTCCTGTGTCTCCAGAAACAGAAGTCGTACTTGTTACAAGGACTGCCTAACTGCCTTTGTGTCACACATGCCCCAGAGATCTGGCATGACACTGGTAGAAAGCAGTAAGAGAACTAGACTCTAGATATCAGATGGGGACCCTAGAGAAATCAGTACGTACAAGCCTTAATTATTAAGTGCTTAGTAAAGAGGGCTGAGCAACAGTATTTAGTGCACATGAGTGGTCACCTATGTCTGTATACGGGTCCAAAGCAGCCTCTAGTCACGCAACACACTGTTTTGCCTGATAAGCTGTTTCCCACAGGACCAGCTTTATCCTCATTCCAGAAAGCTCTGCTGAACATCACTTAGATGCAATCTATTTGAAGACTGCTTATCTCTTAATTTTAATCAGATAATTACTCCACATCCACAATAAAAAGGCACACCTTGGAATTAATTTTCTGCTTCTCTGGTTCCTCACACCTAACCTCTCCCTGTCTTCTGATGGATACATCTGCCAGTGGATTCCTCACCTTGTGAATATCCCCCTGCGTAAGCAACATTCGGAAATTCTTTTTGTAGCTTCGCGCCGACGTGGACGACGTCACAGAAGCACGGCATTGCGCGCGGCTTCGCTGACGTCACCGACACCATAATAGGCCCACGTCGGCGTGGCGACATCAGTTCCCTTCTTTCCGCGACGTCGCCGCTAACTGTTTTCGATGGATCCTCTGTGGCTTTGATAGTAACTTTGTTACTGTTTCTTGGTTTTCGTCTTTCTTGTATTGCTTTTTCCTGGCGAGATGTCATTGAAGAAGACCGGATACAAGCCGTGTGGGAAATGCGGTAAGATGATGTCGATCACGGACCCGCTTGAAGACTGCGTTTGGTGCCTGAGCTTGGACCATGATGTTCAGGGGTGTCCATCCTGTTAGAAGATGAATCCCAAGGCCCTTCGTTAGAGAGAGGCAAAGCTCCTGGTTGCCAATATGAAAGGCAAAAAAGACAGGGAGAGCTCGAGGTCTCGGTCGAGGTCACCCTCGAGGTCATCGGGGCATGCTTCCAGATCGGCTAAAAAGAAGCACAAGAAGAGGAAGCATGGATCACGACATCATTCTGGGAAGAAACCGAAGTCGCCGATGAGGAGACATCGTAAAGATGAGATTTCTCCTTCACCAGAAGTTCTGGATCTAGAAGGTGAGGCTTCGCCTATGGAGTCGCCGGAGCATCCACCGATTCCTGTGTCAAATCCCTCTCCGGTCCCGTCTCGTTCACCAACTCGAGAGGAAGAAGAGGCTCCATTGCCAGAGGGTTCGACGACTCCGGTGCATCAACCCGAGGTAGAGGTCGAGATGGCTCTGGTTCCTCGAGAGCAGCCTGTGGGTTCGTACCCTCCTTTTCCGGCCCCAGGTCAAGACCCTACACAGTTTTTAAACGCGATGTATGGAGTCTATTCAAAAGCCTTGTACCCCTCTTGAGCACCGGTTGGTCCTATGGGTCCGATGGCGTTTAACCTGGGAGTCCCCCAGTCTTATGCTTCAGCACCGTTCTTGCCATTTATCCCGGCTCCGACACAGCCTTGGCATTTCTCGGCGCCGCCGAAGCCATCAACGCTGAAGCTTTCGATGCCGATTCCGTTGTCACCGGTGCCGGCTCCGGTCCGACCTCGAGAACAGCGGGCCTGGTCCTCCGGGTCCGAGCTCGATGCTGGCTCCGGCTCCATCGGAGTCGATTCCAGATCCGCCAACGCAGTTCCCGAAGGAGAGGTCGAGGCGTGAGGCCCAGCGACTCCTGGAGGAGCAAAGGTACCGATAAGCTGAGATGGAAGAGGGTGAGCTACAAGAATCTGAGGATTTCTTTGACGATTTAAGGGAGGCTAGTGGACTGGAACTCTCTCCTGATTGGGATTTGGCCTCTGTCTCTGATGCCCCTTCTAAGGATGTGACTCCATACCATGCAGTCATCAGGAAGGCGGCGGATCTATTGAATTTAACTCTTCCTACTGCAGAGTACAAGTCGAACATTTTGACTGAAGTCCTCCATTCGCCATCCTCTGTTGTGGAGCCCATGCTTCCATTCAATGAGGCTTTGACGTAGCCGATCTTAGAAGTGTGGAATAGGCCTCCTTCAGCTCCTGCTGTTTCAAAAACTGTTGCAAGAAGATAGTGTGGCTCCTGGTGACCCAGACTTATTATCCTCGCATCCTTTGCCAGAGAGCTTGGTTTTACAGGGTGTCTGTTCTAAAAAATCTGCAGGTGGTTTTCCTCAGGTGCCTGGGGACAAAGAATCGAAAAAGCAGGACCAAGCTGCAAAGAAAGTCTTTTCATCGGCGAGTATGGCTCTCAAGTCGACAAATGCTACATTTCTCTTGGGTCGTTATATCCATGCTTTGATGGATTCTGTCAAACAGCTGGCTCCTAAGATTCCGGAGAAAGATAGAAAAAACTTTAATCAGGTTCTGGTTGACACTCAGGCTGCTGCTCGGCAGGTCATTCAGAGTGGGTTAGACACTGCTGATTCGGTAGCGAGAGTAATGGGATCTTCAGTTACCTCCAGAAGGGCGGCTTGGTTGAAGTCCTCCGAATTCTCAACAGATGTCCAGGCTGCCTTAATGGATTTACCCTTTGATGGTTTGGGCCTTTTCGGGAAAAAGGCTGATGCTGCGTTGGAGAGATTCAAGGACAGCAGAGCTACGGCCATATCCTTGGGTTTGCAATCCAGGGGAACAGTAGGCAAAAGGTATAGGGGATTCGGAAGGTCCTCCTTTCATGTCTACAAGCAGTCGCAACAGCAGCAGCAAAATTGCTGTACAAATCTTACAGGGGCAGACCGAGAGCTCGTCAAGACTCGTCGTAGGGGTCATATTTAACTTTTTCTTGAAAGATCTTTTACTACGGTCTTGAACCTTGTCCGATCAAATATAGATAACATATACACGTTGGTATTATTATAACTCAGGACGTCATAGCGACTTCAATATTAGCCAGATGTATTAAGTAATTTGGCCGGTGCGAACCCTGCAAATCAATGAATTTCGTGGTGGGCGACTGTTAAATCGCTTTTTCTTTTTTTCTAAACCCATTTTGTGATTTGGATGTGAGGAAGTATTCATGTTTTTCCCTGCATTGGTGTTTTAGGACCCAGATTGCAATTTAGATAATTTTATTTCAATTAATAGTTTATTTTTAGTTGAAAAAGCACATAAACAGCAACATTCAAACGCATATATACCGCTCTGCATTGGGATAATTTGTTAATTACATATATATTCCTAAACTTTGTAATTCGTTACAGAAACCTGATTAAAATACGTCCAAAATGTACATATTGTACTTGTGATTGTTTTGCCACATATATGCAAATTCCACTTATATTATAACTGCCATTTGCTTCACAAATTCGATGTGGAAAAAAGTCTTAAAATAAGTACAGAGTAAAACGTTTTCTTCTAGACTCTGTCATGGGAGTCACAAAAGTTTCATAGTCCGTCATCCCAAGCTTCCATCAACTTGTGCATTTTGACCAGACCCAAGTAAATCCGCGTGAAACTGTTTCTGGTAGCAGGCATTGGTCGGTTACCATATTGGCAGGCAGGTTACAAGCCAACACCTGACGAGGAGCTTTGATATTGCCAGATTAGAGACTAAACTTGTCAGGAAGAAGAAAACTTTCCCAGCCTACGTCCCCAGCATCTTGTACAATATTTTCCCATTGCTTTACTTGCCCCCTTGCTTTGCAGTGTTATGCTTGCCCCCTGTACTGCGCTATATTGCCCACCAACAAGGTTTGTGGTTTAGGAATACAAAGAGACATATATGCATACAAAGATGAAATGAGTGTATTGAATATACCCACCTTTGCCAACTGTCGGACAAATCCGCTTTCTTGCCCATAGCCCTAAGTTTTTGTTCAGTTACATTTTTTAACTTGTAACTGTTCATACCTTGATCGTAAAACAGTGCATTAAAGACAAGTTGTGTGAACCAGTTTGTGCAAATGAGACAAAGTTCCAAGAATGTGAGGACTAAAGAGTGATAATTGCACTTTAGCTGCTTTGAAATTCCATTTGAGAGTGGCAACATTTACAACAAGCATTTGCAATGCAATAGGTCTCGCATTATTTAAGTTTGAGCTATTAGCATTGTAAATGGCAATTGTTTTTTGCTTTGTGCTATAGTTTTTTTTTACATAAAAAGCTACATATAAAATATGTTTTATTAAACTTATTTATGCAGTATCTAAATTTTGTTTGCATAAAAGAGTACAATAATATCTTAGTAAAAAAGTCAAATATGTTAATGGTAATTCACCAAATGTTCATTTATGTGTTGGTTTTGAAAATAGCTAAATTAATAGCTTTGTCATTTACAATGCCAATAGTTATAACTTTCGCAAATGTGACACCTATAGCATTTGTAATGCAACATTTGTATTTACGTGACTTAGATGTATTGATATTACAAATAACAATGGCTTTTAATTTTTTTTAATACTTAATAAAAGTGATTGTAATTTATAATGGCAATAGCTTAAACTTTTGTAAATAACTTTTGTGAAGATTATGTTCAGTGTATTTTATTGTAACGAAATCCAAGAACAGAAGTGAAATATTAACATCTTTTTGTGACATTTGTAATAAAGCTCGAAACATTGAGAGAACATATTTGTGCTGTGGTGGTGCTGAGTGATGCTGTGGTGGTGCTGAGTGGTGCTATGGTGGTGCTGTGGTGGTGCTGTGGTGGTGCTGAGTGATGCTGAGTGATGCTGTGGTGGTGCTGAGTGGTGCTGTGGTGGTTCTGAGTGGTGCTGTGGTGGTTCTGAGTGATAATGTGGTGGTGCTGAGTGACTGTACTCACTGTCACTCTGCACTCACTGTCACTCTGCACGCACTCTGCACTCACTGTCACTCTGCACGCACTCTGCACTCACTGTCACTGCACACACTCTGCACTCACTGTCACTCTGCACTCACTGTCACTCTGCACTCACTGTCACTCTGCACTCACTGTCACTCTGCACTCACTGTCACTCTGCACTCACTGTCACTCTGCACTCACTGTCACTCTGCACTCACTCTGCACTCACTGTCACTCTGCACTCACTGTCACTCTGCACTCACTGTCACTCTGCACTCACTCTGCACTCACTGTCACTCTGCACTCACTATCACTCTGCACGCACTCTGCACTCTGCACGCACTCTGCACTCACTGTCACTCTGCACTCACTGTCACTCTGCACTCACTGTCACTCTGCACTCACTGTCACTCTGCACGCACTGTCACTCTGCACGCACTGTCACTCTGCACGCACTCTGCACTCACTGTCACTCTGCACGCACTCTGCACTCACTGTCACTCTGCACTCACTGTCACTCTGCACGCACTCTGCACGCACTGTCACTCTGCACTCACTGTCACTCTGCACTCACTGTCACTCTGCACTCACTCTGCACTCACTGTCACTCTGCACTCACTGTCACTCTGCACGCACTGTCACTCTGCACGCACTCTGCACTCACTGTCACTCTGCACACACTCTGCACTCACTGTCACTCTGCACACACTCTGCACTCACTGTCACTCTGCACGCACTGTCACTCTGCACGCACTGTGCACTCACTGTCACTCTGCACACACTCTGCACTCACTGTCACTCTGCACTCACTGTCACTCTGCACTCACTGTCACTCTGCACTCACTGTCACTCTGCACTCACTGTCACTCCGCACTCACTGTCACTCCGCACTCACTGTCACTCTGCACTCACTGTCACTCTGCACTCTGCACTCACCCTGCACTCTGCACTCACCCTGCACGCACTGTCACTCTGCACGCACTCTGCACTCACTGTCACTCTGCACGCACTCTGCACTCACTGTTTCTGCACGCACTCTGCACTCACTGTCACTCTGCACTCACTGTCACTCTGCACTCACTGTCACTCTGCACTCACTGTCACTCTGCACTCACTGTCACTCTGCACTCACTGTCACTCTGCACTCACTGTCACTCCGCACTCACTGTCACTCCGCACTCACTGTCACTCTGCACTCACTGTCACTCTGCACTCACTGTCACTCTGCACTCACTGTCACTCTGCACTCACTGTCACTCTGCACTCACTGTCACTCTGCACTCACTGTCACTCTGCACTCACTGTCACTCTGCACTCACCCTGCACTCTGCACTCACTCTGCACTCACTGTCACTCCGCACTCACTGTCACTCTGCACTCACTGTCACTCTGCACTCACTGTCACTCTGCACTCACTGTCACTCTGCACTCACTGTCACTCTGCACTCACTGTCACTCTGCACTCACTGTCACTCTGCACTCACTGTCACTCCGCACTCACTGTCACTCCGCACTCACTGTCACTCCGCACTCACTGTCACTCCGCACTCACTGTCACTCCGCACTCACTGTCACTCTGCACTCACTGTCACTCTGCACTCTGCACTCACCCTGCACTCTGCACTCTGCACTCACCCTGCACGCACTGTCACTCTGCACGCACTCTGCACTCACTGTCACTCTGCACGCACTCTGCACTCACTGTTTCTGCACGCACTCTGCACTCACTGTCACTCTGCACTCACTGTCACTCTGCACTCAATGTCACTCTGCACTCACTGTCACTCTGCACTCACTGTCACTCCGCACTCACTGTCACTCTGCACTCACTGTCACTCTGCACTCACTGTCACTCCGCACTCACTGTCACTCCGCACTCACTGTCACTCCGCACTCACTGTCACTCCGCACTCACTGTCACTCCGCACTCACTGTCACTCCGCACTCACTGTCACTCTGCACTCACTGTCACTCTGCACTCTGCACTCACCCTGCACTCTGCACTCACCCTGCACGCACTGTCACTCTGCACGCACTCTGCACTCACTGTCACTCTGCACGCACTCTGCACTCACTGTTTCTGCACGCACTCTGCACTCACTGTCACTCTGCACTCACTGTCACTCTGCACTCACTGTCACTCCGCACTCACTGTCACTCCGCACTCACTGTCACTCCGCACTCACTGTCACTCCGCACTCACTGTCACTCCGCACTCACTGTCACTCTGCACTCACTGTCACTCTGCACTCACTGTCACTCTGCACTCACTGTCACTCTGCACTCACTGTCACTCTGCACTCACTGTCACTCTGCACTCACCCTGCACTCTGCACTCACTCTGCACTCACTGTCACTCTGCACTCACTGTCACTCCGCACTCACTGTCACTCTGCACTCACTGTCACTCTGCACTCACTGTCACTCTGCACTCACTGTCACTCTGCACTCACTGTCACTCTGCACTCACTGTCACTCCGCACTCACTGTCACTCCGCACTCACTGTCACTCCGCACTCACTGTCACTCCGCACTCACTGTCACTCCGCACTCACTGTCACTCTGCACTCACTGTCACTCTGCACTCTGCACTCACTGTCACTCTGCACTCACTGTCACTCTGCACTCACTATCACTCTGCACGCACTCTGCACTCACTGTCACTCTGCACTCACTGTCACTCTGCACTCACTGTCACTCTGCACTCACTGTCACTCTGCACGCACTGTCACTCTGCACGCACTGTCACTCTGCACGCACTCTGCACTCACTGTCACTCTGCACGCACTCTGCACTCACTGTCACTCTGCACTCACTGTCACTCTGCACGCACTCTGCACGCACTGTCACTCTGCACTCACTGTCACTCTGCACTCACTGTCACTCTGCACTCACTCTGCACTCACTGTCACTCTGCACTCACTGTCACTCTGCACGCACTGTCACTCTGCACGCACTCTGCACTCACTGTCACTCTGCACACACTCTGCACTCACTGTCACTCTGCACACACTCTGCACTCACTGTCACTCTGCACGCACTGTCACTCTGCACGCACTGTGCACTCACTGTCACTCTGCACACACTCTGCACTCACTGTCACTCTGCACTCACTGTCACTCTGCACTCACTGTCACTCTGCACTCACTGTCACTCTGCACTCACTGTCACTCTGCACTCACTGTCACTCTGCACTCACTGTCACTCTGCACTCACTGTCACTCCGCACTCACTGTCACTCCGCACTCACTGTCACTCCGCACTCACTGTCACTCCGCACTCACTGTCACTCTGCACTCACTGTCACTCTGCACTCACCCTGCACTCTGCACTCACCCTGCACGCACTGTCACTCTGCACGCACTCTGCACTCACTGTCACTCTGCACGCACTCTGCACTCACTGTTTCTGCACGCACTCTGCACTCACTGTCACTCTGCACTCACTGTCACTCTGCACTCACTGTCACTCCGCACTCACTGTCACTCCGCACTCACTGTCACTCCGCACTCACTGTCACTCCGCACTCACTGTCACTCTGCACTCACTGTCACTCTGCACTCACTGTCACTCTGCACTCACTGTCACTCTGCACTCACTGTCACTCTGCACTCACTGTCACTCTGCACTCACTGTCACTCTGCACTCACCCTGCACTCTGCACTCACTCTGCACTCACTGTCACTCTGCACTCACTGTCACTCCGCACTCACTGTCACTCTGCACTCACTGTCACTCTGCACTCACTGTCACTCTGCACTCACTGTCACTCTGCACTCACTGTCACTCCGCACTCACTGTCACTCCGCACTCACTGTCACTCCGCACTCACTGTCACTCCGCACTCACTGTCACTCCGCACTCACTGTCACTCCGCACTCACTGTCACTCTGCACTCACTGTCACTCTGCACTCTGCACTCACCCTGCACGCACTGTCACTCTGCACGCACTCTGCACTCACTGTCACTCTGCACGCACTCTGCACTCACTGTTTCTGCACGCACTCTGCACTCACTGTCACTCTGCACTCACTGTCACTCTGCACTCAATGTCACTCTGCACTCACTGTCACTCTGCACTCACTGTCACTCTGCACTCACTGTCACTCCGCACTCACTGTCACTCCGCACTCACTGTCACTCCGCACTCACTGTCACTCCGCACTCACTGTCACTCCGCACTCACTGTCACTCTGCACTCACTGTCACTCTGCACTCTGCACTCACCCTGCACTCTGCACTCACCCTGCACGCACTGTCACTCTGCACGCACTCTGCACTCACTGTCACTCTGCACGCACTCTGCACTCACTGTTTCTGCACGCACTCTGCACTCACTGTCACTCTGCACTCACTGTCACTCTGCACTCACTGTCACTCTGCACTCACTGTCACTCTGCACTCACTGTCACTCTGCACTCACTGTCACTCTGCACTCACCCTGCACTCTGCACTCACTCTGCACTCACTGTCACTCTGCACTCACTGTCACTCCGCACTCACTGTCACTCTGCACTCACTGTCACTCTGCACTCACTGTCACTCTGCACTCACTGTCACTCTGCACTCACTGTCACTCCGCACTCACTGTCACTCCGCACTCACTGTCACTCCGCACTCACTGTCACTCTGCACTCACTGTCACTCCGCACTCACTGTCACTCCGCACTCACTGTCACTCCGCACTCACTGTCACTCTGCACTCACTGTCACTCTGCACTCTGCACTCACCCTGCACTCTGCACTCACCCTGCACGCACTGTCACTCTGCACGCACTCTGCACTCACTGTCACTCTGCACGCACTCTGCACTCACTGTTTCTGCACGCACTCTGCACTCACTGTCACTCTGCACTCACTGTCACTCTGCACTCACTGTCACTCTGCACTCACTCTGCACTCACTGTTTCTGCACGCACTCTGCACTCACTGTCACTCTGCACTCACTGTCACTCTGCACTCACTGTCACTCTGCACTCACTGTCACTCTGCACTCACTGTCACTCTGCACTCACTGTCACTCTGCACTCACTGTCACTCTGCACTCACTGTCACTCTGCACTCACTGTCACTCTGCACTCACTGTCACTCCGCACTCACTGTCACTCCGCACTCACTGTCACTCCGCACTCACTGTCACTCCGCACTCACTGTCACTCCGCACTCACTGTCACTCTGCACTCACTGTCACTCTGCACTCACTGTCACTCTGCACTCACTGTCACTCTGCACTCACTGTCACTCTGCACTCACCCTGCACTCTGCACTCACTCTGCACTCACTGTCACTCTGCACTCACTGTCACTCCGCACTCACTGTCACTCTGCACTCACTGTCACTCTGCACTCACTGTCACTCTGCACTCACTGTCACTCTGCACTCACTGTCACTCTGCACTCACTGTCACTCTGCACTCACTGTCACTCCGCACTCACTGTCACTCCGCACTCACTGTCACTCCGCACTCACTGTCACTCCGCACTCACTGTCACTCCGCACTCACTGTCACTCCGCACTCACTGTCACTCCGCACTCACTGTCACTCTGCACTCACTCTGCACTCACTCTGCACTCACTGTCACTCCGCACTCACTGTCACTCCGCACTCACTGTCACTCCGCACTCACTGTCACTCCGCACTTACTGTCACTCCGCACTCACTGTCACTCCGCACTCACTGTCACTCTGCACTCACTCTGCACTCACTCCGCACTCACTGTCACTCCACACTCACTGTCACTCCGCACTCACTGTCACTCCGCACTCACTGTCACTCCGCACTCACTGTCACTCTGCACTCACTCTGCACTCACTCTGCACTCACTGTCACTCCGCACTCACTGTCACTCTGCACTCACTCTGCACTCACTCTGCACTCACTGTCACTCTGCACGCACTCTGCACTCACTCTGCACGCACTCTGCACTTACTGTCACTCTGCACTCACTGTCACTCTGCACTCACTGTCACTCTGCACTCACTGTCACTCTGCACTCTGCATTTGTCTGCTGCAAGGAGTCACCATACTTCTTTTCAAAGATTAGCGTGCGATACAATCAGCAACAAAAAAAAACCTCGAGCAGGCGGACATCTGCTGTCTGGCTGGCGCTAGAAAAGAGAAGGCGAGTGAGACGGGCACTGATAAAAGAGGGACGAAAGATGAGCCAAATCCACCAACGGGAATTTCTAGTTTTGTTCTATATAAAGGGCGCTGGAGGTTCCCCTAAAGACCATCCTGCCTGCTGAATGGATGGATGCGTTCTGTAACTAATACCTTCAACAAGGTGAAAGGAAAAGTAAAACGTGCCCCTGGCGTTTTCAGGAACTAAGGCGGAGAACGTTCAAGTTCATCATCCAATGAATCGTAACAGCGCTGGAAGTCCGCACTGGAAAGTCTTAAAAAGGCTGACAAATACACAGAACACTAACTAAATATAATGAAATGAGAACAAACTCCAAGTTGTCGTCCTCCTGCTGGGCTCTCACCTCCCTATACCACGCAAACACCAAACTGCCCATCCCCCTGCTCAAGCCGCCGGCCTCTCCTTGGAACAAGCATGGCGCGTGCTGCAGTCCGCCGCCGGCCTGCGACCAGGAAGTCAGGCAGGCCGGGCGGGACAACCGGAAACAGGAAGTAGGAGGGCGGGAGCCTACCACGCCTCCCACGGAAGAGCCGCGATTGTTTTGAGCACCGGAGCAGGCAGGAGCCTACCCTGCGCCCCGGTGCCGAAGAAGGAAGGAAGAGTCCTGCTGCCGGTGAGAGCCGAGGAAGCCCGCGATTGTTTTGAGCACCGGAGCAGGCAGGAGCCTACCCTGCGCCCCGGTGCCGAAGAAGGAAGGAAGAGTCCTGCTGCCGGTGAGAGCCGAGGAAGCCCGCGATTGTTTTGAGCACCGGAGCAGGCAGGAGCCTACCCTGCGCCCCGGTGCCGAAGAAGGAAGGAAGAGTCCTGCTGCCGGTGAGAGCCGAGGAAGCCGGTGAGTTGGGCTTCGCCTTGTTGAGGGGGGGCGTGTGTGTGTGTGCGCGCGCGCGCGTGCGGCGACGGGCTGTGCATGTGTGCGAGCGTGCGTGTGTGTGTGTGTGTCTGTGTCTTGGAGTCAGTGTGTATGCGTGTGTGTGTGTGTGTGACTGTGGGGGGTTGCCTGTCTGGGTGCCTGCGTGTAAGTGTAAATGCGTGTGCATGCATGCGGTGAGAGGCGAGAGGCGGCCGCGAGCTGCTACCAAGGAACCTGAGGTACGGAGCTCACCCACTAACCGCGTACTGCAAGAGGCATCGCAGAAAATCCCTGGGGCTCTGAGGATCACGGTATCAGCAGTGGCAGCAGAGATAGTAGCGGGAGGCAGAGGGCAAGCACGAGATCATCACTGGTGCCGGAAGCCGAGACCGGAAGTCGCCGGTCAGACCTGGGTGTCCCTACAATCCTGCCTGCGCTGGAGAGCGGACTCGCGGCGTGAGGGCTGCGCACCCGGGGGCGCCCTGCCCCGCCGAGAGATTGCGGAGACAGGATCCCGGCTGATGGCGAAATAGCGGTGAGGATGGCCCTGGCTGGGGTAGCGGAGTGATCGCCTGGTGTGTGGGTTAGGGTGGTCGAACATTGCGGAGGATCACCCCCCCTGTTTTGAGTGTCGATGGCCGGATGTGCGAGCAGGCGCTGGGGCGCGTGTGCTGCGACTCCCGTCGACACAGCACCTTCCCGGATCGGACCTTCCCCTGAGGCAGGAACCCTGAGACGGGCGGCTCGAGCTGAGGCAGGCTTGGTCTAGGAGCTGCCCCGACGCCCTGAAGACTGCCACCGCCATTCATGCACACACCGGGACAGCCTCTGTTGCTTTGCTGCCTGGGCTGCGCCGGGAGTTGGAGGTGTGGCGCCGCCGCCCGGGGAGTTGCTGGCGTGATCCCTGAGGCAGGCAGGCATGCGTTAAAGACACATGATATTCTATTTATTTCGTGTTGAAAAGTGACCCTGTATTTAAAATGTGCTCTGTGCTGTTTGATTGCACGCAGTCGGACGGCTGTATTTACAATATTGCACGCAGTCGGACGGCTGTATTTAAAATGTGCTCTGTGAGTGTGTAGCAAGTCTCGCATCCGATGAATGACAGGTGGAATCAACTTACAGTTTAAGGACTTTAAAATAAATAATCCTCCAAGATCTGCATGTACAACAAGCCACCCCGGGATGGCAGGTTCACATGGTGCTAAAGTGCTTTAATGCGCTACTTGTGCATGTGGAGCTTGCTTCTGTTTCAGGAGCCTGGCTTGATTGCTGCGTGTCAAGTGAATGTATGCCTTGTGCCCCATATTTCGTGTTCAGAACAAACACACTCTAGTCTGAGACGAGAAACAAAACGGTCTAACACGGGAAACGAAAGTGAAACAACGATCACACCAAGAAAGAAACATTGTCGGTTAAGGCAAGCTCACACAAAGAAAAAAAGAAACATTGTAAAAGAAACTGAAGGCTGAAGGCAGAAAGCTCGTGCACGCAGCTCAATCCAGCCAAGGATAAGCTCGTGACAGTTTCGTGTCCCTCATTCCCCCGTGTCAGACAGCTATAAGTCTCCAGCCTGGACGCATCCTTCGGATGCGATGTCCAGGCGAGACCTAAAAAGGAGCCATAGTGATGTGAAATTAGGTTATATTTGTAACATTTCAGGAGGTGGAATGGAAGAAGATAAAACATTTTTGGGAGAGCTGTTGTTGCCAGTTTGTCAACTGAATGACAGCAGGAGAGTAATCATACACGTGAGGCACAGGAGAGCGAAGGGACCCGCATGCTTAGACTGAACCGGCATAGGCCCAGTCCACTAATCTTTACTTTGTTTTTTTCAGTTTCCAAATCTGTCCCCATCTCAGTCTGTCACTAAAATGTCCAACGACATATAATTCAGACTATATTGGATCTTGAATCAGTTGAAGTACCACTCGTTCTCCTTATCCACTTTGTTGTAATACACCCACTGGGTACCATTACTGTCAGTGTTCTTGTAGCTAGTGTGTTCAAAAATAAGAGTTGGTGTACTTCTTAGGCCCACAAGAGTGCTATCTAGCAATGTCATTGACCTATCAAATTTTGAGATTGGGAGAAGTACTTTATTTCGGAGGTAAGAGATGAGCAGGCAGGAGGTTGTGATTTAAATCACGCATACATTAGAGGTGCACCATCAGAACTTCTTTGTAGATTTCATTAGTTATAGGTATCAATTCTCAGGAAACACACAAAAAGTAATGTGAGGAATGTTTGCAAATAGTCTAATCGTTACCCCTAGTAATCGCTGGGGTAGCATTCCAACCCATCTTTTCTGTCAATTATGAGCCTCATATTAGACCCAGCTGAATGCAAATCCGACTTGGTCCTGCTTCTCTCTGAACCGGAACACAAGCAACCCAAGACCAGTCTTCGGTTGCTTGTGTTCCAGTTCAGAGAGGTACCGTTCCGGTTCTACCATTATTTTTTTTAGCGGGACCAACATTTACTTGCATACCGCTAAGTCTAATCTGAGATGGCATGGTGGGCAAAAGAATGGTGGGTTGGAATGGTACCCCGACTAATCGCCAGTAGTTACATTTGTTGAAAACACATCGCCTTTTGCGTGGTTGATTAATTCTCAATGTCACCTATAGGTGTTAGTTTTTAGTAGTCAGGAAAGGACAATGCCATGGCCCTACTCCCATGAAGAAGGCTCATGCTAGCCATTGTAGTTTGTGCTTTTACCCCGTGCTCTGTGGATATATACCCTTCTGAAACCAGACCTGGTTGAGTCGGAGGAAGCCTGTATCCAGCACCTGTTGGTTTAATTTCCATAGCCGCATCCTTGCAAACATCTTTCATGAGGGTATTAGCCCTGCCAGTATTCTATTTCACCCGGGAGATTCCGCTTAAAACTTAGTGATTTCTTCCCAACAACATATGTAAATAATTGCCTTCTTTTAAGCTTTTTATGGATTTGTTTGTATTCCTTCAACGTTTGAAAAAAGACAAAGAAATATCAGTGTCAGTAGCTGCACCTAAATGTGTCTAACAACATTATAAAAGTTGCTTAAAGCACATCTCTGTTGCTGCGACTGAATTAGTCGCTGCAAGGCTTAGGTTAGTTTGTCTAAGAACACTTGGAAGCCCATGCCAGGTAGATGCTTCTAAAGACGTATTTACTCATACAAAAGATAAAGGTTTGCTTTGGAAATACTTCAAAGTCTAAAACTGGTTTGGTTTTTCTAAAATAAGCTTTAATGAGAAAAACGAGATCTGACTGTCAAACAAACTGGCATGCTGTGTGCTAAAACAAACTGTGCTTTGAAAAGTAAGCAGAATACATTGGGATTTACAACTGTACTGCTGACCTAACAAAAGTTCCTCTGTCTCATTGCCTCTATCCCTTTTTATAGGCGAGAAGCCATTCAGTTGTGGTGTTTGTGCAAAAACGTTTATTTCTTCTGGAGAGTTCAACAAACATTTTCGATCTCACACAGGTCTGTGAAGCGCAATTACCATCATCCTGCTTTTTGATAGATGTTCGCTCAATTATACGTTTGAAATAAGAATTGATGTTTTTGTAAAATGTAATCCCTGCAGCCTTATAGATTTCTTAGCTTTATGTGGCATATGTTTTTCAGTGGTCCCAATGTTAATTTCACCAGTTGCCTGTATGTCATTGTGTAAATAATCAGTCCTAGTTGATCCTGCTGTACAGCACTCCCACCACAACAACCACCATCAGCAGAAGTGGCCTTGTAGTATGGTGCACTGTGAATGCATGAGAGTTGTATTGGTGTGAGTATTGATAAGTGAATGGGTGGACATACTTTTGCAGAGAAGAAACTGCCATTGTATTTACTAGGCTGATTATGAGCCTGGAGCCTGCTTTAAAGTGGGAGGAGCTTTCATTCTGTGGTTCTTATGTCAAAGGTATGTAGACTCTGTATGTCTTAACCTCAGGAGTGACCTGTAGCCAGTGATACCAGGAAGGTTGAGGAATTACATTTTGTATTATAGATGTATGTGGATGGATATCAGTAGATTATGTCCTAATCTGGAAATTAGCGAGGAAAGGACTTTCTTGCATATTTTCAAAGCAAGACTTACATTTTTTTAGTCAAGTAAAGATACGCTTTTTTCAATTTAAAATGTCAAATCATAAAAGCACAATACATCACAATAGCGCGAGTATATCAATTCATGTAATTGAAATTTGACAAGTATGTATTAAAAATAGCATCTGTTAAAAATTACGAAGAGAAGAACTGTAAGCTAATTTCAGTGCACAGCCATGACATAGATGAAAACCATAATCATTTAATCGAAGGAAGGAACTTGCATAGTTTTCCTAGTTCTGACCACCCATTTCAGATATTCTACAATGTGGTCGGTAAAAATGTCATCATCTAGGAATTGTAGCTTAATGAAAGCACGTCGACATTGTCTCAGTCCTTGCATTTTCAGATAAGGCAGAATCCATCTTTTCCTGATTAAAATATAAAACTTGCAGAATATTATAATCTGGATTGTTGACTGTGCAGATATTTTATCCCAGGGGCATGGGCAAAGAGAGCGTGACCAATCATTCATCTGAGGGAATGTAACCAAGTTGTGGAAATTGCCTAGGCCCGTCAAAAAAACTGTCATAATTTCTTGTGGTGGATAATAGATATGGTTGTATCCCCGTTTGAGTCAAAAGCATTTGATTAGCTCTGACTGATGTTTTCATAATATTAGAGGACAATCTAATCGTCTCCAAGTGATTGATACATAGTACCTTTAATTCCTTCCTCATAATAAGAGACAGGCTATCGGGGTTAACAAAGTACTCGGTCAATATAAGTCATGCATAAAAGTTTTAACATATGCGAACCAAGGAATACATTGTACCCGTTGCAAGTTCAGACAATCTTTTATAACGTCCCGGTTGAGACCAGTGGTAACGCCTGTCCAAACCTTGTGCCATAATAAAATCGGCTGAATTTGAATTATGTCGGACAGGTGTGAAAGTCCCAGTTCGGCGGGACAAAGTATATGGCTGTGCTGTTTGGGACAGCTAGAAGATATCTTGGAAACCTATTCTTAACTTCCTGGAGAGACTCTACATTTGCATAACCCCAAATACCAGCTCCATACAGAGCAACTGAAGTACATTTAGCTTTGTAAATTATCAACAGGTCGTCAATAGGACACTTTTCTAACTTCTTGGCAAAGTTGATCAAAGCACCTGTGGTTTTGGTAAAAAGCAATTTTCTCCAATTGATGGCTTTTGCCCATGAACCCCTTCTGTCGAAGTATGAGAAGTCGTTAGCAAATTCAAGTTTTTTGTTGTTTATAAAAATGTCACAACACTTGACGCTGGGCTTGCTACATTTCATGATGAAGGTTTTGGTAATATTAACAATAAGGTCTAGGCTTGACATAAAGGATGCAAAGCTCAACACGATTTTCTGCAAGCTGATCGCAGTGCGGGCCAACAAGACTGCATCGTCGGCGTATAATAGTGCACCAATTGTCCCTTTGACTAGGCTAGGTAGATCTTGGCATTCCCTCGATAAAGTGTCGCCCAGACTATTTATGTAGAGGTAAAGAGGAGAGAAGCTAAGACACACTCCTACCTTCCTGACAGGGACGGTGCAACTAAGTTCACCAGTTCTACCATAGCGGACCCTGGCCCGAGCATCTAGGTAAGACTGTTTTAAAAAAATAATTAGTTGTGTTTCCACCCCCATGTTCTCTAAGATGCGCTACCGCTTCTGGTGATTGACACAGTCAAACGCCTAGATCAGATCAACGAAACACATAAAAAAGCGCCCTTTTTTTGCCTGAGTATATTTTCCCAGTATGAGGCTCAGGTTCAAACTCTGTTCCACAGTACCGAAAGTAAAATTTTTTGTCTTCACTGAGGTTGCCAAAAGCATATATTTTTTCATTGAACAGTCAAGTTATAAAGTGGTATATCTTTGCATACCTTTCCCCTGTCCTATTCGTGCTAGCCTAACAACCATTTGAAGTCTATCTTCTGGCGATCTGGATTTAAAATGCAGACTTTCTTGGATGCATGCACTTGCTTTGGTAAGAGATTTTAAGACTTTTTCCTCTGAAGTTGATAGTGACCCATCATTGCCATCCACCAGTTTTTCCAAAGGCTATCTCACATGAACCAGAAAACAAATGTTGCATTGGTCATTCCCATGCCTTGTTTTAGTTCTGCAGAACAATAGCTTGGAATGTGGTTTGTGTATGAAGGAATCTACTGCTGCTGTTGAGTAGATGAATCTCCTACAGAATCTACTACTGCTGTTGCATAGAGGAATCTACTACTAGTATTGTAATTTGAAGACAGCTTGCCACACTTTAGTAGTCTCCTAGACAGCAAAAGTTACTTGACTTTTAATACTTGCTACATGTAGTTGAGTACCAAAACTGTGGCAAACTCCAATGCATTATGATTCTTTTATGGCTCTAGCATGAGCATTCTACCTGAACTTATTCAACAAATATGGCATTTCAAAAATATGTGCCTGTCACATGAGCTACACCTGATGCATTTTCCCACGCAGTTGCAGTGCTGATTCTTAATTAGGGAAGCCTTTCCTCTGCTACTGTTTTCCTTGAGCCCTGAAATTGTTCTATTTCCTACACTGTCAACGGTTTCTGATGATCAGGCATCCATTCCCATGATTTGAGTAAGTACATGATTAAAGAAAAATTAGACAACTAATAACTATGGCACACCAAGCCCAATGTCACCTGGATGTCACCAAATCCTTACCTTATGCTTTAGATCAATGGCCTGAGTTGGTTGGGTGGCCGGATACTTGGTCACAAGCATAACAGCTATCCAGTCCACCTTATTGCAGGTGCATTACGACCATCACGATTTGTGATGCAGTACCTGTCTGCCAAACTCTAAATCAGTCCCTCGTGTCTAAACTGACATAGCAGTAGGCACAAGATTTTGGTAAGAAGATGAAAAACAGGTTTTTGGGTAAGCGTTAACTACGTTTGTGAGAACCAAAGCCTCTGTGACACCATAAACAAAATTCCACAATATGGGTAAACTACAGATCACATTTTGTTTTCCCTCATATTATGCATTTCTTTAAATGTGTAAACTAAACGAGTGAAGCATTTATTATCTCTTACTGTGTTTATTAGGATCGAAAATCAAAATACTGTAAAACATGGGTGGACATAAAATTACTATCAGTGTGTTCTTGTTCAATAACACATTGTTGTCTAGTTTTTCAAATGGAAATCAAATAACTTAGAAATGAGTGTGACACTGAGATGTGACCAGAAGTAGTGTAAGTAGCAACGTCGTAGGAGCAGGAGGGGGAGCATGAAGTTCTGTGAAACACTAGGCCACCGCCTTAGCTCAGAGAAACGCCTGGCCTTAGACGCAGCCCCCAGTTCCACGCCTGCCAGAGTATCCTCGGCAGGGAGCTCCATCCTCTGTTTGGGCCCAGGGCAAAGATGGACCCACATCGTGCTGCCCCAGAGCCACATAAGTGGCCAGGATTCCTGGGCCGCAATAGCTCTTTGACTTTAGAGGGGGGGGGGCATTGCAAAGTCAGATAAATCAGGCCCCAAGGAATGCTATCAAAAGAGCAGAGATTATCCGGGCAGTAAAATAGGAAAGATTTCTCAGGAATCAGCACAAATAAGCCACCTACCCATAGGGAAAGCAATTTAATGCAATAAGAGCGGAGCCTGACGGGAGCAACGTAGTGGCAATATATCAGCCGCTAAAGAAGCAGACGCAACAAAGTAGCGCTTACTAAAGGTGAAGAATTGCTGGCCCTTAGGCTCAATGATAAATAGTGCCACACCACAGGTCTGTAACAAGACAATAGTCTTGCTAACAAATCGAGGAAAATTAGTGGGCGGAGGCCTACACGTAGGATACAACAACAGGTGACTATGGGACTAGTGATGAGACCACTCAGCAATATGATAAGAGCAGATCAGGCCCAGATCATAACTCAACACTCAGAAGGCAATCCTCAATTGACGGGAAAGATTCTAAGCCCACACAATAGGATAAATCTCCTCTATCGCATAGGAGAGCAACAAAGTAAATTTGTACCCAGAATACATATCTTGTGACAAACAAAACGCACCGAACAAAGAAAACATCATTAAACTCTGCACAGCCTTGCCTGAGAAATATCACCTCCAAGAACATTGAGTCTATAGCATTTAAGCCCCCAGCGGAAAATGAGCTCAACAGGGGAACAGAAATCCCATTTGCTCATAAAATGTATGCTTAAATGCTAAAAGGCCATGAAAAACACCCGGGGAATTGCAATAGTGGTCCTGCAAAAAGTAAAATAGCCCATTATATTTCAAATATCGAGCAAACACCAACAAGCAGATAAAACATTGAACACCACTAAGTGGAACCAGGGGACAATCACTACTGCAATCCTTCAAAATGTAAATGTGGGAGATTCACACAAAAGAGCCCAAAGCCTATTAATCCGTAAGGATTTGAAAGAGATCACCATAAGGCAGTGCCAAACACAAAATGGACAATAATTGGGCTTGACAACTAAATGCTCTTCAACAATATCCGAAAACAGTGCATACCTCCCTGAATTTACAAGTATTAGTCTGCTTTTGAAAAATCAGTGGGTTTCCCACACTAAATGCCAATCCAGATTTCATTGTTAATCTGAAGCAATATGGCATACTGTGACTTGAAGAAAAATGATAGTCTGTTTCCTGTCCCTGGCCAGATTAAACAGAGTATTACTCTCCAGCTAAGAATTCAAATCAGGGCGGCAACTCCTCAGTTGGGGTGTATTTAATTTGCTTTTAGAATTTCTATCCCTTGACGAAGGGTTATCCTAGCCCGAAATGCATTGGAATGGGAGGATATAAAACATAATTTTCATTGTTGAGAAACGGACCCCAGATGGGAAACGCTATTTTTCAACATTATAATGATGCCTTCTGAAAAATCCCGCCAATGAAAACACCACTTCAGAAACAGGACCAAAATGGGAAACTTTTAGCTAATGAGTTAAAAAAGTGTCTGTTAAAAAATTGTATCTGCATCCATACATTAAAGGCTGTCAACTCTGGACTAATTGTGGGTTTCCATTGCCCAATTTCTCCATATTCGAGAATTCAGTCTCCCCAAATTTAGCTGGTGATCATGCCATTATTAGCTGTGTGTTGCAACTGAACTGCCGCTTCATGGACCGGCACAAGCTATTGGTCTCACAAGCAGATCTGGAACCAATTGAAAAAGGGTAGTGGCAACTTTTGTTGCCAGAATTCTGTAGCAAGTTCTTGAAAGCACGCATGAAAGGGAAACGTTGGGATATGCACTGCCTGCAGGTGTCTCAGTTCCTGTCCCAATCCGGAGTCATATAGCAGTGGCAGAGATTCTTACCCAACAGAAAGAGAGGCCCTCACGCTTACAAGGTATAGGGATGAACATCAGGGCATTGAAAAGTAGGTTATGTTATGTTTTGTATAGCACACTAATCACCTGAGAGTCTACACATGCGCATGAACAGGTGTGCAGGGTTGTGGTTCCCAAGGTGCTTATATGAAGAGCCACGTCTTCAGCTTCTTGCAGAACTCAAGAAGTGAGGAGGAGGAGGCTCTGATGTGTTGAGGGAGGTTGTTCCATGTCTTGGGTGCAATGTAGGAGAATGAGCGACCTCCAATGTTGCTTTTGCTGGTGCTGGGAATGTGCATAAGTGAGAGTGAGGTAGGTGTTTGGTGGGTTGGTGAACAAGGTTTTTAGAATCCATACCATCTTTAAATTAAACACAGAAATAAGAGATTGGAGTACAAAAAAGCAATATAAAGAAGGCACTGTGGGCCCCAAAAAAATAGCAGAAGAAAGACAATGAACTAAACTACTTGAAGTGGTAAATTTCAAAGACTACAGGAAATTGTGGTTCACAGTAAATAAGCTGGCAACAAAGGAACCTAATTCATCTGCCACAAATATATCGCCTGTGAACTGGATATGACATATTAAAAAGCTATATGTGAATAACAGCACATGGAAATTCTAAGGAATGGTAACAGGAGTCCAGACTACCGCTACGTCCCCTACATGGCGAGACAAAATGATCACTCCCTCCCTCAACTAGGCGGTTGAGAGCATTCTAAAATCCATGCGTACTTCCAGAGTCCCCCTGACCCAGTGGCATCCTGGGCTCTATATTCATGTATGCTCAGACCCTGTTGCTGTCACTTTTACGAACTGCTTGACCACCAACTGCATCCCAGGCAGCTGGAGAAGCTCACTGTTAGTCCCAATACATAAAAAAGGCGTTCCTTAACTCTAACGGAGAACTTTCAATTAATCATACTTCTCGACATTGAAGGAAAGTGTTCTTTTAAAATACTAAACCAGAAACTGGAAAAATGGGTCGATCAAACTGGTTTCAAGAGAGGAAAAAACATCGAAAACAACCTGCTATTATACCTAGTCTCTAAAGTGGGGCAAACAGTGTCGTAAAAGGACCAATCTTTTTTATGCCACCTTCGGTGATTTCACGTCTGCTTTTGACAACGTGAATGAAGGCAGACTTTAGGCAAAATTGGCTAAATGGGGTATTCCTGCTCCCCTTTTAACAGCAGTTGTGTTCCTCTACAGAGATACCTGGGTCCAAATTACATTTTAATCAAAATGGCTCAAGAAGGAAATAATTAATACTAACAGAAGTTTAAAAGGGCTGTGTTTTAGCCCACATTCTCTTTAATTTATATCTATCCAATTTAAATTAAGCCTTTGCGAAGGCAAGAGCCTTTCCCCTAGAGGTGGTGAGGACTGTGATCCAAGCCCAGCAATATGCTGATGATATTATTATATTAGACCAGACTCCCACAGAGCTCCAAAGATTACTGGATGCACTTGCTTCCTACTATAACATCAGTACAATCAAAATTAGCATTTCTATAACCAAGTTAATAATTCTTGGCAGTAAATTAAATTAAATGGTTCAATTTTTGGCAGAAGAAACAAAGCTGGAAAGATAAACCGCCTACAAGTATCTAGGCATTTGGATTGATGAAGCAAGGACGCAAAGAAGCGCACCTGAAAGTCACTACTTCCCAAAGACAACATGACAGCCCCGGACACAACAATACTTTGCAAGTTCACAGGGCGCAAATTAATGGCAACCCTTGCATATGGAATGATTGCGTTCATATGCCAGTTTTGTACCTGGCTGGAGAAAGCACACCGCAGCTGCTACCACCTCATTTCCCACCTCCCAGATTCTACGAATCCGCCTGGAATTTGACTTAAAAAGGCAAGAGCTGATACTTTGTGCCAGGTTTATTTCTTACTGTGGGAAATTAAAGTGGGCAGAGCCGGACTCCCGGAAATTTCTACTGTGTCAGGTAATAAAAAACAAAGCATCCACGTGGAATAAATACCTCAGTCTGATGCTTCAAACCCTTGAAGCAGTTGAATTATGGGAAGCCAATCTAAATAAATGTAAATGCCTGACAAAAGTTTTAGTGAAGCAAGCCAAACTCATATCAGTTAAAATGGACACAAAAGATCTCAGTAAGAAAGCAAATGTAAATGTGTAACTAAGCTTCCCCCTGCCCCGAGCTGACCTATGTATATAAACTTTGCAGTTTTAAATGTAAGATCTTGCTATGAGGCCTTAGCGATCTGATTGAATGGGGTCTCAAGCCAACTGGCTGCACGTTTCTTAAAATACATCAAACAGACCAATATGAAATTGTATCGGGAGGAAAGCCAATCTCAGCTAAATCCGATGAGAAATGATGATCAAAGCAGAGACTTTGTTTTTTTAAATAAATCCTACATTTTAAGGTGCAAGTCGAACTTACATTTTTTTAATGAGTTTGTTTTGTTTTATTAAAAGCAAAAGTGCTTCTCTCTTTTACGCTTTTTATCATGTGCCACATTTATATCGGATAAAAAAAGTTTTAAGGATTTTAATCAGTTGAACAATAAATCCGTCTTTCTGTGAATGAAATTATGTAGGGAATCTATGTTGAAATGTGTAAACCAGGCTGCACTACATAGTGCAGTTGCTATAAAGTTCACTCTAGGATGGAATTCTCATTTCGGCACACTTTGGTCGTGATCCTTGCTCAGAATCCTGGGTTCTCTTAGTTGTATGTATTGTAACACAATTTATAGATTAGATTGCTACCAGTTCTCAGGATGTTAACAACAGCTCTTTTTTTGGCTCAAGTGGGGTGACCTTTCTGTGCTGTCGCTGTCGACCTTTGTTACATTAACTCAGCTGAGGGTGGAATTCCTAAGGCACATTGTATTGCTATTCATCTCTTAGGAACCTGAAAGTGGTGTACTCTACCCAAGAAGAGCTGCAGTGAAGGTGAAGGAGGCAAGTAAAAAAAAAACATAGTTAATGATGGAACTAGTTGCAAACTGGAAAAAATAGTATCAGCAGATCTGAGTTCAGCATGAAAATTGATACACACTCAATTCATAATGCAGATCTTCTTTGCTATACATGGATATGGCATACATGAGTACAAACGTGCTTGTTGACACCTGAAGGACCGTGACCACCTCACCTTTATTCTCTTAGACATTTGGCATGAGCAGGTCATGACCCTTTAAGTATTACAAGTGGCTCTATTTTGGAATCACATACTCTTCCCTAGTCAGGGTTGGATAAGTAGCTGCAGAGTAAGCCTACACAAGAGGATGGCTTGAACTTTAAAAAGTCTAAGAATGGTAGTCCTATACCCTAATAGCCATGTACCGTGATCAACAGAGTCAGAAATAAGACCAATGGAAACTGAAGTATCTGATTTGTATTGTGGCCAGCAGATGAAAGATAATAGTTTATGCAGCAAAGGGGTGATGTACTTTCAGAAATCTACTCTTCTTTGTGTAAAAATAGAAACGGAGGGATTTTGTGTGACACATGAAATAGGAGACATATTGGAACATGCATTGTCGAAGACTTTTGGTAGCTATGGGGCTCATGTATGTATGAGACACAATGAAGTAGGGGTGGGAGAAAGAATGTATTTATATTACCAGAGAATGATTCTGCCACAGGGGTTAAATTTAGAATGGAAGACATGTTGCAAAAACCAAGTAGACTTCTGAATACCTCTTCTGAGGTACCTTGAATACTTCTTTCTCTGTAAAATGTGTATTGAGCATTGAGACTCTCAAATCCCTAATGACTAATCAGTGTAGATTGGCACTGTTTTAGTTGGCACAGTGCAACCTGTGGAAACAATTAAGCACAATGATTGCTTGAGATACTGTGTACACTACAAACTAAATATATACAAAGTTTGAGAACAATTTTTCACAGACTTTTCAAACCAAATCAAAAAGAAATTCATACCACAAAAGGTTCAAACAAATGTTATCTTTGTTGAAAAGTGTTCAATGCAGTAATCTAAAAATATAACAATGGTTACAAGAATCGTGCATTGTACGTTTTTATACATATTCCATATTCTTCAGTGCAAATATAATATTGTAGAGGTGCAGACCAAATATGTGCAGCCCAATGCATTTCGGGAACTGTCGTCCCTTCTTCGGGCGCCACTGAGTTGAACAGAAAGGATAACCATATGTTATTGTGATGCACTACGCAATAAAAATCAAAAAGCTACTAAACTCAAGCTACACCCACGGCTATATACAATGACCGAATGTACAGAAATGACATACCATACATGATGGGAAGGAGACACACGTGCCTCATGGTACATGGTGTATAACAACATATGCCAAATGCTAAAAAAAAAAAGCGCTTATCCGAACGACCGGCTGGGACCTTGCTGTGGGATGCACTCAAGAAACCAAAGAGATTCCGTGATTGGCTATAAAAATGAAGAACCGAGGGGGAACAAACCGAATAAGCAACAGAACGTGTGATAAACACCACCCTGCTAGGTGAATATGAAAAATACCTCTGTTGATGAACAAGGTCTGAAACTAAATGAAAGAGAAGAAAACGCAATATGAATACTAGCGGCCAAATACGGTGACACTGATAACAAATCTTAGCGTGCTGCTGTTGAAACATGCAGCGAGGATACTGAAGCCACTCACCAGAAACGAAGAATCAAACGTCCTGTACACTCTACCATGGTATTAGGATATGGTGCCGACCGGCGAAAAGCTGAGTGGGTTTAAATAACGAGGTTCCCGCAATACACAGGTAGTAGTATGTTCAATGCTCTTAGCTATATCCAGAGTATCTTTAAGATTAGGGTTTTTAGGCAAAAACTTCTTGAAGTTTAGCATTGTTAATACATTTTACAATTTGGACCCGAATAAGTGCGTCGTAGAGATCTCTAAATTCAGATGTGTTAACTAGACCTCTGAGAATAGCAAGATAACGTGTTATGCTTTCATTTTTTCCTTCAGCCTCACCAAAAATGTGTGAAGTTCTAGGACTACATTAGTTTTCTCACCAAATGTTTCCTCCAGTTTCTTTAAAGCAATCCGGAAACATTGCCTTGCTCCCCCTCCTTTTTCAGCAACAGTCAGGTAAATTGTCAAAAATTCGTACTTTGGTACCCAGATTGTGAAGCAAAACGTATTGTTTGCACAAAGGGGGGCAACTTTTCACCTCATACGGCGATTAAATAAGATTCGACTTATTGTATCCATGGCTTCCACGGTAGTGCAGGTTCTCAGCAATCATTTAGGAAGGGAGGTGGCTGCGACATACTTTCAGCTGCCATGGTGGGGGGTTAAAATGAAAATAATGTGGACACGAGATCGGTTACAAGGGGAAGATGAAGAACAAATCTAAATTTCTGTCGCGAACAGAATATAAATGCTTTTAGAAACGGCGGTGGCAGTATACATAGCAATGCAGAAAATGGACAAGTATAGCCAGTTGCCACTAGATGGCAATAAAGACTGTACAGTTACTGTGACTGGAAAAGGAACTTTTCATACGAAATCATCTGTCTTTTAAAATACCGACAAAGGCATTGTGCATGAGGGGACTGGAACCCCAAATCGATATCTCTGGAACGCTCAGGGGAGCCGATTAGGAGACGAGAGCTGATCCAAAAACAATAAAATAAGGTATGTCATTGCCACATAAAAAGCATTCGAACAAAAGGTTTTCAGCTTGCGTCAGAGAAAATAGAGCGAAGACTCTCGTATGGCTGCCCTGGTAAGTTGAGGGAGAAGTAAATGATAGACAGCTGACGTGTTTCCTGACATATACTGGAAAGCATGAAAGAAATGCCCCTCTTGACAGGAAAGTGAGGAAAGACAGCACACGCACGGCGGGGATAAAGGGCTTCTAATAAAAATGCAAAACAGAGGAGAACTTGGCGCAGGAGGACCTCAGAACTATCTTCTTAGAGGCTGCAATTAGCAGGAACAGGGAAACAGTTACTTTAGCCCAGAGCTCTCATAATACATAACAGAGCTGACCGTTTGCAAGATGCCACAATCCACTATGCTCCCGTAAGCAACTCAAAGCCTCAGGAAATGACAAAACCACTTCAGGCTTCAGTGATTAAATGAAGTGGCAGCTGGAAAGGTCAGATAGCACCAAGAGGGTTCCCAGTGCAACTACTAGAGCCTCCTAGCTAGGACCTTACGAGCACTAGGGCATGCAGCCAGTTATCTCCCTCCACGGGGACCACGGAATTGAGTATATGGACACAGTCTGTAAAATAAACTGCAGGACACCTGAGGAAGTACATCAAGAATCCCATTCATTCCTTGAACAGGGGTGACGGTGAACAGCTGTACCCTGCGGAGCCTGGCTACTGTTTGTTGTAGCTGGTCGCCAATCTTGTAGAGCAGGCACTGGAATATTAACTGAAATAAAACAGTCTCCCTGCAGGAAAGTTGTCACATCAGCAACTGTCAACATTCTCTAACATTCTCCTCCAGCCAGGAGGACTGAACCATGGGGAAGAAGAACACGCGTCTGTAATGCAATCGGTCTCGTGTTTACGCAAGTTTGAGCTATTGGCATTCTAAATGACAATGACTTTAATTTATGTTTTGGTTTTTAAAACATAAATAAAAGGCATTGTCATCTACAATGCCAATAGCTTAAACTCTTGCAAATGCTTGAAGGCATCGCTGGGTTGCCTCCTTCTGTCTCCTGTCTCCTGAAGAGCTCCCCATTTGCTATCACAACTGCCCACGAGAGACCCTCCTGCAGTAAGAGAAAGTCATTAACCCTTTCGATGCTGATGACGAGCTCAGCTCGTCATCACCCACGGGTGTCGTGTGCTGATGACGAGCTGAGCTCGTCATGAATAAATGGCATCAGTGATTTTCCAGCACACAGCGGGAAAACGCCTAGCAGCCAAGAGGTTAAAGAAAATAGTGCTTACAGACTAAATAGGACATAACGTGTGACAACAGAAGTAAAAGGGCAAGTCCTCATGGGAAGTTACAAATGAAGACAAGGCGGTACTAAGGAGAGACTAACGAGCCAAATGATGAATTAGAAGCCAGCATTTACAAAGGACAGTGACACAAGCCAATGACAAATGTGGATGGAGTGGGCAGGGCTTCTATTACATACTCCAATACTGCATGCCTCGCATCAGCGCATGCGCTGCCCGGGCTCGACCTAAAAAGGGGGGTCAAGAAAAGGGAGAAAGACAGAAGAGAGTCAAGGGTAAAATGAGCAAAGTAACAATTCATAATTGGGAATGGTTTTCGTTTGTGTCCTAGAAATGACTGCCACACCGCCATTTATTTAAAGGATGTTCTTTTCCGCAATTGTATTATCTTTAGAGCACTAGGGAATCAATTATTCCTCGAGGATGGGGGTTTTACCGGTTTTCTGTTATGCTGATTAGGTCTAGCCTAAGTCAGGCCATGTTGGCATGATGAGCCTTTGCAGATGTGACATTATAAAGTGTGCATAATAAATTGGGTTTAGGTAGTTCAGGAACAGAAATAGGCATGCTAAAGCATGTTATGTGTTATTGTCAAGGCATTTGGGGCGATATTACTGAAAGTACCCTGAACACAGCTGCCCTTCGAGGTTCTTCGGTGTTATAGAAGAGGCTGCTGATGCTTGTGCTTGTTGGGAGGCATACTGACTGTTCTGCACATGGAGCTGACGTACAATCAACAGAGGGAGGGCGTGCTGCTCCTAGACTCAGTACCCAGTCGCAGGTGTGAACTGTCAGAGTTCCCGCCTGTGCTGAGGTGGGCTTACTTTTTCTTGTAAGCCAGTTCATTTTCCTAGTCTGTGCGGAACCCACTTAATTCAGGGTGTGCCGCAGCGCAAAAAAAATAGTGTGCTTAATATTTATTTGGTACAAAAGGGGGGTGGTGATGGACGGAGCATCTGAATCAATCAAACACCCACACCCAGTCAAAAGATCTGGGTTAAATCCATCACCGTTCTTTAGCCCACTCTGCCACCCCAGTTCAGACATGGCTATATGCAAATCAGTCTGACCCTGTGCCTCATGGGAACAGTCCAGCCCGAACTGCCAAGCCATGTCTTCCCTGGACCGGAAACAAGCTTCAGAGGACCGGTTTCTGGCATTCCAGCTGTCTTCAGCCCGGCTTTCTTGAATCCAGTGGCAAAGTGAGCAAGGGACTCACGTCTGAGCATACCCTGCCACACTTATGGCAGCCAAAAGCGGTACAAAAGGGGGGTGGTGATTTTATTTGGGCCCTGATAGGTATAAAGTTTGCTCAGATTTACTTTGTAAAATAAGAATTGGACGAATAGTGAGTGAGTCAGATATTTTAGATTTCCTGTAGATGACAAAGTGCATTGTGTATTTTTTCATACTATCACAGCTGCTAAAGTGAAACAGTGAGGACGAACCGTGAGTATTGAGGCAGAGTGGAGGTTGATTGAAGTAAGATTAAAGATTATTATAGGTAAAAAGGTTGATGGTAAGTAAGGGTAAACACTGTTTGGGAGTCTGGATAGAATCACAAGAGGGGTGAAGAATCATGTATTACAACAGCTTGTTACAATATGACCACCAAGGGGATCATTAAAATGAGCAGGTCTATATAATGAAGAAAGCTGAATAACATCATTTTACTTCTAGTCTTTGAAGTGTAGGCCTCTTGCATGCTGACCCCTAGAGTGGACAGAAAAGATAATGGGAGATGTCCTGGAGAACTATAATCGGCTCTCAAAACACTGAGATGAAAACCAAGCAGCTTGGATTAAATATCCAGCCACCATAACTGAAAAGGAGTGAGCTGCTGTAATTGATGAATGATGAAAGGAGTCCATTGGACTAGACAGTTAAGAAAATGCTTGCATTTCTGCCTGTAACCTTTGATGAGTTCCATGGCCTGGGCTGGGAGATTTGTATTTTTCAATGCTACCAAGTGAGTTTTCAGTATTGTTCATGATAATTGCTAATTTAACAACAAGTTGTAGTCAGTGATTGAGTAAACCTTTAGCTTGTCTGGTGGTGATGGAACGTGTGGATGGTGGTATCCGCTGTGGGTTTATTCCAGTAGTAGTAATGGAGTATACACAACAAAAGTGCCAGATAAAGTAATCTTCGTTGTCGCCGGTTGGCCCAATCACAATACCGTCCTCAACCTATGCAAATTTGGTGCCAGAGGTATTGGAGTCTGAAAGCCATGCTCATAGTATTTTTTTATTCTTTAAAACAGCAACCTAGTTTTTATGGGTTAGTACAACGCATTGCTTGCTTCCAGTGTCTGCAGCAACCACATAACATTGTGTACAATGTGATAATATATGCACCACAATCAGAGAATCGCTTGACATATGTAGCCTCCTGTTGAACACAGTAAATAGTCCTATATTTGCAGTCACAGCACACTATGAGCAAGTGATCTTTTTACTCCGCTTTAAAGCCTGCACCATTTTAAATCCCCTTAAAACATGTTCAAAACTGAGGACCTTTGTATTTCCCAGTTAAAAAAACTTGAGTGTGTTCTGGTGTTGAATTTATTTCTGGTGCTTCTCAAAGATAACTTTAATGAGTAGCTCTCCAGTACAGACACTGAAAACTCTTTCAAATGCTTTTTGGTGACCAGCTCAAATTATATATGATGCCTTATAGATATGACTTTAATGATGAGCTCTTCAATGTTGACACTGACAACTCTTTCAAATACTTTTAGGTGAAAGACCATTCGTCTGTGACTTATGTGGAAACTCCTACACAGATGTAAAGAGTTTAAAGAAGCACAAAGCAAAGATTCACAATGGTCAGTATCGGAATTGAAGCAAATACGTCAAAGATTTATGTACAGCATATGATTTGGTTACAAATTTAATTGGTCTGTTTTTTTTATTCCATGTCTTTTACACAGTGTTCATTCAGTAAGTTCAGTTCAGTAAATCTTTATTAGGCCATTCAAGACCATAAAAGCACATTCAGTAAAAACATGTAAACCTAAAATCGAGTAAAATACATAAATATTTAAAAACGAACCAATAGTGCATGTGCATTTCCAAGTTAATACGGATAGAGGCCGGCTAAAACCTTCATTAAGAGGGGTAAGTAAATACATGACTTTAGGGCTAAATCAAGAAAACGAAGGATCAGAAGTATAAATCTAAAAATTGGGCACGTAAAGTGCGAGTGTGGATGTACAGGCATAGGAGAAATATCGTCAGAAACAGCATATAAAGCTTACCATGATAAATAATATGTGATTGATACATTTAGACAAAATGTCAAAATAGGAGCTCTCTGTTCCTTGGAAAGCTTCTTCCTGTGTCTTAGGGCTCCTGAGAAAAATCTTGCAACTCCGAAGCAGACCGGGGGGCAGACCGCATTTGTAAATAGATCAGGTCAGACCTCACTTGTACAAAATTACAGTCCCTTACCAACTGTAAGATAGATTGTTTCCGTAAAATACTGTAAAAATCACAGAAACATATGACATGTAAGTTGTCCTGCTCTGAAAAATGATCACAGGGCTTCAAAGCACTTGGCTTTTTAAAATCCTCTGGGAACAGCTAAAAAACAGTGAATAAAATTAAATCTGAATCTGGTCAGCAGGGAACGATGGTGGGCGTTATTAATAAGTTACAAATATGGCTGCCTGAGTGGACTTGCGCTCAGTATGATGTATTGTCTCACTGTGGACTTGGCGTGTTCCATACCTTCCAGTGAAAGAATCGGATGCACTCCGGTTTCATCCAAGTGTATTTTCATTTACTCTTTGAACTTGCGTGCGTTGCTGGAGTAAGTGCCTTGCCCAATTGACACTACAGGTTTAAAAACACATTTAAGATGTGGGGCGACAAGTAGCTCCACTCCCAGCCGCACTGCTGCGATGCGCTACATTTTTTGCGTCTGTTTATTAAAGTTCTCTTCAAGTAATCCATGTTTTTCCATTTTTTAAGTTTCAAACTTTTGCTTTCAAACGTTTACTCAGATCCACACGCAGATACGCTAGTGCCATTTCCCAAGCTTCTTATGTTACTGTAGTGCCCAACCGGGCCTCATACTAAAACACGACTAGTGCATTGTTCGTTCCAGGCAGCATTTATTAAAAACCCAATGCATTTCAGGCCAAAGCCCTTCTTCAGGAATAACTGTGGTAACGAAAAAATATTTACCATAAGCATGTCATATGTTTAAATATAAACAGTACATCAAATGTATCTGTTGCTTGTAAACTGTTGACCATGCATTGTTAACCTAGTCCTATGTCAAAATCAGTTGCATCCATGTTCGACCTTTATATTAAATAACTCAAAACACTACTCCCCTCCTTTTTGGAATGGCAATGATTACATCACCATTCACTCTGTGACTTCTGGCATCATTTCGAAACTCCCCTCCTCTCTCACATAACTCCCTTTTGCAACCTTCCCTCCTCGCCGTTTACTTCTCTCTCCTATTTGCGAATGCTCTTAACTACCCTCTGTTTTCTCTGACTAACAATCATCATTCCCGCTCACATCAGTCAGTTTCAACCTCGTTTCTTAATTATACTTCATCTGTCGTCACTTTCTTATCTTGCTCAACTCGCTCATTATTTTTAACTTTGACAGACTTTAGCCTTATATTATACTGTTTTTAAAACCCCCCATCGGAGATGATTCATACCTGCCATGGTGCTTAAAAACCGGGGCCTCTCCCTCTGTCTCACATCTTCAAAAAGTCATTCGCCACACCCTTACTTCCGTCCGTTTTAATCCCATTCACATCCTGTTCCTCCCCTTAATTGAGTTACGTAATTCACCACTGCTTTCTACCTCGCCTCACATTAAACTACTACATGTCCCATGATGCAATAAATACATCCCGATCAGTTTGAGAGATTATCATTACGTGTAGTGCATTTGACCCAAATTCAAAAACATAATTAACAGTGAAAGCAATATTTGATACAGGGTATACCAATTTACAATAGATAATTGATTTCATGTCCATTTTCTTATTCACCAACACCGACTGGCTTAACGAACACAGTTATTTCGTCTTGAGTGTGGATAATTCCATTCCTTTTACTGTTATTACTTGTATCCATTTTCTTTCTTTGGGTGCAATCCTTGTGTAGGGCAACATGAGATACTGATCAGTGAAAGAATCGGATGCACTCCGGTTTCATCCAAGTGTATTTTCATTTACTCTTTGAAATTGCGTGCGTTGCTGGAGTAAGTGCCTTGCCCAATTGACACTACAGGTTTAAACACACATTTAAGATGTGGGGCGACAAGTAGCCCCACTCCCAGCCGCACTGCTGCGATGCGCTACATTTTTTGCGTCTGTTCATTAAAGTTCTCTTCAAGTAATCCATGTTTTTCCATTTTTTAAGTTTCACACCCTTAATATGCCTTTGGGTGTGAACCCAGCTGCACGACTGGTCCCCACAGCCACAGTCCTTGTTTTCACAATTGAGGTGCTGGATTCAGGTGGTATAAGATGACTAAGTTTCACTTCTATCCCAGCAAGCTGCCTCACAATTGGGGCCAGCAACACTTTCAACAACGATTCAAACCTGGGAATTAATTTGTACATAACCTGGTCCAGATAAGTATTTCCTCTCGTTGCTAGAAGGGACCCCTTCTTGGGTGGCTGGACTACCCTTTTCTCACACCCTCTCTTCTTTTTTTAGTGGAGGTTCGGAGAGAATAGTGGCGTCATCTTGGGATGCCTCCGCAACATTATCAAGAGCAGCCTCAACAATTAGATTTATGTTTTACGTAAAACCAACTGGTTCGTCTGTTGCCACAGGATCAACAGAGGGGTATGGATCCTGTGTATAGTTTACCGCCTCCAGGGAAAGTCTCCTCTCAGTCAGGGCTATTTCTTTAGAGATTACGTTAGCTGCCTTGACCAAGAAAGAAGAAAGAGCCTATGGTAGTTACTGTGTCCCCCCAGTTGAGGTGATGTTTGTCTTTCTTTTGCCCATGTTCACACTCAATTAGGATATGAGTGTTGGTGTTTATATTAGTGGTGGAACTACGCCCCACAATGGGCCGTGTTGCCTGTAACAGCTAGGTCTGCCCGCCCTAATGTCTTATACAGTATTATGTTGCTTTAGGCAGAACAGACAGTACATATTCGCTCAAAAGAAGGGGACAACAACTTTTTCCAGAAACCAAGACAATACAAAACAACACATGGCACAAACAGAGGAAACAGAAAAAAAATGAATAACAGTACCTTAATCTGACTTGGTGCGACTGGGGGAAAAAGGCGAGAGCCGTGGCCCAGCTCAGCCTTGTCTGGCTCTAGATGGGCGCAGATGGACCCAGTCCGTCCTGTGCAGCCGGAGCTCCAGCCAAGAAAAATAGTCACCTCTGGGCGTGAGACAGGCAACATGGACAGCGGCCTGCAGCGGATGTGTCTGGGGCCTGTGGTCCTCCTGCCCTCTTCTCACCTTGCAACAGGTGTCCCGTGCAGCGGGAGCCTCAGCCAACAAAAATAGGAATCTCTGGACACGAGACGGGCAACAATGCCAGCAGCCTGCCCCAGGTGTGTCTGGGACCTGTGGTCCTCCTGCCCCCTCCTCACAGTGTTATTTACAAGAAAGATATGATGCCCCAGGTATAAAAAGGTATTTAGCAGTCACAAACGCTGCCATTCGCAAAATACCTTTTGCATTGTATCTAGCTGTTTTAGGACTTGTTTTGACCATGTCGCTAAAGCAGTTAGTGAGTGACAGCACTTATAAAGTACCCACCACCACAGATGGGTCTCGTGGCACTGATCCTACAAGTTCCAACCTAAAAAGGTCTTTTACAATCCATTGCAAATCACAAATAGGAAGGGTTTGAGAGAGGAGGCCTCCTGCTTGGTATACGCAATCAGCGGTTTCTGACTGCATAAGTTACTGACTGACCAATGAGTTGGGGTGGTAACTGATTGCCAAAAAAAGGGAATCACTCCCCATAGGAAAGATTCCCCTTTGATAATACTGTCAGCAGCCTTTGGGGAAGCACCATGGACCTCCACCTGTTTTCCTAAGTGTGTTCCCGCCAGGATTTATTTTTTTAAATACAAACTGCTTCCCCATTTTTAGAGTTTCCTGTGCCTTGCAGGCCTCCATTTATGTGTTATCAGCCAGCCGCATGAGGTCACAAATGACAACCTACATAATTAGAATTCATAAGGTGAACCATTATGCAACCCACCGCAAATGCAAAGTTTGTGCTATGACCTGTTAGTACATAGGTTGCATTGCAAATTACATTCCCATTTCCAATCCAGTTAGTGTGCATACTGCATATCCCTAGTATGTGGCACAAACTAGTAAATCAGATCAGGACACAGGTCCCTTCTGTTTTACCCTAAGCATTTTACGCTTTTCGCAGCCTGTCTGCCAAGTTGCTAGGAATCCCCTAGAGGGTGCTGCAATAACCCAAACAGGTATTAATCACAGACCCAACTATTAAGGATCGGTTCTTGTATAAGTACACAGGTAGTTAGGGTTTCATTTGCATGATTTTGTAAAAATAACTTTTTTACAGCTTTAATTTGTGGTTTGAGAGTGACTTCTGAATAAAACACAAATACTAGATTTTTAACCTTTCCTGGGGGGACCAGGGTGCTTATTATTATTATTTTTTTAAACATTTGGTTTTCTAGTTGAAGACAAAGAATTCATTTTTGGAACCAAAGATAATGAATTCAGAATTACATTAACTAGATAATTAAAATGTATTAACGCTGGTACCTTCTAAAGCAGGCATGATCGATTCTATGATGGGCTGCAGGGTTGGGGAGAATGACAATTGTCCCAAAGATAGAGGGCCTGTAATATGAAGGTCCTGCAGTCTTGTTAGGTCTCACCTAGACAGCGCATGCACTGTCTCTTTGAGACATGTATCTAGAATATGGGCTTTAAGCCCAGCCCTTTTTAGGTCTCGCCTGTCGATGCGCATGCGCATCGAGCAAGCGAGAGTATTGGGACTTATCCACTCTTTATCCACACTGCAAGGAATCGTGGCGATTCCTTGCAGTGCCCGTGACTTTTAAGCTCAATGCGCATGCGCATTGAGCTTAAAAGCGCGTGCACGTCCGTCTTTGTTTACCCGCTCCGCCCCCTCCCCTTCCCGCCGTCTCGCATTTCCCCTGTCGCATTTCTCCTCCCCCCTCCCCTCTCTTCCCTCCGTCTTGTTTATTGTACCCGCTCCGCCCCCTCCCCTTCCCGCCGTGTCGCATTTCTCCTCCCCCCTCCCCTCTCTTCCCTCCGTCTTGTTTAAGTTTACAAGTTTCAAGGTAAGCTCTTTATTACATAAGCCACGCGTTTTGGAAATATTTATTTTGGCACCCACGTTCCCTTCTTTCCACAAGTATTGGAAAGTCCCTCGAACTAGAAACTACAGTAAACGGAAAAACTTTTTTAAAAGATCAGATGTGGCCGTAACCCTGTGCAAACACAACAGTAGCAGAGCTCAAAGAAGGGTGCACGAAGCTTGCGTTTGTTGCCGGAAACAAAGAACAGGCACCCGAGTCCAAAAATGGGCGACACACTTGAATAAATCATCTGAGGGCCATGAACCATTGTACTTAAAGCGGGGGCAGGCAGTCCCACAATCGACTAAACGGAGCAAGGCGAGCACAGAAAACTGCGCACATAGTTTGTGTCACAAAAATTCGGAAGATCGTAATACACATAAAAACATGAGGTTCCACAAAACGCGGACCAGCCATATTAGCAAAGAGGAATAGCGCGACCCGCAGTCTTATTTACTGCTTGGCACAACCGCATCCCCCCGCCCCCGGAAGTTAAAGGATACAACCCACCCACCAGCGAGTTGCTCCCTGCTCTACTTAGTGGCTCCAGGGAACATGTGACCGGCTTCGTACAGAACCGCTCCTGTCGTCACGGGCTCGCGGCACTCTCATCGCGCCCCTCTGGCCGTCCTTCCCAGTGTGCTACACAGGCGGCACTACAGTTCCACCCCACACCAGTTTTCAAACCGTCTCCTACCTGCTCCCTGTCACCTGCAGCCATTTTGAGAGTCCCCGGGGAGGTGGAAGAGTAATCAAGCACCTATTTTGTTATTGATAGTACAAAGTGTGCAGAGGTGCTCTGCTGACTGTTACACCGCTGTGCGGCTCATGGCTGCCGGCGCAGCCTTACTACCCATTAGCCGCCTGGCGCAGTCATTCTTGCACTCATGGGCCACGTAATTGTCCGTCTCGGCTACAAATTGCCTCTCCCCTCAGGCCCATTCGCATAAATCTTGCAAGCTCGTCCAAACCTGCTCCAGAGTGCGAGAGCGCGCTGCACGCGCGCCGAGAGCCAATAATGGGTACATCTCCACTAAATGCTTCCTTCAATTAAGGCAGGGAAAAAAATAATAATCTCCCGGTTTTATGTCACAAAACATTAGCAAATGCTTAATCATTTGGGGGGAGCGGAATGGGGAGTCTTTTGGCAGGGATGCCGTGGTACACCATGACGCCAGAATGCAGGCTCGTGAAATTCATAGAGGGTTAGTGCACGTTTTGGTGATTCTCCTCCCCCCAGTGTATCTTTTTTTTAAAACTTGTTTAACTTGTTTAATCACATTGACCTTTAACATTTCTCCCCGTTTGGTGCCCTCCCTCTTAACACCAAAATCTACACTCCTCCCACCCCCACTTCCGTGTTAAGTAGAGTGCCCTTCGTCATCGGCCGCCCGGGGTCAGCCTCTCCCAGATCCCCTCTATAGCCGCAGAGGCCACGGTGATCAGCCCACCTCTCCTCCTCCCCTGCAGCAGCTGATCTACCACTGCAGTTCGCAACGCTCTGCAGGTAAAGCCCTTTAATGCCTTTGTGCATCTAGAGGTGACTCATTGGTTATGCAGCATTTTCCATTGTTGAGAAAACCAACCTGAATGCTGTCCTTTTGACCACCAAAAACCCACCCAATCACAACGATTAAGCTGTTAAAAACGTTGTTTGCGCTTTGAAGGTGCTCTACAGCATGTTCAAGAACTATGAATTCCTAAAGATTATTAACACCAGAAGGATCACTTCTGACATTTGATTGGTTTTTGCACTTCACTTTACTCATTCAGTACAGCTGTTGGATAGATTTTTAGGTCTTGCCTATCCCACTCACCCTCACTCACCCTCACCCTCACTCACCCTCACTCACCCTCACTCACCCTCACCCTCCCTCACCCTCCCTCACCCTCACCCTCACTCACCCTCACTCACCCTCACCCTCACTCACCCTCACTCACCCTCACCCTCACTCACCCTCACCCTCACTCACCCTCACCCTCACTCACCCTCACTCACCCTCACCCTCACTCACTCACCCTCAACCCCTCACCCTCACTCACCCTCACTCACCCTCACTCACTCACCCTCAACCCCTCACCCTCACTCACCCTCACTCACCCTCAACCCCTCACCCTCACTCACCCTCACTCACTCACCCTCAACCCCTCACCCTCACTCACCCTCACTCACTCACCCTCAACCCCTCACCCTCACTCACCCTCAACCCCTCACCCTCACTCACCCTCACTCACCCTCAACCCCTCACCCTCACTCACCCTCAACCCCTCACCCTCACTCACCCTCAACCCCTCACCCTCACTCACCCTCACCCTCACTCACCCTCACTCACCCTCACTCACCCTCACTCACTCACCCTCAACCCCTCACCCTCACTCACCCTCAACCCCTCACCCTCACTCACCCTCAATCCCTCACCCTCACTCACCCTCAACCCCTCACCCTCACTCACCCTCAATCCCTCACCCTCACTCACCCTCACTCACCCTCAACACCTCACCCTCACTCACCCTCACCCTCACTCACCCTCACCCACCCTCACTCACCCTCAACCCCTCACTCACCCTCACTCACCCTCACTCTCCCTCAACCCCTCACCCTCACTCACCCTCAACCCCTCACCCTCACTCACCCTCAACCCCTCACCCTCACTCACCCTCACTCACCCTCAACCCCTCACCCTCACTCACCCTCAACCCCTCACCCTCACTCACCCTCAACCCCTCACCCTCACTCACCCTCAACCCCTCACCCTCACTCACCCTCAACCCCTCACCCTCACACAGTGCAATAGGTCTCAGACCATTTCAGTTACAGCTTTAAGAAATGTTTATGGCTTTTTTTATTTGTAATTCTTTAGCATTGGCTACAGGAAACAAAAATGCTAAACATTTACAAAAAAAACCCATAAACAATTCTAAAAGCACTAACTCTAATGGCGCGAGACCTATTGCATTTCCAATGCTTGTTTTAATTGGCTCCTTTCACTGTCCTTTCCAAATGCCTACTTTTCAATTGTTAATATACTTAGTAGTCCGTCTTTTTACCTTTTGAAACCTCCCACGAGGACTGCCACCATTGCATGTGCTCTCACTCTTCATGTTAATTTATAATACTTAGAGAGCACTCTTTACTTTTTGTTGGCCTGCCTCTGCTCGTGTGTGTTATCTTTACTTTGTGCAGGCTGAAAGGTTCCCAGCCAAATCAATTACCAGTGCTTTGCTTCTCTGTCACCGCACGTTCTGCACACGCTTTTCGAGATGATGTTTTTTGTTATTTAAGCTTTAACACGCTTTGTGCGATGCTCAGCTCGGAGCCGGATTTATTCAAGGTTCCAGGGAAGGTGCTTTGAATGTGGCTGTAGCGAGCCACCCATGCAATTGAAGGTGCTTGGTGCATAAAACTGACTACAGCCACCTGGACAGCCACCTAGCTTCACTTCCAGCAAACATGTCTCCTTCAGTCACACCACAGCTCTCCATTGGACGGACCACAGCTGCGTTCACTTTATCTACAATAAGACCACAACCCACAACCATCCTCATCCTACCCTGCGAAGAAACTGGAACAAAATCACCATCGACCAGATCTCCTCTGTGCTTCTTCAAAACCCCCCTGCCCACCCCTCAAACCCCGACCAAGCAGCCATTAACCTCACCCAATGGCTATCCAACAGCGCCGACATCCTAGCACCGCTGAAAAAACGTCAAACCAAACTAGGCAGCAAAAACGCCTCCTGGTTCAACGATGATCTTAAGAAATCGAAGAAACTGTGTCGCTCCCTCGAGAAGGCCTGGAAAAAAGACCCAAACACCAGCACCAGGGACGCCTTCAAAAACGCCACCCGCATACACCACCAACTAATCCGGTCTGCCAAGAAAGCCGCTTTCAAAGACCGACTAGATAACAACGCCCACAACAGCAAGGAATTATTCAACATCGTCAAAGAATTTACCAACCCTTCAGCCAACTCCAACGACATCACCCCCTCTCAAGCCCTCTGCGACTCCCTAGCCTCATTCTTCCACAACAAAATCGCAGACATCCACAACAGCTTCGACAACCGACCCGGAGACCAACCCACTCAACCTTCTGCAGGACCTTCACCCCCCCTTGAACATCCTTCATGACTGGAACCCAATCTCCACTGAGGACACCATCCGCCTGATGAACTCCATCCACTCAGGATCCCCCACAGACCCATGCCCTCACCACATCTTCAACAAAGCAGATTCCATCATAGCACCACACCTCCGAGACGTCATCAACTGCTCCCTCAACTCCGCCACCTTCCCGGAAAGCTGGAAACACGCCGAACTCAGCGCCCTTCTGAAAAAAACCCACAGCTGACCCCACCGAACTCAAAAACTACCGCCCCATCTCGCTCCTTCCATTCCCGGCCAAAGTCATCGAGAAAGCTGTCAACAACCAGCTCGCTGCCTTCCTCGAAACCAACAAATCCCTCGACTCCTCACAGTCCGGCTTCCGAGCCAAACACAGCACTGAGACCGCCCTCATCGCAGCAACAGACGACATTCGAACTCTACTGGACAATGGAGACACAGTCGCCCTCATCCTCCTCGACCTCTCCGCAGCCTTCGACACAGTCTGTCACAGCACCCTTCTACAGCGCCTCAGAAACATCGGAATCCAAGGAAAAGCACTGGAATGGATCACCTCGTTCCTCACAGGAAGAACCCAGAGAGTCCGCCTCCCACCATTCAAGTCTGAGGCCACTGAAGTCATCTGGGGTGTACCACAAGGATCTTCACTCAGCCCCACCCTCTTCAACGTATACATGAGCCCCCTCGCAGCCATCGTACGCCAACACAACCTCAACATCATCTCCTACGCTGATGACACTCAACTGATCCTCTCACTCACCAAAGACCCTAACACCGCCAAAACCAACCTACATGAAGGAATGAAAGAAGTAGCCGAGTGGATGAAGCACAGCCGTCTGAAACTGAATTCAGACAAAACAGAAGTCCTTATCTTAGGTACCTCCCCCTCCGCCTGGGATGACTCTTGGTGGCCAGAGGCCCTTGGAAAAGCACCCATCCCGACGGACCACGCACGGAACCTGGGCGTCATCCTGGACTCCTCACTCTCCATGAACAGACAAGTCAACGCCGTTTCATCATCCTGCTTCAACATTCTTCGCATGCTCAAAAAAACATTTCGCTGGATCCCCACCGAAACTAGAAAAACAGTCACCCACGCACTAGTCACGAGCCGCCTGGACTACGGAAACACCCTATACGCCGGTACCACCGCAAAACTCCAGAAAAAACTCCAACGCATCCAAAACGCTTCAGCCAGACTCATACTAGACATCCCGCGTAAAGACCACATCTCTGGTCATCTGAAAAACCTCCACTGGCTCCCCGTCAATAAGAGGATCACTTTCCGCCTCCTAACCCACGCACACAAAGCACTTTACGAACTGGGACCTGAATGCCTCAACGCACGACTCTCCTTCTACACCCCCTCTCGCCAGCTACGATCCTCCAACCAAGCCCTTGCTACTGTACCTCGCATCAACAAAACCACCATGGGAGGTAGATCCTTCTCCTACCTGGCAGCTAAAACCTGGAACTCACTTCCTACCCACCTTCGCCTCACTCAGAACCACCTAGCATTCAGAAAGCAACTTAAAACTTGGATATTTGACAAGTAATTCCCCACCCTTCTTCAAGCGCCTTGAGACCCTCTGGGTATGTAGCGCGCTATATAAATCTTTTGACTTTGACTTTTGACTTTGACTTTTGACTTTAGCTTTCAATGCATCACGTTATTGATGACACTGTGCAGTCATTTAGTGAGGGACGCTGTGCAGTGCTTTAGTGAGAGACACTTTTTAGATTTTATTTTTAAACCTTTTGGGGGTGCTCAGCCACCAACGCGTGTGCTGCACACACTTCGCACAATGTTATTTTTCTTTAATTAAACTTTTACATGCTTCACGCGATGTTACTTTTATTTATTTAAACATTGAGATGCTTAGCACGGCACTGGATTTTTTGTAAGTTCCAGGGCAGGTGGTTTGAACGTGGCTCTAGTGAGCCACTGTGCAATTGAACAGTGTTTGGTGCATAAAACTGACTTCAGCTACCCAGACTGTACTCTAGCTTTGAATACGTCACTGCTCTGATGCCATCAGGGAAGTAATGCCTCAAATTCAGAGGACTATCATTTTCCTTTCAACTGAACTCCTGGTCTGAAGACCCTACGTATAAAGTCAAAGTTCAAACCTTTACTAAACTGATCTGTCTCTTTTATTTTTCATTCGAATGTCACATAAGCCTAAACTTCCATTAAAGCCACAAACAAAATGTGAGGCATAGTCATGGCGAGCACTTGTAAAAGACTGGACTATTGGTTTAAAGCACTACATACAAAGAAGAAACAATACAATTTACAACATCAAAAGCTCTAACTTTCACAAATGCAAGACCGGTTGCATTGCAAATGCTTGTTTTTATTGAACTTTGGTTGGTACATTTTCAGTGCATTGGACGAAGTATGATTTCTAGTTGGTTCATAGGGAGGGGGGTCAACCTTTGCAGATGACCTGGGTTCCTCTTCCATATTACCTTATATTTACTTCATTAGACTGTCTTGTCCTGTACTCCACTATATCACAATGGAGTACTCTTTAGGCAGGTTACAAGTCCTCTTGCTTTTTCTTGTGAAGACTATCTGGAGTTTTAGTTACTGGAGCATGTGAAAAACTAGGGAGCCTCATGTAGAGTTTTTCTACTTTGGGCAAAAACCATTGCAATTATATATCCTGCCATATTTACTTCTGGTAGCCTCAATATTACTTAGATTGCTGAGTAAATATACTCTTGATTTCATTCCATGAAAATATGCAGCACAATACAAAAATGTTTGGGATGATTCAAGGGACCCTCCCCTCCCAGGGGAGGGTCTGAACAGGGGGAGGTTACTCCTTTGTCCAATTTTGCGCCAGAGTAGGAGCCTCCGGCTCCCAGACCTGGTTTGAACTGGACTATGCATAAGGACACCAAATGTGCCCCTCATGTGACTGAGTGGCGCTGGCAAGCACACCCACCCTGCCCCAATACACTAAATACTGTCTCGGAGATGGTCACACCTCCCTGTGACAAGATGCCTATTGTTCTGAATTCCCCTGTTTGAGCTTGGCTCAGCAGCAGGAGGGCAGAATCGTGTCTCTGTTCGGCAGCAACCATTTTGTGCTGTCCGGGTCTAGAAGGCTGTTACCAGGAACACTGAGAGCCTGATGGAGGGCTCTTCCAGTACTTGGAATCATACCTGCACACCGTTTACGGTGTGGGGGTATGATTCCAACATGTTTGATACCAAACATGTTCGGATTAGTTGCAGCCAGTTTCGAGATGATCATCACGTACTTATGCGATGCCCTTCTATATAGTATATGGTTGCTTCACTTACAACCCGGGAGAATCGACTCCGTAGGCTGTAGGGGTGTCCTGCTCATGCAGGGGCACCCTCCCACTTAGAACCAAGCACCCTGTCTTTTGGATTGCAAAGGCCTGCTATAGGGGTGACTTATAGGTTTTAAGTGCAGTGACCCTAGATGTAGGAAACTTATATCTTTAGTAAGTGGTGCTAGCACCAGCTTACACAGGCTGAGATGGCAGACCTGTAGTTCCATTTTCAATGGTCTCCCATGGTTGGCATAATGCATGCTTCAGCCCATGGGGGACATCGTGGGTACCTACGCCCTGGGTACCTTAGTACCATATACAAGGGACTGACAACTGTACCACAGTATCCAATCTGGGATGTACCTAAGTCCTGAACATAACAATTTAAGGGAGAAAGCAGATAGACTGGGGTCCTGATTAGCAGTATCCCAGTCAGACTTGTCACCAGGCAAAAAGTGAGGGTAACCATAAAAGCAGATCCTACGTTTCTACAGACTCAATCTACGATGGAAGTGATCTACACTAGACCTGTCAACCGTTCCAAAGGATTTGTCTCGTAGAGCTTGGTCAACCTCCTCAGTTCCTTTCATTCCACGACTTCAGAAGCAGATCTGGAGCTCTACTCCTCTTGTCTTTGATGAGAATTTTTCAATATATCTAATCTTTTACTGGCGTGCAGAGAAATATGCCCCCCAACCAACTACTGCATTTAAACCTTAGAGGGACTGTTGCAAACAAATGTCTGTGACAGAGCCTGTGGTCATAGTACTCCTCCCGGGCTTACGACGACTGCCCAGATGAACCCACAGGCCATACATGGTACTGCGAGATTCCTCATGTTGACTGATAGAAATCAAAACATGGTCAGGTCCTTGTTGAAATCTTCATGTTAGTCCAAAAAGAAGCACAAGAAATTGAAGTAGGCAGTGTGCCTCTCAGTCTTGCAACTGAACTGCTGAAGAGCTGGTTCCTAGTTTGGTCCTGATGCAATGGCTGCACTATTTTGCACACTTCCATCTCACTCTGGCATGCCTGTTGGCCCTAAGGATTAACAGGCACCTCCAGTCGAGGTCCTGCTGACTCATGCACCATCTGTGCTTCTTGAACCTGTTCTGCATCAATCCTAATACCTTTCCTAAGACTTCTCCTGACTGAATCTAAATGCATGGAAACGCTTGGCTAGCACATGTTTTCATAGGCTAGCCTTGCTTTGTGCTCAGTCAATGCTAGCTGCCCTCTGGAGCGCTACAGTCATGTTTTTTGCGATATAGTTGGTCAAATTCTGTCAGCAGTTCCAGAGGACCTATTGGCGTCTTTAGCCCAAACCATATCGGACAGCCGGGATGCTGCAAAACATTTATAAGCTCTGGCTTTGACACGGCTGACTGGTTGGGCTGGGCTTGAGTGTGGTACTTCAGCGCCACACCTGGATGACAGCCGCTGGCTTGTTTGAAGACATCCAGGCAATTTTAATGGACATGCCTTTTGATGGCTCTCAGCTCTGGTGAGAAAGTGAACTCTGCCCTGGAATGGTTTAAGGAGAGTCGTGCCACAGCTTGTTCCTTGGAGTTGTCTGCCCCTACATGGCACTTCCTATTGCAGTTTTGCCCCTTTTGTGTTCACACTAGGAATTTCCCCTACCCCCAGTGACAGATCCCCCCACTGGCACAAAAACTGGGTAAGCCATTTTGTGGCTGAGGCCACAGCACCGAAAGACAACATTCAGGGCATCAGTGGCAACGTGAAGCTCAGTCCCCTGCCCCTCCGGCCACCACCAGTGCAAAACCACTTTAGTGTGTCCTTTTCTACACCACCCCCGTAGGAGCCATGATTAGAGATTTCCTCCAAAGGTGGCAAGACATCACTTCGAATGCATGGGTCCTCCAACTTATCAAGATCTGCCACCCCCTTCCATTTCTTTTTACCTCGCTGCACATTCCACCTCCATCAGCGCAGATGAGGGAAGAACATTTCTCTGCTTTGCAGCAGGAAGTGTGACCATTTTGTTGCCCTAAGTCTCTCAAGCATTTATGTTTATGCCCCTAGGAGAAGCTTTGCTTCACTTTTAAGTTCTCCAGGAGACTGTAGTTGTGCACACAGGGTCAAGATGGCAGGGCCCTCAGGTGGCTGGTCCTAAGGCTGAATTGGCTGCCTGATAAAAGTAAAAGAAAGACTGTGGACTGAAATTAATGCTTTATTGAAAATGTTGGTGATTGACAATGCATAGCTTCACAATGTAACGAATGCCATTGAATATTGGAACTATCCCATTGACTTCAACGGTGGGTTGTAATGTTTAATGCATTTTGATACTATCCCCATAGATTTGAGTGGTGTTACAATGTTGAGTCATAACGTGGCTGCTTTTACGGGTGACAGCCTTACAAAGCCATTAGGCCCGCCCTATTGATAATAATAATCCCTTATGCTGTGGTGTTGCATCTAGTGTAGGTGGGGGAGTATGGTTAAAAAGTTTTGGGTCCTCTAGGGGTGTAACGTGTTATATGGGTGTCACCAAAGGTATTTCCATCTAGCTGATAGTATATATTTGTACTTTATTGCATAGTATTTAGAAGTGTGTATGTGTAAAAAAGTGCCTTTCATTTTTACAAGAAAAAGGCACAGACTGGCTAATGAATTAGTGAGTAATGTTATTGCGTACCAGCGAGCTCGGGTGACTAGCCCTCACCACCCCACTTAATTAGGCCTTCAAATGCTCTATTTCACTACCCTGAGAGGGTCATGGGCTACAATGGGGTACTTGGTTCGCAGTAAAAACACAATTACAGACTTATTATGTGTGTGAGGACTCACATTCATTGCAGTTAATAACTCAGTTTCATACTTTGACTCACCAGTGCTGGGATCAATAGAATCCATTTCCGGGAAGCACTGATAATATTTGATGAATTTCGTTTTTACGCACATTACCTAGGCATTAATGCACAAATATCACAGGGATTTCAAGAGCTGGCAGTTTTATCTCAACATTTGGGAAAGGAAAGCCCTTGCAAATACATTCCACTTGAAGACTTTGGTGGTTCACATATTAAATGTGATTGGGTTGCATTTTTTAAAGGATGTGATGGCGAAGTTGAGTTTCACACATCATTTCCATTAGAACGTTTCCCACCAAGGATAGATTTCAACAAATAAACTTAGCTCTTCCCGTGGTGTGACTGGCAAAGCAATAAGAGACACTGCTGTCAGTGAATACTAAGAGGTCTTCCCTAGACCAAGGGAGACTGGATGGTGGCGTTGGACCTGCAGGATGCGTATTTTCACATTCCCATTCTGCTAGGCCACTAGCATTACCTGCGGTTCAAGGTAGGCCGCGAGCACTTTCAGTTTACTGTGCTCCTCTTCAGCTTCACCAAGGTGATGGCGGTGGTCGCAGCTCATCTGTGCAGGTTAGGGGTGTCCGTCCTCCCCTACCTTGATGACTGGCTGTTGAAGGTGTCCTCGCCCCAGGCAGTCATCTCCTCCACTTCAGACTACAGCGAATCTCCTGCATTTGCTGGTGTTCTCTATACTGAAGTCACACCTGTCTCCTTCTAAGACAGTCCCTTTCATTGGAGCTGTTCTGTACACCTTGCAGTTTCGGGTCTATCCTTCCGAGCAGCGAGTCCAGGATATTCAGGCTATGATACCGATAATTCAACCTCTGTCCTGGATTTCGGTGAGACTGACTCTGAGGTTGTTGGGCCTCATGGCCTCCTGCATCCTGTTAGTAAAGCATGCCAGGTGGCGCATGAGGGCTCTGCAGTGGGACTTGAGGTTTCAGTGGGCACAGCAGCAGGAACAGCTCACTGATGTGGTTTAGATCTCCGAAGGGACTGCAAAGGATCTGCACTGGTGGTTGACGAACTGTGATTGGGTCAACGGCGAACTCCACTCCTTTCCCCAACCAGAACTCAGTCTTGACGGATGCGTCTCTTCTGGGTTGGAGCAGCCATCTGGGAGAGGTAGAGATCAGGGGACTCGTGGCTCCACATACATTTGTTGGAGCTCCGAGCGATTCGGTTGGCATTGAAGGTATTTCTTTCCTCTGTCAACGGAAAGTTAGTGCAGTTGTTCACGGACAACACCACCGCCATGTGCAGGCTGGGGTGGGGTCATGGACCCTTTTTCGAGAGTCCCTACGTCTCTGGACATTCCTGGAACAGCAGGGCATAACTCTGGTGCTTCAACACCTGGCAGGTTCTCTGAACGCCAGAGTGGACAAACTCGGCCATTGATGCCTACCGGATCACAGATGGGGTCTCCAGTCAGAGGTGGCCACGTAAGGTCTCTTTCAGCAGTGGGGAAAACCTTGGTTAGATTTGTTCGCCTCCAAAGAGAACATGCAGTATCTGCAGTACTGCGCACCGGAGTTTCCAAGGCGGCTATCGCTCGGTGACGCTTTCCGTCACGAGTGGGGCTCAGGCCTGCTGAATGCCTTTCCGTCCATACCACTCCTGTCCAGGCTTCTGAAGAAGATCAAGAGCGACAGGGCCCAAGTCATTCTTGTGGCTTCGGACTGGGCTAGGAGAGGATGGTATCCAGGAGCTTTTGAAAATGAGCATCGATCCTCCGATCAGGCTTCCCCTTTGGGAGGATCTTTTGTCATAGCAGAAGTGGAGTGTCCTCCACCCGAACCTATCAACTCTGCGCCTCTATGCGTGGAGATTGAGTGGCAGCAGTTGAAGGCTTTTGGCCTTCCTTCCGAAGTATGCAACATTATTTTGGCAGCCAGGACGCCCTCCGCTACGACGGTATACACCTGCCTTTGGTGGATGATCTGCTCGGCATCTGTGGACTCTCACGAGCAGGGCTTCATCGTGGTGGAGACCAACTACCGCATCTATGCCTACACAGAATCTGAGCTGCAGATCGCCCTGGTGGCTCTCTTCTCTGAGATGCTCTATCGATTCCCTAACCTCGTTGTTGCTCAGGTGACAAGAGAGAGTGTCCAGCAGGCCATTGCCAACTCTCATTAACGTTCTAATAGCGCCACCGAGCTCCATACGAAGGTGGTGGGCTGAGAGGGGCTGTGTGGGATTGGGTTTGCAGATGTACATGACATATGCTTTTTGTATCAACACTTCAGATTTCAGTGGGATAGGAGGAGGGGAGGCCGTTGTGAGGAGCAGCCTTTCCCATTCATTCCCCTCTAATCCCTCATTACACAGTACTTTGCCGCCTGCAGTGCCTTGTGTGACGCCTCGGGCAGCCTTCGCCAGAACACAAGAGATTACATTGAGCCAACTTCAAATTTTTTGTGTGGGGGATGGGGGGTGGGGGCGGGTGTCGGAGTTGAAGGGAGCTGGTGAAGTGAAAAGGTGAATTGCTTGAAAACGCGAACGAAATACATTCGGCTCAACACAGACAAATGTCCTTCCAAGGCAAAGCGCGCAAGTTTCCAACCTTTTTAGGAGTGAGAATTAATTATTATGTGAGATGACGTCACACGTGTCTCACAAACATCGGAATCAATGACAGCACCAGAAGTGATATCAGCTGACACCAGCCCATTTTGCCTGCTGCCACCAGGCCCTGGTGCGGGGGTGGGGGGTGCCAGGAGCTGTTTACACAGGAGGGGGGCCTGGACTTACTCAAATCCAGAGCAAGAGAGGGGCATGCAATGAATTTCTTGTATATTGTAGAAGTAGTGCAACACTAAGTACCAATGCCTTCAACTTCAAGCATAGAAAGGCATTTTATGTTCGCTGTGTTTTCAATTTAAATAAATGTGGAAAAATACTAGCTGTAGAGTCGGCTTTTGCGTGTGGCAAAAATAAATGTGGATAAATACAGAAAAAATGCCCAAAAAATAAATACAGATAAATACAGACGGAAATGGCAAAAAAATAAATACCATAAAACCGGGAGCCCTAATTATACTGTACAGAAAAGTCTATTGACCCTCTTTCTGCTTCTCTTTCTACTGTTCTTTTGTTCATTCTGACCATTGCCCAGCAGGGCTCTGCTTTGGTAACTCTCAAGGGTTACCTTTCTGGTCTGTCTGCTTTTTGCGGCTGCCAGACCAGCCCTTTCTCTTTAAGTCTCCTATTGTACATAGATTTCTGAAAGGGCTGGCTCACTTTGTTCCACCCACTCCCTTTGCTATGCCACAGTGGGACCTTAATTTGGTCCTCACCTACCTGATGTGTGCTCCCTTTGAGCCTTTACACAACTGTCCCCTCAGGCTGTTGACCATCAGAACAGCCTTCTTAGTGGCGATTACATCTGCCCGGTGGGTGAGTGAGTTGCAGACGTTATCTTGCTCGCTTCCCTATCTGATGTCTTTTCCAGATAAAGTGGTGCTTCGCACCAGGGCTTCCTTTTTGCTGAAAGTTGTGACCCCATTCCATATGGCCCTATCCATCACATTGCCCACCTTCATTGCTCACCCAGATCCCTCTAAGAAAGAGAAGCGTCTCCACCGACTGGACCCAAAAAGAGCAGTTGTTCTACCTTGACCCCACTAAAGAGTTTCGGGTGAGCGACCAACTCTTTGTGGGGTACTTGGGAGCTAGGAAGGGAAGGGCAGTGCTGAAAAGGATCATCTCATGCTGGGTCGTTCTCTACATTAAATCTGCTATGCCCTGGCAAAGAAGCAGCCCCCTGAAGGATTAAGGGCCCATTCCACCAGGGGAAAGGCTGCGACTACGGCCTTGACTCGGGGTGTCCCAGTCCTAGACCTCTATCAGGAAGCTACGTGGGCATCATTGCACACTTTTGCAAAACATTACTGCCTGGGCAATCAATTCCGCAGAGACGGGCATTTTGCCCGTTCAGTCCTACAGGACTTCCTAGCTTGAGGTATTGGTCCACAATCTATCTTCTGGATGGTATGGCTTGGGTATCTAATTCAAAGGTAAGGAAACTGCAGCTAGAAGTCCCTAACAGATGAACAAGTTACTTACCTTCAGAATAATGTTGTAGAGCTAGGGTTACTCCCCTGTTCAGGGCTCTAGTTTTGCACACAACATCAGTTACTTTCTGGCTCTGCGCTTCTGTTGTGGCGCACATATAGGTACTGCATCGTCATAACCAACGCTAACGACGTCACGCAGAGCCACATGGAGCCACCCAACGGCACGCTTACTAAAAGTTTCCCTATCCAGACTGATGCCTGGCAAATTCAAAGGTAAGGAATCTGCATGTAGAAGTCTATCAGATTAGCACGGAATTAGCAGGGAACCAGAAAGCAACCTTTCATTCTTAAAATAGGAGTGCCATTGTGACACTTTGCTAAGCTCAAAGTTGCAATTGTGTGCATTTTGCAAGTCTTCACGCAAGTGGAGGGGGCTGGGACATTCTTTGACATGATATATGTTAAATATTAATTATGTGACCAAGGTAAATTGTGGAAAGAGCAGTTTGCTGTTCTTTCGATGAGTGTTTAATTGTCTTCCCTCAGCTGCAATGTTCTATTAGTGGCCGGGGTGGAGCATAGGAGACATAGAATTGCTAAATTAGTGAGGAAAACTAATATTTATTTTGAACCCTTCATTGTGGTTCACCCCTACTATAACCTGAACTACCAACTAAGGATGTTGGTAATGATGTATGCAATGTCACCAATTATGTCATTTTTTATGTCAACTCTGAGTTCATTTCTATAAGAAATATTTGGGTTGCCATTGCCTGGTGAATTTCAAGTTTAGGTTCTATGTGTATATTTGTGTAAATATTTCCTTTGTTTTTGTGTTTCTTACCCTCACTGGCATGTACAGTACTGCACAGCTCACTCTTTTCTCACATTTTGACTTTTTAGGGGCCGAGAAAAACACAGAGACCAACACAGTTGATACCTCTATCAATATTCAAGAACCTGTATCGAAAAGTCCTTTGCCAGGTCCAATAGACCTCAAACCATGTGATATATCTTGCCCGCTTTCTCTTCCACTAGGACCAGAGGATCATCAGATGCTGCTGCCTGTGACTGATAGCCAATCGCTTTCATCCGAAACACTGCTTAGGCCCACTGGGAGTGGATATACAGAACCACAGTTTATTTTTCTGCAGCAGCTATATTGACAAATAATGAAGACATTTTTACATGGCTGCAGGAGTTCAATCGTGGGGGGGTCGTCTCGTGTTTCATTGTCAAAGTAAACCTAACGGATTACAAAAACATGCTGTATTTTCTTACCAGCCAGGTGGCTTGTGCATCAAAGATGTGCAACACTGATTCTCACATTTGTAAATGTGTTTCTTCCATCACAAGTGGTGCAAGTGCCAACAGATAACTCAAGTAATTACATGATTAAATGGTGTACTTAAAAAATGATTTGTTGCATTATTGAAAGCATGAAGCTGTTTCATAGAGAAGTGAAGATGGCGTAGGTTTGGTTGCATTCTATTTCAGTCTTAAGTATTGCATGAAAGTAAACAAAAAAATCCATTCTGAAGCAAAGTGTATACGGTGCTCGGTGTAGTTCTTTTAACTTTCTCAGTTGTCTTTTGGAAATTGTATCATATGAAACAAATATTTGAGTCTAGAAGTTAATTACATAAGCTTTTAATGTGGTGCGCGCCATTCTAGACATTATTCACACTGCAGCACACTTTACACTGATTGAGTTTTAACCTATTGTTAAGTACTGAAATTTAACACATTACACAGATAATACAATTTGTGTTAAGAAAAGATGTTAATGTACAGGGTGTCAAAAAGTATATTTTTATAACATCTGCACAGCAGCTAGGCTATTTTCCTTTTTCAGATTTGCTGTACTGCAACTGGACAATTTTTGTGATCCTCCAATGAGTAAATACAACGTGATATCACACATTTATTCCACTGTTCCACATCATTGGATCACGAGAGTTGCAAGTAACATGGGTATGTATAGTGTAAATTAGTGAGAGCGGTTATATGTATTCTTTATTGTTTGATTGATTAAAATCATTACAATAATAAGCATACAAATAGTAAAATGTATAACAATTAGTGATTAAGATATTTACACACAATAAAAAAGAAGAAAAAAAAAGCGGAAAAATTAATTGGTTTCTAAAGCCAAACTGCATAATTTCCTCGGATTCCATGGGAATCCTGAATAAGGTCCTTAATCCAATAATGGAATCATATTTATTAGCAAATGATAAAAAATTAAGATATTTAATGATAAACGATTGCGTAAGATCTGATCAACATCTATAAGTATTAAGACTGTATTTCAAGGATATCACAGGATTAGTTCTAGGTGAGGGCCCCTTTGGTTAAATCACAGTTAAAAAACAACGATCAATTGTTTGTTTTTACATCGCACTAAAGGAAGGGGACGGGACCCTGATTATTGTTAAAAACCTACTAGTAATTCCACTGGCTTTGCTGCTCCATCTGTAAGAGGATAAACCCCTAGAAAAGATGACAAGAACTCTACATTTACAGGAGACACAAAACCTGTTAAAAAACACACACACAAAAACATCCAATGTACCAGAGGGTGCAATATAATGAGTTTAGAGCAATCTAGTACAGATTGATGAATATTGGCTCACTGGCTCTCCCACTGAGTAAACCCTTTTGCTGCTCGTGATACAAACTTTGTGAATCGATTATTAAGCATCGGATTCTCTAGGTTCATGGATGCAAGATTAGCTTTCAGACAGGTGCACACACTAAGTTTGTTCCTTTCGCCCCGTAGCAGAGTCCTTCGGTCGTTGAGTAGTGCAGGGCAGAGACATACTATATCCTCTATTGATTCCTTGCTGCTCCCGCACCCCTGCACATTTTATTTGTAATATATTTTGTCAAGGATGTGTAGATTCGCTGCTTTAATGTTCCAAGCTTTTAACAACTTTCCGTATCTAAAAACCTCGTTAGGTTTGTAAGGAGGAACCAGGGAATAGTGTTATACAAATAAATAAATTGGTGAAAGAAGCTATTCGGTGTGATAGAATGTTCAACTGTATCTCCTGCTTTACAGCAGAAATGATAAAATAATGACATTTTGAGGCCTGTAAACTGAAGCACCTATTTTCTGCTTGACGACAGGAGCTACTGGGCAGGATACATGGTGATTAAGAAAAGCCATTCACTAATCAAGTGATTTGTTGCTTCAGAAATGCATATTTAATTCCTTGAACACAATTACAAATGATACAAAACATACTATTTATTGCACATTTCTTCTAGACATGCTCACACATTAGGACTACTTCCACATAAATAACATGAATTTAATACCCAGGATAATGCAAATGTTTCTCCATGATAGTTAAGGAAATGGCTCAATATGTTAAAGAGGCAGAGGAGAGTATTTTGCTTCTTAAGTTATTATTTAATAGAAGTCAGTTTTGATTGAAAACACCATATAAAATGGCATCAGCCAGACAACCTTGGAGAAAAATTACTTCTCAAGTTTATCTAGCATTGCCTGCGAGAGTCCTTATTAATATAAGCTCGGATTCTTTTCTTCTTGTAAGCAGTCACCAAAGTGTTGAGCAGTGAAATGACAGAGGGTAAAATGAAAAATAAATAAGCCTCCAGCCTGCAAGAGCATGTGGATCCTCAGGCTAAAGCTGGGCATGTCATGATTGTTGCTGTACAATAGAACTTTAGAATTTAAATATGATTACAAAATATAAACAAATGGGTGGGGAAAAAAACTTTTCAATAATGTGCAGAAAAGAGACGGGATGACACCCCCCCCCCCCCCCCCCTTGTCTTATTAAAACCAGGACTTTCCATTACCATCATATAGTGAAAGCTGCATTTGATGGCGTAAATGGAAGTTCCTATTATGCCTGTTTAAAACACAGTAACCAAAGTCATCAAAGCGTGATGAACCTGTTTGCAATAAAATATTTTGAAAGTAACCAACCCACTGCTCTGAGAAAGTCTTTCAACCTAGGTCTGGCCTAAAAGGCATATGGAAACCATGGAGCATGTAGAAGATTGTGCTTCAAAAAGTTTTCATTAATGCTTGCTTGTTAGAGTGGAAGAAGATAATGGAACAGTGGGATTTCTGAACAAGGTAAGGTGTTGGAAACCAGAGAATGCTCTCAGAGTTTTAAAAATAATATGAATTGAATATAAAGGCTCAAACTACATAAAGCTTTGGATGGTCCGGTAAATTGGGACGGTCTACACAAGTAGTGTGTACTTGTTAATGTAACCTGCCGGTGCAAACTGTTCAGGGAAATATCTAACACGCTCAGACACCTTTCTGAAAAAAGTAAGGCATTAAGAAAAGCATATAATCTGGTCGTGTTATAGACATTTGTAGGACTAAATTCACATTCTATAATAAAGAATATTTAGGAAAGGGGAGTTTTGGAAAGCCTAATACCTCTCGTGACAATCTAATGATTGTTTGCCTACACGTATCCGTTTATATTGCTACGCTGTAAAGAAATAGCCGCCCTGTGACTGCACAGAGTTGTATACTTTGCCTGACACCAGATGAATTAGAAAATTAACTATGATTGTTACAGCTGCAAAAAATGTGCATCTATCCACCTAGTGACACCATGACGCCCAAGCTGATTTATATGTCATAGTGGCATTTGGAGTCATTGTGTTTTTATTTAAGGAGACAGACTCCAAAAAGTCCTAGAGTACGAGGCTGAGCAGAAATATCCCAAACCATGAGTTCTAGTGTTTCTTAAAGAACTAGATCCTGAAGGTTTATCAGTAGGTCTGGGAAAATTGGTATTAGTATTGGTAGATCTACAGATAAATCCCTCCAATCTGGCAACCATACCAGAGACATGGAAAACAGAACTATTATCATAGAAGTCGTTTGAAGTCTGAGATGTGCAAAACATCTCAAGATCAAAATTACAAACAGACCCACTGAGCAGTTATGCAGGAATGTGTCTCTCACTGTTACAACAGGTTCTGACTTCCAGATGAAACATCTTATTGATTGAGTTGAGATTAGAGGAAAGAAGATGAACATATAAAGAGTATCAGAATTTGGGGGGAAACTTACAAAATCAACTAGTGGCGGTTCCAATCACTGTATAAAATTCCTGGAGTGCAAATCTGCTACGGTTTTGTGTATGCCTGAATTGTATTTCCCCGGATTGATACATTCTTAATCTGACAGTACCCCAGAAACTTTGTTTAAGTCGACTAAATTGATGAACTGGTACCTCTGAGGTGGTTGATGCAGCATACATCTGTGAGATTGTCCATAGAAGTACTCAACAATTGTGAAAGTCTGGATGCTGAAGCAACTGATACACAGCTCTAAATCATTTAAGTTCCTTTTTGACTCCCTCTGAGACGATAAAGCTCCAGGCAAAAACTGACCACACGCAATCCCCAACCTAACAATCTTGCATCAGACTCTAGTAGGTTTTGGAATGAAGTATGTATTGCTGTGTTGCTAAAATGTTTGACATGATCTAACCAGCATTGCTTGTCTTCAGTTCTTTCTTTATCTGAAGACATTATGTTCGCACTCATATCGTGGTGTTTGAATTTTAATCTCGGTATTTAGTGGAGTGTGCCTGGCAACAATACTTAAATGAAGGTAGCCAAAAGCCTCTCCACCCTTGAAATACCCGTGACACCTGAGTGTTGCATAGTAGAACTTGAAGTTGCTGCAGTATCAGAGCTATTTTTATTTGTTGCCATTGAAAAGTACGTGTTAGATAGTTACTGTGAAACTGAGGAATTCTATCCTAGTGGATGCAAGGACGCAGGTTGTATCTTAATTTATAAAGAAAACTAGATGATAAGAAGAGATGTAACAGCCTGGACACTGGTAATCAGTAAATTTGTGTCTTGTGCCGTACAAACCATTTTGTCTAAATTATTAAGCATGTGTATTGCCTGGGTTCTGGAATGGGTCGTGGATGAATTTCAAAATTTTGTAAAACGCAAGTACTGATGAAAAGCCTAAAGGAAGGGGGTGAACTGGAATATTTGTCTTCCCTAGAAGAACTCCAGATTCTTTTTGTCATCCTTCTGAAAGAGAACAAAAAAATACACATTATAAAAAACTAATCTGACCTTCTAATTCCAAAACTGAAAAACATCCCTGTGATCGAAAAATGTTCCATTTTGAAATGTCTGTAAAGAGCAGCTAAGCTGTTGAATTTGAGGAAATGACCAACCCAAATGTTTGGGTTTTTATTTTACAAGAAATACTGTGCTCAAGAATACTTTCGACTGTAAAGCAGTGTTCCCTCAACATATTTCTGTTGGTGTGCGGCCGTGCAGCATCTATGTGCACAACCATTTGAGTTGTGTGCGCAGCTTAAGCATAACAAGAGTTTCTACGACAGCAAGGGGGCTGACTTATAAGGGTGTTTGTAAAACAACGCTTTTAGTAAATATTAAATATCACTATTACAACTATATTGCTAAGAAGGCAATAGGTTTCAGAAAAAGTCCTGAGGGTGGTGGTGCTCACAAAATAATACGGGAGTTCAAGATTTGCCACTGCACAGATGAATGATATTGCTCTGAGGCAGAAAATCTCTTCAAAAGCTATTTTACATTTTTAAGCAACCACCCTTGCAGTGTGTATTACAAACAACCCTGCTGTTTCAGGGTATGCATGCGCAGTGGTAACAAAAGTCAGTCTTGCGGGAGTAAGATACTTTATTCTGTGTCTGTGCTTTATGGGTACTTGGTAAAAGGGGCTCCTGGCTGAGTGTGTGTGTGTAAAACCAGCATTAGCAAAGCCAATATGTGAGAGAGACTGGCTTTCCAATGTGTTTTAGCCATGTTGTACACCATTGTAGTTAAAAGTCAGTGGCATAGAGAAGAGTGGCGAAGTGGTGTACAGTGTCTTGGTATGTTGTAGAGTGGAGTGGCACAGAATGTAGTAAAGTTTTGAGGAGTGGCATAGAGTGGAGTATGCCAAGGAGTACATACAATGCGACAGTGCTAGCAGCTAGAAATTTGCCATGGTTACGTCAGCAATAGTCATCGGACCTCTAAAAATTCCCTCCCGTATAAAAGGGTCAGCATTTTGCCATTGACATCCTCAATAAAGCGAGTACAAGAACTCTTATGACAAGAATTACCTTAAATAGCAGTTCCAGCATTTTGCTATGGATCCACCCTATCATTTTAGGCATTATGTGCATCATGTCAGGACCTTCGACCAGGTGTGGTGGCACGTGTTCTGTGTCTTTGCCGATGGGTAAGGCTGGAATAGCTGCTTTCTCAATTAGGCAGTTTGAGTCCCCACAGCCAATTATGGTGTCTTAACCCTTTCCATGCTCATGACGAGCTCAGCTCGTCATGAGGCACAGTGGAGCTGTGCTGATGACGAGCTGAGCTCGTCATGGAAGTACCAAAATCACACTTTCCAGCACAGGAGGGGAAAATGCACAGCAGCGATGTGGTTAATAAAAGCAATTTAGGTCCAGCAGTTTGCATATGCCATTAGTGCCCTTATCCATAAGGCAAGAATAACCTCCAGTATGCCAGACCAGCAGCACATTTGCAAGCATAAAACACATACACAAACACACAATCTCTCACACACACTCACAATCTCTTGCACTTGCGTTCATTTGCACGTTGACTGTCTCTCTCTCTCTCTCTTCTCTCTCCTTTCTCTCTCTCTTTTTTGCCATTAGTCAATCTTCTTTTATGGTGTTAGAAAAGTTTTCCTTGCTGCTTTTTGCTATACCTGTCTTGCCTTTTAGTGAAGCTTAATAAAAACATTTCCTATACACTATTAAAAAAATAACATATTGCCTTGTCAATGTTTATTACAAGTATGATGTGAATGAAAAGTGCACTTACTTAACCCCTTCCATGCTGATGACGGAACCGCTCCGTCATCAGCTACAGTTGAGCTGTGCTGATGACGGAGCGGTTCCGTCATGGCCCGGCCGCCGCGCCTGCGCGGCGCTGATTTCGCGCCTGCCCGGGCGTTCTAATGAGCGGGGCGGGTCATGACGGAACCGCTCCGTCACCAGCATAGCTCAACCGCGGCTGGTGACGGAGCGGCTCCGTCACCAGCATGCGGCCGCCCCGCCCCTTTAGCGCTGCGGCGGAATAGCCGCCGCAGCGAAGGGGTTAAAATAGCTGTACGGGGCTTCTATTTGGTTTCACACGTGGATCAAGCAGTTACAGTATTGGAAATTAACTAATCTACTTTTTAACATGTAATACCACAGTATCCAGTTATTCTTATGAAATGCTTAACTTCTTCAGCAACCATGGATTTTATCCAGTAACACTTTGCATTTTGGGATTTTCAAACCCAAAGTATAATGTAACCCCCCCCCCCCCCCCCCCCCCCCAAAAACCGACATGTTCCGGAGTGAAGCATCACGATGAATGGAAAGCCGGGACTGGCTGAAGGTGTCATACGATTTTCAATCCAGCATCATACCCCAAAGCCTCAGCCTAGTCTCCCTCCTCGCACAGTACCACATCCTCAGTCGACTCTCCCTACTTGCACCAGCCCTGTTGTTTCAGATGGAATTAAGTAGGCACCTAGTACTATGTACAGAGCAGTTATTCTGTGGATGCCTTTGTAGAAATATATGTATATTCATGAGAGTTGTGACATTTTTACATGTTCAGCATTAAAGGTGTGCTCATGTAAGTGCTGGGTGAGGATGGGTAGTGTGAGGGAGTACAGCTGGAGTGGTGTGCATATAGGGTGAAAAATGTGAGTGCAGTGTGAGCTGCATGAATGCAATGTGAGAGGAGGGCCCATATGAGTGCTGGGCAAGAGGAGTGCATACAGAGTGAGAGGAGTGAGTGCAGGGTGGTGTGAGCTGCGTAAATGCATGGTGAGTGGTACACCTGTGCGTGAGTGCAGGGTGAGTTGCGAGAGTAAAGGGTGAAAAATGTGAGTGACTGATGAGTACATGGTGAGTGTTGTATCCCTGTGAGTTCCCTGTGTGCAGGCAGGGTGAACAGAGTGCAGGCTGACAGGTGTGTTCGTGTGAGCGCAGGGTGAGAGGAAGGACTGCAGGGCGAGATATGTGCCTGTTTGCGTGGTGTGAGCGCAGGATGAGTAGTGTGGCCATGTGAGTAAAGGGTGAGCTGTATGAGTGACACAGGTGCCTGTGTGAATGCACACTGAGCGATGTGCCAGTTTTATAGTAGGGTAAGAGGAGTGACTGCAGGTTGAGTGATGTGACCATATGAGTTTGGGTGAAAGTGCAGAGTTGGAAGAATGAATGCATGGGGAGGTATGTGCTCGTTTGAGTGAGCTTGCAGGGTGAGCAGTGAGAGAGACAGGTGAATGAAGTGTCACATGAGTGCAGGGTGAGCAGTAAATGTACAGGAATTTATATAGCGCAAATCACCAACTGGTCTCTAAGCACTTGCTTAGGGAACCCGTCCTGGTATTCCCCTGTGAGATAACCCCGGCAGGGTATCCGCAAGGTGAAAGCCAGGCATCCCGCCGCAAGGGGCCGTTGTGGAGATTAAGCAAGCTATTGCCCAGAGTCGCAGAGTGTGAACCTGTGAATCGAGTAGGCACCGGAGCGAGAATTGTCGAGTCCATGGACATTTTAGGACTCAAGACCCCGCCGAACCGGGAATTGAACCCTGGTCCCGGGCTGACCACTGCTTCCAGGTCTGCCTCTTCTAACCAGTGAGCCATACTTCTCCACTTCTCATGCGCATGTGACTGCAGGGTGAACAGCTTGAGTGCAAGGTGAGTTAAAGTTAAGGGTAAGGTGTGAGAATGAGGAGTGAGTAATCTTAATGCAGGACGTATTCCCAGATATTTGGAGTAACAGCATTTTAATGTCGGTTGGTGAGTAGGGTTTTAGATGTAAGTTAAACTATTGCTAATATGGCATCAATCAGGGTTGGTAGGTGGGGAAATAATTTCCTGATCCTGCAAAAAACCATCAGTCTTGTGATTGAGTTACTATCTGCCCGGATTTCTACAGTTCTCATTACTTTCCCCCAATATAAAAACCTTTCCTCAGGCACAGCATACATTTAGTTATTTAATGTATCCGCATTCAATAGTTAATGCACTAGTGTGTTTTCTTTAAAGCAGAGTGCTATGTGAAATCATGTCAAAATGCGAAAATAACAAGCTTCTGGGAGAGGAAAAGGGAACTGGAGGAGGACGAGCAGGGAGGGCACAACAAGCAGAATGTCTGGAAGCTGCAGGGAAAGAACTATGTGACGGGTGGGACCGAGCTTGTAAAAACACGAGCACCTGTGTGAAGTGCTCTAACAGAAAGAAAAAAGTAGATCCTAAAACAGGAGCAGTGGATGGACACAATTGGTCCATGCTCTGGGGGAGGACTAAACACAAGAAGAGGCATGTTGCATGCATGCCCTAGACAAATGGGAACAAAGGATATGAGAGCAACAATGGAGCAAGCAAATTGGAAGCCTAAGGGTGCGCTGAAGCCCACAGATCGAAAACATGTCTCCTTGTGACACCGCATTCGCTATCTGTCTGAGACCAAAAAAGTGATGTATGACCAGCACTGTTGATGGAGCAATTACGTTGGAATTTTCAGGCCAACTACCAAGAGCATTTTCCTGCCTCCGGGCAAAAGGGATTTTATGGGCCTTGGTGCAGGCCTGAAATGTCTGAACTTGTGTGCTGCTGTTAATACAAGAGTTGCTCGTTGTGTGGTGTTGGCAGTTGGTTGTATAAACCTTTTATAGCTAGGATTATGGGTGACTTCTTCTCATCGCAAGGGCTTGTGCCCTCCGAACCGGATTCTATTTTGGACCCCCATATAATTCTGCTGCTGAATCTGACTTCCTGAAACGTGCTAATGGATCATGTTTGTCTGCTGATATGGCTGCTTGATTTACATCTGCTGTGATTAGTGGCCCTGACCTGCACCTCTGAAGGTGGAGTTAAGCTTGTTGGTCTTTACCCAACCTTCTGTGTGGTATCGGCGCTGTGCTCCGGCTTACTTCAACAACAATATTATAGCAGTAACCCCTTGCATGTTGCCGCGAATCTGCGCCTGTGCGGCAAAATCGCGAGTGGGCGGGTTTATGACGGCCCCCAGCCGTCATCAGCACACGAGCGCCATAGTGCATGACGGATGGGGGCCGTCATCAGCATGCAAGGGGTTAAAAGCTGCTGCTGAGGGCTAGAACTATTGTAAAGACTCCCTTCCTACGTTATAGGCCCAAGTCGCAGGTATAGCCCTCTGAAGTTGCTGGTTGCCTGAAATAACGTTGGCTGACACCTTATGCTGCACATCACAATAGTGTAGATGATTATATATTAATGTCAACCTAATCTCAGTTGTCACCTTTCGACCTTCAACACACACAAGTCTCCACCCTGATTCTGGTAACACCCTTATTTAACCACCCAAAAGGAAATCTGCCTTCCCTTGCAAGTATTCTGTCAACTATACAAACTGTATGCAGAATATTTAACAAATTAATTGCAAGTTATGTCCTGTTACTTTGTAGTGCCATAACACAGTAGGGTTTCTCATATCCAGTGTGAACGATAATCACATTTTGATTTTGGACTGTCCAGGCCGGCAACAGATCCTACATATTTTGGTGTGAAGCATTTGCCATATGGTTTTCAAACCTGGGCTGAAGCCACATATCAATGCCAGTAGAATTGTGGAAAATACGCAAAGGACAGTATTTTTTTAAGTAAAAGCTTATGAGGCAAATAAAAGAATGAATTGCTTCAAAAGTAATGTAGAGTGGTCTAAACGATTTCCCTAGAAATAATAAGGAAAACAAGGCAGAACTTCAAAAAAAAAAAGATTTCTGAGGTTTTCTGCACAAATTCTTATTCTTGTACCAGTTCGTGGCCTTGTCAGAGTGTGAAATCATGGATAAATTGTAGAAAGGTGGACACGTTATATGAAGGTTTACCTGTGACGAATCACCGCGGTCAGCTGATTTCCATTCACACTCGGGTAGCTGATATAAATAACAATGCTGGGGTGTATATAGCCCAGTACTGCCATAGGCATGTGGAACTTTGAGATGATGAACAGTATTTTGTCCTTTTAATTCATAGGGTAAGAAAGAAAACTAAAGACTATATTAGGATAGTGCATACAAGACATGTCTAGCTAAATTGGAACACTGACTCAGACATGGTTGTATATGTCTGCGACCACATATATTTATTTTAAATACAACTTTAATCAGTTGTTGGTAACGTGAAACAATGTGAATCCATGCACTGCTCCCATGGCTAGGAGAATACATTCCCTGACCAATCCGGGAAATGAAAAAACGGTGCCCCAGATCAGATGAAGGCGAGTAGATTTTGTGCTAGTACCCGGAGGGCTGAGGTTAAACAACATTACTGTAATAATCTCTTGATGTGTTTTTCATAATTGTGATGCGATACTTGTTTCACGGGCTTGTCTTAATAAAGAGATAAATAAAAAAATGTAAAAACAGTTCACGTGGCAAATAGGCCGGACTCATTTAATGCTTAATTTGAACCGGTTAAGTTCCGGTGCTCGGCACCAGAACTTAATTGTCAACACCAGCACTTATGACAGTCTGCCATATGGTGACACCTTTTATGTAATTTAGAGATAGCACAACAGTTGATTATTTATTTAAATTTTATTTAAAAAGTTTTACACAGCGCTGGCAAACTCAGAGGTATCAGTTTCAATATACATTAACCCCTTGGCTGCGGGATGTTTTCACCTGCTGTGCGGGAGGGGGGCTGCGCGCGGCGCCGCCGTGCTTGTGACGAGCTCGGCTCGTCATGAGGCACAGTGGAGCTGCACTCATGACGAGCTTAGCTCGTCACGACCACACCCGTTTTGGAACGTTCAGCACAGCGGCTAAATTATCCCCGCATGCGAACCTTCCAACGGCCGTGACGAGCTCAGCTCGTCATGAGTGCAGCTCAACCGTGCCTCATGACGAGCTCAGCTCGTCATGAGCACGCAACGGGTTAAAACATCAGATACCTGCCACCCAAGCCACTCTTATAGCTTTGGGGGCCTGCAATAGTCTGAAATGTCACACTTGTAGGAGTGTGATGGTTAGTGGTTCTGTAGGTACTGTAGTTGGCAGCACTGGCATGGGCAATGGGCAGTTCAACTGCAGTGGCCTCCTGACAAGGGCCCTGGCACTTATTATTTTACAAGTTAAGGACTGGAAACATTTGAATTCCCTTTAAAACATTAACCACCTGAATCCTGCTTTGTTATAAATCCAAGCATACAGATGACTATTAATAAATAAATGAATATTGCATGAAAGAAACTGCAGAGTAGTGGTTCTCTAGAGCAAGCTCGTTTGGTCCCCTTGAAAAGATTAACATCATCGGCCAAAGGTTGTTGCAAAAAACAGTGCACATTATGTGTTCGTTGAAGTAAATGCCTTGCAGTGGTGTAATAGCTGAAGTATGTTTCAGGGTACAAGATGACTATTTCCCCCATCAATGAACTTTTTTTTAAATCTTTGTTTTCAGGGTTGTTGGTCCAGGAAGGTAATCTGATATACCCCACTATAACAACTCTCAAACAGCACAGAGCTGGTAAGTGGAAATCCAACTTTCAGCTTATCAATGTAAGCCATAGTAGTTTAGACTAATAGACACTCAATAGCTATCAAACAAAGGGATCCACCCTCTTAGAATAAGAAAGGTAGTGCTCCTTCAGACCTAGTGTGTCCCCTAAAATGATGGAAGGCACACAGCTTTGTTAAAATACCCTTCACCGACCAAAAGGGCCCTTGGTGGCATCATCATTGGGGTCTTCCCGTCCCGCTGCGGGACAGGGCATGCTACGACCTACGACTATGTGAGAGCACTGATTTTATAACAATACTATGTGTGGTGTAGGAGTGTGAGTGGAAGGGTCAAGAGTGAGTGAAAGTAGTGTATGATTAAAAAATACCTGGCTCTACGGAAAAATAAAATGTAATGTTCCTTTGAGCTGATATTATTACAACTGGGGAATAGGACGGAGGTACTAAGCTTTAATGGGCAGTACTCCCTGGAAGTGGGGGGTATTTTAACAAAGCTGTGTGCCTTCCATCATTTCAGATGATTCAGAAAAGGGGGTGGTGTTGAACAGAGTGTCTGAATTAAGCAGACCACTCTTACCCAGTCCAAAGATCAGGGCTTGATCCATCACCGTTATTTATCTCACTGCACCATCCCAGCTCAGAACCTGGCTATATGCAAATCAGTCTGTCCCTGGCCCAGTGCATCATGGGAACAGGGCAGACTAAACTACCAAGCCAATTCTTCACCAGAAAGGAGACAAGCTACCGGGGACCAGTTTCTGGCATTTCAGCCTTCTTCGGCCCGGCTTGCTTGAATCCTGATGGTGCAGTGAGAAAGGGACTCATGTCTGAGTATACCATGCCACACCTATAGTGGCCAAAAACGATTCAGAAAAGGGGGTGGTGATGAACAGAGTGTCTGAATTAAGCAGACCACTCTTACCCAGTCCAAAGATCAGGGCTTGATCCATCACCGTTATTTATCTCACTGCACCATCCCAGCTCAGAACCTGGCTATATGCAAATCAGTCTGTCCCTGGCCCAGTGCATCATGGGAACAGGGCAGACTAAACTACCAAGCCAATTCTTCACCAGAAAGGAGACAAGCTACCGGGGACCGGTTTCTGGCATTTCAGCCTTCTTCGGCCCGGCTTGCTTGAATCCTGATGGTGCAGTGAGAAAGGGACTCATGTCTGAGTATACCCTGCCACACCTATAGTGGCCAAAAACGATTCAGAAAAGGGGGTGGTGATGAACAGAGTGTCTGAATTAAGCAGACCACTCTTACCCAGTCCAAAGATCAGGGCTTGATCCATCACCGTTATTTATCTCACTGCACCATCCCAGCTCAGAACCTGGCTATATGCAAATCAGTCTGTCCCTGGCCCAGTGCATCATGAGGAGACACACAAGGTCTGAAGGAACGCTACCTTCCTTTTCCACAAGGGTGGATCCCTTTGTTTGATAGCTATTGACAAGATGATATGTATCCACCTCTAATGCTCTTTTGAGCACCACATCTTCCCTCCCTCATTGATTTTTTGATAATGGACACTCAAGCCAGAGAGCTAAAAAAAAAAATAGCAACATCTTCGGTATATATACCCATTTTCACTGTGCTTATTGTAAAAAGGAAAACTCAGATTAGGAAAAAGAGACATTCACCCTGCTTCATTTACTCCCAACATTTTTTCAAGGCCTTTCATTAGCAGTCTGCACATTACTGACCACATCCGGACGTGTCTAATATTTCTATTGCCTTTTAGCAGGCGTTCAGATTCACATGTCGAGGGCTGAAAAGAAACGGATTTTTGCAAAACCCAATAAGTCCACATGCATTCACCGTATGTTAATAGTAGACAGAAAATATGTTTTTAATAAAAGTTTTTTTCCCTCAAGCAGATGTCATTTTTAAAAAAAATTTTAAACACTTTATTAAGGCTGTTGAGGCAATCCACAGTAGTAAAAAACTGATACATGTCATGTACTTATGAATATCAAGTATCACAGTCAGCATATCAAGCAGTACAAGTAGGTGTACAGTAGGGTTGCGCAGTAGAACATTGTGGATGATACAGTAGAAACATTTTCTGATAAGGCAACTCGTATGTAAAGTAAACGCAGCTTGTAGCACGAAAAGTAAAGGTAAGATAAAAGAGACAGAAATCATAATTACTAGATTGCAAGACCAACATAGCAAATCAGCTTGTATGATGGCGAGTGTTACCGTTGACAACAACCACATTACAGCCAAATCAAACAATGATCCGTTCCACCCTACTAGGATCTGAAATAAGAGCAGGAGCCCACACAGGCTGGCGATGACGTAAAGGTCCAAAAATGTAACCGAACGCTGTACTAAATCCTTCAACCACAGGCAAGGCGTCCCCTGTGCCGAGAGTGGTGATGGGACCCCGACCCACCAAGACCCCCGCCCCAATACCCAAGGGGCGGAAGTGTGCCGCAGTAGAATCATCGCCAGAATGGGTGTAAGGAAGGGGTGTCCCACGATCTAACCCACCCCGGTCGGTGTATTGGGATGTAGGGACTGAGAGGGCGCCTCCTGTGCCTTCCCTGCAATATATTGGCGATATGGACCCCAGATGTCCGTAGGGCGGGAGGAGGCCGGGAGTTGCTCAGAATATTCCACACTGTTCACATTGCAGTATGCCACACTCCTAAGCCATGTATTGACCGTGGGAGCGTGTCGCGAGCACCAGAGCAGAGCAATTTCTCTCTTGGCCAGTAGGAAGCAAATGGATGCTAACTTGCGAATTTTGCGGGGGAAATTGGACACGTAACCCAGCAGTGCAATTTCCGGTATGACAGTCAGTGACAGATCCAGTATATCACCCAGAGTTTTGTGTACCTCAACCCAGTAGGTGTGCAGCTTCGGGCAGGTCCAGGAAAGATGAGCAAAGTCGGCCTGAGGGGCGTTACATTTGGGGCAGGTGTGTGGTCTGGCGGGTCATTTCTGTGGGCAAACGCTGGTGTATGGTACAGTCTTCGAAGGAATTTAAAGTGTATGAGTATGTGTCTGCTATTCATGGAGACCTCTCTGGTCATGGCACAACACGCTTCCCACTGGTCGTCAGAGATCTGTGTGCCTAGATCCTGTTCCCATGCGGCACGAACCGCCTCATCAGACGATGGGAGTGAGGACAAGCACAGCTTGTAGAGTTTGGACACCACGTAGGCTCCCGATGTATTCTGTATGATGGATGTAAGTGTATCGTTGGGTGGTAATGGGAATGTGGGAAATGTAGCACGCAACAGTGCTCGTACTCTCGCGAGCACGAAGGTGTCCATAAAAGTGCGCTCGGTGAAGCAGGGGTCCTCGGTTATAGTGAAAGCATGGCCATTGGGGAACAGATCGCCGATCGTACTCAGTTGGTATTTTGAGAGCGACCGGCGAATCACCGTTTCGCCCGTTATAGGGAGCCAGTGGGAGTTGGGCAGTGGAAGGGCAGGAGAGTACAAAGTGTCAATGTGTAGCAAGCGCCTAAGTTTGTCCCAAGCCCAAGTTGTCGTGGTGAGGGGGAGTATGTCATGTGGTTCGCGAGGGAGGCCTTTGGGAAGAATTGCGTCCAGAGTCCAAGCAGATGAAATTTATTTATTTTTGCAGAATTCTGCTTCATCCGTAGTCAGATCTGTAGCACACGCGGACATCGGTAAAATACGCACAAGGGATTAAATTCAACAATATTCATGGCACACATTTTTTATTGAGAATCAGTTCCTTCTTCCTTTTTTTCCATTGTGTATGGCTGTTGTCCGTCTTTTCTTTCCAGGTCAGATTTGCAACATACTGCGCACTTAATGAGCTACCCGGGTACAGGAGGAACCCTTGTAATGCGCGCCCCTGGGCCTGCGTTATACATTGAGCGGGTTGTGCCAGTTTGCGCCATGTTGCATCTCCCAAGAGGTGTGCCTGGCACGGACCGCTGTAGTCCGCAGTATAATCATCATCATCAAAAAGCTTTATTCGATTATTTAAAACAATCATAAAACCATCACAGTCATTAAACACATAATTTTTCGAATCAAACAATATGAATATATTACATCTGCTAAAAAACGAAAATCATAAGAACATAGGGGCATATTATCAAGAACTATGTTAAAAATTATCGCCGGTTTAGCAGCAGAAAACTGCCACTAAAGCGGCGATAATGGGCTTGATAATTTGCCCTTGAGAATTCCAATAGAAGTCCATGTTCTGGTGTGAACAGGGGCTTCTATTGGAATTCTCGAAGGCATATTATCAAGCCCATTATCGCCGCTTTAGAGGCAGTTTTGTGCCGCTAAACCGGTGATAATTTTAACGCTGTTCTTGATAATATGCTCTGAAGATCTTCGTTTCAAAACCTCTAATAAAAAAAAAAAAAAACTACCAACATTAAAACAAACCTGAATATTAGCCAACATTCATAAAAAATAGAGCAGGTTCCCACTGTTGAAGACCAGACATGCTAAGAATTGTTTTTCAGAACTTGCGAGTAAAAGGCGCATAATATTTACAAAACAAAGGGGGAGATTTACCAAATCTCCACGCAACACAGCACAGCCTCCCACGAGGCTGCACTGCGTTGCGCGACATGGAAGGAGCAGGAGAGCGCCATCATTTCAAAGATATAGCTCTCTCCTATTCCTCTTTCCCTTGCGCCGGTGCTGATTTCAGCTGCCCTGCGCCATGCACACAACTTAGCACCACAGCGCTAGGGTGTGTGCATGCCTCTAGCATAGGTGTTGTACATGAAGGGTACCCTTCCTGTACAAAATACTATGCTTCGACACAGGGGAAAACTTTCCCCACTTTGTATGTGTGCTGCACAGTGCAGCACGCATGCAAAGTCGGAAAAGGAAGGAGAAATGATAGCATTTCTCCTTCCTTGCACCTAGTTTAAAAAAGGGCGCAGTTTTCTCACACTACACCCAATCTACTGTATTTAGTATATTTGGTTTAGCATGAGAAACCTTGGGGGGTTGCATGGGAACGCCCATGGATCACTCTTGGAACGCCCCCATGGCACAAAGTAATGCGAAGAAGTGCAGACCGGACACGTAAGGAATGCCCTTTCCTTATGAAGGGAATAATGCCGGGTTGTAGGAGGTAATCCCAGGATTCAACAGCAAAAACGATTCTCCACCTGCATTGAAGCAACATCCCGGTGTCCCCAGACCCCTGCGCCATCTGTTAGAACCAGTTAACATTTTCTCTGAAAGACCTCCAAAAGGGGCTGTACTACTTTTTACCCACTCTCTTATACAACTCAAACAGTGGAGCCACAGAGCGACCATAATGTAAACACCGGATAACAAGGGGACCAAGATGGCTTCTGATCAAACACAACTCCCGGATAAAGAAATTCTGAGACCTGTTCAATACGCCGGCCTTTTATCCAGAATGAGCCTTCCACACACCATGTATTTAGTTTTAGCTATGTTGATGTCCAGTTCCAATCCATCCATAAAAATAACAAAACTACTAATCAGGGCCTCCTGGCCATTGGGGGTTGGAGACATTAACCTGGTAACCGCGGCGATAATTCCGCCGCGGTGCGGGCTTTTCCGTGCGCGGGTGGCGCCGGGTCAGCCGTTGGACATGCGCAGCACTACGAAGGTAGAAGGCGTTAAACAGTGCATCATCTAAGTTATCATGAAAGCCCTTTTTCCAGGGCAGCTGCAAACTTGTGCCTGCCCTAGGGGGGCAGCACATTCAGTGAAAAATTGAGCGGCTGCTTACAAACCACGCATTGTTTCAGTGCAGGTACCAGCTACCTGCACTTTACAGAAGGGATAGAGATACCCCTGCAGGCGGGTGAAGTGAGTGACTGCACCCGCCTGCTGTGGGATGTCTGGGTATTCCGTGGGACCCCATTTCACCTCTCCAGTGTGTATGTGTATGTGTCTTGTAAAGCGCACTGCTGCCCTGAGGCGTTGTGGTGCTGTAGACTGCTGGGGAACCTGTCCTGGCTTTCCCTGTGGGATGGTCCCAGCTGGGAATCTCCAAGGTGAAACCAGGCATCCCCGGCGAATGTGGGGGGCCGTTGTAAAGATGAGGCAAGCTAATGCCCAGAGTTGCCGTGTGTGATCCCTGGTTAGAGTAGGCACCGAGGTGAGAATTATCGATTCCGCTGACCCTGATCCACGACCCTGCCGCGTCGGGAATTGAACCCTGGTCCCGGGCCGTTCTCTGCTTCCAGGTCTGCCGCCTCTAACCAGTGAGCCACACCAATCCACTCCAGTGGTCTGCTCTAATGGGTGCGCCTCCTATGGCTGTGTTTGCCTCTTCATCCATAATACAGCGCAAGCACAGAGGCAAAGTGGTTTCCACATTGGCATGGGGCTATGCCCCCATGCAAATTAGGGAATGCCCTCTCAAGATAGCGCTGGTGCTACATGTGCACCATCGCTATAAAGTCTTACAGAAGGGGCCACATAACTGTCTGCAACCCCTTCTGTAATACTACAGTGCGCCAAGGGTGCAGAAACGGGTGCACACGCCCACTTCGTCCCAGGAGCACTGTGTGTACAGCCCCTTGTGGTCCTCTGAGTGGATATAAATGATAATGTGCTTAAATGCACAGATGTAGAGGGAAGAGTGCTGCAGAGTAGTTTTCTCTATTATTCCTATGGGCAAAAGACTTTAAAGTTTTTGTTGTTTCAGCTCCATATACATATTTTGGAAAAATTAATGAAGTAGTATGGGTGGTTTGAAAAGAAATGTGATAGATCTCTATGTGACAGGCTTATATAGTCTGCCAATCGCAATGTCTAGTAAGGTTCGAAGACAATTATGACTAAAAAGACCAATTTGGTTTCCTATTTATGTAGCACACTAAGGCGGTATACTCCCCGTGATGATGTATTGCTCTGGTTTGGCCTTTCCTATAGCAGTACCACAAACATTTCCTCCTTTGAGGAAGAGATAGCTCTTTGGCAAGCATAGTTATGTGATTGCCCTCTAGGGGTATTTGGGCGCTCACTGTGATAGAAATATCAGCTCCAAGGTCCACCCGCAGCTGAACATGCCCTAGTGGAAGGAAGGCTTGATTCATGGGCCTTCCTTTCTTTTTTGCAACATTTCCAAATTGGAATGACCCAAAAATAACTTTGCCCTTTGGGTCCAGTTAGATGCCCCCCCCCCCCCTAGATTAAGCTGTGAACTGGATTCTTTAGTTATCTTCAGCTATATTAAGTATCTTCAAAATCTTGGTCATGGGACCTATTGGGAGGCTATTCCTGACCAATTTGTCAAGTGGAGATCTGAAATGTGTTTGGATATATTGAACAATATGGTACATGGGGACATCTATTGAAGATGAGGGTGCCAAGTCAAAGAGGGATCAAAAAGGATCCACTGTCACCTTAGAAATGTTGGAAGATATGATATAGGTATCTTTTTGTACATCGAATGCAGACATTTGCTTGGCTTATTTTCTTTAGGACGATACAAATCAAAGCATGCGCATATCAGCATCTTTATGTGTATGACAGGGGTGTAAAGTGCATTATCTGTGTAAGTAATTAAGTCAATAATTGCCTTGGAGTCATTCTTAGTAGGCCTTTGTCTGCCTCCTGGTTGAAACATCTGTTGCATGGTTGAGAACCACAATAACCTTGTGCATTGGAACTGGTGCTGATTCATCCAACAGAGTCGCAAATTGTGTTTGATGGTCTAGATTGAAGGGTATTGTCAAGAGACTTTTGTCTAGGCACTTTTTCTGGACAGAAACTAAAGAAATATTAGTACATGTTTTAGATATTTGTTTCACCTTTGCGGAAAAGCCCTGCTACTGCCAGAAGATGTGGGCTTCGAAAAAACAACTGCTTGCATGTTTATTTTTATTTTTTATATGAATCATGGACCCGCTGAGCGGAATTGGCCATAGAATAATTGATGAAGGTATGCAAATGGGACTTAAATATTTTCCTTCTTGTGCATAACTTTGTCTTCTTAAGCACCAATCTGTAAAGCATTGTTCATCTCCTCCTGTGACATGCCATCAGTACCTCGAAAAACCTAAGCATATTTGAATTACAGGAAAAATTATTTTTGCCCCTTTAAGAGCCAGAGTTCAGAATTCTGCATTATTTTGTCACTTTTATAAAGCGGAATGTCTGTGTCAGAACCAGCGGCAGCTCCTTCGATATGGCGGAGGAACATCGCCCCCTCTGCCAGCTGCCTCAAAACGGTAGGTAAGGAAAAATAAAATGATAATAGAGTTTGAGTTTAAAATATTTCTTAAGCGCGCGTACACTGAGCAGTTTCATGGCGCTGTAATAAACACGTTGTATTATCATTTTATTTTTCCTTTTTTGATGAGTCTTTTGGGGCAGGCCATGGGGATGACAGGCTGCAGGAGGAGTGGTAAGTGCACCGTGATCAGTGTACAGGACGGTTTGGCCAACCGGAAGCTCTCTCCAACTCGAGCTGCATTACCAGGTTGGAGATAGCAGGCACAGGCTCCCAGTCTCGCGGGGAGTGCACATTCACAGCGCTTAGGCCAATCCTGATACTGCTCTCAAGCTGCCAGCAGCATGAGAGCAGCATCTGGAATGGCCGCAGTATTGTCTGGGAGCCTGTGCTTGCATAGAAGAGAAGCAGAAGAGCACAACACAGCAGGCTGCAGGTAAATTATTATTATATATGTTTTTGCATGTACCTTACACAGTTGTGCTAAAACGAGCAACATCTGTATGGGGCAACAAGCAGGATCTTAAGCGAGAGAACCCTTCCTGTGTATGATGTTGATAATTGAGGGTAACCAATAATGGTGGGGTATTAAATACAGAAAAACAGATCAACAAATGTCATTGGTGGTAATCAGTGCTTAATTTGTAAACAAAAAAAAGAAAAGTGCCAGGGCTCTTGTCAGGAGGCCACTGCACCTTGCACCACATATTGCCCCTGCTATGTTTCCAATGATAGTGACAATACAACTACTAACCATCACACTCCTACAAGTGTGACAATTCGGACACTATTTCAAGCCCCAAAGCTATAAGAATGGCAAGCAATAGTAATTTTTAAGGCATATTGAATTAATAATGAACTATTCTTGTGCTCATCTCTAAATTAGCCAGACAGTGCCACCTTGTGGCAGACTGTCACAAGCACCGGTGTTGACAATTAAGTGCAGGTGCCGAGCACCGGAAACCACTTGTTCAAATTAAGCACTGGTGTTTACAATGCCCTAGGCATAATAAAATAAAGCATTAAACATGACTGTGTGAAACAAGAATAAATAGAGATCACTTAACTGTCAAAAAAGCAAAAAATGTGGCTCAGCCTATACGAACTAGGAATCTTACAGAGAATGTAATAATGTGATTGATTGTTACCGAAACCCTGTTAATAGTAGTACTCCTAGTTTATAGGTAATCTAGGTACAAACTGTATTTTCAAAACTATTTGCTAATAATGAAGCAGGAAGTTAAGTGTAATAGATTAAAGGATCAGTGGGGGGACTTCCTACTATTAGCTGTCACCCTCTAATCATATAACAAATCCCTATGAAGATATGCGTCTAAAAACTAGTTGCTTAACTAGAAGTGGTAAACGGAGTCACACATCAGTAAACATGAACTTACACCTGCCAGGAGCGACATATATAAGGTTCCAACCAACATTATGCTGCCAGTATGTGTTTGCTACGTTTGCCTTTTGTCATATCTCCAAATCTCCCCACCATTTCATGTTGCTACTTATTGATTTCTTTTGTTTAATTGTATTTCCTTTCCTTATGAAAGTACATTCTAGTTGATTATACAACTTCTTCTTGCCAAAGAGATGAATGTTATATGTGTATCATATAGCTTTCAAAACCAATAAAGTTATTTACAAAGTGCCATCCGTTCCCCAGTTTTTTATGTAAATTGTTAACAGTCCTTCTCCATAACCCACCTACCCAAGATATTACATCAGACCCTATTCCCCCTTGTATTCAATGCCCCATTGACTCCCTTTTCCCTGTTTATCAAATGCTTTGAATACAAACTTCTCTAGAATTTGACAGGTTCCTTTTTTTAGTTTTACATGCTTCCTGTCGTGATTACTGGTCATATTGATTACATGTTCTTTCACAGAAAGAACCCTGACTTAAGTTCCTCAGTGTCAACCTGCAACTTGCATGCTTTGTGGCTTCAGGCTAGAGGAGGATATTGATTGGGCTCAGTTGTCTTTTCTTTGTGCCAGATCAACCTTTTATGGGCTTAACCTGAGAGCCATAAGCCAGCCTTCGGCCTGCAGGCAGCCAGTGTTCTATCATTGGTGTTTACCAGGAGCTTTACTTCATGCTTCGGTTTGTGGGTTGTTGAATATACTCCTGTTAGACTCTTTGTCTTTCTGTTTGCTTCTTTGGAATCTACCTTATCTGTGTCTTTCTCTACACTGGAGTCCGAGCATTCTGTCTGACGCACAGTGGAGGTGCTTGGTTCAGCTATTGAGGAGATCGGTCCTGGTTCATCCCCTCAGCCGTCACATACCCAGCTAGACCTTGGGCACAGTTTCTCCCCATTTCTACCTTCCCTCTTCCTCCCATAACAAATCTTCTGGAACTCTGCCCATTTTTCTTTGTTTCCTATGTTTTCATTGCGCTTGAACAAATGTAACATGTTAGCCTGTAACTCTGATCCTCATGTAAAGCACTCTGATACCTCCGGGACTAGCCAGCGCTATATAAAAGTCAAATAAAAATAGTAGCCTACGCATACCGCCTTGTTTCCAGCAACTTTGACTTTCTCTTTGATTACTTTGCCGTCCTTGTACCCAATCTCCACGTATTCCTTGTTCACTTACTATTTGCCCTTTCCTTCTTTTGTTTTCTTTCCTTTTTCTCTTGCATCCACCGCCGTTGGGTCTAGTCTCCAGCTTTTCCAGCTGATCAACTTACTTTCCCGCTCACTCTCTTCTCCTTTATTCCTCTAACTTTCTAATATTTTGCTCTGTTGTCTCCATGCACTTTAATGTGAATGGATCTCTACATTTCTGTGTATACGGATTTGGTATTGTCTACTTCTGTGCATGCTTATCCTGCAGTGTCGCTTGTGTTTCTGATCTAGCTGTACTTAGCCATGTTCCAGGTTGCCTTTACCACTGCTTGTGGAGATCAGATTCCTATAGCTTGATTTGCTACCAAGTTCTTACAGGGGTGGGGAATTTGTATTGCCCGATATCAGTGCTGTGCGGATATCTGGTAGGTACAAGAATTATTTAAGATCTAGCTTGTCTGATTAATAACTTGACATTAAATTATCTTAAAAAGAGGTGGAGCTGTAGCATGCTGCCAATCAGAACGTCCAGCAAGCTTTATCTTCTAACTGTTTAGGGCTGACATGGTAACCCTCCACATGGCTCACCGGGTTTGCTGCCTTAGTGCCCTTCTGGCCAGCTGAGACCGATGGTATGTTTATGCATGTGTGTTTTTGTCCATCCGTAGTGTGTGAGTATCTGCCGGTCTCTGTCACTGAGAAACCTGAGACCGTCAGAATTGGTCTGGCTGTCTTGAACTAGCGCTAGGCCAGCACTTGTTTGAAGGCATCCATTGCAGCCTCTATGGGATGCCTCCATCCTCTCCAGTTATCCAGGCAGTTTCCCTGCATGACAGACCATCCACTCTAGAGATTGCCTTCCCCCCACGCCTCATGAAATGAGAGCTACTGTCACTCTTCCAGACTACCCCAGATCTCCAATGCATCCACACATCTCAACAATCAGTATCTTTGCTCTTCCTCTCATCCTGCCCCATCTATTGCATGCAGGAAGTCTGAACACCTCATCCTCCAATCAATCCTATACCTCCTCTCTACTTTGTTCTCATCTCACAATTTAGGCAGCAGTCTTTCCCTAAGAGGCGATGGGTTTGCTTGAGAGTAGGTCTGCTGAGGGCATGCGTCTGCTGCAGTGTGCGTCTGCCTTTCTGTGGGTTGTGCAACTCCTGTGGCAGGACTGGGTCTGGTGTTTGAGCTCTATTTGTAGTTGTGCACAGAGGATGTACATGTCTGCATTATGTTTGTGTATGTGTCAACATGTATTGTAATTGAATTTATACAGCGAGTATTACCCCTGACGAGGCGTTGAAGTGCTTTATGGCTGGTAGCATATTACTCCGTTACCCAAAGTTAATAGTTAATCCAGTGGGTCTAAATTTGTTGGTTATTGAACTGTGGAGAAACTGTCACATTTCCTCCTGTTTATAGTGATGGATTAAGTTAATAGGAGTTAGGTGTGACTATAATAATGGGGTTATGCAAGTGGAAAAAATTGTAAAAGTAAGCAGAGTGGGGGAGGATAGATATTGTGAGATTGCAAGGAGAAGTTACACAGAATAAACATTTGTGATTTATGGGAGTGAGGTGAAAAGATATGTTAGAAAAGGGTAGGTACTGAATGAATGGTTACTCGGAAGGATAATTTATGATTTGTAAGGAGTATGGTTAATTTACTGAGACGATTCTAGCCACAGATTCCTCAACGTAGAATTATCCCAAGGCGTGAGACAAGATCCGGAATTTTTTTTGCCACAGCATCTCCGCGCGCCAGGGGACGGCACCACGTGACTCCGCCCTGACGTTGTCTGCATACGGGACGTCAGCGAGGTCACATAAGTCCCACCCCCGCGCCTGACATCAGTTTTCTTCGGAGAACTTTTCCGCACCATAACGCGGAGCCATCACAAACAAAACTGTGAGAGTATGGGAACAGTATGCAAAAAAAATCTGTGAAACAGAAAGGAAAGAAACGAATGGGGAGGAACAGCACCATTAGGGGCAGTGCCAGGCACTGTGTCACTCAAAGTCATAGAAGGAAAAGAGTAGAGCACCGCTCCGAGAATCAACCCTGCAAAGCGAAGGAGATATCCTCCCTGGAAGCAGAACAAACATGTGAAAAATGTCATGGCAGACAGAAAGTCTGCAACCACAATTTATAACAGAAAAGGATTCACAAGCCCGGAACAGATGAGTAACGACAAGGTACCCCAAGACAACACCCTCAAGACAAGGAGATAACAAACCTCTGGAGAGGAAGGGACATCCGGAGACGAGTCGTCGACCGGACGCAAGGACGGCGCCATGGACACCTGGGAGTCCTAGATCGGCCCTGAAGTGGCCCCCAGGAGCGCCGAGTTCACCTCCGCCACCACATGCTGCACAGAAGAAAGGGGCGGGGTCAGAGCCGGAGCGGCTAATGAACGGCGCCGAAAAGGCGCCGGCTCGACCTCCGAGGCAACCGCCTTCTTCGAGGGTGAGAGGGTCTCGGGGAGGCACCCCGGGACCCGGTATCCACCTGCGGTGATGCCAGGGCTGGGGAGGAAAGCCGTCGGCACCAAAAAGGCGTCGGCTCGGCCTCCGGTAAGACAGCCGCCTGACCAGAGGACCGAGGGGGACTCTGGGACGAATCGTGAGTCCTGACGACCTCCTGTGACACCACAGGGAAACCGCAGGGTTTTGCGGCGAGTCAGGGACGCCGTGGGTTGAAGAGGGGAACCCCGTAGGGCCGCACCTCGACAACACCACACCCCCAAAACCTGAAGCCGAACTCGTTGGCGCTGGCGAGTCCGCAGAAGGCCCGCACATGGCGAGGGATCCGCGGACATCTCAGGGAGAGGAGGGGGGACCAAAGAAGCCTGCAGAGCTGTAGCGTAGGCCTCTATTTGGGCCCTAGTCACTCCCGGAAACGGCGGATAGGGTGGCAACGGGTGAGGGTGCATCCCGGGAGGAACCTGTGTTCTGCAGAACGAGGACAAGGCCTCGGTGACAGACTGTAGAACTTACCGGCGGGCGAGCAACGCCCGTGAGACCTCGGAGAAGGACAATGCCGCAACCGGAATCGGCGGCTTCTGGACCCTTCCAAGGTAGGGGTTGGACGCGGAGAGGAGACCGATCTCGACAAGCGGGCCGAAAGCAATTTCATCCTGCGCTCCCGCCTGGTCTTCAGCTTGAGATGCTGAAAAGCGTCACAGTCGTAGAATCATGGTGCTCGCCCAAAAACCACATACAAATAGGGTGAGGGTCTGTCGCCGACATCTGACGTGTACAAGAAGTACACGTCTTGAAACCCGAAGGCATTTCCACACTGTTCTCAATGCAAAGGCGTTAAAAGAAGGCCTGAAAACAGGTCAAGACAATCCGGATTCGTGTTACACGCGGAAAAAAAGGAAACTGATGTCAGCACGCCAGGGGTGGGACTTATGTGACCTCGCTGACGTCACGTACGCGGACCACGTCAGGGCGGAGTCACGTGGTGCCGTCCCCGGTGCACGGAGATGCTGTGGCACATTTGTTTTCGGATCCAGTCTCACGCCTGGGGATAATTCTACGTTAAGGAATCTGCGGCTAGTAGTCTCTATCAGATATGTTATACACTCAGATGTACTAAGGAGACAGGCAGGGAAGGGGTTGTAAGGAGAGTATCTTTCAAATAGAAAGCTAGGAGAGAATAATCCCTAACTATATATCAGGTTAATTTTCATGAAGTGTTTTTTTTTAAATATTGAGATTGGGTGCAATATGGACAGTTATAAATTAAAGAATGAAAAGGCTGAAAGTTGATTACCTGAGACCTGGTTAAATACCTTGTTGTGTTTGAGGTTGGTCTGTTTGGCTGTTGGTGGTGTTGATACAGTCTCTCTTTTTTTTACTTCGATATTAAACATTTTTTAAATTGGTTTTGTATTTGTCTTTTTTTAAAGATAGGATACTAAGTTATAATGAATATCTAGATAACAGGTTTTTTAGGTTTGTCTGATGTGAATTTGAGTTGTCTGTTATGTGGTTAATTCAGATCGATTAATGGATGGCGAGTTTCTAGAGGGATGTGGGTTCTCCGTGATATTAGGGATTGTTTATGAAGGGATTCTGCTGAATTAGCACTTCTTAAATCTTATATGGTCATGGAGGATATCTGTATGTAGGCAGAAAATGAGAATGTGTGGATTCTTTGTTATATCTCATTGGGACTAACCCGGTCTTAACCATCCTTCTGAATTCTAAATAATTTTTAGTGGCTCTGATCTTTGCAGGTCTGCAATTCCATAATTGTGCAGCTTGAACTGAGAAAGTAGTGCCACCCATGTGGCTTTTTTACTGTGGGCGAGAATTATTAAGTTTGGCAGCAGTCTAGAAATGTATTCCCTGGGTTGTGAGTAGTTTGTGATTTTTTTTGCTGGAATTAATTTTAGTCCTTTGCCTTGATAGCTCTGTGTAATGCAACGTAGTTTGAAAGAGGGCATTCTTACTATTGGGAGCTAGTGTAGTGCCTTCAGGAACAGAGAGATGTGGGTTCTGTTATTGACATGTAGAAGTAGTTTGCTGCTGAATGTTAGATTCTTGCTTTCTTGTTTTCTGATAGATGAATATGTGTGTTTGCAGTCTGTGGTTGACCTTCAGGGGTATGTTTGTCTTGTAGGAGAGCATCTTTTCAGATGGGTGTGTCTGTGCCAGATATGTATTTGTGTCTCTACAGTGTGTGTGTGTGTTTGTTTTACAGGGTGTCTGCAGGACTGTATCATGTGTCACAAACGATAAATGTATATCTGCAATGGGTATGTTTGTCTATGCAGGGTGTGTGTGTTTGCATGAGAAACAAAGTGTTTGTTTCTGCATTGACAGCCTTTGCAGGCGACTGTGAGCTCTCGGTGCTCTTTCTGGCCTCTGCACTGTAGAGAGAGCTTTAAGATTTCGAGTGCCCAAGCAGTTGCTCCTTGAAAACCATTATGCTCCCCTCCTCAATGTACTAACCCCCCCCCCCCCCATGCAGGTGAGATGATGGAAAGCAAACAGGAGAGTGAAAGGAAAGGTGAGAAATAAGACGAGCTGAGGGAAAGCAAAAACAATACATCGAAAAAGTTAAGTGCCGAAGTGGAAGAAAATGAAAAGGGGAAGAGTAATAAAATGGAATGATGAGCGCAAAGAAATAGGAAAGAGAATAGAGACGCACAGGAACTAGAGTTCGACAAGACGGACGGAAAAGCAAGACCATTGTGTAAAAACAGCAAAACACTGTAGGAGAATAAAAGGTGATTGAGATGCCACATCGAATATGTTTGTGGCAGAAGTGTATCAGTTATACACAGGTCACTGGTTAAATAGCTCAATGGGTTAACAGCTGCTAGTTCAGTGGGTTCAGGACAGACTGTAGAGATACACATAGAGTCTGCAGGTCATACGTTCTAATCGGAAAGCTATGGGCAAATAAATCACAGTCAGGCAGATTCATAAAGCCGAAATCGGCTCGCAAAGGGCCAGATTCAAAGGACAAATCGACTTCAAAGTGCCCCCCCCCAAAACTGCCCAGTTTCTCTAAGCCCAGCTCCCACACTCCTCCTGCGAGGTCTGAGCAGGACTTCCCAGGTGCCAGAGTGACTCCTAGCCAACTTGAGAAGTTCTATCAGGCTATGTCAGGAATCTGAAGTCGAGACCGGTGCTACCTGGGTCATGACAACCTTTTGGCTCTGATACAGCGCCTCTCCCAATTATAACTGCATTTGAAGAGGATGCAGGGTATGGGGTCTTTGACCCCGCTGATGATACTGCTTAGGGGTTTTCCAAAGGAAATTGGTATGAGGGGCTAAGCAACGCAAGTGGGCTAGACACCTCTCCTGACAGCCAAGAGTGCATCTTTTGCGGTGGCGATCAGACTGCCGGCTGACACTCTTGGCCTCGAGCTTCCAGGAAATAAAAAACAGTTTATTGACAGAGGTACTTTAGCCAGGCCAGACAAGCTCAGAATCGATGCTGCTATTTAATGAGGCACTTACGGATGTCCTTCTGAGGGCGTGATCCAAACCTTTTTAAGGGGTTCCAGTAAATCACTAAGTGGGATGCCACCAGATGAAGGCTATTTTGATCAAATGAGCCATAGAGAGGGTTCCGACACTAGAAGCAGGTGGTGCTTGTTACTTCCACTAATTTCAGGTGCCAAAAAAGACAGGGGTTTCCACCCTATTCAAAATCTTCGCACTCTCAACGCCTTTCTGAAAAAGGACAAGTTGAAGTTGCTCACCCCTGCCCAAGTCCTGCCTGCCCTGGAGATTGGATGGTAGCGTTGGATTCATCAGAGCTATTTTGGCCTGAGTAGTTTTGCGCGGAGAGTACAGGACATTCGAAATATGCTCCAAATGTTTCAGCCTCAAGCCTGGATTTTGGTGAGACTGACTTTGAGGCTACTGGGTCTGATTGCCTCCTTATTCGTGCTGGTGAAACGCGCCAGATGGCATATGCGGGCTCTGCAGTAGGATATGAGGACCCAATGGGCACAACATCAGGGGAATCTCTCCAACCCGGCCCAGATTTTGAAAGAGACTGCAAGAGATCTGCAGTGGTAGCTATTGAACCCCGATTCGTTAAGTGGCAGACCCCTTTCTGTTCTCATCCCAGAGTTGACAATTGTGACAGATTCATCACTTCTGCGGTGTAGGGGCAATCTGAGAGAGGTGGAGATCTGAGGACTCTGGTCTCTGCGTATACCCCCCTGCACATCAACTTGTTGGAGTTGCGGGTCATTCCTTGGCTTTGAAAGCCTTCCTTCCATCCAACAAAGGGAGCTTGGTTCAGGTGTTCAGACAACACCACCGCCATGTGGTACTGCAACATGCAGGGCAGGGTATGGTTGTGGAGCATGTACCAGGAGGCGTTGCGCCTCTGGAAACTACTGAAACGTCACAACATCTTCCCGGTCGAATACCACCTGATGGGATCTCAAAACACCAGGGCGGACAAACTCAGCCATCGACGCCTTATGGACCACGAACAGCGTTTACATGCAGAAGAGGTGCATGGTCTCTTTCTAGAATAGGGAGACATTGGCTCGATCTATCGGAGATTGCTGAGAACATGCAGTCCAGAACTTATGTGAGTTGGAGTTTTCAAACAGGCTCTCGCAAGAGATGCATTCTGTTTGGAGTGGAACATGAAACTCCTGTACGCCTGTCCACTTATACCACTCCTGCCCCGTGTCCTCAAGAAGATTAGGACTGACCAGGCCCAAGTCATCCTAGTGACTACGGACTGGACCCAGAGACACTGATATCCAGAACTTCTGATTCTGACCATCTGTCCTTTGATCAGGCTGCCCCTTCGGGAGGATCTCCTGTTGCAGCAGCAGGACTGGGTCCTCCGCACAAAACTACACTCGCTCCATCTTCATGCTTGGAGATTGAGTGGCGAGAGCTGAGAATTTTCGACCATCCTCTCGAGGCTGTGGATGATATTCTGACAGACAGGCGTCCATATACGCCTGCTGTTTTGAAACAGTTGTGACTTGGTATTCAGAAAAATGCATTGACCCACTTCAGTGCTCTGAGCACTGTCAAAGGCTATTTGATGGCTACCTTGGCTTTTTGAGGTTGCTGGATAAGCCTTTCCTGTTTGAGTCATTGGTTTCTGCAAAGGTTTGCAACATGCTCTACCTTCTCCTTTTATTATGCCCCAGTGGAACTTGAATTTGGTGCTCACTTTTCAGATGGGCACCCCCTTTGAGTACATATGCATAACTATCTTCTCAGGCTTCTGACCCGCAACACGGTCTTCTTGGTGCCCAGTACTTCGGCCCGGAGGATATTCGAGCTTCAGTCTATGTATACTACATTTGTCTAATACAAACTGGTTCTCTGAACCCGTGCCTCCTTCCTACCCAAGCTGGTGACTCCCTTCTATGTCAGTCAAGCGATCACCCTTCTGGTGTGCTTTGCTCTGCCTCACCCCTCTAAGGAGGAGAGCCTCCGTCCTCTGGACTCAAAGAAGGCCCTTAAGTTTTTATATGGATTGTACCAAGAACGACCAACTGGATGATCAGCTTTTAATTGCATTCACCAGAGCAAAGAAAGGTAAAGTGATGCAGAAAAGGACCGTCTCAATAGATTATATTTTTCATAAAAATCCGCAACACATTTCAAAGAAGCAGCCTCAAGAAGGTTTGAGGGCTCCCTCTACCAGAGCTAAGGCTGCAATTACTGCATTACTACGCGGAGCACTTGTCCTTGAACTTTGTCAGGTAGTGACATGAGCACGGCTTCATGCCTTCACGCCTTCACAAAGTATTACTGCCTGAATGGTCAGGTCTGTTGAGTGCGGCAATTTGCCTGCTTGGTTCTGCAGGACTTCTTGTTTTCAGTCAGTGCAGCCCTCCACCAGGGAGGTTATTGCTGTGGTATCTATTCTAAGGTAAGCGGTCAATGGTTAGTGGTCTCTTCTGAAAGAAAAAGTTACTTACCTTCGGTAACACCTTTTATGGTAGAGAGAGTATCCAACCTCAGACTCCTTACCAACCCTCACCTTCCTCCTCGCTCTGCAAACTGCACTTCCTCATATGGAAGGTCCTCTTAGATCCAGTACTCTGGTACCAAATCTTTTGAATTGGATCTGTGTTTGTGGGTGCCTAATGCGTCACTAAAGAAACTGATGTCAGCACGCTGGGGTGGCACCTATATAGGCACCGAGCATGTCACATTTGATGCGGAGCAGTTGCGTCATCTACCAATTACAAGACCACTTACATACTTACACTTACATACATACATAGGTACTGCTCAAGATTTTCTGGAGTCAGTCTGATGCCTCTGGAATCTTCTCTAAGATAAGGAATCAGCAGGTAGATAGTCTCTACCAGAAAAGACAATACCGAAGGTTAAATAAACTGTTCTTCAAGTCAGTTGTAACATGACTAGAGTGAGAGTTCAACGTTGTTTTGAAATTATCTACACTTTATTTTCTGCCACTAAGTGCTCTACACCAGTTTTGTGTTTGTTGACGACACAGCACATCTTTTGTTGTGAATTTGTAATTTAGTGGCAAGCAGCCTAGCATACAAATGAGAAGTAAGACCTCATGTTCTTGATCATTAACTACTTGGTTAATTTTTCTGACAAGCTAAGAGTCATTTTGTGTACCAATTACACTAATAGACATAGCAAAATGTGAGCCAGTAGAAGAAATTTATTTTTAAAAAAATGCAACCTGAAGTTTCGTAGTAACCTTTTCCTTCAAAAAGACAATATGTGATACCGAAATCAACACTTCTATTTGGTTTTACTTAGCTTTATCTTATTTCTATGCGATTCACCTTAATTAAAAATGTTACTCACCTTCGGTAAATATGTATCTGTAAGAGACATTAGAAGTTATAGATTCCTTCCCTTAGAATTACCCCCAGGCGTCAGACTGAATCTGGAGAAAAATGTTCGTAGTAGTACCACTGCGCGTCAGTAGCTGACTTCGGTCGACTCTGCGTTAGTCGTTGGCATCGTGGTTGCCGGTATGATGTTGCGGTGTCTACTTAGACACCGCATTTGCGCGCTGACGTCAGTTCTGAGACGACTTTCCATGCCAAAAGCACAGAGCCATGCAAGACACTGACCACTGGTCCACATAACTAGGGCCCTGTAAGGGAGTCCCTAACCACAGAAGTCAGTTTGCAGAACCAGGAAGATGGGGGGTGGGGTTTGGGGGGGGGGGGAGGGTAAGGAATCTATAACTACTAATGTCTCTTACAGATACATCACTACCGAAGGTAAGTAACTTGTTCATCTGAAAGAGACCGTAGTTATAGATTGCTTACCTTAGAATAGATACCCCAGCAATGCAAACCCCAGTGGTGGGTCTGCAAACTAAGTTCACAAAAGGAAGTCCTAGAGAACAGAACAGCCGAAAAAGCCGTCTCTTCGGACTTGGCTGTCCAGGCAGTAATGTTTCATGAACGTGTGCAGGGTTGTCCACATGGCTGTCTGTCAGATGTCACCCAACAGAACTCCACCTCCCAAAGCAGTAGTGGCTGCAATCACCCTGGTAGAGTGGGCATGCAGTCCTACTGGAAAATCCTTTTCCACCAAAGAATAACAGATCTTAATGCATAAGACAACCCATCAAGAGATGGTATGTCTGTGCACTGGTCGACCTTTCATGGCGCCCACATAACCCACGAAGAGTTGATTGTCCACCGGAAGTCTTTAGTGCGGTCAAGGTAGAAGGACGACGGACATTTTGGGTCCAGATTGTAGTGTCTCTCCTCCTCCTTGGAAGGGTGTGGAGGCGGGAAGAAGGTGGGCAATGTGATGGTCTGGCCTATGTGGAAACGGGTAACCATTTTGGGCAGAAAAGAAGGCCTAGTACGAAGGGCCAATTTGTCCGAATGGACAGCAAGAAAGGGAGGCTTGGAAGAAAGAGCCTGAAGCTTACTCACCCTGCGAGCAGAGGTCATGGCGAGCAGGAAAGCAGTTTTCAAAGTAAGACGACAAAGAGAACAATTATGTAGTGGCTCAAAGGTAGCACACATAAGATAAGTAAGGATAAGATTCAAGTCCCACTGGGGCATTACGAAAGGAGAAGGAGAAAATAGATGAGTAATGCCCTTCAGGAATCTATTTACAATAGGGGACTTGAAAAGAGAAGGCTAAACGGGAAGGTGAAGAAAGGCCGAAATGGTTGAAAGATAGCCCTTAAGAGTGCCCAGAGCAGAGCCCTGCTGGGCGAAAGAAAGAAAGAATGAAGAGGAGAACCGCTGAAATAGTGGCAGAAAGGGGATCCACAGCCTATGCCGTGCACCATGACACAAATTTGTTTTATCTACAGGCGTACACCATTTTAGTGGAGGGACGCCTGGCTGCCACGACGACATTGCAGACTTCGGGAGGAAGGTCAAAAGCTGTCAACTGTTGCTGCTCAATCTACACGCAAAGAGGTGGAGGCTGGAAAGGTTCGGTGGAGGACCGTCCCCTGCTGCTGCGACAGAAGATCATCCAGAAGAGGCAGTCTGATCGGAAGATCGATGGCCATGCTCAAGAGCACGGGGTACCAGATGCTTTGTGCCCAGTCTGGAGCCACAAGAATAACTTGGGCCCGGTCACGCTTGATCTTCTTCAGTACTCATGGAAGAAGTGGTACAGGCGGAAAGGCATACAGCAAGCCGCAACTCCACTCGTGATGAAAAGCGTCACTGAGCAAGTGCCGCCTTAGAAACTACAATGCGCAGAACTGCTGACATTGTGCGTTCTCTTTGGTGGCGAACAGATCTAATCAACTGCTGAAAGAGTCCTTTAAACACCTCGGAGTGAAGACACCATTTGTGATCCATCATGCACCGGTGGCTGAGTTCGTCTTTCCTGGCGTTCAGGGAACATGCCAGGTGTTGAACCAACCACCCGCCCTGTTTGTTGCAGTACCGCTTTGTGGTGGTGTTGTCCGTGAACATCTGCACTACTCTTCCCCTGACAGAAGGAAGAATGTCTTCAGTGCAAGAGTGATTGCCCAAAGCTCCAGAAGGTTGATGTGGAGCCCGGAGTCCGCCAGAGACCGCTGATTTCCGCCTCGCTCATGTGGCTGCCGCATCCCAGGTGTGACACATCTGTCACCACTGTGAACTCTGGTTGGGGAAGGTAGAGGGATCAGCCACCACTGCAGCTGACGTACAGTCCCCTCCGAAATCTGGATGACATCGGAAAGATTCTCCTGATGCTGCACCCACTGGAACTTCAGGTCCCAATGCAGAGCCCGCATGTGCCATCTGGCATGATCCACCAATAGGATGCAGGAGGCCCTGAGGCCCAGCAGCCTCAGGGTCATTCTCACCGAAATTTGGATAGAGGCTGAAATATTGGCATCATAGCCTGAATATCCTGGACTCGCTGATCGGGAGGATAGACCTTAAACTGCGATGTGTCCAGAACTGCTCTGATGAAAAGGAGCTTCTGAGAGGGAATAAGGTGCGACTTCAGCATGTTGATTGTGAATCCCAATTAATGCAGGAGGTCCGCTGTAGTCAGGAGGTGGGAGAAGACAGCCTGGGGTGAGCCCGCCTTCAACAGCCAGTCGTCGAGATAGGGGAAGACTCTAACCCCTGATCTGTGCAGATGAGCTGCGACCACCGCCATCACTTTCGTGGACACCCGAGGGTCGCTGGTAAGGTCAGAGGAGAGCACGGTAAACTGAAAAGGCTCGTGGCCTACCGTGAACAGTAGGTAACATCGGTGGGCAGGCAGGATGGGGATGTGAAAGTAGGCGTCCTGCAAGTCCAACGCTACCATCCAGTCTCCAGGGTTGAGGGCAGATAAGACCTGAGCCAAGGCTAACATCTTGAACTTCTCCTTCCAGATGAAGTGGTTGACGTCCCTGGGGTCTAAGATAGGACGCAGGCCTTTGTCCATCTTGGGTACCAAAAAGTAGTCTGAGTAGCAAACTCTACCTACTTCTGGCACAGGAACACGTTGGATAGCTCCATTGGCCAAGATAGCCGTAACTTCCTGACGGAGAAGGGCCAAATGATCCGCCGACATGCAATGGGATGTTGGTGGCATGGAGGGAGGGGTAGTCTTGAAGGGGAGGGAGCAGCCCCTTTGGACTATTTTCAAAACCCTCCTGTCCGACGTGATGATGCGCACGTGGGGGAGGTTATGGCGGATCCTGCCGCCCACTGGCAACTGGTGGCCCTGAAAAATCAGACTAGGAAGGCTTGGAGGCTGCTTCAGGGGGGGCATTGGTGGACTGGCCCACCTGCAGGCCCCCAGACCCACAACACTGGGTCCCACTTCCCCGGCAGTACAGAGGCTGGGTAGCTTGCCCAGGCCTGTGGCTCTGAGCAGAACATGGTAGGGTACCCCTTCGGTAGCCACAAAAGGGGCAAAAGGCAGACTGCATGGGGGCATGGGGGGGTGAGGTGGCAGCGAAGCCCAAGGATCTGGCCTTAGCCCTAGAGTCCTTGAAACACTTGAGCGCGTTGTCGCTTTTTTGCCAAACAGACGACGACCATCAAAAGTCATATCCAAAAGAGTCAATTGGACATACCCAGAGAAGCCAGTGCACTTCAGCCAGGTTTAGCGCCTTAGGGCTACTGACATTTAAATAGTTCTACCCAGCGAGTCGGCGGTATCCAGCCACACCGGATGGTGAACTTTGCTGCATCTCGACCCTCTGCTACAGCGCGGGTGAGCACGGCCAAGGCCTCCTCCGTGGACTGTGGTAGCACTTGCGCAACCGTGTCCTACACAGTGTGTGTGTAACAGCCCAAGAGACATGCAGTGTTCACTGACCGCAGTCCTAAGCTGGCGGAAAAAACATCTTCTTCCCAAGATGGTCCAGCTTCTTGGATTCCCTATCTGGGGGATTTGTAGGGAATGCGCCTTTTGAGGTTGAGGCTAGGACCACCAAGCGCTCGCGGGTAGGGTGTTGGGAGAGGAAAAGCGGGTCACCCGGGGCCGGAAGGTGGCGTGGGGCAATCATCCTGTCCACAGCAGCCCCTGTGCTGGGCTTGGACCAAGTGCCCAGAAGGATGTCAGTGAGGGCCTCATTAAAAGGCAGCAGGGGCTCCGAAGAGGCTGCTGCCGGCTAAAGCACCTCAGTCAGGAATTTTGTTCTTTCAGCCACCGTAGGAAGCTCGAGGCCAAGAGCCTCAGCCGCCCAACGCAACACCACAGCATAGGAGGCTCCCTCCTCCATAGCCACGGTAGGGGGAGAAAGCATACCAAGGACTGGGGAGTTATCCAGACCACTGGCATCACCCAACTCCTCTCTCCAGTCCGGCTCTTCAAGTTGGTCTGCAAGAGGGTCAACAGACCCCTCCCATTCCTCCTCACCATCCACTGGCTGCCACTCAGGGCGGTAAGGAATACCAGGGATAAACAGTGGGACAAAAGTACCCGCCAGCGCCGGTACCTCCGTCGGTCCGGTGCTGTGTCCAAGTCGGGATGAGGCTGGGGTCGACGCCGGCTGGGGGCGAAGCCAGTGTCGGGGGCGTCGCCACTGGAATTTCAGCCGGGGAAGGTACAGTGAGGTCGACTGGCACCGATCCGGATCCGGGGACTGGATCCATGGGGGCCCTGCGGTGCCACAAAGCCCCCAGCTGAGACCGCGGGGCCCGGAGGTGCGCCGGCGAAGTCGGGCTGCCCAAAGATGGAGTGGAGGGTTTAGTAAAATGCACAAAGCTGGGCAGGGGATGCTCCGGCTCCTGGAAATGGAGGGACGCGTGGAGTCGTCCTAGTGGGCTCCGAGAACGGAGCCAGGGAGCGCAACACTCCAGGTCCCGCACCGCGTGAGCCGACGGACGGGGAGAAGGTGAAGAGCAACGATGCTTCTTCGCCTTCTTCTTGTGCTTCGACTTACCCGACGACTGCGAAGACTTCAATAACGAATGGTGATGGCTCCGCGACAGGTCCCACAACCTTCCCCTCAACTGGGACCTCGAACAGCGCAGGGCGGACTGCCGGGCCTCCAAAAGCTTTCGGCACCACTCCTGAAAAGGCTACGGTTTCAGGGCCCGGCAGTCTGAGCACAACTTCGAGTCATGGTCGCGCTCCAGACACCAAAGGCACACAAGGTGCGGATTGGTGGCCGATTCCGGAAACTTCTGAAAACCCACCTCTTCCCCTAACCCCCTATCTTCCCTGTCACCACCTCTGACTCTGCTGTCTTGGTTTTAGCGCTGGGATGCTTCCGGGTTACTACGCGCTCTATAAACCCACTTTCAATTCAATTCAATTCAATTCAATAGGTGACCAATATCAACTTGTGACAGGAGTCACAAGGCATGAAATCGGGCCAATGATTGCTCATCACTCATGCACCAGGAGTCGCAAGACTCAAAAAAGATGTTGACAAAATTTGAAAAAGAGTTAGTGAAAAAGTGACTGGGGGCACGCTCTCTCCAGATCTGCACTGGCTGGCACGGAAAAGGAAGAACTGACGTCAGAGCGCAGGGACAGTGTCTAAGTAGACACTGCAATGTCATCCCGGCGACCACGATGCCGACGATGAACGCGGAGCTGACCAATGCCACCTAACGACCAGCAGGGGTACTGCTACGAAAAAATTTCTCCGGATACAGTCTGACGCCTGGGGGTAATTCTAAGGTAAGGAATCTATAACTACGGTCTGTTTCAGATGTATTGTAAACATTTGTAATTTTGTGCAATGTATTTAGTTGTATCCGTATCAAAGTATTTCTCCTTTTTAAAGAACACGTACTGACTGACATTGAATGTTATTTGTTAAATTACTGAGTTCTGAATTATTTACCCATACCACATCTCTAAGTATGTTCTGGACCACACTGTCCCAAAAATGATGGGTTGAAATGCTACCCTGAGCAATTGCCACTGGTGAGACAACTTGCACGCATTCCTACCATGACCTTTTGAGTTCGAAATTCTGTCACTCCTAGGTGGATGACATATGGTTTTTCGCTCATTGCTTAACCTTCTTGTCAGACCTCCAGCTTATATCACTTAAAGGAATAACCAGTGGGCCCAATAGTAGCTTGCATTTTGTAAGACAAATGATTCCAGTGAAGGGAAGAAACAGTTTACGTGATCAAGTGTTTTCTCAGACTCTTCACAAAACTTCTTACTTGAGCAAAGAAAGACTGCTGCACTATGTTTAGAGTATATCTCCTATCCAATGCACCAAACCCAATACCTCCTTTTTAGGTCGAGCAGACCTACCCTCAATGTGGGAGCATTGATGGTGTCTGCTTCAGACCTAATGTTACCCTTATTTAGTAATGTGGACACGAGAGGGTGCACGAGCGCAGAGCGCAGATTTCACCTCGTGGGCGCGCACGTCTCCGTGCCCCTCTCGTGCCTCATTCCCATGTGCGAACACACTCCACACTCACGCATGCGCACATACACAGCCATACACAGGCACACACACACACTGCATACACACACGCAGACCCACGCGCACACACACAGACACATTTGAACACACACAGACACACGCGCGTACACCCCCCTCCCCTCCCACTCACCGGGCTCTTTCGGCGTGTTCCGTGTCTCCTCTGCAGCGCTGGTCGGGCACTCACCGGGCTGTTGCTGGGCATCGGGCTCCTCTCTGCGGCAGTCTCGTCGTGGCACCAGGGGGCAAGATCTCACTTCCGGGGCTCCCTCCAGCACCTGGGAGCCCCGCAACACTCTGGCTGTTGGCAGCCCCGGACTCTCCTCAACTCATGGGAGCCCCGGGCTGCGGAGAGGCCATCAGTCAGCCGGCTTCACTTCTTCCTCGGCGTCGGCGGGCAGGACTTCCTGCCGGATTGCAGGCCCCGCCCACGTCTCGGCCAAAAGTGCCTGACTTCCGGTTTTCACGGAGCAGGGCTGCGGCGGTGATTTCTTTCGGGGGCAAGAGGGGTAAGCACCCTCGAATTCAAATATAATTATATATGCGAGGTGGGCACTCGCAAAGGACCTAAAAACGGGTCCCGTAAATAATTAGATAAAGTGCTCTCGGGTAAAATGCCGGGTGGGCACCGGCCTGGTAACAAAGCGCTCTCAAGCGTAGGGAGAGAGTGAGCGCGAGGGTACAATGGGTTAATAAAAAACACTTGCATTCAGACGCCCAAACCCGTAAGTGGACACCCATCAAAAAAATATCTGTTTTCTATAGTCTCCAGCTGTAGAACTCACTTCCGCAATTCAATGCTGCTTGGAGTAGCCCTGACTCTTTTTGTACCTAAAGAACAAGTTACTTACCTTCGGTAACGCTTTTTCTGGTAGATACTATATCTGGCTGTGGATTCCTCACCTTGTGAATATCCCCCTTGCGTCAGCAACGTTCGGAAAATTCTTCGTAGCACGCCGGCGTGGACGACGTCATAGGAGCACGGCTTCGCGCGCGACTCCGTCTGACGTCAACGACTCCACATAAGGCCCACGTCGGCGTGATGACGTCAGTTCCGCCCTTTTTTCCGTGCCTTCGAGGCACCCGGACGGACCAACAAGTACATATATATATATATATACACAATGTACACAGTACATGCAAAACAAATGCATTCAAAGTGCAAAACTATACAAAATCAGATAAAATCATAATTACATTTGCACATAACACCAGGTATAGCAGAGTGGACAACGGGGAGGCGGGTGGGTCAGTGAGGAATCCACAGGCAGATATAGTATCTACCAGAAAAAGCGTTACCGAAGGTAAGTAACTTGTTCTTCTGATAGATACATCTGCCGTGTGGATTCCTCACCTTGTGAATAGATTCCCACAGCAGTCCCCACTCCCGGAGGAGGGTGTCCACTCTGCTACACCAGGAAATCTTGGAGAACAGAGCGCGCGAAGTGGCCGTCCCTCCTCACCTCAGCATCCAAGCAGTAGTGCTTTGCAAAAGTGTGGAGGGAAGCCCAAGTCGCGGCCCTGCAAATGTCCTCAACAGGAACACCCCTAGACAATGCAGAAGTAGCAGACTTTGCTCTAGTTGAATGAGCTCTAATACCCTCAGGAGGGTCCTTACCCGCCAGAGAGTAGCAAATCTTGATGCACAGGATAATCCATCTGGAAAGTGTGCGCTTGTGCACCGCTCTGCCCTTCTTGCAGCCAGCAAAACCCACGAAGAGCTGATCGTCTATTCGATAGTCTTTAGTCCTATCAAGATAGAAGCTAACCGCTCTCTTCGGGTCCAGGCGATGAAGCCTCTCCTCCTCCTTGGAAGGGTGTGGGGGAGGATTAAAGGTAGGAAGGGTAGTGGATTGACCTAGGTGGAAGGGAGTAACCACCTTAGGCAGAAAAGCAGCCCTGGTCCTAAGAACCATTCTTTCAGCATGGATGGACAAAAACGGGGGCTTGGAACTAAGAGCTTGAAGCTCACTTACCCTCCTTGCCGAGGTAATTGCAACTAAGAAGACCGTCCTAAAAGAAAGAAGCCTCATCGGACACTTGTGTAAGGGTTCAAACGGCGAACCCATCAGATAGATTAACACAAGATTCAAGTCCCAATGTGGAACAATAAAGGGAGAAGGAGGGAACTTATTAGTGAGCCCCTTCAAAAATCTTAAAACCACAGGTGATTTAAAAAGAGAGGGCTGATCCGGCAAGCAGAGGAATGCCGATAAAGCCGAAAGGTAACCCTTGACAGTGGCAACAGCAAACCCCTGCCGTGCCAGAGAAAGAGCAAACAACAAAATATCAGACAAATGAGCCTTTAACGGGTCAACATCCCTCTCCCTACACCAAGACACAAACTTATTCCACCTATACGAATAAATGGACTTGGTGGAGTCACGCCTGGCAGAAAGTATGACATCCACCACATCGTTAGGGAGAGAGAAAGAGTTCAGATTGCCCCGTTCAATCTCCATGCATGAAGGTGTAATGTCTGGAGGTGGGGGTGTAGAACCTGCCCCTCCATCTGAGAGAGGAGGTCTGCCCTGAGAGGGAGACGGAGCGGCGGGTGAGAGGAGAGGTGGAGAAGATCTGTGTACCACACCCTTCTTGGCCAATCCGGGGCGACCAAAATGACTTGGGCCCGGTCTTGGCGAATCTTCCTCAGAACCCGAGGAATCAAGGGTATGGGAGGAAACGCGTAAAGGAGCTGACCTCTCCAGCTCAACTGAAACGCGTCCCCCAATGCTCCTTGCATCGGATACTGGAGACTGCAGAATGACGGGCAGTGAGCATTCTCGCAAGTGGCAAACAGGTCCACCCGAGGAGTCCCCCACATCTGAAAGACGTAACGAACAACCTCCGGGTGAAGCCTCCACTCGTGGTCGGCAGAGAACTGCCGGCTGAGACTGTCCGCACGTACGTTCAGAACTCCGGCCAGATGATTTGCCATCAGACAAATCTGGTGGTCCTGAACCCAGGACCAGAGACGCAGAGCCTCTCTGCAGAGACACTGCGACCCCACTCCTCCCTGCTTGTTGATGTACCACATCGCGGTCGTGTTGTCCGTCAGGACTTGGATCGACTGACCGCGAAGGGAAGGGAGGAAGGCCTTGAGCGCCAAACGTATCGCCCGCAACTCTAGAAGGTTGATGTGAAGCAACTTTTCCTCTGGAGACCAAAGACCCTTGACCTCCAGATCCCCCAGATGAGCACCCCACCCTAGAGTGGATGCATCCGTTATCACCGTGGCCACCGATGGAGGAAGCTGAAAAGGCTTTCCTTGAGACAGATTGCCTTCCACGCCCCACCAAGACAGATCCGCCGCAGTTTCTCTGGAGATCTTCACTGACTCCCCGAGATCTCCGTTGTGTTGATACCACTGCCTGCGGAGGCACCACTGGAGTGCCCTCATGTGCCAGCGTGCATGGTTGACCAGGAGAATGCAAGAAGCCATCAGACCGAGCAGGCGAAGGACCTTCAGGACCGGAACAACCGCTCCATTGTGAAATAAAGGAATCATTTCCTGTATGTCGCGAATCCTTTGCGGAGGAGGGAATGCACGACATATAGTAGTGTCCAGTACCGCACCTATGAACAGGTTGCGCTGGGAGGGCACCAGGTGAGATTTGGGCACATTTATTGAAAAACCCAACCTGAACAACAGCTGCGATGTTTCTTGCAGGTGATGAAGCACCTTCTCGGGCGACTCCGCTTTGATCAGCCAGTCGTCCAGATACGGGAATACAGGTATCCCCGACCTCCTGAGATGTGCAGCCACCACTGCCATCACCTTGGTGAAAACTCGAGGCGCAGTAGTAAGACCAAACGGAAGGACCGCAAACTGGTAGTGTTGCGATCCCACCGTAAAACGGAGATACTTCCTGTGCGACTTCAGGATCGGGATGTGAAAATACGCATCCTGCAAGTCGATCGACACCATCCAGTCTTCTTCCAACAGCGCTTGAAGAACCTGCGCAAGAGTGAGCATTTTGAATTTCTCCTGCTTGAGATAGAGATTCAAAATCCTGAGGTCCAGGATTGGACGTAACCTGCCATCCTTCTTGGGGATCAGGAAATACCGGGAGTAGCATCCCTGACCCTTTTCCTGCTCTGGAACCACCTCTATCGCACCTTTCTTGAACAAAGCCAGGACTTCTTCCTGCAAGCGAACAAGGTGGTCCTCCGAACAAAAACCCTGGCAAGGAGGGTAATTGGGAGGGAACTCCTGGAAAGGAAGTGCATACCCATTTTCTACGAGATTGAGAACCCAAAGATCCGATGTAACCGATTCCCAATCCCGTAGAAAATGAGTAAGCCGACCCCCCACCGGAGCCACATGATCCAGAATGGCAGATCTAGGGCTGCTTTGCTGCAGGGGGAGGGGGTTGGCTATTAGAGGAAGAGGAGGAGGAGGAGGAGACCTGGCGCCCACGACCACGGCCCCTTTGCTTTCCTCTGTAGGATTTATACAGAGGATTCTGGCGCTGCTGCTGCTGCTGCTGTCCTTGATTGTAGGGACGAAAATTGGGTCTGCCAAAACCCCTATACTTTCTAGTCGCAGAGCCCCTCGTCTGAAGGCCCAAAGACTTCGCCGTAGCCCGACTGTCTTTGAATCTCTCCAGAGCTACGTCAGCCTTCTTCCCAAAGAGACCTGTCCCATCAAACGGTAAGTCCAACAGAGTAGACTGAACGTCAGAAGAAAAATCGGAAGACTTAAGCCATGCGGCCCTTCTTGTAGCCACAGTGGAGCCCATAATTCTGGCAACAGAGTCCGCCGTGTCCATACCACTCTGTATAACCATACGAGCTGCAGCCTGAGTATCAGCGACCACCTCGTTAAAATTCTTCTTATCGTCCTCTGGAAGCTTAGCAGAAAGCTGTTTGACAGAGTCCATCAACGCGTGAACGTATCTCCCCAAGAGGCAAGTAGCATTGGTGGACTTCAAGGCCATGCTACCCGAGGAGAAAATCTTTTTAGCAGACTGGTCCAGTTTTTTTGAGTCCTTGTCTGCTGGCACCTGAGGGAAAGAACCCGCAGCCCTGCTGGAACAGGCGGCCTGCACTACCAGACTCTCCGGTGCAGGATGCGTGGAAAGAAATTCAGGGTCATCAGGAGCCACCCTGTAACGCCTTGCCACTGACCTGGAAACTGCAGGAGCAGATAAAGGCCTCTTCCAGACCTCCTTTATCGGTTCAGTCAATGCATCCGTAAAAGGAAGCGTAGGCTCCACAATTGAAGAGGGCGAATGCAACACTTCCGTAAGGATGTTAGGCTTGTATTCAACTGTGGGCAAAGTCAAGCCTAGCAACTCTGCAGCCTTCTTTATGACGAAATGATAGGGTGCCAAGTCCTTAGATGGTGTGTCAGAAACGGTTGGCAAACCCCATTCAGGAGAAAGTTCCAAGCCACTTGCATCCTGAAGGTCCTCAAAACAATCCCCCTCATGCAACTCTCCTTCCTCAACCTCGGAGTCCACAAACTCCTTCTCCTCCAAGAGGCGTTGTGCCCTGCGCCTCGACCACTCCATACGGACCGAAGTCGATGGATCCGGTAACGACTCCGACGGCGCCGGAGCCGACGTCGAGCGAGGAGCCGGAGGACGGGAAGTGCCACGATCCGAATCCACCCGAGGCCGATCCGGAGTCGGCGAAGCCGCATGCGAAGTCGACGACCTCGGCGGCGCCGTACCGAGCCAAGGAGTGCAAGGCGTCGGCATAAACGGCATAAAGGGGGCCGGGGCATAAGCCTGGGGCACACCCAAATTGAAAGACAAAGGACCCATGGGACCCATAGGCGCACCAGCGGGGTACATCGCCCTCGAGTAAACACCAAACATGGCGTTTAAAAACTGCGAGGGATCCTGACCTGGACCTGGAAAGGGTGGGTACGAACCCAACAGCCGCTCCGAAGGAGGCTGATCCGGCAAAGGCGCACCCTGGCCCTCTTGTTCTTCAGGCTCCACAACCGGAGTCGGTGCTCGAGAAACCTCTTCTTCATGCACCGATGAATGGTGCGACTCCAGATCCGGTTCCGGCTCATGAACTGGAGAACCAACGTGAGATTGAGCTGGAGAAGGAGACACGAAGTCCTTATGATGTTTTCTCGACTTCTTTCTCGAATCCGAAGACTCCTTGCCAGAGTGGTGTCTGGAGTGATGTTTACTCCTCTTATGCTTCTTTCTCGAGGAGCCCGAAGCATGGCCCGAGGCCGACTTGGAACCGGACCTCGACCTCCCTCTGGACCTTGATCTCTCTCTCGACCTCGACTTGGCCTTCGAAGCCGACCTCGACTTCGCCCTCGAAGCCGACCTTGACTTCGACCGCGACCGTTGTCTCGACTTCGAGCGCCTGGACACTGACCTCGAAGACCTTCCGGCTTCCCTTTCCTTCACCTTAGCGAGCAGAAGCTTCGCCTCCCGCTCACGCAAGGCTTTGGGGTTCATCTTGTCACAGGAACAACAGTTCTTGACATCGTGTCCCGAACCAAGACACCATAGACAGTCGGGATGCGGATCGGTGATCGACATCATCCGGGAGCAGGAACCACACTGTTTGAAACCTGTCTTCCTCGACGACATCTCCGGCGATGAAGCGAAATCCGACAGAGAAACAATAACAGCTAAACAGCGAATAGATACAAAAGTATCGCAGAAGATCCCAGAAACCGTTAGCGTCGACGACGCGGAAAAAAGGGAACTGACGTCATCACGCCGACGTGGGCCTTATGTGGAGTCGGTGACGTCAGACGGAGTCGCGCGCGAAGCCGTGCTCCTATGACGTCGTCCACGCCGGTGTGCTACGAAGAATTTTCCGAACGTTGCTGACGCAAGGGGGATATTCACAAGGTGAGGAATCCACACGGCAGATGTATCTATCAGAAGCGTCACTTTCCTTTCTCATTATGTGCAGAATAACACTATTTCAGCAGAGCTGCAGGTTTCAGAACTGAGCTGTGCGAACTGCTGTTAGATATCCGTCCTGGTTTGCTTCTAAGTGCTGTTCAGTGTACAACAGGTGTACCTAAGTGCACTCTTTGTTTCCTAATTCTACTGTTGTTTTACTTTGCACCTGCCCCCCCTTCCGGCCGTGTTCACTATGCTCCCGCCCCTCCCGCCCCTCCCGTTGTCTGCCGTTCCTTTGCTCCAGCAGCTCTCCCGCTGTATTTTCTTTTGCAGTTTTCTACTTTGATCCTGCCCCCCTTCTGGTCGTGTTCACTATGCTCCTGCCCCCCTTCCCGCCGTGTTCACCATGCTCCAGCCCCCACCTGTTGTCTGCATTTCCTTTGCTCTATCAGTATCCCACACTGTGACTCTGAGCGCTATATTTTTTGTTAGGCGCCACACTCGTGAGTGCATTCCAAAGGCGTTCTGTGGAGCTCGTCATACTGTGGGCGCTGTTCACAAGAGCTGGCTCTTAGCGCTATGGAGGGGCGCCCACGTGGATGTTTCGGTACTCCGAGAGAATGAGCCGGTGTCAGTCTGTGCCTGAGGATGTGCCCCACGCAGACACCCATCCTCATCTTCACCGGAGTTTCGCTCGGTGCAAGCGGAACCCCACCGCCCTCACCTTTTAACTTTCGTTGAAACTGTTTTTTGTTTTACTGTACTCTTCTTATTGCTATAAATGAGATAATAACAATATGAGCACCTACTGCATGTTTAAAGAATCACAGTGATTAAATGTATAGGCATTTATATAGCGCACTGCTACCCGTAGGTGTCCTGGCGCTTCGACTGCTGCGAAACCCTTCCTGGCTTCCCTGAGAGATGGTCCCTTAATGGGTATCTCCAGGGTGAGACCAGGCATCCCCGGCGGTCTGGTGGGGCCGTTAGTGAAGATGAGGCAAGCTAATGCCCAGAGTTGCCGAGTGTGATCGCTGATCAGAGTGGGCACCGAGGCGAGAGAATTATCGAGTCCGCTGACCCTGGTCCAGAAACCTGCCGCGTCGGGAATCGAACCCTGGTCCCGGGCCGTCCTCTGCTCTCGGGTCTGCCGCCTCTAACCAGTGAGCCACACTACTTCACATTAAATACTACAATGTTAGTATGACCGTTATACCAGTCACTGGAGGAGTATTTTAGAAGACCTTTTGGCAGGAGTTCCCTTGCATGTCGCTGCACTTTCATTTAATTCTAAGTATGACCTAAACAGGCGAACGGTAATTCTTCTTGGGATTTAGAAACTCGTGCACTGTACCCCCTGCACCATGTTTTCGTTAGTTTTCCCTCGTGTCACATTTCTTGTGTGCGCCTCACGCTGTCTTCTCCCTCCTCTGTCACTCACTGTCCTTAGTCTCCATTGTTCTTCACTGTCCTTCTCTCTCCCCTGTCCCTCACTGTCTCTCTTCTCCTTCATCTGTTCCTCACTGTCTCTCTTCTCCCTCCTCTGTCGCTCACTGTCCTCGGTCACTCACTGTCCTTGATCTCCATCCGCTGTCACTCACTGTCCTTCTTTTACCTCTTCTGTCGCTCACTGTTCCTCTCCTTAGTCCCTCACTGTCCTTCACCCTCCTCTGTCTCTCACTGACCTACTTCTCTCTCCTCTGACCCTCACTGTCTGACCCTCACTGTCTGTTTTCCCTCCTCTGTTACTCACTGTCCTTGTTCTCTGTCCCTCACTGTCCTTCTCCCTCCTCTGTCCCTCACTGCCCGTGTTCTCTGTCCCTCACTGCCCTTCTCCTCTGTCATTCTTCTCCCTCATCTGTCTCCCTCTGTTCTCTCCCTCTCCCTGCCTCTCTCTCCCTCTCTCTCTCCCTCTCTCTCTCTCTCTCCCTCTCTCTCTCTCCCTCTCTCTCTCCCGCTCTCTCCCTCCCTCTCCCCCTCTCTCTCTCCCTCTCTCTCTCCCTCTCTCTCCCTCTCTCTCCCTCTCTCCCTCTCTCTCCCTCTCTCTCTCCCTCTCTCTCTCCCCCTCTCGCTCTCTCTCGCTCCCTCTCGCTCCCTCCCTCTCTCTCTCCCTCTCTCGCTCTCTCTCGCTCTCCCTCTCGCTCCCTCTCGCTCCCTCTCGCTCCCTCTCGCTCTCCCTCTCGCTCTCCCTCTCGCTCCCTCTCGCTCTCCCTCTCGCTCTCTCCCTCTCGTTGCCACCACAACATCACTTAGCACCACCACAGCATCAATCTCTCCAACCATTCATCAACAACTGGTTCATATCTGTTCTCTCAATGTTTCAAGCTTTATTACAAATGTCACAAAAAGATGTTAATATTTCACTTCTGTTCTTGGATTTTCGTCACAATAAAATGCACTGAACATAATCTTCACAAAAGTTTAAGCTATTGCCATTATAAATTGTATTAATTATTAAAAAATAAATAAATGCCATTGTTGTTTGTAATATCAATACATCTAAGTCACATAAATACAACACATATTGTATTACAAATGCTATAGGTGTCACATTTGCAAAAGTTAAAACTATTGGCATTGTAAATGACAAAGCTATTAAGTTTGCGATTGTCAAAACCAACACATGAATACAAAATTTGTCATTTACAATACCAATAGCTCAAACTTTCCTAATGCGAGACCTATTGCATTGCAAATGCTTGTTAGAGGTGGAGCCAGGGCAGCGAGTACACTGCTGCGAGGCATGCAGTAGTGGAGCATGGCTTTGAAGCCCCGGCCATATTTTTTATTGGCTTGTGTCATTGTCCTTCTTAAACGCTGGCCTCCAATTCCTTATTTGGCTTGTTAGTCCCTCCTTGGTACCGCATTGTCTGCATATGTAACCTTCCATAACGACTGGACTTTTTACTTGTGTCATTACATGGTCTGCATTATAACTTTGTGAGCACTATTTTCTTTAATGAGCTACCCTATTTGACCTACATCGCAGCACACTGTGCGTTTTAAGTAATGTATATTTTATGTTAACAAACCAAGCGCTGCTGGATTACACCACGATGTGGATTGTTTTTTTAGTTTGTCACAATTATTCTCAGGCCACTGCATCTGCCTGCCGAACAAAGGCAACAATAAATAGTAGGCTTTCCGTTTACTAAACTTTTAATACGCGAGGTGTCTGCATTTCACATCGTCGCTCCAAAGGCATCAGCTTTGTTTAGGGGTGGGTTATCTCCGTTTCCCTCAGCCAGCCTCCCACCATGCACCCACTCTTGACCCACTCCACTCTTTTGTTTCCCTGAGCACCAGCCACCACAGGACAAGCATATTCCACCATGTAAATATAATTTTCAATAAAAAAATACTGAAATAAAAAAAAAAACATACAGCGCCTCGCATCCGGAGTCTCTCTTCTGGGGCCCTGCCTTCCAGTCCTCATAACATCCCCACGCCACGCATAGCTTATCTCCCTCATTTGGTCACAATTCTTCACAGGCTGGCCATTTGCTTTGCTCTCACTTCCTCTCTCCCGTTGTCCATGTGTTACAAATGCTTGTTATTTAAAATGCAGGGAGTACGTTTTTATTTTTAACTCACCCGGGAGGATTCCTACAGCCCTTTTCATTTAAACCGACCCTCTCCATTTACCTTTTAAACTTAACTCTTTCCTCCCCCTTTTGCACCCATCACCCTTTGACTGCCACCAGCCAATGAAAACAAGCATTTACAATGCAATAGGTCTCACATTTGTAAGAATTTGAGCAATTGGCATTATAAATGACAAAGCCTTTTATTTACGTGTTGGTTTTGAAACATAAATAAAAGGCATTGTCATTTACAATGCCAATAGATTAAACTTGCGCAAATGCAAGATCGATTGCATTGCAAATGCTTGTTAGAAGAAATAAACTTTGCAACGTCAATGTACAATACAATATCGTATCATCATGGAACTTTAAAGCCATTCGTGAAAGTGTATTTTATTTCCTTTTTGACATTTGCCATTATTGAAAACATATTTCCAGATTTCTACAGAGAAGAAAACAAATATTCATTATAAACAGTTTTATATTTAAAATCGTTTTTCAGTTGACTGCCCCTTGCATCTGTCAATAACACATAAAATATCCTTACATTTATAGTTTCTGCAGTTCATTAAAGTAAGAGAACTTGAAGTTTCTAAAAATATGTCTGACATATTTAAGATATATGATTCCCCATGGGCTATTTCATAGGCTATATTGACTGGAAAAAATAATTACGTAAAATACAAAAAATAGATAGATACATCACGGAGAACCTTGTATTATGGCTAGGCTGGAATTACATATAGGGTTGTCCACTTCTCCATAACTTGGTGTCCAGTAATAATGCTTCCGAAGTCCATGGAAGAGCTCTGCCAGGTACACACGCCCATCCACAATGTATGGCCGAACATCTGTGCATTCTGCTGTCAAGCGGCCTGTTTTAAGTAAATCTGAAAATGCCTGCAAAGTACAAGATGCAAATGACTTCAGTGCAATTATCTTTTCACACATTATGTAAAAGTTTTCCAGGTCTCTTTCCCTACTAAAAATATATTATAGCTTACTTCTTATGTTTCAGTAAAAGCCACATCACACGTTTCTGCATTTATTTTTTTAAATAATATAGCCTAAATATTCCCCTAAACATTTACAAAAATGCATCCCTGCACTATCCATATTTCCTTCTTTCTCTCTCTCTCTCTCTATATATATATATATATATGTATATATATATACACACACACATGCGCGCGCGCACACACACACTAAAAAACAAAGGTTAAAGTGTCATACTAGTTAGGTATAAAAAAAACTTAGAAATTCACTGAAAAAAACAAAGGTGGAAGTGACATTACAGTTAGGTTAAAATTTCACTGCCCACATACCTTTTTGAACTAAAAAAAAACAGAAATTCACAAGTAGATAGCAGAGCTAACTATAATTTGCTCCATCACCAGTAGATAGCAGAGCTAACTATAATTTGCTCCATCGCCATGCACTGTTTATGACCTCACATATTGCATCACTCATGACATGTTCTATGATATCATTTATTACATCACAAATGAGATCACTGATGACACCACTAATGAAATGATCCATTGAGCGTGGTGGTTTGTTTTATACTTTGCACAGTGGCAGGTATCATCCTAGTTCCCTACCTAATTTGTACGACCTCTTTGCTGCGAATAGGTGTAGGTGTTTACAATATGTTTTAGCACCTAATAGGTAATTGGTGTTTAGGGTATTAAGCACGTTATCAAAATCAAAAACTTGTATGCAATAGTGCAATGACCGTAAGTAGTAAATACTAAGCATTGTAAGCACCATTGAGTATTTTAAGGGAATCATCTCAGCGTGATCATTTCGATATAAGACAGATACTTGCCCATGTACAAGTGCTTGATAAGCCACCAAAGCTGATCAATCTATAACATTTACAGCAGAGTATAACGAGTGCATAAAGGGTGTGGGTAGTAAAACCTTTAGCACCTTCAGGCCTTGGGTGATTACAGTGAGTAGTTTCTTTTTGTAGAGGTTTTATTTGTAAAAGTGAACACTGTTCTTAGTAGATACTGTTTATTAATCTGTGGTATATGCTTCATGAGAGTTAGTGTAGTAATCTGCTTCTTATGTAATGCATCTCCCTGGCCCTGGTTCTCTGCCTGATGCTCTAGCTGTATGATGTCATTTGGAATGTTATGGATGTTTGTGCTTGAAGGTGGGGCTGTTGGAGAAGATGGGCTGAGCAGCCAGGAGGCTGCTCCTGGTGGGGCTTATATGAAGACTTACATTGGAATTTACCAAGATGTAACTTGAAGAATAAACTAGAACTACAAGAGTTGTCTACCAGAATTAATTGATTTCTACAGTTTGGCTATCTGCCAACAGCGTGGTAGAGGGTAAACTCTGCATAGGGCACAACACTGTTTCTAGTACCCACTTTTCTATTCATATTTTCTTAATTTCTCACGGAAGGTACGGTAACTGTAAAGGGTTTGATACAGGCTAAAGGCTCTCAGGGTGGGGCATTACTTATGTAACAAGGCTAGAGAGTCTGGAGGAAGTTGGCTTTCTCAGAACAGTTGTATAATGATTTAACACTGTGTGCTGTAGGGGTCACCCGTCTATGTGTGGTTGATTGTCACGATGAGCTCCGTTACCCATGACGTGCCTGGTATATGCTCAGTGTTGCACATAACAGCTTGCTTTACCTAAGAGGGTTGGATGTATAATGGCATTAATGATGCTTCCTATTATTCTGAGCTTTTCTTCTTACTTTCATATCTCTAATGCCATACGACTTTATAGAGTAGTGTGTACAAAAGTTGCTTGGATGGTGTCATCAGTGATGCCACTTGAGATGTCATAAGTGATGCCATTGATGAGGTCACAGAACATGTCATGAGTGATGTAATATGTGAGGTCATAAGCAGTGCATGGCAAGGGTGCAAGTTATGTTAACTATAAATCGTGAATTTCTGTGATTTTGTGAGCTCAAAATGTCCAGTTGGCACTGACATTTTCACCTAACTATAACGTCACTTTAATCGTTGTTTTTTCAGTGAATTCCTAGGTTATAAAAAAAAAACAAAGTAAAATCATATTACCAAACATAAAGCCAACTCCTCCCCGCACACAGCCAAAGGAGTTGACCGCAGGCCGGCTAGCTCCCTTAAGCGCCTCCCCCAAGCTTCTTATTTGTTTATGTATCTATTTGTAAAGTGCCTGGTTACACCTACAGTGTGTCCCCGCGCTACAGCAGATGTTTGGCCCTGGGGACCCCATTACCTGGGGCCAAAAACGTTTCATTTAGAGGAGGGGGCGCTTTGCCCCCCCCCCTCCCCTAAATTGAGGAGTGTGTGGTCCCCCTCCTCAAGCCTTAAGATGTCCCGGAGATCCCATCCCATGAGGCCAAACATATTTATGTTAGGGGAGTGGGGCATGTGGCCCCTCTTCCTGACCCTTAAGAGGCCCCAGGGACCCCATCCCCTGGGGCTACCCAATAATCATAGGGGATGGAGCAGTAATAGCCCCCCGGGACTCCATACCCTGGGGCTGGATGCCAGAAAATTGGGGAGGTAGACACGTGGCCCTTCCCCCAAAGTCTTAATAGCCTTGGGGATCCTGTCAACCAGCCCACATTTTATTATTAAAGGCAGTGGGGCGTGTGGCCCCCCTCCCCAAGCCTTATTAGGCCCTGGGAAACCCCTCCCCTAGGTCCGAAGCCAATAAAAAAGGAGAGCGGGCACACAGACCCCATTTAAGCTTTATTATGCCATGGGGACATGTCCCCTGGGGCCAAATGCAATAAAAAAGGAAGGGGGTGGCGCTGGCCCCCTTCCTGAGCTGTATTAGGCCTTGGTGACCCCATCCCCTGGGGCCAGAAGTGGGTGCCCCGGTGCTCACCTGGGGCACCAGCAAACCTCTAGTTTGAGGCTGCTGGAGGAGTCCCAGGGCCCCTGCTGGCCCTGCCAGCTCCCCGCATACTATGGGAGACAGCCTTGCTACTGCCCAGAGGAAGCAGCTGTTTATGCCTGCTCCCTCAGAGCGGGAGCAATATATGTTTCCCTGGGAAACATGACTTCCCTGGACATGCTGCTGCAGGCAGAAAAGGCATGTTTGCTCCCACCCAGCCGGAGATTTAAAAAATGTTCCTGCTGGTTGAGTGTTACAGCAAACAAATGATGGACGGAATGCTGACAATGCAATCATTCTCCCTCAGTCAAAAGATCTGGGTTAAATCCGTAGTTATTTTGCCCACTACGCCACCCCAGTTTGGACCCAGCCACATGCAAATCAGTCTTGACTGTGTGCCCCATGGGAAATGTCCAGACCGAAATGCCAGGCCACGTCCTCCCCGGACCGGAAACAAGCATCCTGGGACCGGTTTCAGGGTACGTCACCCTTCTTCAGCCAGGCCAGCTTGAATCCAGTGGCACAGTGAGCAAGGGACCCACGTCTGGGCATACCCATCCCACTTAGGGTAAAAAGTGTTAAAGGAAACAAATGATGGACGGAATGCTGACAATGCAAACATTCTCCCCCAGTCAAAAGATCTGTATTAAATCCACCATTCTTTTGCCCACTACGCCACCCCAGTTTGGACCCAGCCATATACAAATCAGTCTTGACCCTGTGCCCCATGCGAACAGTCCAGACCGAACTGCCTGTCCAGATCCTCTCTGGACAGGAAACAAGCATCCTGGGACCGGTTTCAGGGTATGTCACCCTTCTTCAGCCAGGCTAGCTTGAATCCAGTGGCACAGTGGCACTGCTGGATGGGAGCAAACATATGTTTCCCCGCTCGCACTGATGTGGGCAGGGAAATTACTGTGCCCAGGGTTGGGCGACCTGGAATATAGTAATTGAGTTAGCCCTACTCCCCTTTTTTATGAAATTCAGCCCCAAGGGATGGGGTCTCGGGACAGCACGCTCCCTTCCCCTGAAATTAAGAACCCAGCACTGGGGGATGGTGTCCCTGGGGCCTTTAAAGACCTCTGGGAAGGAGGCCATGTTCCCTCCGGCCCTTTTTTAAAAGTTGGCACCAGGGAATGGGCTCCCTGGGCCCAATTTGGTTCGGAGTGGGGGGCCCTACTCATGCCCCACCAAATATTTGAAAACAAATGGGGGTCAGCCATTTCCTTTCTTTTTTTGTTAGCTTCGATCCCCTTGGAGTCCTGCGGGATTGCGACTAAAACAGATTATTTTTTACCCCAGGGGAGGAAGGGTTGCCTCTGGGTTTCCTCCACAGTGCCTAGGGGAGCGGAGTATCCTACCCTACCTCAGTACAATTACAAGATCTAGTCATGCTGACAGAACCGTCAGAAATGTTTTGGCATCTCATTCGTAAACTGGATTGTCCAGCGCAGGTCAAAGTCCTATTTGTCAAAGAATTGACATACATAGCTTCTGAAAGCGTATTATCAATGACACATTGTCATAAATCGGCAAAATGAGTTTACAGATGGGGACAGAAACTCGTAGTCTCAGACTGTATCTTATGGACGTTGATATCCCAAAATACTAAGGATACAGAAAATGAGATCATACACACTGTGGCCCACCTCTCATGTCATGATATGGTTGCCCCATTGTGATGTACACTCTTAAGTGCCTAAACAGCCTCCTATTGGCTGCTGAGGGACATGGGGAGTGGCAAGGGGTAGACACGGCAAACTGTAAACAGGGTGTTTATAACCAGGCTTACATTCTTTCTGCCACTGCCTTCAAGACCCCTGAAAGGGCAGTGGTAGAGGTACCAAAAGACAAGCACCAAAATGACACTCATGGTCTTAAGAGATTTTATAAGATTAAGCATTAAAAATGAATTCCGAAAAGAAAAACTTACCACACAGCTGGCCTCATCAAGTATGTTGCCCCAAATGTAGACATAGGCGAGGGTTCTGTTTGTTTTTATTGCTTCGGCTAGAGGTACTAGTCCTTTTCCAGTTATGTTGTTTCTCACAACTGCTAAGCTAATACATTAAAAAAAAAAATAGCAATGCTAGTGTCAAAGTAAAAAACAAAAATCACTGGCACATTAGTTTATTAAAAAGTCAATATGCATCCATTTTACAATTGCCTTTGTACATTACGTCCTTGGAAGTGTCCTTGTGTTCATGTTGGACATTAAACATGCTAACAAAAATAAAATAATATACCAGCATTCAAACAAGAAAACTGAATCACACTTATGAGTCAGTGGAGTCTAATAAAGACAATCACTGGGACACTTGGGCTCCAATTAACTCAAATTTACCACTTTGTGCGGACTTTTTGCACTCACATTTTCCCTAACCAACCAGTAAACATTTTTTGTCAACCAACTAGTCAAAATTCATTTTTTGCACTGATTGACACATGTATTAGCAACATTTATGCTACCATTCATTTCAAATGTCTGTAAAATTCCACTTCACCAGGCCAAAAGGTGTGAAATCTAGTCTAGGTTTACCAGCATTATAATATACATTACACTGTGATCACTTTGTTCATATTGTTTGCCAGCTGAATTAATGCATACAAATTTCAAGTTTACAATAAACAAACATATTGGGTTAAACAACATTATTATTGGCCTAATCTATTGGTGTAATGGGATTTTGGGGGTGAAATGTGGGTCTGTAGGTGCTGATATATCCTCTTTTATCATGAATTCCATGTCCTCTTGGTCTCTCTATCCTGGTCAGTCAGCGCTCGCATATGCGTACTGCCCGATTTGTTTGCGCTGATTGGATTGGACTACATAGAGTTACTTTCTTGCTTACTTTGTTCAATGCATTTACTGTTGTTCAACCATGTATCTATCTAGTGACCATGGGGAGTGGGCACTTTATGAAGAGTTTAGGTGCATCTGTTCTTCAGGGTGGACTTTTGTCGGTTTTTGCTTCTATTACAATCAGAATTGCGTCCCAGGTGTTGTATGTTGTCCTACCTCCTTTTTTACCTCTATATTTTGATTAGTGTATCGCATTCAGCATTGGTCCATTTCTGAATCTTTGAGACATGACTTGAAGAAGGGAGCCACTAAGTGCTCAATGTCATAGGAATCCTTTCTCGCCCACAGATATCTTTTGTAATATACCGATACTTGCAATGGGTCCGCGCTTTGATAAGCAATGATTGCCTTTCTTATCAATTGCTTTTGCTTGCTTTCTATTTGATGCCTTTCCTTCCTCTTCTTGTGTTGATCTCTCCTGTGGAGCATTGCATCTTTCCTGTACTTTTTCAATGAATGACTGTTATCCTTCCACTGCTTACATTCCGCCTACATTTAGGGTACTAATTTTTAGATTGAGTCTACCAGACAGAACAGCTGTCTGATTGAAAAAGACCTACTGTCAGATTACCATATCATACAGCGGCTTAAAGCCCACCCACTGATTACAATTGGTTGTCTTTAGTGTCACTCACATTTGCTTACTACTACTACTACTACTACTACTACTACTTTTGCTGACATACCATATCCCAGGTAATTTTTCTTTTAAGTGGTCCCTAAAAAAAGTCTTACATTGTGCTTGGCCCTATGGGGCCCTTGGGACCTCTTCCCCTTTGCAAATGGGGTACTATCAGTTTTAAACTGGTGGTAAAGTATTACTGTTTTGTGATAGGAATTTGGTTGCAAAAGAGTAATACATATACCGATTCAGTATTTGGAATGGAAATCCTAAACATGCACCTTTCAAATACCGAATCGAAAGTGCATAATGCAATTCGGTAACAAGTTACCTAATCACATTTTGCATTTTGTACATTTAAAAAAACATTTTTCCGGTCACAAAAGGCCTGATTCTGCGAACTGGGCCAATTACAATGGGAAAAGTGCTTTGTACGTCTGGCCCATAGTTCTATAACATACATTGGCAAAGCCAATAGTTCTCGGCAATGCCTTAGCTGTTGGCCTTATCAATGTGAATGTCTTTTACCCCTGTTGTCCAGCAGCACATCTGCTGTTCAGCATGGCTAAAGTCAATGAAAGCCCAGATTCACAGGATGTTGAGCCAACACGGAATCTCTTTGCCTCCCATGTTGAGTTTATTGTCCTGTCTCTCCAAACGCAAAAAAGCACTATGATGTGTTCTGCACTGGCCGCATCATAGCACTTTTTTCAGTGACTTTCACTCATCTTGAACAGCAGATGTGCTGCTACACAGCATGACTAAAAGACATTCACTAAGACAAGGCCAATAGCTCGTGCATTGCTGAGATCTACTGGCTTTGCCAAAGCTTGTTCAATGTTGACCGGGTCTTACTGAACAAATGTGGAAGTTATAGTGAGAAACAGTTAAGGAGCTTTGAAGTGATGCGAGGATGTGGCGTAACAGCCAGAGCTGATGACAGGGGAACTGGGGAGCCAGGTTTGAATCTCAGGGTCGGCAGAACAGTTTGCGAATCTGAGCAAATGACTTACTCTTCCCTCTGCGTACAACAAATGAATGTGTAATTGTATAATATGTATAGTAAATCAAAAAGAGACTAGCTAGAAATGGAGTTAGTTTGACATTAATAATGTTATTGTCATAGCGACTCAGTATCGTTTTGCCAATTGGTGGTGGCACCTGTTGGGTGTCTTTAGAAAGCCCTCACCCACCAACCTAGTTGGTGGCATGCTTCATCATCGGGCCCACCCAGTGACACCTAGCGTGTCCCGGGTGTGCTTCGACGCCTGATTACAGCGGAGCAGGTATGTCACTGTGTGTGCGGTGTAAGGTGTTCAGATATGTGAGGTTAAAACGGCTTGGCGGACGGTCCATGGGGTGAGGATACTTTATTAAAAGGGCCTCCGTCAGCTGTTAAAAATAAGGCGGTGGGACGTTAGAGGCGGGTTACGACCTCCTACGTCCTAAGAGTGTCAACATGTTTCAGCCAGTGCCTTATACTAATCTGGCTTTCTTCAGGACAATAAATATGTGCAAGTTAAAAATAGGGGTAGTGTACTGTAGTCTATGTGTCTACACGCCCTAAAGTGTATATAACTGTGAGAGGGGGGATTCCCTTCTCAAGATCACCTGTACATTTAACATTGAAAGACAGGGACAAGACAAACATGGGAGAGAAAGAGTCACTAGAGAGTATTGATCATTTGTTATGACAGCCGACTTAATAGCGACATGGTGCAGGCTATGAGCGGCTCAAGTGTAATGATACTGGTGGTACCATTATTGTGGAATCGCACTAGAACTTAGAGGGTGAAGTGATTAAAACAGCGGTATAAATACTGCATTGGTGAATAGTGAGGAATTTTGGCGCAAGGACCATGTCTTACGCTTTTTAGTCTTGCTATTGCTCCAAGGTTATTGAAGTGGCAAGGGGTGGCCCTAGTAGGGAGAAAAGGGAGGACCACTTGGGTTAGGAGACCTGTGGGAGAAAGTATGGGTAGCGCTTACCTATTGTAGAGATGATCAGCATACTCACAGGATTTCTGGTCAGCACCAGCGTGGGACCTGTTGTGCCTCCTTCGCAGAACCGGTAGTAAATGGCTGCTGTTGCCGGTTTTTTATACTGCCTTAAATTGTTTAAGTGAGGGCACCTGGAGGGAAGAGTAATGGTAGAAAGACTCGCGTTGCGGGTCGTAAACACGCTCAGGTGTGTGCCCTTCGCTTCGCGCTGGTGCGCGGTATAGTGTTATCTCTTTAGCGCATGCGCCGGCGTGTTGTGCGGGCGGGCGCATGCGCGGCCGTGTGGTGATCGGCGCATGTGCGCCCGAGAAATGCTTCGCGCATACGCTTAGACAGGCGTTCTAGCGCATGCGCGCCCGAGAAGTGGTTAGCGCATGCGCCTTGGCAGGCATTCTCGCGCATGCGTGGAATAGCAGGTGTTCCTGCTAGCGCTAGCGTGAAGCTAGCTGTGGCCCTAGGTCCTAACTGATGGCTGGGGCAAATGGATGATAGACTTAGTGGCGCTTGGGGCACATGGTTGTTTCAAGCGCTGGGATAGCAGGTGACCAGTGAAGCTAGCTGTTGCCCTAGGTCCTTACTGATGGTAGGGGCAATTGGATGGCAGAATTAGTGGCGCTTGGGGCACATGGTTGTTCACAAGTGCTGGGATAGCAGGTGACCAGTATAACCTGCTTGCACTCTGCTCTGGTAGTGCAGGGAACGGGGGACTTAAAGATTCGCTAGAATGTTCAGGGGAGGCAATGTGAAGTATTATTGAGACTGGGTAGCTCAACTAGATAAGAGTCAGTTTAGTGGCTCACAAGGCAGTGTGGTGGCCATCATAGGGTCAGGGAATTCCAAGGAATAGCATCATTTAAACCCTCTGTTGCTGTGGACAGACGGTATATCCATCTTTGTTCTTTATTTAGCAGTTTTTTGTCATTGTTAATTGGGCTGACTGGTATTTGCTCAATTACTGTCCAGGTGAAGTCATTGGGGGTATGACAGTGGGTGATGAAGTGGTTTGTCAGTTTGCTTATGTTCTTTTTGCAGCGCATTGTACTGCGGTGCTCCGTTATCCTGGTCCTCACTTTGCGTGTGGTCATGCCCACATATCTGAGCCCACATCTGCAGGTTAGTAAGTAGATCACATTCTGTGAGTTGCAGTTTGTATGGCTCCTTTGAGACCATATTTTGTTAGGTTCCAGGTTCAGGGTTTTAGTGTGGGATGTTAGGTGACAGACACTGCAGTCATTACATGGGTAATGTCCGGTTACTTTGGGCATTCCCCATGCATTAAGGATGGTGTTATCGGGTTTGGGTGATGGTTTAGGTCTGGTACTGACGAGTTGGTCTCGGAGGTTATGACATCTTTTGTAGGCAAACCTGGGAGGTTCCCAGTTCCTTTGCCCAGAATTGATGATCCTTCAGTGTTTCTTTATAATTTTAGCCACTTCGTTGGAGGCAGTGTTGAAAGTGGTCACACATGTTATTTGTTGTGTGTCGCTTTCTTTTGTGACGTCTTCAAGGAGTGCGTCACGGTTCTGGTTTCTTGCCCTCTTTTGTGTTTTCTTGATGATCGCCTTTGGGTAGCCGCGGTATTCTAGTTTCTTGGCTAGGTCCGCTGACTGTGATTTGTAATCGTTGATGTTCGAACAGTTCCTTCTGATCCGGAGGAACTGGCCAAAGGGTAGGTTTTCCTTTAGAGGCCGGGGGTGGAAGCTGTTGAAGTGCAGCAATGAGTTTCTGGCCGTGGGTTTATGGTAGGTTGTGGTTGTCAAGGTTCCGCCTTTTGCTGTTATGTCCAGGTCTAGAAAGGGGAGTTGCTGGTTGCTGGCAGTGCAGGTGAACTTGAGGTATGGATCTCTGTTATTGAGCCATTGCAGGAAGTTGTCCAGTTCAAGTCGTGAGCCATCCCAGATGACTAATATATCATCGATATATCGATGCCATTTCAGTATATGGTCCCTGAACGGGTTGGCTTCCACATGAATGTGGGTACTTTCAAAGTGGTGGACGTATAGTCCAGCTACACTCGGCGCGAAAACACTGCCCATTGAGGTTCCATTAGTTTGTAGATAAAAGCTGCCCTCATATTCAAAGTAGTTTTCTTTGAGGGCGAGGGCTGCGCAATTCATGACAAAACTCCTTGGTGTCTGGTATGGCCAAGGAGATTCTTCCAGGATATCCTGTAGAACCTGTAAGGTGGCGTCTTGTGGAAGGCTAGTGTATAGGCTTTCCACATCTAGTCCTACCAGTAGTTGTGTCTCAGGATCAAAGGTGATGTTAGCGATAACCTGTAATAGGTGTTTAGTATCCCTGATATAGGTGGGGGTTTTTTGTACCAGGGGGTTTAGGAAGAAGTCACAGTATCTAGAGAGTGGTTCTAGTATGGAGTTGATGCCAGAAACGATTGGTCTGCCCGGGGGTGGGATTACCCCTTTATGTACCTTTGGTACTGTGTAGAAGTAAGGAGTTTATAATATAACAGGGAAGCACTTAAGGCGCTCCAATACCATTGGCTGGTGTTAGCACTGGTGTTAGCACTATGGCACTATGGCAAGATGGAGGACGGAACAAGTGTTCCAATGCCATCGGATTGTGCAAAAAAAAAGGTAGTGGGGGAGGTAGTGGGGGAGGGCCAAGCAGAGAAGCAGGAGGGGATGAGAAAATGGGCAAGCAAAGACAGGAAAAGGCTGGAGGCAGTAACAATGAAAGTGTAAAAAATACCTTTATTGAAGCAGGATCAGGGGCAAAAATGAATGTGTCATTGTGGAATGTAACTGGTGAGCACTGAAAGCTCTCCAATACCATTGCCTCAAGTTTGCTCTGTGGCAAGACTGGGGACGGATTTTCCGCTCCAATAGCATCGGATTGTGCAAAAAAATAAACATGTGGCTTGAAAACTGTATAATCCTCCTCGCAGAATCCTCCTTGCAGAAAACAACATTTCTCCTTTCGTACAGCATTCGTGGCTGCACTGGAACCGCTCGTCCGCGGTCGGGGCTCTCCACAACCAGGCAGGCCCCTATATAATCCAAAGGATTATACAGTTTTCAAGCCTCAACCGACTGACAGAAAGCCCACTGGGAATCTAAAAATCATTAGAGGACGTGGTAGCGGCATGCCACTATGGTTTGAATTGCACCAGAACTACAAGAACCACAAATGAACTTGGCATACGCCCACTGGGCGGGACTAATTACAATACTTATTTGTTTGCCGGCTGCCGGTCCATGCAAAGCCATCACCCAGGAAGAAGGGCGGAACGAAGCCCGAAACGCGTAGGGAAATGAAGGCTAAAGACTGTTTCTGGACAGAAGGATGTTGGTTTCGAGCTGCCACGCAGAAATAAAAGATTACAACATAGCAAGTGGGCCTCCAAGTTTGGGTGATTTGCATTTGGATTATATATATATATATATATATATATATATATATGCACAAATATATATTTACACACACACACACATATATATATATATATATATATATATATATACATATATATATATATATATATATATATATATATATATATATATATATATATATATATATATATATATATATATATATATATATATATATATATATATATATATATATATATATATATATATATATATATATATATATATATATATATATATATATATATATATATATATATATATATTCCAGGGGTAATCCAGTACGGCGCAGAGTTCCAAAGAGCTGCAAATACGGACTCGAACCCAAGTATAAGTGCAAAATGGTGGTTTATTCAGCAAAAGGTTTTCCCAGTCATCACGACGCGTTTCGCGCTACACAGAGCGCTTGATCACATGACACAGTTGATCACCTACCACATGTTTAAATACAGTCTACCAATAAAAAGGAGCCTACAAATGCAATAGAAATAGAAGAGTTGAGTCCCTAAAGACTACTAACACTCCGTTTGAAATAGCTGCAAATACATTTTAAAAAGACCTCATTTAAAGCAAGATTTGCAAATCAATCTTAAAAGGCAGGCTGTAGACATAAAAAACATGTGAAATAAACATGAAGTGATAGTAAATTAGAAGTGAGTTTAACCAAAGGGATATTTGTAAATGAGAAAAAAAACTATTTCAAAATAAATGTCAGTTAAAGTGCGGTGCTCTTTTTTGATGTTCGAGATGGTACAGTAATGTAGTAATTTCATCATTGGAACCATATTCTGAAGTATTTCCACGGCAAGTATACATATGGAGCCCCACATGTTCATACATTGCCATATGGAGTGTGCAATGTTGCAAGTAGCGGGGAGTATTATAAAGTGCTTATGCGAGATATAAGGAATAATGCCAAAATTTCTAAGGACAGGTACATCACTAGTATAGGCGGTATTGCACAACAAGTATAGGAATAATATCTGTAAAATACATTATGCGTTCCGAGTGCTAGCCGTGTCTACTGGAGAGTGAGAAGGTATGTACAATGTTTAGAAGATATGATATTGCTGATGTTAGTGCATATATACAATTTAAGACAATACCCAATACTGTAAAGACATACAATTATTCATAAATTCATATATAGGCCTGTAAACACCTTAAAATGGTTGTTTAAATAAGGCTAAAATAGATGAATACAAAAAATATGTCTAAAATCCATATATAAATAGATTATTAAAATCACAAATTGATTACTATACATGGTGTAAAAAAGTATAACTGTCATAAATAATCTAAAACACTTCTCAGTATTTACAAGTCCCATAAAGTAGTTAGTGCAAAATGTAGGTTTAGGAGAAAATCATCCTTTTGTTTACTCTATCATAGGCAAGTATATAAATCCTCTGTGATGTTAAGGCCCGAGGGATGCTTGGTATTAAGTTTGATGATGTATTGTGTTTCGAGGCGGCGTAATTTGTCTTCCCTGTTGCCTCCCCTTCTGCTGGCCTGTACGCAGTCGATGACATAGTATTTGAGGTCACTACTTCTGGAATTATGTTGGGATTTGAAGTGCCTCGCTACAGGGTATGTGTTATCCTGGTTTCCAATTGCTCGAAGATGCTGTAAGATCCTTCTCTGTACTGGGAGTTTGGTGCTCCCAACATACAGCATATTACAGGGACTAGCACGTAGACAGCAAATTCTGTCTTACATGTTAATAATTTGGTAATCTTATGTTCCCTGCTGTCAAATGGAGAATGATAGCTTTTCTTGTTAATAGCTTGTTGACAGGCCTTACAGACCTTACAGTTGAAGAAGCCTGTGTGCGTTTGGTACCAGGTTGATACTTCAAGGACCTCGGGACTAGTTTTAACCAGTTCGTCTCTCATGGACTGCCCTCTACTGTATGTTATGCTGGGCCTTTTAGGGAGATCCCTCCCTATCACTGGATCACTGAGGACTAATGGCCAGTTTTTACTGATGATTTTGGCTATCTCCTTGTGTTGGGCATTGTACTGTACAATAAATCTGAATTCAGAAGTTTTTTGGGCAGTGTCCTCAGAGTCTATTGTTGTTGGTAAGTTACCTGCCAATAAAAGAGATCTGTCTTTTTGGTTGGCTTTTAAGATGGCTGCATCCACAATTTTGGGGGAGTAGCCCCTGGCTAGAAATCTTAGTTTGCTCTCCCTCTGTGCTTTGTCTAGATCTGTCTGTCTGCTGTGTATTCTTTTGAGGCGTAGCATCTCACCGTAGGGGATGCTGTTGACGAGGTGCTTAGTATGGGAACTAGTGGCGTGTAGGGTAGAGTTACCCGCTGTTGTCTTACGGTGTAGTTTTGTCTCTATTCTACCCTGTTCTATAAACACCTCGGTGTCTAAAAAGGTAATGGATGACTTGCTCAGTGTAGCTGTGAACTGGAGATTTAGGTTATTGTTATTGAGATCAGAAATGAAACGCTCAGCTGATGACATGTCCCCCCTCCAGATCACAAAAAGGTCATCAATGAAGCGTAGCCAGGTGACTACTTGAGCCCGCATTGTTGTTGAGTAATGCTTCGCAAAGGTATGGTATGGAGGGAGGCCCAAGTTGCCGCGATGCAGATGTCTACAACAGAAACACCTCTAGCCAAAGCAGAAGAAGATGACTTCGCTCTGGTGAAATGAGCTCTAATACTTTCAGGCGGCTCCTTCTTGGCCAAGGCATAGAAGATCTTGATGCACAAGCTGATCAAGTGTTTGTTTGTGGACAGCTTTGCCCTTCATCCTTCCAACATAGCCCACAAACAGCTGGTCATCCAGCCTTAGGTCCCTGGTTCTGTCCAAGTAAAAGCTGCCAGCCCTCCTAGGGTCTAGGTGGTGAAGTCTCTCCTACTCCTTGAAAGGGTAAAGGAGAGGATAGAAAGTAGGTAAGGTAGTAGAATGCCCTAGATGGAAAGGAGTGACTACCTTAGGCAGGAAAGCAGCCCTGGTCCTGAGAACCATCTTTTCTGCATGAATGGTTAAAAATTGAGGTTTACAACTAAGAGCCTGAAGCTCACTTACCCTCCTGGCTGAGGTAATAGCGATCAGAAAAAATGCCTTGAAAGTAAGAAGCCTCAATGGGCAACTATGAAGAGGCTCAAAAAGAGACCCCATCAGGAAAGTAAGTACTAAATTCAAATCCCAGTGAGGCATAATTAAGGGAGTGGGAGGAAACATATTGGAGAGGCCCTAATGAACCTCATAACAATAGGGGACTTAAATAAAGACGGCTGGTCGGGCAAACAGAGGTAAGCCAACAAGGCCGACAAGTAACCCTTTAACGTAACCACAGCACAACTTTGCTGAGCCAAGGAAAGTGAAAAGCCAAGTACATCAGATAAATGGGCCTTCAAAGGATCAATGAACCTCTCTCTCCACACCATTTCACAAACTTCGACCACCTACAGGAATAAATAGATTTGCTAAACTGTCTCCTGGATGATAAAATAACATCAACCACATCCGGTGGGAGAGATAAAGAACTCAGATTGCCCATGCAATCTCCAGGCATGAAGGTGCAAGCTGTGGAGCTGGGGGTGTAGAACTTGCCCTTGCGACTGCGAGAGGAGGTCTGCCCTGGGAGGGAGATGGAGCAGAGGGTGCAAAGAAAGGTAAAGAAGATCTGTGTGTACCACATCCTTCTTAGCCAATCCGGAGCGATCAATATGACTTGGGTCCGGTCTTGGTGAATCTTCCTCAGAATTCGAGGAATCAAGGGTATGGGAGGAAATGCGTAAAGAGTTGCGAGCTTCAATCCAATTGAAACCCGTCCCACAACGCTCCTTGCATCAGATACTGAAGACTGCAGATCGTTCTCGTGAGTGGCAAACAGGTCCAACCAAGGAAACCCCCACACCTGGAATATGTGCTGGACCACCTCCAGATGAAGCCGCCACTCGTGATTGGCCGAGTATTTGCAGACTGAGACTGTCCACCCAGACATTTAGCACTCCATCCAGATGATTTGCAAACACACAAATCTGATGGCCCTGAGCCCAGGACCAGAGTCGCAGAGCCTCTCTGCAGAGACGATACGACCCTACCCCTCCCTGTTCGTTTATGTAACACATAGCGGTAGTGTTGTCCGTCAAGACTTGAATCAACTGACCGCGAAGGGAGGGAAGTAAGGCCTTGAGTGCCAAGTGTTTTGCCCGCAATTCCAGAAGGCTGATGTGAAGGAACCTTTTCTCTGGAGGCCAGAGACCCTTGATCTCCAGATCCCCCAGATAAGCACCCTACCCTAGAGTGAAGGAATCTATGATTACTGTGGCCACCGGTGGAGAAGGTTCAAAAGGTTTTTCTTTAGACCGGTTGCCCGGCACACTCCACCAAGACAGCTCCGCTGCAGTGTCCCTGGAGATTCTAGCCTTCTCCCCAAGATTTCCATTGTGCTGATACAACTGCCTGCGGTGGCACCCCTGGAGGGCCCTCAAGTGGCAGCGTGCATGGTTGAACAACAGTATGCAGGAAGCGAACAGCCCGAGCAGGCTTAGGACCTTCAAGACTGGAACAACGGCTCCATCGTGAAGCAAAGGAATCATCTCCTGAATGCCGAGAATCCTCTGCCACGGCGGCAAAGCTCGACACACAGTAGTGTCCAGTACTGCCCCTATGAACAGGCTGTGCTGAGAGGGCACCAGGTGAGATTTGGGTACATTTATTGAGAAACCCAAGTTGAACAACAGTTAAGTTGTTACTTGCAAGTGACGCCATCTCTAGCGACCTTGCTTTGAGCAGCCAGTCTTCCAGCTAGCAGAAAAAACTGAATCCCTGACCTTCTGAGATGTGCTGCCACCACCGCTATCACCTTTGGGAAGACCGTGGTGCGGAAGTGTGACCGAACGGAAGGACTGCAAACTGGTAGTGTTGAGAACCTACCATAAGCCGTAGATACTTCTGATGCTACTTCAGAATAGGGATGTAAAAATAAGCACCCTGCAAGTCGATCAACACCATCCAGTCTTCCTGATGCCCGTAAGCCCTCAAAGTCGTCCACGGAGTCGAGGCTCTCCCCTTCCCCATGTTCATTTCTATGATCTCTCAATGATAAGATTTGCAATCACAGAATGCAGGTTCTATGATGGCTTTTAGTCGGGTGCCAAATTTTGCGGGTGTCCTAGCTTAGTGATCCCGCACGCTTAATGCACGGTGGAAGGTACCTTGAGCTTGATGATTTGGTCCACCGGGAGTCAGTGGCATTCTTTTCAAACTGATTTTATGTAATCACATTTTTCTGGCCACCCCTTTTTGCTGCCTTTCCAACTTGTTAATGAGTTTACTTTGGAACACCTGTAGATAATGTTGCAATAGTGAATGTGTCTCATTAGTTCAACCCGATGCCCAATTGGAGAATTTTCCCTACTAGAGAGATCAGAAGATTGACACACCTGCCCACGGTATTGACCCGGTCTGTAAATAAGAGTTTAGCATAAAAAAGAACCTGTTTCATTCCTTGCTCTCAAGTGAGGTGTGTGGGGTATTCTGAAGTCTGATGACTCAGCAAAGGGCAGTGACTACGAAGCAGAATGGAAGGAAACACTATCACAAGTCCAGAGAGTTGGCTCTGGTACTGGATGAAAGGGCGATAGAAAGGCTGTAGAAATTTCTGACCAAACTGCAGATCCAGTAGTAGTTGTTTGATCTAGGATAGGATAGGTGGAAGACCACTCGACTGACAGTACTCAAGATGTTTTGGGGAAACACCAAAACTGAAGCATCAGGATGAGGAACCCTGGCACAGGCATTGTTTTATTTCTCAGAAAACCTCCCACCATGAAGTAGCGATGTTTACTATGGGACAAGAGATTTAGATGGTAAATAAAGAATATGGCCTTGGAGAGGTGATGAGTTTGATTTTAATGGAGGCTTTTGCATTAGGGCTTTGGGGATCCCTGCAGTTAGCACCTTTTTTCTTACACGCTCTACAGATGCATGGCATCATTCCTAGTAGGACTTAAACTTGTGCAGCCAGTTATACCCACTACAGTGTTTTGAACTGTAAAGGCACCAACAGAATGTGAGTTTGGGCGCTGTATGCGCGATCCCTAGCAGGTGGCTTGCGTTACTCACCTCTATCACCCCACCCCTCCTCACTTGTCACATGGTGAGGCTTGGTCAGTGATTCTTACTCAACCCACTACACAGTATCACCTAAGGAAAAAGGGTAGGATTAAGTTTGGACATTGGAGGAGGAAGCCACATGACTGACATAAAACTGCTGCTTTTGGAAGGATCAGATGGAGCTGGCTGCCTGGACCTGTGCCAAGCCTCCTGCCTTGCAGCCAGCATATGCACCTATCCCACTCTGCAGCACTGATCCTCAGCAAACGCACACATTTTCTTTGCATGCAAACTTGGAAAATTGGCAGATTTTGTGGCTTGTGCACTTAATTTTGTTCTCTATTGCAAAACAAAATCCTGTGAGAACCACACACCTCCCTTGACCTCCTTTCACAATTTATGCTTTCTTGGCCATGTTCTTAGATACATTGTGCCAGAAAAGATACCATCATTAAAAAAGAATTCTTGTCGGGGAGGTACGCATTCAATTTCCCTTGTGATTAAGGTGTTAGGCATTCTTGCTATGCCCCTTCGCATTTTGTCAATACGTATATATGTTTGTCTGTCCACCTCTCTCCTTAATACTCAGGGAAAGTTCATCTAAACTACGGAGTACCACAGGAATCTTCTCTATCCCTCCATCTCTTCAATCTTTATATCCATCCGTTGATAAACACTCTCTGACAGAAAAAGGTGAAACTATATCATTTCACTGATGACATGGAGTTGATCTTTACCAAGGATGATACATCTAACTCAGAGGAGTTCTGCCAGAACACCATATTATACGTCAGAGACTGGATAAAGAGCAACCAGCTAAAACTCAAATCTGTTAAGACAAAGATTGTCCTAACGAACAACAAGATAAGCCATTGGAACCCTGCTTATTGGCCAACAGTGATGGGTTATCCCCCAACTCCAAAGACAGCCTTAAATAGCCTGGGTATTCTATTTGATGAAAACCTGTCCATGAAACCCGAGATAAGCACTGTAACGTCATTGCACTTCTTCCAACTAAGAAAAATTAGGAAAATCTGAAAATTCTTCTCATTAGAAGCAACTATCCAAATTATCATGCACTAGTCATATCTTGAATTGACTATGTAAATGTCCTCTACATAGGACTCCCTAAAGACTTCATTGTAGACTTCAAATGGCACTAAATCAAGCAGCTAGAATCATCTTCCAACAACCAAGGTACTGCCATATCAAGCCGCTGATGAAGAAGCTACACTGGCTCCCAGTGGCTCAACAGTCGATATTTAAAACAGGATGTATCATCTTTAAATAACTTCACAACAATAGCCCTAAATACATATCTGCAAGAATCCAGAGCTATATCCCGAGTTGCAACCTCAGATCATCCCAAATGAACCGTTTAATGATTCAGAGATTTAAACGAAAGAGTTTGGGAGGGCCAGTTTCTCAGTCCTTGTTCTGCAGGTCTGGAACACACAACATGTGCTTTAGAAGGATGCCTAAAACGTGGCTGTTCTCGCAAGCATATAGCTAGAAAACTGAGTAGATGACGGCCTCTTAACCCAGCGCCAAGAAACCTGTTGGTGAACGTGCGCTTTATAAATTGGATATAACATACACTATAACATAACATAACATTATGCCCCTGTTCACAAGACAACACTGCTTTGTATCCCATGCTGCTGGAACCCCTGTGCCTGTTTCCCGGCCAAAATAACTCTAAGAACTAGTGTTATAGACAAGTCAGGCCAGAAGCCATCAAACTAATATGGTCTAGGACAACCCTGTTGTGGATTCCTCTTCAGATTTCACATTTCCTCCAGAAAGAAGAATTTACCAGTGTCACCCAACTGTAAATCAGTCCTTGTACTGTCTATAAGATGCAGTGACAGAAACAAATCTCAAGTATTGAGTGTAATACTTGCTTTGTGATGGCTTTGGTGGCAAAATACAGTTTCAATGCGAGCATAGGAATCTACACAAAGACGAAATGTGGCATTAGAAATGTTAGGAAATGTTTGTAATACTAACGCTTTGAGGTTGTTGTTGTACATAGACAGGGCTTCGGCGAGATGCATCGCACCATCGTCTTCCATTCTGTTTGATGACAGATCCAGGATTTCCAGACCTGTGTTCTGTTGCAAAAGTTTTGCTAAACATTTCACACCATCCCGAGTGATTCTGTTACTGAAGAAAAAGAAATCCACATACATTTATAATGGAAGATTTCAGTGCAATGCTGACTGGGGTCGAAATAAATGTTTTAATGTGAATTTATATGCTGGACTAACTTGTAATGTTCAACATGAAGTTACATTCTACAATGCCAATAGATGTTTGCACCTCCTTTTTGATTACAAAAATAAACTTGAGTATTAAGATGTGGCTGATTGCTCAGGACTGGTCATTATTAATGCAACAAAACAATAAAAAAAACATGCATTCAATTCGTCTTTTGTCCTTATTAACGTGTTAATTTGATTTTACCATATTTATTGCTTTCTCAGGAAAAGAGCAGTTGTTGCTTTCCAGCTTGTGCACACTTCATTCAAAACTTCGATTCAAGTCACAAAAGTGATAAAATATTTTGAAAAAAAATTCAGGTGAATGAACATTTAGCATTATCTACCCAGAGCAGGTTTGATGCACACTGTTGATCATGTGAGGACCTTATTCTGCTAATATTCATGTAAGGTATGCATCTTATGACCATATCTCCTTACTTTTCCTAATGGTAAATCCTCTTGTAGCTTCAGAACGGCAATCATTACCTGATATTTCACTCATATTTAGTTCTGAATAAAGAGATGTGCAGTATTTTTTAAGGACGTTGCTGTGGGCGATATCCTATATCTAGCCGAAATCTCACATCAACGTTATGTGTTACTTAATTTCCTTGATATTATTCTTCTCTGAGTATTCCTCTACTCTTAATTTCTAGCTGCTAACTAAAATGATCCTGGCACCAGAATGAAAGTACTTTCATCCAAAGAGCCTAGAAAGTGAAGCTTGAAGAAATAAGACCCACATTGTTTGTACCAACAGCATGCATGCAGATTTTAGAACCCTTGTTTACTGACAACTCTCATTTACCTTCCCCAACTACTATAAAGCCAAACTATTAGCAGTACTTGCCTGACCGCTTTCAATATAAAATGCTTATTCCTTTTAATAACAGAAGTTTTCTATTCCTTTTATATGCCTGTCAGAGTGAGGAACAGAGCAGAGCAACCTCTTGAAACAAGAAGCGCAGGCTCTAAAACAATATCCTTTCTTTCTTCCTTGAAGATAATCCATAGTAGAAAAGCAAAATTATTGTAATGAAGTGAATTAACACAGAATCTGAGCAGAGCTCAGGGGAGACTCCCTAGCACAACGTGCGGTAGAAAATCTGAGAGACTGAGGCTCCTGTCAGGAAGGTTCTAGAGGGAGGTGATAGCTGATTGGCTGGCTCTAAGAGTTTGGTCCTTTTTACATAAGGACAAGGATAGGCTACTAAGGTGAGGCCCTTAGGCCTATTTTTCTCTGTGTATGTCTATAGGACATTACTTTTCTATGTACCGGAGGCTCCCGTCTCGACGATGGGGAATGATTCAGGCATGTGAATCTATGAAAGACACCCCTAATACTGGATAAAATGCTTATTCCTTTTAACAACAGAAGTTTTCTATTCCTTTTATATGCAAAGGCCAAGATGGCCGAATGCTTAATAAAAATGTGTATAAAACGGTTTTGCCAGCTCAGCAGCGCATAAGCAGTAAGCAGAACCTTCTGTATTTGTTACAATAGGTATCTCCAACTGGTTGATCGCAAGCTTCCAGTAGCTTGCAGACACCTTCAGAGTAGCTCACAGCCTCAAGTTTATTTTTAAATAAGGACAGGGCCACATTTTCCTTTTAAAGTTAAGGGAAGGCTGTGTTTATTTTACATTATGATCATCAGGCTGCAGACAGCAGAGCCTGATAATGAGCAGTGCTAAGTCAGATTTATGACCCTGTCTGGGGCACAGACATGGGGACCTGAAGGACTGAGATATTTAACTCTTAAATAAAAGTCCACCACAACACAGAGTACAAATGATATTTCTTAATTTTTTGCTCCCAGTGGCCAGTAGAAACGGTTCCATATTTATAAATGAAAAATACAGTCATTTTGTTTTTAAATGGGAAAAATGTAAAGTGAGTAAAAATATTTCTAGGTAACATTGTCTTAATGTGTTTCTCCACTTTAAGCCAATAACGGTCTTAATTTTTTTATGAAGCATGTTCCTTCACTTTAAATTCCTCCCATTTAAACAACTGGCTCTTTTTCTGTTAAAAATCTGGCACAGTGTCTACAGGCCACTGGGAGAAAGATGCCTGTTGTTTGTAAATGTGACACTTGGAAATGGGAGAACATTTAAATGATGATTTTCTTATGGAATCTATATAAACATAAAGTCAACTCTTCAGTTTAATTGTCTTCCATTTCATTTCAAAGTGTTGCCCTCACACATAGTAGGCATCTTGGTCCCAGTGGCTGGCAGACATGATGCCATATTTATAATTAAAAAATACAGCCATTATTTTAAGTGGGAGAAATTTAAAGTGCAGAAAATGTGTCCATATTATGAACATTTTTGCAGAATATTTTTCTGAACTTTAAATTTTTCCCATTTAAAGAAAATAGTTGTATGTTTGTGTTATACGTGGGTGTGTCCTGTATCACAAGCACATACAACACATTTATCAGTCACCCATACACATGAATCCCATTCATAAGCACACATGTCCCTAAATCCTCAAAGACCACGCTCTCATTGACACACATTGCAGCCCTGTCAAAGTGCCCCTATTAAAAGTATTTTGTTCAAACCATAGTATCTGGCTCTTTGGACATTAGGCTCAAAGTCAATGAAACTGGGTGTTGAGGTGTCTGGTAACTGTGCGAGTTGGTTAGCCTTCAGTACTTCATGATGATTTTCAGTGATCAGAAGTAGCTCTAACTACAGAAAAGGTTGGAGAACCCTGCATTATGCCAATTATTTGGGATCATCCTTCAGCAATTTTAGTGTACACCTGACAAAAACTGATACCCTGACAACAGAATCTTTATTTGACAAAGAAATAGGATTGCTGCTGGTTTTGTCTGAGTCTTTTGAGAAACGCCTCTATGAGCAATAAACACATGCATAAATAAGTAATACATGAGAAAAGAGAACTCTTACCAGCTCAAATCAAGAAATCGCAAGGTAAAGTTTTTTTCTAATCCTTCGCACAGTCGTTCTATTGCCGTATCTGTCATTTCGTGTTTACTAAGATGCAGTTCTTGAAGACAGTAATTTACTTCCAGCATAGTTGCAAAATGTATCGCTATTTCTTCCTAAAAAATAAATTGGTGATAGACTGTAAATTATTTAGAAAATACTGAACTAAGATTTCATTTACTAATGTACTCTAACAGAAAAGATTTTTCAAGCAAACATAACAAAACAATGCTTGCAGTCATATAGTAGAGCTTCCTTTGTCAGGACTTGCCAGCAAGTAATGAAAAAGGACGGTTTCAGACAGCAAAAAAAACTGTTCCAGTCTGAGAAGGACCAAGGCTGATTTGCATATGGCTTGTCCTTGTCTGATGTGGTATGGAATGTAGCCCAAATGTTAGCCGAGGCCCGAAACTATGTCCAAAGGATTAATAGGAAAAATCCCTCAATCAAGGGGATCCTTTAGACCTCCAACCCAAAGAGTCTAAGAGGCTTGATATTGACACCAATCAAAGGCCACATTGGGGAAAGGATGAAAAAAAACAGGAAATGACAATATATGTGAAAAAATGTGCTGTCTAACACAAAATGCTACAGAACACAGTCTGTAAGCAACATCAGTACTCCGCATGAGTTCCAACATGGCTGTCTCCACCCTGTCCAAGTGCAATTCCAAAAATGGTGAGACAGTAGCTAGACAACAGCCAGAACAAAAAAAAGTGGAATCTAGCAAAACGTCAAGTGCCTTGTCATGGTAGCATGTATATGTGTGTTTTGTGTGTGTGCGTGTGTATGTATATATTTATATATGTGTGTGTGTGCGTGTATGTGTGTATATGTGCGTATATATATGGATGTGTATATATGTATATATATTCATACTAATATAATAAAGAGAGAGCCCAAACCTTTGAGGCGGGTAATCTCAGGAACCACAGCCCCAATCACAACACCCAATACAGCGTTGGAAAGGGCAGTTGCAGCAGAAGGACATAGGCTATGCAGACACCCACCATATACATTTAAAAGGTAAAAGAACCATGCCAGCAAAGTAGTCCCTTGTGGGCGTGTCTGCGGTGTGCTGGGGTGTGTGCTGGGGGCGTGACAAACGCTGGGGGCGTGACAAACGCTGGGGGCGTGTGGTACGTACTGCCCTTCATGCCATGTCTCATATCGTGTGCTAATCCCACCCTGCTCCCTTTAAATACCCCTGAACCCCATAATCATAACCCACCCTTACTCCTTAAAATACCCCAACACCCTTAAACACTAACTCATCTTAACCCTATAAATATACCCTGTACCCCAAAACCCAAACCTATCCCTAAACCCTAAAAATACCCCTGAACCCCAAAACCCAAACCTAGCCCTGAACCCTAAAAATACCACTGTACCTTAAAACCCAAACCTACCCCTGAACCCTAAAATACCCCTGTACCCCAAAACCCAAGCCTACCCCTGAACCCTAAAAATACCCCTGCACCCCAAAACCCAAACCTAGCCCTGAACCCTAAAAATAACCCTGTACCCCAAAACCCAAACATACCCCTGAACCCTAAAATACCCCTGTACCCCAAAACCCAAACCTATCCCTAAACCCTAAAACTACCCCTGTACCCCATAACCCAAAACTATATCTGAACCCTTAAAATACCCAAACACCCCAAAACATATACCCCTATACCCATACTTACCTTATCCAAACATTAAAACAAAAACATGCTTTTACCATTCATGCATTTACAACGAATTTCGTTGTAAATGTATGCGTGGTAAAAGCAAATAAAATGTAATGCAATGCGTTATAATGGCATTGCGGAGTCATGGTACTTTCGTAATGAAAGTATGCGGAGTGATGGTATGCGGAAAGAAAGTTGCGGAATATTGGGTGTTTACCCTCCACCGGTAAGTACATTGGTGGCACGGCGGCCCACATCTCCAGCAACATACTCATATTTTTTCACCCACCATTTGAAAAATGCACAGGTCTCTCTCATTGATGGCCAGCACCGACATACACTTTTAGACACACCTCCCGCCACAAGTTCTAGAATTGCGAACTTTAGAGCTGGGGAGCTACATTCGAATCTCGGCATCAGCTCAATATCCTGTGATTCCAGGTAAATCGCTTTGATATATATATATATGACAAATATATATATGACATGATATATTTATGACAAAGGGAAGGCTTTCCCGAAACGCGTCGAGTGGGATGTGAAATAAATCCAGTATTGCATACAATTGAGGCTTGGACATCGTTCTTTGACCTGTGGACGAAAAGTTGGAGTATTGTGGGATTGGCGATCCCGTCCAAAGCCCGCCGCTGCAAGGGGCCAAAACAGCGTAGCGCCAAAACTTGCTTGGAATATATATATATATATATATATATATATATATATATATATATATATATATATATATATATATATTCACTGAAAAAACCATAGGTTATAGACCATATATAGTTAGGAATTCGCATTTACAAAACCTTATTTTACTCACACAAAACTATTGAAATTCCATATATAGTTAGTTGCACTAACTATATATCGCGCACCCGCAATCCACTGCTGATGATGTCACATATTACATCATTCATGACATGGTCAGTGACATCACTGATGACATCACTGATGACATCTCAAATGACATCACTGATGACATCACTGATGACAACATCCAGTGACTGTATGTTTCTTTAAAGTTAAAATATGTCTTACATATTGAAGAATGAGTGGATGTATAAGTGTCTGGATGAAGGATTTAGTAGGTGCATGACTGACTGTATGAGTGAATGATTAAATGTGTCTCACTGAGTGCATGGGTTAGTGACTAAACTGTCTTAATTTGTGCATCATTATGTCTGTTGTTCTGTAAACTGTTGCATGTGTTGATAAGTAGCTATATGAGTAACTATATGGGTTATTGATTAGTTGCCCAAGTATTTGTATGGGAGACTGAGTGTGTGTGTGGGTGGCTGGGAGGTGTATGGCTCTGTGCATAGATGTGTGAGCAGTTGATTCACTAGATGTATGGTTTCAAAAGTGCATGTGGAAACAGCTGTATGGGCGGTTGACTGTGTGCATGAGTGTATTGGTGAGTGAATGGATATCTCAGTGCTACATGTCAAAGTAAGTACATATGTAAAACACAGTACATGTGAGAGTTGACATATATAAATAACTGTGCATAAGAGCCAGTGAATGTGTGAGTGGCTGTATGGATCATTGTGAACTTGTATCAGGGATTGTATAAGAGAGTAAATATGTGTTAGTATATGTTTGAATAAGTAAAGTTTGTATAACTGTATAGTTGAGGAAATGGAGGTGTGATTGATTCTTTGCATGACTGACTAGGTGTGTGTGTGAGTAACTCCATGGATGAGTGACAGTCTGTGAGTGTCTGTTTACACTGATTGTATCTAAGGTTATATTAGAGTCTGAAGAGGTTCATCGTATTATCACATGAATGATATCATCAGTGATGTGATCAGTAATGTCAAATGAGATGTCATCAGTGATGTCATCAGTGATGTCATTTGAGATGTCATCAGTGATGTCATTTGAGATGTCATCAGTGATGTCATCAGTAATGTCACTGACCATGTCATGAATGATGTAATATGTGACATCATCAGCAGTGGATTGCGGGTGCGCGATATATAGTTAGTGCAACTAACTATATATGGAATTTCAATAGTTTTGTGTGAGTAAAATAAGGTTTTGTAAATGCGAATTCCTAACTATATATGGTCTATAACCTATGGTTTTTTCAGTGAATTTTCAAGGTTTTGTAAATGATAATTCCTAACTATATATGGTCTATAACCTATGGTTTTTTCAGTGAATTTTCAAGGTTTTGTAAATGCTAATTCCTAACTATATATGGTCTATAGCCTATGGTTTTTTCAGTGAATATATATATATACATACATATATAAACATATATCATCTGTATATCTATATAAATACAAACATAAATGCATGCATACATATACTTATATGCATACAGATGCATGTTATTTACATGAAAGTTGAAAAAACACTAATATAAGCAAAGCTAAAAAGCCACCTCATTACAAACAGAATGGCTTTAACTTAAACGAGGGCGAGATCTATTGCATTTTCAATGCTTGTTTACTTTGGTTCCATCAAGAAGGCATTCAGATGTGTCACACATTTGCCATGAATTCTGAATGTTAGCACTCTAGTTGCACATTAGATCGCTGTAGTAAAGCTACTGCTCACCAGGGATGTCTGCTGCTGGTATTCAAAGTGCATGTTTCAGTCTGCATGTCAGAATTTTTTTAATGAAATAGAAGAGGATTTGAGAAGTCACTCAAAATGATCCCTAATTTTTCTTTCTGAAGCACTAATCATACTTTCTATGGCAAAATTAACCCCCTCATGTTGTTCCTTTTTAAATTGAGTGTTTTCAGACTTACCACTTCATTCCAATCAAGATGGCTTCTGGTGTGCCATACTTTTGTCATAAGTAAGACTGTTAGCGCTCTAGTTGTTCTTTAGAACACTCTGGGACATTCTGTCATTGGGCTATACTTGGGGTACATCTGGGTGATATTTGGGCTACATTTAGGCTCTTTTGTCTCTGGTGGCCATCTTGGGAGACTGTATGTCAGAATTTTTTAATGAAATTGAAGAGGGTTTGATAAGTCACTCAAAATGTGCCCTAATTTTTCTTTCTGCAGACCTAATCATAATTCATATGGCAAAATATACCCCCTCATTTTGTTCCTTTTTAAATTAAATGTTTTAAGAGTTACCACTTTATTCCAATCAAGATGGCTTCAGGTGTGCCATACCTTTGTAATAAGTAGGACTGTTAGCGCTCTAGTTGTTCTTTAGAACACTCTGGGACATTCTGTCATTGGGCTATACTTGGGCTACATCTGGGTGATATTTGGGCTACATTTGGGCTCTTTTGTCTCTGGTGGCCATTTTGGGAGACTGCATGTCAGAATTTTTTAATGAAATAGAAGAGGATTTGAAAAGTCACTCAAAATGTGCCCTAATTTTTCTTTCTGCAGCACTAATAATACCTTCTATTGCATAATATACCCCCTCATTTTGTTCCTTTTTAAATTAAATGTTTTAAGAGTTACCACTTTATTCCCATCACGATGGCTCCAGGTGTGCTATACCTTTGTAATAAGTAGGACTGTTAGCGCTCTAGTTGTTCTTTAGAACACTCTGGGACATCCTGTCATTGGGCTATACTTGGGCTACATCTGGGTGATATTTGGGCTGCATTTGGGCTCTTTTGTCTCTGGTGGCCATTTTGGGAGACTGCATGTCAGAATGTTTTAATGAAATAGAAAAGGATTTGAGAAGTCACTCAAAATGTGCCCTAATTTTTCATTCTGCAGCACTAATCATACTTTGTAAATGTAAATGTAAATGTATAGGCATTTATATAGCGCACTACTTACCCGGAGGGTCCCAAGGAGCTTCGACCGCTGCGAAACCCTTCCTGGCTTCCCTGAGAGATGGTCCCTTAATGGGTATCTCCAGGGTGAGACCAGGCATCCCCGGCAGTCTGGTGGGGCCGTTAGTGAGGATGAGGCAAGCTAATGCCCAGAGTTGCCGAGTGTGATCGCTGATCAGAGTGGGCACCGAGGCGAGAGAATTATCGAGTCCGCTGACCCTAGTCCAGAAACCTGCCGTGCCGGGAATCGAACCCTGGTCCCGGGCCGTCCTCTGCTCTCGGGTCTGCCGCCTCTAACCAGTGAGCCACACTACCTCACTTTCTATGGCAAAATATACCCCCTGATGTTGTTTCTTTTTAAATTATATGTTTTAAGAGTTACCACTTTATTCCTATCAAGATGGCTTCAGGTGTGCCATACCTTTGTAATAAGTAGGACTGTTAGCGCTCTAGTTGTTCTTTAGAACACTCTGGGACATTCTGTCATTGGGCTATACTTGGGCTACATCTGGGTGATATTTGGGCTACATTTGGGCTCTTTTGTCTCTGGTGGCCATTTTGGGAGACTGCATGTCAGAATGTTTTAATGAAATAGAAAAGGATTTGAGAAGTCACTCAAAATGTGCCCTAATTTTTCATTCTGCAGCACTAATCATACTTTCTATGGCAAAATATACCCCCTCATGTTGTTTCTTTTTAAATTAAATGTTTTAAGAGTTACCACTTTATTCCAATCAAGATGGCTTCAGGTGTGCCATACCTTTGTAATAAGTAGGACTGTTAGCGCTCTAGTTGTTCTTTAGAACACTCTAGGGGGCTGCAGTAGAACACAAAGGAATCAACTGACAGTCTCTGTCCTTGTTGGATGTACATGTTTTACTGAGAATGTCAGACTTCATTTTCACATGACTGAGAAAGATAATGTGAATTTACAGAAAATATGCTTTCAGTTTAGCTTATAGATCCCCTTCCAAACCACTGTGGGAAAATCATGAGATATTAGTTTTCTTTCAAACAATATTCATGATATCACAGCAGAAGGTTTTTTCACATGGTAAAATCACCTTAGAACCCACCACAATTCCTAAAACGAGTATGATACCATCAACAAATGATTTATAATGTAACTAAAGTCCTAAAACCCTCTATTAACTACAATGCTTTTTAATGAGGTGCTATCATGTATATTGGTCCCAAGATGGCTGCCAACACTTCTTGGATGAAGTGCTGACAGCCAATCAGATCAGATGTGTGGTTAGGCTCCGCCCAGATATATATCTTTTTTTGAACCTAAATTACTCAAAATCCACTGGAGCACATATATTGAGACCTAGCAAAGGCACATCGGGCTAACAGCCCCTACAATTTTGCCAAGTTTCATGCAAATCCATTCAGCCGTTCGAGCTAAAAGTGAGGCCAACCGCCCTATGGAAATTAACATGGGAAAAACGAGTTTTGGGACCCCCCTTTTTTCTCGGCCCCCCCTTGATGAAACCCCCCCAAATTGTCAGGGGCTGCTCAGAAACAAAATGTTCCATTTTCCTGAAAATTTCAGCCAATTCCGTCCACAAACGCCAAAGTTATTAGACATAGAATTTTCAAAAATCCCATAGAGAAAAAATCCTAACTATATATACCTACTGGCGACCGCCAGTAGGTAATATATATATATATATATATATATATATCTCTTTCCTGTTCCTCCTGACGCCGAACATAGAAAACAATGGACCACCAAACAGCATGGAAATTGCAGGTAAGTTTATTATCCTTTTCTCCTCACATGACGCGTTTCGGGCAACAAGTGCCCTTGTTCACATAGTGAGCCTGCAGTACGGTATTGGTTATTTATACAATCATTTTTTAAAATTTCTATATCTTGTGACCATAAACAGTGAAAAAATACTAAGTGCAACAAATATCTATGGAACCCTCTCGTTATGAGGCATTTCACTCTTAACTTTTTTTACATTACAGAAAATGACAGAAAGTTTTGTTTCTATTTGATTACTTCATTTGTTTGGTATTTACATATTGCAGCTCAAATGCCCACAGTTTGTGCAAATTTAGCAAATATTGTATATAAAATACACAATAAAATATATACATGTTCTAAAACTCAAAGTTATGTGCAAAATACACAAATTTAAACTTCGGTAAATATATACTATAGGTGCAGATTACTGCTTAAATGCAGAAGTGTTTGTGCAAAATATGCAAAGATGTAAATGAACATTAGCTCCCTGTATATTCTATTAGTATCAAATGGATCTACCTTTTAATATCCAACAAATGTGCAAATCACACTGACCTTGTGTGCAAATTTCGCAATTAAAGTGTTCATAACTTATGTGCAAATTTACACAGATATAACTTAACACACTGTAGTCAAAAAGTAGTGTTCCTACCCTTCTATCAACTTTCAAACAAATCTTATTCTGAGAAATAATCCAAAAACATCCTGTCAATGAATATACAAAAGAGTGGCCCTCAATCATGTTAATCATATTATATAGTCATGAATGATACCATTCCAAAAATACAAAGCGCCAGGTGCTAATCCTCTGTGAAAAATAATAATGTTTAAAACCAATGATTCTCTTAGAGAACCGAGGCTGAATGGTTGGGTAAAAAGATGTTCAATTCCCATACCATCTGCAGCATCTCATGATTGTATATAGTATTAGTGACCTGACCCTACACAAGCCTGTGAGGGTAAAAATTAGTACAACAAAGGTCTTCTAAAACTTCAATAATGTCTCTTGTATTGAAAAAAGATTAGGATTATGAGCGATCTAAAGGAAAGTGTGCATGTCCTCTGTATTATTGAGACCATTAGGATGTTTACTATCCAGTTTTAAGATATATCTTGTTTCTAGTAGTCTCAATAATTTTTCTCTATTGCCACCTATCTGTGGCATAGGGACAGAGTCGATCACATAATAGGATAAACAACTGATATCCTTATTATGGATTGCTTTAAAGTTTCTTGCGACTGGATAAGTAGGATCGCAGTTCAAGATGGCTCTAATGGTTGAAGTATTCTCACGTGCACCTGGAGCTTGGTACTTCCCACATACCTAATGCCACAGGTGCATGTGAGAACATAAACTGCAAAATCCGTACGGCAATTGTAATTACCCTTAATGTCAACTTCCTTTTCCCTGAACGGAGTTTCATATTTGGTTGTATTTTTACCAAACTTACATGCGCGGCATGTAATACATTTATAAAAAACCTTTTTCGGTGTTCACCATTTTTTTATGGGTTTTCCCTCAGTATTGTTTTTAGATAACTAAGAGGCCATTGATTGAGATTTTCTAAATGTAATCACAGGCTTTTCTGGTAGTCTTTCATTCAAAATGCTGTTTGTTGGGACAATGGGCCAGTTTTTATTCATAATGGCTCTGATCTTACGTTCCTGACAGCTGTAGGTAGTGATTAATCTCGGTGAATCATTCACTTCTCTAACTTCACGCTCTGCCTCTGTCTCTTGTGGCAATAGTGATGATCTAGATCTTGTGCTCGCTTTTAATACTGCATCTGCAAGTATTTTCTCAGTATAATCTCTTTTCTTCATTCTATCCAGGGTTTCAGATTGACATTTAATGAAGTCCTCTGGTGAGCTGCAGATACGGTTAAGCCTTAAGATCTCACCGTAAGGGATGCAGGTGTTTAGGATGTGAACTTGTTGCGTGTAATGTTGCGTTACCTGCGGTGGGTTTTCTAAACGCAGTTGTAACTAGTCTGTTGTTTTTAACATAGACGCACACATCTAAGAATAATTCAATTGAGGTAGGGTTAAGATGTGAAGTGAAATAAAAGTTAAAACCATTGATGTTAATGTTTCTAATAAAATCCTCTGCACTTTCAACATCCCCCTTCCAAAGAATAAAAACATCGTCTATGAAACGCAACCAGTGCATAATCCTATTGTCGCAAATTTCTCTATACTGTTCCCTGAGGACCTGCTTCTCCCAGAACCTGACGTGTAAACACGGTTAGCTCGGGGAAAAGCAGGCCCCCATGGCAACTCCCTGTTTTTGCCTAAAAACATCCTTTCCGAATAAAAAGAAGTTATTATCTAAACACCAAGTAATCAGTGACAACAACATCTTATTATTCAAGACAAATTCTGCAGGCCTGGTGTTCAGAAAATGTTCAATTGCTTGTAGGCCACACATGTGTTTGATACTCGTGTATAATGACTCTATATCTAGAGTCATTAAAATCATGTCATCAGTC